>NW_027256888.1:60986340-63386340 GCF_029215685.1 Pituophis catenifer annectens
TTAAATCTGGATCCAACAGTATTGTAACTATAAATTTGCTTAATCTTTGAAAGTACAGGTGGACCTCCACTTACGAACACAATTGAGCCCAAAATTTCCATTGCTAAGCAAGACAGTTGTTAAGTGAATTTTTGACCCATTTTATAACCTTTCTTGCCACAATTACTAAGTGAAATGACGGCAGTTGTTAAGTTAGAAACCTTACAACATTAAAACCTGGAATTAAGGAGAAACTTCCTAACGGTGAGGACAATTAACCGGTGGAAAAGCTTGCACAGACCAGAGGTTGTGGTTGCTTCATTACTGGAGGTTTTTAAGAAGAGACTGGACAGTCACTTGTCTGAAATGGTAAAGGGTCTCCTGCTTGAGCAGTGCTCTGCCCCAGCTACGGACCCCAAAGAACGCAGCACACACAAACTCTATACAAAGCTTATTTTACTCAAGTAACTCAGTCTTTATCAACCAAAGGCTGTTAATAAACTGTCTTAACAGCCTACCAGAATTCTAAGATAAGGTAATCACAGTCTTACTAGAGTTGGCAAAAAGCCCAGAAGCAATTTTGCAGAGAATCCAGACACGAAGGAGAGTAAACTAAAGTTGTTCCCTACAGTTTGCTGCAAGCAGTGTTCCTCCTTAAATAGGCTAAGGGAGTGGCCAATTAGCCCCAAGCCTTACTCTCAAGGAGACCTCCTCCTGAGTAGCCACTCCTGCCTTTTGGCAGCTCTGCATGCCCGTGCATTGAGAAGAGGCTCCTCCTCTTCGTCCTCTTCACTTAAAGGAGCTTCTGGATGTTCTGAAGGCCTTGGCTGAATCCCTGCCTCTGGCACCACATCTTCTCCAGCCTCCTCACAGTCAGACTCGAGCACCTGCTGCACAGGTTGCTGGCGCAGCACCACACCAGCCTCCTCTCTGTCTGAATCAGCTACAATCTGCACAGGCCATTGACGGGCCACAATAAGTAGGGGTTTAGACTAGAAGACCTCCAAAGTCCCTTTCAGCAATCTTCTGTTTGTTTGTTTGATTGATTGATTGTTACACAGTTGTTAAGGAATATAGCTTCCCCATTGACATTGTGTGTTAGAAGGTTGCAAAAGGTGATTACTTGATCCCAGCACACTGCAACCATTATAAATACATGCAAGTTGCCAAGCATGAATTTTGATCACGTGACCATGGGGTGCTGCAACAGTTGTAAGTGTGAAAAATAGTCATAGGTCACTTTTTTTTGACTATTTTGACTAATAGTCATTTTGACCTATGATTATTTTTTCCAGTGCTGTTGTAACTTTGATCACTAAATGAATGGTTGTAATTTGAGGACTACCTGTATTTTTAAATTTTACAGACTTATTTAATGTGAACAGTGTAACATTGTTTTCAATTTGTTCTAATAATTGTAATGGTTGGATAAAACGCTATCTCTCTTTCTGGTTCTTTTTTTTTTTTTAGCTTTGGCCTATTCCTGCATGTCTGCTTTTATACCAAAATATCTCTATAATTTCTTTTTAAAGGATAATTCTCATGTTATTCAAGGTAGGTTTTCTGCTATAAATCTCATTTAAAACAAGCCTTTAGAAGCCTATATACATGTTTTATCTTTTATAGTTTTAAATGTATAATCTGCTTTGAGATCTAGTGGAAAATACATACCACAATTTTTTTTTAAAAAAAACCCACCAAAACTGCAGCTACTACTAACTTGAAACAGCTGCAGAATTGCAGCATGCAGTTTGTTTTGAATTTCCTTAATAAAGTTATGCGTTGGTCTATTATATTGATAGTGTTATTATTCATAGCTCTTAGAGTATTCCTTGTGGTATTGTTGTGATTTTGTTTTTTCTGCTGTGAATTATTTTAGTAGTAAATGTTTTGAGTTTGCTAACTCTTTCCTGGAATTCTGCTGCAATGGTGATTCCATAAAGCAAAATCCTTGAGGCTGAATTCTTGCTGAAATCATTTCCAAATACTCTTACTGTTTATCTTTCTTCCAGAATATCTTACGGTGTTCTCCCAGATGATTGCATTCCACGATCCTGAACTGAGTAACCATCTCAATGAAATAGGTTTCATCCCAGATGTAAGTGCTATAAATGCTTTTTATAGCAATAGCACTTAGATTTATCTAGCACTTTACAGTGCTTTACAGCCCCTCTCTAAGCAGTTTACCGAGTCAGCATGTTTCCCCCAACAATTTGGGTCCTCATTTTACCCACCTCGGAAGGATGGAAGGCTGAGTCAACTTTAAGCCTGGTGAGATTTGAACTGCCAAATTGCAGGCAGCCAGCAGGCAGCAGAAGTAGCCTGCAGTACTGCACTCTAACCACTGCGCCACCATGGCTCATTGCGCCACCATTGCTTATATATTTTAGTACAGGCAGAAACAGCAGAAAGTTTAATAATCTATATCCACATAACCATGGTCCAAAACAAATTCAGTGCAAGGATCAATCAAACTCTGATAGGAGCTATCAAGCAGTCAAATTCTGCAAGATGTGCCATTTAATATGATTTTCAACAAAATATTTCCAAAATCCATCAAAGTGAAGTATATACACTTAGAAATACTATTTTCATGCTTGAAAATTAATCCTATCAAATTAATTGATTAATCTTGTTGGTTCCTCCTGCATGAAGACGATGTTCCCTATGTGCTCCCTGCACCTTAATTTTGTCTATGGATAACAGAGTTGGAAGAGACTTTGAAGGTCTTCTAGTCCAACCCCCAGCTCAGGCAGGAAACCATTTCAGACAAAGGGTGTCCAATCTCTCTCTCTCTTTTTTTTAATGACCGGGATATTATAAGAAAGAAGTCCTAATTTAAGGATCAGAAGTCCTAATTTAAGGTAGGCAGGCACTACCTCTTGACTTTTATGAGATCTCATTGCACCTGAAAATAAAAATCAAATATGACCATTAAAAATACAGAAGGAAAACAGTGGTATAAAATGAGACTGATTTTTTATTCTGTATTCCCAAATTGTTCTCTGTTGAGCAATTTAGAGGAAAATAAAATCCTTAAAAAGGGAATATTAACAGGATTGTTGTGGATGCAACATCCTAATGCAGAAGCATTAGTATTCTATTAACTATGGATCACACTTTATTACTGCCCATTGTGTTGTGGAGAATAGAGGACTCTTCTCTAAACAAATACTGTGTGGCAAGAAAGGAAGCTGTGCTGTTAACTTGCTTATACCTCGTGGGACAGGCAGGGGGCAGTGTGCACTAAGAAAAGTGTAGGAAGTCCTCACCAAACCAAAGAGTTGTTGATGAAAGTAGAAACAGTAAAATGGATGGAAGAAGCAGAATTACCTCCTGTTGGGTTAATGGCTATCTAGAGATAGTGCCCACTAGGATGGATCTTCTGAAGCTTAAGCTTATTTTAAAAAACCCAAATTCAAGCAAATAGATTTTAAAATCATAATTACAATATTTGTGGAAAAGTATAATAATACGCTATTATCAATTCAGCACCATCGTTAAGTTTAAACGGTTGCAGAATGAGTGATCATTATGCAAGGACCATTTTATATGCAGCATTAAAGTATAATCAGACTGGTTCAAAAAAATTGAATTCTAGATTGGGTTGGCTATCATGATAAGGATTTAAAACAGCAATCCTGATTTAAACTTCTCATATATGTTATAAGTTAGGTTTACAGAATTCCAACACTGATGTGGTTGAAAATTTACAACAATCTACTCTTAACAACATATTCTTTTTTTCCCATGTTGTTCTTATAGCTATATGCTATTCCTTGGTTTCTTACAATGTTCACACGTAAGTATCTTTTCTCATTTTTCATTTACAGGTATATGTTTCTTTATCACAAGCATGTTTTAATATTTTTATTTGATAGTCTCTAATTTAGGGCAATAATCATCATTAAACACTAAACACTCATTGAAGATGCTTATATCCACCCGGTGAATAAATACAACTGTGCATTTAAAGCAATATTAGTGTGCATTTAAAGCAATATTAGTGCAAAACAGAATTATTTCAGTCATATACATTTCAGGATGATATATTTTCATCCTGAGTATCTCCCCTTGCTGTTCTGTGTACCACTAAATTCTTACTTTTATCTGTTCAGTTAAATTTTCAATTTGTTCTTCAGAAATATATTAGTATATTGAAAGATTATGTCAATGTGTTGTGCTCATGGTAGATAATGAATTGTGCATAATTCCCCAGAAATTATCCTATAGCCGTTTCACAAGTGTGTGGAATAAGGTTCATACTTAACATGAGATTTGCAGTATGTCTACAAATTAAACATAAAAAAAGAAAAAGAAAAAATGGATATTATAACACCTACTGTTAAAAAAGACACAGTACTGTTACGTACTGTAAATTCTGATGTCTGATTTCAAATTTAAAATACCTAATTATAAAGTAACCATTACCTACAGGCTTGATCACAGTTAACCTAATATGGTATAGTTAAATTCAGAAAATACCAGCTGTAGAGGAAAAGTGCTACATTAACCTCTGGTTCTTGGCTTCCTCTAGGAATTGAGGTTCAAATGATAGAACATCATATTTTAAATAAATATAAAATTATTTGGCCCTATTTCTTTGCTATGTTAATGTCAACCAATAACATGTGGAGGAAGATCATACTACCTCTCTGCCTGTATGTGGCATCAAATCATAATGAATGTGGCAGTATATACCGTATTTTTCAGAGTATAAGACGTACCTACCTTTTTTGGTGAGGAAAAGAAGAAAAAGAAATCTCCCCTCTGTCTCTGAGCAATTTTGCTTCGTTACAGCAAACAGCCTGCTTTCTTTCATTTTCGTTTTCAGCATAGCTTGATTAACACAAGGAAAAAAAAATCTGCTCCAGCAATTTACCTCCTTGCAGCAAGCAGCAGAGGCCCGGGCAAAACAGCTGAGAGCAAATCAGCTGAGAGTCAGGAGGCCGACCCAATCAACTTGTGCTAATTAGGCTGTGCTGAAGTTGAAAGGAACTGTTTTTTCTTGCTGTTTTCTTGCAAGGAGGTAACTGCTGCGAGGCAGAGGCCAAAGGGGGCCAGTGAGTGGGCGGGGCTACATTTGGTATATAAGACGCACCTAAATTTTCACCCCCTTTTAGGGGGAGGAAAGTTGCGTCTTATACTCCGAAAAATACGATATTTCATTAATAATATTAAAGTGGGTATTTTGTTGCTTTGGAGAGTTGTAAATCAACATGTGACCAAAAAAAAAATCCTCTCCAGCAGTACTGTTCTAGTTTATAAAGGACGTTGAGTGTTATTGAAGTGATATATACAGTATAGGCACATACATAGGACAGACAGGCAGAAGACTGGCAGAGCGTATCCATGAAAACCACCTGGCAGTCAGAAGACATGATGAAAATTCTTTAATTTTACAACATATAGACAGATTTAACAGCAAACCACACTCCTTACTAGTACTGATGATGTTACTAGTTAAGGGTAATGAAACCTCTGCAAGAACACGAGCAAGTTTAGAGAGCACCAAGGATCCCTCCTATGTGTGTGTGTGTTTGTATGTGTAATCTAATGTAATCCAATCCAATATATTGAAATTACATTTTACCAATGGACCTAATAGCATTTGAAGATAAACTGTGATATATGCAGCTTCCCTAAAACCTGTTATCAAGAAATGTTGTACTGAAACATACAGAATTAACAGACAGTTTTGCCCATGCCATTATAATACCTATCTAAAATAAGATACACAATAGAAACTGCTTTAGAGGCTCTTCTCATTCATACTTATTGTGGAATCTCCCCTTGCCATCTGCATTCTGGGGGGGAGGGGGAGGATCTTTCTTAAGTCTTGTACTCTCTTATGCTTGTTTCCTGATTACCTATATAGCATTACAAAAATAAACAAACAAACCTGAAAACTTATTCTCCCCCAATTGATATTTCTTTGCTGGCTGCCTTGCAGATGTCTTTCCTTTGCACAAAATCTTTCATCTGTGGGATACATTGCTACTGGGAAATTCATCCTTCCCATTCTGCATTGGAGTGGCTATCCTACAGCAGCTGAGGGATCGTCTTCTCTCCAATGGATTCAACGAGTGCATTTTGCTGTTTTCTGATTTACCAGGTACAGTATTATCTTTATCAGTCTTATATCCTCCTTGGCTAGCCTTCGTTCTGATTGATATATATTCCTAATTTCTGGAATTTGAATAGGAAAGAATTTGGGTGAATAGGGAATTATGTTGTACTGAATACATTTTTACTTAGATGCAGGCAGCCTTTGTTAAATTGGAAGAGGTAAATAAGTTATGTAAGTATACTTCAGGGTTTTTTTATGCACTTTTATGCATAGGTATGTATGCTAATAATATGAGGTACCTGAATTAATTGTGGATATGCTAAAATATAAGACCATTCATCCTAATTCAATTTAGAGTCATTTTACAGTTCTACCTACCTTAGTCTTTGTTAAACTGCCTCAGAATTTGACCAGTCTTCTTGCAAATTGTGACTTTGTCAGAGTTTAGGTTGATTAGCCCAGTTGATATTTTAAACTCTGCCATTAAATGCAGTGATAAAATGACAATCAAGATCCTATTTCTTGAAGAAAGACTTCAACAGTCATAAATTTTTAATTGACCATTATAAATTCTACAATTTTAGTGCTTCTGTTCTGCTAAAACTTTAGCAGTGTGTATTTTCTGAATCAATTATATGCTACCTTGAATGCTAGTCATGTCAATATGTTGTTGTTGTTAGTTGCGAAGTCACATCCGACACATCGCGACCCCATGGACAACGTTCCTCCAGGCTTTCCTGTCCTCTACCATCCTCTGGAGCCCATTTAAGCTCACACCTACTGCTTCATTGACTCCATCCAGCCACCTCATTCTCTGTCATCCCCTTCTTTTGCCCTGATGGCTGCAGACTGATGGCTGCAGTCCCATCTGTGGTGATCTTGGAGTCCAGGAAAATAAAATCTGTCATAGAATCTGATCCTATGTAGCAGGGAAAGGCAACCCTTTGATAAAATGGAAGCCATGCCATATTGAATGGAATGCTGATGCAAAGAGTATTGTATACTTAAACAGAGTGATTATTTTCTTTTTTCCCTCTTTATGTGAGCATTCTTTGTTTATAGAGATACATGAAGTTTATTTTCAGGTTGACCCAATACTTTTCATACTTCTTCTTATCTTCAAATGCCAGGGAAAGACAATGCTGATTTTTTTCTCCAATTCAGGATACCAAGGAATGCATGAAAGGAGTTTGGGGATACCTATAATCCTGGGACTATAAGTTGCTACTGCAAGTAGTCCAGACAAGAAGCACAACCAGGAGTACTAACTCTAGCTTTATTGTATGATTAAGAATCTTGCAAGATTGAAAGTATTTCTCCCATCCTTTCTTTTTACTCTTTGGAAATCTGGGAAGGGTCTTTTCTGAAACGTTTCCCATGCCATCTTCCCTTCTGTGGGCTGAAACATCTTTCACCTGTTGAATGTCCAATCTGAGATCTCCCTCCTGTCTCTCATGGTCATTCCCAGATATATATAAGAATGAAGGGCACTCAAGCCAATGGAAATCTTAACTCGGCATCAAACTGAGTTGTTTGTGTAATGTTTTGGGATAATTTTGTTAACCATGACTCTGAAGGTAAAGGTTCCCCTCGCACTTATGTGCTAGTCATTCCCGACTCTAGAGGGCGGTGCTCATCTCCATTTCAAAGCCAAAGAGCCAGCGCTCTCTGAAGACATCTCCGTGGTCATGTGGCCGGCATGACTAAACACCAAAGGCTCACGGAACTTTGTTACCTTCCCACCAAAGGTGGTCCCTATTTTTCTACTTGCATTTTTTATGTGCTTTCAAACTGTTAGGTTGGCAGAAGCTGAGACAAGTAACGGGAGCTCACCCCGTTACGCAGCACTAGGGATTCGAACTGCTGAACTGCCGACCTTTCGATCGACAAGCTCAGCATCTTAGCCACTGAACCACCGTGTCCCAATACCATGACTCATACTAGATTGCAAATTTCTTTAAAAATTTCTGAACTTCGACTGTAATCTCAAAATTTGAAGGTTCTGGGATTTGTTTCTAAAAAACATGCAAGGCAAATTGAAATTACTACATGAGAAAATTACTGGGTAAGAAGTATGCCCTAGATAATAGTAAAACATAATAATAAATCAGATATTAAGGGGCCTCTTGTAGGAATAGTTCTATTTTTGGTAAAGAACCAGAATTCCAGTGAGCTCTGGTTTACTTTTTTAACATCTTATTTAAATAATCTTGGCATCTCAACGAAAGTTTTTAAAACCATCTAAGAACTAGGGATCGGCTCCTAACTAAGATTTTAAAAAACCATTCTTAGTTGAAGTAGAGTTCTGAACTGGTTCATTATGTGAATTTTTGTGTAACTGCATTGACGTTTTAGTCATTAGTATGCTGTAGTGATTTCTCCTTAACTGTCATTCAAAAAATACCTAAGAGTTAACATAGAGTCTCTCTTCAAAGGAGATGTGGCATATATTTCAGATCACAGTGTAGAGTAAACTGCTGCAAAACTGGTGCCCACCAGGTGTGTAGAAATATAATTTTCAGAATTCCTACTTACTGTAGACATTGGGAAGGCCAGATGAGAAAGACAATTTGAACCAGGACTGACCATATGAATTTGGTGGTCTGCAAAAGGCCCCAAGGAGGCCTTTGTGCAGGTCCTCAGTGTCTTGTGTCACCAAAGTTCATCAGCTATGGTAAATTCAGTTGCACTAAATGCACACTGTAATCAAAATTATTCCATTGCCATTCAGTCTGATTCTCCTTTGATGTGAGGAAAAGGCAGGCTTCATAGAAGGGAACTAATTCAGATGAACAGTGTGAGCCCTTGAAAGCCTGCATCAGCATTTGATGTAATCCTGGGATTGCAAACAGTATGGTTTTATTGACATGTACACACACGTACTCACCTGTACACACATAAATATTAGATTTTGTGCTGTTATTTCCATAGAAAGCTCAAAATTTAATAAAATGTAACTTATATTTTTTCAAAACAGAGTTATAAAAGAACTTTTTCTGAATCAACTATTTCCCCTGGAATTCTTTATCCAAAACAGCAAATATTTTACTTATAGCATGCATAATTTAATCTTAACCGTAACCATACTTCCTAATTAGCATGTTACCTGACCTTTCCCGATATCTCACTGCCTTTTTAAATTCTTTTTTCATGCTTTTGTTTGTGTTGTAGATATTTTCCAGAAAAGAGAGACATTTTAACAAATCTCAATTCTAATATTATACATATTCTCCTAATGTCACTTTTTTCACAGGTGCTTCCTATGAAAAAGGAAGCCCTGCCATGGCTCATACGATTTAAAGAGAGGGAATAAGAGATTTCCTTTGAATATTAAATATTTCTTTCTAATGTTGATGATTAAAACTACCCGTGTTTCCCCAAAAATAAGACCCTGTCTTATATTTTTTTGAACCCCGAAATAAGAGCTTAGCCTTATTTTCAAGGAGATTTTATTATTTTGGGGCGTGTGGAGCAAGATGGGCTCCTCTTGCCATCTTACCTGATTTCCAGCTCTGTCTCCCTAACCCTAACCAGAGGAAATGGCGGGGACCAGCTGCAAATGCATTTAAATATTTGGGGGGAGGGGGCTTATTTTCAGGAGGGGTATTTTAGTGCATGCGCTCAAAAGCCCAATTGGGCTTATTATCAGGGGATGTCTTATTTTCGGGGGAACTGTATTTATTTCTTCAATCTAGACATGTAGATTAGGACTATGGCACACTTACAATTTAAAGACTCAAAAGAGTAATTTGAAGCATTTAGCAGATGTTTACAGGTCCTTAAAGCACTGGTTGGTTGGTTGGTTGGTTGGTTGGTTAAATATTTATACCCCATGCCCATTTTATAACCAACTCTAGGTGGCTCATATCTTCCCAGAAACCTGCAGCTCTCTTCCACGGCTGTAGCATAGTTCTATGAAAAGATAGGGCTGCTTTGTAGAAAGGCAAAGAGGTGCTACATGTATACCTCCATGTGTTCCACAACATCTTTAGATTGCAGCAACTGCATCATGAAGTATCAAGAAATGTACAGATATTAAAAATAGCTCAAATATGTAAATAGTTCCATTAGCAAGTGGGAAAGGAGCTAACGTTTTTTCTGAACACATATCAAGGAGTTAGCTCAGTGCTTCATGGAGGAAATAGACACAGAACATTAGTATTTATTTTTTTTTACTATTTCTGTTCCACAGATAGACATAAGAGCTGAATGTTTGTAGAAGAGTTTTGTTTATCCTTATGAATTTTTGAATTACGTATGTCTGATGGCTTTGACCAGGAGCAAGAAGCAGATGTGTTTATACAACAGATCTCAAAACTTCATCAAAGGTGTATAATGGAATTATGAAACAAAAGCTATTCACAGCTGCCAATATTGAATAGCTTGCAGCCAAGTATGAGGTAGAAAATCTGGCTTTGGTAGAGAAAGAAAGTGATTTGTTTCCACACACCTGTTTATCAAAGGCATTCTGTAATGCCATGAACTGCAAAATAGATGCCATTTAACTTAAGGCTGATAATTCTTGTAATTATTCATGTTTTCCACCTGATCGGCATGATGTTTATAAATCCATGCTGATTAACTTTTCAGTTAGTCATTGAGGTCATGGTTGTCCCAAAGATGCTTTTTTAGGAGGCAACTGGACTTTCTTGTTTTTTCTTTTTCTTTGAGGACGTTTTGCTTCTTTAAGAAGCTTCTTCAGCTCTGACAGGATTGTGGATGACTGAGAATCTCTACAGACTTTTAGCTATACACTTTGGGATGAACACCCTTTGAATGGAGTGGGAGTGAGAATATATTTCCAGAGAAAAAATTGCAGGCTACAGGAACCAGGAGCACTCAGGTGACCCTGAGGACACAGATAAACCTCCAAGTGCTTCAACAACCCCCTAAAACAGCTGTCAAAATCGCAGCCCGCGAGCCAGATATGTCATATGCTGGCCACGCCCACGCCCAGTTTAGCAAAGGGGGGAAAACTCACAATATGTCATGTGATGATGCCGTGACGACGTGAGTTTGACACCCCTGATCTAAAAGGATGCAAAAGACCAGCTGTCTGCAAGGAATATAAATCCTTCCATTCCCCACTATCCTGTCAGAGCTGAAGAAATTTCTTGGATAAAAAGCGAAACATCTTCAGAAGATAAAAAAAAGCAAGGAAGTCCAGTTGCCTCCTAAAAAAGTAACTTTGGGACAACCATGACCTGGATGACTGAGAATCTCTACAGAATTTCGGGCAGTTGATGTTTTGTCCTTCAATTTTGATTTCAGCTGCCATCTCTTTCAATACAGCCATTGTATTGTGGCTGTAAAAACCCTTACAAGCTAAACAGATAATTCACTTTGTGTCTCATTCCCTTACTTAGTTTTCAACCAATCTGTTTTTTATTTTAAATCCAGTTCTTACATTCGCTTTCTATCCATTAAAATGATTCATAAGAAGAAGAGGGAATAATATACACATGCCTTAATATATTTCACACTCTGGTATGATCTTGCCAATCAAAGCTCTTGTAATCAATAATGCATAGATAAAGATTCTTCTTATGTTCTCTTGCTCTCGATTAGCCGTCTTATATTAAACAATCTCATGCCCCTTATTTTTTTTCTGAAACTGGCTTGTTCATCTGTCATTTCTGTGTTTATGTATGTATCTATTCTTCTTTCTTAATTATTACAATGGTTTGATAGTTTGAATACCGTCATGTAAATATTTCCCTTTTTTAGAATAGGAATAGGGATCTTTCCCAATCTCCACACCACAGTTTTCTTTTATAGGTGTTGACACAAAGCAGTGTTTGAACTACTTCTTTAAACAGTTCGATGGGTTCTTCATCTGCGCCTGATTCAGAATCTTTTGGCAGCAATACTATTACTTCTTATACCTCAATTTCTAGTAAATTTCTTAAATGCTTTCTTTCTGCAAACTGGAAGACTGTGAGATCTAGTCCTGTCTTAGGCAGAAAGCGAGCTGGGTGGCCTTGGGTCAGTCACACGTACCTTCAGAAGGAGACACATTGAAATCTACTTCCAAGAAAACTTCACAACAGAGAGGGGGGGGGAGGGGGGGGAGAGAGATTATAATTTCTCCTTCAGCCTTTCACATTGAGTCATGCCTTGAACTGTATTTCATGTGGATCATCTGATTAGTAGTGGCCAACTTTGAACTACCTAAACTCAGTTATTCTCTAAATCCAGTCCAATAGACTGGATTAGAGATTTTTGTTGTTGTCTGCTCCCAACAAAACATGCTGCTCATCATTGTTTTGGTCTCTGTAGCTGCCAGTATGTTCCTCTGGTAGGCATCCTGCCAGACTCTGGTCCCTCATTATCTTAGTCAGCCTTTCCTGCTCAGCCTCATTGCCTCCCAATTCTGCTCCAGTGGCTGTTTGCCCGTTGGCTCCTCAGACTGTCTGGTGTGCAGCCTCTGATCCAGAGGATATCATAATCATTTTCAAAGGGTAGAGCGCTTTGCAAACTTGTTTTTCTTTGCAACACATCCAAAGAAACATACATAGCCAAAGAAACAGGTATTTGCAGTAATTGCAAAACTAGAAAAGTGTTTTGGATTTATAATAGAGCATATCATGGGATCTCTTCAGACAAATCACATCTTAAAATCAGATACTGTACATTATTAATTACCAGTATATATCCCAAAACAATGGGATGTATATGCAATGCTACATAGGGGAAGAATTTCTACAGGTCATGTATATGTTCCTTTTTTTACTATTATTCTCGAGCACTGGATTATTTGTGTTCTACAGAGAGTGACCTAGCCTAGAAAATAAACTCTTTGAGACTGAGAGGTCAGTCCAGTTCTTAAAGCCAATTTTGAGATGACAAACCATTGATGGTTCCTAAATTTCCCCTTGCGTGGCAGTTCATTTCAAAGGAGCAGGCTTTAAAGTGGATTAAAAGAATTCCAAGTTTATGTGAGACTGCATGGTTCATTTTTTCCAGTGCTATTCATATAACATTTTGCTATTTTTAAATTACTTTTTTCCTGTGATTGGTCTTTGCAGAAAGATTGTTTTTCCTCAAAAAAAAAAAGTATCCTTTGTTATCTATCTATGTTTGCCTTGTGTTATCAACTATCTTTGAAAAGCCTCTATAAATTAATATATTATTATGGATTGCTATGTGCAGTTCATAAGGAAGGACTCACTGGAGAAGAGCCTAATGCTGGGAAAGATTGAGGGCAAAAGAAGAAAGGGATGACAGAGAATGAGGTGGCTGGATGGAGTCACTGAAGCAGTAGGCATGAGCTTAAATGGACTCCAGAGGATGGTAGAGACAGGAAGGCCTGAAGGAACATTGTCCATGGGGTCGCGATAGGTCGGACCCCATGGACTCCACAAACTTCGCAACTAAAAACAACAAATGTGCAGTTCAAGTTTCTCCTATCTCTGATAACTTACTAGTGTATGAGAAGTGTATCAAATGAGAAATATTACAAGTACAAGTTCTGTTTTTGGAAAACTCAGTAGGTTTTTTTTAGTTCAGATCATTAAATCTTCAGCAAGTAAATTTATTAACCAGACTTCCTTAATTTTTATCAATAACCTGTAGATGATTTCAAGGCTAGATTGCTATGAATTATGAATTTGGTAAGGGGGGAAATTGAATTTTATTGAAAATTGATTATTAATAAAAGGTGGTGTCCTTCCAATATGTCTTTGTCCTGATTTCAGACACACAGAGTATATGTGATTTTGTAGAAAAGTGATTTTGTAGAAAAGACGGAACACTACTTCAAAATAGAAGAAACAAATTGCCATAAGTAATAAAATAAAAGTATATATTAACAAACATAAATATGGTTTTACAATTTATATAAATATTTTCAAAACTTCAATAAGAGATTATTCTAACCATTCATACTCAACCATTAATCCACTCTTCAGGACTTCTTTTTATATTGGTACTTTTTGGCCTACTAATATTATAAAAAACATCATTTGTTGCTAATTGTATTATATTGTTTATACTTTTCCCATTTTTATTTGCCAATTTTATTACACAGTTTTGTCAAGTGGTGAAAGCCAGCCACCTTTGACTGCAAATTTTATTTCTTTATTCAATTTATATGCTTCCTTGAGGTGACTCTACGTGACTTAAAAATTCAGAGACTTTGCTTTACAGAATGCTTCAATTTCTTTATCTGTTTCTTAGTTCTCTAACTTAGTTTCCCTAAACTATTTTTTCTGATTTTACCACATTTTACCCTAATTACATTACAGAATACCCACAAACTGTAATTACATGTTGTAGTTTAAAGTCCATACCTCACCTTGAACCTTATTCTTTTCTCTTGGTTACATGCCAATAGAAGATAAGTGTTTCATGTTTATTTTATCATATTTATGAGGTATGTTAAAAAACAAAATGAATTTATTTTAGAATAATGTGTTCTTTTAAAAAGTGCTTGTCAGATGCAGTTTTTGTTCCTATTATTCGAATACTTCTTTTTTTTCATTGGTGTCTCCTTTCCAGAAATTGATATTGAACGGTGTGTCCATGAATCAATTAACCTTTTCTGCTGGACTCCCAAGAGTGCTACATACAGACAATATGCGCAGCATCCCAAACAAACCAATGAAGGCAACTCTACAAGAAGTCTAACATATTGTTTCTCATCAGACTATCATGATGGATCCTGGAGTGACCTGGTGAGTTATTTAGTTGTCCTTCATTAGAACAGAATAGAAAGTTTAAATATTCTATAGCTGTTTAGAATTGCATTTATTTATTTATTCATTCATTGGGTTTAAATCCTCCATTTTCTTCCAAATCACAAGCCTGAAAGATAGTGATGGTTTATGTTGTCCGTGAAATTTTTGTTGGTACAGATGGATTTGAACTTTAGTTACATTATGTTCCTAGTCTAATAACTAATTCCTATTCCTGTTTTGATATCATACTATAGAAGAAAAATGAGTGGGTGTGGTTATCGTTAAACATAATAAGCTAAGAGTCTCAATCAATAAGTGTATAAAATGTTGTCACTATCTATATATGTCATCTTTTCAAGAATGCTGGGATTACACTTGTACTTTACCTCATGCATCAAAAAACCTTGGAGAAATCTGGATGGATAAGCAGTATAATAAAATACTAACACTTTATAGTGAAATCAGATCAAATCTTCCTTCATAGACCAGCATAAGAAAGATAAAATACGGGCTTCCGGTTTGCTGCTTGTCCCCGCTGGACGCTCTTCCGGGATCGTCGAACCCACTGCCTGTAAGAGCCGCCTTTTTCAGCGGAATGGCGGCTCGAAAAAACTCCGTTTCCATTAGGAAACGGAGATAGAGCCAGCTGGGGTGGGTAGAGTCCTCTGCCTAATCCCAAAAGTTTTTTATTTACTTTTGGGAGGGAGCGGAAGAGACTCCCCGTATCCCCAGCCGATGCTCCGGGCTCTGGGAAATCTCTGCTACACGCAGAGCTAGAGGGCAAAAGCAAGCCTGTAAATCTGTCAAATTGATTAAAGAAGATATGAGCTGGACCTCTGATCCTGAAGCGCAAGTATTCTTTTTATTCTATTTTGTCTAAGAAGTGAAGTGAAGGGAAAAAAGTTTTTTTAAAATGGCGATTGCTGCTGCGGCTTGAAGAGAGGCTGAAAGGGAAACTCCTTCCGTTTTCAATTACAAAGTAGCGGAATGAATACTTTTGGCTGTAACTGAAGGCAAAATCTCACTCTCACTTCTGTTTTTTTTTTTTTCTCCTTTTTCTTTTTTTTTCTATGAGGATCTGATATTGATCTTGGTTGGAAAAAAGTTTTTTTTTTTCTCTCTTCTCCAGTAAATTTTGTCTGCATGGAAAAATGGCACTGAGACTTATAAAACTAGACAAACAGGCAGTGGGGGGGGGATTCCCCCATTAATAAATTACATCAACAAGTTTTAACTCTCCAGTCTCAGAAACCTGACTTTAATATAATAGAATTTCTTCTTGAGGAGATTGTAAGAAGGGATGAGATTGTGAATCAGCAACTTGAAAAATTTAAGTTGGAAATCAAAGAAATTGGTGAATTGGTGAAATCTAAGTTTGGCTTTTTGGATCGAAAGATTTTAAAAACAGCTAAGGGCTTAGCAGACTTTATGACTCAGTTGGAAGCAAATACTAAGTCTGAAATGAAAGAAACTGAGGAGAATTTGGATGACAAGATCCAAAAAATTAAAAAGGATTTGGCAAACACTCAGGATAATAGTTCAGAAGACAAACTTAAAATGGAGGCTGATCAAAAGACTGTTAATGAAGAAAATGTACAACAGAGGATTGAAAGAGAAGTTTTAATGATCCAATACAATTTTACAGAATATGCAATTAGACTGAGAGGTTTGCAGGAAGATAACAGAGATGATTTAAGGAAGATATCTTCTGAAATTCTGGCTGGGATTTTAAAGGTTCAACCTGATGAAGTGTTTTGCAGGATTGACAGAATTTATAGAATAAACTCCTGGTTGGCAAAACAAAGGCAATTGCCTAGAGATGTGGTGATTTATTTTACAGACAAAGAAATTAGAAATAATATTGTGCAGAATTCTTATGATTCTGCTTTGCAATTTCGTGGAAGAAAGATTTGGATTTTTAAGGAACTCCCGCCCAAGATGTTAATGGAGAGGAAGAAATTTGGTTTTCTAGTGAATGAGTTAAAAAAAAGGAATATTCTATTTAGGTGGGACGTCCCAGTTGGTTTAATACTGAGACACCAAGGAGTAAGATACCAACTGAATACTGTCGAAAAAGCGGAAGAATTTTATCAAAAAATTTTAAAAATAAATTTAACATCTTTAGGCATAACACAGGACAAGCAAAAGGAGTTGGAAATAAAGGGAAAACATCAAATTACAGAGGTTGTGGTAGATAAACTGTCTTTGGACTCCTTGGATACCCCAGCTGGACTGTCTATAAATTTGAGAGCAGTGTCATCTGATTCTAATGTGATGAATTATCAACTTACAGACAAGTGCGTAAATCAACCAGTTGATATACAAGTGATGGAAAAGACATATGAGATAATAAAACAAAACCAACAAGATCAATTTACAAAGCAGAATGACAACCGATCAGCTGATACACAACCTGTAGGAAGGAAATCTGGATGGAAATGCAACCCGCAAAAGAAAAAGAAAAGAAACAGATCTCGTAGAAATAGTAGTTTCTAAACCAAGCAACAGTGAAGCCAGGGATTTTAAAAAATAAATGAATATGTGAAAAGATATTGGAGGCGAATTATCGTTTAATACTATCTTGAGGAAAGTGGCAGATCTCTGCAATGCCGTGATTTTGGGATGTGGAAAGAGCCTTACATTGTTGGATTTGAACTATCTATTTTGGATTTCTTTTACCGATAAATATATTATATCTATTTTGAGTTACAAGGCAAGAGAGTCATGCTAGGGCATGCAGAAGATCTGGCTGTTACCCACTAAGATGATGGGGATTTATAATCCTGATGAAAACCACAATTACAACTATATGGAATATAATTATAATGTCACTCGGGTGGTTGTTTTTACTTTTATATATACATGAGGATATTCATTATTGATGGGGGCAGAAGATGACTGAAGATTTTGAATAAACTGTTGCACCAGGATGCTATGTTACCCTATTATGGATGACGGATTTAACAATCTAGTGGAAAGACATCAAAGAAGATACTAAATGAATTATAAATTTAAAGTTATTGTCTTTTCTCTTTTTATAAAATGGAATGTATATATAGACATATGTATATTTTAGCAGAGTGGGCAGTGGATTATATTTAGAATTGTAGTGCATGGTAATCTTGCAGGAAACTGGGTTGAAATAGGCTAGTTTAGTGATTGATTAGTTTAAGAAAAAGGACTTTTAAGTCATATATTTTGGGGAGTGGAAGAATTGGATAGAACTGAATAAATGTTAAATTTGGAGAAGGCTGCTTTGAAATGTTAAATTAATATATATAAAAGTAAAGGTTATGTTGTTGTAATAATAATATTTTATAAGTTTGGGGGAGGAGAAAAAGGGTAGATTGTGAAAAGCAGAGAAAAGCGGAGTTATAAGAACACTATGCTAAGGGTCAGTACTTTGAGGAGTGAGTAAGGGCATGGTAAAATATTATGTAATTAATTATGAATTAGCTTATTGTTGTGAAGAAGAAGTCACAGGGGGGGATGGGTGGTGAGGGGGGGTTAGGGAAGAAGGGAGGAAAGGGGGGAAAAACTTGTATTTGAAAAACTTTTTCAATAAAAAAAGAAAGATAAAATACAATTAATTTTTGTATTTATAAAATATAAAATACAGAAAGTTAAACAAAAATTTTAAAAACTAAAAAATGAAATAAAAATATAAACATTTAAGTGAGTTGAGTTGAAGCACTTAATCGTAGTGAATGGGTGTAATAAAATGAACCAAAATGTAAACTTAAGGAACCAAATAGTGGTGTGAAGAACATTTGGAATGTGAAAGGATTCAAGTTCAACACACCTGCTTTGAGTTTGAAACAGCTGGTCCATATCAAGATTGGAACACTTCTGGAATGTCAGAAGAGCATCAGAATATTTGTACTGGAACTGTTTGCTCCAAACCCAAAATATTTAGAATTTGAAATGGTTTATATGCTTCTAAAACTTAATATGTTAGCAGTGTCATAATGATTCATATTATGTATAACTACCTATGACAAATATGTGTAACACTTATCACACATTATTTATTTGAACACAGAGTATTCCATTCTTAATTGATTTATAAGCAATTATGTTGATGATTACCTATAAAGCCCTACATGGCTTAGGCCCGGGATATCTGTCGGATCACCTGCAGCCAGCAACAGCTCCCCATCGCCCGGTGCACTCACACAGAGAGGGCCTACTTGGGATTCCGTCGGCCAAGCAATGTCGGCTGACGGCCCCTAGAGAGCGAGCCTTCTCTATAGGCGTACCTACCCTCTGGAATCAACTCCCCTTGGAGCTCCGGACCTTCACTTTTTCCGCCGTGACCTTAAAACATGGTTGTTTTGCCAGGCTGGCCTGGACTGAAGGGGTTTTAATGGGAATTTTAGATTCTTTTATTGTTTGAATTTTAATTTGGACTTGTTGCTTATTGCTGTGAGCCGCCCTGAGTCCTTGTGGAGAAAGGGCGGCATATAAGTCCGATAGATAGATAGATAGATAGATAGATAGATAGATAGATAGATAGATAGATAGATAGATAGATAGATAGATAGATAGATAGATAGATAGATGGATGGATGGATGGATAATAGGGAAATGTTGGCTCTCTTGATTTTTTGTTAGACATCATTTGCTTGTAAAATTATGAATAGACGTTGTATCATAAAAAGACTATGACAAGAAAGATTTCAAAAACAAACACATTCTGAATGAGTTTGCAAGCACATTTTTGTAGTGACTGTTGACAAAATAAGAGTTTGGGTCAAGCCAACGGATATTGGTCTTTACCAGGCAGAGAAACCAATACAGTCCCTTCTTCCTACTGGGTGGTACAAGGTTCAGCAGCAATGTCAGTTCACATCCCAGAGTTTCTTGGAAAATGACTAAGGATTCATGGTTGAAGTTCTTGTCAAGGTTACTTCCTTGAATCAGACAGAGATGCTTTACAATGTATAGGGAAGAGTTTGATTCTTCGCCCATCTCCAAATCCCATTATATCAGGCTTGCTTGATTAAGGGAAAAGGCCTAGTCCTTCTTTAGTTTGCTTCTGCATTTCAAATGGAAAATAGTTTTATATAGTTTGTGTATGCAGAGTATTTGGCAGGAGCCAGTACTTCTGATAAATAAATTCAATATCTTAAAGTTGGCATGCCAGTTCACACATTAGCCTACAATGGAAGATTTATTACTTAGTAAGGTCTAAAACCAATGATACTGAAGATTAATTTGCAAAAGTTACATTCAATAGCCAAACATATTGGCATTATGTAGCAACAACTAGTCAGAAAAAGAACCGCTAGCAAATTTAGCAACAGTTTCCTACAGCAGAAATAAATTATATTCCATTTTTTCCATTGCATCCCATTAAATTATTCTTTTCATCAGTTGCAATCCAGACCAGACCATTAACAATTATTCCAAAAATCTAAATGACCATTCTGTTCCAGTAGATTAATTCCAAGAGTGATCGAGTTTCTATCTTAATGCGTAGAACACATTTACAATAGGCATTAAGGTTCTTTGAATAACTTTTTGTTATCATATAATGGTCATTTCCCTCTTTTCAATATTATTTTGTTACTAGATTCATTTTCTGCTTCTCATGTGAGATTAAGAAGCATCCTATCTAAGGGACTACCAAATCCATACCCTTGTCAAAACTGCCTAGGTTATGTCATAGAGACTATTATTTCCAAAAACCAAAGAGGCTTTCAAGTAATTTTGGATCGCTGAGATATGTCAATTTCTAAAATTTAGTTTATCTCACTGGCCTCAGTATTTCTGTTTAATTGAATGCTGGTTTCATTGATAAGGACTTATCAAATTCTCCTTTTTTTCCCCCACTCTGCTTGATTATAGATAGTACCTTTGTTTCTGGTTGGATAAGTCTGTATTACCCAATAAGCCTTCCTATGACACCAGAATCTTTACAATCTTTACAAACATTCTAGAAGTCATGAATATTCATTTGTATTTGTGGTAAATTACAATATACTTGTATTTAGATGACTGTTAATAGTTTTGTCTTTTGGATAACTGAAACATGTTCATGTCACATTACTTACCTACTAATGGAAAGCTTATTGTACATCTTCTTGTCAATTGGGCATTAGCCTCTTTTCAAGGCGTCGTGAAGTCTCTCAAGGCCTAGTTATTCCGCTGCTCTTTTACCTTTTCTTGTTCCTTTTCTTCTTTTTTTTTCTTTGCCCCCATACCATCTATTCCACTGATTGCAAAAGCATGAAGAATGCTGAGGAACATATTTATTTATTTATTTATTAAATTTTTATACCACCCCCTCTCCCGAAGGACTCGGGGCGGTGAACAGCCAAGATTAAAAAACATATAATATAAACATTAAAATACATTTAAAACAAAATTAAATCCAAAATGGCTCCCCAATTTAAAACGCCTTACCCATAACCCTATAATTAAAACAAATTTAAAATTTCCACATTAAAAGGGGGAAGATTTAGGCCAGGCCAGCTTGATGAAATAGAAGAGTCTTAAGCGCGCGGCGGAAGGTGCGCAGATCCGGGATCCTCCGTATCTCTGGGGGGAGCTCGTTCCAGATCGTAGGTGCCCCCACAGAGAAGGCTCTCCCCCTAGGGGCCAACAGCCGACATTGTTTGGCCAACGGCACCTGGAGGAGCCCCTCTCTATGGGAGCGTACTGGCCGGTGGGAGGCTATTGGTGGTAGCAGGCGGTCCCGTAAATAACCAGGTCCTAAACCATGGAGCGCTTTAAAGGTGATAACCAGAACCTTGAAGCGCACCCGGAAGACCACCGGGAGCCAGTGCAGCTCACGCAGGAGAAGTGTTACATGTTATATTGTTAAGCTATAGAAACTACATTATTCCATGGTTCACAAACGTCTTATCAACCAGCTATAGAATTCTCAGAAGTGTTTAATATGATGTGTGCCTTCACCCAGTTGTAGCAGGTCAGGATCCTCCTTGACATTGTAATAGTGACATCATAATTCAGAAATCAAGTAGCACAAAATTAGTATTATTATTCAATCTTCTTACAGAACTGTGGGATTGGTGCATTTACCGATGTCTGTTCATTTGGTGATAAAAACAATTGCCAATGTGTTCTACGACTCATTTTTACTCTGTGAAGATGTAACATACTGACCTCATCTGTTAATGGTGGGACTTTATTTATTTGTTCATTTATAAAATAATTGGTATACTAGCCCATTCAGCAATTAAATATCTTCACTAAAACACTTCATGTTTCCAATATTAGACCAGAAGCAGTCTTGGTGCCAAGTCATTGGGAGATACTTTCCAATTGTGCAAAAGTACACATTTATGTACTTTTGGCCCCTACAGCTGCTGACCACCAGAGTCATTTCCAAGATTAATTGCCATGATGAAATTTGCATTGATTGTTTGGTGATACTGGCAGTGTTCTTGTGCTGCCATGCATTTTTCTTTTGTCTTTGGCCAGGTGGAACTTCCTATTTTAGTTTTCCCATCCACATTTACTCATTCTTGGATTTATCATGTGTTATTTATATCTGACCTTTTTTTCTTTAGTAAGTACAATTCCCAACACAGAAAGCATAGGCAGCAACATTTTACATTCTCTATTTTGCTTACAATATCCTTTTTCTTCACTGATCTTCCCAAGTTCTTGTTGACAAGGGGAAGGAACTTTTCTTCTTGTCTTTAAAGTATTATCTTTCAGCAGCTGCTTTTTTCAAAGTTCTGTCGACTTCTCCCCCCTGCCCCCCCAGCCCCCCGTGTTTGTGTGTCTCCCTCCCACTCTGTCTTTTCACCCAGCTATTAACAGTTTTTGAACTACTCCCTTGGTAACAATCAATATTGGTGAGTGATTTTTCGATTCTTTTGCTCATAATCAGTACCATTTTTGTGTAGTTTTATTTATCTCCCGAATGCTCTATGTGTACCAGCAACTGGTCCCGCCCATTTTCTTTCAGGATACATCTACAGTACTCTAAATGCTCTTGGCATCAAAAGGTGATTGTTTTCTGTGCCTTTTTTCTTGTATCCACAATTTCTTCATTGTATACGCTAGACAGAAGCAGGGCTTTCCAATTCCATTGCAATGTTTATTCAATTAGATAACAGTGTCTATGATTTGGCAAAACACTTTCAGCTTTCAGTACATTCCATTCAAGCAGTAGTTGTTATCAGTAGCATTTTAAGAATATGTTTCTTCCAGAGATTCACTAAAAGCCATCACCCTGGTTGCAAACATTAGGCATGATTGGCATGATTTTGCCAAGATTTTGCCAGAATGTTGTCTCTGAAATCCAGTACATTCTTATACTATCCAAGGCTACCTGCATTTAGGTAACAGATACTGTATGGTTAATGACCCATACATGAACCATGGAAATTTCCATGAAGAACAGCTGGTTACTGTCGTGTGATTGATGAGTGATCTCTGAATGCAGCCGTCCACTATTCATTTTGCCTGTTTGAATTTAAGGATAGTACTTCAATTTTGATCTGCTATGGCAGGTGGAAAGATCTCACCCCTTTCATATGCCATGTCACAGCTTGAGCAAGATTCTTACCTGCCCATAAGTCTTAAATTCTGGAACATTCTAATCTGAATTCTTGGGTAGTGCCGATCCTTTAAGTATGAATTCACAGTTCAAAAAATGACAATTAAAGGAGCTTAGTTCATATTGTTTGTGTGCATGCAGCATGCACACTTGTTTTGCTTTATATGAAATATATAGCAGCGAAGATACTAAATAAACATAGCATAATCTGGTTAATTAATTCCCACAGTCTGATTAATCAGTTAACTCTTGTGATGAGGAGAATCAGTTTAATCCAGGAGTGGATAGTTTGAGAATTTAAAGTCATGTAACATCCCAGAGTCTTGAGTCCAACTTTTAGGGCACCTTTAAAATGGTTACCAAATTGTGGCTTCAATGAAATATAAACAAAATGTTAAATACATGGGGATAGTAAAACTAATTGCATTTAATTAAGCAGTTGTAGTGTTTTTCCTCTGTCCCCATGGTTTTGTCACACTGATTTCTAGCAGCCTACTTAGCCCATGACCATATTAATGCACGTTGCATTTCCCTGAAATAAAATAGTGATGAGAAATGGGGAATCACTTGAATTAAAGCCAGTAGCCAGGCTTTTGAGTTTTTAATACACATTCACTTTTTCCGCATACCTGCGTTATTCATGTTAGCTTCTAACTGTTTACAAATTGGAAGAAAGCTCTGTTTTACATGCACAAACTATTTTAATAAACTATAGCTTTAGGAGATGGTACTTTGCTTTCCCTGAATCACTAAGCGTTTTGAACTGTTGAGCTATTTTCTGACTTATAGTCATGTGACCTTTATTTATATTTCAGTATCATTTCAATCCTAAATGTTCTCTAAAGAATGTGCCAGTGTTAGTATTTCATCTAGTGCCAGGTTTTCTCCCCACCCTATTTTTCTACTGCTTTTGTTGTTCAAGATTATATTAGTCTCATCATGGAGCTTCTAAGTAAATTTTTCATCCCCCAAAGAGCTAATTCCCCCCTCCCGAAGAATTTTAAAAATGTTTTTTTTAAGGCTACATTTTATTTTCAGTGTAATTTATTATTGCCAATCCATCATTTGTCATTCCAGTAGTCTTATGTGTTACTAGTATGAAGTGGTATATATGTTATCTCATTCTGCTCCAACTGGTGCAGAATGCAGCTGTGCGGGGGATTATGGGAACGAGGGGGCGCTCCCATGTGACACCTCTCCTGCGTGAGTTGCATTGGCTTCCAGTGGTCTTCCGGGTGCGCTTCAAGGTGTTGGTTACCACCTTTAAAGCACTCCATGGCATAGAACCTGGGTATTTGCAGGACCACCTTCTGCCGCCAATAGCCTCCACCGACCAGTACGCTCCCATAGAGAGGGACTCCTCAGGGTGCCGTCAGCCAGGCAATGTCGGCTGGCGATCCCCAGGGGGAGGGCCTTCTCTGTGGCAGCTCCTGCCCTCTGGAACGATTTGCCCCCGGAGATAAGAAGGATATCGGATCTCCGGGTCTTTCGCCGTGCCCTGAAAACTTTTCTTTTCCATCAAGCAGGGCTGGCGTGAACCCCCCCCCTTTTTTTAGTTTTTTAGCTTTTAATCTGTCAATGGGTTTTAATTCGAATTGTTTTAAATTTGGGCCAAAGTATGTAATTCTTTTAATAATTTTAAATTTTGTATTGGTATGTGTTTTAGTTCTGGCTGTGCACCGCCCTGAGTCCACTAGAAGAAGGGCGGTATACAAATTGAATAAAATAAAATAAATAAATAAATTAACCAATGGAAATACATTTTGAGAATCATATTGTTATGGGAATGACCTGAGTATCTGATGGAAACAATTTTGTCAATTTTGTCTCTACCCATTTAGAAATATGCTAATTTTTCTTTGCCTTTGTTTTGATTCTGTTAACAAGACTTAAACATTCTTTCCACCTTTGTATCAATAATTTAATTTAGGTTTAGTTTAAACAAAGAAATTGTGCCAAGTAGTGCATTTTTTCAACTTAGAAGTGATGTTCTGCCTATTTTATTTATTCAGTATTAAGAGACATGAACTTTAATCAACATTTAATGATGGTTTAAAATTATTGATTTGCCTGAGGAACATACTTTATAATATTGATGGAAATTACATAGCAAATATTGCATACTTTCAGAAGATATTCCATAATTTTGTGTGTGTGTGTGTGTGTGTGTGTGTGTGTGTGTGTGTGTATCCATAAATCTTTCAGAATCACAGATATCTCCATGGCCCCCGCCCCGTATTTTCTCATAAAAATCTGCCTCACTTGTTTTGCGGTTGCCATCTGAGTGATGCAATAGTTTTATTTTTAAAAGGAGATAATAGGTAGATATACTTTATTACTAGGAAAAAATCTGAAACAGTTTTATTGCATATTGCGTTCTTCTCATAAGCAAGTACACATTTTGTAGTCACACAGTTCCAAATCCAGCAAAATGCTCAGAATTAATAAACAAAGCCCACAGGCAATGAGATTTTACCACATAACATTCTTATCAGCAGAATACCTTCAGCGATCATCCAGAATTCTTTTTACATCAAAACCAACTCTGAATTTTGCTAATGTGGTGTTAGATTTGTTATTTGTAATTCCTTTCATGCCATGTGCAGAATTTCCTCTCAGTGTAATCACTTCCTAAAGTAAACTCCTGGACCCACCACCACAGAGAAAAGCAAATGTGGATGGTGTTATATAGATGAAAAATAAATAACTACTTCAGCAGCAGAACTCTCTTGTTTCTTTATGTGGCTTTCTCCAGCCTAACACATACCACACTTCATGAGAAATGCTTGAACTGGCTTCCTTTCTTACTAAGTGGGAAATAATTAGGACTTAGTGCACTTAAAATAGCTTGCAATTTTTCAGGTAACTTACAAAATTTGCTTATAGCAAAAAATAAGGGTTTTTCAGAGTTTATGAATAATTTATGTGAACAAGTTATTCAAAGTTTTGTTTTCTGCATTATCTACCTCTCTACAATTGCAGTAAAGAATAAAGCCACTCTAGAAACCCTCTACACAGAGTTTTAGATACCATTTGTTCCAATATATACGGCCAACTAACCCATTGTTGTTTTCATTCTTCCTGCTACTTTTTTTTAGCATCACCAATAAATTTAAGATTTGTTACTTTTTCACTTTGAAATGTCAACAACTGAGTCTGAGAATTTTATTAAACAGTGGTGTCTCCTTCTACTGCACTATTGTCCTCTCCCAAAATATAGACAATTAGCAGTGGTGTCAAATTCAAATAGATCTGGGTCCATCAAACATACATAAGAAACCTTGTGGACTATATATTGATTTAGAAAAACACATTTTTTAATTAGTACATCAACATATTAAGATCAAATAGGAACTAGATATAACAGTATCATTGTCATGAATTTGTTCATTTTTTTCAATATTTATGTATGTCTTGTGTGGGTGTGGGTATTTATGTGAGTGTAGATGGGTTGTGTGTATATGTGGGTGGGTGGGTATGTCGACCATCCTTCCTCCTGGCCTACCATCAAATCTTACTCTGACTTATTGCTTCCCTGAATGCTGCCTCTTAATAGCTGACATGTCTTTAGCTTGCTCCACTGCAATGTCACTCCAATGCTAAGCAATCCTCACTGCTTGACAACTTTATGACTTGTGCATTTCAACTCCCAAAATTCTCCAGCCTACTGGCTAGGGAATTCTGGAAATTAAAGTCCACAAGTCTTAACGTTGCCAAGTTTGGAAACCCCTGACTTAAACCAAGGTACCAAACTTGTGCAAGTTTCATCACAAAATTGATGGTGGTTATTAACTAAATATATTATTATTTAGTAATATCCATGTTTTATTGTATCTATTTTGTTAAATATTTCCAAATAGCATTTTAATTTGGTTCAGATCATACTCGGGCCTGTGAGCCCCATGAACTAAAGGAATACAAGAAATCCAAATTGTACCCACCAAGCCATCTTTAAGCATTGTTTTCACCAGATTGTTCTCCTTCTGCTCCTCCTTGAGGAACATGGCTCAAGGTTATATTTTTAAAATTCACAGCAGGTTGAATTAATATGTATATATTTGGGGCATTATTGCCAGTTTTTATAGTCTTCGCAATAGTAAGATCAATTTTTAAGGACAGACAAGCCATATTCTTTGTATGTATGGATTAAACAAATTCCATTTGCAAAGCCATCAGTTTTCTCTCTCCTAGGACAATACAATAAAATATTTTTTTTTTTGTATTTAAAATACTTTTAAAATAATTTACAATACTTTTTCTTTTTCCTAAAAGAAAAAGAATCCTCTAGAATTAATTTATTTGGGTATGTATATTGAATGTTAGCATGATAGAACAAATAGAATTCTGAAAAGATACTATTGCCCTGATTTGTTTTCCTGCTTGAGATGTGGTTAACTATTATTTCTGAAGGAACCAACTTAAAATCATGTTCAAGTCTTGGTTAAGCTGCTTTTATTGATTGACCAAATTAACAAATCATCTGCAGTATATCTGCAAACTGTCAGTAATGTAATGTAGATACAGTATAGATCAGTAGTGGGTTTCAAATCCTAGCGCTACCGGTTCGCTATCGGGAATGCGTAGGTGTGTGGCGCTTCTGCCCATGCGCAGAAGGTTCTGTGCATATGCAGAGTGTTTTTGATGACATCTGGGCAGGTGGGCGGAGCCTCCTGCCGCCACTGCTACCAGTTCATGCAAACTGGGGCGAACCAATAGCAACCCACCACTGGTATAAATGTAATATTGATGAGATGCTACTAAGCAATTAAAAGCTGTAGTTTAAATGGAAGTTGCCTAACATTGTTTTAAAAGTTGGAAATACTGGATTTATTAGGCATCCATGGGCTTTGTAGGAAAATTGTGACATAAAATTGAAAGGTAAAATAGTCATAATCTCATTCATCCCACTTAGTTTAATTAGCAAAGAAAGACTTCTTCTTCCCCCCCCCCCAAGAATATACTTTACTGAGAACAAAGTGGTTACAGATTAGAGCTGGCATAATCTGTTGTCTTGGTGCAAAAAAGATGCAATTAAGTTCCCCTTTTCCCTGGCCACCCTCCTGTTATCAGTCAATGTCCAATTAAAAGTTCTCAGGTTGTTTTGGACACGACCCTCTGTTCGTACCTTTCCCACCTCCTTTTGCTGACCTTGTATTGGATTAGTGCACACTCATGGCCAGCATGGCTTCAATCCTAACCCTGCCTTAACCACACACATTCCAATCTCTCCCCTCCCTTGTTGCAAATGTCAGGCTGGCAAGATGCGATGCAAAGCAAGAAGCAGAATGGCGGCCATGACATGTCTCCCCTCCAGAGGCTATTGGAGAAAAATAGCAGCCATGACACATAGCTTGCAAAAGATAATTGGGGAAATATATTTACTTACAGAGAAATGGTCATGCAAATAATAACTTTTGTTGCACTTCTTTTCTTTGTCAAAAAGTCTAGAGATTCTATCAAATTAAATGATCTGAAATCTGAAGTGTCACCACGGATCTCAGCTGAAGATTTGATTGACCTCTGTGACCTGACAGGACCTGGCCATTCTAAAACACCAACCAAGAAGACAAAGTCTAGCAAACCAAAGTTGCTTATTGTTGACATCCGGAACAGTGAGGAGTATCCTTCTATGCTGAGAATCGTGGCTTAATCATTTCTCCCTGTTTTTGCATTGTCATAGTTTCTGCTTGAAAAAGTATTGTATCAGAAATGGGAGAAAAGCTTCCACTAATTGGAGATAGATCACTGATCGGAAGTCATAGGACTGAACTATCTTTAATCCATTATGTGGGGGGGGGGGGACATTAGCACTTAGAAAATCAGACATCAAGGAGAAGACAATCTACCTTTATTTTATTTATTTATTTATTTGTCAAACATGTACAAGATAACAATTATAGGTATGAACATAAACATGAACAAAGGAAGTAAATACAGATAAATGGGCACAGTAGGACAGGGACGGTAGGCACGCTGGTGCACTTATGCACGCCCCCTTTACGGACCTCTTTAGAATAGGGTGAGGAGGTCCACGGTAGACAGTTTGAGATTGAAGCTGTGAGGGTTTGAGGCTGTAACGATGGGAGTTGGTTAGAGCATTCCAGGCGTTGCTCGTATTTTCTGCAATCGAGTTTGAAGCGGTTTACCTTGAGTTTGTGTCGATTGTTTGCCTGTGTATTATTGTAGTTGAAGCTGAAGAAGTCATTGACAGGCAAGACTTTCTTAGTTACATCTCTTTTATATATTCATTTTTAACAAAAAAAATCCAAACAAACATATCAATCAGCCTGACACAGAATTAACTAACCTAGTATTAGCGGTGCTAGCGAGTTGCAACATAGTAAAACATAACAGACCACAGCTGGAACAACTCCAAATTAAGTATTGGGGGGGGGGGGTTATCTCCATCCTATTAACCTTGTGTGATACATTGGGATGAGCAGTAACCCAGATACATACATACATAAATAGTGGCTTGCAAAAATTAATGTTGGCTGAATGTAGAATAAGATGTCTTTTCCATCCCTAAATTTAACTACTGAACTATTTTGGAAGTTTCAAGACAAGATCCATACAGTACTATCAATAGACTTTATGCTCCCTTCTGTGCCAGGTATAAATATCTAACAAGTCTGCTTTCCTTCACTCTCTGCAACAATGATTACTGAAAATCTTGGGCAATTCATATTATCCAAGAAATGATTAAGATTAAGAAAAATGATGATCCTATTTTTTTCTCATTTCTCCCCTAGGTTCTGGATTATCTATTATCTGTCTACCAGTTACTTAGTTTTCCTACATTCAACATAGCTTCCATTACTCAACAATATCTTTTCAGAGCCTACATGTCTGTTTTTCAGTAAGACCCAATGAGAAATTGCGTCTCCTTTCTTGTGTCAGGTATCATTAATTAGAACTGATAATTTTATTTTTAGTGCTAGAGACTTAGAAACATTTAGAACTGAATTACTTTTATATTGAAACACCTTTTCTTAGTCATACTTTATTAGAAAGCACAATTGCTATGACTTGAAAACAAGCCAAAACCCTATATGTTTTACTATCTAACTAAAACAACAGTGATCAAGTATAACTATTCTTTCTGTATATTTATTAATTTCTTGTGCTTGTTGAGGTTTGCAAGGCCAAAGTTTCACCGTGTTAATCTATTGGCTCTTCATTATTTAGTTTTCTGAAGCTTTTTCTCCAGCAGTAGTTTAATCTTTTTAAGCCAGATTCATTTATAAGGAAAGCTTTTAATTTTGCCTGCACGACATGTTAAGAAAATCTCACAGAAACGTGAGCAGTTCTGCCACTAATAACTCTTTGTTGAAATTAACAGGCAGCTTTTCTTGCCAAGATAGCGGGTGTGTAAAGTTAATAACATTTCATCTGTAAGATTTGCTGTTAAACCCAGAGGTTGGCTTTTAATAGTTCAGTAAAATATACCCAAAATAGGAAGTACTACAAAAAGAAGCAGTATCTTGTGGGAATTTTAGTTCCATAGTCAGTGGAGAACTATATCCCAAGCACAGAAGGCATTTCTCAGTTCACAGAGATCACTTTGTTTTTCTCTCATTAGCTGTGAATCTGTTTGTTCTACTTAAAACAAGAATCCACAACTTGCAATCCTTCAGAATCTTCAGAGTTCCCCATTTTCTAATGAATTATGTTTAATTAGACTTAAGGAATAATCATACCAGCAGTTTTCAGTTAACCCAAATTAAATGTTAATTAATTTTCCCAACTCTTCCCACTTTTTGGAATGTACTCCCTGGAGTTCATTTGAAAGCCAAGTGCTGTTTTCAGTAGTGGGGGAGAAAATTGCTTTTGTGCTGTAAGGCAAAAGGCTTTTTATTCTCAAAAATAGGACCGTCTTACAGATTCTTAGGCCCAGAATCCTAGTTATAATTTTGCATATGTAATACAGTCTAAATAGAATTAAAAACTTTTCCTGATTTAGGAGTAATTTAATTTTACCAGTATAAAAGTATTGTGCAGCTACTTCTTTTCCTATCTAAAAGATTTTATTTTTTTCTTAAATAGGAGGAAAAGAAGCAATAGGAAAACATTTTGGAATAAAATTCCATTGAGACAATCGGGTCATTTCATAATAAAAGTTTCAGCCAAAATCCTCTTAATTCAATTGAAATTAAAATAAAATTCCATTAAGAAAAAGCAGGTCATTTCACAATAAAAGCTTTATCTGGAAGCTTCTTAATTCATCTGAAATGAAAAGCTTACCTACAACAGAAGGCAGAAGGTCAATCCATACAAACTCAGGTACTCCAGGCAGTTTAAATAGTACTCAGCCTGATGAAGCATTATGAAACTTTAGGCAATTGCACAGAAAAGAAGAAAGAGATGCAATTTCCAAAAGCTCATAAACTTGTTTTTATAGGATACCATATGTAGACTGCACATATCTAGTCAACCACTAGATGGGAGTCTGATTGTCCTAGATGTCTTATGTTTTCATCTAGTCTCAGCCCTTTGAGGTATTCCAGAAAAGAAGCAGAAAGAGGAATACATGGAAGCTAAGATAAAAATAATCTAATTTATATTACAGGTATAAGGTGTAGTGATTTATTTATTTTTCTTCATGTTAAAATCTTCATGTTAAAAGATGGCATGGTGTAGGACAGTGATGGCGAACCTTTTAGGCACCAAGTGCCCAAACTCTTTTGTGAGCTTCTGTTTCATCGTTTGCAGGGTAACAGAAGCTCACGAAAGAAATGCCACAGAGATCTGACCTGGGGCGACGGCACGTGTGCCAGCAGAGAGGGCTCTGCGTGCCACCTCTCGCACACATGCCATAGGTTCGCCATCACGGGTGTAGGGTAACAGGGTAGCATTTAAGTGAAATAACAGCATAACATGTAAGCGATGTTTGCTTTTGCAGTAGGTTTGCAGCAAAATGAGTTTGTTAATTATGTTACAAAAATGCCAGTGGAGTTTCATTGCTTTTTTTGAGAATTTTAGTGAAATTCTTTACAGTCCTTTAGCTCTGTTGGGTCCATTTCTGCTACTTATAGTCAGCTCACTCCTGGAATGGTTAAGATGCCATATAAGATTGGAGTGAATACTTCAAAGACATGCTAAAACAATTGCAAAAACCCAGCATAAATGATTTCCTTTTTATTGACAATGTATTTATACAGTTGTCAGAAAACGGTCTCCTATATTTAATCACTATTATACTATCAATGATAAAGATGAAGATTTATTTGAAAATTTCGTTGTTGTTGTTGTCCAAAGTAAAAGGTAACTATTCCCTCCAGCTAGATGAAATTAATGAATTCTTTTAAATAGTGGGATGGGTCAGCTTTTTGTTGATCTCAGGCAAATGTTGCTGTTATGCTTCTCATGGTTATAATCTTGACAGTCATCCAAATGGAACTGCTTACACAAGTTGTTTTAAGAAATATTCAAACTAGTATTAATCCTAGATTAGCTGTAAGCCTTCCTAAGGGATTTTAGAATTTATCATAGTGTTGCAATAACTTAAATGAAAAGTCATTATCTTGATTTTTAGCATGGAAACCAAACATTTGTGCTCAGTAGGTGAAATTGGAACCTGTTTAGCTCCATCAAGCATTATTAAGCTACTCTTGTTTTTTATAGTCAGATAGGAATAATAATGCAAAATGACATGCAATTAATAAAACTTCATTAAAATATTAAAACCTGTATTAATAGCCGTTCAATATAAAACTGAACTGTAGGTATTTTTTTAAAAAAAGCCTTAGAAACACATCAGATTTAGTAATATGTATTAAAAATACATTCCTTGCATGAATGCAGGGGAGAGCATGATTGTTATGCTTAACATAAGATTGAATAAGAGGCCAACAATATTAACAGTGAATATTAGGCATGAATATTGAAAAGGAATCTCCATTATTACTCACAGAAATTATTGTCAGCCAGTATTTCTACGATTACATCTTAAAGATTCTAACACAGAAGTTGGAAAGTTATGGCCCAAAGTCTTCATCAGTTGCTAAGGATCTCATTTCATCTCCCTATGCTCCAGGGGTGGGCTGCTGGGGGTTCACAGGGTTTCGGGAGAACCTCTAGCTAAGATTCTGTGCAGTTCGGAAAAACCCCAAATCCCACTCCTGGCTGATCCCGCCCACCCCTCCCAGGAGTCCCCACATGGTCTGATTTGGATGCAGGTAAGTGCAGGGCACACGCGGACGCTTAGGGAGGGCAAAAAACGGGCCTACCGGAAGTTCGGGAAGGCCTCCAGAGGGCCTCTGGAACCTGGGGAGGCCGTTTTTGCCTTCCTGGAGGCTCAAGGAAAGCGTCCGGAGCCAGGGGAGGGCAAAAACACACACACCCCGCCATAGTGCAGGAGGCCGACTAAGCCACACCCACCATGGCCACGCCCACCCAGCAACCGGGCAGAGAACCCCTTCCTAAAATTTTTGAAGCCCATTCCTGCTATCCTTTGAAAAGTCACTCTGAACTCCGTAATAACTTTACTGGTTATAGGGAAGCTATGTATTTTAAAGAAAGAGAACCTACTTCAGAAACTATACAAGATAGAGCAGACCAAATCTGCCGAAGACAGCAAAAATCAGTGAGTTGCGTGCAGTCATTAGGAAAGAGAAAACTATTCCTAGATTATATGATGTGGTTAAATACCTTTGGGTCAGTTTGAGAGGTGGATATCTAAGTTACATAGTCCTACAAGAAGTCTCAAGCCTCGGGTTTATAGGAAAGTTCCTTACACCGGTTTTATAAGTAACCATTTCCTTTGTTCTAGTTATTATTTGTAGTAAAATAGTTCTGGTTGAAGCAGAATTTAGTTGAGCTTCTCTTGTTGGGGCTTCCCTTATCTGGTGTTCTATGTTAAAACCATAAGTGATAGCTGCAGAATAACTCTGGCGCTAGGAAATAACTTTCCTATCTTTAGCCTGATGAACCAGTATACATGTAAATCAGGAGTGGGTTCTACTTACCTTTACTACCGGTTCGCAACAGGGCCGTGCGCGCTCTTCTGCACATGGGTTCTGATGACGTCAGGGTCGGTGGGTGGAGCCTCCCTCCGGTTTTACTACCAGTTCTATAGAACCGGTCCAAACCAGGGACAACCCACCACTGGTATAAATGCTGCTTTTAAGGGGCAGAATCAGAATGAGACGGGGATCCTTTTCAGAGTTTTCCCAGGTCATTAGTTGTCAGGAGAATGCTGCAGTCTGATGCTGGGTACATTTTTTAGTGTTTTCATGGTTTTTATTGTTTTAGAATGTTTTAAGATTTTAACTGTAATATATGCTTTTGAATTGTGTGCCACCCAAAGTCACTTGCTAAGATGGGCGGCTATAGAAATTGAATAAATGAAATGATGGCAGCATTTATAAGGTTTCTAGTTTTGCTCTTGTGCTCCTCCTTCTCCTCCTCAGTTTCCTTAACTAAAGATGTTTTTGTCTAGTTTTAACCGTGGGCATATACCAGGAAGTATCAATATCCCATTTGGGTCAGCGTTCACTGCTGAAGGAGAATTCATCCAGTGCCCTGCTACTTCCACACTTCAGAGCTTTAAAGGGAGAGTTGTGGTGATAGTAGGACACGTGTTAAAGAATGCAGCACAGGTAAGTTGCTTGGGGAGAAAGTATGTATATTGTTCAGAACAATGATTGATGAATAGTACAGTACCTGGATTGCAATTTTACAGACAATTTACAAATGTAAAAAATGTGTAACCCAAATCCACCATTAACTATGTGCACACCTTGAAAATCAAGCAATACCTACATAAACATTGAGAGTTCAAATGCTTTTGTAAAAACGTCCTTGCAGCCTGGTTGTGTTGGACTATAACTCTGATAAGTCTAATCATTTATTTATTAACAAATAAATTAATAGTGTGATCAGTTCTCATAAGAAATATATTTGAATCTGATTAACAGGCAATTTAACTTATTCCATTCCAGGATGTCTTACACTCTAAAACACAGGTTTCCAACTTTGGCAACTTTACGACTTGTGGACTTCAACTCCTAGAATTCCTCAGCCAGCATGCGCTGGCTGAGGAATTCTGGGAGTTGAAGTCCACAAGTCGTAAAGTTGCCAAGGTTGGAGACCCCTGCTTTAAAATATATGCAATGTATTATAGCAAGGGCGGGCTAAAGAAACCAACCCATATTACAGTAAAAAGACAGTATTTTACTCCCAACATAGTTTCTGCTTGCCTGAAATGATCATATTGTAAAGGAATCATAGGGAATGACTGGATAAAAACAGTTGTTATTTTTAGCTGCTTCAATAGGTTGCTAATGCCTAGCAATCACATCTCCTCTCTCTGGTGAGAGACAAGTTCCCTGAGGATGAGCTCCAGCATGAGTCCGAAAGCTCGGAAGACTAACCAGCTGGTCCCGATGACCAAGCCAGGTTGGATCCTGCAACATTATCTGGGTCTGGGACACGTTGATTTGCCTTCATTCGAATCACATCTTCCAAAGTAGGATTCCCTGGATGTCTGATCTCAGAGGAAACTTGGGGATCTCTGGATCAAGTTACACCCAAATTTGGCTAAGGACCATAATATTTTAGAATTTAAAGGCTATGCTTTTGTGGTTTAACAGCTATTAAAATGAATGGAGCAATCGGTGTTTGGCATAGAAGAATAAATTAAAAAGATGGAGGGACATGTTCAGAACGACTCAAGGCATTTAGTGCAGAACAGAGCGAGATTTTTTAAAACTATATATAACAGTAAATCATGCTAAAAGAAACATTCACTTTCCTTAGCTTTTTCGGTTATAGTATAAACAATCTTTTTATTTTTTTAAAGTCTCAGATACTTAAAAGAAGTAATGTTTTAAATATATATAATAAGTTAATATAGTAAAATATAGTAAAAACACAATGAAGTATTCGTGAAGTAACAGAGAAAAAATTAAAAAGAAAAATTGTTAAGGTTGTTAAGGATTTACCATATTAAAATGCTTTAAACCTTTTATTGATTTATTTATTCAGCAAATATCTGCCCCAGGGCAATCAAACAACTTGGCAATTTTCATATTAACGGCATATAAAGCAAGAAATAAAACATCCACGATCACAATTATAACATAAAGACAAACCAAGACAAAGCCCTTAAAAAACAGAATATAAATATAATAAATATGCATATTTTATTGACTCAGCAGCCATACTTCCCATCACTGTGACTGAGACCTACGTTGTTTGGTAGTTTGCATTGAAGTGCTGCTTGTTTTCAGTTAATGTGTGTATCAAGGAATGTGTGCATATATTTCATTAAAGAAATAGCAGATTTAGACATATTTTGGGATTCTCTAAAACTGTTACTACTGTACTTACTTTTCCATTAGGTGTTCTTGTAGCAGCTCCATATTTCCTGTAAAATTGGAATTTTGAGTGTTCAGAACTATCATGTACAGCAGTGGTCCCCGGGTGGTGTAGTGGCCTAGAGGTGGAGCTCTCACCTCACAATCAGGAGGCTGTGAGTTCGATCCTAGGTAGAGGCAGATTTTTTTCTCTCTGGGTACACTGAGAATATATCTGTTGAATAAAACTCCACATTGGCGACAGGAAGGGCATCTGGTCACTAAACACTCAGCTCCATTCAGTTGCCCAGAGAGAGGATGGTTTCACATGCGTACCCACCACCTGCACACATGGAGTTCGCTGATTCACCTGCCATTTGTGTGGCCCAGTTTACCCAGGCTGTGGCCATGGATCGGGGGTTGGGGACCCTGATGTACAGATTACAAAGCTAGCAAAGTAAGTTGCCCAGTGTCACAACAGTTTTACCTTTGACGCTGTCCATCATAGCAGTATCTGTGGTGCAGTTTCAGGAACTGATTGACTGGATATACACTAAGTTAGTTGCTCTATGTGAAGTGTTTTAGGATATTAAGTATTAAGGCTAAATCAGCAAATAAGGAGACTCTGATTTGAACTGATAAGATTATCAATAAGAATTGTTCTTTTAAAAGAGCTAGCCAGTTTTTAACTTCATTAATCTGGTGACAGCAACATTTAGAAATTTTGTTCTTTGATTCTAGAAACAAGAGGTTCTTAAATTCAAGCCCATTCAGATATAGTGAAGACTAAACAAATAAACTTTACCTTTACCCTGTTTTTATAACTGTTAGTGCTTAGGGAGTGTGAACTTTTTATCACCATTCATTTATTTTGCCTGTAAAAATTAATGACCTGTTTCTAAGTCATTAACTGGAATCATTTTAAAATAATTTGGGTATATTATTTTACTGTCCCATTAGAATGCTTGCTAGCGTATTATATTTTTAGAAGTACAATTGATGGGATTTCATCTCCCCCAAAATGTATGTGGGTTTCAATTCGGACAATGAAATAAGGCAGGATGACACATTCCTGGCCTAAACATGCAATCTGTTCATTCTATAAAACTGATTGATTTTTAAATATGTTTGGTGACCTTTCCATGTGGGAACTATTCATTTGGCTGATAACTAAAGAAAATTATTTGTTTCATAGCATCATAAGTACTGGGAAATTAACTTTAAGGCACATTTTCAGTGGAAAATTATTGGCTAAGTAGCCCAAAATAACAATACTACACAGTAGATACACATAGCAGCATTCATTAGTGTGTGCCAAATCAGCTAATCCAACTCTGGAACCAACCCAGTCTCATAGAGGTTATTGTGGAGATAACCCAGAGTTAGAATCAGAAAATAGAACAACATAGTCTCATAGCGGAGCATGGGAAAACCAAAACAATTATTTTTGTTGTTTTTACCAGTAAGGGAAATCAACCAAAGGGTGGAAAAGAACATGCTACAAGAAATTGAAATATTTCAAATTTTGTACAATGTGGTACAGACTTTTACACGGCTCTTCCACAAAATGTGTTGTCTTCTTGTTTTTTAAATTATACATAGCTTGGTTGTTTGGGAACATTTATTTTTATATATTTATAGAAGGGGATAAACAGCTTTGTAAAGTTTTAGACGTAGGTTATCTGTTGAAGCATAAATAGTCAAGGTGAAGTCATGAATCTTGTCACATGGTCAGATCAATCAGTTAAAGGAGTTAACAAAACATTATTACTCAGATAAGAAACTCGGGAAGCATCTGGTAAAAGGTTTAAAAAGGTTTGGAGATTTTTGAAAATTATATTTGTCTGATTGTTTGCATGAGTTAAAATAAATCATGGAAAGCTAAGATGAGAAACAGCGTATAAACAGCAGCTACTTCATTTTTTCCCATCATTTAATATGTATTGCAATTATAGTCATACAAGCATCATAAATATATTGTAAGTGAAATTATAACAAAGAGATATAATATATGTTGTCCCTCTCCTCTGATAATAGTGATGATGTGTTTTTAGCCTGTTAAGAAAAGACTCATAGATTTTTTCATTCTGTCTAACTAAATAGCATGAATGTTACAAAATTCACTTATTACAGTCTTCAATAATGTTGATATTTCTGTGCTTTGCAAGAGTGGAGTGATTATTTTGAAAATGTGTCTACTTTTAAAGAAAGAAAATAAATCCATAAAGTAGATCTCAAATCTAAAATAATATATTTTTGACTGTACTGTATGGTAGGTTTATTTCTTATCGTATTTTCCATCTACCTAGATTAATAGGAACTTTAAACTGCTTGTGAGCCAAACTCTTATACCTACCGTTTCTACTTGAAATTATGGAGTGGAAGGGGTACATTCCTTACCAGTTGAGAATTTAGGGAATGTTTCTTTTATCTCGAGTGAACAAATAGTGCATTTTTGTCATAGTTTGTTCCTTACTACTTATCTCACTCATTACCTTGATGTTTGTAGAGTTGTACTCCTTTAGATTGCTTTCACTTGTTTTAAATTCCAAGCCACATCTGAGAAACTTCTTTAATGCTTTCTTTTTCGTAAAAGATGTTCACATAATCCCCAAACACTGCAAAAATCATACATATGAGTCAGTTGCCAAGTGTCTGAATTTTGATCATATGTCCATGGGGATGCTGTAACAGTCATAAGTGTGAAAAATAGTCATAAGTCACTTTTTTCAGTGCCATTGTAATTTTGAATGGTCACTAAATGAACTGTTCTAAGTTAAGACAACCTATATAAGTATTTTGAACTGAATTATATAGGAAAAGCATATTGGCATATTCAGGAAAGAGAAATTTATATAACAGTGTTTTTGCAAGCTTTTTCCATTTGCTTAGATTAATTTCATATTTTAGAACTTTAGATTTAAATTAATTGGATTTTAAGAAGAGGGGAGTTGCAATTGCAAAAGTTATTAACTTTTTAACTTTTTTTCTTTTAACTTTTTAAAACGTTTTTTTTAACGTTTTTAACTTTTTTTCCTTTCTCATTCTGCCATCCTCTCTTTATGGATGTTTCTAAACAGAGGATTACTGTTGCTTCCATTCAAAATGTGCTCTCCTGACCTTTTCTTTTTTTTTGGGGGGGGGGACAGAAAGAGGGTAGAAATAGAAGTGGTAAGTAGATATGGGAAGGGTTAAAATAGAAGAAATTCTTCTATAAAATATGCATGAGGCATAATAATTGCAGAATGAAAGTCCAATTTGGAAGCACAATATGTTGACTATGCATATAAAAATAAATATGTAACATATAGTCAACTCTATTAATATTTCTTTTGTTGCTTTTTTTACCCCTCCTAAGTTCACTTGTAAAAACAAAAATTGAAAACTTGTGGAAGCAATTGGAAGTCATATAGTTGTCTACATTCAGCCTTAAAACTTGCGTTATCCCCACCCCCACCCTCAGGTGGGGAAAAGCAGCGAAACCAGTTTTCCAGTCATCTGTATGGTGTAGGAAAGCTAAACCATTGTATAAGTGTAATGATGGACACAAAAAAACCCCAAAAAACAGGACAGGACACGACTAGGAAAGATTGAATAGCAGTTGCATTATAAATGCAACACAGCTACACCTTATAACTCTAGTCCACTTGGAATGTCCATCTATTATGTTGTGCTTATTGTTTTAACTCTGAGCTGTTCTACTTTTGGTTTGCTCTGTGCACCTTAGAGAATCGGCTAATTTGGGTCAAAGTGCAAATGCTGTTGCAAGAGCCAATTTGATGTAGGAGGGCAGGGCTCCAGGATAGAAACCAGGAGACCGTGAATTATAGTCCCACATTAGGCACAAAAGCCAGCTGGGTGACTCTCTCTCTAAACCCTAAGAAGGGGGCAATAGCAAACCACTTCTGAAAAATTTTGCCAAGAAAACTGCAGGAACTAATCCAGGCAGTCACCAGGACTCAACCCTGACTTGAAAACATATAGACACACATAAATGATATTAAATAAATAAAATTGCTGTTTACTTCAATTTATTGGCCACATCAATAAATGTCTGGTTTGGTACAGCAACCAAACAGGGCAAGGACAGACTCCAATGGATGGTTAAGACCAGGGGTGGGTTCTACTTACATTTACTACTGGTTTGCAGCGGGGAAGCATGCACGCTCTCGCTTCGCTCATGTGCAGAAGCGTTTTGATGGTGTTGGTGGGCGGGGCCTCCTGCCAGTTTTACTACCGGTTCTATAGAACCAGTGCGAACCGGGGACAACCCACCACTGGTTAAAACTGCAGAAAAAACAATTGCAATCAGCCTGCCTTCCATAGAAAACCTGTATATTGCACGGGCCAGAAGGAGGACTGGGAAGGTATCTGTAGATCCCTCATATCCTGGACAAATAGTTACAACTCCTTCCTTTGGGACAGCGCTATAGGGCATTGCATGACAAAACAACTACGGTAGACACAGGGATAGATTTTTCCCTCATGCTATCATTCTGTTGAATACCTAATTCTCAGTGTATTTCTATGTCTATGTGTATTTTTTTTTTAATTTGATTTATATGCCGCCCTTCTCAGGAGACTCAGGGCGGCTTACAATGCGTTAAGCAATAGCCTTCATACTTTTGTATATTTATACAAAGTCAGCTTATTGCCCCCACAAACTGGGTCCTCATTTCACCTACCTTAGAAAGGATGGAAGGCTGAGTCAACCTTGAGCCTTGGAGAGATTCGAACCAGCAGTAAATTGCAGGCAGCTGTGTTAATAACAGGGTGCGTAACCACTGTATTTACACATGTAGCATGGCTGTATTATCTTCTTTACTCCACCCTCTTATTTGTATTATCATTATGATGATGATTGCATTACTTTGTTGCTTTGCCATGTACACTGAAACTTCTGCACTGGAGGCAAATTCCTTGTGCGTCTAATTTCATTTGGCCAAATAAACTATTCAATTCAATTGAATTCAACATCATTCAATACTGCTCAACATGGCTTACAAAAGCTAATAAACTCTGCAATATTAAAATAAATGAGCTACTACTTTGTCTATGAAATAAAAGAAGCCAAACTTCAGTGCTGTTCCCTTATGCATCAGTAGAACCCATATGAAGGTTTAGTAACATTCAGTGCCAAAGATAATGCAGAAGATTTTTTTAAAAAAGCCAAAAGAGATACATCCTTTTTTCACACAATTGTAAGAAAGGGCACCTGAAGAGGCTCCTTTTTGATGTCTTTTCTGATTCTATCTCTGGCACTAGAAGGCTGGAGTAGTAGCTATATACTCCCTTCCCAGGAGCTACTAACTCATTTTTCTCTGTTCAGCATAACTTATCATGGTAGGCTTGAATGTCATGGTAGCTTAAGAGATAAATCCCTAGACAAGGAATAAGTGCAGGATTTAATGAATTACAAGTGAAAACTAATTTAAGGCATTTGAATTCTTCAGCTAATCACATAATGCAGAGTTGATAAATACATTTACAACATCCTGTAGTCTCATAGACTGCCATAAGATACTTACATTTTCTCCCTTCTAGAGAAAAAAAAAAACCTAGCAGGCAATATATTATTTCAACATTTCTCCCCGAAAGCTACATGATTGGAGGGCTCATTAAAAAAAATTAACTGTAAGAAGAAGCTGGAAAACTTGGTGATAAAATTCTCCCTCCCTTCTCCACCTGTAATTTAGCTTATCTAGAGGGTTTGAAGAGAAATATATAATTTTTATATCTCTTTGTGTCTACAAAGATGATATTTAAATATGGATTCGGAAAATCCTTTTATGTATGCAAAACTCACATTCCTCTGCTCTGAAACACACCTATAATGGAAAGTTCTCCTATTTTATTAGTATAATTTTGCAATGGAAAACTAAGGTCCTCCCCTCTAAAGGAGGTATATATGAAACTTAAAGTGAAATCCATGTAAATATTTGGAATGATTCTTCCCCTCTAGCCAGAGGTAATACGTGCCAGAAATAACCCTTTAACTTTTTGTTTTGTTAAAGAATCACTGTAAGAGTTATGTTCTGACTTTGGAGGTAAGAAATCAAACAGTACTGGAAAATGACCTATCACTTCTGATTTAGAATTATTCACATGTTCTGTTGCTCTTTAACTTGTCAGAAAGTTGGCTGCGGGTCAGATACACAGATTATTTTAGCAACAGTAATTAGAAAACATTCACCTTTGGCCCTAGTTTTCATTTAACTTTTTTGGTTTTTAATTTACCTTTCAATATAGAATTGAAATAAAGCCATATTGTTTACTGCTGTTGTTTTCCTTATGTCAGAATTTAGGTTCTAAATTGTTTAAATCAGATCCTGTATTCTATAAATCATTATACATTGGGATGAAATTAGCAATAATAACAAATACTGATTCAATAATACCTTAATGTGAAAAATGCATCCTATGATGACAGTCTCTCATGTTTAAGTATTCCTTCATCCATGTGCAAACTTGGTTATATGAAAATGCAAGTGACTTCCTACAACATCACCCACCCTCAAAATCTGAATAGGAAACTTTATATATGCATAAAAGTCTCAATTCTTTTCTTTTTGGGTAGTATTTTAGATCAAGCATAAATCTGATTTATTATATTTACTATTTTATGGAATGGTATTTCCATTAATATATATTAGTGGTAGGTTTTTCCCCCCCATTTCCAGAAGAAAATATGAAAAAGCTACAGGCATGCAAAACTCTTTCTTTCATGTCTGTTCATCCAAGTTCATATTTTCCTGAATTGTATTTGCAAGATCTTTTTTTGTCAAAATGTTCAATTATGTCTCTTATTCAAATCAAGCCTTTAGTTTAGTATTTCTTCTTCCTGCTCCAGACCACCCAGCTAGCAAATACCCTATTTGACCAGTTGTCACATATTCTCATCTGCTTTGTTGCTATGTGTATCCCAGCATGATGGCAGTTATAGGTCATCATCACTTCAGGAGTTCTAAAAGGGTCATTTGTCAAAGCCCCATCAATTACTTGGGCATTGCAAAAGAACAATAACACAGCACAAGATTCATTAGATTTTATGAGACATCATCAATTGCAGTTGCCTTTTGGGTAAATAGAACTTAGTATTTGGAGGATATGCTACATCAGGCATGTTGAACCTTTTGGCTTGCCTGGGCTGCATTGAGTGAAGAGGAATTGTCTTGGGCTGCATATAAATATATTTAATATGAGAACTATCACTAAAAGTCATACAATGTAAAAAAGTTTACGATCTTGTGGTGCCGCTTTACTAGCTGTTCAGGGCCTCATGGAGCCTGTAGGCCCTCTTCTCCTGAGCATCCAGGAGAAGGAAGAACAACCCCAAATTCAGTTTCACTTCAGCATTACACATGCAAAACAAGGGATTGTGGCTAAATTCCAACTCTGAATGACTCACAAAAACAGCAAAAGGTTGGAATACGGTTCATCCATTAACAGATAGAATTGCCTACAGCAAAAGAAATTTGCTGAATTAAATATGTACTGTGATTTATCTCTCATTCCTTACTATGACCGGGTGCCTTTCTTGCTTACCTCTGCAATACCAAGTTATGGCTTAATGTAACTTGCTAACTGTATAGTTTAACATCATAGACCTAAAATGTTGATGCTCAATATATACAAATAGACCTTTCATAAATAGTTTTAGGGTTTGGGGACAGGAATTACCTTCTCACCAAAAGAGCAAGAGAAAAGATCTCTAAAGTTGTTCTGTCTGTATTGTACCCCTATCCCACAGATATGATCTTCTGGAGCTCTCCTTGCTATTGGCCACAAAGTCCTGCTTTGTTTATCCTGTACTGATTTAGCCCCAATTGAATAAGAAGAGGGACGCCAAGATTCCTTGGCTTTCTTCTTCACTAAAGCTTTTAAGAACAATTACCTCTGACTCTTATCATCTGTATTACTTGCCTTTACAAGTAACAACTAGCTATAGATCATGTACTCTATCTCCAGTCCCCAAAGACTTACATGAAAACCTTTGAAAGGGTTTTTCGTTTAGCTTTCATCATGTACCAATAGATATTATCTTGTATTTGTTCAACACAAAAATATTTGTTATGAAACACAACAAAATTCTATCTTTATTGTTTAAGGCAGACTAATCCCTCATTTTCAAAGCGAGAAACCATAGATTTACAGTAGTTTTTGTACTGCTTTTCCTTTTTAATTGTCAGCTGAGGTCAAAATATTTTTGCTGTTATTAGTTTAAACAGGCATGTATTACTTTCATCAGCTCTGCATAGGGATTTTGTTTAATAATATATATTACAAATATTATAGAGTATGATTTAACATGAGTTAACATCATAGCTGAATTGTGTGACCAATTCTAAAATGATTATCTATGTAGTTGCATCACACGTTGTGTAATGTCTTAATTAAATAGATATGGGAGGTATTCCCTCACGAGCTTATTCTAAAATTACAATGAATCGCGGTTCCATTCTGTAGTATACTTTTGTTAAGCAAAAGAAGGATTTTCCTAACTACTATTTTGAGGCAAAAACTAAGACTTTTTTCTTTAAAACTATAATAGGTGAGAGATTAATATGGCAAAAATAAAATCATCTTATATAAATTAGAAGGGGAAACTTTCAAATACATCTATATCTGCTTTAAAGAATATTGGAAGTCACTAAAGTATTTTTGTTTTGTCTTGTTTTTCTTTATTGTTTTCAACACTTTTTTCTTAATTTCTTTTTGTACTGCTTGGTGTTTATCTTTTAACTTTATAAATATACTTAATGAAAATTATATAAAAAAAGAAAACTATAATAGCTATAATAACACATGTTGTCTACCAATTGAATATATATTTAGTGCAATTATAAGACTCATAGTGAAATCTGAAAGTCAGCAACATTTCCCATTGCTCTGGAAAATATTTGTGTTGTTTCTGAATTTACACATTTATCACTGAAAACAAACATGTTGGTCTGCTTTTAACTGAATGTAGAGGTCCCTTTGGGTGACTTTAGATCAATCTCGCTCAGTACAATTCGCCTCACAGAGTTGTTGTGAGGAAAATAGGAGGAGGAAGGTACAGTACAGTATGTTCAGTCTTGAGTTATTTAAAAAATAATAAAGATGGGATATAAATAAATGAAATCCATACATAAATATTAAAGAAATCTAATAAAGCATTAACATATTCTAATAGAATAAATAGAAATCAGTCAAATAAATAAATGAATATGCATCTTCAAATTCAGTTCTCCAGACCTAAGCATGCAAACGTTAAACATACAGGATAATTTTCAAGTGGGAAGTGAGTCAACACACTATTGCTCTACAAGTCTATGTCTAGATAAAGGAGATGATAGTAGGATAGTGGTGAACTAAAACTGACTACAACTAAAACTGAATCACTTCCGCTTGAAAAAAGTATGTAAAGCTTCTGTAGTATTTCCAATATAAAACAAACAAAAATTACTTGAAAATAATTTAGTAAGTAAAGATTGCTCTTGATTGATAATAGGAGAATGCAGAAGCTTTAGTAAGCTTAGTCTTAGACCCTAGTCTTTCATATACAGCTACATATAGGTAGTCCTCAACATATAACCATTCCTTTAGTCACTGTTCGAGGTTACAATGGCACTGAAAAAAAGTGACTTATGGCCATTTTTCTCACTTATGATCATTGCAGCATCCCCACAGTCATGTGATCAGGTGCTTGGCAACTGACTCATATTTATGAGGGTTGCGTGTCCCGTGGTCATGTGATCACGTATTTATTTATTAGAATTTGTCAAAAACGAGAACAAGAATAAAAATACAATGATAGAGACGATAGGCACATTAGTGCACTTATGCACGCCCCCTCTACTGACCACTTAAGTATAAGAAGTTTTGCAACCTTCTCACAAGCAAAGGCAATGTGGAAGCCAATTCACTTAAGTGTTAAGTGTTATTAACTTCACAACTTCAGTACTTCACTTAATAACTGTGGCAAGAAAGGTCATAGAATAGGGCAAAATTCTCTTAACAACCGTCTCACTTAGCAGCAAAAATGGGCTGAATTGTAGTCATAAGTTGAGTATTGAAACAATATATATGCATCATTCTAACGTAAAATATTTCTGCTTCAGTTTGCAGCTCATCTGGTGAAAATAAAATATCCAAGAATTTGCATTCTGGATGGTGGTATAAACAAAATGAAGCCAACAGGTCTTCTAACAGTTCCTTCTCCACAAATATGACCAGGAAAGCTTGAAGTGTCTCCTAGACATATGAAAAACTCTTCCGAGTAGAGCAGCATTTTAATTCTGCTCATGCCCCAAATATTGTGTCTGTTTACAGTGTTTTTTCAGTGTTTTTTTTTTCAATTTATCATTCTTTACAGAATTTTACCATGACTGGAAGAAGCTATAAAGCATTAAAATGATGTAATTCTAAAAAATCGTCAATTGAGCTTTGTCCATCCAGCAAGAGAAAAAACAAAGTTATTAACTCAAATTATGAGTTTCAAATTATATGGATGAATAATATCATTTGAGTGGCTGATACATTTAAGGTATAATTATTTCAGTTCAAGAATTAATAGTTTGACTTACTAGTTTTTCTGGACCATGGAATATTTGTGTTCCCTGAATCCTCATCTGCAAAAAATTGAAATTGACCTGAGAATTTTCTCACTAACTGACTGCATTTAAAAAGTTTAGCCATTTTAAATTGTATTTTTCATTTATTTTATGAAAAGTATAAAGAATTAATGTTTTAGTGCTTAGTAATAAATAGATTGGAATGCCTTTACAATCCAGAACAACATATGATTTGAAAAATCTAAATGGCAGTGTAACTCATTAGGGGTTTTTTTTTCAGGTGTAACTTTTCATTATATTAATTTGGGACACTTATGTAAGCATACCATTGGATATGGTGAACATTATTTCCCATGCACAAATTTCTTATGTTTAAATATTTCATGAAAAAATAAGATTAAAATAAAATGTCAAATATTTACCATAAATTGAGTTTGATTTTACTTTTTTTTTTCATCAAGACTTTGATAGTCAATATTCTCTTTCAGAAGAGAAATTGAATGTTGGAAGTTTTCAGATTATCCATTCTTTAACTTTGCACACAGCATTAACAAGCTCTGAATCTACATTTTGAGATAAAGACACATAAAATAGCGGTCCCCAACCTTTGGTGGCTGGCACGGGAGGGGGGGAGAGGGAGGGTTCTTTTTGAGTGCAGGCGCTAATGGAGCTTTGCGCACAAGCGCAAGTACCCTCTGCTCACGTAAGTGCAGCCAGTTTTGAATGGGCCATGGTCCAGTAGTGGGCCACTGCGCAGTGGTTGGGAACATCAGTATAAAAGACATGTAAGTAGTAAATTATCTTATTGCATCATAAATATCCTTGACTCAGATGTGTACAGTTCCAGAGTGTTGGGGATTTGCCCCAGTTTAGTGTAAAGGTTAAGACACAAGTCTAGAAAGAGGAGATCATGAGCTCAAATCCTGCCTTAGCCATGAAAGCTGGGTGACTTTGGGCCAGTCACACACACTCTCAATCCAATGCACCTCACAGGGTTTTCTGGAAAATGGGAAGGGAAGATGTGTTAGATACGTTCACTGTCTTGAGTTATTTGTCAATATAATGTTGGGATACAAATGTATAAATAAAACTGCCTCAACTACCCTCTTGGCTTTTTTTTACCTCAGGCCAGGTTCATAAATTTAAATAGAAAATAAGCTTTATAAAGAACTTCAGAATGTTTCACTTTGTCAGTTATGTATGAAAAATGGAGAAAATTATCCAGATTTCATTCATCCAGTCCCCTTCATCAACCAACATCCCATCCCAGTGGAAGTTATGATAGGATGAAGACAAGGAAAAACTATTTCATATGCATTCAATAGTTCATTTTTAAAAGCTTTTGTTTGGTTCAGGAACATGCTTATAAAATGCAAAGCTGTTTGGGAAAAGTTTCAGCATGTTTTACTACTGCCCACTGTTGACTGTTGACTTACTGCTTAGCTTAGGCCTCTTTTAAGCCTAAGAAAGTATAGATGCTATCTCATCTCCAAACAGATCTGAGGAGGAAAAACATATAGAGCAGGATTCAAATGTTATCATTATTAAAGTAAACCTACTGAAATTTGCTAAATGAAATATTTATTTATTTATTTATTTATTTATTTATTAAATTTATATACCGCCCTATTCCTAAGGGACTCAGGGCGGTGAACAGCGAACGATAAAAATACATGTAATACAAACGTTAATAATAAAAAACCAATTAAAATATATTAGTTTAATACCGTGATGGCGAACCTATGGCAAGCGTGCCACAGGTGGCACACAGAGCCATATTGGTGGGCACGCTAGCTCAGCTCCGGTGCACATGTGTGCGCCGGCCATCTTATTTTCGGGCCTTCCGGTCCCACTAGAAGTTGGCAAACAGGCTGTTTCAGGCCTCTGGAGAGCCTCTAGGGGGTGGGGAAGGCTGTTTTTTGCCCTTCCCAGGCTCCTAGAAAGCCTCATGAGCCTGGGTAGGGCGAAAAACCAGGCCCACTATGCCATCGCATGCCAAAAGCAGTGGGAGTGCGGGGGGGTTGCACATTCATGCGCGGGGGGTTGGAACGCATAGAATTATGGGTGTGGGCATGCACGCGCACAACTCTCCCACGCTACCCCTGCTTTTGGCATGCGATGGCTAAAAGGTCACTGGTTTAATAGGTCTGCTCTAAATATATTGCCACCCTAGTTCTAAATGACCTAAAAAGTTTAAAACAGGCAGCTGGGAAATCTGTGATTTCATTCCTGTTGCTTAAACAATACAAAAGATAAATGGTGCTGGCTGTACTTAGATAACGCAAAGCATACAATGCATCTTACCTCAATACCTTTGATTCTTTTTCTTTTCTAAATATAAAAGTAAGATTAAAAATAATTCTTAGGCAAAACAGAGATCGATACCCCTTTTATCCTGCAGGTATTCCAAAGCATGTTTCCTCAACTATCAAAGGACGTGTTTTTCTAGTGAATATGTGTTTCCTGGCAGTAACAGTATAAGCTGATTTTAGCATGAGTCACTGATTCCACCTTTCTCTTTAGGGAGAAATTTTATCTTTTTTTTTTTTTTTTTTTGAGTTTTAGAACATAACTCTGGCGCCACTGAGCACAAAAGTAGCATAATAAATCTTTCTTCTAGTGGATAATTGTTAATATTAGCTACAATAACCAACTTGTCAGTATCTGGGGAATCAGAGGCAATGGCTATTATAGAACCCAGGGTATTAAAAAGATTTAGCTTCCTTACCTTCCTATCACTAGGTGGAATTGCTTGCATCCACCCTTCAAAATAATCTTTAGTTAATTCTTTGTAGTCTCTAATTAGCCTACTTATTTTCTGGCATTTTGGAGACATCTGTCACAGGTCCAAAATCTAGATATTCAAGGATGATAGGTACTGGTGCAAATTTTAACAACTGTCTATTTTAAATTTACATTACTTTTAGCCATTTTTCTCCAATTTGACAGTCCTCCATATTTTATGTTAACTTGAAATTCCTGGAGCTGAAGGCTTTTAGAAATTGCTTTTTTATTTGTATTATGGCTTACAAAGATGGCTCACACACACATACACAGTAATGAAACATACAGAGTTGACAATACAGTGTAGCCAACGCCAAGCCACCAAATATTCCAATACCGAAATAATATTATAGGACAGGCATATCCGTCTTTCTAGTTCAATGTTGGGCTAGAGATGACTCTGTGATTTATTCCTGGTCAATCTCTAATAAAGTTGCTATGGAATAAAAAGATAATTGTATTATGATGATCATGATTTATCACTTGATTGTATGTACACTGAGATCTTACACAGTGTACATACAATCAAGTGATAAATCATGATCATCATAATGACCAGAAACAAATTCCTTGTGTGTACACTCATACTTGGCCAATAAAGAATTCTCTTCTCTTCTCTTCTCTTCTCTTCTCTTCTCTTCTCTTCTCTTCTCTTCTCTTCTCTTCTCTTCTCTTCTCTTCTCTATCTATTCCCAATGGAAAGCCAAATAGGTCGTTGCACAGCCAGACATAGGAAGACATATAAATGACTCCATAAAAAAGGTGCCAGGCTTTGAACTACCATATCAATGGACAACCCTGAATAGGATTCATATCTCTCACAATATCTGTATAAATGGGGCATCATATCCTCCCCTCATGTGACCATGGGGTCCCATATCAAAATATAGAGCAGACCATGACCGGCTGTAAGCTGAGGGCATATACTGGCCCAGTACCTGACCTTTTTCCATATAAAGGATGAGGCACTTCAATGGTTATATGGCCTAGATATTGGTATTTGAACATAGATCTTTTTAACATTTATATTTTTTGTGTTTGATTAATTTAGGTCAGTGACGGCTAATCTTTTCGGCACCGAGTGCCAAAACTGGAGCGTGCATGCACGCCAGAGCACCAGAACCCGGAAGAGAGCAGCTGGCAAGTGCACATGCGTGCGGCGGCCAGGTGCTCTTACAGGTTCTGTCATGCACATGCGCGCCAGACAGCTGGTCCACAGAGAGGACTCTGCATGCCACTTCTGGCACATGTGCCATAAGTTCACCATCACGGATCTAGTTGAAAGGTTAATATATATAGCTAGTCCATGTATGTAAGGTAAAGGTAAAGGTTCCCTCGCACATAGGTGCTAGTCATTCCCGACTCTAGGGGGGCGGTGCTCATCTCCGTTTCAAAGCCGAAGAGCCAGCGCTGTCTGAAGACGTCTCCGTGGTCATGTGGCGAGCATGACTAAACGCCAAAGGTGCACGGAACGCTGTTACCTTCCCACCAAAGGTGGTCCCTATTTCTCTACTTGCATTTTTTACGTGCTTTCGAACTGCTAGGTTGGCAGAATCTGGGACAAGTAACAGGACTTCATCCCGTTATGGGGCACTAGGGATTAGAACCGCTGAACTGCCGACCTTTCGATTGACAAGCTCAATGTCTTACCCATTGAGTCACCGCGTCCCTCCATGTATGTATGTTATGCTAAATAAATAAATGTGTGGAATTTATATCTTCACTTCCTAGATATAAGTTTTGAAGTTTTATTAATAGAAACAGCACATAGATAGCAAACTGGAAAAAATAATTGGAATTAGTAAGCCTTGTTATACTTTATGTATGTAAGTAAGTCACTAGCAGTGGTTGTGGTTGATTCACGTCAAATGGTAGTACACTGTAGTTAACTAACTTTTCCACTTTTCTCCATAATCCATAATTTGGGAGTTACCGTAGTAATACTCTTGCACTCTCTCACTGAACATCTCATTAAGTAATACTTTAGTAAGTTATTAGGAAGCAGTATTGTGGCTATTACTGAAAGCATCTATAGTTGTCACATTACTTTATCACTTGGTATTTCTTGGCACATCAAGCTATCGAAAACTCTTTTGTGCCTAATTGTTCTTGTCATAAAGGATTCTTTATGAACTTGTGAATGTTTGATGAACTGCAGTTGACTATTTTGTTGCTGCCTCTAGATCCTCATGACATGCTGCTTTTGGCTAAAGATATATATGACCATGCATCAAATAATGGCACAAAGTCCAATGAGGGAAAGGAATTTGTTCTTTGTTTGAAAGTCATTTTTTTCCTTGAATGAGCACACTTGAAATGGTACATTGTTTTATGGCCGGCTTTAGAAACTTGTATCCGCTACGAAATCTTGAAGAATAAATTTATTCAAATGTAATTAACAAGAAAATGGTAAAGGAATTTGTTTCTAACTTGGCCTTATTCTCTGTATGGAGGTAAATCTGTGTGAAGGTGAATCCAAGGTCATCCATTGGATTCATAGTTTATTGAGAAAAGTAACTGTAGGTGTCTTGTGAGGAGACTTGTGAGGGGAATATCTGGTCACTTTTTATTTGCCAACTATGTATCTAGGTAAGTTTCCTCTTCAACTCAACTTGCTGTTCTCCTTGAGAAATAAAAGAAAGAAGGGATTGTTTTTACAGTATTTTAAAAGGAAGGAGTTGTAAGGATAAACCTTGGGAAAAAAATAGCTTGGTATTTGTTCCCTCTTCCAGATCCACTGTTTTGTAAATGAAATTTCATTTCAAAATTCAGATAGGGGAATATTTAATCTAGAATTATACATATTTAGAAACAAAGTTTTTAAAAAAGGAAAATCTAATATCTTGGTACACCACTGTGCTCAGATATATCCTTTTTTACAACCAGCAAAATCAAATATAGGAAAAAATTACTGTATATAACTCTGAAATGAAATAATTAGAATGCTATCTAAACTTAACATCATGTAGTGTTTTTTATTTATTTTTTATTTTTTTAATCTCATTAAATGTCTTCCTCTGATGGATCACTTAATTTGGAAGAATAGTGAGAAACAGCCAGTGTGTTTAATTACTATTTTTATATTGTCAATGCACATGTTCACTATGCCTTGTAATTTAAAAACAATGTATTTGCCTGAGACACAGAAGTCTGATTGATGGGTAATACTCGGTATGTTTTGTGAAATTTACAGATCAGTATAATATAGGCATTCTTAAGCAACTGCAATTATCTTTATTAAAGTAAAAACTGTAGAGAAAGAAACTATCTTAAAACCTAAGATTTTGACAACGACCATTTTTCTTAAAAATCTAAAGGAATCTAAAGGATTTTTCTAAAGGATGAAAGATTGATTGGCATGTAACTTACGGTAATAGTTTTTCAATTAAATGGCACCAGCCCGTTGAATATGAAAGCCATGATCAGTGATTAGTGATAGAAAACTCTACTCACATTCTGGAGTTCTCTAAACCAGATCTTCCTACCACCAGAGTCTCCTTTCCCAATACTGGGGGCTATTTATTTTATTTATTTATTTATTTTTATTTATTTAGTTTGTCAAGTATGTATGCGAAAATAAGTGTAAGTATGAACATAACATATAAACATATAAGCATAAACAGGTATAAGTATATACATAAGAAATGAGTATGTGGGAAATGGGAACAGTAGGACAAACTAGGACAAGGTTTGGTGGAAGAGCAAAGATTTGAAGTCCTCTACAGCTCTTCAATTTCCAGCATCTCTGGATGCTTTCAATAGGCCTGGAAAAAAAACTTACTCAGAATTCCAGACAGCCATTGCTAAGGAATGTGGATAATTGTGAGCTAGGTGGACTAATGGCAGTAGAAATGTTTGACATGTGAACTTTGAGAAATAGAATTCCCATTTTTCCTAATTCAGAGAAGCATTGGAAGCTAACCCTTAGACTCTCAGATTCCAAGATTTTCCAATAGATGTATGACATAAGTCAGGGATCCCCAACCACTGGGCTACGGACCAGTCCCGGTCCATGACCCGCTGGGAAACAGGCAATGCAAGCAGTGGGCAAGCGTAAGATGCCTCATTTGCGCATGTGAAGGAGTTAGGTGTGCGCATGAAACTATCTGTTCTGCCCCAGCTATGGACCCCAAAGAACACAGCATACACAAAGTCCGTTCAAACCTTAGTTTACTAAATAAACCATTTTTTACAACAATGGCTGTTAATTAACTGCATTAACAGCCGCCAAGAATTCAAAGAATAATCCTGAAAGCTTACTGCTTTTGGCAGAATGCCCAGAAGCAATTTGCAGGAAGCTGATAAAATAAGCAAGACAAGACATGAAGGTATGTGAATGGAGTTGTTCCCTGCAAATTGCTTCAGTCGGCATTCCTCCTTAAATAGGCTAAGGGAATGGCCAATTAGCCCCAAGCCTTACTCTTGAGGAAGCCTCCTCCTGAGGAGTCACTCCTGCCTTTTGGCAGCTCTGCGCACCCATGCATCGAGAAGAGGCTCCTCCTCTTCATCCTCTTCACTTAAGGGAGCTTCTGGAGGTTCTGAAGGCCCTGACTGAATCCCCGCCCCTGGCACCACATCTTCTCCAGCCTCCTTTTTGTCCTACTCGAGTGCCAGCTGCACGGGCTGCTGGCGCAGCACCACACCAGCCTCCTCGCTGTTGGAATCAGCTACTAGCTGCACCGGCCGCTGACGGGCCACAACACTACCCCTCCCCCTGCTGCCATGGCTGCTGCCGCTGGTCCGGGAAGGCAGAAAGGTTTAGGACCGCTGACATAAGTGAATAGACATTAACACTAAAATATTAACAATATGAATATATCTCTCAGCATCATTTTTTTTTCTTTTACTGGTGCTTCTTCTTTATAACTGCTTTTGTTTCAAGAAATTACAACCTAGACTCAATTTTTTAAAGGATCATTTTCCATATGTAGGTTTTGGTATTCCAGTCCAACATTTCTGAATTTCAGTGCTTAAAATACTCTGCATTTTGTCCACAATACTACCACAATTTGTCAGTTACAACCCCCTGACAGACTACTTATTCATTTTAAAACTGTACACATGTAATATCTAAATATTCCTCTTCTTGTTTATGAAGACCAGGGGTGTCAAACCAAGGCCCGCGGGATGTTTAGATCTGGCCTGCAGAACCGCCCTGGAAACAGCAAAGAATCAGCCCATGGTGCTTCTGCCAGCAAAAATAGAACTCGGGAGGGCCGCCTGCAGCCCTCCAAGCTCCATTTTCGCTGGCAGAGGGTTGCAGGAGACCGTCGCAACCAAAAACTGAGCTTGGGAGCCTGTTTTCGCTGGCAGAGTGCTCAAGCCACCACAGGCGCCCCCAACACGAGTGATATCAAGTTGGCTACACACACCCCTGCTTCCCCAAAGTTCAAACACAACCCTGATGCGGCCCTCAAATGAAATCGAGTTTTTTAAAATGTGCTTCTTTTGTCATTTTGTTCATTGGTTCCTTTTTCAAGGAGACCTACGTTTAGCCTATAGCAGAATGGAAATCTTGTAAATTTGGTAAATACTCTGAAATTACATAGCTGCAGTTACCCAAATCAGCACTGGAATAATAACATCCTTGTTTAAAAATGCTGTGGACTATTCATAAAGACTAGGCATGCTTTTTAAATTACTTGGGAGAAATTATTTGAGCAAAGCAACTTTCTGCAATTCATTGAAGGACTCTTACCATTGTCATGGATCTGAAAAAAAGGTTGATGCTTCTTTTAAGAGCACCACTCATTAAAGTTAACTGTTAAAGCAATGTCTTCTTTTTCTCAGATTCACATGGAAATCTGGAAAACGTTCCCTTAATAATAGCAATAGATAGTGTATTTGCATTTATCCATAGTCTAAAACGGCTAAGCCAGCTTCTAATGAATCCAAGCCAGCAGACAAAGAAAGGTTTACTTTTGTATTAACTGGTTTTTCTAATTGATCTGTACCAGTGGTGGGTTCCTACCAGTTCACTCCGGATCTTGTGAACCGGTAGTAGCGGCGGTGGGAGGCTCCACCCACCCACACGGATATCATCACAGATGCTCTGCGCATACGCAGAAGCTTCTTCACATGCACGGAAGCATCACGTGTGAGCGAATGTGCACGCGTGCTCCTGTTGCGAACCTGTAGCAAAAGTAAGTGGAACCCACCCCTGATCTGTACCAGCTTGTAATTTTTATAAATCAGTCATCAAACTCTACGATTCACAACTTGTTTTCTTGCCTTTAACATCATAAAGGATTTGACCAACATTTCTAATGGGCTATTTTCTTCTGCCCCCATATGTAATAATCAAGAAGCAGAAGTTCTGTTCTGTTGCTCTCGCTGAAAAATGAGAAGGTTGATAACAAAGTTTTTTGGCCAATGGAACTCCAGTAATGAACTTTAGCACTTAGTTAAATGTATTTTTAGAGGTATTCAGGCAACTTTGTTTAAATGGGTGAGATTATGGAATGAGTATAGGACATACATTCTTCTTCAGCATATGTTACTCTTAATATGCTGTTAGTTTGTAAAAATGGCCTTGTTTTTTTTTTTCAAATAGTTTACAGGATGGAAAATGAACCTAGATACTTTCATAAATGAATTAATTTATGCTACTAAAACTTTGTAGGAAATTGGAAGTGGATGTAGACAATTTCCTTCAAAGTTTTAGTAGCATTTTTGCTCATGAAAGAATAAATTATACAATCTAGTCTAGTTGTGTTTTTTCTCTCTCGCACACAAAAAGCATTTGAAAGGACATGAGTCCAATCTTCTCTAGACTGCTCATCAGCCAGATGATGATCTCCAGGTTTCTCCTAAGAACTAAGAGTTAAAAATTGATCTCATTAGAAGATATGATTAACCATTCTTTGTCCAAAACACTCTCTTCTGCTGCTTCAAGAGGAAAGTTACAGCAGTTACGTTTTTGTGGGGCTCTGCATAAGTAGGAACTCTACACTTTATGTCAGTCCTGGGATGATGCTATTAATAATACAACTATTGTTTTCTTTTGTGATTCTATTATGGGCTCCTATTTCTGACACTGGCACATTTTATAGCTGTTTAGTCACTTCAGAATACCCACACGCGCACACGCACACACACTGCAAACAAGGAATGGGAAGAGATTTTGACATTTGATAACATTATTTCGGAAGAAGAGGATTTGAGCTGGCTGCAAAGTTTTTGTAGGCTGAGAAGATAATTGACGCAGACTAGGCTCAAATTCCATGCAGTCTTTGAAACATTTGTTATGCTGTTGCTATCAATTCACCTGCAAGTCAAGTTAGTACATAATAAAGTGGGTACTACAAGAAGGCAATTTTTAATGGCTCCTCACCAGTGGTGGGATGCGGCCGGTTTAACAACCAGTTCGGTGAGTGTGTGCGCGCATGCAGCGCTGAAAATGGAGCATTTAGAAGCTCATCTGCTTACCTTCCAAGTCAGCAATGGTACGTAGAACAGTGGGGGACAGGAAAATCAGCTGTGCCGCACGATTGAGATGAGCTACAAAGCAGGAAATGAAGGACATGATAGAGTCGGGGTGGGTGGGCAGGGCCAACTGATCGTTGGCGCTACCAGTTTGGCCGAATCAGTCCAAACCAACTGAATACCACCTCTGCTCCTCATGCTAGCTTCATCTGTTATCCCACTTGGAGACATTATGTAACGACCTAACTCTCTGGAGAAGGCTCTAATGCTGGGAAAAATGGAAAGAAGAAATGATGACTACCAGAAGCATGATGGTTGGAGTCAGTTATATTGGTAACAATATTGAAAGACCAGGTTAAGGAGAGATCATTATGGGGGAGAAAAGTGGTCTCCAAGAGTAAACACTGACTTGAGGACACATAATTAATCAATCAATCAATCTGTGAATCATCAAAGTTTTTCTTTTACACTACTACATGGAACATCCATAGTCGTAACAGTCACATTTATTTCTATTATATCATAGATATATCAACATCTTGGAACAATTGTTATTCCATACAAATTTTCATGGAAGTTGACAAACTGGATTATCGCATTGTGTTCAAGCACAGTTTGTTGAATCTTGTATCACAATAAACTGGGTTTACTAAATTTACTAAGCCAAATCATGGACTATACAACACAATGTCTGTCAGACTACACTTTTACATATTGCTGACGATGCTGTTAATCATGCCTAATATGTCTCAGCAATTCTGTGGACCAGCAGTATTGTATGGTTTATTTCACTTGTTTTATTTTCTGGCTGGTGTTAATTGGATATTGTTATAGCCACTGCGTTTTTTGGGCAGCCTCATTCCTTTTTACCATTGACCACTCTGAGCATAACTGACTTTTCCAGTGAATTTGATTACATGACATAGCTGAAATAAGACAGAATTTTGTGAGTTGGCCTTACTGTGAAATGTCTGGTTTTATACATCCTGTAACTTGGTTTGTCACCTTTGCTGTCCAAGGAATGCACAAGAGCCTTCTCCAACACAAATCAAATGAGTTGATTTTTCTCCTGTCTAGTTTTTTCATGATCCAATTCTTGCCCATGATCCAACCATAGGTAGCGATTGAAAAACATGGATTAATTGATGGGAATTAATAATCCTGATGAAAGCCACAATTACAACTATATGGAATATAATCATAATGTCACTCGGGTGGTTGTTTTTACTTTTATATATATATGAGGATATTCATTACTGATGGGGGCAGATGATGACTGAAGATTTTGAACAAACTGTTGCACCAGGATGCTATGTTACCCTATTATGGATGATGGACTCAACAATCCAGTGGAAAGACATCAAAGAAGATATTATATGGATTATAAATTTAAAGTCATTGTCTTTTTTTTTTTATATAACGGAATATGTATATATATATATATGTGTGTGTGTGTGTGTGTGTGTGTATTAGCAGAGTGGGCAGTGGATTAAAGATATTAAGAATTGTTGTGCATGGCAATTTTGTAGGAAAGTGGGTGGAAATAGGTTAGTTTATTGATTGATTAGTTTAAGAAAAGGGATGTTTAAGTGATATATTTAGGGGAGTGGAGGAAATGGATAGAGTTGAATAAATGTTAAATTAGGATTTATGGGGAAGGCTGCTTTGAAATGTTATATTAATATACACAAAAGATTAAATGTTAAAGTAGGATTTACTATATAGTTTTAAAGTGGAAGGTTGTTTTGAAATGTTGTAATAATATACAGATATAAAATGTTTATTATTTCTTGATAGGGAGGAGAAAAAGGGCAGATTATTGCTAAACTGGGAGTTATAATAATATTATGCTAAATTAGAAGTTATCATACAATGTTATAGTAGAATGCTTTTTTTGAAATGTATGGTAAAAGGGGGAAGTAACAATATTAATAATATTTTTAGTAAGTAAGGGTCAGTATTTAGAGGAGGGAGTAAGGGGATGGTAAAATATTATGTAATCTGTTATGAATTAGGCTTTTGTTGTGAAGAAGTCACAGGGGGGGATGGGTGGTGAGGGGGGGTTAGGGAGGAGGGGGGGAGAAAAAAGGGGGAAAAATTTGTATTTGAAAACTTTTTCAATAAAAAAAAAAAAAGAAAGAAAAACATGGATTAATCTACATTTAGTTTCCAGGCTGATGTCCTTCTTTTCCATGCTCAATTATTTCTGCTCAGCTGTGTGACCCAGTGTGATTTGATGCTTTATTTCTGGACTACATTCACAGCTTTGATCTTTCATTTGATTTCCTCATTGTCAGTTGTCATTTTGACATTTCCATTCCTCACAGAAATCACAGGCTTCATTTTTCTTTTGATATTTAAGAGGAGACCCAGTTTCTCACTTTCTTTTTTAATCTGTTTGATCAGATGTTTCAGGCCTTATTTGGATTCTGACAGGAAAGTTGTGTCATTAGAATATCAAAGATTGTTGACATTTCTTCCTCCAAATTTTACTAGCCAAAACAAATGCCATTTTAGGGCCTGGTTGAAAAATGCCCAAGCTTTTCAGGCCAGTGAGCAGCTTTTGACAGTATGCTTTCAGCACATTCATAAAATTATTACCATAATGGAATAGTTCTTCAGAAAATACACATTTTAATTAGAAAACAAAACAGTAAAATTGGTCCCCACAAATACTTGCTACCTTCCAGGATATCATTCTACCATTGAGCTTCTATAATTCATGCTTTTTCTAGGCAAGTAGATAGTCCTTCAAATACTACAGTGGTCTGGAATATCATTTTTTTTTCTAACTCCACTTCTGGGGTATATTCAGATACCATGAGCATTCTTAAAAATAAAGAGGATATTTGAGGTGGTGCTTCAGAATGCTAGCATTCATTTTAATTTACAACAGTGTTTTAAAAATTAGGAGATAGCCTGGGATTAGTTTAATGAGTACCTAAATAAGTCTAAAGAAGAATTTAGACTTTAACCTCATCTATAAGTTTATCTATGGCATTCTGAACTACAGTCAAAATACGTAAACACTGGAGGGCTTTGACTCTGGGATAATGTCACAACCTTCCCCTCAGCTGTCTTTGAAAACTGATACCAGAACATTCCTTACCTGGAGAAACAATGTCCCTGTGACTCTGGAGATACAGAAACAACAGAGCATGTAAGTCTTCATTGTCTGTACTTCAGAGACATTCATAATAGTCTCATTTTACCATTATCCATTAAATACCCAGAGTGCATAAAACCATGCTAGACCTTCCTGCTGCTTTCAGATATCAACCATGCTACAACATACCTTTGTTACTAGGTTCTGTGCAACACCACTTAAAATTTATTGGATTACTGTGCCATAAACTAGACTTAATAATCACTCAGTTTGACATACTAGAATGCTCTGTAATTTGATAAATATAATCTTCTGGGTGCTAATCTTTATATTCCCCTATATCCATCCAATGTTCCTATCCCACCTTTTAGATTTTTAGGCTTTTTTTATATATATATTTTAATATATTTTACTTCTTTTAGCTTTTCATAATTGTTATTTTTAGACTCCCATATATCTTCTATGCTTTTTAACTCACTGTACCCCATCCTTCTTATGCTGGTCTATGACCATAATAAAGATTTGATTTGATTAGGCTGATTATAAAATATTTTTCAAATTAATAACAAAGCTTCTTCTTGCTTAAGCTTTCACAGCGTCTATCTGCTTCTTCAGGTATATGAAACATTAGCCTTAGGAGGGATTTTTTTCATTCATCTAATGCTGTAGAAAGGGAGAATAATCAAAGAAGTTCACTGTTTAATTTTTAAGAAATTGTGTTAAGCTTCCAATCAATTCAGGTGGAGCAGTCTCGTGATAAAACAAATCTCTTTGTTCACAAATAAACACCTGAAGGACAATAACAGTTTGTACAATGATTACATATACATCTCTGGTGTTAAATTTGTGTGTATACTTTCATTCAACTCTGGCCAGTTTATCCTAAGCCAGTGATGGCTAACCTTTTTGCCGTTGTGTGCCAAAAGCGGGGGGAACGCGGGGAGGTCGCCCACGTGCCTGCCCCCACCCATAATTCAATGCACTATGAGCACATGCCCTCCCGCTTTTAGCATGCGATGGCCCAGTGGGCCTGGTAGGCTGGTTTTTCACCCTCCCCAGGTGCCAGAGGATTTCTAGGAGCCTGGGGAGGGCGAAAACAACCTTCCCCACCCTCCCAGAGGCCCTCCGGAGGCCAGAAATAGCCCATTTCCCAACTTCCAGTGGGACCGGAAGGCCCAAAAATCAGCTGGCCGGTGCACAGATGCACGCTGGAGCTGAGCTACTGCAACGCTCGTGTACCCACTGATATGGCTCTGTGTGCCACCTGTGGCACCCGTGCCATAGATTTGCCATCACGGTCCTAAGCAGAGTGGAATGTGGCAGGAAGATTATGGACTGCATTAAAATAGAAAATGACCTAATATATCAAGTCTTCTCTTGATGTAATAATGTTATTACATCCTGCTGCCAAGGTAGACATAGCAAGGGAGCTGTGTAATTTGAAGAACACATTCTTCAGTTCCAGATTTTATAATTTGAGCCAGCAAAATAATAATGATTAATTGGCAATTAAATCATTTATTTCATGATAATATATTGCATTCTCATGGTCATTACTGTATACTTGCTTCAGTAAGATGCTGTACAATCTAGAAGTACTGCTCTTCACCATAGGAATCTGTTTCTAACCATCGTGATCCCCAAATGATTATATATGCATCATGATCTTATAATTCAAGCTCTGCTGTTTTGTACTTGTGTCACCAAGTCAAAGTCAAATATTCAAGGAGTGGAATTTTTGCTGCAGTGTCTGGTTTGTCCTATGCCCATCCTTGCCCTTCTTCCATAGATGTCTATACAGTATTCTTTATTTAATTGAGGCCCGGCAGTAAGATAATTGACATGAGAGAATTTTGTATTATTTCTGAGATCCTCTTTCTGGAGCAGGAGGGTTGAGCATGGTTTGCAAAGCAGATTCAAAAAGGTGTTTTTGAAAATGTAATCCATTGCTCCCAAGCTTCACAAGCCCTACTTTTTTTTTTCTATAAATTAATAAACTGCAAGAAATTCAGAGAGATTATATTTTTTTTCATCACTTTGTTTTCACAGCAACTCTACAGTTAAGTTGCCCCAAGAGGTAGTGAGTTGCTTAAGACTTTCAGTCAATTTCAGAGTTGTGTACAAATGTCCCAGTCCTAATCTGATTCTCTAATATATGGTGTATAAATTCTGCTTGCAGGACCAGAAACATCCATAGACTTAGGTGGCTTTCTAAAGTCAAACAACAGTGATATTCAGACTGGCTGTCCACCCCGCTTCCCCTTTAGCAGCCTTATTCCGTGATTTATTCATTAGATCAGGAGTGTTCAAAAAGGAAGTGAATAGAGATCATTTATGCACTAGCTAACCAAGAACAATGCATTCTTTCTATTTCCTGCGAGAAAGTTGGAAAGAAAATCTCTTTTATGAGTAGCTAGACAATATTGATGGCTTGTGGAGAAAATTTAAATGCTCTTCATGTTGCTAAAAATTGTCTCCCAAACCCAGACTTTAGATTTTCAAAATTTGGAGATGACCAGGTTATTTAGCTTTTGCTTAAAAGAGGCCTGTGAGAAGAAGTCTAGTCATAATCAGATGGTCCACTGCAGCACCTTCAGAATTTCCTACAGGTAAAGCCCAGTTTTGTTTCAATATGTTAGAAACAGTGTCAGCAAAGATTTATTTTTAGAAAGCATTACAAAAATAATTGCTTTAAGTAGTTGATTTATCAGTAATTCTCATCCTTTTTTTCTTTTCTTTTTCCTTTCTCCAAACGTACATACTTAATGTAGCAAGGCTTTAGTCAGACAACTGTTTTGACCTAGGCTTGCCCAGCAGCACGAAGCCAAGTCCTCCTCCTGATAAACCCCTTTTATTTAATTTACAGTGAATTCCTCTCCAGCAAAGTCTTTCCTCTCCCACAGTCTTTCAAGATAGTTGACAATTATCGACCTTTATCAGGCTTGTAGAGTGGCCAGGCCGATATCTTTCAGACTCCACACTGTAACCGACAATACTTGGCAAGAATGCAGGAACAGATCTTCACTCAAATGAACTCCCCTCCCCTTCACTCAGCTTTATTCCCTATGGGAGGGGCCATTCACCATTCACCTGTGGCTTTACTCCTGAGTTGACCCTTGTTCCTTAGCTGTTCCCTTCTCCTGGCAATTCTGAGCATGTGCATACTGGGAACAGGATCCAGCTGTTCTTCTGCCTCACTGATGTCCGACTCCAAAAGCAGCTGACAACTGTCAGACGGCCCTGGTCCCATCTCTGCCTCCGATGCAGAGCCAAACTCCAGGACCGGCCCATGTTCCTGCTCAACCTCCTCACTGTCCAAATCTGCTGCCAGATCTGCTGGCTGCTGGCTGGCCACAACAACAGAAAAATTGAACAGGTTTGTCTGTTTAAGTTGTGGGTTTGTTTGTTTTTTACCATGTGGGCTCTAATCACATAGAGGATTTGTGTTTAGGCTATTTAACATTAAGAGTTTAAAGCATGGGAAAATACATATGCAAAATGTTACAATATGATTTGAGTGCCAGTTGGTTTCAAGACAGGATCTCATCTCTTTATTCCATTCTCAAATACCTAAGGAGGGCCAGGCCAGTTGCTATCTTGGCAGGAAACTACCAGAGACTGGGAAGTTGCAAAGAGGCGGTGGTGAGGCCTCTCCTCAAGAAGCGTCCCTGGATCCGGCAATATTGGCCAACTATCGTCCTGTCTCCAACCTTCGCTTTATGGCGAAGGTTGTTGAGAGTGTGGTCGCGCGACAGTTTCCGCAATTCCTGGAGGAAATATCTTATCTAGATCCGTTCCAGTCGGGTTTCAGGTCTGGACACAGCACGGAAACGGCATTGGTCGCGTTGGTTGATGATCTCTGGAGGACTCGGGACAGGGGTTGCTCCTCTGTTCTGGTCCTGTTAGACCTCTCAGCGGCTTTTGATACCATCGACCATGGTATCATGCTGCACCGGCTGGAAGAGTTGGGGGTGGGAGGCACCGTGTTACAGTGGTTCTCCTCCTTTCTCTCCGACCAGTCGCAGTTTGTGTTGGCAGGGGGGCAGAGGTCGACCTCGAGGCCTCTCATTTGTGGAGTGCCGCAGGGATCGGTCCTCTCGCCCCTTCTGTTCAACATTTATGTGAAGCCACTGGGTGAGATCATCCGTGCTTTTGGGGTGAGATACCACCAGTACACTGATGACACCCAGCTGTACATCTCCACCCCAGGCCACCCCAACAATGCCCTTGAAGTGATGTCCCAGCGCCTGGAGGCTGTGCGGGTCTGGATGGGGAGGAACAGGCTCAAGCTCAACCCTTCCAAGACTGAGTGGCTGTGGCTCCCGGCATCCCGATATAGTCAGTTGACTTCATCACTGACTATTGGGGGCAAGTCGTTGGCCCCCACAGAGTGGGCTCGCAATCTGGGAGTCCTCCTGGATATGCAGCTGTTCTTGGAGGAACATCTGACGGCTGTAACCAGGGGGACCTTTTGTCAGGTTCGCCTGATTCGCCAGTTGCAGCCCTTTCTTGATCGGGATTCCCTGTGCACAGTCACTCACACCCTCGTCACCTCTCGCCTTGACTACTGCAATGCTCTTTACATGGGGCTTCCCTTGAGGAGCACCCGGAGGCTCCAGCTGGTCCAGAACGCAGCAGCACGGGTAGTGACGGGAGCAGCATGGCGCTCCCATGTAACACCGCTCCTGCGCGAGCTGCACTGGCTTCCGGTGGTCTTCCGGGTGCGCTTCAAGGTGCTGGTTATCACCTTCAAAGCGCTCCATGGCATAGGGCCTAGCTATCTTCAAGACCGCCTGCTGCCACCGACGACCTCCCATCGACCCGTGCGCTCCCACAGAGAGGGCCTCCTCAGGGTGCCATCAGCCAAACAGTGTAGGCTGGTGACCCCCAGGGGGAGAGCCTTCTCTGTGGGGGCACCTACCCTCTGGAATCAGCTGCCCCCAGAGATAAGGAGAATCCAAGACCTCAGTGCCTTCCGTCGTGCCCTTAAAACCCATTTTTTCAAGCAAGCCGGGCTGGCTTAAGAAGAAATTTTTAAATGTTTTTAAATGTTTTAAATGTTTTAATTGGTAGTGAGTTTTAATTGGGCCAAATTTATATATCTTTTAATTGTTTTTTAATATCTGTACTGCATGTTTTTTAATTCTGGCTGTACACCGCCCTGAGTCCTCAGGGAGAAGGGCAGTATAGAAATTCAATAAATAAATAAATAAATAAATAAATAAATAAATAAATAAATAAATAAATAAATAAATAAAAAAAAATAAATACATACATACATACATACATACATACATACATACATACATACATACTTCAAATCATGTCCACATTTTTGCCAAAACTCCCTACATGGATGTCAAGCTCAGCTTAAAGAAGATTTGACCCATACTTTTTCAGGGCTACCTAATTTTGCTGCATCAAGGGACAGTACCAGGATGACCTTATCTGAAGCTAAGCAGGGCCAAATATGGTTGTTTTAATACATAGATTACCAACAAATCCCAGGCTAATTTAGGAATTTGAAATTATATTATAGAAAAATGCAATGGCAATTTTTTTTTCTTCCATTCAATCGTGCCCAGTTCTCCGAGATTGCCTGGACAAACTGCCTTGCAGGTTCCTTGGCAAGGTTTTCAGATGCGATTTGCCTCCATCCTAGGAGGCTGAGAGAAATTGACTTGCCTAAGATCATCTAGCTAGATTTGTGCCCAAGGCAGGACTAGAAGTCATGGTCTCCCAGTTTCTAAACACTACACCAGAGGTGGGTTTCAGCAGGTTCTGACCAGTTCTGGAGAACTGATAGCAGAAATTTTCAGTAGGTCGGAGAACCGGTAGTAAAAATTCTGACTGGCCCCGCCCCCATCTATTCACTGCCTACCAAGTCCCAGCTAATCGGGAGCGAATGGTGATTTTGCAGTAACCTTCCCCTGGAGTGGGGTGGGAATGGAGATTTTACAGTATCCTTCCCCTGCCATACCCACCAAGCCATGCCATGCCCACCAAGCCACACCCACAGAAGTGGTAGTAATTTTTTTTGAAAGCCACCACTGCACTACACCAAACTGACTTCTACATTATTACTTCTACTTTATGGCTAAAAATCCCTACTTGAACCTAACTGTGAATTCAGCTTAACTCAGAGGAGGTCTACTCTGTGACCGATTCCAAATGTCAAGATAACCAGAGTAGAGTGTGGTAAGAAACCATCCCCTTCCTCTGCCCCCTTCTGTATAGTCACAGGAAACAAGCTTTTGTTTTCAACCCCATATTAAACCAAAGCCTGTTGTCACCACAATGAAATATGACTTTGACCAGATTTCATTTGTTTGTTTGTTCATTTTAATAAAAATAACCACTGAAGACAAATTGCTACATGCCTCCTCCACCTCCTGAATAAACTACAGCAAAGAGAGATTTCTCCGGGACCAAATAGAAAGCATTACAGAGATGGTTCTTCCCAAGAGCTGTGGGAGGATTTAGAATTCCTGGAGAGCCTGCAAGGCCAAATGCACCACATACCATAAGGAAAAATGCATATGTCTAATACAACCTTTCCTTTATATCTGATTATTCCGTCAATATCTAAACTTAAAGGTAAAGGTTCCCCTCGCACATATGTGCTAGTCGTTCCCAACTCTAGGGTGTGGTGCTCATCTCCGTTTCAAAGCCAAAGAGCCAGCGCTGTCTGAAGATGTCTCCGTGGTCATGTGGCCAGCATGACTAAATGGCAAAGGCATACGGAACACTGTTACCTTCCCACCAAGGGGGTCCCTATTTTTCTACTTGCATTTTTTACGTGCTTTCAAATTGCTAGGTTGGCAGAAGCTGGGACAAGTAACAGGAGCTCACCCCGTTATGCGGCACTAGGGATTTGAACTGCTGAACAGTCGACCTTTTGATCGACAAGCTCAGCATCTTAGCCACTGAGCCACTGCATCCCAACTTATGATATACTAATGACATATGTCCATATAAACAAACCCAGAATTTGTCTAGTTGAAGGACCTGTTTTAGGCATCTCTCATATCTGCCAGGTAATAGCATTTGACTGATCTCAGAAACAGCTGGTTGGGGAATTCTGGGAGTTGAAGTCCTCCAGGCTTAAAGTTACCAAGATTGGAGACCCCTGCTCTAAAAGACCATAAATATACTTTGCTTTTAGGAGAACTTTTAAGACATTATTCTTCGCTGGGCTTTCAATCCTTGATGAGTTTTATTTATATCCATCTTATGGACTTCAGTTGCTTGATATTGTTTTTATTATTATTGGCTTTTTAAAAAATATATTTTAGATTAGTTCTATTGTTATATTTATAACAATAGATTAATTATAATTAATAGCCAGCTGGAGACAAAGCACTGACTGATTTGTGTACTCAGAATCCCAAAGTTATATGGCAGAAATCAATTTATATCCCACTTTAGATTGCTTTGGACAAATTGGGATGTGAAAGTTGTATTTTGTGGAAGTGTCTCATCCATTCTCACTGTAGATGATGGCTAAAAGAGGACACCTTTAAGGAGATGTATCAAATTTAGCAAAACAACAAAAAAACATAAAATCTTGAGTTAGTAACTCATAGAAACTTTGAACAGTAAGACTTATATAAAAGCTGTTAAATGTCTTTTTTTTTTTGGGACAGGTGAGTAATCTTGGAATGGAACGCAAGTACTGAGGTGAGATAAATATTGTAATAATACCTTGGCAGAATGTTTGGGTATTTTACTTCTATTCATGATTTTTTTAAAAAAAGGAATTAGCTTTTAAAGAAATAATTTGGCATGCCATGTGAGACATTAACATGACGGGATCTACAGGTAGGTTTCCTGCATCGAATAATTCCTGTTTATTTGACAGCCCTGTGAAAGTAAGTTGGTTACTCATGCCAGAACAAACATCCAGGAAATTATTTTGTGTCCCAAGGACACAAAACTAATGTTATTGTTAAACATTGGATCAAGCAGAACCTATCAGATATAGCACACATTAAGATAATGAGCTGCAAAGATAAACTCTTAATTTTTAAATACACACCCTTGTGTATAAAAGCTTTAATAAATCTTTTTTACACTTCTTCAAAATGTGTGTTTCTTTATCACCACCATAAATCATGACCAAAAAAATCATATAGAGCCATAAATGCTTGGCCTTCTCAAGACGTTTAGTATAAGGTGGTCACATTAACCTTTAATTACTGTTAATACTACTTTATAATGCCTTGGTAAGGCCACACTTGGAATACTGCATTCAGTTTTGGTCGCCATGATTTAAAAAAGATGTTGAGACTCTAGAAAGAGTGCAGACAAGAGCAACAAAGATGTTTAGGGGACTAGAGGCTAAAATATGAAGAATGGTTGCCGGAACTGGGTATGTCTAGTTTAATGAAAAGAAGGACTAAGGGAGACATGATAGCAGGTTTCCAATATCTCAGGGGCTGCCACAAAGAAGAGAGAGTCAAGCTATTCTCCAAAGCACCTGAGGGTAGGACAAGAAGCAATGGGTGGAAACTAATCAAGGAGAGAAGCAACTTAGAACTAAGGAGAAATTTCCTGACAATTAGAACAACGAATCAGTGGAACAACTTGCCTCCAGAAGTTGTGAATGCTCCAAAACTGGAAGTTTTTAAGAAGATGTTGGATAACCATTTGTCTGTAGTGGTGTAGGGTCTCCTGCCTAAGCAGGGGTTGGACTAGAAGACCTCCAAGGTCCCTTCCAACTCTGTTATTCTAATTAAATAATAGACAGGAACAGCTTCTTGGCATTATTATTTATTTTAAATATATACATAGATATCTCCACTGTTCCTTACATAATTCCAGATAAATTGTAATAGGTAGCAATATAGCTTTAGCCTAAATACAAAACATCAGCAGGATAACCTATCATTCCTGATGCTGTCTGTTGGTCTAGCTAGACCAGTCTCAACTTTTGACAGCTGAGGAGTGTAGACTTCAACTGCCAGAATTCCCCAGCCAGCCAAATGCTGGCTGAGGAATTCTAGAAATTGAAATCCAAACCTCTTCAAGTTTCTAAGATTGAGAAACACCAAAGCTTTATCCTTTGACAGCAGCTCTTCAAATCATATTTCTTGCCTGCAGTGATATTATTGGCAATGCTGAGTTTTTTCTAACCATTTCTTAATCTTAGCCCAGAATTTTTTTTTTGCAGCTGGACACGTCCACCAAAGATGGTAATATGTTCCGTAGCTCTTATTACATTTCCAACATACATTTCCGAGATTTATTTGGAAACATCTTCGCAAGTCTAGCCGGAGGTAGATGCCATCTATAGAACATCCTCAACTGGTTTTCCTTGCATGCCGCGGACATGGTTAATTTTGTATTTATTTGCCACATTGTTTCCCATCTCTCCAATTCTATTGTATGATTAAAAAATTTTGCAGGGTTTTTTTTCCATACTAAGAAGTAAAGTTCTGCCTTAGTTGATAACTTGGACATTACCAACCACACAACTATATATTTTCCAAAAAACACTCTGAAGGCATATATACCTCAGCTACATAGCCATTTATTTCTTTACAGACTACTTCAACCACCAGATTCTACACAGTGTATAACAAAGCCAGAAAAGCAGAAAATAATAGAAACAAATGATAATCCAAAAATGAAATGATCACAATTAATTGATTAGCACCAGTAGCACAGTGGAATAAGAATGTTTTCACCAGCTTGTGGAATTCAAGAAAAAAGCACTACATATACTTCTGGGGAAAGATTTTAGAGAGTATTGGGGCCACCATACACATCAAGTCTGCCATCTGATTTAGGTCTCATGTGCTTCTGTGAGCGAGAGGTCTCTTGGAAGACTCACTTGATGTATTTGGACCAGATGGATGAGATCAATTTGAATAACACAGATGTAATCCATTAATATGCTGCAATAGGTCTTTGTGGGCAATAATTTTGAATTGGACACAGAAGCTTATTAGAAACCAATGCAGGAATGAAATCAATGTTATCTTGCAATGGTGGAGTTGTGCGCCAGCTGTCTGGCTACCACAGCTTCCACATTGCCTTCAAAAGCTGCCTCATGTGCATTACAGTACATTTGTTTGATTGTTCATTTATTAAAAACATTTCCATGCTACCACAGTGAAAATGACTCTTGGTGGCTCACCTAGAAAATACTATTTACTATCAAACATATCCAATATAAAATAAAAGCACAACAACATGGTAACAATACACAGACAGAAGAAGCTAGAAAAGATGGCAACATCAAATCAAATCAAACCAAATCAGATTGTCTAAAATAGGTTGGGATTGGATTAGATTAAATTAAATTAGATTAGATTAACAGAATTGGAAGGGACATTTTGTAGGTCATCTAGTCCAACCCCCACCCAAGCAGGAGACCCTATACCATCCCCAACAAACGGCAGTGCAATCTCCCCTTGAAAGCCTCCAGTGATGACGCTTCCACAACTTCCAAAGGCAAGCTGTTCCATTGGTTGATTGTTCTTATTGTCAGAAGATTTCTCCTTATTTCTAGGTTGAATCTCTCCTTGGTCAGTTTCCATCCATTATTCCTTGTCTGGCCTTCAGGTGCCTTGGAAAATAGTTTGACCCCTTCCTCTCTGGGGTACCCCTCAAATATTGGAACACTGCTATTATGTCTCCCCTGGTCTTTCTCTTCACTAGAATAGCCATGTTCAGTTCCTGTAACTGTTCTTCATATGTTTTAGTCTCCAGTCCCCTAATCATCCTGGTTGCTCTTCTCTGCACTTTTTCTAGAGTCCTAACATCTTTTTTATAGTGTGGTGATCAAAACTGGATGTAGTATTCTAGGTGTGGTCTTACTAAATCTTTATAGAGTGGTATTAGTTTCCAAGAGGTTTTGAATGACCATCAGAGAGGAAGCTAACCTGATCAAGAGGAGGCCATTCCATAGTGTCCATGGCCAACAGAAAACCATTGCCTTCTTGCCTCAGCTCCCTGAATCTTCTGAAAGTGTAGGTTTTGCAGAAGCTTCTTCCTGGTAGATCTAATCAGGCCAAAACTGGTTAGTGAAGACAGTTGTGTAGTATCTGGGAACCAAGTCCTTTAAACTAGGCCCAGAAACTAATTGGTAACCAATGTAGGGTCAATAAAGCTGGTCTTAGATACTCTCAAAATCATGTTTCCAAAGCGGTATGAGCTACTTCATTTTGCACAACTGTAGTTTCTGAACAATATTTAAGGGCATCCCCATGTAAAGTGCCTTAAAGCAGTCTAGGCCGAGGTGAGGGTAATAATGGCATGGGTTTGCATGCCAAGAAAGAGCCTATCATGTAAGGAGCAAGCATATTTTTGGCCCTTTTGAATGTAATTTCATTTCCTCCTCAGCAGCTGTTGCTGATTTTAGGGAAGTTAAAAAAAATAATACAACACAACTGGAAAAGAGCAGAGAAAATGGACTGTAGAGCACGTTTAGGTTAATAATTTAAGAAAAATGTGAGGTTTTCCTGCTTTTTTTTACCATGTTCATATCAATTTTCCTTCTTATCTGTACGCAAGTGACATATGTATGGTGGTTGATCAAAAAATATCCTCTCATTGACCTTCACGGTGTTCTCCAGTTACTAAATATATTGCCTCTACTCCATGCAGGGAAATCTGTAGTTCAAAATTATTATTTTTTCTTAATAATTCACCCTAACAGAACAGTGAAATTCAACTCTTCCTCTGATTCTCTTGTATATTACCTTTTAGCCTCAATTTAATTGTCCAAATTAAATTAAGTCCATAGTCACAAAATCCCACCAATCCTGCAAAGATATCGGTACTTTGCAAACAACTCACAGCCTGCATAATGTTTTAATGCACGATTAATTTAATAGCTCCCCCCTGAAGAAATTAGAAACCAGCACTGCCGTTCAAGCAGCCATAATATCTCAATTATAAACAAGGCAAGCTGATAGAATGGTAGATGGAGGTGGCAGTTTCATTCAGTCATGGTTTAATGGTGCTCATAAATACTGTAATAAAGTCAATGTGTCTGGCTTTTATGTAAATTGCTGCCCAGGTTCTTTTCTGCCTTTAGCTTGAATTACATAACACTTTTTAGAAGTATGCTAGATTATTCTGCAAGAGCACATGGGAAATACCCTGTGGTTAATACTGCCCATGTCCCCCATTAAATATGAAGAATTAAGTGTGTCATCTGTCCAAGGAAATTTCCTGTAGAGATTTGCAAATTGTTTTTCCTGGCTCACAACAATTTCTCAACTGGTCTAGGGCAAGGGTAGAGTAGAGTAGAAAGACTTGAGCTGCCGCTGCAATATATTCATTTTTTGCCATGTATAAAATCTGTGACATTTCTGCTTCTTACTACATTTGTCTCCCTGTCACAATATGATTACACTCCTGTATGTTCCTGCATTGTTATAATGCAAAATTGTAACCTGGTGTCAGAATTTTGGATCTAAAGCAACATGATTCAACATTTGGCTCCACGCAATTCATAAAGTTCACCTATAATAATAATAATTTTTTTAAAAAAAAAAACTGCTTATTTAGCAGTCTGGAAAAAAAAGTCTAATCTTCCTTATTCTTGCAATTAATCTCAGCCTGATTTGGGGTTATTGAAAGGAATGAAGAAGCATCTGCTTGCCTAGAACCTTGCATATTTCTAGAGTTTTGACTGAAAGAACGTGTGTTACAGCAATGACTATTTACTTGTGATTATGGTAAAAAGAACACTTAAGAAACGTAAGCTCTTTAGAAATGTCAACTGAAGCCCGGCACAGCATTCAGCATGCTGAAGCCTATTCAGATCATGATTCTTAAGCTTAAATCTTAAAATATACAGTTGGGAACTATATGCCTGAGGAAATAGCCTCATTAGCAATTTTTAGAAAACCATTGCAGTTAATGTACATCTATTAGAATTAATGTTTCCAGAGTTATTGCTTCACTTAAATTGGGTATCCTTTTATATCAACGGGGCACGTTCACAAACCAATCCAAAACTATGAAAAATAAAACTTTTTTGGTTTTAGAAATTTTATCATAATTTTTTATTTTAAGTTGCTGTAAATGGAGTTTATTTCTTCAAACTTATATATCCTCTGTAGCAGCCTCTCTCTCTCTCTCTCTCTTTCATTTTTTCTTTTCTCCTTCTGAGAGAAAGGAAGAGAGACAAAGAAGGGAGAGACACAATATTCATGAGTGCCCAGCATTTCTTCTATATCCAAAATAACTATCTTGGGACTCCATGAAACCTTTTTCTTTGCCTCTTCCAAAGCCTCTCTATCTCATAGTGACTAAAAGTTGATGGCACTTTCTTCTGCCGTTTTGGGTATAAAATATCATTCTAAAAACAGTTCTAGGGACACGGTGGCTCAGTGGCTAAGACGCTGAGCTTGTCGATCAATAGGTTGGCAGTTCAGTGGTTCGAATCCCTAGTGCCGCATAATGGGGTGAGCTCCCATTACTTGTCCCAGCTTCTGCCAACCTACCAGTTCGAAAGCACGTAAAAAAATGCAAGTAGAAAAATAGGGACCATCTTTCCATTCCGTTCTGTGCATCTTTGGCATTCAGTCATGCTGACCACATGACCACGGAGATGTCTTTGGACAGCGCTGGCTCTTGGGCTTTGAAACGGGGATGAGCACCACTCCCTAGAGTCAGAAACGACTAGCACATATGTGCTAGGGCAATGGTTCTCAACCTGTGGGTCGCGACCCCTTTGGGGGTCGAACGACCCTTTCACAGAGGTCGCCTAAGACCATCGGAAAATACATATTTTCAATGGTTTTAGGAATAATTTTATGGTTGGGGGTCACCACAACATGAAGAACTGTATTAAAGGTCATGGAAGCTTGAGAACCACTGTGCTAGGGGAACCTTTACTTTTAAAAACAGTTTTACTAACCTTTAAAAAGACAAAAGTAATCCATCCTCAGTTCAACTCACTTTCCATCATTCTTCTTCTACTATCATCTTCATTTCAAAGCACAGTAACAAGAACCACATAATCTTCATTATCTTGGGCAAAGATAAAAGGAAAATCAAGCAAATGGGCCTGCAACTCTTACAGTAACTCTTTAAACAATAGTTGAGGAGGAAGAAAATAGTCTATGATAGAAATAAATGAATTTTAATTCAAAAGGTTTAAAAACTGGTTGAGCCATTAAAGAACTAACCTCCCATTACTGCAAGACAAAACTTAATCAAGAAGTACAATTTAAGAAATACTGTTGATTTTATGGTATCTTTCGGTTGTATCCTTCATCCAAAAATACCCAACATATAAAACAAGTGAAACTATGTTATGTTAAAGCCTTATTCCCACCAATAAAGGAAATAAGAACATCAGGACATTGATATTAATGTCAAAGTATTGGATAACCTAAAGAGAAGAAAGGTTGTGTGGCTATGTGCATGGGTGTTGGGTATTCTTTGAACTGATTCCATTTTTTAATACTCATATATAATCCAGATTTAACAGACATACTTAATACCTATCTACACCGTTTGCATATAGTGAGAAATTCTTAGTATACTGTTTTGTATAAAGTTCCTGTGTTAGTTCATGGTTTATGAATGCGTCTTGTGTATCTGAACAACTGAGTAAAACATAATTAGATTAAACAAGGATACCATATCATTTTAATAGGTTGTGGATATCAAAAAATGATTTTGACAATTATGAAGACAGTAATCAAAAGAAGAAAAGATAGATATGGTAAGTTATTATATAGATGCACCTAGGTGCCATTAATTAATCATGGACTTTAGGCATGTTTAAATACTAACATTTCTAAAAAAAAAAAAAGAATATATGCTAATTAAATATAGATGAAAGATTCAGATGTGCATCTTTTAGATATAGCTCGATTTGTTGCTCTGGAGCATTTTCTCACCTTCATAAATGATGATTTAAAAATCCATCTACTGCACGTAACATATCTTTCTAAGACCACATATACAGTGAGAGTCAGGTAGGTCTGTATAAATTATCATAAATATTGTGTAACACAACACCGTGTTCCTTAAACATATATGTATTCTACTTATTTGTATACCTCCACAAATATACCAACAACTTAGGAGTAATAGCTTACATGAAAATCCATTATTGCTGCTTTTATGAATTTGGAGCATAACAAATAATTTTAGAAATTGATGCATTAACCTGTCACAAGAAGTTTCCAGAAAATAATTCTCAACAGAAAATCTTTTGACAACTCAACAGACACTGAACCAAATATATCCATGTGACTTTAGCATCTGCTCTTCACATTGGTTTGATCATTCAAAGGGAAGGGCATTTCTCCAAACATTAAGTCCATTAGTTATCTTCGCATATGGTACTCATGTGATTCACTCAAGATTTACGAGTTCCTATTTTGCTATGATTCTATAAGCAGGACAACCAAATATGGAAGCAATTCATGCCTCTGTGAGTTACATTTTACTTTTTCAGAGGCCAATCTCTTTCAATTCATTGCTATTAGAAGCAGCAACCCATATCTTTATTGGGGAATTGTTTCCATCTAGAAAATAGTTAACAGTCTCTGCCTATTGAAAGAGGAGCCTGATATAGATGAGGTGTATCAGGGCTGAATCATAACACCTTCATCTTGAATTGCCTACATATTACAACACAAACATGACATTCCTAGCTGATCTTATATTTTATTCACTTCAATAGAAACCCATTAAGTGGAATTAAAATTGAGTAGATTCATTGAAAAGTCAAGGAATATATAAAAAAAGTATACATTCTTATTTAATTAAATAATTTCTAAGTCTGCACTACTATTAATCATCTCATCGTTCCTATCACCCATTTCCTTCCACTTATGACTGTATGACTGTAACCTTGTTGCTTGTACCCTTACGATTTATATTGACTGTTTCCTAATATGATATGATTGCTTATTTGTTCCCTATGACTATCATTAAGTGTTGTACCTTATGATTCTTGATGAATGTATCTTTTCTTTTATGTACACTGAGAGCATATGCACCAAGACTAATTCCTTGTGTGTCCAATCACACTTGGCCAATAAAGAATTCTATTCTATTCTATTCTATTCTATTCTATTCTATTCTATTCTATTCTATTCTATTCTATTCTATTCTATTCTATTCTATTCTTAGCTTTAGAAAATATAAACATGCATATAGTTTTCATATAGCATGATCAAGGCATAATTTAAAGAGGGTATTATTTAATACTGCCAGCATAATTCAGGAATAATATAGAAGTATTTGGCCAAATATGAAGCACTTCCTCATTCTATATCCAGATATCAAGTGAAGATTTCTTTCTCCATTGCTCTTGATAAAACCAATTCACTTAAAGAGGATTTTGGGCAGGGCTGTTCTCCTGTATCTTGCATTCCAAATCTATTTATTCTACAAAATGCTTCGTTTACTCCATTACAACTGTTATTACGTCAAAAATGTTAAGTTTTTGTAACATATTCAACGCTTTCAACTCTGTGAAAGAGGACAAAATTCTTACTTTTCCAGAGTCATAGTTGATTATCAGATATGTAAATCCACTGACACTGAGTACCACTAGTTTGATTCAGATTTGCATGTCTATCTTCTCTGCATTGTAGTGTGTAACAATAAATCTGTGGTCTCTGGAGCTTCTATAGAGCTGTACATGTGAAAAGGACTTTAAAAATCAGTTTCAGTTTATAAACATGTAGCTTTTGTTATTGTTTCATTTGATATAGAAATTTAAATTGATTTTTTCTTTTAATGACCCTTTAATCTCTTGCATCTGGTGGAGTATGGGTGACTCAACAGAGCTCAAGCATTTACTGGCCAGATGCCTTTCCTGACACCTACGTGGAGTTCACAGCAGACAATTATTTGTTGCACCCAGAGTGTGATGACCCAGGGCAGGGCACAGAGATAACACAAACAGCTGGCAGCTCCTTTACTGCTCCAAATCTCCCCAAATGCTCCCACATTACGGACAAGTCCTAAAGCAAAGTGAGAACAACACCCACACAAACCTCAAACAGCCTCTGGCTGCAATTAATCCAGCCTAGCGCTGTCTGCACCAAGGCTACACAACAATAAATCCCAAATGTATTTTGGCAAACCAAGAGCCAAGTAAGGAGTTCAGGGAGCAGAAGATCCAGATAATTAGTTCAGAACGCCAATAAGGAATGCAAGGACTCTTGGCAAGTTCAAAAGTTGGCACACAACACTTCAGGAACTCGGTGTTTGTTCCCGATAAATGCCCCTCCCCTTAAGTCTCCTTGTCTCATTTCCCAGGTGTTCCTGGTGAAGCTAGGTGGGGCACTCTCTTCGCATGTTGCCTTCTCTGCCTGCACTGATCCCGCCTTCTCTGCACTCTCCTAGCCCTTGCATCAGGAGGGAGTGGTTCTTGCTCCTCGTCTCTGTCTATCCTCCCTCCCTGCAGGCCTTGCTAATTCCGAACAGCCTTGCCTGGACTGACTCTGCCCTTCCCCAGTTTCCTCCAAGGCCAATGGAGCTGCCCTCTCACTCGCTATCAGTTTTTGTTCCAGCTCATCTTCCTCCACAGATTCAGACTCCGATGGGGGCATGACACACAGAGAGAAATATCTACCACTACCTAAGATCGAACACACAGCCTTCTGATTGTGAAGCAAGAGCTCCACCTCTAGGCTACCATGCCCTCATAAATTAAAATTGATTACAAGTAGTGTTTTACTATATTACTATTACAACTCTAACTCCAAAGGAAATCATTAGTTATATCTGTAGAGGGGTTCATTTATCATTTTTAAAGATTTACGCTTGATGGTCTTGTACTATGACAATATTGAAACATAACAATTTTACTTTTCTTAAAGTTTTAAAACAAAAATTCATTATTTGTCCAACTGAAAAAATACATTTAGGATATCAGTTTTTTCTTATTTAAAATAGCATCCTTTTGATCAGAGAAATGTAACTTGCCATATTGACATTCTACATGCCGTATTGTAGAAAGCCATACAATTAGAAGAAGAAAAATCTTGCCAATAGCTTGAGTAGGTCTAAGACAGGGGTGTCAAACTTGCGACGACAAATTGTCATCACGTGACGTATTGCCACATTTTCCCCCTTCGCTAAACTGGGGTGGGTGTGGCCAGCGCATGATGCACTGTGGGCCGTGAGTTTGATCCCCCTGGTCTAAGATATTTCTGCTAAAAACATTGGCTTGACTAAACAGGCAAATTGCAATTACAACTGGGGGGAAAAAACTGCTCAGCTCTTCCAACGACTGTAATGGAATGTATTAAAGATCATTGATTTACTTTTATAGTAGTTCTTTTCAAAGTAGTATGCCTTAATAAACTCTTTTTCTGTCAGAAATTATCATATCTATAAATGGTTTAGTCTGGATGTTGCGAACTTTTAATAAGTGTAAAATTTTAATGACTTTAACTCTTAAGATACCCTGCAATCTTATCCAAGAATGCCCCTGTGAACTAATTAGACTTTGATCCTTGAATATATTTTAGAAATAAATATATATAATTAATTGGGTGTGAGGGGTGGTTGAACAGCTTTTAGGGGCACCATATTGTTGACCTCTGGTGTATTGTGAGAAATACAGGAAGAAATCACATGTTAGTAAGAAGCAACTTCAGATATGGAATAAGTTGAGAAATAGAGCTAAATTATTTTGGACTTATAAAATGGGATAGGTTGGCCACCTGTTTTGTTTCTATCAAGCCACACTGGGAACAGCTGAAGATCTACTCATTTTGAGGCAACGAAAAAGAGGATTTTCCATGGCAGTCCCCACCACCTGGATAGCTTCTTGGGGAGATTAACATGCCAGCAATGCGATTGCCATCTGGATGCAAGGGGAGACTTTTTAAATTTTCCATTTTTGCAAATAAGAATTAAAAGATCCAAATTCTAAGTCATCGAAAGCTCTCTTTGGCTTTTCTACCTCATTCAACTGCATTTTTGTTGTGCGTTTTTCTCTATGCTATACTGTGCAAGACGGACTTTTAATCAATCTGAAACTGAGCCATATTGCAACCCTCCTGTTATGTTCAGGAAACAATTTTTCTTCCTTATGATGTGGATTAAATCATCTGCCCAGAAATAAAGACAACACCGTCTGAAAAGAGGACACAGTAGATAGAATTTATGCAATAATGTACAGGTAGTCCTCGACTTACGACCACAATTGAGCCCAAAGTTTCTGTTGCTAAGTGAAACTTTTGTTAAGTGAATTTTGCCCCAATTTAGGTCTTTTCTTGACACAATTGTTAAGTGAATCACTCCAGTTATTAAGTTGTTAAGTGAATCTGGCTTCCACATTGACTTTGCTTGTTAGGAGGTCGGAAAAGGTGACACTGCAACTGTCATAAATATGAGTCAGTGGCCAAGTATCCAAATTTTGTTCGGGGTTGCTGCAACACTTGTAAGTATGAAAAATGACCACGAGGCACTTCTTTCAATGCTGTTGTAACTTTGAACGCTCATTAAATGTACTGTTGTTAAGTTGAGGACTACCTATATAATTCTGGTTAATACATGACCAGTCATTCTGCGTTTCTTTGCTTATGAACCACAAAACCTATTTTGTTTCTTACTAGCATATGAATAAGAGAGGAAAAATTGCTATCTGAGAAACTTTCCTTGAATATATTAAAAAAATTAAAATCCATCAAGGCCAAGTTGAGCTGCTGATACCAGTCATGAATGCTTTTCTTTTCAGAACAGGATTGCTGAAGTCTAATTCTCCTGAATCTGGTAATGCTTACATTATATTCATTTTTGCAATCATGTAAAATATTCTACTGTTTGAGTTTAGAAAGGCAAGGAACATTGCCGGGTCTTATATATTTTAAAAAGAACTGGCTATTGGACTACCAGCCTGTTTTGCTGGTTTAACTGTAACGTGCGCAAATGCTATTTCATCTTACAACTAGAGTTTGCAAATATACAACATATATAAATACATTAATAATAATAATACATATTTATACAGAACACAGCACTACCTATATTAAGGATTGCAGTGCTACTCTTTAACTGCCTTTTGCAATAAGATAACGGGATAAATGTTATTTATACACACAGAGACACACAAAACACTCTACTTTAAAAATTGATGCAGTACAATAATAATGAGTGTAACTTCAGTTTGTGACACAAAATGAACCATAATCATCCAATGGAAAACACAAAGAAGACATGGATTCAGATGTTGACTCTTTTTGAGGACGTTTAGGCAGTCTTTTCTTCATAAAGGACATGTATATATCCTCCATTCAGAACCTCCTACAGCACAGGCAATGTTAACCAATGTTAATGGCTTCTTCTGTTTAAGCTTTCTTTGCTAATACAGAAAATCTGAATTATTTATATGGAGATCCACTGTGATTTCACAAAGACAAAGGAGAAGTTATAAATCATCCACATGTCTCAAATAATAGGCATGGACAACGAAAGTCTGTTCTCTTCACCCATCTGTACCACTAATGGTCCTGAGAACATCGGCCTTTTCTCAAACTTATATCATCCAAACCAATTTCCCCAGTTCTTCCTTTTCCTTTTTCGCCTTTAAAAATAACCTGAGAAAGGAAAAAAAATAATAATAAAACAGACATATGAGATTGATTGGGTTCATGTATCATGTTAAGCGGTTGCTTACTTAATAAGTAACAATGGCTTTAGCTATGAACCATGATTTATGAAACACAACAATTATGCTCACACTTATACTAAGCCACACTGAATTTTGGATAAGTGTAATGTGTGAACTTGGCAACTTTCAGTTTACAGACTTTTGTTCCTTTAGTTTGTTATATGATCTAGGATGTTTAGAGAAATATGGAATATAGCAGCCAAATACATTTGCATTTACTTATATATACATTTATTTAGGTTTAGCTCTAAATTAATCACAGATTATGAATGGATTTATAACAATAAGGGAGGTTTCTAAACCTTCTTTATAAAAAGATTAAACTAGGAAAGGTGTCTGGACCAGATGAATGATCAGGTTCTTATTATAAATTATTGGAGGATGAACTTTTACAACCTTTACAAAGCATGATTAATCTTACAGAGAGGAAAGATGCCAGAGAATTGGAAAGAGGCCAATAGAGCATTAACATCCAAAGAGGGACAACATTTGCCTTTAACGAGAAACTATAGGTCGATATCATTATTGAATAACAACTACAAGTTGTGTGCAATTATTTTGGTTGATAAAATAATTTTCAGTGATTCACTGAAATAATTTTCAGTGATTTTCAGTGATTCACTGAAAATAATTTTGCAATAATTTATTCATGGAGATCAACATGGGATTTTACTTGAAAGAGAGTTAAAGGACAATTTTAGAAAACAACCCACCAAATCTTTCCATATGCATGCGTGCACTAATTTTGCTGAGGTTTTCATATGCAAGGTTCCCTTAATTTTTTCCAAATATTGGTCCATTAGTCCCAAAAGAAAAACCTTTGGTCTCAAATGTATATTAATCTTTAAAATATTCTAAATCGGTTTATATACTTGAATCCACAATATTGTAGGTTTTTTTACATGTCCACCAAATACGATAAAATGTCTCTGCTGTTCATATTTCCAACATGTATTTGAAATGCTTTCACACATTTCTATACTTCTAGACAATTTTTCCACTATCATATACCAGCAGTACATAATTTTGTAAAAATTCTCTTTTAAGATTATAACATAATGTAAACTTCAATCCTTTCAACCACTTATTTATCCCATTGTTCCATGTATATAAATTACTCTCAAAAGTTTAACTCCCTGTATACAGTAATTCTTTTCATCATTCTTTCATTTGCTCTGTTTCAAATTTCAATTGAAGTGTATACATTTTAAAATTCCAAGTCCATCTTTTGTACACAATTCCATTTCAAACTCTGTCTTACAATATTCAAAAGAATTAACTCCTTTTTGTCTACTTTAAATATTTCTATCAACTGTAAATAAGAAAACCATTGGCAACTGTCTCTCTGTCACCGATTGCTCTTTTGATTTTATTTTGTATTCTCCTTGACAAGTTTCTAATTTTTCACTATAAGTTAGCCATTTATATTTGTTTATTTATTATTTCTTGTCTATCAAATGCTTCTTATGCTGAGAGCCACAGAAGTGTTTTCAGGTACTACCTGAATTTTTATCTATTCAATTTTCTCAATAGGGCACATCTAACATAATGATTTTTAAAATCCACATTAACCTTCCTTCTATCATACCACAAATAACCATGCTACCCGTAGCTCTGTAGCCACATGTGGCTCTTTTATCCCTCTGCTGTGGCTCCGTCACTGGTTGGTGCCGCAATTTAGAGAGGAGCTTCCGGTTAAGGGGAGGAAAGCATGACGTCCCAGGAGAAGACTCTATGGCCAGGGGTGAGTTTTCTGGTCGGCTCCACAATTGATAGGGCTTTTGGTTAGGACAAGTAGAAGAAAAAGGGCACCACACTAGGAGGAGACTCTATAGACTCTATAGTGGGGGACCCCAACTTCCGGTCGGCTCCAGAATTGAAAGGGGGGGTTCCTGTTAGGACCTTTGTGGCTCTTTGAAGGTTTAAGGTTGCCGACCCCTGCCCTATGACTATCATTAAGTGTTGTACCTTATGATTCTTGACGAATGTATATTTTCTTTTATGTACACCGAGAGCGTATGCACCAAGACAAATTCCTTGTGTGTCCAATCACACTTGGGCAATAAAGAATTCTATTCTATTCTATTCTATTCTATTCAGTGCAGATATTAGTTTGATAATTAACATTAAACAATCAAGACATTCATTGAAGAAATTGTAACACATATAGAGAATAGAAGGAAATGTAACTATTGAATATACTAAATATAAATAATATTGTTCTCTCCCCCCCTCTCTCTCTGTTTATTTTTTCCCTTAGATCCCAGAACTATACTCACACTTTTGATGCCAGGTCCTTTCAACGTTATATGCGTCTGACTCCAACCATGACCTCTGTTCCTTCCCCAAATTGCTGGCCCATGAATACCGGTCTTCCTTAGGAAGACTTGAAGCAAACCGGAGTGTAATCCAGACACTTTATGCCGAAAGGATAAGCACAGATCTTCGGAGCGAGCTAAATGGCCAAGTGGGAGAACCAAGCGGGCAAATCGACCTGCCTTCCCTTTGGGTTGAGAAATAGATAAATATTGTCCACCTGTTTAAAACAGAGTAGGAGGAGAAAACAAATTATTTCAACATGCCCTTGGAAAAAAAAGGAACGTGATAACAAGGAATTAAATTTGTGGCTGCCACAAATGGCTAATACTGACCACCCAGCTGTAACACTGTAAGTAATGTGAATGCAGCACTGATTTGATTGATTGATTTCAAATTATTTATACATTTCCAGGATATAGAAATAAAATAAAATAAAATAAAATAAAATAAAATAAAATAAAATAAAATTAAATTAAATTAAATAAAATAAAATAAAATAAAATAAAATAAAATAAAATAAAATAAAACAAACAAACAAATAAATAAATAAATAAATAAATAAATAAATATGGTCTACCCTAAAGTGTATGTGTATGTATGTATATACTCTTTTGGATGTATATATATATATCCAAAATATATACACATACATACATACATACCAGGGGTGAAATCCAGAAGGTTCTAACAGGTTCTGGAGAACTGGTAGCGGAAATTTTGAGTAGTTTGGAGAACCAGAAAATACCATCTCTGGCTGGCCCCAGAGTGGGGTGGGAATGGAGATTTTGCAATATCCTTCCCTCGCCACGCCCATCAAGCTACGTCCAAGAACCGGTAGGGAAAAAGTTTGAATTTTATACATACATACATACATACATACATACCAGAGGTGGGTTTCAACAGGTTCTGACAAGTTCTGGAGAACCGGTAGCGGAAATTTTGAGTAGTTCGGAGAACCAGTGACTGGCCCCGTCCCCATTCTCTGCCTCTCAAGTCCCAGCTGATTGGGAGGAAATGGGGATTTTGCAGTAACCTTCCCCTGGATTGGGAAGGGAATGGAGGTTTTACAGTATCCTTCCCCTGCCACGCCCACAAAGCCATGCCATGCCCACAAAGCCCCACCCACAGAACCGGTAGTAAAAAATTTTGAAATCCATCACTGGTACATATGTATACATATGCCCTGTTTCCCCCAAAATAAGACATCCCCTGATAATAAGCCCAATCGGGCTTTTGAGCGCATGGCAATAAGGCCAAGCGCTTATTTCAGGGTTCAAAAAAATATAAGACAGGGTCTTATTTGGGGGGAAACACAGTACATAAATTCAGTTAAAAATAATAGAAAAATTGACTCAGATATTAGAAAGCGTAAATAGAATACTGTATATATGAGTGCGATTATCTACGTTTTTCTATAATTTTGCAGAAGATATTTTATCCAATTCAGATAATTGGTAAATGATAAACACTTTTTTAAAAAAATCCAAGCTGTAATAACTGAATGTTGGGTCTTGAGAAACATTTTTTTTGCAAAAAAAAAAAAAAATTAAATAAACCTTTTCTCATCAATATTCTTTAATTATATTTGATCCTATGATTTTCCATTGATGGAAGGACATTTTGGGGATCATATTTCCCAAACAAAACTAGGGCTGCAACTAAAGAAATGATACCAAAGTATTAATAATCTGGACTCATTCAATGAACTTCCATTGTTTACTTTAGAATGTTCATACACCATTCTAAGAGGGAAGATAAGAGCTTTGCATTTGAAACTGTAATCTTAAAATATTTCTTGCTGGAACAATTCATGTTTCTGAGGAAGTTAAGAGTACAGAAAATCTTCCACTTTCTCTTTTGGATGTATGCAGGGTTGTATCCATAGATTTCAGATAACTTTAAAACACTGGTGGGTTTCAAAAAAATTTACTATCGGTTCTGTGGGTGTGGCTTGGTGGGCACGGCATGGCTTGGTGGGCGTGGCAGGGGAAGGATACTGTAAAATCTCCATTCCCACCCCACTCCAGGGGAAGGATACTGCAGAATCCCCATTTCCTCCTGATCAGCTGGGACTTGGTAGGCACAGAATAGATGGGGGTGGGGCCAGTCAGAATTTTTACTACCGGTATTTCCGCTACCGGTTTTCCAGAACTGGTCAGAACATGCTGAAACCCACCTCTGCTTTAAACGTGTCCATTTATGTAAACATCATCCCACTTCCTGTAAACATAGTATCTAGAGCCATAATTCCAGAAATAAACCTAACATTTGCCATTAGTTTCTCATCCATATACTTCTTCATGCCAGGATAAATAATAGGTTGTGCAAAAAGTATCAACTGGAAGACTGGAATGAGTCAAAAAGGTAGTAATTTATTTCACTGTCTTTTGAGAATTGAGAATTCAAAAGTCTATTAAAGTTGCCATGCCACATAAGCATGCTATCAATATAATATATGAATTTATTTTTTGAATGTATTTTTAATATTTCAAGTTAGAAAAGTTCTTCAAAGAATGTATACTTTTATACAAATGTGGTACTAACAAAACAAAGGCATATAATTAAAAGGCCTAACATCTTAACTAGCCTTCCATACAGTGTATACTGTACATACTGTACTTGTAGTGTGGCTATATTATTTAGTTGAAATGCCCAAAGTGATTCTTTTCCAAGCCCTATTCAAGTGATTTGAGATGTCTCAGTGCAATTAATTATATAAATCTGTATTCAGAATCACAAATTATTAGTAAGTAGTTTTCCAAAGCTTCAGCTTCATAATAGGCCATACATACAGTATTTAGATTTAGATATATAGCCCTCATCAAACACTGACAGTTACAAAGAAAAAAAGTAAATGTTAATATGATTTAGGAACAAAAATATGAATGAATATGCAAGAAAATTGCCTTAAGAGCAGTGGTGGAATTCAAATTTTTTTACTACTGGTTCTGTGGGCATGGCTTGGTGGGCGTGGTGTGGCTTGGTGGGCATGGCAGGGGAAGGATACTGCAAAATCTCCATTCCCACCCCACTCTGGGGGCAGCCAGAGGTGTTATTTGCTGGTTCTCCGAACTACTCAAAATTTCCGCTACCGGATCTCCAGAACCTGCTGAATAGTACCCCTGCTTAAGAGGTATTACCATGTTCACACACTGCTTTTCAAATGTTTTCCATTCAGGGAGCAGTCCAAAGAAAATGGCCCTTGAAAATTTACATACACAGGAAAGCTAAAACAAAACTTTACATTCTATCAGAACACTCCTCAACTCCAAATAAATATCAATTGCCAGAAACTATATGCCAATATTTTTTTTTCTTATCTCTGATTCTTTGCTTATCATATAGCACTATCTTAACTGGAAGGAAATCGAGCAATACCTGAGGAGTCTTTAACAGGTTCCCAGTGTAAATCATCATTTCTTTGTTTGATCCATCCACACAAACCACCATCAAAGTTGCAACTATTGATCAGAATACCTACAGAGATAAAAAAAAAAAAAAGGCCTTCAGACTTGAGACAGGTTAACTCACTCCTCTGTAAATATGCTGGAACTTTCATTCCAATACTTTGAAGGTCCTAGATTGGTAGAGGCTAAGCTGAGTGTGAGGTTATTTATGTGTAGTCACTTTTCACACAAATAATGTAAAAATATGTCAATCACATTTGCAAAAAGGAGAAGCTTTTATTAATCCATCAGTTGATGAAGACAAAGGAATTCTAAGCCATTTTCCTGCTGTGCTCTTCTCTTCATTTCTGCTTTTAGAAAAGTATGGGATACCCAATTTAGTTAAAATTTACCATATTGGTGCAAATTATAAAGTTGTGTAGATTTCATTAGATTTATCTTACTATTTTCATTCTATCATACCACAAATATCCATCCCACCCAAATTTTGTGCACAAAGAGGAAATGTTCGAGATTTTAAAATCACGAATTCTTGCAATTGATGTGAGGAACTTCAATTAGTGGACCAGAGGAATGCTGTCGATATAATTTACTTGGACTTCAGTAAAGCATTTGATAAAGTAGACCATAACCTACTACTAGATAAAGTAGAAAAATGTGGGTTAGACAGCATCACCACCAGATGGATTCATAACTGGCTGACCAAGCTGGCAGGAATAGCCAACATTCCAGAAGATAGGCTCAAGATACAGAAGGATCTTGACAGATCTGAACATTGGGCACTATCTAACAAAATGAAATTCAACAGTGAAAAAAGCAAGGTTCTACATTTAGGGAAGAAAAACAAAATGCACAGGTACCATATATGTAGTACCTTGCTCAATAGTAGTAATTGTGAGAGGGATCTTGGAGTCCTAGTGGACAACCATTTAGATATGAGCCAGCATTGTGCAGCAGCTGCCAAAAAAGCCAACACAGTTCTGGGCTGCATAAATAGAGGGATAGAATCAAGATCACGTGAAGTGTTAATACTGCTTTATAATGCCTTGGTAAGGCCACACTTGGAATATTGGATTCAGTTTTGGTCACCACAATGTAAAAAAGATGTTGAGACTCTAGAAAGAGTGCAGAGAAGAGCAACAAAGATGATTAGGGGACTGGAGGCTAAAACATATAAAGAATGGTTGCAGGAACTGGGTATGTCTAGTCTGATGAAAAGAAGGACTAGGGGAGACATGATAGCAGTGTTCCAATATCTCAGGGGTTGCCACAAAGAAGAGGGAGTCAAGCTATTCTTCAAAGCACCTGAGGGAAGAACAAAAAGCAATGGGTGAAAAGTAATCAAGGAGAGAAGCAATTTAGAACTAAGGAGAAATTTTCTGACAGTTAGAACAATTAATAAGTGGAACAACTTGCCTACAGAAGTTGTGAATGGTCCAACACTGGAAATTTTTAAGAAGATGTTGGATAACCATTTGTCTGAAGTGATGTAGGGTTTCCTGCCTGGGCAGGGGGTTGGACTAGAAGATCTCCAAGGTCCCTTCCAACTCTGTTATTCTATTCTATTCTAACTGCAATTTAAGTAGTGCTTTCAAATCTAATCAATACCTGAAGAAAAATGATTATTGTGGAAAGACCAATATTTTGAGGAATCTGGGGAAGAAGATATGTTTTATATGTTTCTTTTACTACTTTCCTCAGAATTCAAAGAATGGCTTTCAGTAAGTAGAGTTCTCATTTTATACTGCAAGCACACAAAAAGAGCCTTGGTACTACAGTGGTTTAAAGCACCCTGTTATTAACACAGCTGCCTGCAATTTACTGCTGGTTCGAATCTCTCCAAGGCTCAAGGTTGACTCAGCCTTCCATCCTTTCTAAGGTAGGTTAAATGAGGACCCAGTTTGTGGGGGCAATAAGCTGACTTTGTATAAATATACAAAAGTATGAAGGCTATTGCTTAACGCACTGTAAGCCGCCCTGAGTCTCCGGAGAAGGGCGGCATATAAATCAAATTAAAAAAAAAAAAACTGGTTTGTACACATTATTAAAGTACACATACTGTATGCTTGATGGTGCACATATTCTTAGGAATGTGGTACATAACAAACAGTAATGTTTTCCGCTTAACAGTGCTTTATAGAATGCTAGCTAGAATCCAAAGTGACAAAGTGCTTACCTGGATCATCATTTGCTTCATCCTCATTGGCACTTATCCCTTGTTCAATTTCAAATGTTTCTAAGAGATGATTGTTCACTCCAGGCTGGCGGGGAACTGGAAGAGGAAACCATCAAGACATTAAAGAAGAAACAATAAAACAGAGAAGGAAGTAAACCGGAGATTATTACATAGATTACCTACCAACCTATTGTCAAGCTTCACTGCAAAAGCCATTTGGGTGAGCTTGTAAGAAATACAAGGATTTCAGCTAAGTAATAATTATAGAGGCCACAACCAATTAGTATGACTCATGAAGAAGACTATAGAGCATGGGTGTCAAGCTTGCGGTATCATGTTGCCGTCATGTTATCGCGATGTTTTTCCCCTTCACGGAGCTGGGTGGGCATGGTCTGCATGTGATGCATCCGGCCTGTGGCCCGCCATTTTGACACCCCTGCTAGAGAAGAGAGCCATATTCAGGTCCTCTTGTATTTCCTTCCTAACAGCTTTTGAACAGGCTAGTTCACTTCAATCATTGTTTCTGCTTCCATTGTCTGCTCTGTTTTCATTTTTTTTTCTTAATATCCTACCACATTACAGATAATCAGCCATATTGCTAGAAATATTTTTATACAAGTGAGATGTGTCTTCTGATCTGTTTGATGCTTCAACAACTAAGATGACCTTTTCTCCCTCTGAAAGAGAAGCGATGATATGAACTCCCAATTTAAACAACACAATAGTGATGTTTTAATGAAATACTGAATATTGACGTAGACATTGCTTAAGAATTTTGAGCTTGTCAACACAAAGGAAGAAATTCTTGTACTTATGCCATTTTAATTTTCTGGAAAAACATAAATACTATAATTATAGTACAGTAATGATATAGAATTTATTTTTAGTGGCACATAGCATTATTTATTTCTTAGATATATGTGCTGTCAGCACAACCCACAAGGTAGTTTGCAATAAATATAATTGATACTAAAACCAGAAGTAAATAATAAAATCAACCTCTGGTATTTAAAATGATGGAAGATGTGAATCATTAAAAAAAAACCTGAATAAAATATCAGTAATTAGCCTGTCTTAAAAGCATTGTAGAAAAATATGTTTTTAAAGATCCTTTTTATTGGGGGAGAAAAAATCTGGAACATCTGCTGTTCTCACTGCTAAAAAGAAAAACTTGAAGGATGCCAAGGCCCAGATAATTCATGGAAACTGTTCTTTCACTAAGATAGTTTTGATTTTTAGTTGTAACTGTTCAGACACAGGCCTGATTGAGAGTAGTCTGCTTGAACATCTAATATGTGATAGGCTTTTATTTGGTATCTGGGTCAGGGGTGAAATCCAGCAGGTTCTGACAGGTTCTGGAGAACTGGTAGCGGAAATTTTGAGTAGTTCGGAGAACCGGTATGGGAAATTTTGAACAGTTCGGAGAACCGGTAGCGGAAATTTTGAGCAGTTCGGAGAACTGGCAAATATCACCTCTGGCTGACCCCAGAGCAGGGTGGGAATGGAGATTTTGCAATATCCTTCTCCCAGGAGTGGGGTGGGAACGGAGATTTTGCAGTATCCTTCCCCTGCCACGCCCACCAAGCCACGCCCATAGAACTGGTAGTAAAAAATGTGGATTTCAGCACTGATCTGGGTAAGAATTTTGCCCTTCAGTATCCCCCACTGTGATGTGATATGAGGCACAATAGTTTTATTTTCCATTATTTTGTATAGCATGCATTTATGTTTTAAAATTAAGACATGAAAGACAAAATGCACATCCAATGAGCCATTTTAAACGGCAAACTTGTTCTAGCAAAGGCTATCTGGTGAGCCATCACTGGAGAATCAGTTGCCTGTGGGCCTTCTCCCTTCCAGGACAATCCCTCCTCTCTAATGCTCCTTTCCAATTTTCAGGAAAAGGAGAGGGACTGTCATTGTTCCTACTCTACTCCATATGCAGGAATGATCAAATCCCAATCCTGCAGTATTCCTCAGAATTTCTCTTTAGTTTCTCCAATAACAATTAACAAATGGATTGTCTACAGGGAAAAGGAGAATGGGAGGGTAGCTACAGTGACCACTGCTACTTTTCTCTTTTGCCAGTAATGTCTTGAATCTTCTCTAGAGTAAAACTGTAGTTGGAGTTGGCAACCAGACATTTTGGAATTCAATTTATATCAGCTAGTACAAGTATCCTTGTCTTACAACCATTTGTTTAGATCCCTGGTAGCACAGTGGTTAGAATGTGATATTGAAGGCTAACTCTACCCACAGTCTGGAGTTCAATCCTGATGGGGCTCAAGGTTGACTCATCCTTCCATCCTTCCAATAAAATGAGGACCTAGATTGTTGGGGACAATATGTTGACACTATAAATCACTCAAAGAGTGCTGTAAAGCACTATGGAGTGGTATATAAGTCTATGTGCTATTTGTTTAGCAACCGTTCAAAGTTATGACACAGTTGAAAAAAATAATTTACAACCGATCCTCACACTATATGATTGTTGCAGTGTCCCTGTAATCATGTAATCAAAATTTAAGTGCCTGGCAACCAGCATGTATTTACAATGGTTTCAGCATTCTGGGTTCATGTGATTGCCATTTGAAACCTTTCCAATCAGTTTCTGACAAAGCTTTGCTTCTGATTCAAGGCTAAGTTAATGGAGGAAGCCAGTGTGGGTGCTCCATCACTGGAAGATTTTAAGAAGAGCTTGGATGGCCATTTGTATAGGGCAGTGATGGTTAACCTTTTTGGTGCCGAGTGCCCAAAGCCTCCTGCACCAATCTGGAAGCCAAAACGGGACTCGGGGGCATCGTGTGAGGCCCCCTGCGCCCCATTTTGGGCCTGAAAAGCCTCCTGCACCAACCTGCACCCCCCATGCATGCATCCCACCCCTCCATGCATGCACACGCGCGTCCCCGATGCACCCCGCCCCCCACGCAGCATAGACCCGCTGGTCAGTGGTGGAATTGGGCTGGGGCAACAGCTGGCATGCCCGCAGAGAGGGCTCTGCATGCCATAGGTTTGCCATCATGGGTATAGGGTCTCCTGCTTCAGCAGGGGGTTGGACTAGAAGATCCCCCAAGCTCCCTTCCAACTCTGTTATTATGTTATTTACTTAACAATTGTGTGATTCGTTTAACAACCAGGGCAGAAAGGTAACAAAAACTAGTGTGACCCACTTAATGCCTGTCTTGCTTAAAGACAGGAGTTCTGGTCCCAATTGTGGTTTTAAGCCAAGAATTACCTGTATAGAAAACCTAACCCTAACTGTATGTAACACATACCCTTATACATAGTCATCATAAAGTTTGTGACTTTGTTGGGAATCAAGATCTGTGTATGTACAAAGTATGCTTCCTAAGGCTACATTCTTGTTGACAATACAATAGAAGAGGCAAACAATATGCATACTAGAGGTAAGTAGAGAGAACATCTTTCCCAATTGAATCATTATGACATTTCTCTTTGAAAAAAAAATCTAATTCTTTGTAACAATAATAGCATCAATACACTTAAATTTAAAATTACCTTTCAATGACCACAACTTTTATCTCAAAGTCCCTTCTAATTTGGAGCTAGGCCTACAAAAAGATCCAAATCTTTTGAAAGAATAATGCCTTAGGGCCTTTGCCACATGAAAGCTTGACAAATTGATGTAATCCAAAACACGAAAGGAATTTCACGTGCAAACTGTAGAGCTGGGCCTTTGATTTCATGTATAACAACTAAAGAATAACATGCAATTATTATAGCTTTAGACTACTCATATCAATATCTCTAAAAGCCAAACTATTTGTGCTGTGTAACTAATATTTCCCAGACAAACCAGCAAAAACATGAGTGTTGAGCCCTTGATATTAAGGTTGTAATTCTTTCAGATTTACAGTCTGGATTTTTTAAACTTCTGAGCAGACATGCCGAGGATCTTACAAGATAGGGACAATAAGCCTATGCTGATATGTATATATAATGAAGCCTTTACAGAAAAAGGAAAAAAAAAACCTTTTCCTTTGGCTATAAAGGTAAAGGTTCCCCCGCACATGCATGCTAGTTGTTTCCGGCTCTAGGGGGCGATGTTCATTTCCGTTTCAAAGCCTAAGAGCCAGCGCTGTCCAAAGACGTCTCCGTGGTCATGTAGCCGGCATGACTAAATGCCAAAGGCACATGGAACACTGTTACCTTCCCACCAAAGGTGGTCCCTATTTTTCTACTTGAATTTTTTACGTGCTTTTGAACTGCTAGGTTGGCAGAAACTGGGACAAGTAACGGGAGCTCACCTCATTACGCGGCACTAGGAATTCGAACTGCTGAACTGCCAACCTTCTGATCAACAAGTTCAGCGTCTTAGCCACTGAGGAATTCACTATTCTACACTAAAAACCACAGTAGGTAAAGAGCACCTAGCTATATATAAAAAGGAGAAGACTGCAGAGTGAACTAATTTGAGTGATTTATTAGCTAACATTCTGTGGATTCATTAAAAGGGTTTCCTCAATTAATTAAGCATCCTTGCATCTCTAAGCAACTTAATGGATTTCTAAGTAGCAGGCCATCTCTTCTCCCTTCCCTCATTCCCCAAGCCCTGTTATTTCACCTCATTCTGGTAGTCAAGAATGACTAGTTTCTGGGGATATGAATGAAAAACACAAGGACTATATACCAAAAATAAAAGCTGGTATAAGAATTCACCTACAGTATAAAAGTCATCCCAGCTGCCTAGCTAAAGCAAGCAGGCAACCATATTGGACAGTAGCAATATGGGAAGATGAAGGAGGTATATGATCTTTTTAGAGACAACAGCAAATCTATTATTTGAATTGGTATGCTAAGAGTCACAAGGTGCATGATTCAGAGAAGAAGAAAAAAATCAGGATGGAAGAATGGTGAAATTCTGTATGGTAGAGATGTCAACATCCAAGATACTTTAGAAGATATTCCCTATTCACAAGGACCTGTACAAGATGAAAGATGAAATTTGACCGACATTTTTATTATTACAAAGTTGATGACGGGAAAGAACAGAATGATCAACATCAAGCTACATGGATATAATTACAACAGTGATAGGTATATTGCAGGGGTGAAATCCAGCAGGTTCTGACAGGTTCTGGAGAACTGGTAGCAGAAATTTTGAGCAGTTCGGAGAATCGGCAAATGCTACCTCTGTCTGGCCCCAGAGTGGGGTGGGAATGGAGATTTTGCAGTATCCTTCCCCTGCCATTTCCACCAAGCCATGCCCATCGAACCGGTAGTAAAAAAATTGGATTTCACCCTGGTATATTGTGAGGAAACCTGAAAAATTAGGATGGGAACAGATTATCTTGGTGGATGGCTACATGTGTGGTTATTAAGATTAGATGCTGACTTGAGGATGCATAATCAATTGATAAGTCAAAGCATTTCCAGTTCTTCCAAGCTCATCCTAGTCTGCCTGGCTAAACAGAAAGTGACGAACCTTAATGTTTATCCATTATGAAGCAGGAACATCTGTACACATGGAATTGGAAAGATAAACCACTGTCAATTGTAAGCACTTTCAAAAGCCAGAATATAGTTAATTTCACTGCCCTTCATTCTGAAGGAAAACATTTGCTTAGATTCATAAAAGTAGTCAGAAACTTAAATTGTGAGTTCCAAACCTGTTCCAACTTGATATGTTCTCAAAAACCTTTCCACAGGCTATAATATGTATTATATTGAGACAAAATGTGTGTGTGTGTGTGTGTGTGTGTGAATTATTTTTAACCCAATATAGTGCACGTATCTTCCTTTTTTTCCTGTTCACTTACGTCCAATTCTCAGAGACCACCTGGACACATCCCTGCAGTTTTCTTGGCAAGGTTTTTCAGAAGTGGTTTGCCATTGCCTCCTTCCTAGGGCTGAGGCAAACTGACTGGCTCAAGGTCACTCAGCTGGTATTGGGTCTAAGGCAGGACTAGAACTCATGGTCTCCCAGTTCTAGCCTGATGTCTTAACTACTACACCAAACTGGCTCTCTGTACCTATCCTGCCCAAAAAACATGATTTACAAACCAGTGGATATGTTTATACAGCATGGTAAATAGAAAATATATATATTGCAAACTCAGTCCTTGATTTTAATACATCACTTTATCATTTGAAGATAAGAAGCTATATATTAAATTCTGGAAAACTGAAAGAATGATTGCAAGATATGCACATGATGAAAGATTAGAGCAAGTAAATGAAATTGTGTACCTAGGTGGGATGCCTATTAAAAACAGGGAAATGGGTAGAGAAATTTTCGAAGATGTGTCCATATTGATAGAAAAGAATGGGTCGCAACAACAACTTATTTGATTTATTATTTATGTATCGTCCAAATTCAATATTGGACTAAAATAAAATAGTATTATTAGCATGTACTGTATGTATGCAAGTATAATTAAAGAGAAGGAGAAGAGGAGAAATATTGTGATGCTGTTGCATCAAATGATGACTTCAGCCTAGAAAATGTTTTATAGTCTTTAGATTTTAGCTTTACAGATAGATTTATGTCCGTCCATACGTCCATATGTCCATCCATCCATCCATCCATCCATCCATCCATCCATCCATCCATCGTTAACCATCCATCTCACAAGCAAGTGAACCTGAGTGGTATACAACAAAACTAAAAAAAACTTATCTAAAAACAATTTAAAAATACTAAAACCATTAAAGAACTGTAAAAACAGTAAAAACAAGACTGATAGATGCTGGGATGTTAATAGTAATGGAGGTACCTCATTAGTTCACCTGTCTCCTGCGGCCTTAGGCCTCCTGGCATAACTAGATCTTGAGGGACCTTCAGAATCTTAGATGTGATGAAGCCATCCTCACCTCAGGAGGGAGGGAGACAGCGTAGGGATTGTAAATATTCTAACAGATTTTCTGAACATTAGGTATTTTGTGAATGTGCCATATTGCCAATCATAGTTCAGATTTGTTGAATAGGGAGGATCTAGCCCAATAACTCTCGATGCAGATTAGTATTTGTTGAAATTTATTTTCAGCTTAAATATATCACAGGCTTAAACATACAAAGTAACTGACCTAAGTCATTTCCTTTCAGGTGTGTATCTAGAACTGCCTGATGTCCATGTGGCTGGTGCTTTTGTACCCAGAGGGAGGAGTTAAGGTAAGGTGGGATTGTGGGAGTTATGGGTTATGTGGTGATGTTAACCCTTGGTGAACCATGGAGTAGTGGGAATATGTATAGGTTAGACATTTTACGTGACAAGATTTTTTTTCTATCATAAATACAAAATAAGCATCCACTCGCATTGCATATTAGACAATATGAGCAATGCAGAACAAAACAATGATATCTGTGCAATTTACATATTATTCACTTTTTCATTCACTGGATTTATGTACAGTATTTATTTATTTATAAAATATATTTGCTGCCCATCTTGTATCCAACAACTCTGGGTGGCAGAGTCCTATCCTGAATGTTTGGTAACAATGTTTGCAAAATAATTTCTAAAGAACCCTTAATAATTCTTACAGAGGATTATGAAGTAATACATCTTTTCCCCCCGAAAACACTGAGTATTCTTAGATAATGCCTTCATCTTCCTCAAGCGGAACTGCTGCGTTTTCTGCCCCTAATTTATGAGGAGTTTATACCTATAATATATATTAAAGGTGGGAGATTCAAACAAACTGCTTTTTTGGGGGAGGAAGAAAACTGTCTTAAGAAAGTATTTTACTAGGAGTTGCTGAAATCCAGCCAAAATCACTCCCAAAGTTATTCAGGAATGCACTTGTCCATGCAAGATAACAAAATTCATATTCTATTAGCTATGCAATGTAACTGTTCTGGGCACCAAAGACTTTTCGAAATATACTACAAACTCTATAATTAACATCAGTTGAGATGCTAAAGATGAAACAGAGCACTGGAGTATTTCTTGGCATGCATTCCAAAACATGCAAGTCATCAAATGTAATTTGTGGCACGAAGCTGGCTTGGCATGAAAGTACTGTAATATTTGTAAGACATCTCTCTAAAATGATGCTCCCTAATGAAGGAGCACCTTTGGAACCACCTTGGGAAGCCTAAATGTCTCCCATTTGATGAGCAGATTTCATAAAGCAGAAATCAACAATTACCGGTAGATTTAACTTGACTTTACATTTGATTCTTGAGCAAGTAGCCACAAGATGGCTTTGAAAATTGTCATGAAACAAACATGTTTCTCAAAAACTAAATTAAACTTGGGTCCAAAATATTAACCCATTACATACTTGATATTGATTTTTTTTATTTAATTCATAGCCAAATTTCCCATATCACAGAATTCCATTCAATTTTCAAATGTCCATCTTATGATTGGACATGTTGAACTAGATTTTCCTAGAACAGACCACAAGCTACAAGTCCAGCATTCTATTTCCACAACAAACAAATGCCCAATGTCGGAGAGAAGTCAACATACAAACAAAACATGATGAAAGTAACAGCATCCCCCAACACGTGTCCCTTACCACATAATATTCACATTGCCTCTGATAGTGGAAGTATATAACTATCATGATTAGCTGCTATAGATTCTCTTATTCTCCATAAATTTGTCTACACTGTTTGTGGCAGTATGGGAAATCTTATTTTGAGCATCAGGAAAACATAAAGTTATACAAAATCTTGTGATAACAATATTCCAAATAGTAATTATGTGCTTTTAAAACCATCCTTCAGTGCATAATCCTGGTATGTACTAAGAGGGATAGAGAAAAGGTTTTTGCTACACCAGACATAAATATATTCATTTGTATTATTCCTTTCTTATTCACTCTTTAAAAGTAGTTTATAACAATAAGTGATAGTATAGAAATACCGTGAGACATAATTTAGAATTTTAGATTCTAAAATGTCACCTTGTGGATCAATATTAAAAACAGGTTGTTTAACCCCCACAAATAGTTTTGTCCTAACCCATAACTTTCTCCCTCTCTTCTATTCCTGCTCCTGACTGATGAATTTAGTCTAGTTAATAAACTAGATTTCACATGAACACATAAGAAAATCTAGCCTTACTTACTAAATACATCTCCTCGGGGTTTCTGTGGCTCAATTGGGATCCAATTGTCAACTGTAAATCCAGGTTGTGGTGTTGTTTCAGTAGGAAAAGGCAGAGGCTCCTCAGTTACTACTTGTGGCATTGATGTTGTTATTACAGGCTGAAATGGTACTGTGGGTTGTTGGGGAGGACTTGTCACTGGTGGAGATCTTGTCACTGGCCTGAAAACTGGTCTTGTCGTGGCAGGTTGTGTTGCCAATCTGGTATATGGTTTGTATGTTGGTTTCACAGTTGCTCTAGCTGTTGTCTTCACATAAGGCTTTGGTGTAATTACATATGGTATATATGGCAATTGGATGGGATATTTTGTACCACCAGATTCAGGTATTCTGTTGGTCATGCCACTGCTTCCTTTCAGAAAAGTTGAATTGCTTTTAAATACACTATAGGGGTTAGATGGATCAATCATAACTTTAGGAATCCCTGGAAAGAAAGAACCGAAAAATGTGCAAAGTTAAGAAATGATGCAGTGTTAACTCTAACAAAAGCAACAACAAAACAAAACAAGAAGCAGGATTTCTAGATTAATATCAATATTATGATCCTTGCTTATAGCTCTGTGGATATCATTTTCTATCTTTAATTCATGAGTACAATTTTCATATCTATATGGGATTATCAAATATTCAAAGGAATGCATTTTCCCCCGTAAATTGGATATGTAGTCTTCAAAATAAATAGGACATCTGTAGTTCCAACAAAACTAGATAGTACCAGTTCGTAGAATTTTCTTGAAAACTACTGCATTTTAATAGTAACAGAAATTATTCAGATGTATCCTTGTAAACATGAGGCTTCACAGTTTTAAACTTGTAAAATGTATAAGCAAATACACATGGACTTAAATCAGTGGTGGGTTGCCCCCGGTTCGCAAGAACTGGTAGTAAAACCGGTGGGAGGCTCTGCCCACTGACCCGGACGTCATCATAGGTGATCTGCACATGCGCAGAAGAGCACATGCGGGCGCCATGCGAACCGGTAGTAAAGGTAAGTAGAACCTACCCCTGGCTTAAATATTATGAAATATGAAATATTAAATGGTTGAGTTATTGGTTCAATAGAAGAAAGCACATTCTTCTTGGCGCATACATTGCTCAAAATACCTGATCACAGAACCTTAGTATTCCAGCCACTACAAACATCCTACCAACTTTGAAAAATATATTTTTACACCAGCCTTTTAATATGGCTACCAAAATGGTATAAATGTCCAGGTGGCCACCGGATAGTGGCAAAGATTTGGGAGTTTACAGTGTTTTCCTATGACCACCCAGTGGTTATCTGGATTTAGGTAGTCCAAATGTCATAGTCTAATATTAAGGCTCTTAAAACTTTCAGAATACTCTTCTTTTCTTTACCAGTGTTAGTGAAACTGAGATAACCACAAATGGATCTAAAAATTAGCTTCACAAAGAGGTCATGTCTAATTTGGATTCAGAATACAAGATTAAAAGGATCATTACATACTTATGCAGTTTAATCCATCACCTCTGTACCCTTCTTTGCATTTACATTTGTAAGACCCTAGTGTATTGTAACACTGGGAATAACCTCCACACTGATATTGGCCAAGAGAGCATTCATCTATGTCTGTAAACAGAAAAAAAAGAGATAAATTCCATTTTAATGATAACAATCACGCATTTGCATTTTCAAATTAACATTCTTTCTTGTAAAAAAAATTGAAATAAATCCCATTCAGTATTAAAATGCTGAAATGCTAACAGTGAAAATTAAGACAGTAGGCAAATTATTTGAAGAGCCTTGAATGAATCTGAAATTTTAAGAAGGTCTCAGGGGACTTATACAAGCAACAAAATAATAAAAGGTCAGAAGTTTTAGATAGTTGAGTTTTGACTTCTAAGCTTTTCTGTGATAATAGAATACTACAGGCTACAAAAAAGAACCACATATTACTGGATGGATTCACATTGCTTGAAATTAATGGCCATACTGTCTGGTGATCTTAAAAGTTGAATCCTAAATGTCTAGATTGCTGGGAAAAATTCTATGAACTATGGTTTACTAAGCATAGTGGCTGGGTTTCCAGTTGATGGTATGCAAAATTAAATATAACCACGCTTTATCTTTTTGAAATATTTGAATCCAGCCAAAATTACCTTATCCCCATCAGCCTGGTTCTAATAGGACTAGTTTTTAAGTTCCCCTTCACTTTCTCCATAATTCAGGTCTGTGAGATCTGGGCAGAAAAAGCCCATATAATCAGTAAAAGGTAAAGGTAAAGGTTCTCTTCGCATATATGTGCTAGTCGTTCTCAACTCTAGGGGGCGGTGCTCATCTCCGCTTCAAAGTCGAAGAGCCAGCGCTGTCCAAAGACGTCTCCGTGGTCATGTGGCCGGCATGACTAAACGCCAAAGGCGCACGAAACGCTGTTACCTTCCCACCAAAGGTGGTCCCTATTTTTCTACTTGCTTTTTTTACGTGCTTTTGAACTGCTAGGTTGGCAGAAGCTGGGACAAATAACGGGAGCTCACCTCATTACGGGACACTAGGGATTCCAACTGCTGAACTGTCGACCTTTCGATTGACAAGCTCAGCGTCTTAGCCACTGAGCCACTGCGTCTCCAGCATATAATCAGTAGATGATGGTAATGAATATAAGTCTTCTATAGCCCAAATGACTTTCATGAATTTTACAGAAGATAAGGAAGTTACCTCCTACAGCTCTCAATTTAGTTCTGGCATAGATAAATGTGAGTTCACTTTGATAATTCAAAATACTGGCTATAGTGGAGATCCAAAGAGCATAGATTCAGAATTCTACAGTTCCTGAAATGTGAAGTGAAGTTGCAAATGCATTTGGCTAAACATGGTTTCTGAATTTTTGTAGAAGAGATGTCTGATACAAAATAGGATGACAATATTCAGGCAAATACAGGTGCCAAATCCCTTCAGAGCTTCCCTGTTGCCCATGGCAGTTGAAGAAAGAGAGAGCAGAGCAATCCTGCTTCTCTTTCTGACTTATATTTTTCAAATGTGTGAAGTTGACTTTGGTGCAACAAATGTTTATAAATGGTTTTCTTTTATGAATGATTTTCATTACCATGGCATTGGTATCTGCCTCCAATGTACATCAAATCAAAGCCTTTATGACACTTGCAAATATAACTTCCAAAAGTGTTGACACATTTCCTGAATCGGGGACAGGTAACGCTTCCAGTGATGCATTCATCCACATCTACAAACAGAAGTCCATTAATAATCTGTAGCAATGAGTTTGATGTATTCAAATTCAAAAACACATTTATCTTGGATAATCTAAAAGGATAATAGTCTTCTGGGACATTACTTTTTAGTGCTGTGCAAAAATTACAGTTAAATTGTAAGATAAATATACGGATAACTCTACTTTTCCTCCATAAAACCCATCTTTTCAAATGGAATCTCTCACCCCTAATGTGGCATAACTTTATAAAAAGCAGGTTTAAATCCTGTGAAGAACAATTGTGTGCAAAACATTCTGAATGTTAGAAAAGGAGTGGTAAAGGAAGAAAAGGATCGTTGGTCTTACCTGATATGTTCCTTCTCGTTGAGTGGAGACAGCAGCCAGCGTGGGTAGTGCCCATCCAATCAGCTAGAAGGACTGAGCCTGCCAATTATTCTTAGTCCCACCTCTGTTGCAGGGCAGGCCAGCTTTGGCGAAGACTGAAGACAGACTCGGTGTGTGGGACCAAGAAGAAACCAAGATAGAAAGACAGAAACATGCCGAGTCCAGCTCAAAGACAAAAAGGGGAGGGTCTGGCTGCTGTCTCCACTCAACGAGAAGGAACGTATCAGGTAAGACCAACGATCCTTCTCCATTGAGAGTGGAGACAGCAGCCAGCGTGGGACATACCCAAGTTCACTGTCCCGATGTCAGGGGGGGGTCACGCTGGACCGCATTGTCCTCTCTGGCAACAACCCATTGTAGAACCCGGCGACCAAAGGAGGCTTCGGCCGACGCAAACTGGTCGAGTTTGTAGTGCCGGATGAAAGGGCTAGGAGAAGTCCACGTGGCTGCCCTACAAATTTCTAGCAAGGGAGCCTGAGTTGCCCAAGCTGCCGTCGTAGCTGCGCTTCGGGTGGAGTGAGCTGTCAAACCTGAAGGACGCGGAAGGGATCTAACGTCATAGGCTGTGGCAATCGTCTGGCGAATCCAACGGCCGATAGTTGAAGACGAGACCTTACTGCCTTGAGATGTAGGTAAGAAGGAGACAAAAAGCGACTCAAAACGACGGAAAGGGGCTGTCCTCTTTAGATAAATTCGCAGAGCCCGCCGGACATCAAGGGAGTGCCAACGACGTTTCCAAGGATGAGAAGGTCGGGGGCAGAAATTTGGCAGAACTAGCTCCTGTGCACGATGAAAGATGGAATTCACCTTTGGCACGAATGTCGGGTCCAAACGGAGTACCACTCGGTCTGTGTGGAAAACACAAAGGTCCGAACGAGTGGACAAAGCGGTGAGCTCGGATATGCGGCGAGCCGAAGTAATGGCCACTAGGAAGGCAACCTTGCAGGTGAGAAGTCTGAGACTGGTAGTCCGAAGTGGCTCGTACGGAGGACTCGTAAGAGACTGTAAGACCAGAGGGAGATCCCAGGTCGGGTAGCGATGCAGAACAGGGGGGCATAAGTTCTTTGCTCCCCGGAGAAAACGCCGGATCAAAGGGTGATGAGCCAGAGACGGCAAGGAGCCGCAGGTAAGTACTGAAGATAAAGCTGCAATGTGACGGCGGAGAGTGTTGGGGGAGAGACCTTGGAAGAGACCCTTCTGCAAAAACATCAGAACATGTATAATAGACGGTTGTAAGGGCGAGACACCAACCCGACTACACCAGCTGTAGAAACTCCGCCAGGTGGCAGAATAAATGCGTTCCGTAGAAGGCCGTCGGGAGGATAGTAAGGTATGCACAACATCTGCCGGAATTTGAACTTCCCTCAAAGTGCACCGCTCAACCTCCAAGCGGTTAGATTGAGCCAGGCCGGATCTGGGTGCTTCAGGGCGCCTTGCGAGAGAATATTGTCCGAGAGAGGGATGCGCCACGATGGGGTCACCGATAGGGACACGAGGTCCGCAAACCAGGGTCTCCGAGGCCAATGAGGAGCCACAAGGATCACTTCCGCTCGCTCGGATAGAATCTTGCGTATGACCCTGGGAAGGAGGGCCGTCGGGGGAAATGCGTACAGAAGGCCCGGCGGCCATGGAGTTCAAAGAGCGTCGACGCCGGCTGCTTGAGGATGAGGGTATCGCGAGAAGAACAGCGGAAGTTGGGAGTTCTCGTGAGTCGCGAACAGGTCGGTCACAGGATGGCCGAAGCGGAGAGACAGCTCCCGGAAGAGGAGCGGAAGGAGACGCCATTCCGCATTGTCTATCTGACGGCGACTCAACCAGTCCGCTTGAACATTCTGAGCCCCGGAGATGTGTTCCGCCCGAAGGGAACACAGGTGACGCTCTGACCAGATACCCAACCCGACTGCCAGGGTTAGAAGAGACTTCGATATGGTGCCCCCCAGTTTGTTCAAATGAGCCTTTGCGGCGACATTGTCCGTGAGGACGAGGACATGAGCTCCGGCGACCAGACTGCGGAACGACTTTAGAGCCAAGAAGACCGCCTTCAGTTCCAGCCAATTGATGGGATGTCGAGCTTCCGAGGGACTCCATGTCCCTTGAGCCAGTTGACCTTGGCAATGGGCTCCCCAGCCCAGGAGGCTGGCATCTGTCGTCACCACCACCCTCGCGGGCTCGAGGAAGAAGCAACCTGCTGAGAGAGCGGGGGAGCGCCACCACCGAAGGGATCTTCGTACCGCAGGAGGGAGAGGGATCGGCTTCGATGAAGTGCCTCTGCCGGCCTTCTGCAAGGGTAAGAGAAACCATTGGAGTTCCCTAGCGTGCAGTTGAGCCCAGGGAACAATAGCTATTGCAGATATCATCTTACCTAAGAGTTGAGACAAAACATAGGGGGAAACCACCCGACTCCCCTCAACCCGGGAAACCAACTGCCTTAGACTAGCTTGTCTGTCGGGAGAAAGAAAAACTTTGCCCTGAACAGAGTCAATCAGGGCACCCAAATGCACTAATCTAGTGGAGGGAGAGAGATGGCTCTTTTCCAAATTAACAGAAAATCCGTGAGCCACCAGAGTCTCAACCGTCAGACGAATATCTAAAACAGCTTGCTGTACAGAAGGGGACAACAAAAGAATATCATCTAAGTAACACAGGAGACGAACTGAACGGATATGGAGTTGAGCCGCCAAGGAAGCCAACACCTTCGTAAAGGTGCGGGGGGCCGAAGAAAGGCCAAATGGGAGAGCCCTATATTGGTAGTGAGCCCCGTCATAACAAAACCTTAAAAACCGTCTATGGGAAGGGAGGATAGGGATATGAAGGTAGGCCTCGGTTAGGTCAATGGAGGAGAGGAGATCGCCCCTCCGAACACCGTCCAGAATTGATTTTAATGATTGCATTTTAAATTTTCGGTACACAACGTATCTGTTTAAAAGTTTGAGGTCCAGAATGGGACGCCACCCCCCCGATGACTTAGGGACTAGAAACACCCTTGAATAGAATCCAGAACCCTCTTGACCGAGAGGCACAGGTTGGATAGCCCTGATGGTCAGGAGATGCTGAACCGATGAATCCATAAGGGACTTCTTGACTGGATTACGAGAAATCGGACAGCGGACAAAGGTGTGAGGGGGGGGCAACAAATTCAATGGCCAAGCCGGATCTTAAAGTGGCGTGGACCCACTTGTCCGAGGTGGATTCTTCCCAGATAGCGGCAAAGAGACCCAATCTACCGCCAATGGGAGGATCCAAAGGGCAATCGGGCGAAACGACCTCCTCCCCCTCGAAAGGGCCGCTTAAAGTTAAAGGGACGTCCTCTGAATGATCTATCGGAGGAACCCCTCTGCCTGCTGAAAGACCCATCTCTCCTAAAGGTGGGAAAGGGAGAAGAAGAGGAGGACCCCCCATCCGCACCTCTGGAGTAAGAACGAGAAGGGTAGGGTGAGAAACGGGGCGCTCCTCTCCGGAAAACAGCAGCTAAAACCTTCTTTTTGTCCCTGGTTTCTGTGAGGAAAGGATCTAAAGCATCCCCGAAAAGCTTCGTGCCTTTAAAGGGGACCGAGGCCAATCGCCACTTATGTCTGGCATCAGCCTGCCAGTGACGGAGATACAACAAACGCCTAGCCGTGACTGATGAAGCTAGGGATTTCGCTGAAAACCTGGCAGCGTTCAGAGTAGAATCAGCTGAAAATTGGACGGCAGCTACGATTTTATTCAAGTCTTGTCTGATACGAGCATCTCCGGGGGCAAGCTTATCTTGTAACTGACGCAGCCAAAGCAACGTTGTTCGATTAAAGAAGGATGCTGTAGTGGTAGCTTTAATCGCCCAGGAGGAGCTTTGAAAGGCCTTTTGAAGAACCTGATCAGATCTGCGTTCATCAGGACGGAGGCTTTCGTCCGGCTCGCCTGGAACATTGGAGTTAGGAAGAAGAGCTGCAACCGGGGCATCCACTGAAGGAATTTGAAGAAGCGCTTCCAGATCCGAGGAAACTTGAAAATTTCTCTTGTCATTAGCCGAAGGTAGGGGAGCAGAAGCCGGAGATTCCCACTGTCGTTTTACGACGTCCAGAAAGAGGGGAGGAGTAGGAACGGATGTTATAGGCCTAGCTGGTTCCGCGAACATCGGGTCCAGAGATCCAGAGGAAGACGAGGGAGGTACCGGATCCGCATTCGGAGAGGATAAACGGGCCGTATTGACAGCCTTGAAGAGCAACGATTTAAACAAGGCTTGAGGAAAGAGACCTGTGAAAGCCGGCTGATCCGGGGGAAGGTTCTCATCCTCCGACAGGTCGGAATCAGGATCTCCTTCATCGATGAAGGCTGAAGGATGGCTGTAATGGGAAGAAGTAGGAGAAGCGGAGCGAACAGACTGTGAACATCCTTCGTCACTGCGGCCAGCCGAACAGGGGGAAGTCTCTCTCACCGAACCATGTCGACTGGATAGGCCCGAACGGGCGGCCAAGGACCGTTGAACCGCCGCCTCGATCATTTGTTGCAGCTGATCTGGAAGAATGGAAGGATCCAAGGAGCGGGCAGGAACAGGGTCAGATGAAGGAGCCTCCTGTACTATTGCTGGATCAGGCACCGGCTGTTGAGAAACAGAGTCAGGACCCCACAAATTTTCCTCGGAAATAGTCACTGGACAATCTTGCAGGGAAAGCTGGTCAGGAGAAGGCGAATGAACGGCGACTGGAGGTTGATTAGAAGAGGCAGGAGGTTGAAGAGTGGATGGAGACAACTGGGCACATGCCTTGTCACATAACCTGGTCAAAACTTTGTCTCTACGTTTTTCCACTTTAGAAGAAGAGGATGACACGTCACGAGTGGACGACTTGTGATGAGAACGTGAGGATTGAGAAGTTCTAGAATGAGATCTGGAATCTTCCATGGCAGAATGCTGGGTAACAGACGTGGAGTCTGATTGGCCAACTTTACCTGCACTGGCCTTACGGCCGTGCTTAGACTTAGAAAGGGCCTTAGGCATGGAAGCCAATAAGATAGGTAACCCCTCACACACCAGACTGTGTCTCACTTATCAACTCTGAATAGATAAGAGGGAGCGAGAGGAACTCCACACGAGGAAGCTTCGAATAAGCTGTCAGTAATTATTATAAACCAAGGTCAGAGAGATCAGAAGGGAGCGTAGCAACTCCACGGCCTGGAAGGGTGTGGGAGGGGAGAGGGCCTGTAGAAGCGTCTCAGGAGGAAGAATATTAATCAATCCAGCCAATAGACCAATCAAGGCCACAATCTTGTGACCGTTATAAAACAAGAACACAAGCGGGGGCGTGAAGCTCCACTAGTCTGTTATGGCAGACAGCGCCCCAAACCACAATGGCTGCAATAAAGAGGGGGCGTAAAGCTCCACTGGGCAGAATTGAAGGCCTCCGGATCAGGGCCTCTGTAGTAACGAAGGGGGGGGGAGGGGGGCGCGAAGCCCCTCAGCTGCAGAGCGCAGCCAGCAATCCAATTAAATTGCGCAGAGTGGCCACGAGGTAATTTCAAATAAGCCGCAGAAGCCAGCCGCAGAAGCGCAGAGGTGGGGGCGCGAGGCTCCTCAGCAGAATAAATAGGCCCGCCACTCTTAAATCTTTAAAGTAATTCGGCCGCAAAAGGAGCGTTCCAGGAGGAAATGAGGCTAGCAGGCCGCAAAACTGGTGCTCTCCCCCCAACGGATTGAAATTTAGAAATCCAAAATGGCGGGCGCCACTGATTGAAAGCCCGCCGAAACTGCCGATCACAAAAAGGGGGCCAGGAACGGAATTAAACAAGGGAATGAGGAGATCCTAATAGGGAGACTGTCCCTCGAAGCTCAGATTACCGGACAAACAAGATCTTCCTTGAGAGGATAGAGGGAGAGGAATCCCACGCCCCTGGCAAGGCCAGGGGAGGCCGATGTTAACGAGGCCTATTATAGTACTCACAAAACCTTCAAGCTCGATGTCAGGACAGTCCAGGTCAGCCGAAGAATGCAGATAAAGCTCAAATCGAATCACCAGAGAATAGTCAAACAGTCCAAGTCAAGAAAACCAAAGAAAATCCAACACAAAAGAGGTAAAAGTAGATTTTTAGCAGAGAGCAGTCCCACACACCAGCCAGCGCTGAAGGACTGAGCCAAAAGCTGGCCTGCCCGGCAACAGAGGCGGGACTAAGAATAATTGGCAGGCTCAGTCCTTCTAGCTGATTGGATGGGCACTACCCACGCTGGCTGCTGTCTCCACTCTCAATGGAGAATAGGACACTGAAATGTTTAATTTAGGAAGAGGTAACTAAAATCTAGTATCCTTCAAAAGCACAATTTCTTCTGATTTATTATAATTTATCCTGTTGCACAAGTGAACTTTATTGGCAGATCTCCATGCTGAAAATAAAATTCAGCCAAGGACACTAAATGGCTATTGAAAAGAATTGGTTCAATCCAATCATTGGGAGGTTACATACCCAAACTATAATGCTTGTCAAAATCTTTATTAATTGTTTCTGGAAACCATTACAAAATGGAACTATGAATTCACATAATGATTTATAGAGAACATTTCCAAGACTCCATGCATACCAGATTCTAGGGATCAATATATGAAAAAGATACATTCATGATATATATATATATATATATATATATATATATATATATATATATATATATATATATATATATATATATATTTCACAACACTGAAAGCAGGGATTTTGGCTACTGAATTCAATTCCCTGCTTTATTATGAATCCAACTGAAAATATCTGCGATAGATCTTTATCCAGTTTCTGTCTGAGTACAATAATATTAACCCCATCAAGTGACAACATCTGACTATAAATCAGCTGTGGTGGTCCCCGTGGCTTTTGGCACACTGGGTGCTATAATAAATAATCTTAGATAGCACTTAGAAAATCAGTGTATTGACAAAATTTCCACCTGTCAATTACAAAAGGCCATACTCCTTGGATCCGTACATACAGTATACTGCCTCGATGCATTATGATATCCTAGGTTCTTGGAAAGAACTTGGTAAACCAATACCAACTAAAAAACTGGCAACTCTGATTTCACATTGCTGTGTATATAATATAATTTGGCTAACAGTGCGACCAACCACAATAATTTTTTTTTTAATTTGATTTATATGCCGCCCTTCTCCGGAGACTCAGGGCGGCTTACAATGTGCTCAGCAGTAGCCTTCATCCTTTGTATATTTTATACAAAGTCAGCTTATTGCCCCCACAACTGGGTCCTCTATTTACCTACCTTAGAAAGGATGGAAGGCTGAGTCAACCTTGAGCCTTGGCTCATACAATTTAACTTGTATGCCATCTGATTCTAAATGACTCTGGGCTGCTCATAACAGTCACACAAAGGAATTACAATAAAATCAATAAAAAATAAAGATATAAGAGGGCTAGAGCGATGAAAAGTGGGATTTCACTTTTCCTCACCAAAGAGTCCTCCACTCCTCTGTTCACAACAGAATACCTTATGCCACCAGGCTTGAAATTTTGGGCTTAGACAACTTAGAACTACGCCGCCTTCGGTCTGATCTAAGCTTATCAATTATCTGCTACAACGTCCTACCTGTCAATGACTACTTCAGCTTCAATCACAATAATACACAAGCACACAATAGATACAAACTTATGGTAAACTGCTCCAAACTCAATTGCAGATAATATGACTTTAGCAACAGAGTGGTCAATGCCTGGAATGCACTACCTGACTCTGTGGTTACTTCCCCAAACCCCCAAAACTTTAACCTTAGACTGTCTACTGTTGACCTCATCCCATTCCTAAGAGGTCTGTAAGGGGCGTGCATAAGTGCACCAACGTGCCTACCGTCCTTGTCCTACTGTCCTCATTTATTCATATCCATTTCCTCTACTCATAATCATGTTTATACTTATATCTGTTATCTTATACATGCTTGACAAATAATAAAAAAATAAAGAGTCATGTCTTCATGTCTCTATTAATCAAGAGCAGGTGGGGGTATCTTTGGAGGAACCTCATTCCAGAAAGCAGGGCAGCTACAAAGAAGGCACAACTCCAGGGTTCTAAGAGATGACTTCATTTAATTGAGGGAACCCACTGAATGGTTCCTTCAAAACTGGTCCATTATCAAACTGCCCTTAGCATCAAGTTTTTCCCAATTTTCAGTCAGAATCTGCCTTTCTGAAGTTTAAGTTCACATTGTAATTGTAAATGGCCATAGTAGGAAGCAATGAGGAGGAAGGTATAAAATGAACCATACAATCCCAAAGCAAACTCTGCTTCTTGCATACTACATCACAACACAAGTATAAAAAGGCAGCGATTTCGTCTTGATGATCCAACACACATTTCATCATTTTGGCATCATCATAGGAACAGATACCTATTTCTGTAATAGTTTCTAAAAACAGTTAAGTTTTACTTCCGATAAATATTGTGATATGGAGAAAGTACTTAAAATGATGTGATGATTTCCTATAATATTTAAAGTGAACAAATTCATTTCACTGGTCATGAGATGTTCTCCTTTATATTCTTTCAGTTGCAAAATGCTCTTTATTTCCAAAATCTATTTCTGAATGAGCTGTTGAAAATCCATGAAGATTCTTTACACCAAGAGCCTTGGTGGCACAGCAGACTAAAGTGCTGTTAAATAGCACCAGCTGCCTGCAATTACTGCAAGTTCAAATCTCACCAGGCTCAAGGTTGACTCAGCCTTCCATCCTTTTGAGGTAGGTAAAATGAGGACCCGGATTGTGGGGGCAATAAACTGACTTTGTATAAAAAAGAACACCACTTAGGGGGGGCCGAAAGCCCTACTAAGCAGGTATATACAAAAGTATGAAGGCTATTGCTTAACGCATTGTAAGCCGCCCTGAGTCTCCGGAGAAAGGGCGGCATATAAATCGAACCAATAAATAAATAATACTTCTTAAAAATCTTTCAGGTAATTTAACATTTTCAAGAACCGGAATGATTTTTTACTTCTCTCTTTTTCCGCCCCACATCATTATTGAATTTAAAACAAAAATGACACTTTTTTCCAATCTTTTTTCACTACAGATATCACTAACTCTAAGAATGTTAGTATGCTTTTTTTCCATTTTATTCTTCTATATTGTTTTAAAAGTTCAACATGCATAATAATTAACAGAATTCTAACGCCCAAGAATATTTAAAAAATCCCACTAGTATATAAGGAATAGAGAACTGTTGTTTCTAAGAATTTGACTTTGCTTGAATATTATTTTGACACAAGTGTGATTTGTGCTTAACGTTACCTAGTAAATATATTATTATAAAGGAGGGATATCCAACCTTGGCCACTTTAAAGTGTGTGAACTTCAACTCCCAAAATTCCCCAGCCATCATGTCTTAAAGTCGCCAAGCTTAGATACCCCTGTTATAAAGGCTTCTTTAGTTTCTAAAATTCCCTCCTTCAAACAAACTTTATACTGAAAGGCTGACCAGAATTCCCACATCTTGTGGAAGAGAGAAAAAAAAAAAATTTTTTTGACTCACCAATGCATGTTCTGCCATCTGGTGCTAGCTGTAACCCTGGTGAAGGACAGCGACAATGTATTTCCCCCTTAACCACATCACAGCCATACTGACAGTTTGCCATTGAACACGTGAGAGCATCTGTGGAGAAATTAATATGCTAATCAAATGCTTCAGAATGTTCCACACTGTCAAGTTATTTTTAAAATAGCGTTGCCATGCACTTTTCCAACAGAAAAAGCCAATGGAAATATTGCTGTGCTTAGTTTGCTGAGATCTTTCCTTCCTGATTGCAGACAAAACTCTGTTATTTTTCCCTGATGTACTAAAATATAGTAGTCAAATTTATTATTATTTTAATAATAGAAACATGGAACTTCCTTTCTACTATTAAGACTTGTAATGGTGCAGGGGTTAGAATGCAGTATTGCAGGCTAACTCTGCATTCCCACTTCCTGAACAGCTCAAGGTTGACTCAGCCTTCCATTCTTTTGAAGTCAGTAAAATGAGGATCCAGATTGTTGGGGGAAATATACCAGGACAAAATTTTCATGTCATACTGCATTGAGTACCAAATTTGATGAGTTTCAAAGCAGTTAAGTAACAAGGTACCAATGTATTCTGGGAGAAAGGAAAAATTAGAGTAGTATGTTATTTTAAACATTCAGCACAGGTGGGGCAAGCCTGAATATTTGGAAAAGCTACAAGGACACAGAACATTCTTGGCAGAAAGTAGAAATCAGCTCTTTTGGTAGATCTGTTTCTGATATCCTCTCAAGTCAAAATTACCTAATTGGTTGAGCTTTAAAGTTTTTAAACCTGATTTTGACTCTGATCAGGGTGAATAAAGATTGAGAAGAAGCAGGAAAAGAGAAATAATTGCAGAGAGAAATACAGGGAATGTTTCACCTGAGACTGAAAGTCAAATTACTGAAATGTGTGTAGTGGGGAGGAGAAAAATAGAGATGGAAGAAGGGGACAAAGGAAAATAGAGATGGAAGAAGGGGACAATCCCTCACAGCCAGAAAGAGGGACAGGGCGAGTATTTTGTGAGTCATACGGTGGTGGTGGGGAAGTCAGAGATAGGGAATAGATTTGAGGGTAGACAGTAGTTAGCGGTTTACGTGCCGAATATGTCAGTCATTATAATAGAATTCCTTGGGTTCAAGGCTACGAGCACTACATTAAGAGCCTATTAATTCTTGGGTTGGGCAGGAAGAAGAAATAAATTTATATTATTGAATGTATATACATAATTTGTGTAGTCTGACCAACAATGATTAACTATTTTGTATGGTTTCATTACTGTCTGCAATAAATATTTATACCTAGCGGAGATGTGTATCTACTGCCAAGATAAACTAAGAAGCCAATCTGTGTCAGAAGATTAATCAATTATTGTCAAGACCTGGCCATGGAATTCTGACAGCAATATTGCAACTTAACAAACATCATTAATTCTTGCTATGTTATTGCATTCCAAATATGGCAATTGTGAGTCACATCAAAAGTGACTCTTGTATCTTGTGAAAATAAACCAAATGGAATGCTATTTCTTCTTTTTGTTTTGTTTTATGGTCTCATTACTAGATCCTTTGCTTAAGGCAAATTAACTCCTGCTTCCAAGGAATTCCACTGTAAAAAAAAAATTGAAACTATAAGAAGTTAACCTACTAGAACAGGATCCATCAGGCATAAGCATGTACCCATTTAGACAATAACATTTGTAGCTTCCATAGGTATTCATACATCGATGTTTGCAAGGCCTTGGTTTCAATCCACATTCATTGAGATCTAAATAGGATATAGGGAGAGTGAGGAGGAAGAAATAAAAACAAAGAAAACATTAAATGTAAGCATTTTGAAGTTTTAGGAGTTTCAAAGTCAGTTCTTTTAGAAAAACGAGCCTGCATTACATAGTAGCTGAGGTTTTTTTTTTTTTTTTATGTATTTATAGTTTGTTGAATGGACCAGAGTGGGCTAGCTTGTACAGGATCTTAAGCAGTAAATGTTGGCTTGTTTAATACAGTAAATGTTTGCTTGTTTAATTTTATTTTTTATATATTGTTTTTATATTTTGAAGTTTTATTGTACACCGCCCAGAGTCCCTTCTTGAAGGAAATGGGCAGGTCAAAAATGTGAAAAATACATACATACATACATACATAGATACATACATACATATATAAACCAAGCAAGCCACATAGTATCTTAGAATGACATCATCTGAGCTAAGGCAGTGAATAGTTTTAAGCTTACTACCTTTGTCTAATATTCCCAATAACAAATGCTAATAAAATGTCTTTTATGGAAGTTTTTTTTTTTTTAATGTTTGTTTAATTTGATTTATATGCCGCCCTTCTCTGAAGACTCAGGGCGGCTTACAATGTGTTCAGCAATAGCCTTCATCCTTTTGTATATTTGTACAAAGTCAGCTTATTGCCCCCACAAACTGGGTCCTCATTTCACCTACCTTAGAAAGGATGGAAGGCTGAGTCAACCTTGAGCCTTGGCGAGATTCGAACCCTGCAATAATTGCAGGCAGCTGGTTTTAATAAGCTTAATAACAGGGTGCCTTAAACCCCTGTACTACCAAGGCTCTTATTTCTAGTTCTGTTATTTATTGTTAGAACCAAGCATACATTTTGATTTCCATGACTATGTCTAGTTAAACTGATGTAGTATGTTCTTTTTAGAAAAAAACTTCACTTTGGTTAAGTGGTTGTCATGAGGAATTTAATCATTACTGGACAACATAACCCAAATTTAGTAAATAGATATGAATATATACAATATATTGTAGGAAAAATGCAATAGTTTATTGAAACTTTTACACTTTTCAGATTCAGAAAGTGTAGATTATGACACAGTTTGCTACACATGGTTTGGTACATGAATGTAATGATTTTGGCAGTTTTAGGGCACAATGTTAAAATAAATCTTAATAGGGGAAATATATTAACACTATTTCATTAAGCTTTTTACTGCTTGCTTAATTTAATTAAACATTAACTGTATATTTTTGCTGACTTCATTCAGTAACTTTGAGAAGAAGTCGAAAGTTTGGATTTTATTGTTTTAAGGTTCAAATCTTGCAGACTGCACTGGAAATAGGACGTTCCACATCAGCTTCATTGTTTCTGTACTGGTATTCCATTCAAAGGCTAGAAGCATTGAATTAGGGTTCTCAATATAACTTCATTAAAGGGAGTGGTGTGGTGGCCTAGAGGTGGAGCTCTTGCCTCACAATCAGAAGGCTGTGAATTCGATCTTAGGTAGCGGCAGATATTTCTCTCTCTGGGCCAATGAGTAATTGTCTGCTGTGAACTCCACGTAGGTGTCAGGAAAGGCATCTGGCCAGTAAATGCTCGAGCTGTGTTTAGTCGTCCCTACTCCACCCGATGCAAGAGATTAAAGGGTCATTAAAAGAAAAAATCAATCACAGAGTGTGTGGGTTCAATCCTGGTAGAGGCAGATATTTCTTTCTCTGGGCAGAATGAGAATATATCTGCGCATTGGCGTCAGGAAGGCATCCGGCCAGTAAACACTCTGCTAGCTCCATTCAGTTGCCCCGACTCCACCCCGCAAGGGATTATAAGGTTGTTAAAAGAATATAATTTCATTAAAGAAAAAAAATCCTTTTTTTAAAAAACCCAACTGTTTTACTGTAACAACATCTCTAATAAACTGCCTTTCTGTTTACATTCTGTAACAGCTTTCTTAGATTGGATATATACAACAATATTTTTATCAGCAATATGGTATGATAATAATATGAATATCAAATGTTCCACTGCAAGGGATTTCTCAAGTAGAAACAATTGTCTATAAATGGGCCATAGACTTATTTTGAGCATTCGGAATATAATTTAAGGCCATTAAGGCAGGCATAAGGTCGCAAAGGGTTTTATACAATAACCAGAGGGCAACCTTTGCTCTGAGTTGTGTTTTTTTCAGTGACCTCAGTATCTTTGATCATTTACGTCAGAGGTCTTCAAACTTGGCAGCTTTAAGACTTGTGGACATCAACTCCCAGAATTCTCCGGCCAGCCAGTTGCTGGCTGGAGAATTCTGGAAGTTGATGTCCACAAGTCTTAAAGCTGCCAAGTTTGGGGACCCTGTTTTATGTGAACCATGCAGACAAAGCAACAGGAATGCACACATCTTCACCTGCCTTACAAATACACTGAATACACATTTTAGAAATACACAATCTTGTGCAGCGTTCCGATTACAAGCCAGCCACTCTCAGAACTAATTTTGAAGCCTGTCCAATCTACACTAGTTATAGTTGTTATCTACACCATATAACCCTGTTTTGTTTTGTTTTTAAACTCTATTCACGCACAAAACTGTAAGATATATCACATTCTTCTTCAATTCCAAGGTTTGCCTAAGATTGAAATAAGAATGATTAGGGCAAGATTAAACATTTTTATGATACAGTTTCATTTTCTTGTCCCCAAAGTTTCCAATTTTAGCTCACTGTTTTAGCCAGTGATGTTATACCAGTAGAGTGGAAACTATATAAAGGGAAGGACTAGTTAGAGCTAAACACGTCAGTAATTAGTTTAGCCAAAAAAGTGTTAGTATTTTAATAAACTGGCATACATGTTGCATTTTTCAAAACGATCAGAAAATGTGTTCCATAAACATATTGCTTAGAACACTCTATGAACTAAAAAGGGTAAATCTAGCAAGTTGGATCGAATGTAACAAAAAGTTACAAAAACATTAATTATCAAAACCTTTTTTAAAAATAATCCACTTCAGTCTTCCATATTTCTTTGCACTTTGAATACAATTTAATGAGAAGTGCTTTAGCAAGCTTTGTTTTTGTTGGTCGCTGACATTTTTCTTCATAACCAGAGGCTACAGATACACACAAAAAGGGTACCACTAAAATAATAACATAGGAATATTGTCATCATTACAACTATATATAGAGAAAGCTAGGGGTTGAAGCAGCCCTTTAAAAAAGCCAGTCTCAAAAGCGCAGGCTGCCAAGCTTAGCTACTGCATTATAGGAAAAGGAAATGGTTAATGCTTTTCTTACAAAGCAAAGGGCTTACATGTGCTATCATTGCAGAGCAGTTCCTAGCTAAAACATACAATGAAGACTTAACAGTTACATCTAACAATGAGATATAACAGTTGCCTCTAACAATGAAATATAAATCTGCTTTTCAGATTTCATAAAATCAAAACTTTTAATCACTTTCAGCTAGATGAAGTGAAACTGTGCTTCCAGGATGAGGCTTGGAGGCATCATAAGTGCTGAGATCCACCCACAGAGGTGTGGAAGGACATGGCAACTCTGCAATATTTAAATTCTTTTCAACTTCTCTTTGTTCTTGCCTGCCAATATTTCTGCACATGCTCCAAACAAAAGTTCAGCTAGGGACAAGACAGCCATCTTCCCAACCATCAAAGGGATCTAACTGTAGGGACCATTCTCCCACTGATAATTACAGACTGCAAGTGCAGCAGCGGAAAACAAAGGAGCTATTACCCTCAGTTCAGCAGGTAACAATAAAAATGTTTAAAGAACCTTAAGGACAATTTCCACACCGGAAGATGTGGTAAAATATTGATCCCGGGTTAATTATTTATAATTAATAACTAACATGGGTTATAACCTGAATCTTGTGAGAGTGATAGTTCCAGTCAATATAATAACCCTTAACAAGCCACACTGTCTGATAGTTTTCCTGTTGCAAAAGTCATATGTTCTGAATAAACTCTATCAAACATGCAGCATTATTCTAAATGAACTTGCTACTCTCAAGATATGATGGGACTCCAGAAAGCCCTACTGGATGGGATTTCTAGAAGTATAATCCTAACATCTATAGTAAGATAAAGGTAAAGGTTCCCCTCGCACATATGTGCTAGTCGTTCCCGACTCTAGGGGGCGGTGCTCATCTCAGTTTCAAAGCCAAAGAGCCAGTGCTGTCCAAAGACGTCTCTGTGGTCATGTGGCTGGCATGACTCAATGCCAGAGGTGCATGGAACGCTGTTACCTTCCCACCAAAGGTGGTCCCTATTTTTCTACTTGCATTTTTTACATGCTTTCGAACTGCTAGGTTGGCAGAAGCTGGGACAAGTAACGGAACCTCACCCTGTTATGCGGCACTAGGGATTTGAACCGCTGAACTGCCGACCTTTCGATCAACAAGATCAGCATCTTAGCCACTGAACCTCCGCGTCCCTAACATCTATAGAACTTCAGGCCTATAAGCATTCAGCCTCTGATTACTATTGTCCCATGTACATTGTGCTATCTGAAACAAAATGCACCAAGGACCTGCTCAATTGTCACAGCTAGCAGACTTCTGAGAATAATCTAATTATCTTCTTGAATAATATATTGCAAAGCGCTAAGAAGTCTGCTGTACCTCTTAATCAAATATATCAAAGATCAGATCTATCCATTCTTCCAGCTCAAGTTTTCCTATTCTGCGGCATCTTAGGGATACAATAGTTGTCTTTCTTATCTTTTGATATTTGCTAGGTCTGACATTATCCAGGTGTAGCACTTTCTACTTATGTTCTTCTCAATCTCTAGATGGAGCATCAAATCCTGGATTTTCTGCCAATCATAAGCCTTTTTCTTAAATGTGTCAAGAGATGTTTACAGTAAACCTTTAAAGCTTCAGGATTGCCTGTAAATTATATTATTATTGCCATTGCTCATACTATATTGTGCATGCATTTTACATGCTAATACTAGCACTACTGTTCCTGGAAGAGAGGCTGCCAGAGACATTAACAATTATTACAATTATGATGTTTACTTAATCTTATATAAGCAAGCAGCGTTTTATCAATTAAAAAAGAGTGTAGAAAAAGTAGCATACATCTCAAAAGCTCTGAGCAGGAGAACTACCACAGGAAGAAAGTTGCGGAAGAGAATTGTTTGGAAGGTAGGGTAACCGTCTTAAGGAAGTGTCAATGCTCAGTCTAATTGCATGCTGCCTATATTGCAGGCTTCCTTGTGGCAGCCAGGAGTTTGTTATCCTTTCAGCCTGTTTGCAAAAGAGGTTTCCATTGGTATTGAAGCCGTGCAGGTGGACCACCTGAAATAAAAGGATTGTCCTCACCCCTCCAAGGCAAATATGTGGCATGATCTTCCGCAGTGGTGAAAAAAGGTGATTCACTGGACCAGTGTGCAGAGGTTGCAAACAGGTGTGCAGCTTCACAATGAAGGAGAAGGCATAATAGAAGTCAAATGACATGGCACTTTATTAGATGAAATACCATTTTTGCATGTTACATTCAACTATCTCGGTTCTCTTTAAAAGAGGAGCAGCAGCAGTTTAGATTCAGGGGAAGAGATAATCTAGCTGAATTTGCAGCATTTGCCTAAAAAAGCTGAATGTTCAACTGAGGTATAGAGAAGTCGCTGCTATACAAACCTTGAGAAGGTGAATCTTCTTGTAAATCCAAAGTCAGAAATTATTTGAACAGATGAGCACATCTACTACTGGAGCACCCACCAATGATACACAGTGCAACAGTTCAGACTTAAATGAATTGAAAGCTTAAATTTAGAGAGAAACACAAGCTGAAGTGGTAGAGAGTACCTGCTACAGAAACAGTTTTGTGATAGGCCCCATTGCATGCACTCAGAATTTCCAAAGTTCTGGGAATTCCTTTAGCCCCAAACTTTTGGCAATTCTTACTTAGATTAGAAAGAAGGCTACAGTATAACATTAGTCATACTACCAAAAGTAGAAGGAAATATAACAATATGATGTATTATGGGAAGGGGAGAGGGAGGGGATAAGGCAGGGAAGAGGCTAGGACCGTGATGGCGAACCTATGGCACGCCAGAGGTGGCACGAAGCGCCCTCTCTGATGGTACATGAGCCGTTGCCCCAGTTCAGTTGGTCAGCTGGTCTTCGGGACTCTGCCGTGCATGCACAGGGGGCAGGGCATGTGCAGAGAGGCCGCATGTGCATGCAAGGGGGGCTGGGGTGCATGAGGGAGTTGCGCGTGCATTGGGGGGGGGCGGGTTGGGGGGCCACACATGCATGCAGGGAGAGCAGGGAGCTTGTAGGGGGCCATGCACACATTGCATTTTGGGGGTTTGGACATGCGTACACGCGCACTTTCGGCACTCGGTCCAGAAAAAGTTAGCCATCACTGGGCTAGGACAAAATGTGAGATCTCACAAGAATCTTTCAGGCAAAGTTTAATATATCTGAACAAGTAAGTTTTTAAAAACATTTAGAATTCACTAAGCTATGGAAAGTGGGAAACAATTCCCAGGAAACACATTTCCTGTTTCACCAACTTTCTCAAGCTGTCAGATATTCTAAAATGTTAATTTGATTTTCCATCAGTAGCTTCAGAAAGCTTTATTAGAATTCATGAGTGTAACTACACCTTTAAGCACTTGAAAACAGAGAATAAACAGGCATACGTGTCACTTGGTTGGACTTTTCTTCATTTGATGGAATGAATTTTATTTCTATTTAAATTATTTTAGCATATGGGTTTCTTTCCTTATTTTTTGAGAAAGGAGTCCTGATAATAGCAATTTGTGTTAAGTTCCCACAGCTTGCTTAAACTCTAAATATTTGTAAAGGATTGTGCTTGGCTGATCTCAGCAACAAAAATTTGAACAAATTTTTCTAAGAGATAATACAATTTCTCACTCAGTTCAAATTGGCCAAGGAGGAAAATAGTGTGGCCCATAAGCCACATATATCCTGCCAAAATCCCCCCTTTTCTGTCCCAAGATTACTAAAAAGTAGGTAGATTTCCCTTTAAAAAAATACCCCCTTTTTCTATTTGGGGTAATCAGGATATTTTAAATATAAATTACTTTTCCTTTATAATTCTGATAAGGACCAGGCAATAGCTATTAAACAAAGCAATTAACTGAAGTTTCATAAAGGAGTTTGAGTTTTATTTGTTTTTCTTTCCGTTTTTTTGTTTCCTTACCTTGGTTGCATATTTTCCCAGTGTATCCTGGATGACATTTGCATTTGTTTGGACCAATACATTCTCCATGCTTACATCCAGGTTGACAAACAGCTGTGAATACCCAAAAAGAAGGCTATTATTTTTCTTTCAAATCAAAATACACACAAAATTAAAAAAATATTAAATACATTTTCACTGGTCTTTGTAGCTGTTGTATTTTGTTACCTGCTTTTATTGTTCTTGTTGTTTTAACTTTGTATTATTTTGAGAAGTTAAAAAATAGAACAGCAAGTCTTCACTAATTGTTATAAAAATATATTCAATAGTAGCCTTTATTAGAGTTAGAGCAGTGAAGTAGTACAGCCTTCCAGTACTGTATGTTTCTACTACAAAACTCCACCGCTAGACACATTTTCCCAAAGGAAAAAAAAAATAAAGCTGAGTTATTTATATAACAAAAAATCATAAACAAAACTGGTCTCTTGCCAAAAAATGTTATCTTTTTGCCACAAAAAGGAAGCATCTTTTTGTGGTATATGTATTTAAATATGAAATCTTAGCTATATTTTGCCATGTAAAGAAATAAAAAAATTGTAACCAATGCAAGTTGATAATCAAGAGTGTCAGAATTAAGACTCCTTGAGTTGAGTGGGTGGGGGAGGCAGAGGCTGCTCCCAAGAAAATTACTATAAGGTTGCAGCCTTTAGTGCATAACTAATCCTTCTGCCATGGTGAATAAACAGAAACTGCAAGGAGACTGCTTTTAATTAAATGCAAAGTAAGCTTATCCTTCAACGCCACTTTGTTAGGCTCGCATTTTACAAGGTGGCAAGTTCTGTCAAAAACATCCCAATATATATGATACGAACAACAGAAAAAAATAGAATGCTGTGTAAATATGACTGTATGAAGAATCATACCTCCAGATTAAAGGATTACTGTAGTGTGGGAGCAATTTAAAGCAAGGACTGACCTCTGAAAACTAAATGTTCTTTCTAATTATGGAGCTACCTGATAATCTTTGCTTGCTGACAAGAAATACTAATATAACTAATAATAATTTGTTTTACTGATTACATTTTAAATGGAATGTATGACCTTATCAAGGGTATTCTTTATTCCAGATAAGTTTATTATCCCAAAATTACAATGGCTGGAAGTGCACATTTACAGTTTGTTAACATGCTTTCAGAAATCTTTACTGTAGGCAGGTGGTTTTTAATCTTTGAGCAGTTCAATATGCAATCTTTTCTTCTATCACCTTGGAATGACAGTGCCAAATGCAGGGAAAATAATATTCTGCCTATTTTAAATATAGCAGACATTAGAATTCCAGAGAGATTTTCAACTGGTTAAATCACTGCCACTTTAGATTAGAATTGTGTATGAACCAGTCACTGCAAATAATGCACTGCTTTACATTTTGAAAGTGTTATTTTCATGGACAAAAATACCTCCAATGCCCAGAAGTTAAGCTACTTGGATTTTTCATGTAATAGTACATCTATGCCGTAAATCAAGATAATATATGATGAACATTCCTTAGTGTAGTACATAATATTGGAATGCCTCCAGAAAGTTCAGTGGAATTATTCAGACAGTAATGTCTGAAGCAGATTCTCAAATACTATGGCAAGCAAACAAGTTGCCACAAGGGAGGTTGACACTGATTTGGAAATAAAGCCACCCATAATTTTGGCCTGAGAATTGGAAATATCCAGATAACTTAAAATCTAATTTTCTCTTGAAATATCTGGGCATGGACTTCAGCCCAGATAAGCCCTGGGCTGAAGTCCATTCTAGAATTCCTTGCTCTATTTTCTGCAACAACTAGAAGCTTGGGAGAAATCTCAAAATTATCAACATAGCCCATAAAGGAACAACATTATTCCTGTAGAGAATCCTCATTTAAACTTCTTTATTATGGTAAATATCAATGTAATTTTTTAAAGAATGATTATTATAGTAACATCCTATATAGGTGGAAGTATAGGGACTGGCATTCCACTCATAGGCAGTCTCCTGCCCCAGAAAATACTGGGTATTTTACATTCAGTCCAAATGGCACCCTTTGTGGTAGCAACCCTATTCTATACATAATTGTATGCTTGTAAGCCAAATTCCAATATTCACTTGGATGTATCAAAAGAATAGTATAAAGAATCTTTCACAGGAATATAACCCAGATATCAAATCTGTTGGATACCTTAATCTGAAGGAAACGTATTGAGAAGTAATTCTTTAGTGAGGTAAATGCCTAGATAGGTATTTGCCCAGGAACTCTTAAAGTGCTATTGTAATTACAAATATTCTTAACTCTTGTCAATTAGTTCTAATTGAATTAATAAATGTATTTCAGATTCTACAGCAGAGGATCTTGTCTTGAGTTATATACCTGTATTACATAAATCAAGGCACAGTGCAGCTAGATTAATTTTATGCGCACTGGGTTTTCTCACTGTGGTTCTTTCTAGGTGTGTTGGGACTGCAACTGCTAGAAATTCAATCCTAACAGATCTGGAAAGCCACTGGTTGAGCATAGCTATTGTGTGTTACTGGGCAGTTGCAGATGTCATAGGAATCAAGAGCTATTAGTTTGATGGCAGTGTGACTGCCACTGAAGGCCAACTGCGGGCAGATAGTGGCCTTTCCCATGTAGTTGGTTGGCAAGTGTGAGAAGAGTCTGCTGTACTAGATGGGCCAACGGTACAATCCAGCAGGACACCACATATGCTATGTTCTCCTCTGGATTTTGGACACCTAGATAGGACCTAGCCAGATACAATAAAAAATATTTATAAGGAAACATACATAGAGGTGCAGTGCAATCGTAACAAGATTTGCTCATAAAGAAGTCTCACAGTATTCCCAGGTAAGCATATACAACAGGGGTGTCAAACGCAAGGTCTGGGGTCCAGATTTGGCCCGCGGGGTGCTTAGATCTGGCCTGCGGGACCACCCTGGAAACAGCGAAGGACTCACCCACAGGCCCTCTGCCAGTGAAAACGGAATTTGGGAGGGTCCTCCTGAACTCCGTTTTCACTGGCAGAAGGTTGCAGGAGGCCGTTGCAGCTGAAAATGGACCTCGGCAGCCTGTTTTCACTGGCAGAGCACTCAGGCCAGCACCTGTACCCCCGACATGAGTGACGTCAAGCTGGGGATGCCTACCCTGGCCTCCTGAAGTCAAACACATCCTTGATGTGGCCCTGAATGAAATCAAGTTTGACACCCCTGATATACAACATTGCTAGCTTGGTCATTATTTCTGGCAGTGATTCATATAGATATCTGCATACAATAACACTGAAATAAACAACCATATTACAGTATAGCATTGTTTAAAATTATAAATTGATAAACAATGTAAAACAGATTTTCCCGATATCTTATCTATAAAACTGAAAATGATGCCACAATTGATTCATATTAGTTAGGAAATCCTCCACTGTATGGGAATGCTTCAAAAAAAAAGTGTTTCATTGTATTAAAATAATAAACAAAATAAATACATATTTCTCCTAAGTTTACATAAAACGTTATTTCCCGAAATTATTAGTTACAGCTTCAAAACACCGTTGTGCCAAAATTATTTTAAGAAATATGTTCCGCTAACCTTTGGGTTGGCACCTTATCCTGGCTATTCTCTGCCTTAAGATGTAGAAAGCTGCAAAACAAATTTCCATAAAAAGCAATTCAAGCTGTTTTTAAAAATTATTCCTGAAAGGAGGGTGAACTTGGATGGGATTTTATCAACTTGCTACATTCCTACAGACTTACACACACTGAACATTCTTTTTTTTTTTTCTGAAACAAAAAAATAAACAAACTGGGACACATGTAAAAAGAGAATACCTTATATGTCATTAATTTGCTATGAGAGTTTGCAATGAGATACATTTTGTATAAAAATTAACAAAAATAAATTGTCATGTGGTTCCTTTTTGACCTACCATGTTTCCCCGAAAATAAGACCTTGTCTTATATTTTTTGAACCCCGAAATAATTGCTTGGCCTTATTTTCGGGGATGTCTTATTACTTTGGGGCACGTGGAGCAAGATTGGGCTCCTCTTGGCGTCTTATCTGATTTCCAGGTCTGTCTCCCTAACCCTAACCAGAGGAAATGGCGGGGACCAGCTGCACATGTTTAAATATTTTCAGTGAGGGCTTATTTTCAGTGGAGGGGCTTACTTTTAGCGCATGTGCTCAAAAGCCCAATCGGGCTTATTATCAGGGGATGTCTTATTTCAGGGGAAACAGGGTAATAAACTCCAAAGGTAGTGAAATAGACTTCCTAATCTCACCACACAATACACTGTGGTAAAACAGTCTATTCCAAAATCCCAGTTCAAATGCAATTGAAATGTTCAGAATAATTTTTCTTTTAAAGAAACAGTATCCTTTTCTATCCAACTATAGCATCAATTTTTGGCCCAATTGACATCACTTACAAATTTAACAAAAAAAAATTTAGAATCTTTGGGCATCTTAGAGACTACAAGTGCACAAAAGCTCAAGACAACAAACTTAGTTACTACTAAGATGCCATAAATCCCTTGACAGTTTCTGCTGTAAAAGATTAACACAGCCATTCATTTAGGAATTTTGGTAGAATAGTTTATCAATTGTGAGGCAATTGATAATTAAACTCGTTGCATTTTTAATACTTTGGATTACAGCAGTTTATGGATTGGTTTTTTGTTTGTTTGGTGTTGGCTTGTGTGATATGTGAATTTAACCACTGTTGTTTGTAAACTATGATTTATGTTTTAGTATTTTTCCTGAACTAGGCTATTATGGCTTATTCAACAATTCATAACTTTGTCATAATTAAAAAGCCAAGAGTTAAGATGTTTGTCTAGAATTGGGAAGGTCCAGTATCAATTGATGCTAAGATGCCCATGAAAATTCACCTTTAGCTCCTAGAGATAAAGTAGGATAAAAATCAAAAAAATGTTAGCAGTAATGATAATAAGGCACTCCAAAGTCAAGGGGGTATGCAACCCAAAGTAGTTTAAAAGGCTGCAATAACTAATTTGCTGCAGTTGTAGCATTGCATGATTTTAGCCTTTCAAGCCATGATGTCCCAAAATTGAAATTAAACTGAAATGCTAGAGAAGAAACACAATAGCAACAGCGCTTGGATTTATATACCACTCCATAATGCTTTACAGTCCCCTCTAAGCAGTTACAGAATCAACATATTGCCCCCAACAATCTGGGTCCTCATTTTGCCCACCTCGGAAGGATGGAAGGCCGAGTCAACCTTGAACTGTGACAATCAAACCGCTGGCAGTCGGCAGAATGCAATATTGCATTCTAACCACTGCACCACCACAGCTCTGTAGCATTTCAGTTTAATTTCAATTTCAGTTATTAAAAATAATGTAATTCAAGATCTAGGGAAAAAAGAGTAAGTTCTGACCTAGACCTTGTTTAGGCAGAATAGCAAACCATGGTCCAATGTTATGTGAACCAGCAACGAAGAAAAGGCAGTTGCCTGTTCTCCCTCCCTCTCATGTATGAAGAGAGTTTGCTTGCTCTTTTTGTTTACTTGTGCATCATGAAAGTAAAACAGAAAAGTAAAATTCCTAATGAGAACAAATCTTGTCACAATGGATACTGTTTCCTTAAAAATGCAATGCATATTCCCTTTGAAATTTTTCCAAAGTACATCAGACTTTTTCAAAATATCATTATAGAGGAGGAAAAAAGAATTAACAGAATCTCATTCTTTTCTGTGCAAACAAAATAATGCAGTTCTGTATTAGTTCAGCATATAATATTTCAGATTCAGATTCATAAACAGATTTGTTCAGATTCAGATTCAGATTCATGAACTAAAACTTAAAGAGTGAAAATAATCACCACATATTGTACTTTTTTTTTTTTTTTTTGAAATGGAAAAGTTTTATACTCTGGAACAGACCATGAACAGAGCCAAAAAACCTGATTCTCAGAATAAGCTACCTTAAATTAATATACAGAATTGCATTAAAAAGCATAACAATTCTTCTCCCCACCAAAATAATGTTTTCCCCTTCCGTGATATCTTTTGGCAACACTCAAAAACAAATTCCACAGTTAATAATAAACATGCATTAAAAGGAACATTAATATTTCGAAAGGGCAGAATTTAGCAAGTAGTTTTAGCCCCAAAGCATAAAAAAGAAACAGTATTTTCTCAAGCATTGTTTTTTTTTCTGCAGCTGCAGCGAAAGGGCAGAAGCATGCAAAGGGTTAAGTTGTAATGTTTCCTGGGCTCTTTTTGATGAAGCTCCCTATAAAGTTTGTCTGCGTTTTAGTGAAGTAGTTAAGCAAAGTCAGTGTTTTGGAAGCATTTTCATGATCAAAGGGGTTTTCATAATGTTGGCTTAGGAAGTAATTTTAGGAACAGAAGTGGAAAATGAGCATTCTTTGAAGCTGAAAGCAGCTTTCTGACTGTGGCAAACTACTGTAGTCCTGCTATATATTGCCTTATATTTCTGGGCTGGCAATGAAGTCTTTAAATCTGATCGCAGGTAGTCTTCGCTTACCATCCACATGAGGGGCCGGCAACTCTATTATTAAGTAGCATAGTCATCAAGTGTGATATCACGTGACTGACTTGCAACTTTCTACTAGCTCCCCCATCAAATTTGCTTGTTGCAAAGTGGCTGTGAACCAGAGGTTGTATTCAGCCAGTTTGGACTGGTTCGGGCAAACCAGTAGCGCCGATCAGCTGGCTCCGCCCACCTGCCCTATCCTGTCCTTTATTTCCTTCTTTCTGGCTCAGCTGATTCGTACAGCACAGCTGATTTCTGTGCCTCCGCTGTTCTACTAACCAGGGCTGCCTTAGAACATAAGCAGCTGAACTTCAAATTGCTGTATTTTGAACGCTGCGCGCAAGTGCGTTAGGCACGCTCACTGAACCAGTTGTTAAACCAGTTGCATCCCACCACTGCTGTGAACATTGCAAATGGCGATCACATGACCACAAGATTCTACATGCATATTGTTGACAAGCATCTATATCAGGGGTGTCAAACTCACGGCCCGTGGGCTGGATGCATCCGACACTGGCCATGCCCACCCCCAGTTTAACAAGGGGGGAAAGTTGTGATATGTCACGTGACGACATGTCGTCACAAGTTTGACAGCCCTGATCTAAATCATGATCACTGTAAAAACCACAAGATCTTCTTTTAAGAACCGTTATAATTTCAAATGGTCACTGAAATTATGATTGGTAAAGCAAGGACTATCTGCAATGTCTGTGGACCTTAAAACATATGAAATGTTCTTAGGATACTTGTATTAATGTGAAATATGCTTGAAAAGCCAGAGAGTGTTTTTTTTGTGCTTTTACTACAAAGTGTGCATCATTAACCATGCAATCATAAACAGATTTGTTCAAAAGGAAGTTTTAACAATTAGATTCGCTTATCTTGGTTAGACTTGGTTTGTTAAGCGACGATTTGTTGAATAAGTCACAATTTGCTGAGTAGAGTATATACAATGTGTTAAAGTTAACCACATGGGTTACAACTTGTAATAGTTGGATTCATGCAAAACAGCAAGTCAAACCAATCAAACAAATGAACCATATTTGTGTTAGCACACTTTACTTCTTTATAATTCACATTTCAATAATATACATGCTTCACCAAAACAACTAAACCATATTCAGGCTTGGAATGTTCTATAACTGAAGCCACTTGTAGCTTCTTGTAGCTTGTAGCTTCTTCTCTAAGTGTTTAGCTAGATTGAAAAAAATATATGCAATTTTATTCTGCAGAAATGTAGATATTTCCAATAAGTGGAGTTTTATTCTAAAAAAGAAAAATATCCATAGAAGAATTTTTTTAAAAACATTAAAAAAAATTCAGAAACTAAACTCTGACTATTTCCTGTACATATTTGCTTTCCACAAATTACTTTAGCCAACTCACAGTTAGCTTTAAATCAGGCAGAGAATCACACTAAAGGTAGGATTGGTTGATTGACAAGTGTGGAAACTATACTGGAAAGCAATTCAGGATTTTATAATAAAGGGAGCAAAACTACATCCTATGATAACTCTTCATAGGAGGGGGTACAATGGGTCAGAGCTTATTAGGGAGCCATGGTGACGCAGTGGTTAGAATGCAGTATTGCAGGCTAACTCTACCCACTGCCAGCAGTTTGATTCTCACCAGCTCAAGGTTGATTCAGACTTCTATCCTTCTGAGGTTGGTAAAATGAGGACCCAGATTGTTGAGGGCAATATGCTGACTCTATATACAGCTTAGAGAGGGCTGCACTATGAAGCAGTATATACGTGCTAGTGCTCTTTCACTCTTTCTAAATTTTTGTAACCTTCTTGCTTATCTGAATGGAGTTGTACCTTTAAAATTATCACTTCTGCAAACTGAATGATCTGTCAGGCATCATAAAAGCCAAGTCCTGCCAATGTAATTTATTTATTTATTTTCATCCTGAGCTGGCTTTCATAATTGTGAGAACATCCTTCTCTAAAGAGTTTCTAATTTCCTTTCAAACCAATCAATGGTCTTTGACCAAGTTAACAAACATCACGGAGATCTTTGCACACATTCATAGGCACAAACTTGCTGCAAAAATAAACAATCTGCATGTAGCTGAATAACCCAGAAGGTAAGTTTGAAAAACACACTCCCAGCCACAAAAAAGACTTTTCCAGAGGTTATAATCACAGCCAACTACAAAGAACAGATGATACGGTAATTATCTTTAGATAAATTAGCCCCCAAACATAACTTAGATATTGTTCTCAGCCCCTTTGATCTTTTTGAAGTAATTTAAGCAAAGCTATCTTGTATTTTAAAATAACTGATTATGTATTTTTAAATTCCTAAATCAGAAGACTACCCTGTTATGCAGAAGTTTTAAAAAGGAGCATTTTACATCTCTGTTATTGCTGTACTTTCAGAGTCCATAGAGAAGATCGCATGTAATGCAGCTTAACATTTGTTTAAGATGGTATACATAAAAGAGCAGCAATCAAGTTTAATAAGAATATGTTGAGTGATACCCTGTTTCCCCGAAAATAACACCCAACCAGAAAATAAGCCCTACCATGATTTTTCAGGATGCTCGTAATATAAGCCCTACCCCCAAAATAAGCCTCAGTTAAGATCATCAGCCAGACAGAGGCGTTTACTACTGTATTTCCCCCCAAATAAAACCTAACCAAAAAATAAGCCATAATGCGTCTTTTGGAGCAAAAGTTAATATAAGACCCGATCTTATTTTGGGAAAAACACGGTACATCAAATATCTTTCTATGGGTTGTGGAATAAAGAATGGTGGAGGTCATGTACTTGGGATATATTCAAGTTATTTAATGACACACTGGGATTCTTTAAGAAAACATGGAGGGTGCCAATACTTTGGGTCACATCTTTACATACATAACATTGAAGCATAAAGGAAATTAAACCCAACACATATCATATTTAGGACACCTATTTACAGGTAATCCTCAACATAAGACCATATTTGAGCTCAAAATTTCTGCTGCTAAGCGAAAATTGAGTCTTGTCCCATTTTGCAACTGCAGTGAATCACTGTAGTTGTTAAGTTAGTAACATGACTGTAAAGTGAATCTGGCTTCCCCATTGACTTTCCTTGTCAGAAGGTTGCAAAAGTGGATCACATGACTCTGTGACACTGCAACTGTTGTAAATATGAGCCAGTTGCCAATCATCTAAATTTTGATCATATGACCATGGGGATGCTGCCATGGTCGTAAGTGTGAAAAACATGAAAAAATGTTTTAAGTCATAAATCACTTTTTTCAATGCCAATGGAACCTCAAATGTTCATCAAATGAATGGTTGTAGGTCAAGGACTACCTGTACTGATAAGTGATCCAGGGTATCTACCAGAGGTGGTATTCAGCAGGTTCTGACCAGTTCTGGAGAACTGGTAGTGGAAATTTTGAGTAGTTTGGAGAACTGGTAAATACTACCTCTGACTGGCCCCGCCCTCATCCATTCCCTGCCTCCCGAGTCCCAGCTGATCAGGAGGAAATGGGGATTTTGCAGTAATCTTGGAGTGCAAGATTGGGGGGGAGTGGGGAGGGAATGGAGATTTTATAGTACCCTTCCCCTGCCACGCCCCCCATGCCATGCCCACCAAGCCACGTCCACAGAACCGGTAGTAAAAAAATTTGAATCCTACCACCGGTCTCTACATTTCCCTAGTAATGATGTTTACCTAAAATACCTTATAATTGTTGATCTAACAATCAAGAGAAAGGTAAAAACTCAGAATAAAGTTGAAAGGTTGGAAAGGCATAAAAGGTACAGCAAATGCAGTTGCTGTAATCTAGATTTCACTGTATTTCTTTTCCTTTACTCAGTGTTTTTGATTTCTTCAATGCAATTAGTCATTACTTCATATCTGCACTTTCTATAGTGTTGTCCATCCCAAAAGAGAATATTGAAGTGTGATATAAATGTATGTATACTATTTCCTGCAAAAACAATGAAGCTAAATTAAATGCTTTTATTTACAGCCACCCAGTTAATAGTCCTGCCTTATACCATTAACTTCAAGATATATAATCCAAATTGCCAGCCTAACTATATTAGGAAAAGATGGCTGCTCCTTAGGAGTGATTTTGGCTGGGTTACCTCTACTTTAAAGAACCAAATTGGTTCCAAAATGGCATATGACCTAAATAACACCTGTTTATTACGCAGGAAACAACAACAATTTCAAAAAATATCCAGAAATGCAAGTTCACAAGTAGCCAGCCTTCTCCAACTTTCATAAAAGTCAAAATTTCAATTATATATTTAAAGATATAGAACTTCATCTTGCCAAGGTAAAGAATGGTACAGTATGTGCCTTAGGACTTTTCATATTAACCACATCAAATCTGCTACTTGAATTTTCTTTCATTTTAATAGAGCAGTGCTGGTTATTGTCAACTTTACTAGGTAGATTAGACAAGAGACACAACCTGATGAGCTAATTCTATTTTACCGTAAAGCTACATTAACAGAACTCTGTAAGTTTGAAAGTACAATTCCCCCATCTCCTTTACAGAAAAAGAAACTAGAGAGGGTCTCTTTTGAAACTCTTGCTTTAATCGCTATCTAGTTGCAGACTATGCCAGGGATCTGCAATCTTGGCAACTTTAAGCCTTTGCTTTGCTGGCTGGGGAATTCTGGGAGTTGAAGTCCCCCATGCTTAAAGTTACCAAGGTTGGAGACCCCCTGGTCTATGCTGGGTCTTATCCGGGCATTCCCTAGGTAGTGTCTCCAGGTCTAATTTTGCAAGATCTTTCCCATATTCTATTGGTTCCTTGCTTGCCACAGTTGTTAAGTGAACCACTGCAGATGTTAAGTGAGTAACACAGCTGTTAAGTGAACCTGGCTTTCCTATTGACTTTGCACATCACCTTTTGATCACAAAAGGTAATGTGATGACCCCCGGTACGCTCATTGGCATCCTTCAGTCTCAAGAGACTGTGGTATCATGCTCTGGAAAGAGGTCCTAATACAGCATCTAGTGAGACTAAAAAGGCCAATTTGAGAGTGGCCATCCCTTCCACACTGAGGGCAGATACATTCTGTCCCCTGCCCAGATTTCAGCCCCCAGATTTCGCTGGTTCCGGGACTGCCTCTTTGCCTCAGGCTGCCGAACAAGTGTCTCTTCGAATTGGAGAAGGCCATGCTGCGTCTTTAGCCTCCAAGCTGAACGATCGGAGGTCAAGGTTTCCCAGTTGTTAATGTCCATTCCCAGGGCCTTTAGATACACTGCAACCATCATAAATACGAGTCAGTTGCCAAGCATCCAAATTCTGATCACATGACTGTGGGGACCCTACAATGGTTGTGGTGTAAAAATTTTATTTATTTATTTATTTTTATTAGTTCAATTTATATGCCGCCCTCCTCCGAAGACTCAGGGCGGCTTACAATGCACTTATAGCAATAGCCTTCATTCTTTTGTATATACCTGCTTATTAGGGCTTTTGGCCCCACATAAGCGGTGTTTCTACAAAGTCAGCTTATTGCACCCACAATCCGGATCCTCAATTTACCTACCTCGGAAGGATGGAAGGCTGAGTCAACCTTGAGCCTGGTGAGATTTGAACTCGCACTAATTGCAGGCAGCTGGCAGCTAAGTGCTACATAACAGCACTTAGTCTGCTGCACCACCAAGGCTCTCATCAGTCACTTTTTTCAATGCTGTTGTAACTTTGAAAGTTCACTAAACGAACTGTTTTAAGTCGAGGTCTGCCTGTAATACGTACGGTTTAAAGTGAAATATTGTCTGCAAGGTTTTTGAACAGTTCTATTTTTTTTCCTGATGTCTGTCTACCTGATAGACCTGATATCTAGAGGTGTAGATAGTCTATCTACACCTCTATGGATTGCAACTCTCCTCTGGATGGAACTGTGATGAATTTCCCCCAAAGCTGCTTACAGATGTCATTTTGGGGGGTTCAGAGTCGCTTCTAGGAATCTCTGGAATTAATTAACCCTGAAAAACAGACACATCCTGTTTCCGGTGTGCCTATATTACAGAGTTACTACATAAATGCAGTGTCATAAACCCAAATTAAGCCTCTAGGATACAGGCTCCCAACCTGCAGCTGGCAAGGTTATTTCTTGAACTTTAGTGAAGTTACTATCAAGCAAATCTTTCTAGCCTTTCCAAAGAATATTTTTAAATCAGAGCAGGCTAGGCTGATATGGTATAAATAAACCAACCAGCCAAATACTGCAAAGTATGTCTATAAGAAGTAACTAAGAGTTGGTTGCTCAGGCTGTGATCTTATTCTGCAAATAAGCAGAATGATCCCTCCTTCCTTATGTTACATATCCAATGACTCTTTTCCAGAGTAATTTTCCTAGGCAGTTATATATGTACCAATAAAGGAGAATATTTGTAGCTCAGGGTTGAAATGAAAGGGTCCTTGGTGCTCTCTGAGCTTGCCTGTTTTCTTGCAAACATTTCAATACCCTAACTAGGTACTATTGAGCACTGATGATGTTACCTAATTAGGGTAATGAAATGTTTGCATAAGAAAACAAGCAAGCTCAGAGAGCACCAAGAAGCCCTCAGTTATATATGTACTTACACTCATATACAAAGAGAAATCCTCAACATGCCAGTCATTAACCTCTTTACCTCAGGGATGAAATGCTCCCTGTTCGGACTGGATCAGGCGTTCCGGTAACGATTTTGGCAGGAGGTTCGGAGAACCGGTAGTGATGGTGGCGTGAGGCTCCGCCCACCCACCTGGCTGTCGCTACTTCCTGGTTTTAACCAGAATGTAATGTGTTTATTACCCGCTGCGCATGCACAGGTTTTGTGCATGCACAGAGGGTCTGCGTGCGCATGTGACCCTCTGTCTGCGCATGTGACCAGCGTGGCGCATGCACTTCCGAACCGGCAAGGAAGGTAAGTAGATTTCAATCCGCTTTACCTTTAATTACCTTTAAAGGGAAAAGTTATTGCACATGAGAAAAACCCAGATTAATATCTTCCAACAATTAACAGAATAAAAATATATGTTTATATATTCAGAATCTCCCCAGCTACCCAATTCATCCACTGCTATGCTATGTTGCTTTACTATGAAGGAGAGTGTCCTGAGCTACCAATAAAATTAGTTAAAATCCCAAGATAGGTTTAGTACAGTTAGTCCTCAAGTTACGACCACATTTGAGCCCAAAATTTCTCTTGCTAAGTGAAACATTTGTTAAGTGAATTTCTCCCTATTTTTACAACCTTTCTAGCCTCAGTCATTAAGTGACCAATGTCAGCCTACAGTTGCCATTAAGACTGCATGCCACGGTACCCATCACCTGTTACTTTCTAGTGGTCACTGAAGAGGATGCTTCAAGTGCTACAGATTTGACTCCTAGGCCAAGCTCCTTCTTGGAACTGGAAGATCATATTGCACAAAGGGAGTATTTAATTCTTTGCATCTGTTGCATTGAAGTCAATGAAATCCTTTCTTCTCTTCCAGTCTTGGAAATCATAAGTAGACGTTTCAGTAGTATGAAGATAGGAGGGAAACTTTTTAAAACAGCTCCCATTTTTGATACCCATCCACTGTTCTGTTTCTACTGTTGTTATCTAGTTTGGATAATTAAACATCTGCAAGAAAACAACCAAATTCAGACAGCACCAAGGACACCTCTTTTTAACCCTAAGATACCAATATTTTCTATCAGTAAATACTCAGTATTTCCATATCTTTTAATTGGAAAAAAATGCTGGCTTCCTCTTGAGCTGTAAAGAATTAATTTTTTATATAAACTATGCTACTTATACAGAACTTGATACCTTAATCAGGGCTGTGGCCTTTTAATTTAAACACACACAAAGACCCAGAAAAAGATATGAAAAGACTATTTTCATATTAAACTGAAGTCAGGAAATCAGAATAGTTTTGTTTTTGTTTTATTTTGTTTCATTGTATTGAGAACTCTATCCTCCCTCACACATTATTGGAACTAAGCTGAATGGATAAAATCCAAATAGATTTTAAAAATGTTTTTTATTATAAATTTTAATGACTTTAATACTAGTAATTTGGCTTCTCACAGGAATTAAATGGGCTAGTGCTGGACCTGCAAATAGGTGCGAGATGAAGATAAGAGTGATTGCTGTTTCTGCTTTTAGCAGTGTCTCCTAAACTGCCATTCTGTGCTGACTGGAAAATGTGGAGATAGCTGAGCAGTTCTGAGAAGATAGGAGGGCTTGGAAAACTACATTCCTGTGGAAGTTAGGAGTTTCCTTCCTCTTTAGCTTTTCAGCTGCTGTGTTCTACTTACACTAACAAAGTAGCAGTGGGAAAAGCAGACAATCAAATGTGTGCAATTATGAGACCATAATTATATACATTTTGTGGTACAAATCCATGACTGGAATGAGCTTGAATCAGCTTCTGAACCTTGGCTCACCTCAAACCCTGATTGTTTTCTAATCAAACAGAAATAACTTACCGAATAATAAAACTCACGACATCTAGTTGAAATCTTGAAAAAACATTCAGAATTAAATTTCCAGCCAGGACAAAAGCAAAATAAATCTACATAAATATATGGAATTAATCAGAATTGTCTATCAGGATTTAGTGAGCTACTCTGCCGTTATTGTCTTCAGGATGATTAATGCACTGTATATAATACAGATGGATAATCTGTTCAGTAAAATTTAAAATTGGAACAATGCTAGAATTTTCACTCAGATTTGACTGTTATCATCAGCTTTCTGGAAAGACTAAGAAGAAAGTAGCCAATATAGAACTGAAAGTGAGGTGGAAACTATTCATACATGCATACAAGAAAATAAAGAGTACCCAGGATGAGGGGTCCTTGGTGCTCTCTGAGCTTGAGTGTTTTCTTGCAGACATTTTATTATCCAAACTAGGTAACATTTATTAATGCACTGATGATGAATTGGCCTTGAATTTTTGAATTTTCAGCAAACAGAATCCAGAGTGTTTCTAATGCTGGACAATATCATTTAATTAATTTTAGCTTAATCTGCTATGTTTCTGATTTTTTCCCCTTTTTCCTTAATTTGTCCTAAATTTCATTTATGACTTTCCAATTATTTGCTGCCTAACAACTGCCCTTTCTCCTTGTAGCAAGGCAACTCAGCTGAATGGAATTATTAAGAATATACTCTACCTGTACCAGAGTTCATAACAGTTTAATTCTTTCTCTCTCCATTGTAGTGCATTATTGTTCCAAGGTCATTCTTTTGAGCATATTTGTGAAAATTCAGAGGAATGGCAAGGGGTCAAAGAAACACGGAAAAAGCAAACATGCCAGTCCAAATGGCAGACTGATTACTGTGCAGACATGGCAAACTGGTAAATTTATTCAGGAACCGTTGTAAGGGAATACTTCAAAGCTTAGATCACAATCTCCTAAAATTTGTCTAGACATTGTGACAGATGTTGAGAGAAACCTAGCGTTGACCTTCTTGTGATAACCTGAAAGAGGATAATTAATCAAAAATATTAAATAATAGGATGGGATGCTGACTTATCCAGCTGTTCACAATATCTTCTACAACAGCTAATGCAAACATCTTTTAACTGAGTAGTCGCTAGCTATTAAGAAACAGTATTTCAGTCACCATCTTGTTGGTCCTGATATCTTCAATGACACTCACAATCACTAAGGTATCTGTGGACTTCTTTGGTGTCTTTCTTATCCCATTCTACTTTTCAATGTTTTAAAGTATTATTTTGATATTAAATAACTATTAAAAGGAATCGGTCAATCTGCAAAGCAAAGTGTGGCCCCAGAATTGGATCCTGTAGAGACTCCATAGGGCAGTTTTAGAAATTAAAAATGGTGAATGATGCTAGGACAGTACTGCATTTTTTTATAAAGTGACTACTGACTAGTAAATTGTTGACCATGATTATCCTGAAGAGATAGAGAGGACAACAGAGAACAACCTCACTAGCTTATCTTCAGAGGTGGTATTCAGCCGGTTCGGGGAAACCGGTAGGGGAGATCGCAGGTGGGCCCACCCACCTGCCTACCCACCCCTATTCCGTCCTATTTAGGCATATTTTCGAGGCCGTACGCATGTGCAGAAGGTGCGCGAGCAAGCAAAGCGCATGCACGGAAGGCCAGGCGCATGAATGGAAGGCGCGCAAGGCGAACCAGTGGTAAGAATATTGAAAACCTATCGCTGCTTGTCTTATGATAAATTGGTCTCCCCAGGATAGCTGGATCAGCTGTGATAATCATTTTGTGAATGGGTGTGTATTTGTGGCAACCATTTCCTCTGATGACAGAAGATAGCCTTAAAATGGTCAAATATAGAAAAAGATTACAGTACTCTGGTCCTTTTCGTGGAAAGATTAATATTAAGACTAGATGGATCTGTAATCTGGCTAAGTCAGTCATCACCCAACCTCCACCTATTAATTTACTTACTTAGTTAGCATTTTAAAGAGATATATAAGCAGACATAAGAAGAGATAAAAAATACAAATGCATAAATATGAGATACAAAATTATTCTAGACATTGAAGCGTTCTCTTGCAACTTAGCCTTTTGCCAAAGTGTTGGGGTTACTGGGTAGTTAGAAATTCTGGGAGCTTCAGTCCCAGTACATGAAGAAGTTAACCAAGTTGGAGAAGGATAGACTAAGAGCATTTTCACTTTTGGTAATGGATGGTTTTGAGGCAGTATTATGTGCCTCACTATATCCAGAAGAATCCTTGCAAAGATTTACACCACCTTTGTCAAATCTCACGTTCTGCTGTCAGAGATTACTTTTATAAAAATGGAGGTATTGATTCAATGAAACAGTTTAACCTCTACTAATTTCAATGGGATCTCAATAAGAAAGTAAAAGAATAGAGAGAAAAATCAAAAGAATACCTTGCTATTGTATAATAGCAATAACAAACCCACAGAATTTTGATGTACAACCCAATCCTTCAACTCGGCATTATCCCGGTATTATTTGAAAAGCACCTGAAAGAAAACTATGAATCTATGTAATTTGTTTAACACCCCACCTAAGAGACTGAAGTTCTCTTTCCATCCCACAGCACAATAGGTATTTTTCCTTATGGAGCTAAGGTTGCATATTAACTTTAAAGTGATATGCTATGTCTTAGCAGTCTATGCAAAATGCCAAAACATGCTGCTTGTTTGCTAAGATATTCTGCTTAGATATTCTGCTCTAAAGCTTAAAAAAACCAGTCATCTCCAATGTACGATAAGAAAAAATTATGCCCTCTGCCTTTGGTGTTATTGATTGAGCAAGTGATATAGAGATGCACATTTCATATCTGCTTCATGACTCATCCACCATGATGAGTGGGTCCCAATCTACTCTGGATATTTTGAATAGAATAGAATAGAATAGAATAGAATAGAATAGAATAGAATAGAATAGAATAGAATAGAATAGAATAGAATAGAATAGAATAGAATAGAATAACAGAGTTGGAAGGGACCTTGGAGGTCTTCTAGTCCAACCCCCTGCTTAGGCAGGAAACTCTACACCACTTCAGACAAATGGTTATCCAACATCTTCTTAAAAACTTCCAGCGTTGGAACATTTACAACTTCTGGAGACAAGTTGTTCCACTGATTAATTTTTCTAACTGCCAGGAAATTTCTCCTTAGTTCTAGTTGCTTCTCTCCTTGATTAGTTTCCACCCATTGCTTCTTGTCCTGCCCTCAGGTGTTTTGGAGAATAGCTTGACTCCCTCAATCATATAAAGAATAAGCAATCATATCCCCCGTCTACCTGTATATCTTGATACAGGCTACTTATTAAAAAATATAGTGAATTTTTGCCATTTTTTTCTGTTATAATATTATTTTGCCAAAATAATGCAAACTCTGTCACCTCTGTTCTATAGTAGTGCCCTTTATATCACCTGGAGCTACTTTTAAAAGTGGTTTGGAAATTGTAGCTGGTCAGAAGGAATTCCCAAGTTTATTGATGTGATTGAATGTTTTAATCACAGTGTATCCATAGAGTGTCAGATAAACAGTCTTCCAGCCTTTTCCCCACAGGTCTTAGTTTATAAAGCCCTGGACAACTTTAATGTATACGGAGAGTCCTCGACTTCATTTAGTGACCATTAAAAGTTATAACGGCACTAGAAAAAGTGACTTATGACTGTTTTTCACACTTATGACCGTTGTAGATCCCCATGGTCACATGATCAAAATTCAGATGCTTAGTGACTGATTCATATTTATAATGGTTGCAGTGTCCCAAGGTCATATGATCACTTTTCTGTAACCTTCTGATAAGCAAAGTGAATGGAGAAGCCAGATTCACTTAACTGTGTGACTAACTGAATAACTGCAGTAATTCACTTAACAACCGTGGCAAGAAAGGTTGCAAAATGGGGCAAAACTCATTTAACAAATGTCTCACTTAGCAACAGAAATTTTGGGCTCAATTGTGGTCGTAAGTCAAGGATTTATCTTGATTTACAAGGACTACCTGTAGTTGAAGAACTGCCTTCTCCATCTTTTCCTTCTTCCTAGCAAGCAAGCAAGCTAACCAGCCAGCCAGCGTTTCTGAATTTTAAGATCTTCTTTAAGGCCTCAATGTGCTAAATCATTGCGATCACAATTGGGACTGGAACTTGATTGTTATGTGAAATGGTTGCAAGTGAAACTACTATTATGTTTGAAATCCTATCTTAGCTTTCCTTTTACCTTACAGACTGCAAATGTCATAAATGTGAGAACTTGATGGAACTAATGAAAATTATCTTTTTATCACCATCATTATTGTACACTCTCACTGTCTGCGGCAATTGCTAAGCGAGGGCTATCTCTAAAGAGATATCTGACCATATGAAACAGGTGTTTGTGGGGTAGGCACCTGATCTGGTGAAATCATGTTTATTTATGAAGCCTCTTTAAATTATATCTTACTTGATTTTTTCCGTTGCATTAAATTGCAGCATCCTAAAAAGGCATATTTAATTTAAAATATTTTTATTTGTTTTCCCAGAGCCTAAATAACAGCTAGTATAGATGGTCTATATAAAATACAATATGCATATCATATGGCTTGAAAAATGAGACTTGTTCATGCTGGATTTTGAAAAAAGTACAAATTATTTCAATGAAATGCTACTGGATCAGATAGATGCATTCCAATTTATTTCTACTTAGTTCTCATCAGTTGCACCATTCTGCAATTATAAACAAGTCTAAACAGAAGTCAGCTTTAATTTACAGAAATTAATATTCAAGCAGCACCACAATTAGGAAAACATTTACAAAGACGCATACAAAAGGCAAGCGATCCCACCTTCTCATACTCTCAAATATATATATATATTGGTATGGGAAAAATAAGCAAATATTAATTTTGCTTTTTCTGAATCTTTTTGCTTCTTCTTAGTTCTTCCTCTTTTTTTCATTTAACTTTTCGTTCATTTTAAGAGGTTTATATTGCCAGATTTGCATGTAATTTAACTTGTAATTTGGAGAAGAGGCTAAGAATAAAAAGATGAAAAAAGATGAAAAAGGGGAAAGAAGAAAAAAGGCATTCAATGATTAAGTATTTAAAATTCAAATTGATTTCAGTAGATAATTAATCTTACATGCAGTTTGTTTCATTTAAAAATAACCCATGAGAGATGCAGTTCTGAAGTCTTGATTGCACTTATGTACATTTATAATTGGTGAATAACATTCTGATAAGGCAACTACCAAATGTTGGTCAACAAAAGAATATATTAATTTGGCCAAGAGAAAAACTGATTTCTGCCACATATGTAACTTATCTCAATGGGGACTAGCCCATCCCACACAGGCTGGCAGAGAGGACCTACTGGGGATCCTATCAGTCAAGGGATTTCAGCTGGGTTCAGGAGAAGGGCCTTCTTTGCTGTGGCTCCTGCCCTCTGGAACATCGTATCCTCAACGTGAGATTGAGTCCCACCCTCCTGACTTTTTGTAAGAGCTTTAAGACCTGACTCTGTCAGATGGCAGTGGGAGAGCTTCACACTGGAAGTGGTTGACTAATTAAAAGCTAATTCCCCCCTCTCCCTTCTCGTGTATCCGGTTCCCTCCTTTGCCATCTTGTGTTAATGAATTTAATTTATCTACCTTTTCATTTTATTTATATCTGGTGATTTTAATGTTTTTATGCTGTGAGCTACCCAGAATCGTTTGACACGAGATGGATGGCAAATTAATTAATTAATTAAATAAATAATTAAATAAATAATTAAATAAATAAATAAATAAAGTGTCACACTACTATACAAGCAGCTATTCAATATAATACTGAGGACAAATTGTGGTTCTAAGAAATATACGTTTAATGAGGATATTATTATTATTATACCCACATTAAAAACTACTGGTATATTTCTTAAAGCCACAATTTGTTCTCAATATTATTGAATAACTGTTTGTATAGTAGTGTGACACATCATCTTTTATTATTATTATTATTATTATTATTATTATTATTATTAATTATCATCATCATCATCATCATCATCATCATCATCATCATCATCGTATGGCATAGTTACAGTAACCAGGAGACCTCAATGCTATTGCAGAGTAGTAGTCTGGTTTTCCAAGGTACCAGCTCTGTTATCGGACAAACTTGTGTGCTTCCCAAGGTACACCACAGGAAGGCAAGCTGCCTTTGCACCACAGAGTGGTTCTTCCTGCAGCATCACCCAAGGCCCCGTCTCTTCCCGGAGCTGGCTTGCAAACGGGAGCTACAACTGGGAAGGTTCAGAGCCGTTGGGAATCTGACTGCCTGATCAAAGCACAGCTAATCTCCCCACCGATGTGGTACTTTCATAGAACATACTTTCAGACTGTTAGGTGGACAGAAGCTAAGGCAAGTGGCAGGAGTTCACCCTCCTCATAGTACCTGGGCTTGAACGGCCAGAGCTGAGACAAGCATCATGAAGTCACTGAGCTCCATGCCTCCTTTCATGAGGGTGAAAAAATTTACCTATAGATTACTAGATGATTATGACTGTCATATGCTTCATAATGTGGGGATCTATGAAGATCACATATCTAACTTTGCAACAATTTGTCAAAAGTATAAATATCTAACATATGTATTTGCTGTATGAAGACTATAGTGATTTAACAAGCTAACTGTCTTAATTCAATTAATAGCCAGCATTTTTGTATCTTTATCACTTCCATAGCTTCTAACATACCTTTTCAGAGTAGCAATTTATATGGTTGATAGAACAATGAAAAAGTGAGAAATGTTATTAATAAATTATCATTACAGGACACTGTCAGGATAAACAGAAAAATGAAAGATAAAAGATGAGCTGGATTGTTTTTGTTGTATTTTTTAAAAAAAATTAAGTAGGATATTTCCACAAAATTCCATTTAAAGAGCAATTGCTCATGCACAGTACATGTGAATTGAAAATTTGTTTCAAATAAAAATTAATTAGACAACTAAAGCTGATAGACCAAATTTAATACTCAGGTTAAAAAAAGAAAAACAGTTGATTCCGTTGTTTATTTCTGCCACTTACAGTACTGTTTGTATGAATACTTGGAGTTTACAATGGGCAGAGTTTTTAACCTGTCAGTGTCCCTCCAGAAAAAAGAAATAGCCAGTATGTATTGTAAGCCCTTCATCAGGTGAGTGTCCATGATTTCAGAAAAGCTATTACAGTATTAGAAATGTCCAAGCCCCATAAGGAATGGCTCAAAGCCCCAGCAGTAGTGATACTCACGTTGGCAGTGGCCCCAGGCGTGGCGAGCCCAGCCCCAGCAGCAATCCACTCTGCTCCCAAAACGACACAATCCAGTTGTGGAAAGGATCTGCCTGGGCCACCTGCACCAGCACGAAAAATAAGCTTTAAAGAGTAAGCCCAATGAATCAATTCGCATTAAGTTACAGATCAAGGGTGTCAAACTCAAGTTCGCGGGCCGGATCTGGCCTGTGAGGTCCTTAGCTCTGGCCCGTTGGGCTGACCTGGAAACAGTGAAGGACTGGCCCACGGTGCCTCTGCCAGAGAAAACAGAGCTTGGGAGGCCTGCATGCGGCCCTCCCGAGCTCTGTTTTCAGTGGCAGAGGAGGCTGTTGCAGCCAAAAATGGAGCTCGGAAGCCCATTTTCACTGGCAGAATGCTCGGGCCACCACAGGCACCCCCAACAAGAGTGATGTCAAGATGGCCATGCCCACCTCGCCATGCCCACCCCAGTCCCTGAAGTCGAATCCTGATGTGGCCCAAATTGAGTTTGACACCCCTGTTACAGTGGTGGTCCAGTGGTGCTGAACTGAATAAACCTCAATTGGCTGGGTTCACACAACGAACTTAGGATACTAGAAACCAAATGGCTGAGTTTACCCAATATGCCAAGCAGAACTATATGCACAACACTAAGTTTCGTATAATGTTTGGATCCAATTTTCACCCTGACTGAAAGGAAATGAGTGCACTGCAGATCTTTTGTTCAATTACATTACACCAATATTTTTGCCCAGGTTTTTTTTAGAAAGAAACAAATCACTGCATTTCTGTGTCCTTATTCTATTTTTGTGAGTTTTTCTTCTTGCAGAAGAGATATCTTGCTGTTGTGATGGCTAACCTTTTTCGGACTGAGTGCACATGCACACAAACCCCCAAAATGCAATGCGTGCATGGCCCCCCGCATGCTCCCCCACCATGCATGCAGCCCCCCACATGCCCCCTGCCCCCCGTGCTTGTGTACACGGCCACCCGGCACACACCCCATCCCCCACGCGCATGCGTGGCACAGACCTGATGACCAGTTGGCCAGTGGGAGGTGTGCGCACACATGCAAAGCTGAACTGGGGCAATGGCTCACGTGCCCACAGAGAGGGCGCTGCGTGTAACCTGTGGCATGCGTGCCATAGGTTCGCCATCACAGCCTTATATCTTGACAACTTTAAGAGGCATGGACTTTAACTCCCAGAATTCTCCTGTCAGCTCTGGGGAATTCTGGGAGTTGACATCCATGCCGCTTAAAGTTGCCATGGCTGAGGCACACTGCTCTACTGGATAACTGCAACATCAAGTAACAGTACATATATAGTATATGTTGGTTATTGCAGATGTTAATTCAATAGACAGAACTTTCAAACTATTTCATTGCATCCCAAATGCTGTATTTTTAATTGGAACTGGTTCAGACATTCAGCTGTCATTTATTAAATAATATTTTTAAGCTTCCAGATTTTATCATTATTTGGAAAGCATGTTTTTACTCTTCTTGTTATCTTGATAAGCCATCTTTAAACCATCTGTCATAAAGTTTTCATATGTTTTTGAACTACTGTTTCATTCCATCTTCAAATGGTCTGGGAAATTATTTTTCCTTCTTAGGCTAATTTTTTTTTTTTTTTTGTAGTTTCTCTTTCCTTCCATCTCTTATTAGCTCAACATATCCAATGCCATGTAGGCTTACTATGGGAATCAAATCTTTATGATGCTTTTTTGTAAAGATAACTTAACTACATAAGCCAAAGTTTGATAAGGGGTCTTAAAACTCAAGTTGCATGTAAATTCTTCAAGGTAATCAGCCTTCACTTCTAGCTATTCACCACAAAATCAACAGGAAGATATTGATATTACAGAAAGATCAGCTGGAAGATATTGATTTCTAGGCAATTCCCCAGATCTAAAACTAGGATAAGGTCAACATTCTGTGTACCATCCTGCATTCTAATTATATATTGGACATACAACACGCCAAAGATAAGATCAGACGTTCTATCTATGGAGTTGAGCTAGAAAACGTTTCTTCCAACATGCTAAAAGTTACAGCGGCAATACATATTCAAGATGAAGGCACTGTATCTCAGTAAAGGGATAAAGTTGGAGCAGCTACAAATACTTTACGATGATGTGTTGTTCCTTTGATTAGCTATAGCAATATCTCTTTGATTATTGCTAATGCTATTCAAAGTTGGCACACCTCTCTTGTTAAAGCCCAACACACTATAAATTAATAGTAAAGTGTGCTTTACGTGAGCAAATCAATTGACTCCATGGAATAAATAGCGATTATTCAACAAATGGTGAAAAGGATAGATAAAGGGTAAACTTTAAACTAAGATCCCATCCAGCATATTTTCTTCTAGTCTGCATGACTTATTCCCTAATTTGCATCAACATTTTTCATCAAATTTTGACACATTATAACTGTAGCAATTACATGCACATTCCTGCTTTTCAGCCCTCGCTTTCAGATTTCATTTATCTGCATTCATGTTTAAACTTGAGCTGCAAACTTGTCAGCATGCTATTTCATCAACTTTGTGCTCAAATCATTAACTTGTGACTTATTCAGCATTGAGGTTTTTTTTACTATTTGATAGACCTACTTGATAGCAGCAATAGGGATTACAAAGACAAGACATTTAAATGGTTCTTCCTGTAATATTTCTGCAATCTACGTGTGTTTGTGTGTGTGTGTGTGTGTGTGTGTGTGTGTGTGTTATACACACAATAAAGATCTGATGGCAGCAATTTAGCACCTTCCAGATGCTTTGCATTCTCATAGTCCTCACTTTTCTTTTTCCTGAACCATCATAGAATCTTTAATAAACTGCTTGTTTGAAATCAGAGGCAACAGAAAAGATTCATAATTGTCCATTTAACCTATATCGGCAAACAGATTTCTGGATGAGCATCTTATAGCTGTCAAAACCAAGAGCCAGAGGCATAAATTTGATGCTCATCCAAAGGTGGCATTTAAATTGTCAGAATGTTGAAGGAGTCTGATACAGAAGGTTCAACCAGTAAGTGTATTAAAAATTGGAAAGCCATATAAACAAACGAATTCTTTGTGTAACAGCATCCCAATATCTTCCCATGTAATATATATTAATAAAGGTAAAGGTATCCTCTGTCCAATTGTATCCGACTCTAGGGGGCAATGCCCATCTCTTGGACAAGGAAGTGAGAGTTGTCCGAAGACACTTTCGTGTTCATGTGGCCAGCATGTCCATATGCCGAGGTGCACAGAATGCTGTTACCTTCCCACCGAAGTGGTATCTATTTATCTACTCGCATTTGCCTGCTTTTGAACTGCTATGTGGGCAGGAGCTGGGGCAGGAATGGGAGCTCATCCCATTGGGCAGTGCTCAGGTCTCAAACCCAGGTTGTCAGCTTTTCAGCTGACAAGCTCAGTGTCTTTAACTGATGAGCCATCACACCCCCTTTTAATAGGCGGATTTAAATCCTGGGCCTTTTCCATTTGCCTTTTTAGGAACATGTCCCTTCTCCTCCCCACTCTGCTATGTGGGGAGCTATGAAGAAGGAATTATATTACTCCTTTCATTTCCATTTTTTTGTCAACTAGACCAGATAAAGCCTCTCCCACCGTTAACCTTCTGAACTCTTCCCCCACTCCTGGCCAAGGATCTCTGAAAGAATCAATCTCCAACTCCTTTTTTTAAGTGGAGTGGAAATGATTCTAATAATAAATAAACGATGGATTGGATTCTCTCCCTTTTGCTCTGTCAACTCTTTCAAGCTTCCCCTCCCTGAGATCTCTGGAGAAAGGGGAATGTCCATTACTTCTTCTGGAAAGAATTTCCCCCACACACGCATTCACTCTTGCACCCTCTTGTCAGGCACTTGTCTATTCCTGAATTCATCCCTCTGTTATAAGGGGGTTAATCAGCATAATTATATCTTCCCCGTCCCAAAATCAGCCCTCTTCTATCTCAAAATCAAAGCTGCTGGAATGCACCAAAGGTGAAGGATATAATCAATTAGGTCTGAACTGGTGAGGGCAATGTATTGATTATTATTTTGATAACTTAATTTAAATGCCTAATACTCCTTTCTACTCTTATTTTCCCCACAACAGCCTTGCACTGAGAGTTTGTGACTAGGCCAAAGTCAAACAGTCAGTGTTCATTGCTAAGGTGGGATTAGAACAGCGGTGGGTTTCACATATTCTTGCCATTGGTTCGCTCCATGCGCACATGCTCACTTCGCATGCACGTGCCTTCCGCGTATGCGCCCAGCCTTCCACGCATGTGCTTTGCTTGCGTATGTGCCTTCTGCGCATGTCCCCGACCTTGAAAATGTGGCTAAATAGGACAGCATTATGACGGGGCGGGTGGGCCCACCGGTTTGCCCGAACTGGCTGAATACCACCTCTGGACTAGAACTCAAAGTCTCCTGGTTTCTAGTATGATGCCTTAAGTACTGCACCAAATTACACTAAATCAAAGGAATGTCAAAGGAAGCAATCCTTGGCTATTTCCCAGGATATCTCTCTTCTATGTATCCTTTCCAATGGATCAAGTATTACAGAACTCTTCTCATGCATCAGGGATCTGAAAAAACGTCCACCTTGAATTCTTCATTCCTAGTTGCAAAGATGGAATAAGCACAATAGAACAATGATATAGAAGGCTGAGGTTCCAAAGCTCAAATGGCAGCAAACAGATGTATGTTCAGTGCAGCTTGAAGTTGCTGATAAAAGGCTGCAGGACTGGAACAGGAAAGGTGTCACATGAATGGTCATATGACAGAGAGAAATCTCTGTTAAGTCTCTCCCTTACTAGACAAGGGAGAGACTTCAGCAATGCAGGTGATGTCAGTTATCAGAACATTTGTTAGTGATCTTGGCTTGATACAACTGACCCTTGAGGAGATGTTGATCTGTCTGCTACTCTGGACAAAATAGAAGCTCTCAGGGAAAGGGGACAAGCAACAGTCATGGACAGTAACTGTGTATGATCTAAAATGGCAAACTAGTGTTGAGACATAAACTGATCTATTAAATGAGAACCAGTCCCAGGCAAAATATCAGTCCAATGATCTTGCTGGTGGTTAAGACAGCAATGGAGGAATTCCGTTTCATCATCTAAATATAGGTGACAGGCAGAAGATAGTTGGAACTGTACATCCAACAGATGAAACAAAACGAACTGTTGGCTTTTATCAGAAATTAAATGAATTCATAACATGTGGTTCTGGAAAATCTGCTTGAATGAGCCGATAATCTCTTTCCCGAGCAGAGGAAAGGCTCTAACAGGAAATGAAACGGGCCATTGTGGAGGGAAAATAAAATACCACTAGAATGGCATCCAGATCCTTGACATAAGGTCAGTCAATAATAAAAGCCAATGAAATGGTGTCTCAAGGCCCCTGAAAGAGACAAACAGTGCAGACAGCTTCTGGTAAGAGATTTGGCAAGTTGACAAGGTTAACAAAAAGAAATGTTGACTTTCATACATGCTATTCCAAGAAGCCAGAAAAAGCCACAGAGCCATAGAAAAGAAGATAAATTATTTTAAATAGAATGAAATGTCCAGAGCAACAAGATTTCTTCTCTCAAGGAAGAAGAATGTATTACTGATCATTGTGAAGCAATTCACCCCACTTGGAAGAAAACAGGAGATGACAGAGGCCCCCTTAAAGTCATCTATTTGAGCCTACATGCATTCGTGGTTCCTGCTATTGTGCAATTATGCATGAGGTCAGTTAGGGAAGGCATCTTCCATCATCCTCCAAGTCACTCACATAGGGCAGGGAAGATGCTAGATAGAAGGAGGGAAATTACATTTTTAGGAACCAAATGGATATGGTAAGAGGACTTTGGGGTTAATAAATAATTATGTGGCAGAAGATCAGACCACTTGTTTTGCAAGGTAGGTATATAAGAGATACATATAGAATGGGAAAGCAGAGACATCACCCTGCCAACAAAAGTGCGTATAGTCAAGACTATGGTTTTCCCAGTTGCAATGTATGGATGTGAAAGTTGGACCAGGGGTGAAATCCAGCAGGTTCTGGAGAACCGGTAGCAGAAATTTTGAGTAGTTCAGAGAACCGGCAAATACCACTTCTGGCTGGCCCCAGAGTGGGGTGGGAATGGAGATTTTGCAATATCCTTCCCTCAGGAGTGGGGAGGGAATGGGGATTTTGCAATATCCCTCCCTTGCCATGCCAACCAAGCCACACCACGCCCACCAAGCCACGCCCACAGAACCGGTAGTAAAAAAAATTGGATTTCACCACTGAGTTGGACCATAAGGAAGGCTGAGTGTCAAAGAATTGAGGCCTTTGAACTATGGTGCTGGAGAAGACTCCTGCGAGTCCCTTGGACTGCAAGGTGATCAAACCAGTCAGTCCTAGAGGAGATCAACCCTGACTGCCATGGACCTGACCCAGTTAGTTCAAGGCCCCACTCACATAGGAGGACACACTCTGGACTTGATTTTCATCTCTGGTCAGTGGTTGAATGATCTTGGTAGAGGGGACTTAGACATTAAACCCTTGTCATGGACAGATCATTTGCTCCTTCACTTGGACTTTCCTACCGCTTCCCCCTGCTGCAGGGAGACGGAACCGACTAAATGGTTCCGTCCCAGGTGCCTGATGGATCCAGAAAGGTTCCTGACGGAGCTTGGGCCGTTTCCTGAGACTCTGACACACGACTCGACTGAAGAGCCTGGGAGAGTGTGGCCGCCGGAGCTTTGGATTGTGTTGTGCCTTTGCGGCCTCTGACCCAATGCCGATCTCAATTGGCTCCTTGGTTCTCTGAGGAGCTGAGAGAGATGAAACGTCGGAAAAGACACCTAGAGAGCATTTGGAGGACTAGTCATTCTGATTCCGACCGGACACAGGTGAGGTCTTATATCAAGACCTACCTAGTGGCAATAAAGGCAGCGAAATCTAACCATTTTTCCACTCTTATCGCATCTGCAGAGAACCGCCCAGCCGCCCTGTTTAGGGTGACCCACTCCCTTCTTCGGGGGGGAGTGCGGGAGGATCCCTTGCAGGGTCGAGCTGAAGATTTTGTGCAATTCCTGCACGATAAAGTCGCTCGGATTCAGGAAGGCTTGGACTCCGACTGGGTGAGTCCGGGGGAGGAGACGAGGGTAGGTCTTGAGAATATTATCTGGGAGGAGTTTGACCCTGTGGCTCCCGAGGATGTGGACAGGGTTCTGGGTAGGATTAGTGCCGCCACATGTTTATTGGACCCGTGTCCCTCCTGGTTGGTACTGGCCTCCCAGGAGGTTACACGAGGCTGGCTCCAGGGGATTATAACTGCTTCTCTGAGTGAGGGTGCCTTTCCTGCCGCCTTGAAAGAGGCGGTGGTGAGGCCCCTCCTCAAGAAGCCTTTCCTGGACCCGGCTGAATTAGTTAACTACCGTCCTGTCTCCAACCTTCATTTTGTGGCGAAGGTTGTTGAGAGTGTGGTGGCACGACAACTGCCCAGGCACCTGGATGAAGCTATCTATCTAGACCCGTACCAGTCGGGCTTCAGGCAGGGGCACAGCACAGAAACGGCATTGGTCGCGTTGGTGGATGATCTCTGGAGGGCCCGGGACAGGGGTTGCTCCTCTGTCCTAGTCCTATTAGATCTCTCAGCGGCTTTTGATACCATCGACCATGGTATCATGCTGCAGCGGTTGAAGGCGTTAGGAGTAGGGGGCACCGTTTTGAGGTGGTTCTCTTCCTTCCTCTCCAGCCGCTCGCAGTTTGTGTTGGCAGGGGGGCAGAGGTCGACCTCGAGGCATCTCACATGGGGAGTGCCACAAGGGTCGGTCCTCTCGCCTCTTCTGTTCAACATTTATGTGAAGCCGCTGGGTGAGATCATCCGTGGTTTTGGGGTGAAGTGTCACCTGTACGTTGATGATACTCAGCTGTACATCTCCACCCCAGACCACCCCAACGATGCCCTTGATGTGATGTCTCGCTGCCTGGAGGCCATGCGGGTCTGGATGGGGAGGAACAGGCTCAGACTCAACCCATCCAAGACCGAGTGGCTGTGGCTACCGGCGTCCCGATATAGTCAGCAGGTGCTATCGCTGACTATTGGGGGTGAATCTTTGCCCCCCACAGAGAGAGCTCGCAATCTGGGTGTCCTCCTGGACGCACGGCTGTCTTTAGAAGAGCATATGACGGCCGTGGCCAGGGGGGCCTTTTATCAGGTTCACCTGATCCGCCAGTTGCAGCCCTTTCTGGACCGGGACGCCTTGCGCATGGTCACTCATGCCCTTGTCACCTCCCGGCTGGACTATTGTAATGCTCTATACATGGGGCACCCTTGAAGAGCACTCAGAGGCTCCAGCTGGTCCAGAATGCGGCCGCGCGGGTGGTTATGGGCGCAACTCGTTGTGCCCGTGTGACGCCCCTCCTGCGCGAGCTGCACTGGCTCCCAGTGGTCTTCCGGGTGCGATTCAAGGTGTTGGTTACCACCTTTAAAGCGCTCCATGGCATAGGACCCGAGTATCTTCGAGACCGTCTTCTGCCACCAATAGCTTCCCACCGACCAGTCCGTTCCCACAGAGGGAATAATAATAATAATAATTTTAAATTGGGATATTTTAATTTTTAGGGTTTTAAATCGGCCAAATCTATTTAATTATTTTAATTTTTAATTATTGTTGTGTCTTGTGTTTTTAAATTGGCTGTACACCGCCCTGAGTCCTTCGGGAGAAGGGCGGTATAGAAATAAAATTATTATTATTATTATTATTATTATTATTATTATTATTATTATTATTATTATTATTATTATTATTATTATTAGGCCAGATCCTGAAGGTGAAACTCAAATACTTTGGCCACCTAATGAGAAGGAAGGGCTCACTGGAGAAGAGCCTAATGCTGGGAAAGATTGAGGGCAAAAGAAGAAAGGGGCGACAGAGAACGAGGTGGCTGGATGGAGTCACTGAAGCAGTAGGCGTAGAGTTTACTTGGTAGATCTTAAATGGACTCCAGAGGATGGTAGAGGACAGGCCTGGAGGAATGTTGTCCATGGGGTCGCGATGGGTCGGACACGACTTCGCAACTAACAACAACATAGAATGGGAAAAAATTGTGTTCCCCTAATCTGCTTTTATTTATTTATATATTTATGTGTGTGTGCGTGTGTGTGTGTGTGTCTGTGAGAAGTTTGTAAATGTATCAGGTTCTTATGATCAATTTAAATCTCAATAGAATGTGTTGTGCCTTCAGATATGATAGCAATTCCAGTGTTGGAAATTATCCCTGGGAGCCAAAGGCTTCTTTTTAAAAGAAACTTCAGTTTGCTTGGCAGAAAAAGATTTGGGAAGAAAAATGTACAGCAAGCTCTCATTAAACTTTTAATCAGATTATAAAAGCACAGCACTCAAAGCAAAATCAGAGGTATCAAACTAAGCTATAGAGAGACATAAGGGATCTAGATAATGAAAGGTATATTGAGAAGTGAATGTTCATTTGAATAGACAAAAGCTCACCTTTCTTAGTAAAACACACAAGCAGTGCGTTTTGGCAGAAAATCTGCCAAAAATGTAAGATTAAAAAAATGACTAAGTCCATTACAGGTCGTCCTCGACTTACGACCACAATTGACCCCAAACTTTCTATTACTAAGTGAATTTTGCCTCATTTTATGACCTCTTTCTACATTTATTAAATGAATTACTGCAGTTGTTAAGTTAGTAACACTGTTTTTAAATAAATTTGGCTTCCCTATTGACTTTGCTTATCAGATGATCAAAAAAAGGGATCACATGACCCTGGGACACTGACACCATCATAAATATCAGCCAGTTGCCAAGTGTCTGGATTTTGATCACATGACCATGGAGAGGCTACAATGGTTGTAAGTGTGAAAAACGGTGATAAACCACATTTTTCAGTGATGTTTTAACTTCAAACAGTCATTAAACGAACTGTTGTAAGTTGAGGACTACCTGTAAAGGATTATGTATCTGTAAAGGATGGGAGATTTCCAAAATAGACTAAATTCATCTTTAACTGAATCCATCTGAATTCTCCTTGAGGAAATATAATAGTTTAGACCAGCAGTCACCAACTGGTGGTCCGTGGACCATTGGTGGTCCACGAGAAAATTTTGGTGGTTCCCAGAAAAATTATTTGCATTTTTTATATTGCACTAAATCAAGGGTCCTCAAACTATGGCCCCTGGGACAGATATCTGCAATGAACGTTTGTGTTGCTGCAGAGAGTCTCCCCCTTTGGGGTCTTTTTGTGCAGGTCGGGGGGGGGGCAGAAATTCCGACTTGGGATCTGCTTCAGCCTCCTGGTGCGGGGCTTTGGGTGAAGGCTGGGGGGAGGCGCCACTGGTGGAAAGGAGCCGGAGGGCCTTGTTCAAGTGGGACTGCATCATGGCCTGGAGCTGGCTGATCATCTCAGCCCACCGAGCCTCCAGACGCCAGTACCTGGCCTTGCACTCCCGCAGGTCTTCCCTCTGCTTGAAAGCCTATGCTCGTAGTCCTCAGTGAGGTGCTTCTGCTGAGCCTCCTTCTCGGTCAGATCCAATTTGAACTGAGCTGTTTTGCCAACTCTTTCTCATGGTGGCTGTTTAGCTCCAGCAACTGCTTCCTGTTGGGGTCCTAAGGAGCCCGGGTGGACAGGCAAGGAGTAGTGAGTAGAGGCTGGCAAGGCATCCCTCAACGTGAGTGACATCGAGTTGGCCACGTCCACCCAGTCACGAGACCATCTTGCCATGCCCACCCAGCTGGTCATTAGGCAGATCATATTAGTGGTCCACGGGATTTAAAATTATGAATTTAGCGGTCCCTGAGGTTTGAAAGGTTGGTGATCCCTGGCATAGACCAGGAGTGAAAAACTTGTTGCCCGTGGGCCGGATGCATCATGTACTGGCCATGTCCACCCCCAATTTAGCAAAGGGGAAAAAACTTGCGATACATCATGTGACAACAATGTGATGCCGCATGTTTGATACCCCTGGCTTAGACAGACAGATCAAAGACAGGCCCATTTCTTCAGCATAGTCTAGAGCAGAATTCTCCAACCTTTCCGGTTTTGGGGACCAGCGGGGGAAGGGGAGAGGGGATGATTCCGAACAAGTGGCGAGCAAGCGCACACACGCACATGGGTCCATTTGCACCAGCGGTGGGCATACACACACACTGCTCACGCGAATGGAGCGTGCTTGCTACTCATGCAAATGGAGTGTGCGCGCATGTACTTGCCCTCTGGCTCACGCAAGTGGGGATGCACATGCACTCCATACCCAGAGACCAAAGAGCTAGTATAATATTAAAGAAGGATTTGCTTTTTACAATGAGATATGCCTACCGGTATAGCCATAAGGTCTGTTATTCCTCACCATTCCTAAATGTCTCCATGAATTACTAAAACCAAGTAAGTCTGGAGACTTATATCAGTTCCAGTCAATAAACAGAGCAGGTGTGCATTCTTTTCATGGCTTCAAATCACAGGGAGAAATAAACACTTCCCATGTGCAGGATCCCATTTAGAGTTGTTCCTCCTGACTGTTTGCATTGCGATACCTAGTTAAAAAACAGCTCTGTATCTATTATTCGGTGCTCCAATGAAAATGACTTGATAAATGAGGTCAAAGTACTGTACTTATGATCTATTCAACAATTGCACAAAGATAATATATCTAATAGGTCTATCAGTTACAGAAGGGTTGCTGCAACTAAGCAATGTTTTTCAAAAGAAACCTGGACTGCCTAAACCTGTCAAGGCTTGCCTATCATGCATCTTTACACAACTGAAATATTTGTATTGAACGGTGGAATATAATTGTGCCCTTAATGTTACAGTTTGTCTGATTAATGTTTATTTTACATATGTGTTTAGAGATATCTAAGCATTCCTAGAAAACATAACAGATATAACAAGAAATTAAAAGTTTTACAAGATTATAAATAGTCCTTGGTTTACTGTCAACTGCATAATTGATAGTAGATAGCCATTCTTATCTCATGTCACCCCCCCAAACACTGAAGTTACACGGATGCTTAAACATAAGAGTTCTGGAGTCTGCAGTTACTTGGTATGACAATCCATATAATTATACATGAACAGCGGGGAAATCACTACTTCAGCAATTAAAGAATTTTGTTTTAAAGCTCTTTCTTCCATGTTTATCTTTTGTGAACATGTTATTTTCACAAAGTACAAGCAACAGAATATGATTAATATCCCTAGAATATAATCATGTTATATTTACCATCCCTACAGATGTAGTAACACAGCTCTCAGTAGCCTACCAATTAAAGTAGAACAATTTTTCTTGCTAGTATTCTTCCTGCACATTCAAATGCAGATCAGAATTCTTTCCATCTATGCTAATGTGCAAAACTCCCAACCCTATCAAAAATCTACTGTACTGTTGGTTTCTGTTACTAGCAAGGATGTTTAAAGTAAGAGACTAAGCTTGATAGGTTATTTACAGAAGATTGTAGACTTAAGCCCTGACATCTTCACCTAATAACAGAGAGTTCCTATCAGTCAGTTTAGACATTTAAAATAATCCAACTGTCCAATGATCTGTTTAGGACTATTACAGTTACCTGTGTCAAGAAAAAAATCAGTTCAGATTAGGACTCAGGGCTGTTCACATTTAATTAGAGAGAAGTTCCATTGGAAGGAATGAAATGACTTTCAAATAAATGCCAAGGTGCCAGCTGTAAGCCTTTCTAGTTTCAGATGGTTTCCTCCTCAATGAGAATCAGTGCAGTGCAGTGCAGCAGTTTAGAGACCAAGCTAGGAACCAGAAAACCTGGCGTTGAATTAGTTTCCCATTCACAAAGTGGCTTTTCCCCTGTGTTAGGAATTTGAAACTGACCAACTTCAAAGGATTGCTGGAATCCTTGTGACAATTCAAGGTTTATGATTTCCAGAGGGGGAATAGCCTTAAAATAGTGGAAAACGAAACCAAACCAAAAATGCTAAATAACAAACTGGAGTCTTCCTAGAACTTTAAAGAGGTGTATGGACTACTATATGGAAGTAAGGTGCCAATCATTATGTCACAAGTCTTTTAGGCATATGAACTGTTTCCTGCACCTAAAGGCTATGCTTTTTTATTACAAAAGAAAGGAGCACAAAAATAAAACCCCGTTTCCTTTATCTATTTAGGGTTATTATTATGGTCTTGTAAACTTCTAACTGCAGGTGCCTCGGCTACTGATACGTCCCAGCTCTGCTTCCTCCAGTAAGGGAAAACTTTTCACCGTTGTGTTTTGTGCAAAGTGCTCGATTTTGAACGGAGCGTCTATCTGATCCCCGTGCAAAGAAAACGGAGTGCAAGTCTGATTCCACCACCAACAGGTTTTCTGCAACCGCCTGAGCCACTCTTAGATGTTAGTGAGGGGAAAAACAGAAGAGCCGCGTCAAAGGTTGTGAACTGTTTCCTTCCCTTAGCAAATTGGACAATTTCTCCTTCTCCCCCAGCTCGGAAAAGAAACGGGGGCTTCGGGTTGCCGTCCTTTCTTTCGTTTCCACCCCACCCACCCACCCACCCACAACCTTTTCCTTCCAGGAAACCGACCGACTCACCTTCCGTCGAAGTCCCCTAAAGTCTCCAGGTAAAGCCAGGATAAAACGAGGACCCTCAAGGAGAAATCCATGGCGAGAAGGGAAGACAGACAGACACAGACAGAGGGGGAAAAAAGAAAAAAGAAAGAAAAGAAGAGGGAGAGGGAGAACAGCCCTGGGTCTCTCGACCACCGGCGGCAACGGCAGGTTGGGAAGAGATGCAGGAGGGGAAGGGAGGCGCCCTCAACTCAGCCCAACGCGCCGGGAACTGAACGCCAGCTGGGGCCTCCGGGGGCGCCCGGCTGCAGCTAATCCGAGTCCTCACAGGAGGCGAAGAGAAGAGGTCGGCAACGAGGCAAGCGGCAGGAGGGAGTCTCTCCCGCCCTCACTGCCCTCCCCCCCCCCGCGCGTCCCTGCCTGGCGCTCCCCTCCCCTCCCCTCCAGCTCGGAGGCGGTCACGCCGCCCGCCGCCGGGAAGAGTCTGGGGCGCAGGCGTGCGCGTCTCGGCTCGCCCTTCGGGGTAGCGTGGGAGAAACGCGGCGGAGACCCTTTGGCCGATCCCAGCGCTGGGGAAGAGAGAGCGACCGTTTCAGACGGCTTTCTTGGAAACCAGCGGAATAGGGGAGCAAAAGCGCGGGGCCGCGGATCGTGTTTACTGGTGGATGTCCTGAAGGAAGGTCACCTTTGATGGAGATTTCAATTGCCCGTGTCGGGATCTGTTTCTTTGGGGAGGGGGAGGGGATCAGCCCCGTTACACTTGATGGAGGAGCGTGAAGTAAGGTAAAATATAAAAGGTAAAGGTTCCCCTCGCACATATGTGCTAGTCGTTCCCGACTCTAGGGGGCGGTGGTCATGTGGCCGGCATGACTAAACGCACACGGAGCGCTGTTACCTTCCCACCAAGTGATCCCTATTTTTCTACTTGCATTTGTTGTACGTGTTAAGGTTATTGTTGTTGTGTTACCAACCAGCAGAGTAGATTGCACAGAGAAATGTTGCTGAGAGCAATGAATAAGAGATAAGCAAACTGGTTTATTAAAAGCTTACTTTATAGTGGAAAAACAGTTTCATAGTCTCTAAACAAATTCCAAGTCTTTGCCAGTAAATCAGTCCAGTAGTTACAGAATCTTCTTACCCAACAAACAGTAGTTGGTTAGAATAACAAACTCACTCTGGTTCACAAACCACGATGGTTGCAGATCCATCCAATGATAATTACAGATAGCACCTCCTCTCAATGATAGCTTATCATATCAGCTTCATCATCAACAGCAGCATCATAGCAGCAACCTCTCAACAGCATATCATAGCAGCAACTGAACACGTTGCAGTACCTTGCTTAAATATTCTTACAACCAGTAATTATGTGATTACAGCATGACTCAGCATTAAAGCCACATAATACATATACAGATAAAGTAACAGTACACTTATATTGCCTGGACAACATAGTTAGGCTCAAACCATATCCTAACAGTACGTGCTTTCGAACTGCTAGGTTGGCAGAAGGTGGGACAAGTAGGATTCGAACCGCTGAACTGCCAACCTTTTGATCGACAAGCTCAGCGTCTTGGCCACTGAGCCACTGCATCCCTGTTAAGCTAAAATATAATGGGAAGCAAATAATGGGTAACAATCACATTTTATTTCATGTACATCCCAACACTTCAGATGATCCCTCCCCCTCCCTCCCCATTTCTTTCCTGTCAGTTTCTGACTCCTGGTTAGGGTTAGGCTGAATTAGTCTCTGCGGGTTTTCCTGTCAAGATCAAGATTTAGGAAGTGATTTGACATTGCCTGCTTCCTAGGGCTGAGAAAATGTGAGTGGCGAAAAGTCATCTGGCTGTAAAAATAACTCAGGGTGTCCAAGTTTCTAGTCTGATGCTTTTAACCACTACTACACCAAACTGACTCTCTGGATGTCTTACCATGATGTAAAAACTAGAAGTGTAAATAAATATAACACAATCCAATCGTTAAAACAATTAACAATGAAAAGCTTGCTGAAGAGGTGCTTTGGGCTATCTTCCTAAAAGTTTTGAGTGTAGGAGTCAAGCTAGCTCAATAGGGAGTACATTCCATAAGTTCAGAGCAGCAGGAGATTCTTTCCCACAGGTCTACAGCAAAGGTTCAAGCAGGGTGAGAAGGCATCTTCAGAAGAATTCCAGCAGATTTCTGTAAGCAGGACATAAACTAATGAGGTCCTAAGCTACTTAGAGCTTTAAAGGTCCATACGAAGACCTTAAATTGTGCCCTATAAGTAATGGGCATTAGTCCAGATCATGCACCACAGGATCCATATTATAGTAGCTTGACCACAGAATCCACATTATGGATTCTGCTCAGACTTGCTTGTTCGGGTTGTATTTCAGTTGTAATTTCCAATCACTTTAAAGGGTAACCTACAAAAGGAGCTTCGCATTAATCAAGATGGGTTGTAACTGAGACATTGATCAGTGTTGTGTCAAAGCAGCTCAGGGAGTATTGCACTTGATGCACTGACTATAATTGTGCAAATGTGTTCCTTGGCAAAGCTGGCACTTACAAATCCAGAGTCAGCTGGAGATCAAAGAGCAATCCCAAACTGTGAGCCTGCTTTTTATGGGGAGATGCATTCCCACCCAGAACAAGCTTCACTTTGATCCCAAGTTTAGCACCTCGTTGTTTGCATTTTATTTTGGCAGCCCATCATTGAGACAGCATTCAAGGGTATGATTGTTCTTTTGGAGTTAAAAAGTAGGTAGAAGGATAGAATTGTCATTGGCATCCTGATACCATTTCTCCAAAATGGATAAACTTAGATATTAAACAGCATAGGAGACCTGAAAGAACCATGTAGCATTCCATAGGTCAATATCTAGTGGTCAAACAATATTCTTCCAGCACCACCTTCTGGACACATTCTGAAATAAAGTTTGGTGTCCCTCCAAAACCATGTCCCCAAGGCCCAACCCATTAGAAAGCCCGGAAGATAGAAAGCAGCCAAGAGGTCCAATAGAAGGTACACTTTCCTCCAGCTATGATCTCTAGAATAGATCATGTTTCCAGATGACAAAGGTGTCCTATTTTATCTTGGAAGGAACGCTACTGAAATGAGTATGATGCATCTGGAATTGTGATGCTATCACTTTATCAATACCTTATCCAAGAGTAGAATATTTAAGTAACCTATAATTTGAAGATTTTTCAAGAAAGGAGGTCTTTTTAAATAACGGTTTCTGCCTACATTTAGTATGCAGGTCACATTCCACACTCGGGAAAGAATTGATCACCTGCCTTAATTATGAAGTCTGTTGGAAAGTGGCTGTTTTATTCTGCTCTGAAGAATAAGGAATGAACAAGTAAGTGGTAGCTTTCATTGCCACACATCCTGTCCTTATCCTCAGATGAAAAGAATATGAGCATGACTTGTCTCAAGAGCAGAGTCCAAACTGAAGCAAATCTGATCAGTTTTATTTGTAGAAACAAAGCAAAGCGAAAATTCCTGAGCTGAATTCTGAATTTGGCACTCTCAAAATCCTGATGGACTTGCATTTTTTTTTGTACAGCAGAAGACTGTTCTGCACAGACATAATGGAGGGAGAGAGGCATGTCCTTATGGCAATTGCTGCTGCAGATATTATTTCAAGTATCTTAAGAGTGCAGCAGTCTAAAAATTAAGTGATAAATGGGCCTAAAAATACCCCTATGGTTCAGCCTGATTGCTCATTATATTTCCTCTGTTTGTTCTTTTGTTTGCTTAAATGTTTTCAGTTCTCTGATAATCAACATGTCAACTGACTTCTGCTGAAGAGAGGAGGGCATTTAGATGCTATAGTACCAACTATTTAGGCCGTTATTATATTCTACAGATCAGGATTTTGATAATAATAAAGACTGATTAGATGGGATATTCTCCAACTTCATCCCCCAAAAAAATTACATACAGATTTGTTTGAATTTTTAAACAAAGGTTTATAGCAGTTGCTATTCTAAATATGTTCGGAGAATAATCTGCCCATTAATCTGGAGTTACAGAATGATCCTCTAGCACAGGGGTGTCAAACTCGATTTCATTGAAGGCTGAATCAGGGTTGTGTTTGACCTCGGGGGCTGAGGTGGCTGTGGCCACCTTGACATCACTTGTGTCAGGGGCACCTGTGGTGGCCCAAGTGCTCTGACAGCAAAAACGGGCTCCCAATCTCGTTTTCAGCTGGGACGGCCTCCTGCAACCCTCTGCCAGCAAAAACGGAGATCGGGAGGGCCACACACGGATGCAGAGGCACCGTGGGCTGGTCTTTGCTGTTTCCAGGGTGGCTTGTGGGTCAGATCTAAGCACTGCATGGGCTGGATCCGGCCCGTGGGCCTTACATTTGACACCCCTGCTCTAGCAGATCATTAGCCAAACAGAATAGCCAAACATAAATCCACTGTGCATCCTGCTGGATATGCAGATTCAGATACTAAACAGGTCCATGAAATCCTAACCATTTCTCAGCAACATCAGCATGGATATTGGAATTCTCAGGATAAAAAAATATAAGTTATTCTAGAGCGATAACTATCATCCTGGCTAGAGTTTGTTGATCAATGGTGCACGGTATCCTGAGTGTATCTGTTGTGACTCCAACTCCCGAGCCTGTCCTCATGGAGGAAGAGGACTCAGAAGGTGAGGGGGAGGAACTGACAAGGCCTCCCTCTCCAGGACCCTCCTCTCTGGCAATGCCTCAGGTTCCATCCGAAGACCAGGAGGAACAGCTGGGATGGGCCAGGAGGAAGGCATTTTGGAGCACCCATTGATAGAGAGTGATAATGATGAATCCTGGCTTGATCCCAGGCAGCGTCGGAGGGAGAAGCGTGCACAGCAAAGGAAGAGGCGTGGGATTGAGTTGAGTCACTGAGCCACGCCCCACAAGGGATAAAAGGGGGCGTGATTGCTCGGCAGGCTTTGTGACGGACAAAAGTTTAAACTCTAAAGAGTCACATCGTGAATCCTGCACTTCGGCTCAGATATATTTTGGACTAAATTCTTGTGGATAATTTGTCGCTCTGGAAACGGACTGCAGATAAGGCCTCTCCTGCTTTTTGGGAATACTAATTGGACTTGGCAGGCGTTTTACAGTTAGCTGCCAGAACTCTCATCTGCCAGGAATTCTGGTCTGTTTATACAATAAATTATTGGCAGGGGTGTTTGATACTGCATTTGTCTGTGTGAGGATGGGGGACAGAACAGTATCCTTACATTTTCTCAGCTGCCTGAATGCAGTAGCAAATATAGAAAATTGGCAGACGTGTTAGATGGCGTTTGACCAATAAGATGAATATAGTTATTGCACCTGCTGGCACCTCTTTAAAGAGTCTATGTCTTCCTTTGATTTTGTCTGATAGCTGCATCATCCCAGGAAAATGTTTCCATTAAAGAAGTGTTAAAAAGGCACGTCTTTGCCACCACCTCCTTAACATTTCTTTAACTCAAACACATTCTTTCCTGATATCAGGAAAATGTGTAGCAAGCCATAACGACATCACTTCCAAAACATTTTTTTCTATTTTAGATCTGAATAGCTGCACAATCCTGTAAGATTCCCATAACATCTACTGTGATCAGATTAGCTTGGAAATAAGGACTTTTCTAAAACTCGTCATCCCTAAAAGACCTATTTTAAACTGTCTGGTGTTGATTGAAATTGCAGTCCTCAAACATCTGAAGGCACCAGATTGCCGCAGATAAAACAAATCTATCTTGCTGGCAAATTTCATATCTGCACATCTTTGGACCATACTTACAATTTCCCTCCTCTATTATTCATTTAAATTACTGTACTAACTATAATTTTCTATTGCTTTTCAGTTATCTGATATACAAAGCAGTTCGCATCAGTAAAGGGAAGACCACTGACATAAAGTAAGAATTATGCACATCTTGAACAACAGGAAATCAAGTCAAGAGGTGCAGCTGTCTTTTCCAGGAAGATAGAGATGGGTTGAGCAACTGCAGCAATGATGGTGTCACGGACAGAACTTGGAAAAGACAGCACCAAATCCTGCAGCTGCTTTTGACAGAATCCCTATCATTCATGCCATTTCTTACTCTGAAAATTTAGCAAACTCCATTAAACCTTCTTCAAGTTAAGCTCAACTTCTGAACAAACATCATCCACTTTTGTCACTGTCTTTTTCTTGGATGGTTTTTGACTTCCAGAGTAATTTATGGCTGGTATTTCTGGATCGGAGTGAAATCTACTTACCTTCCCTATCGGTTCGGAAGTGCATGTACCGCGTGTGTCATATGTGCGTGTGACTCTCTGCACATGTGCAGAGGGTAAAAAAACAGATTTAACCCTTTCTTTCCCCTTCTAAATACTTAATGAAAATTATTCTATAAAAGCACCATTTGAATTAAGAAAAAAAATATTCGTATCAATTGAAATTTTATCTAGGTAGAAACCCACATTTCAGCAGAGTAATTTTCATAAGGGTTGAGGGAAGGAATACTACATTCTCCATCTTTTCTGCTGAAATTTTGATAACTTGCTATCCCACAGCAATTATTTGCATATTAAAGGACATGCATGTTACATACAAAAATTAATTTAGTAAATTATTTGGATTCCATGTTAGAACTGAAGAGTTAAATATATAAATGCCATTGTGGCATTTATTTACAGTCCAGCCTGCCATAAAAATGCAAATATAAATTGTTGCACAATTATTGAAGAATAATTGGAAGATTAATTTTATACAGCTTTTTGTACTGATTAACCTAAAAATCTCTTCCAATACTGGAATTGGAATGAAGTAGCTGCACTTGTCTATTCAGCAACAATATTCTTAACAAATTCATCTTCTAGGAAGCTGATATATAAAGGACATCTAAGAAGCAAGTAAGTGAAGAATGTTCAGACCTCCCTCTTTCCTTATTGCATTACAATTCTTTGGTGTAATTTTTATTTAAAATTTGAGTAAATGAGTTGGTAAACTGAAAATCACTGCTTTTAATTAAAAAAAAACCCTTACCAATCCATCTGATAAAATGAAATACTAAACCAGGGGAGTCAAACTCAATTTTATTGAGGGCTACATCAGGGCTGTGTTTGACTTTGGGGGGCCGGGGTAGTGTTGGCATGGCCAGCTCGACATCACTTGTGTCGGGAGTGCCAGTGGTGGCCCGAGCACTCTGCCAGCAAAAATAGTCCAACGGACTCCCAAACTCCATTTTCGGCTGTGATGGCCTCCTGCAACCCTCTGCCAGCAAAAATAGAGATGAGGAGGGCTGCATATGGCCTTTCCAAGCTCCATTTTCACTGGCAGTGGCACCACGGGCAGGTCCTTCACCGTTTAAGCTTTAAGCACCCCATGGGCCAGGTCCATGAGTTTCACACTCCTGTATTAAACCATACTGTTGATATATGGGGCCGAGGGAAACTAATTTTAAAAACTAGTTAAATCTGCATGTACACATACAGCATTTAAAGTAACTGGGTTAGCAGGCCTAGTCAGTTCTGTGACTCTGTTATTTGGTCTTTATCAGATAAAACTGGCACGGTTGTCACATCGGTCTCTGTAACACATACTTGCACTACTAAACTTTATGCCAGCAAGAAAGTTAGAAGCTAAAAATAAAGCATGAAAAGTGTTGTGACCTTTTTGAAGAGGAAAAAAAAGAATGCATGAAAGCTGATTGCCAATTTGAAAACAATTTGGAATGCTTTGTTAATACACCCTAAACCATGACCCCATTTAGAACATTACAATCTTAAAGAATAAATTAGAAACCACAGTTGAGCAGATAAAATTACAAGTAGCATAGATTGGGAAACTATGTAATAATATATGCATCAGCTCTAGTTGTTGATACACAATGATGAACAAATGCCGAGTATCTCAGAGAGCTTCCAATAATAGTTTTGATTAGAGTAGAATAACTTATGGGCACCCTGAAAAGTTTGCGGCTTCAAACTGATTTTCATCTATTTATTTTGATAATATACAGCAGATGGTGATTACCAAACTATTACTTTTAGAGAAAATGTTTATTTCTACTCCCAAATGGCTCTCCCTAACCATTCAGACTGAAGTAAAGGGAAATTTATTTAGGCAGGAATCAGTGTAAAATAGAAACATATAAGGGAAGTTTTGTCGTCATAGGAAGAGGAGGTAATATTGGCAATATTCTTTTTTGGCTCCTCATTCACATATCAAATTAGATTTGTTTTTGCCCAGTTAAAAATAAGTTTAATACAGTAAAATAAAGTGTTTCTTGCCCAGAAACACTTATGATTGGGCAGGATTCTAATAGGTGATGGTAATCAAGTTCTGATCACATACTTATTTGGACTAAGTAGCACTTTGGAGCTACTATTAAAGATGGCCCAGAAGTTACAACAATGTAGCGGGTAAGTTTCCTGATAGGTCAACTCCATTGTGGAAGAATAACACATCTATTAAGAGATCCAATTGAATTCAAATCTGCAATTTGCCAAAATCTTATCTCCTCACCTTGTCTGGTCATCTTCATAAGGAGGTAATAGTGAAGTTTTTGAGCCAGACATCAAGTAACAGATTTTCCCACTTTTATCGACTTTTCTCCAATCTGGAAGTGCAGACAGCCTCTACACTACAGGCATTTCTAAAACTAAGCAAAAAGTGTTGTTCCAAGAGATATTTAGCCTTTACTATAGTTTAACTGAATGGTATTTTACAATTTGTTAGTTTGGTATTAACTGTAATCTTTAATACATTTGGATTGTGGCAGATTAAAAATATTGTTAAATAAATAAATATTTATTATATGAGGTATCCACAATAGAGTCTGATTCATTTTTCCATGTTGTATCACTGTTGTGGATAGGCTGTGACCAATGTACAAGAAATCCTCTCACTAGCATCTACTGAGGAACTTCCAGAGCACTTGTAGGCTTCATTTTCTCCAACTATGATCTCGCTACTTATGAAACTTCATTATCAGCTCATAAAATGTCTTTTGAGCCCTTTTGCTTAGCCATCTGCTTCTTTTCCTTTCTCCCACTGACTAGGGAAAAATGACATGGTACTTTTCAGGGCTTCCAACTGCTTCCAAATTCTAGCATTTTTCCATTTCAATGTATGAGTTCGTTTTGGATAATAAGCTTTTAGAGGTTTTTTTTTTAAAGCTGATCTTAGTAATTACCTATCAAATTTCTCTCTGAAGCACTCAGTTCTGTAACACTGTATTCACACCTTTGTCACTTATGATTTGGTAATGAAACAGAATGGTAATACCAACGATATTTCCTTTAAGATTGGTTCATTTATATTCTGGAATATCAAAGGTGCACATTTGGTTCTTTCTGCCTTTTATCATCACAGGAATAAAATGTGAACAAATTGCCTTGGGACTGTTTGTCTTGAAATTCAGTTGTAAACTCTCTTAAACATACAATATAAAGTATTACAAGCAAAAACTATCATTAAATATGCAAGGGACCATCTTAAATGTTCAATAGTAAATATTAAATTTCTTATTGAAAGAATCCAAGAGTCTCAAAAATACATTACACTGATATTATACTGACATTAGAAAGCTAACACGATATAATAATGAAAAGATATGCTCATTGTTATGCCATCGTCATAGTAAACTGTTATAAAAGCCACTCAAAACAAAATGTTTCTTAACAGAAGTATTACATATATTGCTCTCCCCCTGATTAGCTTTGAGCAATTTGTTTAATTTTTCAGACAAGAACTATGAGAGAAGAAACATAATCAAGCCTGAAACATTAGAGATTTCTGAGCTCTGTATATGATAAGGACTTTGAATATTTTATCCAGCCCTGACATTAATGGAGGAATAATTTAAGTCTACTCAAATGAATTAATTCTGGAGGTGGTTTACAGTTCATTGCTTGAATAAACCAAACAGAACCTAAACATTGTAATAGTTTGGAAAGTGTTATGAATCTGATTACACTACTTTACCAGAATCCGTCTGGATGGTTTATGACAACATAAGTTAAAATGAGTTTTTTTTAAAAAAAAATGAGCTAAAGCCTGAAAAAGGAGTGCTATTTCAGTGTTTTTTCAAGTTACCAAACTGTAACTTACACCTGACCACATATCTCAAAATGAAAACAATTAGTTTTCTTAGAGAAACAGATCTCAGGGTGGGGGGGAAATGAAGTACGGGCATGTGGCTTTTTTCTACTGAAATTGTCATTCCAGAGTTGTTGTTTTTTCCCTATCCTCTTCCTCCCCAGCATTCATGTGGCCAAAGCAAAATATAATCCTCACAGGAAAACATTAAACGATTCTCACACTAAAGGAAGATAAAGAGAAATAACAGGTAAACATACACATGCATATTTAAATAATTTCATGCAAATTTGCTTTGTCCCACAAAGGACAGTAATCAAAGTTAATGTATAAATCTACTTGTAAATTACATACTGTAAATACTGTGAATAATTTGACCCGAAGCATTCTCTAGATGACCTTGGCTATCTTGAAATAAGTTAAGAAGTTGTGGACCTGGTTAGTACTTTAATGGGAGATTATCAAAAATATTAAAAAGCTTAAGATAGGCTGGGAAATTGCAAATAAACAAACCACAATTACACAATTGTTAAGAAAACTACATGGATATTGACCACACAATCATCATAAATTTTATTTAGAACATATTTTTCTAAAAAAATGTAAAATATTTGAGCAAAGTGATATTTTGTTATTTACAGCAATACAGTTGTAACTGAGCACAGAAAGTATAATTGTAAAACATTGAAAAGAAGATACTGTGAGTTGTTCTTTAGATTAATACTCAGGAACCCAGAACCCTTGCAAAATATGTTTTCCAACATGCAAGACCAATTTTCATAGAAAAGGAAATCATTCTTCCAAGGATGTATTGGTTGGTCTTATAATGTAGATTGATTTAACATTTTGGAAGAGCCAGATGTCATTTAATCACATATTTCAAGCAGGAATTAGGAACCTTTGCAAGATAGCCCCTACTGCGTTTCCTTCCTTTTTCTGGAGACAACTGATTCAAGATGTACAGTGCTTCCTTTCCGGTCTCCAAAATGTGATTTGCACTTTGATCAAGAGAACTAAATATTAATTCAACTTGATAGAAAAACCTTTGAACTAAACCGGGATACCGGTTATCAAATTATTCTTTGGGGAACACGACTGTGGTTCCATGGTTATCACTTGGACTGAGTAGTTGCTTCTTTCCACATTCCAAGCCCGGTCAAGATCCACCAGTCCCATGCATTGTTTACCTAAAATATACAAACAGGATATATGTATATATTTCTAATTGTTATAATATCATGTGATACAGAAACAAGCACTTTGGCAGCAATTACATTATAACATTTTTTAATGAGATAATTCATATAGGAATATTGCTTTCTCAGGGTATTCTAGGACCAAACTCCACAGAACTTTATAGCAATTAAAGCAATCTAAATGGTGTTGTATCTGTTATCCTTTTCAAATTCTGAAAGCCAGATACGATGGTAGATTTAGGCTTGGGAAGACCCTAATTCCAAATCTCCCACAATCATGGAAGCTTACTGATTAACATGGGCCAGAAATTTCTGATCGTCACCTGTCCTATAAGGTTATTGTTGGGAGGAAATTGAAATGTATTTTGGGTTTCTGGAGGTATATAATAATGATTGACAAAATACTAATACCTTTGAATGCTACTTTGTAATCTATCTTTGGTCTAAATAAAATTTTACACACTGACTAATTTTATACATCTGGTAACTACCACGCTTTATATTGTACACAGAGGTAAATCCCTATAACAATCATATCCAGAGACAGAACAGTGTATAAATTATTTTTATTTTGTTAAGAAACTGAGAAAGTAGAAGTAACAGAAGAGTAATAAAAAGAAAATGTATTGGTTGGAAAAGTAATTTGGGTTGAAAATATAACAAAAGTCTTAAAAGGAAAAAGTGGAGAAGGACAAACTTAAGCATTCATTGATAAATATTCAAAAGTGAGTCCTGCCGGTTCAAAAAGCATTACTTCCAGGGAGGACTAGTTAAGATTAAATTTAACTGCACCCCAGTGTATTTCAGTGCCTGTTTTTAGGGAACATGTGTTTTGTGCTAATCCGATCTGACCGCCCCCCCCTCCCCCAGTCATCTGAAAATAAAACTACACACCCATTAGCAAGTTTAAAAGGTGAAGAAAGATGACTGAAATAGAAAAGATTTTTAATGGAGCCTAATGTCAAGTATGACATCAGAACTAACAAGTCAAGAATAAGAACACAAAAGCTAGAGGGAGGGAAAGAAGGTGTTTGAGGTTCAGAAATGTCTCCTTTCCCTATTTTATTCCTGAAGGGAGAAAGGACTGCTGAAATGCTGAATCAACATTTAAAAGCGCGCAAAGACACAGCCATTCCACCCATCCTTATGACACATTTCCTTTCTATATCACCAAAGTATTGGAAAAGGTGCTCCCAATTGGTGAATGACACCTTTCAAATGCACAGCTGTGTTGATAACAGCATAATTTGGCTAACTTTAAAATCTGCCAGATTTACTGAGAATATACAAAAGGTTAAAATATCTTGGAATTTCCTTATGTACTCTGAACCACAGAGACTGAATATTTTATGCAGGTGTCAAAGCAAACACTTGTACTGTTGTTAATACCTCTGTGATACAGTCTGTAACTAAACACTTAATTGTTAGAACAATTAATCAGTGGAACAACTTGCCTCCAGAAGTTGTGAATGCTCCAAAAGTGGAAGTTTCTAAGAAGAAATTGAACAACCATTTGTCTGAAGTAGTATAGGGTTTCCTGCCTGATCAGGGGGTTGGACTAGAAGACCTCCAAGGTCCCTTCCAACTCTGTTATTGTTACTTTCATTAATATCCATCCTCATTTTTCTCCTAATTATGCACCATCAAGTCTTTGTTGACTATTAGCAACCAGATAAATTTTTCAGTTACACATTGCAAATATTTTACTTCAAATATTTATGGTTCACTTTTCCTAAGCATGGCTCCCTAATACATTTAATACTGACTAAAACATAAAATAAGCTAGAATAAAACTACAGACCTTCATTTAAAGTTTTAAAAATAGTCAAATTAATCAGCATTAGAATAAGGTCAACAGTCATTTTTTTCAAGGCAGAACAATTAGTTTTGATATAATCAAACAATCAACAAGCTCCAAGACTAATAGGCATAAGGCAAAGAGTTTGTTACAGAGAACCCAAGAGATAGGAAAAAGAAGTACTGTAACTAAAATTAGAGTGGGGATAAATAGGGAGCTGTATTTTCATGCTAACAGACAGCAATCAATCTTTAGTGAGTTATTGGTATGCAATAAAGATTCCTAACTAGCTATGCCTGTCATATGTCTTAAAGACATAAACTAAGGATGAACTTAGAGCTGGTCAAGCTATGCCATCAACTATTTGAGAACTGCTGGGATCTTACCAGTAAGATTAATAATTTCTGTTCCGTTCTGCTTTAAAGTGAACCTATTAATTTCTGCTGGTTGGCCTACCTTTTGTCTTTTGTTATTGTAAATAATACCTCATTTTTTTTTATTTTTAACTTCATAGTGCTATGTCTAATTTATCGATTTTGATAGTATGATTTCCATACTATCCATACTAAAGCTCATTATTGTTGCTTTTTTTGAGTCATTGACCACTTTGGATATCTATCTACATATTATACATAATTAAATTGTTCAATGTTATAAGCGTTTAGGACAAGGAAGAGTCTGGCTGAGTGTGATATTATTTCCAGAAAATCAATTTCACAAATAGCACCTATTGTACATCTATCAGAAGAATCAGGAAACAGATTTTGAAGAGAGAAGGAGCGAGGGAGGCATGGTTGATAAGAGATTGGAATAGTACATACACTATTATAACTTCTTGTTAATGAACATGTCACAACCACCCATTAATAGCAAGCTAATCACATCACCAAATACAGTGTATATAATCCCATAACAGCTGTTCTACAGAAAAGCATACCTATTTGCCTGCGTTCAGGAGGCAGCTGGACAGCTGTCTGATCAGCAAATCTGCAAAGAATCATGTGCTCCTAGAATAAAACATACACACACAAAAGGTCACAAGCAATTTTTTTTACTCTACAAAAATAATTATTTTAATAGGAATATCCAAAAAAGAAGGTTTAGCTGTGGTTTTATTAAAAATGATTATCAGAAAATTTTCGGTTATATTTTTGGATTATACTGAAAGTCAGTGAAAGGAGGCAAGGGAAAATTAACTCAATGTTCCTCTGACTCAGTCAAAACTGGACACAGCTACTATAATTGCAAATGAAAATTACAGGATTTCTCCACTGGCAAATATTCTTTGGAAAAGGGAAGGAAACATATCCTGGACTGTATTTTTGCCTCTTTGCTTTTACTATTAAAGCATTAAATGACCTTAGCCCACTTGTAATACCTCCTGTATTATTATTTTGTGCCTTCACCTCCATTATTCCTGACACTTGGATAGGCATACTACTTTGAGATTGAGTACAAGACTGTACTGTCTTGAGTACAAGACAGTACAACTTGTACTGAATTTTGTGCCTTCACCTCCATTATTCCTGACACTTGGATAGGCATACTACTCTGAGATTGAGTACAAGACTGAGTACTAGATGAATTCATAATGCTGTACTTTTATACCATGAACTTTTGAAGTTTTGATTTGTTTGGCTATTAAACTCTACCAATAGAGATTAACTTTCTCCCTTGAGTCTGGAACTGAGATTCATTAATGTCAATCACATGCTGTAATTGACTTAATACATTGCGCATAACATGCTTCCTGCAGAGAAGACCTTAGAAGTGGGTATATAGGGTCTACTCCCTGTTAAATGAAAAGATAAAGATTAATGCCATGCCAACAGATGTATTATTTTTTATTTTTTATTTTTTCAATGTATGCTTTATTTTGTAGAACATCTGTTGTTGTTTTTTCTTAAAACTACACTGTTTGAAGCTACATTGATTTAGGTGAAAATTATTAGCCCTGAGACCGGCACAGCTAAAATTTGAAATCCATAAATTAACATTTATATTTTATTGTGTTTTACTAATCTAGGTGAAATGTTAATATATATTACTAGCCCCTGTATGAAATGCCCCCCCACAACCCTATATATAAAATGTACACATACCCTGATTTTTAAATCTCAGTGTTTTGTTTCTATGTTTATTTAACAGTGTAATTCAAAATAGAATTAAATATAGAATTTAATTTTCCTACCATTGGCAGAAATAACACTAACTAGCTATTTTCAATTCTACATGTCTGGGAAACAGATGATAAATTTAATATGTAATAAATGCCGTAATTGGAATAAAGCCTCCCTAGATGCATTAATGGCTTTATGTGTGGAAAGTGGTCCCTCTTAGGAAACATTAGCTTAAGTGAGAAAACTGGTTATTTAAACTAAGACTTTCTATTCATGAAAAAAAAGTTTTATTGTCTGGATATTTATCCCCTTAATGGAACAAAATCATTTTATTAAGTTGTACAGCAGGTTTTCCTAATTTCTCTGGTGCCCTCCGCATACATACATGATATCACAAAGCTCATGCTCTTAAGTGTGGAAAAACTGATTGAATGCCTCTATTTTCAAGTGTATATCTTAAGATGAATCAAATGTTGCATTATTTTCAATGCAGACAAAGAGATCACTTTATCTGAAAGGCCTATAAGTGAAAAAAAAATGGTAGATTAATGAAAAGTTAATCATTCCACCATTTTTCCCTTGTTCCTCTTTTCTAAAAAGCACTATTTTATATTACATATATGTGCATTTAATATTTAAGTAATCTCATTTAGTGATACAAGGAATTTTCTATAAGAAAATTCACATATTCTCAGTGACCAACAATCACTTCTTTACTCTGGGTTGTTGGTACTACCATTTGAACAAAAAAATTGAAGGATATGAATTCTTTTAGTTTCATTTGATAAATAAATTAAAAAAATATACCACGTTGGGATAATTTATGGAGTGTGTGACAACGTCTAGCCACCAAGTTGGCTTCATTGGGATAATTAAAAGCATATCAATCGAAACTGGAAGGGTTTTCATTAGTGCTGATACATCTAAGTTATAAGATATAAACTTGGAATTGGGACACCATCTGGTATAGATTTACATAAAATGCTACAAATAAATTGGACTGATTTTGGAATGTCTTCCTGGCACAAATGTCCTTTTTAAAAAAAACAAAAACCTGTTGCCCATTTATGAAAACAATCTGTTTCTTAGAACCTGCAATGTTTCACTATGACACATCTTCTTGACTTCTGAATTTGCTATTTTCTTATCATTGCAATATTCAATGAAAGAAGAAGTTTCAGAAATTTAAGAAGTAGAAAAATATACTGCGCCCATGATAGAAAAAAAAGTTTGAAGTAATTTTCATTAGTAGTGTTTTATTTTTTCACTGGTGTAATACTTCCAGTACAAACTGGAAGATGTGAAGTAAAATGTTGTCAATAAACAAAAATAAAGGTAGAATGTAGTCTTTACATCTTATAATTTTTTTTTTATTTCAGGACATGTTGAGGTTATAGTCATGGCCATTGCAGTGAATATATGTAGAAAATAACTTTTGTAAATGAAATTCCTTTTAAGTGGATTCATCTAAATAAGTGTTCACAATAATTGAATAAATTATGTGAAAAGATTTAATCCTCTGTTCTTCATCTTACTTCCTTAGCTGTGAGTAAAGAAAAAATCATGTTCCATATGAATTATTGATTTAAGGATGCATTGATTTAATGGCATGCATTAGCTCTTTAAAATATATTTCTTTTATTAGAAACTTTAAAACTATTCGTTAATATGGTTCAATTTCAATTTTTTATTATGGTCACAGAATACCAAATAAAAGCATTAAAACAATACTAATAGTAAATAATAAAAATAAAAGACAGAATATTGCGATTAATGGTAGATTAATAGTTGGCCGTTAAAGTTTATCTAATTTTACATATAGCACAGCAGAATTTAGCCACGTTCAGAGAAACTACTTCATACTGATCAGATAACAGTTGCACATAAAAAAAGATTAGTATTTCTCAGACATTTTAGTGGATAAGGTGTTATGAATTGAGTCAGTGAGTCCTTATAGAACAGGGGTATCAAACTCAAGGCCTGGGGGCTGGATCCGGCCCGTGGGGTGCTTAGATCTGGCCGGCAGGCCATCCCTGGAAAGAAGCAAAGGATTGGCCCCTGGTGCCTCTGCCAGCAAAAACAGAGCTCGGGAGGACCACCTGAGCTCCATTTTCAATAGCAGAGGGTTGCAGGAGGTCATTGCAGCCAAAATGAAGCCTTGATGAATGGTGTTAAGTTGGCCACGGCCCCTGGCCACACACCCCAAGGTCAAACACAAGCCTTATGTGCCCCTCAATGAAATCGAGTTTGACACCCCTGTTACAGAAGATGCAGTGTGGCAGGATGTGAACTTTTTTCAATGGCCCATTGTCCACAGGAGCACAGTTTCAGCTCATATGGTATTTTTTTTATGTCGGTCCTCCAACACTGCTATGGGAAGCATGTTGCAGCATGCTAAGGTTACCGTCCTTCAGATTTGTGAGATGGTTATTTGATAGAAATATCTCACTGCTTTAAAAGATCTTTTGAGACATATATGCAACAAAATTACATTTTAATGTATTCCGATTAGTGTACATTTAAAGTGATAATAAAGTTATTCTAAGTCTAAAAGAGATCATTAATATGTTATATATTCAGCTCTTTAAATAAGGATTTGACGTACAACTCCAAATACTGTAGTATCAAACTGAGAAATACTTATTAAGAAACTATCACTGTCCAATTTCAATCTGGAGAGAAGACCAGGAGGAACAAAACCATATGGAAGCAAAATGGGTGTTAAAATAGGAAACTCTTTCAAGGATGCACATATCTGTATCTGGCCTAATACTACTGGATGGGCTCAAACTGCCTCCAGACATATTTAAGATACCATAGAAGACATTAGAAAGAAACTTCCTATTTAACAGCTATTCTTTGTACATACAATTGATGGATGAATATAGTTTTTTTAATATCAAAACTAAGGGTATTTTTGGCCCATGTTTTAAATTATTAATAGCTGTTCTAAACTCTATTTTATGACCTGCCTTAGAGATTCTTGGATTTGAAAAACAAGATAAGAAAATAAATTAAAAATAAATTAATATTTACTAAATGTTTATTCCATTAGTAAAAGGAGAACAAGACATATGCATTTTAAAGTTTGCTATTTTGATATATTTTTAATGGGAGATTTCTTTTATAGTAAAAACTAAACTAAACAAGAAAGATATGCAAAATGAAATTCTAAACCCAAAGCTTATCTTTTCCTTACCTTGTATGACAGCACTTTCTTGAACTGATGGCTATAATAGAAAAGAAGATCTTATTTTAAATGCTAAACAAATTTTTAATCAAGTGATTATGTTGTTGCATATAATATAACTGAGAAGCACCCTAAACACGTTTTATTTAATAGACTACCTTCTAAAAATGCATCAGTAGTTCAGTTTGTTTTTTAACTATGTTGCACTCTTAAAAACTTAGATTGGAAATGTTCCTGGGGAAAAAAACAAGAATACTTTAGAATAGTTGCACTTATTGCCTTATCTTTCCATAGCTATACAGACATGATAACATCTGCAAGGATTACATTCCCCAAAGATTGCAACAGAAGAGTCTGGAGAGGAAAATTAGAAAACCACAAGTGAAATGATTGGCTATGCAAATGGTGTTGACAGGGGAAAATGGTTTGGGGGACCATAATCTGAATTATCTAAATAATGGACTGCTGGCACAAGGTTTAACAACTTTCAAGAAGTAGTAAAAAACTACTTTGAATACATGTTTGATTAGAAGAGCTTTAAAACTGAATCCTGGGGTGGGATGGGTTAAAAATGTGAATATTTGTAGCTCAGTTAAATATTTATGTGCTGTAGAAGTAACAGAAGTAATGAAATATTCACTCCTGTGTACAAATCCAAGTGAATCAACATGGCAATGCTATAGAGACCATCTTGATTAAAATAAGCGAAAGAGCAAATATGCTTAGAGGATTCTGCAAAGCACCATCAAGGGTTATAGAAGTCTGTTGCTATTATTCTTCCTGGTGTCTCCAAACATCTAACGATTCAAAGAGAAAATTTGAACAACTTCTTTTAAAATAAATCTCAAATCTTTCAAAGAGTGATAATAGGATTTCAACCATCAGACATCTGTTGGAAGACTATGGTCATTTCAGAAGATTCTTTATTTGTCTTACTTGTCTTAATAACAGAAGGAGGAAACCCTTCCTAAATTCATACCAACCAATAGGAAAAAAAATTCAGGAAATAATAGGAGGAGGAACATGGAAAAAAGTGACCATGTAATGTTGGGGTTCTTAATTTTAAGAGAAATTAAAGCTTAATATAATCAAATGGGAGATATCACACTAGTAACACTACTTGTGGAAAACATCTTGAGATAGTAGTTGCAAAAAAATGAAGTGTAAATGAGGAGTATGACATGACTGAAAGAAAAAAGGGCAATGTAATTTTAGGCTGCCTCAACAGAAGATGAATTTCCAGATAGCAGGAAGGAATATTCTGCCATATTATACACTGGTCCAACCACACTTTAAATATTGTACCTAGTTCTAGGCATCACTTTAAGAAGGAATGGGTTCTGAGAAGGAATGATCAGAGGATCCCCTAAGCCTGCCTTGAGATTTAGAAGAAATTGGGCCTGTTTAGCTTTGAGAGGACAGTGGAAGGATAGCCTGCACTCTTCGTAAACATGAAAATACATCACAAAGAGAGACAAGGATCTGTTGGTTCTGACTGCAGAACCCAGATGAACAGATTTAAAGTACAGGAAGGTAGAATCCAACTGAAAGTTAGAAAAAGGTTTCTCAAAAATAAGACCAATGCACTACACTGGATCTCTTCAAGTGGAAATCAGATAGACATTTATCGGGATGCTTTAATTGAGATTTCACCACTGAGCAGATGGATTTTATAAACAAAATGACTCTTTCCAATTGTATGTTTTGGGATTCTGTGATTTGGGATTGTGTATTGCTTTTCTACATAACACACTAGTAACTTGTATTTTTCTTAACTAACACAAGCTGAAATACTTGGATATAATTTGTAAGCAACTTTAAACATTTTAAAATATCAGCTGTTAAACATGCTTAGCTTTTTTGTTTTTTCTATTATGTGAGAAAGCTTTTACCAGTATACCCAAAATGCAGTTTCAGATGTTTGATAAAATGGTATACATTTTAACAAATTGGAAAGGCAACTGACCTTTGTGGAAATGCAAACTTGGATGTATTCTGTATGAAACCATAACAGCAAGGAGAGATAACAAATGCTGCACCAACTTTGATACAGTGTTCAATGACCATGTCCGTTGCCACTCCACATGCATGCAGTGCCACCTGAAAAAAACCTCCAAATATTTATTTTATTTGTTCAATTTCTATGGCCACCCATCTCGGTAATAACTCAAATGTGAGTGGAATATACTGCCCCACTAGCGAACTTCCATGAGAAATAAAGGCTTTCTATTCATATTCTACAAAATTAGAGAGTGCACTGAGCATATTTGGAGGGTGCATGAATCAGAAAGGGAAGAGTTTCAGTGTCAGTGATAAATGTTTCTATGAATGAAAGGATATAATGAATACTGCTCATTAAGGAACCAATCATTCCCATATTATTTTCTCAACATCTGAGTTATCTACTGGAACATCAGCTCTCATTAATTGTGTTTTTATTATTCATACTCAAATTAGAAAAAATGTTATAGAAGTTGACATGAGAATGAATGTCAACATGAACTCAAATTAAATAATGAGAGTAATCACTCCAACATGAAGTAATCCATATTCCAAGCATTGATCACAATTCTACAAATTTAACAAAATAAACCTATTTCCTCAAACCTGGTAGTGAGGCAGTCTTTAAAGAATGCTTAGATTTGGTTGGTAACATAAAATAGCATGAAACTCCTACTCCCTCCTGAAGAGTATAGTATACTTTTGCAGTTTACAGATTGTTTCAACTAATTTGTAAGAAAAGAATTTCCTAATGGTAATCCTTGAGTACAACAACAACATTATTGGGACCAGAATCGCTTTTGCTAAGCAATGCAATATTGTACAACTGCATCACTTAGCATGATTTTAAACTGTTTTAATCTGCTTTAATATTTTAAGAGGCAGCAGAGACATAGTTTAGACAATGAGCATAATGTTGGAGAATCAATAATTTGGTAGCAGTTCCTTTCTGAATTTTGAATCTAAAAGTTTGAAATTCCTCAATTGTCATTATTCCAAGCTTAACAAAACTCCCAGCTATTTTAGAAATTTGTAAATTTCTATAAATTTCCCTAAAGAAACAGTGTTTTAAGACAGTATCTTTAGTTTTCAAGTGCAAAGAAGGTTATAGTTTTAATTCTAAAGTAGCTCACCCCAATATTAAAACTTCCTTTAAAATTGTCCATATTTGCTTGGATGAACCAAATATTATGTAATCCTAATTCATCACTTCTTTTTTCGGCACATATGAGTGACTGTTCCTTATTTTCCACCAAAATTATCTACATTAAAAAAGAAAAAAAAATAATCCTAGTCAATTTCTGGATTAAAAAAACAACACATATATATTTACAATCAAAAGACTGAAGCGCTTGCACAAAGTTTCCTTGAACAGAAATGTTTCCATTATAAACATAAGTGAAATGCAATTAAGCTTGACCTGAAATAGCTTTTTAAAAATGCATTGTTCTGGGCATGTCACAAAAATCAGATAACTAAAATCTGTTTTCAATAGTTAAAAATTATACTAATTCTAAAAAATGGATTTTCTAACCTAACACTGATAACAATATAACCATGTTGGTGACCTCTCAGTTCAAAAAGGACGGTGTATTTCTTAAGGTCAAAGGGTTAAGGAATATTCTAACTGCAGTTCTCAGAACTTAGTATTTATTCTTTGTATGCAGTTATTATTCTGCAGTGCCATCCAAAACCACTTTAATAAACACAGTGTAAGTGCCAAACCTACAAAGGTTTTATCCAGTTAGCTTATAAAAACAAAGAGTAGATGTTTGCTAGTTACTATATGCACTGTCTTTCATATCAAGTGCATCCATGACCACATTTATACCAGATGAGCCCAGTTAAGATCATTTTCACATTTTGCAGAACTTTGCAACTGCAGTTCCAAAATAATTTGTGAGCAAGGCCTCTTTGGTTCATTTTCAAGCATTTGGAAAGAAGCTGTTTTTTTCAGGTTCACTTGCAGGCCTCAGAATGTTCAACACAGATTTCCAAGGAAAAATCTCTCTGAGGTTTAAGAAAGAGGCATATCGTTCAGAGAAGCAGCACAATTCTGTGAGCTAGTAACTAAATATAGTTACTATATATTCTCCAACAAGGGGAAAAAACGTCAGTCAGGATGGGGTATACGTCCCGTCTAGCCAATGACCGAGCACTTTCCAAAGTCAAAGCTCTGCCCTTTCGAGGCTGCCCGTTCTTCATCTCGGTCTTCGCCTGACAGAACGTGTCCTCTCCTGACTGACGTTTTACCTCAGTTCTATTAACTTTTAATTGCTGTACTGACCTTCCTTTGGACTGCAAGTACTGTTACTTTTATTTCCTGTGTGCTGGTTGCCTCGTTTAAAGCGTTTTCTTTCTGCCGACCTTAGCTGCGTGTAAAAGGCTGTTGCCTAGCAGCTTTGCCGCGCTCCAGCAGCCTCGCGCCTGTGTCCCAGGGTCGCGTTTAGTGCCGGAAGGCTAGCGACTGAAGAGCACCTCCCTTTCTCAGCTGTTTGGCGCAGGAGGCATTTACGACCCCAAATTTGCAGCGATTTGCCTTTATTACCAGGGGAGCCTTCCGCTTCAGTTTTTTACCGCTTGAAGCAATCGGAGAGATAAGGAGGCAATCGCGCATACGGAGGCATACGATCGCAGCGGTAGGACTTTGCTTTGCCTGGGAAGCCTTCCGCCTCAGATTCTGGCGCTTTAAAGCGATCGGGGAGATAAGGCAGCTTATGGGAAAAAACGTCAGTCAGTCCCGCCCTTGGATTCTTCCGGTGGTGGTGGGGGGTGATATTAATTCTTTATCGTTTCAGGAGGACACGGAGCACGAGTCCGTCGCTTCGCCTCGACGAAGAACTGGGGCAGCCTCGAAAGGGCGGAGCTTTGACTTTGGAAAGTGCTCGGTCATTGGCTAGACGGGACGTATACCCCATCCTGACTGACGTTTTTTCCCATGTTGAGAAAAGACGTATCAGGTAAGACCAACGTCCATTTAGTAACACTTCTATATTTAAGGATATTGAATAAGAACAGAGATTTATATTTTAAAAAATTGAGGGATTTTTTGCACAAGACTTCCAGTTTGCCAACAGGTTTGAGATTATGTAAAGTTTTGGAATGGGTTAGGCCATTGACTAACCTTTTCCGGACCAAGTGCCCAAAGCAGGTGTGCGCGCACATGAATGCGTGTGGCGTGCGCGGACCCCCAAAATGCAATGCATACACAGGTCCTCCCCCGCATGCGTCCCGCCTCCCTTGCATGCGTGGAACAGACCTGAAGACTAGTTGGCTGATGGGAGGCATGTGTGCACTTGTGGCGGAGCTAAACTGGGGCATCAACTCGCGTGCCCACAGAGAGGGTGCTGGGTGCCACCTCTGGCACGCTTGCCATAGGTTCACCATCACAGGGTTAAGTTATAAGCTAAAGCATATTCAGGCAATTGCTTTAGCTTTTTTATTAGATTTATATAAATTTATATAAAAGTTTACAACTAATGTCCCAAAGGTGTTTTTCCAAAAGGCGCTTTTCTTGGTTTCTTTCCTTGAAAACATTTCACTTTTCATCCAAGAAAAGTTCAGTGTTGGCAAACCTTTTCGACACCAAGTACTGAAATGGGAGTGCGCACACCTGGGGGAGCACCTGAAACCAGAAGAGCAGTTCCCCAGCACGCACGTGCGGGAGTGCCGGAAACTGGAAGAGCAGCTCCCTAGCATGCATGGACAGCTGATCTTCGTGCACACATGCGCACCACAAACTGGAAGACCAGGTGATCAGCTTCTTGGCGCATGCATGGGAACTGCTCTTCCAGTATCCGGCACTCCTGCGCAGGTGCGCCAGGGAGCTGCTCTTCCGGTTTCCAGTGCTCCCCCCAGCGCGCGCGTGCTCCTGTTTCGGCACTCGGTGCCAAAAAAGCTCACCGACACTGCAATAAACAGTTCATTAAAATTACAACCAAAATGTGGAGTCCTTGGTGCTCTCTGAGCTTGGTTGCTTGCCAGCAGATGTTTCACTACCCAACTACATAACATCATCAGTGCTAGCAAGTGTGAGGTTTGCTTCCTTCTATATGTAGTAGCATATTCTGCCAGTGTTGTCGGAGTTGTGTGATTTTCTCCTTGGTAGTTCCTTGACAAATGCAGCAGAGAAGCAGTATTTTGTTGTGCATATTGTATTTACATAGACTGTTGCACCAGGTTGTGAGAGGACAGATCTCCAAAGTTTTATTAGAAAATCTTCTGAACTTGTTCTAATATTGCTAATTAATTATTAAATTGATATCTTCCCACAACCAGCTGATCACTTATAGATAAAATCTGTCATATTTAGGCTAACCTAAATGTTACCTTTGCTTTGGGCCTGGATATACTAATTTTCTATAGGAATTACTTTAAATGGGAACCATTAAGTAAAAATATCTATTCTCAGAAACATTATTATTTATTTTAAAAACATATAGAAAACTGATAATTTTTTTCTTAGAAATAATGTTCTACAAACTTGGAGAGCATTATCATTGAAGGATGGTACATTATGATCAGTTAGAAAAAGGTGAATAGGTACTTGAAAAACATACTACTGTATATAATACGTATGTCAGCACTTCAACCTGCGTTTACTCTAGTGTTGACATAAGAAGGAGAAGCGAAGGCATCTGGAAAGGGACGGCTGACTTTTCACCTACTTATTTTCCCTGGAGATAATGCTTCCGAGGAGATGAGATGGGAGGGGGGAATTCCTTTGAGTTGGAGTAGATTAGGGGTAGAATGACTTGGAAGATGGCCAATGAGTGCAGGGGAGTAGGGAACAGAAAGGGAGGGTTTTGGGGCTGGACGTCAGTGTTGGCTTCGTTTGGACTCAGGTTAGGATGTCGTGCTCAATAAAAAGGAGTTTTTTTCGATTTTGTTTGAAATGCATTTTATTCGGGACGACCACGAAACTTGACAACGTAATTGCAGTTATGAAATTTTGAATTAGCAATATTTATTTTATTGGTACTTTACCTGGCACAGTGGCAATATATAAGCAAGAACAATTCCAACATGGCCCTGTTAAAGACAAGAAATGAAGAAGTAAATCTTAATTCTACACAGCCACTATTTTACAAATGGGTGTGTGCTTAAATGGAAAATATGCTTTATTTTGAAGTTAGAAGAACACTACATAAGTTCCAGAAGAATTTTGGAATAGCCATGATTTATCATAAAACAAAATCTGGAATGTTTTCGTTATTTAAGGAAACAAAATCTGGAGGGATCTCAAAGTGATTTTACAGGATAAGTAAGGTAAGGCTGGTGTGCCTGGGACTTCTCTCTCTCAGGAAATCATCTTACTCTGGACTCCAACCTTCTTAAGATTCTCTTCCTTCCCCCAGACACCGGCAGTGCCAATATACTGGCTTCAGGGGTGGGCTTCAAAAATTTTAGTGAGGGGTTCTCTGCCTGGTTGCTGGGTGAGCATGGCCATGGTGGGAGTGGCCTAGCTGGCTTCCTGCACCATGGCAGGGGAGGGGGGTGTTTTTGCCCTCTCCAGGCTCCAGAGGCTTTCCTCGAGCCTCCAGGAGGGCGAAAACGGCTTCCCCAGACTCTGGAGGCCCTCATCCCAAACTTCCGGTAGCCCCGTTTTTCCCCCTTCCCCAGCCTCCACGTGCACCCTGCACTTATCTGCATCCAAAACGGGCCGTGTAGGGACTTGTGGGTGGGGCCAGCCAGGAGTGGGATTTGGGGGTTCTCCAAACTGCACAGAATCTTAGCTAGAGGTTCTCCCAAACTCCTGCAAACCCCAGGCAGTCCACCCCTGACTGGCTTGTGCACTTGTTCCTTCTGGCAATGGTTTTTTACTATATATTTTCATATCACTTCTGCTCTGAACCTTAGAACAACCACTGTCTCTGAAAAAATACTCTTTTGCTCAATGTATGGTTCAAGAGATGTATGCTTCAGCTTGGGCATGGAATACTGAAATCTGGTACAGGTATGGAACATTTTGCATATCCTTATATGCAATATATTGCAACAAAATATTGATAGAGACATGAAAGCCAATGAATTACTAATTAGTTTGCCTCTGTCTTGTAGCTTGTAGTATACTTGCATGTATATGTGTATATGTGAAAAGTAATTGAGATTGCATGTTACTATATTACCCCACCACTGCAAAAATCCACAATTACATCTCCAGGTTTAGCCAGTTTTGTTACTAAAGCGATTAGATTGTTCAGCTGCTGTTGTTTCCTCAAAGCACGATCAGTAGACATCTTTCCTAAGAATAAGAAACAGAAATATAAAGACTGAGGAAAAAATGGTTTCTTTTTAGAATCATTTAACTGAGGGGTGTCAAACTTGTGTCGTCCCGTGACGTATCGTGACTTTTTCCCCCTTTGCTAAAATGGGGGTGGGCGTGACGCATCTGGCCCATGGGCCGTGAGTTTGACATCCCTGATTTAACTATTTATTCTGATTGGCAATTGATTTATTTTTAAAGTTTAGTTTTCAAGGTTGACTCAGCCTTCCATCCTTCTAAGGTAGGTAAAATGAGGACCCAGATTGTGGGGGCAATAAACTGATTTTGTATAAATATACAAAAGTATGAAGGCTATTGCTTAACACATTGTAAGCCGCCCTGAGTCTTTGGAGAAGGGCGGCATATAAATCAAATAAAAAAAAAAAGTTTAGCAGGAGTAGTTCGGATTTCATATGGTGAAAAAAGGAGAAAAGAATAAACTTGCTGAAAATGGCTTGTACCATAAGTCAGCTTTCCAAGTAAGCTTAAGTTCTGTTGATTTCTCTGACACATCCGTATAATTTTCTTTGCCAAAAAAAGTAGTTTGGCACTGCATTGTTCGAAGATATCTACTGACTTCCATTCTGGTCTATATCTTTATTATTTTCTGTAGAATCGCCACACAAATTCTAAGTGTGATCCCGATTAGCACTTGACAGAACTTCCTTCTCTCTGCTACCCTGGTTTCATCAGACAATATAATCTGATACGACAATAATCTGCACACAAATAAATTTATTTATGTGCTTTCAATTTACTAAGGATTAAATGTCAGCCTCTACTATTGTTGCTTCCTTACGCAACATTCAGAAGTCATAAAATACACTACATGGCAGATTACAATATTTCCTATTTCATTTTAAAGAAGAAATGTTTGTTCATCAAAATTAAGGTCCAGTTCACTTTCATTTCTTTTATTCAAGAAACCCACAATTAACAAGAAAACCAGAAATTATTTATCTCTAGCAGAGGTCCCACTCTGCACAGGTTCTCTTTAATCGAAGAAGCCAAGTTTTAGCTGCATCAAGATTTGCACGAAGCACATTGTTTACACTTAATTATAAAGGTAGTCCTTGAGTTACGACCACAATTGAGTCCAAAATTTATGTTGCTAAGTGAAACATTTGTTAAGTGAGTTTTGCCCCATTTTACGACCTTTCTTGCCACAGTTGTTACATGAATCGCTGCAGTTATTAAGCAAGTTAGATGGCTGTTAAATGAATCTGGCTTCCCCATTGATTTTGCTTGTCAGAAGGTCACAAAAGGGGATCACGTGACCCTGGGACACAGTAACCAATATAAATGTGAGTCAGTTGCCAAGGGTCTGAATTTTGATCACATGACCTGCAATGGTCATGTCACTTTTTCAGTGCCCTTTGAATGGTCACTAAATGAACTGTTGTATGCCAAGGACTGCCTGTAATCACTCCATTGAAGCTTATATATTTCAAACATGAAGCTTCCAAGCACTACTGAACAATAATGGCTTACAAAAAGATCCTCAGAAAAGATGGAAAGGATATATTTGGGTTCATCCAACTTTTTATTTCATATCCTTGTCACTCTCGTTGTAGCAATGAGCATATTATAGAATATAATTCAAAACTATTTATTTTAAAAATGCATTGTCTTGAGGCAGCAGAACCAATATGAATAGTATAAAACAGATTTTACATCCCTATAAATACAAATTTGATAAAATATCAGAGTCAGATTAAAAACGATGGCAACAGCAACAGTAGATTTTTTTAAAAAAAACCTTCCAGAGCAGCCTCAATAGGTTTTCTTTTCTCTCCCATTGGCTTTATGAAACGTTAAACTTTTACTATGTTTGGCGGTGTTCTGCAAATGGCTATAATTTATTGCCAAAACACAACCCATATTTAATGTTTGGATTTTTTGTGAAAAGCAGAATTTTCCTTCACAAACCTACAGCAATTTAGACAATGACCATAAACAGGAACTGTAATTTAAATCCATAAGAATAAAAACCAGACTTGCATATTAAAAGAATAAATTGGCCCCTAAGATAAAACATTTTATTTCTGAAATTCCTTCTGATTTAACTTGTCATGCAAGAACAAGAGCCAATGCATCTAAGTTAACTATATGTTGTGACTGTCTTTAACAATTTGAGGAATTTCCCTTAAATTAGTACCACACCTCCTAAAGTGTGGAAGAGGGACCATGAGAGACAATCAATGCTTGAAAAGCTGATTTAAAATGTAATTCAGGACAGAATGGCATTACAATGAGTCTGTTTTTCTTAACTCTTATTGTTTGCTTTAGTTCTTCTAGCCAAATTGTTTTCTATTAAGGTAAGTTCTTAAAAGATTTCAAGCAGGAGAAAAATGCTTTTTCCTATACAGCTTTTTAAATTATTTCCTGGAAAGGCCAAATGGTTATTAAAATACCTTGACACATCAAGAAAGAGAAGAGTATAAATCTAACAAATAAAATAAAACAATGTTCTGACTAGGTTCCCTTTCATAAACTTTATTTTTAATCTGGGAAACTAATTGAAATAAAATCAAAACAAACTTTATGAAAATAGCAATCAGTGAGAACTTCACTGAAGGGACAGTTTAATCAATTTTCTCCCCTTTGGTACATAATTTTATTTAATTCTCAAGAGACATTTCTATAACATCTGATAAAGCAATACATAACAACATACTTCTAAAGCTAATTTGAGTCATTCAATCTAATGCTTGTAATTTAAAAGTCCAAAAAGAAATGAACTTTCTTTCTAACTCTTTCTATTTAAAAATATTTGAAGATCTGACTATAAAAGTTTTTAAAATTGTTTTCTGTTTTCCTTTTTTGTATTTCTTAGTAACAATTTCTCATTTTCCTAAGCTGTATTTCTTAATTTTTTGATCTTGTCACTTTAGGTTAGCAATGAGATAGCAAATAGTTTGGACAAAGATTCATAAATAGCAAGAAGAACATATTAGATATACCCATCCATTATAACCAAGCCCCAGACCAAACAATAAAACATTCCCTTTTTCTGGTTTGCTATACTTACCCTGTTTTCCCCAAAATAAGACATCCCCTGATAATAAACCCAATCGGGCTTTTGAGCACATAGCAATAAGGCCAAGCACTTATTTCAGGGTTCAAAAAAAATAAGACAGGATCTTATTTTTGGGGAAACTTGGTACTATATAGTAAATGAATACATGTTTTAGGCAATTTTTTAGATGTCATAGATTATTATTTATAGTAGTAAATAATAGAAAACAATAAAACTGTTGTAAAGTTTCACAAATAATATCCCTTCAGTTACCCATCTTCCCTCTCACTTTAGAATTGAAATTAAAAATACACGAGAGAATCACTAATGGATCATTGGAAAACTGAGGGAATTCCTAGCCACTGTGGCTAATCATGTTTTGTTAGGTAATTAAAGGCATTTTCAAAGTCTGTGGGAAAGAACAATTCACCTTGTGGGAGTCATTTTACAATGAGTACCATTTTAACTCATCATACCCTTAAAAGTGTAAGACAAAATAGTATGGTGAAGAACACAATCTCTAAAATTCTGTCCCTGAGAATCAAGTAATGTTTCTTACTGACCACAGCCAAGAAGAAAATGATATTGTCATCATAATTAGTAACAAAATATCCCTACAATGCCAGCAACTTCTGACATCCCAAATCCAACTGTCACAAGAAAAGATAGTTTCTGGGTGAACTTTGGCTAGATATAAATAGCTGATTTTAACAGATAAACATAAAACCAAGGATAACATAAATCAAAATGATTGATTGACACCTCTTTCAAGAAGACTTTTAATGCCAGAGAAAAAAAATTACCACAAAATCAGAGAGCTTTAATGGCATTTTGAAGTTCTTGTTCTTGTTCTCTCCCTCCCTCCCTCCCTGTCTTCTCTCTCTCTGTCTTCCTCTCTCTTCTGCTCTGGAGAGAGCACACAAGTGACAATATTATGATCAAGACTTACAAAGTAATTAAAATATGGAATGGCTATTGTAATAGTTAAAAAGTTCTGCTTTTCACTATTCAAAAGATTGTAAATAGAATATATATTTATTTTAAGAATGTAATATATATATATATTACTTATATTTCCAAATGATGGCTACATTTTATCTCAATAGTTTTATAAATGTTTTAACATTCAGATGGATTTGCAGAAAACATGACAAAGTGGAATGATATTATACTGCAACACAATACAGTATCTAAGGCAAGTTACACACACAAAGCTCTTCTCAAACCCAGGATGGTATTTCTAAAATGTACTATAAAATCTGAGCCAAGAACCTGCTTATTCCTGAATGTTCCATACATGCAGTGGTAATTTATGATATGAACATAGTATAGTTACAATTACTAACTAGTTCCCAAGAACTAGCCAAAAACATAGGTTTCAATTGTATGCACGGACTACATTTTAAAAACAACAGCTCTACAGGTAGTCCTCCACTTATGAAAACAATTAAGCCCCAAGTTTATGTTGCTAAGTGAGACTAAGTAAGTTTTGCCTCATGTTATGAGTTTTCTTGCCACAATTGTTAGGTGCATCACTGCAGTTGTTGAGTTAGTAACACAGTTGTTAGGTGAAACTGATTTTCCTACTGACTTTGCTTGTCAGAATGTCACAAAAGGTGATCACATGACTTCTGGGACACTGCAACCATCATAAATATGAATCAGTTGTCAAGCGTCTGAATTTTGATTACGTTGACCACAGGGTTACTGCAAAGATCACAAGTGTGAAAAACCATAATAAGTCACTTTTTTCAGTGCCATTGTAACTTTAAACAGTCACTAAATGAATTGTTATAAATCCAAGTCTACCTGTACTAGACTTCAGCAGTCCAAAAACTTGTGAATGACCTACAGTTCTGTGGTTTAAGTAGATTTAATTTATAACACTGAACAACTATATGGCCTTTCTGTTTCTAATCTGGTCTATAAGGTACATATTAGAATGCTTTTCTTTTACTTATATTAATGGAAACAATAATTTATTACTTAAACTCAAAGTAGGTAATCTCACAAATACACATAAGAAGATACCCATTGTTTATAAACACCAGTAAAAAATTTACAAAATGTTATTTTAATTATATCATATTATATCTACTGTATCTATTTCCTGTGTTATGTCTGGACCATGGAGGCTTTTAAATATGTTCAGTCTGTTTTCTAACTACTTTTCAGGGCACTAATCTAAACAGGATTGTTAAATGTTAACTGGCTGTATTTAAATTAATAGTACAGTCTGTTCTTATAGATATTAGGACATGACTACAAAAGAAAGTAACTATTTTGGAAGTTTAGGATATCTAGTTAGTTTAATATTCAATTTACATATTAAAATAAAGAGCTAAGTTTGGTATTTCTTAGTCTTTTTGTGGTCTAAACTCAACAAGATACTGATAATTCCACTGATTTGGTCTGCAGACCTATTTCATATCAGAAACACAATGCAACAGAGACATTTTAATGCTTTCCCTAATGCAATTTCTAAATAAAAAATCCATTCCTTGAAGCTATTTTCCCCCCATTTTGTAAACTTAAAGGCAGTTTTGGAAACCAAACAAAAACAACCTACTTAGGCTTCTAGATCATTCCATTTTAAAGCACCATAGCATTTAATCCTGTTTATACTTGAACAGCTAATATGAAAGGCAGAATCAAGCTTGCCAACTATGATGTTACTGTGTGAACTTTTGCTGCTGTGCTTATGAATTAAAAAAAAACAGCAGGAAATTGTGTGAATACAATATGCCAAGAAATTTCTTTCTTGGCTTACAATGCGTTAAGCAATAGCCTTCATACTTTTGTATATTTATACAAAGTCAGTTTATTGCCCCCATAATCTGGGTCCTCATTTCACCTACCTTAGAAAGGATGGAAGGCTGAGTCAACCTTGAGCCTGGTGAGATTTGAACTTGCAGTAATTGCAGGCAGCAGATGTAAGTGGATGTTAATTAGTCTGCTGAGCCACCAGAGCTCAAGGATTCAACTAGGTATTGATAATTATCCTCTACTTGCATTGCTTATAAAGATTATAAAGCTGAAATGCATTTGGGTAGACTCAGATACTTGCTTTCTCCAATGCATGTGTGGGGAACTGCTGTAACCTTACCTGAATGAAACCTTAACAATAATAACAAAACAATAATCCACATAAATGCAGCATACATCAAGCTCCTATGCCCAGTTGATAATGTTTAATAAAGGATGAGGTCAAGCCCAAATAGCAGCTTTCAAGATGTCATGTAACAAAATACCTCAAAGAGCTGCAATAGATATAATGACATACCTAGGAAAAGAGATCCACTATTGTATCAGTAGCAGACAATTGGATAATAGAAGATTTTGCAAATATTTAATTCAACCAATATATTATATGCTGTGGTAAAATTGATTAGGCATGCCATGACAAACAAAAAGATGCCAAGACCCTTACCTTAACTTTAACCCTAACCCTAAATTGGAAACAACTTCAGCAAAAAGTTAATGAGTAATCTCAAATCCACTTTTCTCTTTAAAAATTCATAGGAGCTATTCTTAATCCACAAATTCTAAATCATTACTGGTTGTGCAAAGGCAATCACTAGTAAAAACCCTAACCAGATAGATGTCTGATAAACTCCAAGCTGAAGAAACTGGGGTATGAGGTAGACATTTTGCAAACCTTTTAAACAGGGGTGCAATCAAGCAGATTCTGGAGAACTGGTAGCGGAAATTTTGAGAACTGGCAAATACCACCTCTGGCTGGCACCAGAGTGGGGTGGGAATGGGGATTTTGCAGTATCCTTCCCCTGGAGTGGGGTGGGAATGGAGATTTTGCAGTATCCTTCCCCTGCCACACCCACCAAGCCACGCCCACCAAGCCACACCATGCCTACCAAGCCACGCCCACAGAACAGGTAGTAAAAAAATTGGATTTCACCATTGCTTTTAAGAAAGTGCTGTGGAAAGGAATGGAGAAAGCAGTGGACTGTAATGCTCCATAAGAGCATAAAATGTATCGTATTTTTCGCTCCATAAGATGCACCTGACCAAAAGATGCACTTAGGTTTAGTGGAGGAAAACAAGAAAAAAAATATCAGGTGGAGCCTGAGAGGACCACAGATAGGTGTCCTTTCATGTGCCAGCTCTGCCTATTGACTCCTGCACTGTGGAAAAAAAACAGAAGAGGCAGGCAATGACAAAGACAGAAGAGGCAGGGTTAAGTACTATAAAAGGACCCGGCTGCTAGTCACCAAAGGACTGGCACCGTCCACCTTTTTTTTGGGGGGGGGGAGTGCATCTTATGGAGTGAAAAATATTGTAATGCTAAAAGGTAAATTGAAATGGATAAAAAATTAGTTTATGAGAATCGTGAATGGAAATCTTTTGTTTCACTTAAAGTCTGAAAAGTTTCCAGCTGGCATCATCAATGGACTGAGTTTTAATTTAGTTTCAGTCATAAATTTCCAAAATATTATTTATGAAAATATAGGAATTTCGATCTCCCTGCTGTCAAATATAGGGAAGAGTGCTTGATAATATCTTGATTCTCAATGGACCATGTGAGAATGGGGCTGATTGAATAATTGTATTCTAACTTACAGACCAGAGAAAAGTATGGTTATGGGTCACCATGAGTTACCATAACATGTCTTGACCTTACAAGCCAGTTTTATAAAGTTCTGGTAATGAATATTAGAGTCTTACAAATAATTCTCTTTCAATAAAGTTGTATGAAATAACACCTGAATGAATCCCACTGCAGATTTTTTGCGCAGTCATTACCTATCATAGATAACACTATAATGTTGGCCATACAGAAGAACTGGCACTAATAGGAACATTTTTGATAGACAACATAACAGAAATAATGGACCAGAATAATTAAAAGGAAATAAACAGCTCAAATGAAGTGAGTTATTAAGGAAAAAGGGAGAGATTGTTCTTTCATGTATAGCATGGCTATTTCTAATCAATTGTCCTTTGTATTCACTTTGTCACATGAAATAGTCTTGGATGAGAGATTGAGCAGAAGACTACTATTAAATTTCAAATCCTTTAAATGGAAACGGAAAAGAATAATCCTTGAATGAGATTAATTATCCACGTAATAGTGTGTGGGTCCTTATTGTAAGATATGAAACTATTGTGACATATTTTATTCAAAAAGCGTATATCACATGGCACAGCCTGCACAGTGGTTATGTTGATTTGTTGTTTCTTTTATACTGACCGTAGTTAAAGACCATATGTACTGTATGCTGTTTTTATTGTTACATGGTTTTGTACAGTTTGTTATTAGATATGCAGAGTCATAAATTTACGCCGTGCAGAGTCATGAAGTTGCGATGGGAAGCTATGTGATTGGAAACAATAATTGAATAATATAATTTGAAGAATCCATTACAGAAAACATTATGAGATCCCTAAGATTGTGACTAGTCACTCTGTAAGACTAGACACTATGTAAAACAATATTTGGTCTGACTGTAGAACAACAATCTTATTACAATCGTGAACATCATATAATCTCCCAATCGCGAAATAAAAAGATTCTATTTAAACCTTGTCTCAGTTACACTTGAAAATAAATTAGGGCAACAGACTTTAATAAATAGGGCTAATCAGCCTTCTCTATTTTCACGCTCTGGGTGGAATTCAAGCGCTAGAATTCTCATCAATAGCTATTCTACTCAGAGATGCTAATAATTGATGTTCAAAATACAACAGTCAAGAATTGTTATTAACAATTATGAACTATTTCTTAAGATCATTAAAATGTTGCCAATTTTTTAAAATAATCATATGTATGATTATGTATCTGGGGTGGAGTGGTGGCTCAGTGGTTAAGATGCTGGGCTTGTTGGCTGGCAGCCCAGGTTTGAGATCCGAGTGCCAAGCAACAGGGTGTGCTCCCATTCTCGCCCCAGCTCCTGCCAACCTTACAGTTGGAAAGCATGCAAATGTGAGTAAATAGGTACAACTTCAGTGGAAAGGTAACAGAGCTTTGTGACATCATGCTGGCCACATGATTGTGGAAATGTCTTTGGACAGCTCTGGCTCAATGGTCTTGAAATGGAGATGAACACTGCCCCAATAGTTAGTAACGATTAGCGGAATAAAATCTGCAGGGACTCATTTACTTTTTTTTATGATTATACATCACATATATGACAAAGTATAACTAAGTCATCATTTAATTGCTTGTATGTGTCCATTAAACTTCTGAATATTAATACACATACACAATTCTTGGAAACAGTTGGAAACAAACTTGATTTTTTAATAAAAGATTTGGGACAGGCTGGGGTTTTTTTAAGGAAATATTTTTGCCTTTTTTTACCTTGCAACTAGAGTTTTGACTGACACCTAGAAGTTCATCATAAAACCATCACTAAAAATGGCAATAAGGATATGTTATGCTAAACCAATTGGGTTATATCCAACTTTACATGAACAAACTTTTGCAAGTGCAACACAATTTCCTCTCTCTGTGTTCCTCCCCACTTACCATCCGACTTAAGCAGAAATAAACTCAAATCTTCCTACCACAAAATTGTGCAAGACAGACTTGGAAGTAACTTTGCATTTTACAGATGCCAGTTAAAATAAAAGAGAACTAATCTCTCCAGGAACATTTTATCTGATTCTATCAAACTTGCTGAAATGCAGCCAAAAAAAATCAACCAAACAAACAAAAACGTCTGCATTTTTAGATTTGACCCATGATGGTGATGAAAATATAAGAATGGTAACATGAGTTTGGCAAATATTTTAGTAGTATAGAATTAGAATATTGAGTGAAATATGACAGATCCAAAATTTCTGGAGATCCTTATTCAGAAGTGATAACATGGAACCATGGAAATGTCCTTCTAAATGCATAATGCAGAGCTACAGATGTTGTTCCATGGTTCTGCTCTTTTGTAAACCAAAGATGTGAAAAACTTGTACAGAACGAAATATAACTCACTTTTAATTTCTCATTCTTCCTGTACCAGGAAAGGCGAAACACATCAGACTGACACACCAAGAGAATGTTGCCTGCATGTAGACAATTTTTAAGTTTTTTTTCCTGGATTTTTATTGGGAATTTCTCATTTCCTGCTCTTATATTTGCATTAAGCTTAACTTGCCAAAATGACCTTATGTAACAAGAGGGAATGCCACAAGTCCCTGACCACTGAGATATATGAAAAAAAAAAAGGAGGGTTTGGAACTGAGCATCTCTTATGACAACCTCCTTGAGCACTTTTTATGACAAACAAAAAATTGCACTTGTTTGCAATTTCTGGCCTCATCCCTAATATCTAAAATAGTGTTAAAACACTGCATTTCTGCAATATTTGAGCACTGATAATGTTTTTATAACTAACATAGAAACTTTTACTGTTATGAGTGTTGGGTTATTTGGATTTGGATATTCATTGAAGCAAATTACCAATGTTCTGATTCATTATAGAGTCCATTATTGAATATGTTTATATTGCATTGTATTGGATTGTGTAAGTTTCTTAGGAATCACATGTAGTATTTAAGACTTAATAATAAATAGTACATAAAAATGTAATCTGACTATTAAAAAAAGCAATGGTTTACTTTGGATTCAGTAAATGGTTTTACCATTTTAGCTGTGATAATTGTAACCAGATGCTTCCTATAATTGATAAATATTCTCTCACAACACAGCAGAAAAAAAATCATGTTGCATCTCCCTTCATTTCATTCTCACAAAAACAAGTCTGTGAAATAGGCTGGATTAAGGGAGTATCATTGGCTCCAAATTACTAAATATAATTTTATGGTTAAGGGTGGGCACACACCTATTTTTAAAGTTAATCCTTCAGCAAGGTTATTAATTTCAAAATTGTGTTATCTCATGGATACATTTGTGTGCATTTATACTTTCTTAACTATTTTAGTACATTAAAAACTATATCCTATTATTAATGTAATTTATCTTTATTGAAAAATATACTGGTAAGTATAAAAAATGGTTCAAAGGAACCTTCAAAATGTATTTTTATGACACTGCAGTAATTAATCACTTTTCTCTTGGCTTCATCTTGGCTCTATTTTCAATTTGGGATTATTATTTTACTTTTTGCTTTCTGGGTACAGTTCTCTCTGGTGGTGTTATTTATTCATCCTATTTACTACATGTGATACATTACTGATGTAATTGCAGACATCTTTAATAGAATCTGCTCCAATAAATGATTTGGAGAAAAGATTAGATAGCTTCATGTCAGTTTTCCCAGGAGAATTACTACAGTTCTCAGTGGATTCAATGTTTTCTAAAATTATACTGTAAGTATTAATCAAGGAATTGACAACAGCACATCCATCATTTCAGATTGTTTTATCTCCCAGGGAAGATAACTCCAGTTGAAGAACTTAGAGGGTACAGTTAGAGAAGACACAATTCTTTGTTCCATGTCACATCACCACCCTTTACAATTCTTCGCATGCTTGAAGACAAAAAGTGCTGACATTTATCAGTTTTTTTCTTATTGCAACGGATGTGGAATTTGCTTGATCATAAATTTCCTTGGGAGCTGTACCTGAATCTGTATCATACAGTCTACTATGTGCTGTGCTACTAGGATACCTGCTTAATTTTATTCTACTAATCATTTTTAAAAATATTTTTATATATTTTTTAATAAACATAAAAATTCAATATCTACATGAACAGTGTGTTGTCTGGGTACAGTTAATTTTGAGAAATAATAATAGTAATACTAACAATAATATTCCTAGCATTGATAATAATCACATAATAATGAAAATATTTGCTTAGCCATACCAATAAACCTTCACTGTATAATTAATCATTCTCTTAAAGTTTTAAATTTCTAACTTTGGTTTCTGTTAGCTAACCATTGGTAAAACGAATCCCGTTAAAAATATTCTGTTTCCTCCTTCTACTTAATTTTAAGTGTTAATCTATCCATCTCTGTGCATTCTAATATTTTTTAATTATACTTTCATCTGTAGGGAACTCTTCATTTTTCCATGTTGTGCAAAAATAATTCTTGCTGCTGTTAATACATGTAAAATTAAATATGTGTTCCCTTTATTGTACTTTTCTGGTAAAATACCCAACAAGAATATTTCTGGTTTTAAATCTATATGTTGCCTTATCATTTTTTCTAGCCATGTATGTACTTTTGTCCAGTATTTTATTTTATTTTTTTGCCTTTGAACATGTCCACCACATATGATAATATGAACCCAGTATCTGATTACATTTCCAACATTTGGCGGATATGTTTTTAAACATCTTTGCTATTCTTGCTGGTGGTAAGTGCATCTATAAAACATTTTATATAAATTTTCCTTATATGCAGTTAACATTATTAATTTTATACTATCTAAGGATTTAGTTGGGATTATGCTTAGCACTGTTAAAGACATATATTTAAAAAAGGACCAGCTACTTTACAAAAGTATGTGAATATCTATTTTAAATATTTATATTTTATAATGTAAGGAAGTAAATGACTTTTCAGGCTAACCATCTTTATTTAATCTTTGTATATATACAGTTGCCTAACTTTAAATTAGAATAATGAAAAACCTTACGGCAATGATGCTTCTTCAGAATCTGCTAATAAATTTTATGAAATTGAATTTACATTATCAAATAATATAATTTTTAAACTTTAATAGATTTTAAATCTGAAGGAAGAATGAAGATAAATGTCTGATGTTGTTAAACACTGAGTTGGTTCCAATTTGCATTTCTTAATTTGGATAGCTAAACCTGCTACAGAGGCAGATGGAAACAACAACTGCAGCAGATATGATTTTCTTTATCTCTGTTTTAACTCTAAATTCCTGAAGACCAACATATAATGACAGAGTGCCAAAATAGAGCCTATAATGGAGACTTTGCCGGTTTCCTGCTGAGACAAATGAAGCAAAAAATTATATCTGTAATCAAGATATATGTTTATAATATTTTAGATTTATATTGCATATTGGGGTATTTTAATTTTTGGGGTTTTAAATCGGCCAAATCTATTTAATTATTTTAATTTTTAATTATTGTTCTGTCTTGTGTTTTTAAATTGGCTGTACACCGCCCTGAGTCCTTCGGGAGAAGGGCGGTATAGAAATAAAATTATTATTATTATTACTATTATTACTATTACTATTACTATTACTATTACTATTATTATTATTATTACTATTATTATTATTATTATTATTATTATTATTATTGCATATTTTATATTTTTATGCCATATGATAAATAATATACCATACAATAATAAATATACTGTTCTTCTCCTGCCAAAATATTCTAACCGGTTTGAAAGTTCTTTTTAATCATTTTTAAGCAAAAATCTAAAAATCATAATTAGAGTCTATTGCCATGTTCTGTCAAAGCACTTAGAGGCCTCCAACATTGCCAAAGCCCTTCTGACAATAAATCAGGAGGTATGAAGTGATGATGGTGCACAACTTGTTGAACCTCATGATTTTTTTTACTTTCCTGAAAGAACAACAAACTTCCTACAGATCACAAAGAGCTTAGTTGAAGTCAATGGTTCTTGATTTAAAACGTGCTCAATCAAATGTTTAGAATCAGCCACAACAACAACAAAAAATTATTTATACTTGCTGATCTGTAATCTAATTAAAATCATTAAGAGGAAGAACACTTGCTCTTATATAAAGTGTACATTTGCCAATGTTTCCCTGATTGATGAGTTATGATCCTATCTAGGATATAAACAAAAAGAGCCATTCAGGAAAATTCACACTATTCATGATGCGTTAACAGAATGCTAATGTGTTTACAGTAATTTATAGAGAGTTTCTGATCCATCTAAGCTTACACACATGGACTGTAGTTCACATGATGGGACTTTTCTCCGTTTCCTTTTCTTACGCACTCAAAATTTGCTCCAGATGGTCCTCAACTCCACTGAAATAGACTACATAAAGTAAGGAGGGTGAAGAGGCATCTTTCTTGCTAGTGATAGTATTCCGTGGCTGGATGACTACCACTGGACATAATACAATGTTTTTATATAGTATTCACTGTGCTATAAGATATCTGTACATTTTGTGCATAGAATTACTGTGATACAATTATAGGGCGTAACTCATCTTAGAATACTGCATCATTTTAGAAGATATCTTCTTTCTAGGCATACGTTTGCCATAATAAAGCAAGGCCTTAAAAATTGTTGCCCAATAGGAAATTGCTGCGTTTATTTCATTAATATATCACAAAAATCATACAACTCCTGGCAGGATACAATCAAATTCCTTTTAAAAAATTCAGTATATCTCATGACTTTGAATCTTTTCATGCATCTTTTTTTCCTATTTTTAACTAATTCAAAGAGTTTGCATCAACCAGTTCTTTACATAATGTGAAGTTAATCTTATCAAATGTTATTTATTTTTGGAATACTGTAATTACAAGGAATAACTACAAGGAATAAGTCACTATTTCTACATATTTTACTGCCCTCTAGCGGTCTACAAATGCTGCAAACTGTTAAGAAAATAAAAAAAGCAATGATTTGTCCCAAAAATCCCAATAAAGAGAAATTATATTTTCAAAAATTCTGTAAATCATCTCTGAAAATTTACTATCTTACTTCCAAAGGTATAATTTTTTAAATTGTTAAATTTTAAATTGTTTTCTTTGACTTAAGTCTATCTACAAGTTATTCTAACTCAAGGTGTAAGCCTGATGCTCCTTTGAACCATCCACAAATGAGCAACCCACTTATGGTGGCTTCGTTAAATTCTTAATAACAAGAATATTTTCAATTAACAGACCATTCATTTTGGAAAATATAATGAACTTCACTGACCAGAAGACAAAAAATATTAAAAGCAAATATTGTAAAACAGGAGTTTTGCAGTCAGCCAAATATTATTTTAATGATAATGTGATGGAATATAGTAAGGACGTTGATTCCCAGGAGGGAGGGGATGCATTCCAGAGGAGTAAGAGGCAACTCAGCCCAAATATTATGTGTGAGAGAAATAGGATGAACACAGCCTCTCCATAAGAATTCACAGAGTATATTGTAGATGCAGATAGTAGAGTGCTCAGTCTGGCAAGATTTTGTCTACAGATGTGAAACATTAAAGAACTCAGCTTGGAAGAATCACCACATTTCATTCTTGGTTTGGGGCCTGATTTTTAATGCCTGTTAAGGAACCTATATATAGAAATGAAATACATGGTGGAACATGACAACAAATGATTTTCTTAGATGAACTAATTGATTGACTACATGCCATCAAGTGGTTTTAAGACTGTGTGGTTGCTTGGAATCAAAAATAACTTGATGGCATGTAATCAATCAATCAATCAATCAATCAATCAATTCATCTAAGAACATTCTTAACAGGACACAATCATTATCGTATGTTTTCAATTATTATTATTTATGGTTAATTAGTAGCTTCACTGCTAACAGCAACATCCTACATTCTCCCAATTATTTTAAAAAATATATAGTTTTTTTCAAAAAACAATTTATATGAGTGTGGAATCATCATTTAACAAATGAATGAAAAAAAATATGATTTTATAGGAATATCAAGATTCTTACCTTTTCCTGGGTTGACTGCACCAGGTAAACTGTCCCAATCTAGAGCCCATTTAGGACAAGGGTGAGGAGAAAACATTGCCTCAATCCCCTTTTCCTGCATTTCAAAGAAAAGAAAGGATTAATTCAGAAATCTGATTGAAAGTTCAAAATACTCTATCTGTACAATGTAAATCATTTAGGCATTAATGATATCCTGATATTAGTTATGTTTGAAATACAGGACTATTATAGACAAATTAGGTCCTGGCTTTTCTATTTTATCAAACCAGATGCCCCAGAAAAGATTTATAGTTGAGCTAGCTAAAACTGGAATTGTTTTCTTATCACAGGAACCAAAACATTCTCTGTTCAAATCATCACTCAGCCATGAGGTTACTCTTCAGATTATGTTTCTGCTTTATAAAGTTTACAAATTTAAGTTCAAATAAAATATTTTTATCACTTAAGAGGGATGTAATTATGTAATTAAGCAAGTAATACCTCTTCCATTATAGTACAAGAATTTCTAAAGCAACCCAAACTCAACCCATTTTCTGATTAAAGTTTCATTGTCATTGATGCAGAAGTAAATTATTTTATTTTGCAGGGAATAATTTAAGAAAAAATTAGAAACATTGCAGACGTGATAAAATACAATCAATTCTCCAAACTATTTTTACTGGTAAGTTCTTAAAACATAAGGAAATATTTTTATAGTTAATAGATCTAACCTAATAAAATAATTACCTACCATTAATTTTGTTATTGTTGGTCTTGGTCCACCTATAAACTCAATTTCCTCTGGAACATTTTCTGGCTCTTTAAAAGCTGTGAAAGTATTCGGCTGGCATTCATTTGGTAAAGGATATAATCGACAATCCGGGATATTTTTTATATTGCATTTGACAGTGGCTTGCTTTATTCCAGGTACTTCCAGAACCCTTTTGTACCAGCTCAATATTAAAGGCAGCTGTAGTATGTTGTTTTGGTGTTTCTTGCAGGCAGCCTTAAAGTGATAGATGAAACGTTTATGCACCAATTTGATGTACAAAGAGTGCCTTTCCTACTAAATATATATTACATGTACAATATATATAACTATGGTGTTGGTTTTCTTGATAGACATTCTCACAAATGGCTAACAATGTAGGCAGTTTACAATTCCAAAGAAAGTTGGAGATTTTGAACTCACTCCTAATTAAATGTCTAGGACTCCAAAATATAAAAAGAGATTGAATTGCTTAAACCCTACAACTATCAGAGTTTCCATGTATTTTTGTTTTCTCCATGAGATATTCAAAGTAAGCTACCATTCAACACTTATATTTATGCTGTATTTACATTTCATTGACTGTTTTGCTTTTGCAAGGTGCTGGGGGGGGGGGGAAACAAGGCAAATATTTCTTAATTTAACAACTATTTTATTTTTCCTATGGATCCAATTAGGCTGTCTGTGTACCGACTGACGAACCCAAGCAAGCAAGCACTGTCGAGACAAGTGACAAGCTGAGAAGTGAAAATGGCTGCAACAGCATAATCACACTTTGAACTTGATATAGGCATTTCCAAGCTAAAGTCACACAGACAGGATATGTTAACTTTGCAAAAATCTTGGTTGGAATTATACTTATGCCTTACTAAATAATTCAATAATTAATACTGTTCTTGAATAAGTGCTACTGAAAGAAATAAAATAGGTATTAATTACTAACATATGAGAGTTGATTGGATGAAATACTGTATAGTCTAAATAGAATGAATATGTTAACTTTTATTAAACAGTATGAAATACACAACTAAAATGAGCAAACAAAAAACGCTAAGGGTTTTTTTTATTTTAGAAATAAATAGTTATAGGGATGCATTTATGGGAAAGTTACACATGCATATTTACTGCATGTATAGATGGCAGTATAATTTATACATAATGTATAAATTAGGATTAGTTATAAGAAAATGTCCCAAAGATGCTTTTTTAAAAGGCAACTGGACTGTCTTTCTTGAACTGAAGGAACTTCTTGGATAAGAAGTGAAACATCTTCAAGGAAAAGTCCAGTTGCCTTTTGAAAAAGCACCTTTGGGACAACCATGACCTGGATGACTGAGAATCTCCATAGACTTATAGGAGAATGTCGTTATAGTTTTCATTCATGTAAGAATTTGTTTCAAGCAGGATTATCAACGAGAATTTATGATCTACTTGGAAAATATTAGAAGTTATAAATCCTGTTTATACAAGCTGTCCCAGACAATTGTAGACAAAGGATCTAAAATTTGGATTACCATATATTGATCTGTGTAGTAACAGCAATTTTAAACATACTTACATAGAAGCTATATTTTAGTAGACTAGTACTTATCAGTCTTTACTTTCAGATGTGAATATATAGAAGGAAGAGACTATCTATAGCAGGGCTATCAAACTCCCGGCCCACAGGCCAGATGCATCACGCATTGGCCATGCCCTTGCCCAGTTTAGCAAAGAGGGAAAAAGTCCCAATACATCACATGACGACACCATGACGATGTGAGTTTGACATCCCTGATCTATAGGCTAAAGATGAACAAATCCAGGAACAGACTGCAAAAGTTGAGCACTTCCCACCACTTATCATTGTTCAGGTTTTACTTTAAAAAAACAGATAAATTATTCATTCTTACCAAAAAATGATGGACGCATGGCATGAGAACTATATCTGTCAAAGTGAAGTAAAGTCCTTCAGCAAATATATGCTCCAGAGGTGGAAGTTCAGATGTTTTTATTTTCCTAATGTGAGAGGGCTCCCTGTTGGTAGCAAGTGGCATCTTCTGCAAAGTTAGTTTAGAGAAAGCTGTCCTCAGTTCCAAATCTGCAGAAGCAGGTTCCTGATTTTCCATAGTCCTATCTTCTTTTAAGGAAATATCAGCGCTTCCTGTCTTGTCAAGCATCTTTTGCTGTTGAACTTTCTGTCTTCTAATTTTATCATCGTTGTGCACTCTTACAGGTTCTCCCAATTTGTTTTCAAACAGCAGTATCTCTTTGGGAACATTCTCATGCAGATTATGAGATACTTTTAGAAAGTTTTCAACTGCCACAGGAATACTGATCTCACAAAGCCTAGTCCATTCACTAACCTAGAAATAGATAAGGTTGATGCAACAGTTAAAGTGCTGGATTACGACTGGGAATATTCAGTTTTTATCCCACTTTCAACTGAATAAATTCAATAGGTGACCTTGGGGTAGACCTTGTCACTCAATCCAACCTACTGAAAGGTAAACAGAGTAAAATGGAGGGAGGTGTAGATGAGATCCTGGAAAAAATATTGGATATGTCATCATCATCATCACCACCACCACTGATGTTATAAAGAGACTGACCATGTAGCTGAGGATTAGTATGATAGTGACAATCCACTATTAAACATAAGGATTCTAACAAATTGATTGAAATGGCATACATAAATTATTTGTTTTTGAAGCTACAGAAATAACGCAGTCCAGAACGCAGCAGCGCGGGTAGTGACGGGAGCAGCGTGGCGCTCCCATGTAACACCGCTCCTGCGTGAACTGCACTGGCTCCCGGTGGTCTTCCGGGTGTGCTTCAAGGTGTTGGTTATCACCTTTAAAGCGCTCCATGGCATAGGGCCTAGCTATCTTAGAGACCACCTACTGCCACCGACGACCTCCCATCGACCTGTGCGCTCCCACAGAGAGGGCCTCCTCGGGGTGCCATCAGCCAAACAATGCAGGCTGGTGACCCCCAGGGGGAGGGCCTTCTCTGTGGGGGCACCCACCCTCTGGAATCAGTTGCCCCCTGAGATAAGGAGACTCCATGACCTCAATGCCTTCCACCGTGCCCTTAAAACCTTCTTTTTCCAACAAGCCGGGCTGGCCTAATTCTTTTTAAGTGTTTTTAATTGTTTTGTTTATCGTTTTAATTAATGGGGCCAAATCTATCTATATATTTTTAACTGTATTTTAATATTTGTATTTGATGTTTTTATTTGGCTGTTCACCGCCCTGAGTCCTCAGGGAGAAGGGCGGTATACAAATTCAAAATAAAATAAAATAAAATAAAATAAAATATCTACTCATACATACCGGATCAGATTCAATTGCTAGCATTGTATACCTAAAATAACTCCAAGTTTGTATTCCTCAAAAAATAGTTTTGTTTTACCATACAAGAAGTTGGTTTTGAAGACTTTTAAGATGTAGCATTACGTCTAACATTCAAAGAAAAACAGGACTCCAGGGGATATTCTATGATAGTATAGTTAGCTATTTTATACAGCTTGTTCTAGACATCTATTGATGTGCTATATAGATATATCTTTTGCTTTTATATAAAGTAGTTTAGAAATATATTTGATCTTGATTGCAAAGCACATTCTAGATTTTAATAATAAACTCACTTCAGCACAAGCTTTCAAGCAGGTCCTTTTAAAGCCCAAAAGTTCCAAAACACCTTTCTTTGAGGGATCTGCCTCGTGGGTTTTCTGTACTATATATCTCAATACCACAGCAAGTCCTGCACGACAAAATCTTCCATTCTTTTCAACAACAGCAGGTAAACAGCAGGTCTGAACCATCACAGGAATTTCAGATCTTTTGATGAAGCTAATCTCTGGGTACTTTGACAATATTTCCTCTGTCTGTTGTATATCAGAAGTTATTTCATTTGGAGTTACTAAAAATATTTTGAAGATCTTACAATCACAATATGCCAACAGAAACAAGGATATAGATGTGTGCAGAGGGTAGATACAGTCTTCATTATGACCGAAGTAGTCTAGATATAGGTGGTCTTCATTTTCACTTTTCATTTTTTCCTTAAAAAATAAAGAGGTCGAAAATTATCAATTTACAAATCAATGTACTATATCCTACAATTACAGACCTCACAGAAAATAGATCATTTGGGGGGTTTTTTAGAACACGTAAACTAGAATTGATTCATGCTATGTATGGACTGCAATCCAATGCTGAGTTCTCTTCCCTGAAACATTTAGGATTTTTTATTTGTATCAGTATAACACCATTACCTTGTGTTGTTCCACCATTCGTATTACTGGTAACTATCAGAATCAAATTTTAAAAATATGGGTAAAATTTTTAAAAACATGGGTATATCCTTGCACATTTCTAGGAAGGTAGAAAACTGATTATTCAGTGGTGTATTAACATTTTATAACTTTCAAATGGTAATATGTTAACACTAGATGACATACCTTCTAAACAATTTTAGTTTAAGAATGTAAAATGCCATACACCTATGGTTTACACATTACTGGAATAGTGATTTATTATATTGTTTATATATTGTAAGAGCATCTCATTCAAGTATGAAGTACTTGAAAGTATGAAGGCTATTGCTTAACGCATTGTAAGCTGCCCTGAGTCTCCGGAGAAGGGTGGCATATAAATCAAATTTAAAAAAAAAATGCTATTGGCAATTTTACTATAGATAAGGAATTTTCATCATCTGGGGAGAATGGCCTATTCACAATATGGCTGTGATATAAGTATCAAAAACACATGACTGACACATATGACTTCTTTAAATTGAATTATGATTTGCAAAACTGCTGAGCAGTACTTCACTATTTTTATTTTACCAAGTATATTTATGAAGCCTGAGGAGGAAGGAGGCATTTTTAGAAATTAGAAATGGAATAGAACTTATTTATCAAAACTTCATGTCAAATTTATAGCAGAGCTTGGTATAATTAAAATATCAATAGTACATTATTTTAAAAATAATGTTTTAAAAATAAAATTGCCTAGAAGGAAGGGAACTGCTGGTTTCAGAAGGAGTATTTGCAGACATACTGAGGCCAAGAAACAAAGCTTGCTTACCCCAACATGTACAATACATAACTGTTCTTAAACATTGCTCATAAAACATTCTTTAATGGTTTTTCAGAACTTCACTACATGATATTGCAATTCTAAGTACTTCAAGTCCCAATAAATATTACAGCATTTATTCATGAATAGATATGCCCAGAACTGAACAGATGAATAGCAACCCAAAGCATTTTTAGAATAAATTACACTAAATCAATGGGATATACTTTCAAGTAAACACAAAGATGTAATACATAGGTACATGTTCTTAAAGCAGGACCCCATTATTGAATAGAATACTGTAAGGGATTCACTGACTTAATTAACAATTACTAATTAACACTAACAAGTTTCCACAAAAATATTTTGAATCACAGTTCCAGTATTTTCATTATTAGTTTTTTCTTTTCTTGCTTAATATTGCATGAACTATGCAATTAGTTTCTTTCTATTAAGTCTAAGGATATGATCATCTTACATCTATAACTACAGCCTGAACTTCATAGATGATCCTTTACAGCCAATGCATCAACTCCAGTTTTCAGAGTTAGTTGAAGATAGAAGCTCTCTACACTACTTTTAAACTCGTTTTGTAGAAACAAAGAGGTGAAAATCTCAATTAAAAGCATGCCCAAGGCAACTATGTTATTCCTTATTTACATCTGGGTTCCAACAATAAGAACTCAATAGAGAAAAAATATTAAGAGAATACATGAAAACATTAGAAAGGGTTTTCTTCATCTCATCTTTCTAGATTTGATTTCTTGGGGTTACCTAAATAACTGTAATTCCAATTTTTCAATTCCATAGTAGGTATTTTATTTGCATTTCTTTCACTTCTTGTACAGATTCAGTATGCAGAATTGAACATAAATTATACAAGTTTTAATCTGCTGGTATTGTACCTACCAGTAGTTGTCTGGTCAGCTGCTGTTTTTCCAAGAAAGTGAGAAAGGAACCACATCTAGATAAACTGTAATCTCAGTACAATTATTGAAATAAACCTGAATTGAATATGTGGCTGACTGTATATGCACAAATCACAATGGCGGTGTCTATCCTGTACAGGGAAATAAGAGCAAATAAATCGTACTATGGCTTCATATGTAATGTAGTGTGAATAATCACTCCATTAGTTGCCAAAAGTCATTCTGCCCTCATACCCCAGCCTCAAGGATCATTTGAACTCTAAGCCTTTGTACAAAAATTAAGTAAATCCTCAAATTGAGTTTCTCAATGACTAGCAACAGCTTTATAGCTTTTTTTGTTTCTAATGGAGGTTCTACTGAATAGTCAGCACATCACACCAGCTAAATACACACTATACACTGTACACAATGGGTATGAACTCAGCCAATGAGAGTTTAATAATTATTCTGGTAATCTTATGGTCCTCAAGAATTCTCAGATGTGAACTTCAACCTTACTTCAATCTGAACCCACAATCTCAATTTTGAAAAGCAAAATAGTTATCTTCCCGAGTATTCTTAATTTTGGCTGATATGGAAAACAGGATCAGAGCCAGTCATTATCTGGATGGGTGACCACAATGAAATCTTGCAACTGTCAGCTAGATTAGAAAGTTAAAAAACAACAACCAGAAAAGAGCAATAACAAACCATTTTTGTTGAGATATATATATATAAATGCTTATATATATATATGTGTGTGTGTGTGTGTGTGTGTGTGTGTGTGTTGAGATATATATATATCAACAAAAATGGTTTGTTTTATATATATATATAACAAATCATTTTTGTATATATATCAATCAACATCTCTCTCTGTGTATATCTATATCTATATCTATCCATCTATCCATTTATCTATCTATCTATCTATCTATCTATCTATCTATCTATCTATCTATCTATCTATCAATCAATCTATCTATGTCATTAGGTCAGCTCAAAGGAGACATTAACCTATATAACACCACCACCACCCAAAAAAACCCAACATATGGCTATGGAAAGGAAATACCGCAGCGGCACATAATTGAAAATAAGAAATCATATTTTAATTTCTATTTTATACTTCCACTAGCCACCAAGAATGCAGACAACAAAGGAAATAAAGACTGATCCCGATTGGGCAACCATCTGTTTGGAATGGTACAAGGTTTCCTGCTCGAGCAGGAGGTTGCACTAGATGACCTCCGAGGTCCCTTCCCCATCCTATGTTCCCCTTCTACATGCTTTTAAAAATTATTATTTTATTATTATTATTCCGAATGACATGTGGCGATAGGCAGGGGGGGAGGGAAACCACATCTGCAGGTGCCTCCTAATCGAGCGCCCAAGCCCTTCAGCTCCCAACCTTGAACCGGGACGGGGGGAAAGGGGCGGCTCGGGGACGGAGAACCGTTGCTCTCCCTCCGGGTATCCCTTACCGAACGGCTTCTTGTGACCACCCCCACACCCTCAACCGAAGCTCCACCCTTTCCTCCGCTTTGTCCGGGTTGGAGATCACCGCTTCCGGCGCCAGGCCCAGGAAGAGCAACCGACCGGCATCGGCAGGGAGCTTCCCAAAGCGGTAACCTGCAGGGGGGCGCGGCGGGGCTCGATTTTGGCGGGGGGGAAAAAAGAGGGCGGCCTTGTATGTAGTGTTCCTATAAGTCAGAGCGAAGCGTGAGGCGTTGGGGGTTTAGGAGTAGCCGCGTGGGGTAGGGAGGTGGGAGAGAGGGAAACGGCGCGAAGGCTCGGTCCGCTAATGCGGTCGCTGCCCCTCCGTGGTTTTATGAATGAAGATTTTTTTTTTTTAAATTACTGTTGTACCCGTGATGGGCAGCAGAAAGGCGTGGGAAAATGACCCTTTTGGGGAGAGAGAGAGAGAGAGAGAGAGAGAGAGATAATAATGATGATGATGATGATGGTGATAGATAGATGGATAGATAGATAGATAGATAGATAGATAGATAGATAATGATGATGAAGATAGATAGATAGATAGTGATGATGATGAAGATAGATAGATGATAGATAGATAATGATGATGATGATGATGATGGTGATAGATAGATAGATGGATAGATTAGATAGATAGATAGATAATGATGATGAAGATAGATAGATAGATAGATAGATAGATGATAGATTCCCTATAAATTCATTCATTCATTCATTCATTCATTCATTTCTATAAATTTATTTATTTATACCACTTCTCCCATATTGCGTAGTATTCCGAATCTATTTGTCCTTTCAGTTCAATTGTTAATTTATCCATTTCAGCACCAGTCAAATACTTTTTTAAAAAAATTACTAATTGGATTGAGAACAGAAAAAAGAAAAGAAATAAGACAAAATAGAAGTAGAATTAAAATGTATAGTAAAAGAGTGGATTTGAATTGGAATGTTATGGTATGGAAATGGTCGCAGTTCCGCATAAGATGAATAAGATATGTTTATCTGTAAAAACGCAATAAAAGGTTAATTTAAAAAAATATTTATTTTAGTTATTCATTTATTCGTATCCATTTCATATATTCATAATCATGTTTATACTTATATCTGTAATCTTATATATGCTTGACAAAATAAATAAATAAAATAAACAAACCAAAGGTTATTTGGCCCTTGTGAGATAGGACCGTGGGTCCTTATCTGGTTTGTTCAGCATCTTGGGTCAATCCAGCCCTTTTGTTTTATTAGTAAGCATTTCTGGCTTGACCCAAGAGGAGAATCCAGATCAGCTTTTAAGATGTATTATGGTTAACCAGGCTGGGAATCAGCATGGGGAAAGAAATCCGCCCCCCCTTCCAAATAGTAGATATTATGAAATTGAAAAAAAATGATAAAATTTCTATTGTGAAATCTTATTTGATGGTGAGATTAGCAAAATATACAAATATATAAAGTGGCTGCAATGCTCTCAAATTGTAATATTGGACAGAGCATGAGCAATTTCACTTTTCAGAGTTCAGAACAACTCAGGAGGGAACTGTCAAATTTCTGCTGTTCTGTAACTGAGACTTTTAAGAAGCTTAATGAGTATTCAAATTCTGTGGCAGCTTTATCATCAGCCCAAAACAGATGTAAGATAAAATGCATTGAAAGTGAATTCTCTATATGGCAAGACCAAGTGTATTATCTGCATATTTCTCAATGTCTTATTCCCTCTGCTGTTGCTAACTGCATTATAGCTTCCAGATGAGCCTTTAAATGAGGCTATCCTAGTTTCTGAAAACAGCATTGGGTTTCTTAAATTTATAAAAACCGAAATTGTATCTGAACTGAAGAATTAATTGCTTGCATTAGTTTAAGCTGTAAAAAGTACAATAAGGGAAGAAACCTGCTTTTCTTCAAACAAACAACCTGGAATGATTTTACTAATGTAATTGTTTCCAAACTGTCTTAGAAACATGTGAGATCTGAGGGCCAAATGTATACTTAAAATTAACATTTTATTTTCTTTTTAGTTAAGGATTCTACTATGGCTGCTACTGTGAATTTGGAACTTGACCCTGTATTCTTGAAAGCTCTGGGCTTCTTGCATTCAAAGAGCAAAGATTCTGCTGAAAAGTTAAAAGCACTTCTTGATGAATCTTTATCTAGGGGAATTGATTCATGTTATCGTCCACAACAAAAGGTACTGAAATTTATGAATAAAATTATATGTTGTCTTACATGGCATATATTGTAACAATAAATGAGAGCCATTTTGATTTAATAGTTAAAAGGTCCCAGACTAGTAGCAGGAGTTCTAGTGCTACTTTAGACCCAAAGCTAGTTAGATGACTTTGAGCCAGTCATGTACTTTCAGCTGTAGGAAGGAGGAAATGGCAAACCATTTTTGAAAGTCCTCCAAGAAAACTGCAGAGACTGGACTACTGTAATGCTCTCTACATGGGGCTCCCCTTGAAAAGCACCCGGAGGCTCCAACTGTCCAGAATGCGGCTGCGCAGTTGGTTATGGGCGCAACTCGTTGTGCCCACGTGACACCCCTCCTGCGCGAGCTGCACTGGCTCCCAGTGGTCTTCCAGGTGCGATTCAGGGTGTTGGTTACCACCTTTAAAGCACTCCATGGCATTGGACCTGGGTACCTTCGAGACCGTCTTCTGCCACCAGTAGCCTCCCACCGGCCAGTCCGCTCCCATAGAGAGGGTCTCCTCAGAGTGCCATCGGCCAAATTATGTTGGCTGGCGACACCCAGGGGGAGGGCCTTCTCTGTGGGAGCCCCTGCCCTTTGGAATGAACTGCCCCCAGAAATACATAAGATCGCTGTGTATTTCGCTGTGTCCTCAAAACCTTGTTGTTCCGCCAGGCCGGGCTATCAATGTAAAGGTTTTAATTGGTTTTAAATGTGAGATTTTAAATTTGGGGGTTTTATAATTGAGCCAATTATTTAATAATTTTAATTATTTTAAATTTTGTCTGTCTTCGTGCTTTTAATCAGGCTGTACACCGCCCTGAGTCCTTCGGGAGAAGGGCGGTATAGAAATAAAATTATTATTATTATTATTATTATTAGTAGTAGTAGTAGTAGTAGTAGTAGTAGTAGTAGTTTAGAAAGTCTCCAGGAATCAATATTAATTCAAAGATGGATAAATAATGTGCCCTATCCTATGTTTTCTTATCCTACCTATCCAGAATATACTGTAGCCATATTAAAGGACCTGGTTTAAGACAAATCATTCGGGGGGGGGGAACGGGGGAACCCTATTTCCTATTTCAAAAGTAGATCCGGTTTACATACCACACTAGTCCATCAAATATTTTTTTTATTTTAATTTGGCAAGTTCTGTGAACCTAGCCATTTTGATTTATTCATATACAGTATATTTATTTATTTATTTATTTATTTATTTATTTATTTATTATATTTCTATACCGCCTTTCTCCCGTAGGACTCAAGGCGGTGTACAGTCAAGAAAAATATAGACACACAAACATCATAAAATTGCTAATTAAAATTGTTACTTAGTTTGGTCAATTAAATAAAACCCAGAATTAGATAACATTTAAAAAATCATTTGCATGTTTGTATGTTTAGCCCTGCCTGTTGGAACATCAGGGTCTTGAGGGCACGGCGGAAAGCACGGAGATCAGGGATATTCCGTATCTCCGGGGGCAATTCATTCCAAAGGGTTGGAGCCCCCACAGAGAAGGCCCTCCCCCTGGGAGTCGCCAGTCGACATAATTTGACTGACGGTACCCTGAGTAGTCCCTCCCTGTGAGAACGAACTGGTCAGTGGGAGGCTATTGGTGGCAAAAGACGGTCTCGTAGGTACCCAGGTCCTAAGCCATGGAGTGCTTTAAAGGTGATAACTAACACCTTGAATTGCACCCGGAAGACCACCGGGAGCCAGTGCAGCTCGCGTAGGAGAGGTGTTACATGGGTATAACATCAACCTTAAAAATTCATGTATTTATGAGATGTATTATCTCCAGTTTTATTCTTAATATGACATTTTGTGCATTTTTTAGGAAGTAGATCAGCCCAAAGTATCCATTCCAAAACCAGTTTCTGTTAAGACCGCTCCAAGCCTCCCTACAAGTAACAATAATGGGAAACCCACCGTAGTTGAAAAGGTGAAAAAAGAGGTGGAAAAGAGAATTGTGGATAAGGTAAGTCCCTTGTTACACTTTGAACATTACATCCATTCCTTATTTAGTAACCGAGTTCCATTCCATCAATCAATTTGTAAGCAGAATGGTTGCTAAGTGACCATTAGAGAGAGAGAAAGAATGCTATAAAGGCCTCCTCGTTCAGTTAAAGCTCTCATACACACTTATGCCAGCATTACTGTCACTCTGTTGTTAGGCACTCAAAATGAGCTTATTGGCCAGAAAATGTTTTTTATTACCATTGTATTTGAAGTGGATGTATTGAGGAAAGAGGTTCTAATAAAGTTACATATTTTAAAAAATAATATTTTTTCCTAGCTTTCAATCAGAGGTTTTCAACCACTGTATCATGCACATTTGTGTGCCACAAAAAGTCCACAAGAGCACTTCAGTGAGCCAAAATATATAACTGGAAATGCTGTGCACTCAGAATCCTGTTCCATGACATTACTGGGATGGACTCTATTTCATAACGTGGAAGTCCCACCTATGAGATATGTATATGAGATGAAAGAGACTGAAAACTACTTTAAATACATATTTTTGTTTTGCAAACTATGTCGTTCCCATATGTTACATAACAATAGTTAATTTATTTCAGAAATATAGAGTGTGCTTTCCTCTGCCAGTCATTTAAGTTTTAAAAGGGTGCTCTTCTCCTTGTCTACAAGTTACTTTGTTCCTTTTCAGTGATTAAGAGAACATATTACTTTATTCAAACTATGTTTATTTCGTCTTCTCTTGCAATTTCACTGTGCTATTTTAACAGCAGACTTTCAACTTTATAGAAGACTACCATAATTAAATTAGTTTGTCTAATATGGTGGTTCCTTGACTGGAATATTGTTGGTATTAATCCTGATGCTAATCTCGGCTTAACTGAGTGCTGATTGCTGGTGAAAAGCTGCTGTGGTCTTCTAGCTTTTTGACTGTCCCTTTTGAATGATGTGTAGATGTAGTTTATCTCCATGTGCCTATTGATGGCTGATTTGTCAGAGTGTAAGGCTTCCTGGAATTCTCTAGTGCAGTGGTCCCCAACCCCCGGTCCGCGGACCGGTGCCGGGCCGTGGAGTACCTGGCACCGGGCCGCGCAGCGGCCGGGGGACATGAACGCTGCAGCGCAAAGGCTCCTGGGCCGTGCGCAATGGGCCGTGCGCAAAAGCTCCTGGGCCGTGCCCCCACCCCTGCGCGCGCTCAGCGGGCCGCGGCGATAAAAAGGTTGGGGACCACTGCTCTAGTGTTTTTACACATAGTGGCTGTTGCAAGCCTTACACGGTATATTGTAAAATGACTTTTTTTCCTGGAGCTACTGGGTCTTTTGTTCAAAGGTATCTATTATTAGTACCACATACATCTTCAGTTTTCCTTATCGATGAAAAGGGCGGCATATAAATTTAATAAATAAAAATAAATAATTGTACCCCTTTGTTATCAGCAGCTTCTTTTAGCTTATATAGCATACTTTTCCTTCCCCTAAACAGAGATAATTACTTGGGACAAACATGTGACAGAATGTATTAAATATTTATTTGCTCAGAGTTTACATTTTGTTTCTTATGTGAATATCATTTGTTAGGTAAAAGTGGAAATCAGTGAAGGAATTGACATCGCAAAAAAACCAAGACTAGAAAAGCCAGAAGCTCATACTTCATCAATCACAATTCAGACAAGCAAGGATTTGCCCATGGCAGACCTTTCGAGTTTTGAAGAAACTAGTGCTGATGATTTTGCAATGGAGATGGGTCTGGCTTGTGTTGTTTGCAGGTAAGTTTTTAAAATTTACTAGTTATAGCATATATGAAGACCACAATTAAATATTAATTGAATCTTGTCTATATAGAGATCTTGATTCCTTAAACAATTCTCATAAGTTGTGAGATCTAAATACTTTTGATTTCTCATACATTATGTGTATCTACAGCACATCTGTTAAAAGATATTCACATTCCATGGCAGTGAGATTATAAATAAAATACTTACCAAAAGGTAAAGTTTATACATAGAAAGGTTTCTAAATCATAACTTGTATTTTAACCTGTCTTCAGGATTTATGACCATTTTAATTGTGTTCATTTGAAAGGCAACTTTAAAAATGTCTTTAAAAGATTTTCTTTATATTCCATTTATTTTTTAAGTTTGTCAAAATTACCCTTTATATTATTTATATTATTCCCTTCTATTATGTTACTGGGAAATAATCACTCTTTCTGATTCAATTAATTTTGAAAAATTAATTCAGTTATATTTTGAATCTTAGTTCATGTTCATAAGACCAATTACTACAGAATCAAAGCTGCTTACTCCTGAGTAAAGTTACGTAGAATCACAAACTATGTGGGATTTTTTTATGCCTTAATTTGGTTTTTATGGCAGCAAAATGTTCCCAAAGCCAGTATGCTAACTCTAATTTTCCTATTAAATTAAAAAAAAATTTTTTACCTAGCCTTCTGCAAATAGTTTCCATGGTTACCTATGTACCTGTCCAATGGGGATATATATACAAAAGCAACTTACTAATTAAGTAACCTGATTTGTTATCTAAAAATAATAGCCGTTAGGGAAATGGTGTTTTGCTAATCTGGTTAAGGTACGTTTCTGTTCATAAATAGGATTAATATTGTAACATATATATTTCCAGTAGAATAAAATTTAATGCATATGATTTTCCTACTAATCTACGACATTCTTATCTGATGTATCCTTACTCTTATGATTTAAAGGCCTAACTTTTCTTCTGATTCAGTAGGTAATTATAAACTATATTTATGTTTACTGTATAAGCTGAAGGAATATGATTTGGACAATGTTATTGCACAATTTAACATTTAGAATTCCCCATTAAATATATGCTGCAATTGGGATTTATTTCCTGTTTGAATTAATCGGGACTTGGAAAAATGGTTACTTTGATTTTGTTAAAATTCAGTCATTGACCACTCTGGCTGAGTCTACCGGAATTGCAGGTCAGCAACATTTAGAGAGCAACAACTTTTTAAACATCTGCTTTAGGTTAAAACCTTTGGCTTATGATTTTGTTGACAATACCTGTCTTGTGCCATATATTCCCTTGCAGCTTTCATATATGCTTAAGAGGAAGAAGCTCAGAGTCACTATGAACTACAAGATAGGTAGCATATAAATTTAAAAAATAAAATTCCAAAATAGCATGATGAATTTTGGTAACTATAATGTTGCTTTGACCTGTAAACATTAGATTATATGCTGACAGGTAATAAACATTATACCCATTGATAAACGTATGGTAGACCATTGGTTGAAAGAACTGGGCCTAGGCTTGCAGGTTTGTTATGTGGAATTGGAAAGCACCAATTTGGCCTCCACTGCTCACTCTATACATCTGTCCATCTTTTCCAATTTCACACTGTTGTGATCTTGTAGCTACTCTTAATTCTCTACAACAAAAGATACAGAATCAAAGAATCATAGGGCTGGAAGCTTGGAGGTCTTCTAGTCTCTCTGTCCAAGGCAGGAGATCTTATTGCATCCCGGACAAATGGCTGTCCAATCTTGAAGACCTCCAGCGATGAAACACTCACAACTCCAGGAGGCAAGCAGTTCCATTGGTTAATTATTCTCACTGTCTGGAAATGTGTCCTTAGTTCCAGATTGGATCCTCCTTTAATGAGCTTCTACCCATTGCTTCTTGCCCTGCCTTCAGGTGCTTAGGAGAATAAGTCAATCCCCTCCTCCCTGTGACAGTTCCTCAAGTATCGAGTGACAGCCATTCCATCACATCTAATATTTCTCTTTGTTAGACTAGACATGTCTAGTTCCCATCATATAGTTTAGCCTCTAGTTTAGCCTCTCTTATCATACTTGTTGCTTTTCTCTGCACTCTTTCTACAGTCTCAGCATCCTTTTTGTACTGTGGCAACCAGAATTGTTTGCAGTATTCCAAGTGTGGTCTCACTAGTGCAGCATAGAGCAATACAATCACTTTTTTGTAATCTTGATGCTATCCCTCTATACTGACAAATTTGTAAAAATATGTTTCAAGAGATTGCTTGAAGAAATAATGTTTAATTGATTACTTTGTGTTTTATAGACAAATAACAGTGACTTCTGGAAATCCATTAGTGGAGTGCCAGGAATGTCATAACCTCTATCACCAAGACTGCCACAAACCTCAAGTTACAGATAAGGAAATGAATGATCCACGGGTGGTGTGGTATTGTGCCCGATGTACCAGGCAAATTAAAAAAATGGTAAGATTTTTTTTCTATATCTGTGAGGAAATATTTTAACTATTTAAGGAAGAAATTCCTTAATTCACTAGAAAATGTTTTGATTTTAATAGTTTAATACCACTTTTACAAAAATAGTTACAGCAATAATGTTTTTTTAAAAAAAACAAAGGAAATTAAATAATTACACTGGAAAAAAAATTCAGCTCAAAAAGTTTATGCTAAATCGGATTCACCAACCCATGTTCTTAAACCCAGTAATGATGATGATTTTATAAACTACTTTAACAAAAGTCTGATTTTTACTAGATCAGATTAAGAATATTTAAATCTCATAACAAGTGAGGTACTATATCCTATATTGATTTTCCTGAAAAGGTTTTATTTTCATGTAAGTTATTGTTGATTTTACATGTATTATACTTGTATTGGTAAAATTGAGATATAAGAACCATTTTATTATTAGTGAAAATACAGAGTAATTTTTTTAAAAAAATCAAAATATTACAAGAAAAATCAAGTAGATGTCTTTGAAATTAATAGTTTGAAAACTAGGTATACTGTAATGGTTCATATTCCATTTTGTCAAATCAATTGATGTAATTTTATGAAATTTTAAATGTTTATTTCCATATATGTAAATTCAAATATGTACATTAGATATATAAATTAGCAGCTGCCTAGTTGTATGAAACAAATGAAACATGTTGATGAATAAATATTGTAATAGTTTTTATAGTAATACAAGCGCCAGTTTGTTCTAGTGGTTAAGGCATTAGGCTAGATTTCTAGTCCCACTTGAATGCTGGCTGGATGACTTTGGGCCAGTCATTCTTTCTTTGCCTACATCAGACTTGGGCAACAAGCCGACTGGTCAATTCCTGTCACAACAAATAGATCAACACTTGATACAAAAAAAATAATGGACGTTGCACTTTGGGGGAAATTCTCAGAAGAAAAAAAATTATAGTAGTAATACATTAGGCTGTTCTATAAGATCTCCTGCAAACCTCTTAAATTCCTTTATTGCGATTTCCCAATGTTACTTTCCAGAATGTCTAGTAGATAGTAGTGTTAAAGCAGAAAGCTATTTTTTATTTTAACATTTTTTCACATGTACAATATGTAATTTACACAGGCTCAGAAAACACAGAAGCCTTCCCAGAAGCCAGCTCCTGCTGTAGTGTCAGTAGTTCCAGCTGTGAAAGATCCACTAATAAAGAAACCAGAAATTAAGCTAAAATTGGAGACTACCCCAGCCTTCCTAGCATTTAAGAGGACCGAGGTCAAGGTACTGTGCAGAGTGTACTGTGAAATATTGATAGATTGATTGAATTTATAGCTTTGTTTTTAGTTTAATTTTGTTTTGTTTTTCTAATGAGGAGTGTTTTGTTTTGGTAATGTTCCTAACCTCATAATATCATCCTCCACTTTCACTTAGAATTCCACGTTAAATATTTTTATTCTTAATTTTTTTCCATTTTGTTACTGATTTTGAATAAATTACATAATTTAAGTAACATTATCAATAAAATTACATTTAATAAGATTTTGTTTTAAAACAGGATGCTACAGGTTATTTTCAGATATATCTATATTTATTTCTAGATTTAGATAGGATATAATAGTAGTGTTATCTCTGTAAGTTTTTAATTGTTCTTTCTTTGCATTCAGATTAAAGACTGTAGTAGGAAGTTTATTTATGGGGGAAATCACATTTTTACACCTAAAAGTTGTATAAAGTAAAATAAGTTTTAATAATAAAAATGTTAAAATGTTATGTTTCTCTTTTAGTGCAGTATTAGTTACAGACTAAAGGAAAGCAAAGATCACAAAAGGAAATAACCAATAACATTTGTGCTAAAGTTACAGGTAGTTCTTGACTTATGACCATTTAATGACGGTTTGAAATTATGACAACCTATCCTCAAAACTACAACCATTGCACCACCCTCATCAGACAAGCAAAGTCAAATGGAGAAGCTGGATTTGTTTAATAACCACAATTCACTTAATAACCACGTGATTCACTTAACAACAACGATAAAATAGTAAAATCAGATCCAGTTGCAATGACTCAGTTAAAGACTGCATCAAATTCCACTCCTAATTGTGGTTGTAAGTCAAGGAGTACCTGTATTTGCTTCTGCTATTGCGATTTAGGAAGATTCTAGACAAATTCCAGGGCCATGGTAGTTAAGTTTCTTAAAAATTCGGAAATATCACTGGCCTTGACTACCAGCCGCAAAAAATGCAGAACCAAAATTAATGTGTGTTACTTTAGGTTAAAAAAAAAAATGATAGTATTTTAAACCAATTAATATGCAGGACACATGGTTAAATTTTATACGAGTTCTTTTATATTTGTAATAGATAAGAGAATTCTGAATCAGTTTGGCAGAATCAGTTCTGATTCTCATCAGAATCAAAAAGCGCAATCCATTTTTCATCTTGTGCCATTTAGAAAACACTTCATGCAATCCTAACAATTTTAGTGAGACTTGTACAGCACCATTTGTGGTTTACTGTGTCAAACAATTGCAAATAACTGTGATGGAAACCTATACGTGTACTATGTACTATGGCCTTGATGGCAAACCTATGGCACGCATGCTACAGGTGGCACGCGGAGCCATATTGGTGGGCATGAGAGCTCAGCTCTGGTGCGCATGCATGTGCCGGACAGCTGATTTTCAGGCCTTCTAGGCCCAGTGGAAGTCACCAAAGGACCATTTCTGGCCTCTGGAGGGTCTCCGGGGCAGGGGGAAGGCCGTTTTTTGCCTTCCCCTGACTCCTAGAAAGGCTCTGGAGCCTGCAGAGAGCAAAAAATGGGCCTACCGGGCCCACCATGCCATCGTGTCCAAAAGTGGGGGGAGCGGGGGGAGGTCATGCACGCATGCGTGGGGGGCGCATAGAATTATGGGTGTGGGCATGCGTGCGTGCGCTCCCCCCATGCTCCCCCCACTTTTGGCACGTGATGGCAAAAAAGTTAGCCATCACTGTACTATGGTAACTTACACATCTACTATTAATGTGCCCTATTACATTTAAATGCCTAATTTTGTCCCAATAACTACAAATTATATTCCTGAGATCCATCATTTATTTTCATGTTAAAAGTAATTTTTGATTTTAAAAAAAAAACATAGGTATGGCTCCAGCAAGTTTTCTTACTTGAATAATTCTGAGATTTTTGCCATATGAGGATGGAATATTGAGCTACAGTATTTTGTACCTACAAGAAAAAAGTGGATGCTATGGTTATGATTGGCCTGGAACATTATAAAGATATTAATGTGCTTCTTTTTGTATTCTGAGACTTTGAATAAATATTAGAGTCCACTGAGTTTTTCATCGAATAATGATAGGAAGGTAACTGCTTGGTCCTTTTGCTTTGCATGCTGATCTCTGCTGAATTGCATGTAAGGTAACACTTGCTTCTGTCTGATTTTAGACTTCGGCAACAATGTCAGGGAACTCAACCGCCGCCAGTGTTTCCTCCTCCTCAAACAGTGGCCTTACGGGATGGGCAGCTTTTGCAGCAAAGACATCTTCTGCAGGCCCGTCAACAGCTAAGATGGGGTCTGCCACCCAGAGTACCAGTGGCAAGCCCGTCACTGGCTCAAACAATCAGAAACCCACTGGTTTGTCAGGCCTGGCCACAACCAAAGGAGTAGGGTCAAAAATAACAGCTGCCAGTAGCACAAACCCTAGCCAGTTGAAGCCATTACCACCTCTGACATTGGGGAAAGTTGGTCTCTCTCGGTCTGTGAGCAGTGACAACGTAAGCAAAATAGGCCTTCCTAATGCAGGCAGTTCAACCCCAGGCAACAGCCCAACTATTGGTGGAAATGGCAGCAGCGTGGCAGCAGGGAGCAGCGCTAGCAAATCAAGTACAGAATCGGGCAACCAGTCCCCATCGCTGAAAGGTCCAACATCACAAGAATCTCAGCTCAATGCTATGAAGAGGTTACAGATGGTCAAAAAGAAAGCGGCTCAGAAGAAGCTAAAAAAATAACAGGTCCATTTTTAAAACAATAGATAAACCTATCATTAGTTCTAGTCTGCAAAGTGCTAACATGTCATTCAGCTCTAGCCAGATAACAGTAAAATCAATGATCTATAAATTACTGTTGTGTTTTCATTTGGCACCCATGTGTGTAGTCACAAGAATTAATATATTAGTAAAAGGTCCCGTTAATTTACAAGCTGTCTTGTTTGTACCTTTCTCATTAAATTAGAGCTACAAAAATCCAGATACTACCGGTAGATGGTAGTAATTAGTGTTTGTAGTCCAGGAACCATAGCTCTAATTAAATACAGTTATTAAATGCAATTTAACAATATTGATTCTTTTAAATTATATTTGATGCTTTACTCTTCTTCAAATATAGACCTAAAAACCATTATGAATGCTAAGAAATTTGTGTGTGTGTTGGGAGGGGGCTCCTTTACAATGGTGATACATCGGCTGCATTTGCCATTTCCAGTGGAATAAACAAGGTTGTGTGTTAGTCCCAGTCCTATTCAATCTCTTCTTCATTTGATGTTGTCCAGGGTCTGAAGGAGGGAATATGTGTACATCAGGTACCAATTGGAAAGCTCCCTCTTTGGCAACTTGAATGCAAACAGTGACTCCGTAGAGTCATTCAAGGAACCCTTTTTACTGATGACTGTATACTCCTGGATTAGTGATCCTGAAGAAATTCTCAGATGCTGTTTTGGCCTAATTATCACCCTGAGAAAGACTGAAATACTCATCAGCCTATGCCAAATCCGAAGACCATAGAACCACTGTTGATAGCACCTAGCTGACAAATGTAAACAGCTTCAAATATAGTTTGGAAGATGCATCTCAAGTGAAGGTTCTTTGGACATTGAAGTCAGGATCAGCAGGGCAAGGCAAGCACTAGGGTGCTCCATCAACACAATATCCATCTCTCCAGAATGCTGAAAGTCTTCAGAGCTGTGGTTATCCCTTCTCTCCTATGAGGATGAGTACTGGACTCTACTGAAGGTACAGCAAACAAAAGCAGACATTTCACATGAGTGCTCCATCCTCGACATTTGCTGGCCAAGACCATGTCTTATTTTATAATTTATATCTTATCTTTTAAGTTACACATCTTTCCAAAGAATATCTAACATATTCTGTATATACAATGCCTTAAAACCAAAATCTTGTCTCCCTTTTCTTTTGTGCTCTATAGAAATCAGGTAAGAGGATGTTTTCAATCTGTTTGAAATTTAAACTTTAACCAGCATCACCAACTCTGTAATTCTGGAAATTTATCCAAAATATCTTACCAACTCTTGGGTCTCATGAGACGAAATATCACTGTACAATATTTTTAGCCACTTGCACAATTCAGGTACTTCTGGAAGGCAGATCCATGTTAATTTTATATGTAAAATATCTCAAAAGGAAAGGAAGTGATTCTATTCATCATAAAAAAAAAAAGTTCGCAAGGTACGATTACCCAGTTTAGAAACTACTTCACTAAGCTGCATCACTTGCAATAAGTCTGACAAAAAGAATTGAAGCAATATTTATTTCTTGCTTTCTTGCTGTTTCTTCATAGAATGGCAGGAAACTTAGAACTTTGAAGTTATGTGTATGGTAAAAGAAAAATCAGTTCTGCGAGCATTTTATTAGTCACAAAATTGCAAAAGAAAGCTTATGTACCACACAAAGTATAGATGTCTGTCTGAAAATCAGAAAGCAATAGAAAGATCAATTATTCATGGAGTATTTGCCACCTTATTATGTGAGCGGTCATTGAAAAAGTCATATTGCTGAAGTTCTCAACCCAGCAATGAAATATATGAGACTGACATGAATGAAGGCAAATATACATGCCCCAGGTTAATGTTGCAGGAGCCAATCTGGGTCAGTCATTGGGACCAGAGATATAATTTTCTAAGCTTTTGGCCTCGTGGTGGAAACTCAGACTGATTCTAAAGTCTGTTTGTAAACTATCCCTACAGGATTGATCCTAGAGACCATTTATAAATAGTTTCTTGAACTCTACTGACATATACTTCACTAGTTCTTAATACATGGAAAATAGCATCAGATTTAATGACTTCTGTATTTGTATTTATAAGTGATTTGGAAATTGCCTAGGAGGATATCATTTATCATGAATGAAGGCAAATATGTGCTGTGCTGTCCCACTCACTCACTCACACACACACATAACTGGTTTAGTGAGTTTATTAACATTCTCCACCAATTCTCTTCATCAAAAACCCAGAACTGTCCCAATTAAGTCCATCCACAAGCAGACCAATGCTAGTCCATGGAGCAATGATCAAAAGAGTACAAGGCACTTGAAAGTTTCTCAATCAAAATAAAGCCACCAGGCAAATTTAAATCCACAACACGAGAGGTCACAAGGCAAGAAAAGTCCAGAGTTTCCAAGGCATGATCCAAGTCAAGGTACAGTATCAAACCAAGGCAGGAATCACAACAACCAGAAAACACACAGCTAGGAAACAAACACGTTCCCAGCAGCGCCTTCATCTGTCTGCTGTGCTAAATAGCCAACTTTCGGTGCAGTGCATCTGCCTGACCTCTGCTCCTGCCTTTTCTCTGTCTTATGTGTTATTGGATCAGGTGCAGAAGGCAGTTCCTCTTCCTCATCATTGACTAGCTGCAGCTGCATGCTTTCCCCACCTGGCGTCTCAGGATTGTTCTGTTGCAGCTGTGCTTCAGCCAAATCCCTCACAGACAGCAGCTCGGAGCCATCAATCAACTCAGCTCCTGCCGTGCCAGGAACTGGTTCATCTTCCCCCAAGCTGACCTCTAGAGGGGTATCTGGGGGAGTCATCAGTTTCCCAGGATAATGTTGCAGGATCTAATCTGAGTCGTTCACCAGGACCAGAAGTTTTGTCTTCTGACTTGTGCTGGAGCCCAACCTCAGGGAAGTTCTCTGTGACAGTTCAAAAGCTCAGAAGACAAACCTCTGGTCTTGGTAGCCCGCGCAGATTGGATCCTGGATATCATTTGTGTGTATATTGAGTATTGCACAGAAATTTTGCTTTTAAAATAACCTAATGGTTTGGGACAATACAATATTGTATTAATTTAGACATCTGGTTTAAAGAAAATACTGAGATTTCATTCTAATGACTGCCTTGATCCGGTGCTCCAAACTTTGGTTCCCAGAGCACCCAAGTTTGCTTCATCATCACCAATTCTATCCTGTTACTTGCTCTTGGGGAACATGTCCTCTGGGCCATTGCAGAGTATGTAAACACAGTATAATCCTACAGATGCTACATTGGAAGCGAGCACTGCTAAATACAGTGGGATTTATCCTTAAAATACAATTCTGAAACAAGAAATGGGTCCCATTAGAATTTATGAAGCATAATTCCTGGTGTATACAGAATTGCATTTATCTCACCATTGAGGTTAACAGCTGTCACTTAAAATAAATTTCAGGAAGCATTTTCAGCAGAACTACAGTTCTGAGATTACAGTTCTTAATCTGAGATTAAAAAGTAATATGTTGAAAGGTCAACAAAAAGTGCATTCAGTTCTTTACAAGCTTGGAACTAGAAATGTCTCGCATAACCAAAAAGGTACTTCCATGTGCAAGAACTCTCCAGTGAATTTTCTCAACTTCTCTGTACCATTTTAGTTCCTTATATCTGAGTCTAAACTGTTTCTAAGAATATATAGAAACCTGAGAACATTCTTGGACAATATAGGTTCTTCTTGCCCATTCCTGATTAATTCACAAATCTACAAAAATCAAACTTCGAATTTTATAACTGGCATAGTTGGATTAGTTGTGTTAGGTCTTCACAGCAAAGATCAACAAGTCATTTTGTGGCACCTAAAGGACCAAGTAGTTTATTATGTCATGAGATTTTTGTTGTTATAGATAGTTTAGTGCAGTCATCCCCAACCTTTGTGGCTTGGCGAGCTGGCTGGGGGCAGAGGAGAACCGGGTCATGCACACAGTGGACTAACATTCACACACAGCTCAACTTGCATGAGCGACGGGCTAGCACGCAAGTGCACACACACAACGCTACTTGCACAATATAGCGCTCTCAAAGCCCGGTTCCAAATAGACCACAGCCTGGAGGTTGGGGCCCCTGGTTCAGTGGATGAGTTCAATATAATTAAATTTCTCAGAAATCTGTGAAAGGAATTACAAGAGTTCTTGTCCAGTCCACTGTGACAAAAGTAAAAGTAAATATACGCATTCCATCAAAAATTCTTCTTCACAAGTACTTCAATTCCGGATTTTAGAAGCTCTTAGCTTATTGCATTTTTAAGGCACAAAAATTCATGTGTGATAATATCACAATAAAAGTCTTCTGGCTCTGAGAATTTATTCCGTAAGATTAATCTGATATTTATGTGTATGTCATCTTCCCAAGATAATTAGCTGGCACATATCCTTTTTGTCCTTCGGCTTCAGCTAACCACCATTCTTTATTGCCACTCAGGTCCGAAAAACGAAGGATTTGAACTCGCTGATACTCATGAAGACTGAGTTCCTGCTTACTCCTTGCTTGAAATGCATGAACAGCATAGAAAGTCTAAGAGATAGGAAACATAAGAGAGAGAGAGAGAGAGAGAGAGAGAGAGAGAGAGAGAGAGAGAGAGAGAGAATGAATGAATGAATGAATGAATGAATGAATGAATGAATGAATGAATGAATGATCCTACTCCCTATTTCAGTGAAAAACTGGGGGGAAAGCACCCAACCAAATCAGCTCAGCTAATCAAGCAACATCCGACTATGCTTGTTTCTTTAAAAAAAATCTTGTGTCAGTTTTGGAATAATGTGTTTGAGTAATATCACTAATATTAGGCCCAAATCCCTAAATTTATAAACTCTATACTTATTTCCCAATGAGATAAGTATGAAATCATGAAACAGTGGTATATTAAAGTTACTTCCTGGGTCTTGGAATACTTTTCTTGATTATCACTAAGAACCATAAAATGCGACGTGCTCTAATTTAAAATAATTTTGCAGCAGTACAGTATCAGCTCCAGATTTGGAAAAAAACAAGACCCAGAGCCCATATTTTAAGTAGGCCTACTTATTTGCCTTTGTCATAACTGATCATTTGCACTTCTTCCTTCTCTGAGATCAGACTATACAAAAAAGAGTTGGCAAGATTAGTAGATGCTGTAATTCCTTTATCTGGAGAAGAAAAATGATTAGGCAGCTACAGTTAGAAAGTGGTGACCAGCAACTACGGGTAACTCATCCCTGAATTCATCTCCTCTCCTTTTTTAATAAAAGGACTGGTCATGAAATCATGCTTACGTGTTGCTCATCTGTTTCATAAAAGCTGTCCAATTCTGAGCCATTCACAAATTCTTTTTCACACAGGCTATTATAGGAAGAGTCACTGCCACTTCTTTTGTGTTCTGTGGGTTTTGTACTGCTGTCATCCAGTTGTCGCGCAGAGACAAAAAGGCTGATGTTATCAAAGTCACCGTCACAGAAATGGATTTCCCCAGGATTTTTTGGTTCCTTGGCTGGTTTATAGGGTTTCAGGAAGGAAGAATAAACGTATCCTTTAAGAACTATACATAGGGGAGGAAGAAAAAAAAAGGCCAAGAGTAACAAAAGGTTGAGTTTTTTATTTTATTGTAAGCGCCTTAAATTATTGCAAGTTAAAAAGAGAGACAGAGAGAGAGACATTGCAATCTGAAAACCCACTGAAAGTTGGAGGAGTCATGAAAATGCTCTAAAGTATTGCAAACTATACAATCTAATTAACATTATACTATCAATTGTGTTTTGTTTTGTTCTGTTTTGGCAAGTCCTTATCCCATACCAATATTCAGGTTAGCTAGGCTTAGTACTTGTGATGCAAACTCTGACATGTTCACTAGACTGACTAGATTACTTCTTCCAAGTTCTACAAGGCACTGCCATAGAGTTGAAAAGAAGACAATCACTAAAGATGGGCAAGAACCAGCCATAAATGCTGGATCAGTTTAATATGGACTGCCTTCTGGTTAAATCAGGAAATTTCACATAAATCTCAAGTCAGTGGCTGCCAGGAAGTAGAAGTTCATGAATCTTAAAGTTGCAGGGGATGAGAAACAGAGGTGGGTTTCAGCAGGTCTGACCAGGTCTGGAGAACCAGTAGCGGAAATTTTGAGTAGTTCGGATTACCGATAAATACCACCTCTGACTGGCCCCGCCCCATCTATTCTCTGCCTCCCGAGTCCCAGCTGATCTGGAGAAAATGGGGATTTTGCAGTAACCTTCCTCTAGAGTGGGAAGGGAATAGAGATTTTACAGTATGCTTCCTCTGGAATGGGGTGAGAATGGAGATTTTACAGTATCCTTCCCCTGCCATGCCCACCAAGCCACGCCCACCAAGCCATGCCATGCCCACCAAGCCACACCCACAGAACCGGTAGTAAAAAAATTTGAAACCCACCACTGATGAGAAATATGGCTCTAGAGCAAGGGTGTCAATCTCGATATCATTGAGGGCCACATTAGGATTGTGTTTGATCTTGGGGTGCTGGGGTGGGGTGGGGTGGCGTGGCAGGGGTGGGCATGGCCAGCATGCCGTCACTTGTGTTGGGGGGCACCTGTGGTGGCCCCAAGCACTCTGCCAGGGAAAACGGGCTCCTGAGCTGTTTTCAGCTGTGACGGCCTCCTACAAACCTCTGCCAGTGAAAACGGAGCTCGGGGTGGCACGTGTGACCCTCGCGAGCTCCATTTTCAATTGGCAGAGGAACCACGGGCTGGTCCTTTATTGTTTCCAGGGTGGTCCCACAGGCCAGATCTAAGCACCCCATGGGCTGGATCCACCCCCAGGCCTTGAGTTTGACCTCCCTGCTCTAGAGAGCTGAATACTTCAAAAACTTTGAAAGATTCCAAATGCATGTTGAACTGGATTCAGAAGAACTGGAAGATTAGTTAAGATGATTTCAATACCTTATTTTGTTTTAATGTATTTAATTGTTGGCCATTCATTTTCACTGAACTGATGGATAGCACAAACAAACAAGATTATTATTTAAATCAAAAACCATAGCCATTTAGGAATAGCAATGTAGAAATGAAAACGAAAAGAGGTGAAACAGTGATTAAATGGAAGTGTCCGTTAACCCCATATCTAAAACCAAGAAGGTAATGTTACAGATCAGGTCTCTGCAACTAGGGCATATCTATGCTGAGAGTACAATATGAAGTACTTACTTCCAGTATCAACAAGCCACCTGCTTGTAGAGCCAAAAGGATCCTTTTGGTCTATAAGAGCCACCACCTCTCCTTCATAAAGATCAATATCCAACTCCTGTGTGGCATTGCATTTACGCTTGGCTTGGTATAGCAAGTCCACATTGTACATAGAAAGTAGCATTAACCGGTGGACTTCTTTCTGACGGGGAAATTCAGGCTGGAAACAAAAAGCTGATTGAAAGAACTAATATACCATGGAACAGCATGCTCACTGTTAATTGCAATTTTCTACATAATGTGATTTCAGTCCTGGCCTGGTTTAAAATAAGAAAAGCCTTATTTAGCTATGATCTGTCAAATAAACCACAATTAGCCAAAGCCAAACTCAAGTTCAAAATCATATTATGGTTTAGTCCAGGGGTCAGCAACCTGTGGCTCTGGAGCCGTATGTGGCTCTTTCATCCCTCTGCTGTGGCTCCCTGTCACTCAAAATATGCATCATAACTACCAATGTGCGACACCTGCCAGCATGTGATTTATTGAACTTTTCAACTCCCAGTAGGCCAACCATGGATAAATCCAAGAAATGAAAAGTTTCAGAAGAAAACAGAACATTTAATTCAACTACATATGCTAGTTTTGTGGCCGCTCAAGAAATAGTCAGGCACAGGAAGGGTTTTGTGGCTCCCGGTGTTTTCTTTTCTGTGGGAAACGGGTCCAAATGGCTCTTTGAGTGTTTAAGGTTGCAGACCCCTGGTTTAGTCCAATGTATGAATCCAATCTTATTAGTCATATACTTGTAACTGGTTCATATTTTTGAAGCTGAGAGATTCCTCTTCCACAAAGAAATTCCTCTTCCACAAAATTTGTCTGTTTCTCTTGTTTTAATACATTCATTCGGTGAATTAATATAAGGCATTTGAACTTATCCTTATCCTATAGTGATTCACATCACAAGGTCATCCTTTAGAGATTAGCTATCCATGATAATACTATATTATGCATGGAATGATATACATCAGTCAAATGGTAGATATACATCAAGATTTAGCTGCTGCGTCCTAAGCATCTGATATTGTTAACATGAAGCAGACCGGAGTGAAAACTGGGATCCATACATCACCAAAAGCAATGTCTATTTGTTAGAATTGTATCCACTTCAGTGCAGATTACTCAGTCATGGTTTAGCATGTATGCACTTAGCCATAGTAGTTTTTACAGTATACCCAAGGGAGATCTCAGCATCTCTAGATTGAATATAAAGATGGTGAATCCCTAGCTTCATGGGTGTCAAACTCGCACTGTCATGTTGCTGTCATGCGACTTTTCACGAAGTTTCCCCCTTTGTGGAGCTGGGGTGGGCGTGGCTTGTGTGTGACGCATCCGGCCATGCAGGCTGCCAGTTTGACACCTCTGTGCTTATCTTGACATAATTACTCAATTTAATGGCAAATTGCATACCTGGAGAGAGACAGGCCTCTTTTTTTCAAAACTCAGCTTTCTTTCAATAAAAGTTACACAGTGGTTTTCCTTGATACAGTTCAAATTGTGAACATCTTCAAGAACCTGATCTTGTATTTCACTGATACTGGGAGAAGTTTTCTGCAAATGGTAAAAGAGACTCAAGGTTACCTAATCATTCATCAGCTTCATGTAGGAAGAAGCTCATACTAAGATCTATATCTCTATCAGAGATCACAATAGACACATATTAACACAATTAACACATTGTAACTACATGTGCTTACCGGTCATTGTGCAAGCACATTTCCAGTTTCCAACATCCTATTGCCTAACAGTGCTGAATCAGAAAACAATGGATAGCAAAAGACCCAGCTGAGCGAATTTAAATGTCATATGCAAGAGATATGCCACTTCCAGATAATGTAATCCGCTCTGCTTACTTAATTGGAGCTTAATCACCAAAGGGATGTGCGGAGAATTGCTCTCATAATTTATTAGCTCCTAGATTTAAATACGGTTCATATAGTGATGTGCAACTTCCCTATAAGAGCACAGTGGTTCATGTGGTTGGACGCTGCAGAAGAGGTTAGCTAGCCCACGTTTGAGATCCAAGGCTGCCATGGTGCAGGGTTGAGCTCTCATCCGTCACTCCAGCTCTTGCCAAGGACATGAAAAGGACCCCCAAATTGGGCATGCCCAGGGCAGCTGCGATGACACCGGCTAATAGCAATAGCAATAGCACTTACAATTTATATACTGCTTTACAGCCCTGTCTAAGCGGTTTACAGAGTCAGCATATAGCCCTCAACAATTTGGGTCCTCATTTTACCCACCTCAGAGGGATGGAAGGCTGAGTTAACCTAGAGCCTGGTGAGATTTGAACTGCCAAATTGCAGGCAGCTGACAGTCAGCAGAAGCACTCTAACCACTGTGCTTCCATGGCTCATCCTTAATCCTTTCAATCTGGAAGTGCCTCAGGGTTTATAACTCGATGCTCATAACTTTCCCTAGAAAGAGGGATCATCTCTTCATTCCTATCAATATTTCACCTACCAGCAAGATAGTACTAATTCTTCAAAAAGTTTCTCCAATATTTTTTAATTATTCAGTTGGATAAGGGTGAATTTGCTTTTATTAAATTTTCTTTCAGAGGCAAAGAAAACCTTGGTGAAATTTTCATGGATGGAGTTTGATTTTGTTGCGTTTACTCAATGTCCTGTATTCTATTATCAATGTCCTGTATTTTTACTAATGCAAGAATCTTATCAGTACTGTAGTCAGCCTCCCAGGCTTCCTACCCTTTAGTTTAAACCAAGGGTGACAGCTTTAAGACTTGTGGACTTCAACTCCCAGAATTCCCGAGCCAGCCATGTTGAAGTCGGCAAGTCTTAAAGTTGCCAAGATTGGACACATCCCAATATTAAACCTCATATATTTATGCTCAGTTTGGAAGTGTGTGTAGCCAGGGACACTTTGGAATGATGGAAAATATGTAATAGAAACCACAGCATCAATATTAATCCTTCTTCCAACTCATTTCCATACTACCTTTGAAAAAATTGCAGAGGTGAAATTTCCTGTGATGCCTTTGAAAATGGAAAGTGCAGACCTAATCTAAAAAAAAAAAAAAAAAAAACCTCCATCCCTATCAACATTTCATCTACCAGCAATGTAATATCACTTCTTCCAAAAGGTCTCCAGTATTTTTTTTATTATTCAATTGGATGAAGGTGAATTTGCTTTTAAATTTTCCTTCAGAGACAATCAATTCAGCTCAAAAATCGCTGGTTAAAACGTGAAAGGCATTTTGAATTGCAAACTTAAGAAGCCTGCCTTCAAAGAAGAAAGAATCATAAACTACTTTCAGCAGGGTGTTAGTACCTCCGGTTTAATTGCTAGTAATTGGGATTCATTGTGGATGAAGGATTGTGATGCTGATGACATCATGTCTTTCAGGAGAGTGATGAGACAACATAGGCAACTGGTTACAATTTTCTTTGCTGCTTCATTGAACCGCTGGAGTTCCTCCACCAGCTGTGCATTGAGAGCCTCATATTCTTTCTTGGCCAGGTCAGTATCATCCCCTGAAGCTTTTTGATACAAGCTACTATAATCCAGAAGTTTGTCATAACGCTTTTGGATGAGCTTCTGAGGGCCAAGGAAAAGAGAGTGCAGTGCAGTCAATGGAGTCAACACCAACTTCTCTACTTGATTCAGCTTTGTGCATTGGAAGAAGGAAAGGCAAAAGATATATATCAGAGCAAAGAAATCATCAACATCCCCATTCGTTAAACAACATTAGCATAACTTTGATGTAAGGATTGCATCTCAGTCCTTATCTCCCATATTTCCAAGTATGTCAGCACACTCAAAATGCCTCCCAGTTGACGGCAACAGACAACAGTATATTCCCAAACAAGGCAGTCTATATCTTGCATATATTAGCCTAAGTAAGTGAAATTGAACTTTGTATTTGTGCCATAAAGGTAAAGGTAAAGGTTCCCCTGCACACGCGTGCTAGTTGTTTCCAGCTCTAGGGGCAATGCTCATCTCCATTTTTAAACCGAAGAGCCAGCGCTGTCCAAAGACGTCTCTGTGGTCATGGGGCCAGCATGACTTGATGCCAAAGGCGCACGAAGCATTCTTACCTTCCCATCAAAGTGGTCCCTATTTTTCTACTTGAATTTTTTACGTGCTTTCGAACTGCTAGGTTGGCAGAAGCTGGGACAAGTAACGGGAGCTCACTCTGTTACGCTGCACTAGGGATTCGAGCCGCTGAACTACTGACCTTCTGCCAGACTTATGACCGTTTTTCACACTTATGACCATTGCAGCATCCCCTTGGTCATGTGATCAAAATTCAGATGCTTGGCAACTGACTCATATTTATGACAGCTGCAGTTTCCTGGGGTCATGTGATCACCTTTTGCAAACTTCTGACAAGCTAAATCAATGGGCAAGCCAGATTCACTGAACAACCCTAACCCTAACTTAAAACTGCAATGATTCACTTAACAACTGTGGCAAGAAAGGTCATAAAAGAGGGCAGAACTCACTTGACAAATGTCTCGCTTAGCAACATAAATTTTGGGCTCAATTGTGGTCGTAAATCGAGGACTACCTGTATATCCTAACTGATTAGTACCACTTTTACAATTAGTGGGGAGAGATACATGTGGCATAGGGACAATTAAGGTTCGTATTCAATTTTAATCTTGCCTATCTTGCTACAAAGCATTATGTGAAAGTCTGAACTGAACCCTGGATGGCAGCAGAGATCAATATCTGTGGGATCAGATCATGAAAAGAATGTCACATGGAGAATTATAATGAGAGAATTATGAGAGAATTAAGTGATAAAAAGTGAAGGAAGGAAGGAAGGAAGGAAGGAAATGTTCTATGTACCCAGGGAACTAAGAGAAAGGACAATGTATCTGAATGAAGATAATCTGTTCTCATAGAGTTAGTGAAGACATCTCAGGATGTGAAATAGTAAAGCTATTTATATCCTATATTTACTAGTAATAAATGCCTATTATTATTATTATTATTATTAGTTAATCTTTAGTGAGATTCACAGCCTTTGAGGCTGGTTAATAGCTCAGCAGCTCGAGTCCTAACCAAGGACCTAGGAACTGTTGTTGTTGTTGTTGTTGTTATTATTATTATTATTTATTGGTTAATCTTTAGTGAGATTCACAGCCTTTGAGGCTGGTTAATAGCTCAGCAGCTCGAGTCCTAACCAAGGACCTAGGAACTGTTAAGGTATCGTCGGAGGATGTAAGCTGTTCCGAGTAAGGTGGTTTTTTGTAGAGTCAAAATGTTCAAGTCCGGCAAATTTAGAATTTCTAAATAGCGGGGTAGCCCTTTGGGTATTGCTCCGAGGGCTCCAATTACAATCGGGACAACACACGATTTCTTTTTCCACAGTCGCTCAACTTCAATTTGTAAGTCCCGGTACTTTGTGATTTTTTCTTGCTGCTTATCTTCAATTCGTGCATCACCAGGTATTGCAATGTCAATGAACCATACTTTTTTCTTTTCAACTATTGTTATGTCAGGTGTGTTGTGGACCAAGTGCATTATTATTATTATTATTATTATTATTATTATTATTATTATTATTAAAATTTATTCTTCCAGTTTGGAGAATCTTGCTAAATTCCTGGTTCATTTGGGAGAATCAATTTAGATAACGAATAATAAGATGAAAACCTAATTCAAAAATACAGAATTTTCCATGCCATAGATTTAAGTTACAAACCTAGGGCTGAAGTTTCTGTTCAGGTGTAAAATTTACTGGGTGAGTCACATTTTCTATTTTAATTTACCTTGCAAAGTTGTTGCAAGAATAAAGATGGGGGAAAGACATACTAGATTTTCTTCCTTTTGAAAACCACAGGGTAGATGGTTGACATGGCTTTTATCCTCAAAACAGCCATGTGTGGTGGGCCTGTGCCTTGACTCACCAAGTCAGGTTTGTGGCTGAGCAAGATTTTTTTTTTTTAAGTCTTCCTAATCTACATTCTTCATTTACCTTCTATTCATTCTCAATTCATACCTTTTGAATTATTCTTCCGATAAGGAAGGCTGGCTTTTGTATATACTTACAGCAGTGCTGTCAAACTTGCGGCCCGCAGGCCAGATGTGTCACGCACTGGCCACACCCACACCCAGTTTAGCAAACGGGGAAAAAGTTGTGATACATCATGTGATGACGCCGTGACGATGCAAATTTGACACCCCTGACTTACAGTAAAATGGAATCTGTGGTAACTAGGCTAAAAAACAAACTACTTTCTATTAGATTTGTTGTGCAATATTACACACAGCAGATTTCACAAAATCTATTCCAATCCTTTTAAAGCTATATATTCAAGAACTTACAAACAGTTTGCTGGGATGCCCAGCATTAATCAATGCGTCTGAGGACGCATTAACTCCATCTTCATTCTCATGTAGTAGATCCTGAAGATCAGTTATGCACTGTGCTCCGAGAAATACAGAGTCCTGAAAAAAATGAAATAGACAAAAGAATGTTACATATAGACAAAGGAATGTTACTCACAAACCACCCCCCTTTTCTTTCGTTGGGGGTGTTACTTGGAACCCTGACATTAACCTGAATGTCAGGCTTGGAAGCCATCTTTTTCATTGGGCCTTCAGGCCTGCCACATTTACTACTGTGGGAAACAGGGAGGGGGGATTGTATGGAGCCAGGGTGATATATAGTCATAATAACATTCCTTTCTCAAAAAGTCAAGGACATCTTGCCCTGCACCTGGAACTGGGAGGCATCTCCAGTTGGGAAGGTGCTTGGATTGGGCCACGTGATGGACATGTGGGTGCTGGACAGGGACTTGAACTTTCCTTTGGGTGGGGAAAACCTGGAAGCTTTCAGATTTGGGTTTTCCCAGATGTGCCAATATGACATCTTTAATAAAATGGAACTTTGAGGAAACTCAAGCCTCGGAGTTTTCTTTTGTTGGGGGTGTTACTTGGAACCCTAACATGTACACTTGTTCAATAATATTTGCAGTAAGAAGTGAATACTTATTTATGAAACAATCTGCTTGCTACCATTTGCTACAATATTTATAAAGCTGCTATGTAGATTTGTTTGTAATAATCCAATTTGTCTTGTATTCGTGACATGCCTTTTTGGGTAGGTATACAAACACACACAGTTAAACCCCTAATAAAACCCATGTATTCCTAACACAGGTTAGGAATACAGGAAACCAAAGCAAGATAAAAAGAATGTTGTGAATAGATATTGCATCTATGTCAGCTTTTGATCCTGCTTTCCATATTTCTTTGCAGCTGGACTCTGTTGTGGTAACTCTGACTTCTGCAGAGGAGTCTTCTCCAGAGCCTGCAAGAATGTGATTAGTCCATGAAAATGATCCCTTGGATGAGACCTGAAGCATAGATCTATAAAGAAATTGACTGGAGTTTTCAGATTTCAAATGGAAGATTTTTCAATAGTGAAGCATCAGTATTTAAAAGCTCCTTGCAAATGAAAAAAAAAATCCCAACAGAAGAGGGCATTGTTTAATTGATCTACTAATTTAATTGTCGTCATTTATTTTAAAAAAATGAATAATTTATGTATTACATAAATAAATTATGTAATACGTAATACATAAATCTGAAAACTTTCTCAGATTATTTATTGTATCCACCATTCAGCATTCTCATACAACCCAGGCCCAAAGATTTATGGTCTGACTTGCGTATTAAAGTAAGCCATGAGCTGCTTAACAATTGTTTGTAATAGCTGAACAAACCAGAATTGATTGCCCAACAGATAGCCAAACTATTTTTTAACAATGGCTTCCCATAATTTACAAACACAATATAATCTTAAAGTGTGCATTTGCCGGGAGACACACTAAGTGAAGTTTAAATCTTCATGTAATGGTTTGAGAATTCTGTTTCTGACATTTTAAATATGGATTAAGAGGAGAGCTTTAGTACTTTCTTCTCATCTGTGAGATCAATTCAGGATTTGAATCAGGTTTGACCAGTCAAATGTTGATTTGCAACTTGTGAACGGTTAGCACCAAGGTTGCAATGTTGTTACATAACACTTACTTCTAAATGCTGAAGAGACAATGGAATATTCTTCACACATAGTTTGACTGTCTTTTCTAAGCTTTTGAATAACTTCTCCTCTTTATTAAAAACTTCGTCTTTCACCTAAAGCGACAAAAACATTATAGTTAGAATAAGAACGTAATTGCTAATCGTAATGTTAAAATGCCTTAGAGTTCCTTCCCAGTGGTCTGTTGAGGCATCTTCACATAACAATAAATAACAGTTTAAGGGAATATTAAAATACCTTCACTGCCATTCTGATTACATTTCTTTAATTTCAGTCCTGTGGGGTCCTTGTCGCTCTCTGAGCTTGGTGGTTTTGCAGACATTTTATTAACAATCTCGGTAACATCAGCAGTGCCCTGAGTATGTTATATAGTTTGGTAATGAAATGTCTTCAAGAAAAAACAGAGCTCAGAGACTAACAAGGACTCCACAGTTCAAATCACTGCTACAAATATTCTCTTCCATCATTTTCAGTTCTCTTCATCCTGATCCAAAAATGAATATTGACATGTTTCATAGACAGGCATTTTTAACTTCCCCTCATTGTTGGGGGCAATAAGCTTATTTTATTATTATTTTTATTTATTTTTTATTTTGTCGAGTACATATTAGATAATATATATAAGTATAAGCATGAATTGAATACATGAAATGAATACAATTAAAGGGAACATTAGGACAGGGACAGTAGGCACCCTGGTGCTCTTATGCACGCCCCTTACAGACCTCTTAGGAATGGGGTGAGGTCTACAGTAGACAGTCTAGACTTAGAGAGGGCTGTAAAGCAGGACGGGAGCATATAAAGTCATAATTTCTGTAAAAAAGATACTTAATTTAAGAAGCTTGTGTCTGTGGGGTCTTTCTGTGAAATAGTAATTTTGCGCTATCAGTGAGCAAAGATGAAATTGGTAATTGACTTTAGCCTTATCTTAGCCAAACTAAGAGCCTTGGTAGTACAGTGGTCTATTATTAAGCTGGTTATTAAGACCAGATGCCTGCAATTACTGCAGGTTCGAATCTCGCCAAGGCTCAAGGTTGACTCAGCCTTCCATCCTTTCTAAGGTAGGTAAATTGAGGACCCAGTTGTGGGGGCAATAAGCTGACTTTGTATAAATATACAAAAAGAATGAAGGCTATTGCTTAGCACATTGTAAGCCGCCCTGAGTCTCTGGAGAAGGGCGGCATATAAATCAAATTAAAAAAAAAAAAACAACTAGCTCATACATGCACTCACAACTGTTTGGAATGCTTGCGATTTGTACACTATAAAATACACCTCTTAAAAGTTTTTATGGAAAGAAAACCAAATCCTACTAGGACTGATAGAACTTACTTTGCTAACCAGAAGAGGGTCAGTAATTGATTAAAGAAGTTAGAAGCTGCTGAAAATGTCAGCAATGGAAAATGTGACCTGAAGCAATGAAGACCACACTTAGAACAAGTGTGTCAAATTCACGTCATCATGGTGTTGTCACATGACGTATCACAACTTTTCCCTCCCTTCGCTAAACCGGGCTTGGCCAGCACATGATGCATCCGGCCCACGGGCCATGAGTTTGACAGCCCTGACTTAGAAGGAAAAAAAATGCTGAGATTTCACAAAAACATAACTCCACCCCAAAATGCTTCAGTGCTATTTGAGTTTGAAAAATGTTGACTAAAAAGAAACTTCAACACAGAGAATACCCTCTTCATCATGAGAGCCTTATCAAACTGTATAGAATTTTTTAAACCATATCATTCCGCGCAGCTGATAAGAACTGGCACAGAATCAAGATCTACAAACTTTTATTGTCAGTTCAGATTTCTGAATTTCATTGCTAACAAGTAGGGCAGGCTGTGTTAGAGAATCAGAATGGCTGCCGCATGCTAATAATGTCAATATTGGCTGAGATGGAGAAGCAGTTAGCTAAGCTTTAGGTAGTTTCCTCTATTTTTAGGCATTGATCCAAATGTGAGCTAGTAAAGCTTTGAAATTAATCGAGCTGCCAACTACAATAACCTCATCTGAAGCCCCATTTTGACTTTTGTACTGTGTGTTTGGAGTCCCATCTAAGGCAGAACGTTTCACAGACTACGTTGTTTAGTTCTGGCTTCCATTAAAAGATTAGTAGTAAACCACAGAAAAATGCAATTGCTTTTTTTTTGTAGTCAGATACATTCTGAAGCGAACTCTCATCAATAAATAGCACATACTTATGAAGTCAGTCACAGGCCCTAACATAATATATATTTCATGAGTAAGCTCCCAGTTAGCACTACTTTGCTAATCAGACTGGCTGGAATCAGAAAGCTAAGAATTAAAACAAACAACCTGATCACAGTCCCTAATTTATATATAGCAACTGCAGTATTGTGACTCTGGCATATAAAAACATTCTCGTTAAAGTAAATTATGCGCTCCAGATTTCTTAACACCTTGAGAAATGCATGTGCAGTTGATAAAATCTGTTTTGGAATGGGCAAATAATAAGGACATAAGAGGAGGAAAAGGAAGGATACCCAATGAATGAAAATGCGTAGTACTCTGACCAATAACTCTCTTAAAATCCTTGTAAAGCACTGGCTGGATTTACGTGTTGCACTAAGCCAGGGGTATCAAACACAAGGCCCACAGGCTGGATCTGATCCATGGGGCCGGCCTGGAAATAACAAAGGACCAGTCCGCGGTCCAGCCAAAGTGTTTTGGCCAGCCAAGTGCTGCAGGAGGATGTCAAGGCCAATAACGGGGCACAGGGGTCCACTGTGCCCCATTTTGGCGGGCAGGGTGCTCCAGGAGCATCCATCCCATCTCCCCTTTCCTGGCTGGCCCATTGAGAAGTACAATGCTGATCCGGCCCTCGAAGAAATCCAGTTTGACACCCTTGCACGAAGCCATAACATAGTTGACTTAGTTGTGGCTTAAGCATGTTGCATGAAATTGGCCACTGTGGATTGCAAATTATTGATGTGAGTAAATCCAGCAAAGGTTTGATTACTCAAGAAATCATGTCTAAACACACCATAGCTTAGTATGATGTGCAAACACAATGAGTGATTTACCTGAGGCTCTCCTCCTGTCAGAATCTTCAGGTGACCAGTCACTCTCTTGGACTTTTTACTAATTGAATGAATATTTAACCTTGAAAATTTATCCTTCAAAGATTCATCTTCATCATTCTTCTTATACTTAAGCACTGTAATCAGACAAACCATATTTAAAATAACAATGTATACCACAGTGGTGGGTTTCAAATTTTTTTACTACCGGTTCTGTGGGTGTGGCTTGGTGGGCACGGCATGGCTTGGTGGGCGTGGCAGGGGAAGGATACTGTAAAATCTCCATTCCCACCCCACTTCAGGGGAAGGATACTATAAAATCTCCATTCCCTCACCAATCCAGGGGAAGGTTACTGCAAAATCCCCATTTCCTCCCGATCAGCTGGGACTTGGGAGGCAGAGAAAAGATGGGGGGGTGGCCAGTCAGAATTTTTACTACCGGTTCTCCGAACTACTTAAAATTTCCACTACCGGTTCTCCAGAACTGGTCAGAACCTGCTGAAACCCACCTCTGGTATACCAGTAGTGAAATCCTATTTTTTTTACTACTGGTTCTGTGGCCGTGGCTTGGTGGGCATGGTGTGGCTTGGTGGGCATGGCTTGTGGGCGTGGCAGGGGAAGGATACTGCAAAATCCCCATTCCCTTCCCACTCCTGGGGGAAAGATATTGCAAAATCTCCATTCCCACCCCACTCTGGGGCCAGCCAGAGGTGGTATTTGCCGGTTCTCTGAACTACTCAAAATTTCTGCTACCGGTTCTCCAGAACCTGTCAGAACCTGCTGGATTTCACCCCTGATGTGTACTGATAAGGCACCAGCGAAATTCAATCTACTTTTTTTTTTAATGCTATCACAGATTAGAGAAATAAAGAAACAGAGGCTACAATTTGTTTTACTGATGGAAAGAAGAGATAATTAAGTCCTGATGGCCACATAAATTTTTTAAAAGTTTAATTTCACTGTCATTTTCAATAGCTGCCTTGATTCTATTTATTGCAAAATGCATAGATGCTTGAATTCTATAGCAATTTTCATGTGTTTGCAAAGCAAAATTCTTAGTGAATCTATCAGGGAGAAGCTCAGATACAATAAGAAAAAAAATGCTTAATTTTATTTATATGCCTTAAGCAAATGCAAACATCTAATACTAAAGCTGTAGCAATTTTTTCAGTCTTCTCATGCAGTAAGATAAATAAGATGGGAACAAAATGTGCTTTTTAGTTCTGGGATTTAATGATTTTTTTTGGCCTATGAATAAGCATATATTGTTCTTTATGAAGAACAATAGCCCAAGGGAATTCCCGTATAAAGAGACGAGATACCCATGAACTCTAAATGCAAGGAATGTCTATCACTTTGAAGCTAGTAATTGTTGAAAACTGAATTGTGAACCACATGAATATTGCTTTGATCCTACAAAGGACATGCTATAATATGTTTAAGAATCCAGTCAAACATCATCACCATTTCCTGTATTTCAACATCAGAATAAACTATTTTCTCATAATATGAATATGCTTAGCTTTTTTTCAGGGTTATGGGCCCCTTCCTATGTCTTCCTCAAGCTTAGCCCCTGGGAAGTGTTTTTATTGGACTCCCAAATCTGAGTTGTGAAATTCCAAACAATGTGTTGTTAGATAGAAACAGAGATTTAGAGATAACGCTAACAATTTGCTGCCATATAATAGTTGCTTAGATTTTTGCAGCCCTACTTTGTGATCAGATAAAGTTCTGTGTATGGCGTCCAAATACAGAACATGCCTATCCAAAAATAAGCCAAATTCAAAGCGTAGATTGTCATATTAAGTGAGTGCTGAATTTACAAATAATATTAATACAAAATGGAATTAATTTGATTTCAATTTACCATTCCATATGACATATGACTGGACACTATGTGTGAAACCAGCCTATTGTAGTTTGTTCGATAGTTAAGCAGATTAGGGCTCTTGTACAGGTAGTCCTCGACTTAGGACCACAGTTCAGAGCAAAACTATGGTCATACATCATTGCAGTCATTAAATGAGATGCCCACTGAATTCCAGCAATCCCTGCTGCAGTTATTATTTTGGAGCATGTGGGACCTCAAGTAATGGGGGAGGTCCTGGATTGCTGAATGGTCATAAGTCGAGGAGTGCCTGTATAACATTTGGAAAGGTATCTGAATCCTGGTCTTATGTCTTGCTACATTTTTGAGCTTAATAAGTGGATGTTGATTCTTTCACATTTCTTTCAGGAATGCTTTGTACAACCCAAATGAATTTTAAAAATTAATGCTAAGTGTAATTATTGTAGCTTGAAGTTGATTTAAGTTCCTATCTGAATGCCTTTCTTATAACAATTTTCCTTCTGAAGTATGTATGACCTCTGCAATTCGTTTGGCATATTTTCACTGCGCAGAACAATCGTTCTGAAATCGGACAGATATTAAAGTGACAGAACCATTTTTCTAAAACTAAAGCTCCATAAAATAAGACTTCCACAGGAACAGGTCCACTGTCTTCCATTGCCCATATTCGTTATAAATCAATCCATGATTGATGTGGGATGAACAAACCCTCTCAGGAAAGGCATTTCAGTTGTATATCTGAGCTTTCACCACAAGAAAATTCCTAGATGATTCAGAAAAGATTTGTTTGGTCTAATACTTTGTTTTCGTAGTGGCCCAATATATTGGAAGCTCACATGAATGGAAACAAGGAGAATGTTGCTCTTTCACAGTCATTCCTCAGGTACTTATATTTAAAACAAAGCTGCTTGCTGCTGCTTGCCATGTATGCAAGCTTCAAATTTCATTCCATACAGGGAAAAAAATCAATATGGTCCAATTTCTTATTATTTTCTATAATGGTCATTTCATTGTTCTGAAAAGGTCATGCAAGCAGGTCCCGTACAAATATCCCATATTGTTTGACTTTCTCTTACCTATATCCTTTCTCCTTTTAAGTTCATTTATATTCATATTCATATCTTTCATAGCAACCAAGGCATCCTGCAAGGCTTTGTGGTCGGGATGAGACCTAGGAGTGGCATTCAAGAGCTCACACAATAACAAAGGATACTTCATTACACGTTGTATTGGTTTGATCATCAGAGATCCCATATCTAGTAGATTTGGTTTTCCCCTGAAATTTAAATTAAGCCATGTTAAGTACAAAGGAGAGTTCTTGCAAAATAGGGAAGAAGACGATTGCATTTCCTTGTAATAATTAGCTTTCACAACAACCCCACACTAACAGCAATTCTTACCGTAACAAGTTTAGGAGTAGCGGGGAAATGTTAGCATGAATATTTGATTATTACAATTGTAGATACGCCTAGTTCTGCAAATGCTATATTGTTTAGTGTGCCAAATAGTCAACACCTTCCATGGTTTTATGAATGAATCTCGGAGGGCACAGAAGTCTAATTCCCTTCTGTTATAATTCTGACTCATCTACATTTCAATGATTGTGCTGTCATAGCATACCACACCACAAACAGAGAACCGCAGTTTAACTCAGCATGGTGTACAAAACCAGCTTTCTGGCTAAAGGAAAAGATAAAGGTTTCTCTTTTCTAGTCATGTCTGACTCTAGTGCTCATCTCTGTTTCTTAGTGAAGGATGGTTATGTGGCCAGAACATGCTGAGGCATATGGAACACTGTTATCTTCTCACTGAAGTGGTACCTATTTATCTACTCGCATTTGCATGCTTTTGAACTACTAGGTGGGCAGGAGCTTGGGAAGTAACAGGAACTCACCCCGTCATGCGGTGCTTGGGTCTCGAGCCGAGGTGGTCAGCTTTCCAGCTAACAAGCTCAGCATCTTTAACAACTGAGCCATCACAGCCCCTAGCTTTCTGTCTACTTTAGCACAAAGTGCAAGCCCACCGTGTTTGCTTAATTTAGTTAAGTTAGCTGTGGCTAAGCAGATTGCTTAAATACAGCTGCAAATGGCAAGAGATATTTGTCTATTTATACAAACATTACTTTTTTGAATAGTGGCATGCAAAAGGCTATTCCTGAGCTAATTTTGAACCTAGACTTAATAGCATTTGTGGTGATTATGCAGAGTTTAGGGAATGCTCCCATTACAGGGAGCAGAGACTGCCTTTTGCCAATCAGGGCATTTTACCATTTATTGTATACTAGCACAAAACTTCACTGTATAAGACTGGAAATAAAACTTCACTTGCAATTAATCTAATATAACTAATACAATCAGATTTTGACCTTCTTTCTACTGGCAAAGCAGATTAGTTTAGCAGCTGAAAATCTGTTTCTTCTGTGACTTGGGAAACCTTGCTTGTTTCTTTCTATAAATCAGACTATCATTATGGTACAAGAAATGGACAGGCTACTACATCTTTTGCAATCTTTTGATTTTTTCCTGGGAGTTTTCTCCTGGAAGCCAGCAGCCCAATTATAGATTGTATTATATTGCATTGCATTGCATTGCATTGCATTGCATTGCATTGCATTGCATTGCATTGCACTGCACTGCACTGCACTGCACTGCACTGCATTAGATTAGATTAGATTAGATTAGATTAGATTAGATTAGATTAGATTAATAAACCGTTGATGAACTTGTTATCCTTCCCTGTTGACTCACTGGCAGTATACAGTATACAGTATAGCATATTTTGTTTGCTTTTTAAAGTTGAATTGCTATTATTTTTCCCAGGTATACATCTTATCTTAGCAGGAATGCAAAGATAACATGGCTGCAAACTGTACTAGGAAACAACAAAATTTCAGATATTCGTGGCAAGCCACTTTTATATTATCTCCAGGAAAACTACATGAATTGCAGTACATGTCTATGAAGTCATCAAGGATTCAAGCTCAACGTGAAGAAGGCTTTACTTAAAAGCAAAACAAAATAAAAGGATCAATGCTGCAGAATGCGGAAATTAATTTCTGTCAGGAACTCAGTTGTCTAAGCAGAGTTATTCAAGCCATATCTGACAGCTTGGGGGAGCTCCTACTTCATAGTACAGAGAACTCTGTTTCTCTGTTTAAACTAAAATGCAAAAGCTTCACGCAGAAGGGTTCTCATTTCTTTGCAGCTATATATGTGTGTGCATGCCTAAATGACTCTCAAAATTATTCATAGGATGTCATAGAGCTATTATTCTGCTAATCACCAACATACTGTCTTTGCTATGAGTTAAGGGCTCTGGGAAGAGCTTAAAGAAAAGGGTTATTGTGGAGCTGGAACATCGAGTAGACAGATGTGCAGAAATCCACATGCCAAAATGCTCATTAGGATTCCCAAAAAAGAACAGAGCCTTTTATTGTCTCTGGATGCTTGGAGGTTACATGAATCCCCTGTATCTAGTCCAAACAGCACCATCCATAAATTATATTTTGAAAGGCTAATGAATTATTGACCAATTTATAATCGGTGCAATTCACAGCTTTTGGCCTATACTTTAACAATGATAAGGGCACATTAATTTTCAGAAATTCAGCAAGAGTAATTTAATGCACATCTGCTATTGATATGCCTAGGTATGATCTCTTTTTGTCTTTTGATATTATTTGTATAAGCACAACCTTAACTACATTTGATTGAGACAAGAGCTTTATTATGCCAACTCAGGATCACAAAGCCATGTGAGCTTTCTAATTAAGGAGTTTTCATTGGCCAAGGAAGGGTAGGTCAACTGTTGAAACTGTGTCTGTATTTTGTTATAAGACAAGTATATATATATTATGCCAGGTCACAAACAAGTTCCGTTCGTGACCAGAGGTAAGGCACCAATAATGATTAGGTTAAATTGGGTAAGCTGAAAAGTGTTTCCTGATTTTTTCTTTAATTATATGGATGCTGTATTTAGAGTTCAAAACTACAGTATACACACCCAATCGTTCAACAGACAACAAAAAACTGGGTTTACCAAAGCTGTTAAGCCAGAACATGCTTTACTTATTTATTTGGCTTTCATATGTTGTGTGAAGCCAACAAACTGCATTTTATTAAATAAATCTTGTTTAAACCAACACTGTATGTGGAGACCATGAGCAGAAGGCAACAAAGTGACTGAAAAAAAAGAGGAAGTCACTGGAAACTTATCTTATCCTGCCTACCTTTGACATCACCACTCCTATCATCACCAGTCCCCATAGGTTTTATAGCAGTCAAACTGGACTTAAGAACAGGATGAGGGTATGGACATCAAGTCTTCACTACCATTCCTTAAAGACCTGAAGGTCTTTATCCTCAGGCTACTGATACCATTACAGGCAGATTCCATGTAGAGCTTCATGGATAGCATGGCCTCATGGATGTTTAATGCTATAGAGGCATGAAGGAGCAATGAAAGTATGACAAGGTAGGTGTCATGGCCCTATCGGAGTTTGGGTCTGAGGAGGATGAGATAGAGCTAGGGCTGATGGAGGAACGACCGGAGGAGCGGGACAAAGCAGTCCCAGGTTCCTTGAGCCTGGGAATGGTCACCAGTGAAGGAGAGAGGACACAGGATGACTGGGGGGCGGGGGGAGAGGGGGGAGAGGGCAGGAAGCAGAGCAGAGGAGTGACAGAGCTCCGACAATGAGCAATTACCTGTCCCCCCTGATCTCCAAGCACGGAGAATGGAGAGGAGGCAGGATCAGTGCAGGGCAACCCAACGACTCGGGAAGAGGGTGCCCTCCTCTCACCTGGGGAATGAGATTTAAAGAGACACTGTTGGGAGGGGCACCTATTGGGAACAAGTGTTGTCTTTTTCCAGTCTCACGTGCTGTTACCAACATCTGGATACTTTGCTTGCCTTGTCCTGTTTGCCATGCCCTATTTGTCTTGCCCTGCTTGCCTGGCCAGGCTATGTGCGAGTTTGCTCATAGAACTGGTGAACTATGTGCGAGTTCGCCAGTTCTGCTCCAGGTTGTGTTGCAGTCCCAGTGAACTCTTCCTGTGACGAGGACTCCTTGGAACCACATTCCCTGAACTGTGGCTGCTGTCAGAACTGTGCTGCTCCTCTGGACTAATAGCAGCCAGAAACTATTGGAACTGCGTGTTTAGAGTTTTGTTCCTGGACTTGCAGTGAACAGTGGGGCTTTTGGGGCAAAGTTGGAGCAATAAAGGGGAGTTTAGCCTTCGTTCTGGCTATGTTGCTTCTGTGCCCAGCCCTGGGTCATCACAGTAGGTCTTTCATCTTTCCAGTGGATGAGAGTGAGTTAGTTGACTTTATCTAAGCCTGTCATATACTGTATGAATGTTGGCTTGAGATTTAAAAAATTTGCTTGATTATGTTCTATCAAGTCATTTTTTTATTCTTAGTCCTCCAAAGGTCTACTGTACGTGATGCTCCTCACCATATAGATGTGTTTTGTGAATGAACTGCCCCTAACCTGCTCAGTTTAAGGTTTCTTTTAGTTTAATGAAAACAAGGATTAGGGATGACAGGATAGCAATGTTCCAGTATCTGCCACAAAGAAGAGGGAGCCAACCTATGCTCCAAAGCACCTGAAGGCAGAACAAGAAGCATTGGATGGGAACTAATCAAGGAGAGAAGCAACCTAGAAATAAGGAGATTTCCTGACTGTTAGAACAATTAATCAGTGGAATGGCTTCCCTTCAGAAGGTGCTTCAGTGCTCCATCGCTTGAGGTTTTTAAGAAGAGATTGGACAACCATTTATCTGAAAGGGTATAGGGCAGTGATGGCAAACCTTTTAGGCACAGAGTGCCCAAACCAGAAGGTGCGCGTGCACCAGGGGAGGGTTCTACTTATCTTTACTACTGGTTCGCAACGGGATTGTGCATGCACGATTGCTTCACACGCGTGCACGCCTTGCTTCTGTGCAAGTGCAGATCGCCGATGATGACATCCGGGGCAGTGGGCAGGGCCTCCCATCGGTTTTACTACCGGTTCTTGCGAACCGATCTGAACTGGGGGCAACCCACCACTGGTGCGCAGGCGTGCACATGTGCATACATGTGCACTAGAGTGCTGTAAACCTGATGACCAGCTGGCTGAGTTGGGGTGACGGCATGTGTGCCGTCACCCCAGACCCAGATCCCCCGAGAGAGGGGTCTGTGTGCCACCTCAGGCACGCGTGCCATAGGTTTGCCATCATGGGTATAGGGTCTCCTGCTTGAGCAGGGGGTTGGACTAGGTCCCTTCCAACTCTGTTATTCTGTTATGCCACTATAAGTCCATCCACTTTGCTGCTGGCCATCCTCGTCTTTCCTTTCCTTCCACCTTTACCACTGTTACAGCCTTTTCTGTATAATGCATAATGTGGTCAAAGTAGGATAATTTGAGCTTGTTCATTTGTGCCTGTAACAAAAAATTTGGACCAGTGGTAGGTTTTCAAGAACCGATAGTAAAACCGGCAGGAGGCTCTGCCCACTGCCCCGGATGTTGTCATAAGTGATCTGCGCATGCACAGAAGCTCGGTGCGTGCGCAATCCCGTTGCGAACCGGTAGTAAAGATAAGTAGAACCCACCCCTGCTTTGGACTAATTTGTTTGACAATCCCTTTGTTTGTTTTCTTGGCTGTCCATGGTTTTCTCAATACTCTTACTGATTTCCAAAAAAAGTGGAATACAATAACATATTCACTGATTTATGTACATAAAAAGATATAATAAGCATCTTACAGGTAGCCCTTGACTTACAACTCCAGCTGAGCCCAAAATTTCTGTTGTCAAGTCAGACATTTGTTAAATGAGTTTTGCCCCAATTTTACGACCTTTGTTAAGTGAATCACTGCAGCTGATAAGTTATTAACCCAGTTAATAACTGGCTTCCTCATTGACTTTTCGTGTCAGAAGGTCGTAAAAGGGGATCACATGATTCCCGGATGCTGCAACAGTCCTAAGTATGAACCATCTGAATTTTGAGCACATGATCATGGGGATGCTGCAGCGGTCATAAGTGTGATAAATGGTCGTAAGTCACATTTTTTAGTGCCGTTGTAAGTTTGAACGGTCACTAAATAAACTGTTGTAAATTGAGGACTACCTGTATTATACATATAAATAGGGTTCACAATTAGCCATCCCAAATGCAGGATGGATGAAATACTGTAGTACATCTAAGTAAATGTATAACTTACCCTTCTTCATAGATCTTTCTGCAAACAGAAAAAGAAATATGGAATCATTAGCAGATTCTTAAGAAAAGCAATAGCAATAACACTTAGACTTATACGTTGCTTCACAGTGCTTTACAGCCCTCTCTAAGTGTTTTACAGAGTCAACCTATTGCCCCAGTTGTGAAATTCAATTTTTTTTACTACCAGTTCTATGGGCGTGGCTTGGTGTGGCGTGGTGTGGCTTGGTGGGCGTGGCTTGGTGGGCATGACAGGGGAAAGATACTGCAAAATCTCCATTCCCACCCCACTCCAGGGGAAGGATACTGCAAAATCCCCATTCCCTCCTCACTCCTGGGGGAAGGATATTCCAAAATCTCCATTCCCACCCCACTCTGGGACCAGCCGGAGGTGATATTTGCCGGTTCTCCGAACTACTCAAAATTTCCATTACCGGTTCTCCAGAACCTGTCAGAACCTGCTGGATTTCACCCCTGTATTGCCCCCAACAATCATTTTACTGACCTCGGAAGGATGGAAGGCTGAGTCAACCCTCAGCCTGGTGAGATTCAAACTGCTGAACTGCTGGCAGTCAGCAAAATTAGCTGAATTAGAGAATATTAGTAGACTGTTTCTAGTTCAGGTATCTTTGATTTTTTTTTTTTTTTGAGCCAGCGGGCATTAAGTATTTTGAGAACTGTCCCAGGCATCTAATGAAATGGCTATCACAGAGAATCTAACCAGTCACAACATACCAATTTTCCAGAGCTGTTGAAATTATTTTTTCCATGATACACAAGTGCATATTTAAGTCTCCCAGATGCATTCTATCAGCTTACCTTTGTAATTTTTCTTGGCAGATAAACACACATCCTAACAAAACAGATTGGAGCCACCCACCACTTTTATTGTTAAGATGAATAAAAGAATATATAAAAGAATAACAATAAAAGAATAAATTATTTATCATTAAAAATAAAATCTAAAAGACCCACGAGGAATCCAGAAGCCATTTTGTAGACCTTGAGTGCTTAAAACAAACTATATCTTGATTTAGTATTATTATGATAAGGCAGTAACTTTTTCAATATTATATATTCCTTCTGGCGCAATGGGATTTTCGGATCTTCACTTCAATTTTAGATTCATCACAGTTTGATATTATATTGTCATGTTGTGGGAATAAAATTAAGGGAAAGTTCTATTTGTGTGGCCCCAAGAAAAGATGAGGCATTTAACAAACAAACAAATGAATAAATATTGATGAATAAATAACTTGGTGCTCCCATGTGACACCTTGCCTGCGCGAGCTGCACTGGCTTCCGGTGGTCTTCCGGGTGCGCTTCAAGGTATTGGTTCTCACCTTTAAAGTGCTCCATGGCTTAGGGCCCGGTTATTTGCGAGACCACCTTCTGCCACCGATAACCTCCCACCGGCCAACTCGGTCCCACAGAGAGGACCTCCTTAGGATGCCGTCGGTCAAGCAATGTCGACTGACGACCCCCAGGGGGAGAGCCTTCTCTGGGGGGGCACCCGCCCTCTGGAACGAGCTACCCCCAGGAATACGACTAATCCCGGACCTCTGGACCTTCCATCGAGCTTTAAAGACCTTCCTATTTCAGCAAGCTGGGCTGGCTTAAAATTTTAATGGGTTATTTTAAGGGTAATGGGTTTTAATGTTTTGGGAAGCCAATTTGATTTAATTCTGCTTTTAAATTATTTTAAATTTTGTATTGTATGTATTTTAATTTTGGCTGTGCACCGCCCTGAGTCCTTCAGGAGAAGGGCGGTATACAAATTTAAATAATAAATAAATAAACTTCTAGGTACTGCTTTGTTGAAGAACAGTGGAGTATTAATTAAATCATGCAATTTTATAAAAGGTATTTCACTTTATTGATTCATCAATGAATTATTTGTCAACCCTGAAGCTGGCCTGACTGAGGCCATTTTGAGACTTCAGTGCTGATACATTGGAGAAGAGGGATAGGGAGGGGGGAATAGAGATAGTTGGGGCCTTGTAGTCAAAACAAAATACTTTCTCTTGGGAACCAAGGACATTCCTGCAGGTGCTCGGAAGGAGGGAACTGGAGTAACCCAGCAACTGGACAGTATCATGATTGGACCATGTGATTGATTGTTTTGAGAAAGTGGAAAACTTTTACTTTTAATGAGGTGAAAACTGTGGGAATAATCAGAGTCGGTTTTCATCAGCCTGTGCCAATATGACATATCCAATAAACCTATTCTTTGAGGAATCTATCTGCTTCAGAGTTTTGTTTGCTATGGGTATGTTACTTGGAACCCTGACATTATTCCTTTCTAATCTACTTCATGAAGCCATATTCTATTTGCTTCTAAGAGTCAAGCAAAGCACCCATCCTTATGGCTTCTCTTCACTGTCTTGTATCAACCCTTCCAAAAATTCCAAAAGCTGGAAGAGGCTAATGCCCAGGTGCTTCCATTCCTTTGCTGGAATTTTCACAATCCCAGTAAATAGAACTGTGGTGTAGTACTTAAACATATGAATTCTTGGGCCTTACTGCATGAATAATAAGGAAACCTATTCTTAATATTCCATTTTTGGACTCTTGGAGAAAAAATGATGAATTGAAAGCTCTGCTAAAAGTGGAACCAACAACTGCGATGGAATGAAGAAGTGGCAAGTGGACTGGCTCTTTGTAATTTTCTTCTGCATGAGGAAAATACCTGAAATCACCCACAAGTTCTCCTTAGAGTTGCTCCTTGCGAGAAGACTGCAAAACAATGATATTTGGCATGTTTATGCTGTAGGGGATAAGAGAATAGGCATCTTGCTCAAGCCATGGTTGGCATCTTTAAGGGCATTGGATTTACATATTTTTCTAATCACTTTTGGAAATTGCTTGTTAACTGATTTTCGTATATTAGAAATCTTTGGATTGACATGTTTACAGTGCCAGGTGAGTTTCCTTCAATCCTTAGCCACAGACATTTTAAGTACAAGTTTATTTATTTTTTTTAAAATAAACAGCAAAAGTGTAATTAGAATTTTGATTTTGGAAGGTTACAAACAGACCAGATGAATTTGAAGTAAGATTTTGGAATTAATTATGAAGAATCTTTCCCGTGGGAAAATATTTTTTCTTTGAATTATTAAAAAAAAAACATACCGCTAATAAAACTTTAACTAATAGACAATAGAGAGAACTGGAAGGAACTAAATGTTACAGTCAAAAGAGACAAACACTCAATTTACTAATACAGAATGAAGCAAAATATTTTAACATTAAACTTATTGAAAAAAATGTTTTGAACAATCAACTAGTTTTAAAAGTATGAGCCTCTATGGAATATACAGTATTTAAAAGATGCTATGGAAATGAAACAAGTGTTACCTGACATGATGACAATTGATTTAAATTTGATTTTAAAATGACAGGTTGTGACATGGAAAAACATGATACAGTGGACGTGTAAAAAAATTGGCTGATATCTTAATAATGAAAAGGTACTGTAGATACAAATAACAAACCAAAAGAATAACCTGGATAATTTTCCTATATTGGATTTACAAAAGAGGTTAAATCTTTAAAGAATTTTGTGAGAAGAAACAAACAAAAAAAAATATGAAAAGAAATCAAACTCCAGGACATTATTTCAAGATTATTAAAAGGGAGGAATATAATGTTCATTTATTTGATTAAGGTTAAATAAATATGTTGTTATCTCTGATAACCTTTAATGGACTTTTGCTGATCAGTACTGATGAGGCTTTAATGAGGATTGTTTATAGATAAGATATGGGATATGAGAAAAAGATATTGTTGTATTTTATAAGAAATTGATAAGTTATTGAAATTGTTTATACTCGTGATAAAAGGGTAAGTTATTTCTTTATATATCTTTTCTTTTTTACTGTTTTCTTTCCTCTTTTCTATTTTTCTTTTCTGCACTTTATATGATTTATTTTTATTCTTTCATTTTTTTAGTTTGTATTAGTTTTTTATCTTTATAATAATAAAGTAAAAGTAAAATAAAGATAAAAAATAATATTGTATTTTTGCTAACATTTTTAGTTCTTTGAAGTCATGCAAAAGGAATCAAAAGCATTAGATAAATCTAATCAAGTAACTTCTTGAAAAAACAGGAACACCCTTAATAAAGCAAACTTTTGAAAATATAATCCCCTCCAATTCTCACATAATTTAGGATTTATAATAAACATTAGCTCTCGCATATGTCATACAATAACAAAAAAATGAAAACAATGTTTTCTAAAAATCTTACTTCAAGGACTGTAGACAGTCTTTTATACATTGTTTCAATTCCTCATCCTTTTCATAGAATTCCAGAAGAAGGTGAGCATCATCGTGATGGTAACAGTAGATTTTGTATGCTTCTTCTAGTACATCTTTAATCTGTAGAAACACTTGACCTGGGAAAGTCAAAAATACATATAAGTCAAAATAAAACCACTGTCAGATGATACATGGTTTCCCTAAAATTTGTAACGGGATATATTGTCTCCTCTAAAACCTGCAGGACACTTACAATTGGTCTTGGAAATTCTGTTTCTTGCTTTGTCTACCTAGGAGTTGGAATCTCAGATTCCAGATTTCAGTGATTGTGCTGCAATTATTGAATATTGCACTAAATCAGTGGTGTCAAGCTTGATTTCATTGAGGGCCGTATCAGAGCTGTGTTTGACCTCCGGGGCGGGGTGGGTGTGGCCAGCTTGAAAATGGAGCTCTGTTTTCACTGGCAGACGGGGGCAGGATGCCGTTGCAGCTGAAAATGGAGCCTGGGAGGGCCGCACAGGGCCCTCGAGAGCTCTTTTTTCGCTGGCAGAGGCACAGCAGGGTGGTACATTGCTGTTTCTAGGGAGGCCCCTTGGACCAGATCTAAGCACCCCATGGGCTGGATCCGGGCCCCGGGCCTTGATTTTGACACCCCTGCTCTAAATGACATCCATTAAGCTCTCTTTTTTAAGAGAACCTATTTTACACAGGACAGCTCTTTGGCTCAAGTCAACTACAGAGAACTATAAGATCAAAGAGTTGTCAATTTTAGTCCTTCAGCAATAGGAATTATTTCTTTATAAGAAATAAATCCTAGCTCCCAGCGACCGGTAAGATCCCACAGAGTTGGTCTCCTCCGGGTCCCGTCAGCTAAACAATGCCAGCTGGCGGGCACGCTGCCCAGCTCTCTGGAACCAATTACCTTCTGAGGTCCGGACCATCCCCACCCTATTGGCCTTCCGAAAAGCGGTGAAGACCTGGCTCTTCCGGCAGGCCTGGGGCCGTTGATCTCGCTCTTGTGATCTGGTGAGATCCGGCCATGAATGGCGTGAATGAGTTTTTAATGTTTTTAATTTTTAAATGTTTTTTGTGATGATTTTTTAAAATGTATTGTGAGCCGCCCTGAGTCTTCAGAGAGAGGCGGCATATAAATTAAATTAAATTAAATTAAATTAAATTAAATTAAATTAAATTAAATTAAATTAAATTAAATTAAATTAAATTAAATTAAATTAAATTCTTTAACGTATTAGCTGCATTAGGAATCTTTCCTTGTCATTCTCACTTAAGTCGTGATGTGCAAACCGATCTTTATTTATGTTCTTGGTTTGAAAATAAAGCACAGCACTGTTGGGCTCCTTGATTTATAGTGGACACTAAATTAAATCATTCTTGGTTTGTTCAATAGTCACAATAAGGGTAGGAGCCCAGTGATAACCAGCTTCAGGGGCACACAGAGACTTTGCCTGATTTCGAAACACCAAGCTGTTATGAAAGGTAAACCCTAAACAAAGAAAAGCACATACCAAAAAGCAAGTCAGTCTTTGACTTCTTGAAAGCAACTAGAAAGAAACTTTCTGAAAGAATTTACTTCTCATTAAGAGTATGATGCAGATACAGAAATGCGAAAGCATAACACATGGTCTTATTTGATACCTCAGCTGCAAAAACATATCTGGAAAAAGCAGCACCTCTGTGCAATGTATTTATTTCGGCTTCTAGCTAATTTGGGGACAATACGCCCTTCGGGAGTAGGGCGGTATACAAATCAAATAAAACATAAAACAATTCAGTCTTTGATTTTTCCTTTGTGTCTAGTAGCTAAGATAAATGCCAAACACAGAAAGGTGAACTGGGTTGACAAGAGGCTAAATGCACAGCTTTCATTACAGATAATGTGCACATGGATATGATTAAATGGAGGCATGTCCTTTTTACTGCATGCATAAGAAAAGGAAACCTCCTCTTTCCTCAGCCATTCACATCATTTACTTTAATAACAGTACTAAGAATACGAATCAACAACCTACCAAAGGCCTTCAATCAGAGTGTCCTTGGATGCTGCAGAAGGCTGCCTCAAAAAAGCCATTCAACTTATAATTCGATATAATGAAACATGACTATTTTTCTACCTTGTTGCTTCTAAACCAGGAATCACATAGCAACTGTTACAGTCAACAATAATATTCTTGTTTCTTCTAAGATTAACTGTGCATTGGCTGGTTTCATTAATCCCTTTAAATCATGAAGCACTTCCTTTTGTTTCAGTGTTCTGTGTCATTTGTGCTAAGACCTAACTTTAGGGTGCGACATCTTGTTTAAACCCAGCCAATCTCCCAGTCAACAAATCATGATTTGTTATGTTTTATTTGTTTTTGTTTTTTTAAAAAGACAAAATAAAGCTTTATGTAGTGTGAACCCAAACACTCAGAAAGCTATAGGTTACATAAAGCACTGTGGACATTTTGATGCTTTTCTGCTAAGCATAGGTTTGATATATTTATGAATTACATCTTCAAACTCAAATGCTCCAAAGTAAATCTTGCTATCTTCAGATTTCTAATCACAATTTGGATGTCAAATTTGAACCAGATCTTCACCCTATATTTGTGTGCCTGTATGTCACGTGTGCATGTGCATACATGTTCATGGAGGTGAAACACTGATTCAATGTGACTAAATATTCAGCATTGGTTCTGTTTAGAATTTGGATGGGTGATCAGATCAAATCTAAGAGCTACAGGCTAGATTGAGAAGTTGAAAAAGCATAGGAGGATGACAATGACAAATCATTCCTCATAGCAAGAAAATACATGAATGTGTTCTAGATAGATGTCCTAGCCCATTCCTCCTGACCTAACATATTATTTATAGAATATTGAATTACATCATAACATAAATGATGACCAACTAAAAGATCAAAAAGTTATTTAGCTTTTGCATTCATAAGAAAAAAGCAAAAAAAACCCCCAAACAATAAAAAAACTCACGGTGAAATCAGTCATTGCAAGGAATATTAGATATTATAATTCAGAAACATATGGAAGGTCAGTTATGTTTGCTTTATATGACATCAAATAAAGCACAATTTGGGAAACTTTTAAAACCCTTGTTTAAATCTGTGTGAAGATGTTCTTTTTATGCAGCTTTGTCCTTTTTTTTTTCTAGGCAGATCCAGTGGGATGTAGTAACTGAGGTGTTGGACTGGAGCTGCAGGCACCTAAATTCAAGCCCAATCTTAGCCATGGAAAGAGACCTTTGTTGTGATAGTAAAATAAAAATACCAGGGGTAAGATTGCCCGATCTGGTAGCGATGGTGGCGGGTGGTTCGGAGAACCGGTAGCAAAAATCCCTGCACCCCGCTATGCCCAGCTGAGCCATGCAATCATCAGAGGCTTTTTTAAATTATTTTTAAAAGCATTTTTTCTACAACCTCTTCGGCAGAAAAAATGCTTTTAAAAGTAAAAAAAAAAAAGCTTCAGATGATCGCGCGGCTCAGCTGGGATCGTTAGAGGCTTTTAAAAGCATTTTTTCTACAACCTCATCGGCTGAAGAGGATATAAAAAAATGCTTTTAAAAGCCTCTGACGATCCCAGCTGAGTTGCCTGATCGTCAGAGGCTTTTAAAAGAAAAAAAAGCCTCTGGCGATCAGGTAACTCAGCTGGGATCGTCAGAGGCTTTTAAAAGCATTTTTTTACAACCTCTTCGCTGAAGAGGTTGTAGAAAAAATGGTTTTAAAAGTTAAAAAAAAAAAGTTGGCCACGCCTACCCAATCACATTACTCAACCACCACGCCATGCCCACAGAACCGGTAGTAACAAATTTTAGATTTCACCACTGAAAAATACCCATATATTGTAAGCTGCTTTGAGCTCCTGGATGAAAGACAGAATATAATCTAATAAATATACAGAGTTAGTGGAGGTTTAGAGTGCAGTTAGAACAAGACAACTCATCTCTGGGTGGTTCATTTGAAAAGGGTTAAATAACACAGTCCAGTCACCTGTATCCTAGAAACTCCTAGAGCCAGTCAATTGATCTGTTTGAATATCCTCTAAGAAAAAGAGCTACAAAGCAACCCTCTCCATTACAGAACATACTTGACAGCCAAGTAATATGAAACACAGCTCTTGACAGCCACATCCTGAACAAGAGGACAAAAAAGGGAAGATGACAGTTTAGCAGTGCAAAATACAACCCGTTTGTTTCAGCCCCAGATAAATGTTCTGCTATGTGTTGCCTTTTTAGGCCCCCGCAAGTGGATATCTCTGCTCTCAAACACTGGTCGGCAAACAGGCCAGCGGTGGCTGCCGGAGGCTCCACCCACCCACTCGGACGTCATCACGTCCCGTTTTTGATGCTCTGTGCATGCGCTCCCATTTGTGAACCGGTAGCGAAGGTAAGTGAATACCACCCCGAAACAGGCTTACTGTTTCCAGCCTGACAAATCAGGTAGGGCCTAGTAATGACAAAGCCTTATTAGAGCTATCCTGATGCACGGAGCCTTCCCACATCCTGGGGCCAGGGCTCTCCAAAATAAAAGATATTTGACCCAGTTAGTACAATTATATGCTGCTGGAAGAGCACCGGTAAGAAAGTCTGATAGGAGCTGATGCCACCTGGATTAAGGTGTGTATGATGTTGCCGGTTGATTATGGGCCTGATTCTCCATCTTTCATTTGTACACTACATGGAATGGTAGTTTGGAAAAATAAACAGGTAAGTTTGACTCTGGCTGGGGCAATGGGCAAATTATAGAAGCATTATTATTACAATTGTTGTTATTGCTGCAGGTAGCACTGTAGAATTCAGGAAGACAACAACATACCGATTATTTGTATGTCTGGTTCCACATCTGATGTTGCTTCTTCCAACAATGACAACAGTTTGGATGATATTTCATGGACCGATTCAATGTTGCTGAATAAGCTGTCCACATCAAGTCGAGCAATCTAATGAAACCAAAAGAATGGGCAAAAACTTGAGGAAAAAATGGGATGCTACTATTGTCAACCTACTCTTTTGCTCAGAAACACAATCTACATACTCGCTTTTCAATGGGTTTTCTCATGATCAGATGAAAGAGAGGTTTAAATAAAAGGACAGTTGGAATAAAAACAAAATAAAACTGAATTTGAAATAATTCTCTGTAAACGATGAGCATATAATAAGCCAAAATATATTCATTGCTACTAAGATTTGAAACCAACAGGTTAAAGAACTGGATTGAAAAGGATGGGATATTTTTATTACAATATAAATACAATATAAATACATAATATAAGAAACATGTAAAAGAAATATAAATGCAAACAGTTTCAGCTGATATATTTTCATGGCAGGATATGTATAGATTGGTCTTCATTAATTTTTTTAAGCAGTGAAGTCAAAATCATACTGGCTGGAAGACTATGGAAGCTGGAGGACAATACAACTAAGTAACACAAGATTGGAGAATGGTTAATACTCTCTCTCCCCTCAGAGCAACCTCCCAGTAAAGAAACTTTTCCTATCTTAACGTGTGTTTCTCAAACATAAATGTGATAAAACTAAAGGTAATCATGTAAATAATTTAGATTATCTGCTTGATTATTAATTCCTAATGGTCTATAAAAGTTATCCCTTTTTGTTGCAATGCTATATATCAGTGATGGCTAACCTTTTTGCCATCGCGTGCCAGGAGACCGGGGGCGGGGGGAGGGTCACGCATGCACGTGCCCACATGCATGCGCATGCAACCCCACCCACCCCCGCTCCTGGCACATGATGGCCTGGTAGGCCCATTTTTCTTTCTTACTTGATTCCAGATCCTTTTTATGCATCTGGGAAGGTCGAAAACAGCCTTTCCCACTCCCTTGGAGGCCCTACGGAAGCTGAAAGGGCCCATTTCCCAACTCTCGGTGGGACAGGAAGTAATGTTTTTTGCTGTCCCCAGCCTCCAGAACCTCTCTAGGAGTCTCTAGGAGCCTCTCTAGAAGTCTGTAGGAGCCTCTCTAGGAGTCTCTGGAGGCTGGGGATATGAAAAAACATCACTTCCTGTCCCACCGGGAGTCGGGAAATGGGCCCTTTCATGGAGCCAGGTAAGAAAGAAAAATGGGCCTTCCCCACCCCCCCACCAGGCCCTCCAGAGGCAGGAAACAGCCTATTTCCCTACTTCTGGTGGGCCCAGAAGGCCCGAAAATCAGCTGTCTGGTGCGCGCATGCGCCCAGAGCTGAGCTGACGTGCCCACTAATATGGCTCCGTGTGCCACCTGTAGCATGCGTGCCATAGGTTCGCCATCACGGCTGTATATATACAAAGCAGCCCTACAGAGCCACTTAATAATAATAAAAATAAAATGTGCAAAAAATAACAAAAAATATTTTTAATAAAGCGGGCTGCCTGTTTTGCTTGAAAAACAAAACTCAGAATGTGCTGTTTAAGTGGTAGCCAGAGGTTTCTGAAGTGCCAGCTGAACAACAAACTGACAGAATAAAACCTGCATGAAAAGATATAATTGTAATAAGCACTTCCATTAGCATCACTGTCTCAGATGTAGTACCCTGCAGTCTGGGTCTACAAAGCAAATTACTATAAAATATTGTTAGCTATCTGCATGAGCAAATGCAGCCTCTATGTCTCTCTGGCTTTATTTATTAAATTTCTACGCTGCCCACCTCAACTAAGGGACTCTGGGTAATTTACCACAACATAATAAATAAAACCTCAACAAAAGCACAGACAAAAAAGTTAAAACTTAAAAGGTTGAAGTGAAAGTCAAAGTTAAAAAATTCAGAAGGCTAAAAAGTTAATGAGAGTGTGGGAGTGCCCTCAAGCCACCAGCTACCCTCAGGGCTGCCTCACACACTTCAGAAGATTGAGGGTAAAATTTCTAAAGAACAGGGGTAACAGCAGAGAAGGCCCCCTTCCTGGTTCAACTGGTTTTGCCAGTTGAAACTCCTTGACTAATGGGATATGAAACATGACCTCCCTGCTTGACTGAGTGGAATGGGTTGATGTAGTGGGGATGATAGGTTCCTCAGGTTTTATTTATTTATTTAGCATATGGCACGTGTTAGCCAGGGATCACCGAAGTGGCTGGCTATTCCTCAGGTAACCTGGACCCTTGCCATGAAGTGCTTTAAAGATGATGACCAACACCTTGAATTGGACCTGGAAGCAAACTGGGACCTAGCACAGCTCATGTAGTAGAGACATTACATGCGCACATGCATTTTGCATGACACACCATCAATAAACTGAATGTTGGCTTCCTTAATTTGGTTTCCTGTGTACACACAACTGACTAAACCATAAATTTATCACTAAGTTCTCACACCATACTAAGTAAATTTCAATTACCTAGTTTATGCTTCATTTATCTTGTGAATCAGTGGTGGGTTGCTCCCGGTTCAGCCCGGTTCGGCCGAGCCGGTAGCAGTGACGATGTGACGTCACCAAACTGGTTCTCTTTGACTGGGAGCTGGGCCCTCCCACCCGCCCCTGCTTTATTCCTACCTTTATTTCTTTTTTTTTAGCTCAACTGATAGGCGTGGCAGAGTGGATTGCCATACCTCAGCTGGCCAGAAACTTAACGCGCTTGCGTGAAGCGCAAGTTTGGCAAAGCTCATGCGTGAAGAGAACCAGTGGTAACACCAGTTGGAACCCACCGCTGTTGTGAACACAACTAGTTTCTCTTTCTTTTGGACCCGCTGTCCAAAACTGTTTGGCTGACACGATCCAAAGTAGGACTTTTTCACTGGAATGAGTGGGACAAGTTATGGGGTATGCCAGTTCCTCAGATATCCTGGATCCATGCCATAGAGGGCTTTCAAGGTAATGACCAACACTTTGAATTGGACCTGAAAGTAAACTAGCAATTGCATCTAGCTTCTTTGCTTTTCTCAGGTAGAAAAAGAGCAAAAAGGAAGGGAGGGAGGGAGGGAAAGAAGGAAAGGAAGGAAAAGAAGGAAGGAAGGAAAGAAGGAAGGAAGGAAGGAAGGAAGGAAGGAAGGAAGGAAGGAAGGAAGGAAGGAAGGAGGGAAGGAAGGGCCAAAACTTTCTTACCTGCCTTTTTTTCAAGGGCTCAACCACTATTCTGATGCAGAGTTCCAGATCACTAAGATAATCTCTTTCTGTTTGGAGTATTTCTGCAATTATCTTTTGCCTTCTGGCCATCATTCGCTTAATCAGTTGTTCTTCAGTTTCCAGGGGTAAACCAACTGGTCCTAGAGATCCTGTATGGGGTGCCATCTTTTCTGTAAACAAACAAACAAACAAACTTTTGTTTTAAAAACAGATTAACAACTTGTTTAGGGCTAAATGACCTACGCAAAGGAACAGCTGCACATGAGAACGGCACACAAATCCAGAAGTTTACAGCTGATATTCTACCAATGGTCATGAACATGATCTAGTGGCTTACTTCATGCCCAGCTTGGATTTACATTGTATGCAAACATGTTTATTGGTTTAGTTTATACGTAGTGTAGAACTAAGCCATACTCTGATTTTCTTTGATTAGATTCATCAGGTGAAGCTAGCTACTACAACTTGCTGACTGTGAATTATGGCATAGCACATTGTGAGATCCTAACTACTTGGGTGTTGTTCCATAAAACATGGTTAATGAAAACATGATTTGGCTATATATATTTAATAGGAACTGTCATATGAACAAAACTGATGTTTCTGAATTCAAAGCTAAGTACAGGTAGTCCTCATTTAGTGACTGCCTCATTTAGTGATACTTTGCAGATGTAACAATGATGAAAAAGTAACTTTATGATCAATCATCACATTTACAACTCCCACAGATCTGCAAAGGAAAGATGAAGAAAGATCACAAGGACAGTTGCTGTTTCACTTAATGCCTGCTTCACTTAACAACCAAGTGATCAGTTCCAATTGCAATTGCTAAATGAGGACAACCTGGACACATTTATGGCAACAGTCTTATGAAATGAAAGCTAATCTTAGTTTCCTGTTTCTTTCCTGAGCTTATGTTATACTGATCTTTCTGCTCTAATACTTTGAAACAATACTCAGGATATTCAATATTATTTTTATACACTTACTTGGATTTAACACTTTAGTCTTCATTAAGTGATATGAACACTCAGGTTTATCTACCTGAATTAATATCCTCAATATTGCTGTTTCTCTCTCTCTTTCTTTCTTTCTTTCCTCCTTCCATCCCACTTATTGTTTCCCCTCCAATCTGAATTATATTTTTCAGTACAGAAAAGTATTTTCTTTATGTTACTTTATAAAGCACAAGTAGTGTAAATGAGAAACACCTATTGTCAAAGAGAAGGCCTTATTTTGTATTGCATAAATACATACATATAAATACATAAACATTTGAAAGTAAGTCAACAGGGATGTCCACAAGATTTGCTTTAAAAAAACCAATATTGCAACGAAGAAGGTGCAATTAAAGCTCTGCCTATATTCTCTGTCAGACATCCCTGTAAATCAGTCCCATCTGTTTCAGTACTTTATTTTCTTTTAATTTTATTTTTTTTATCCCACATTTATTGTTTTTAAGAAATGATTCAAGGCAGAGAACATACCTAATGCTTCTTTCTCCTCCTATTTTCTCTACAACCAGCTCCCTATGATGTGAGTTGGATTGAGAGAGTGAGTAACTGGCCCAAAGTCACCCAGTTGGCTTTCATGCTTAATGCTGGCCACACTATAATACAGAAGAGTGCTGGTTGGCTGTCATATAAGCCACCTAAAAACAATCATCTGAGTGAAGTATACATTAATTTATTAAATTTTAAAGCTGATCAGCAGCTTCAGTTTTCCAATAAGAAGAAAATTGTGTTTAAAAATGCAGTGTTAAATAAATCAATGTAATAAAACCACAGGAAGCATTCATACAATTAAAAGCAACAGCGCCATTTCTAAAATGCCAAAAAACTAAAGAGATAATCATCTCAGTTACCACGGCCCTGGTAATTAAATCTCAGCTCACTTCTGTAAAAGACTTTGGCACTAGTGGGATGCTTCTATGATCAGATGCCATTGTCACTGTTGGACCATTGAGTCTATTTACTTCCCAATCACCTGCAGTACAGCAAAAAAAGCAGATTTTATGAGGTGGTACATCGGGAAGTCAGAATTTCTGCTTTTCGTGATCTCTTCCAGTCTCTGTCAGCATCTTGAGAAAGTTTGGGCTGAATAGCCATTGTTGACTGGGACTTCCCATTGTTGAGTCCCATCCACCTGTAGTAACGGCAGCAATATTTTACAAATCTGCCAATAAAGAAAAATTGAAGGTGGAGCCAAGACTGGATTTTGCCCACCAACGGTGACCTTGAAGGAATTCTGTGGGACTTACGTTTGTAGGCTGAGAACAAATGGCAGTCAGCCTCAAATGTTTCTTAGGACAAGGGGAGTGAAAATTGTGGCACTTTGAAAGTAAATTGGACTCATTTTGCAGTGTAATAAAATGTGTAATTGTATTATCTTATCCAGTTTTAAAGATTAAATATTTTAATTATGACTTAGAAGAAGTTTGGATGAATGTTGATGCTCAGCAACCATTTGAAATGACAATGGACCTCCCAAGAGCTATTTCCCAAGAAACTTCGAAACTCTGACCCAATTTCAAAGTCCCAACACCCCCAATCCTGCAGTCACATGATCACATGGGCCCTTGGCACCCTGCCCACATTTATGACTGTTTGCAGTGCCCCACAGTCATGTGACTGTAATTTGTGACTTTTTTGCCGGATATTGGTGTTTACTTTGGTATGATGGGTTCATTTAAGGAGTGGGCTGTTTGTTTAATGATTACAACATTCATTTAATGACTACGGCATTTGTTTAACTGCTACAAAAAGGATTGTAAAATTGGGCACAGTCACATGTTGACCCACATAATGACCAACATGACTTACAACTGTAATTCTCGGCTCACTCACAATCATAAGTTGTGGAGTACCTGTATCTCTCTCTTTCACACACACACAGACAAATCTACAAAAGAGAAACATCTTCTGTAACACATATAGGATTTCACGTCCTATCTGTACAGATACAAATATTGTTATGTTGGGAGTAGAAGCAGGGGTGAAATGCTACCAGTTCACTCCAGTTCAGGCAAACCGGTAGCAATAAAAGCTACCAATTTGGGTGAACCGGTAGTTAAAAAAAGCTACCAATGGAACCGGTATTTCCGACGATCAGCTGTGCAGCAGGGTTTAGCTTTGCTAGAAAGTAGGAAATCCTGCTAAATCACACACCACAGCTGATCCCCCCTCGCTTCTACTTACCTTCCCAAGCCTCCTTTTTGTGTGCATGTGGTATTTCCGAACTGGTATTTCCGACGATTGTGCATGTGGTACGATTGATGTGCATGCAGTATTTCCAAACCGGTATATCCGACAATCAGCTGTGCAGTGGGGTTTAGCTTTGCTAAATCCTGCTAAATCGCGCACCACAGCTGATCCCCCCCTCGCTTCTACTTACCTTCCCAAGCCTCCTTTTTGTGTGCATGCAGTATTTCTGAACCGGTATTTCCGAAAATCGTGCATGTGGTATGATCAACGTGCAGGCGGTATTTCCGAATCAGTATTTCCGACGATCAGCTGTGCAGCGGGGTTTAGCTTTGCTAGAAAGTAGGAATTCCTGCTAAATCGCGCACCACAGCTGATTCCCTCCTCACTTCTACTTATCTTTCCAAGCCTCCTTTTGGTGCACATGTGCATGCAGCATGCGTTTGGCACGTGGTGCGCATGCGCAGCCAGCGAACCGATAGCAAACCAGTTCGGATTTCACCACTGAGTAGAAGGTGTGATTTCTACACCTTCTATCTTCAGATAAGATTGGGAATACCAGGGAAATTTCTGAAAATGTTAAAGCATGAAATTTGGACAAATGTCTCTGAGAGCCTATTAAAGACGCAAAGCAGGAAACCACCTTTCTCTCCTTTGTGTTTTCAGCAGAGAACACTAGAAGAAGGTGAGATTAGCTGTGGCCACCTTCTATTGTGAAATACAACAGGAGCTCAGCTTGCTTGTCCTTGGAGGTGCCAGGTTACCTGCCTGTCAAGCTCTCCCTGGAGGAAAGACATTACAAATAAGAAGCCTCAGGGAAACATAAAGAAAGCTTTGTGTCAGGAATCAGGCTAGATTTTAATAATAAAGTCATTCCCTACATTTTTCTTAACAGGTTCAAAGGAAGAGAGGTCTATCTGAGCAAGGAGAGGACAAAGAAAAGGGCAAGGGAGGGCAAGTGGGTTGCCAGGTGGGAAACTCCAGGTTCTGCAACATATCTGTGGGAATCTGCTTGAGAGATTTGTCTGAGGGAGGACAAGAGCTCAGAAAGGCCCTGAGGGAAGGCTTCTACAGAGGAGAAATGCTAAGGGTGTGGATTTTCTACTCTTTTAAAAAGAGGAATTAGTAAATTGCAGAGGAATATACTTCCAGTCCAAATAAACAAGCCCCTTTTAAAGCACCCAAAGATCTTTTTTTAAAAAAACCCACTAGACTCCTTTGATAATTTAATATTTGAAAATATATAGAGAGATAGCTATATTTGTCTAGCCATTTTTTTTCCAATTTATTTATTATTATTTTTTGAAAGACAGATAGTTTACAGGAAAATCAGTTTTTGTGACTTGTGTTTGCAGGTTAACATTAATGATTTGATGCTTTGAACTATATAAAATGTATTTCACTGGTAACATGAACAGTTAAATTCCATATTAATTTCTCCTAGAATATAGTCCTTAGCAAGCTAAGTCTATTGGTCCTTCTCACTAATACTATAGTGGTTGGAATTATACATCCTAATACATTCTGGTATTATTTATTGAATTAGCCACAAATGATTAATGTCATAAATAAGAATATCTATCAACTATGATTTACCAACCTGCCTTGATTTGGTTCAACCAATTTGCTAATCCAAAAGCAAACTAACTACATCATTAGTTTAATGTGACATGGGAACGCAGTTGACTACCAACAACAATCCAGGGTGTCATATAGAAGTTTTCCAATCTTAAATATTTATTTTCTTACTTCTACCATTTTTACACTGCCTCAGTTATAAAAAGCCTCTGAGAAATATACAAAGATGTGTTGTGACACATTGTGCAGACAAATGCATAATAAATAACCAAAAGAATGTAAATCCAAAATTGTATTATCTATTATTATTATTACACGTTATTACACGTTCAAACAACTGTTATCAGTTTTTACCAGCTTGTAGAGAGGCACAAGAATAGGAGATACCTTTGAGAGGGGGAAGGGGGAAGGGTAAGCTGTTCTAAAGGAAGAAAAGACCAAAGGACTCCATCTTTCTCTCTCTTACCAGGCAATCTCTCTCTCTGATCATTCAGATTGGGCAGACTCTGAACTACAGAAGATCTTATGGAAGTACCAGAAATTGAATCTGAGATCGTCATCATGAAAAAAATGTGCACTGTGCACTAAGTTATGAGTTTCCTTTCCAAAGCTGAAAGAACTCAAAATTCTGGACTAGCAGAAATACAGGGAATGAATACAATTGGAAATCATAACTAAATAGAATTCATTTGCAGAATATCCTATACCCGTAATGGCGAACCTATGGCACGCATGCCCGAGGTGGCACACAGAGCCATCTCTCCGGGCACATGAGCTGTTGCCCAACTCACCTGCAGCTATGCACGCGCCCCAACAATTCAGGGGACCCAGCTGCTCTTCGGAGCTCTCCTGCACATGCACGTGCATTTGCGCATGCATGCGAGAGTACTTGCGTGCAGCATGCACATGCATAGACATCATTTGTGCATGTGCATTGCGCATGCAAAAACCATGCGCATGCACAGATGGTGCAATTGTGCGCACAGCGCACAGGGGGAGCCACGCAAATGCACACGTAGTGCATGGGGGAGCCACGTTAAAGCCGCACACATGTGCAGATGGTGTGGTCTCACACACAACGCATGGGGGAGGAGCTGCATGCACGCACGCAAAGCACGTACCTGTTTGGCACTCGGTGAGTAAAAGGTTCACCACCACTGTTTAAAGCACAGTATGCTTTAAAATGTTTACGCAAATGAACTGTGTGTCTGAATTGTAGGAATATATGCAAATTCTCCACCTTCTCAACTGCTATTCATAAATGTCTTTCCCTTCCTGATTGACTCAAGGATTCGGCCATGACTGATTTAATCATGATATGATTAACACAGTGGCTTGGTTTACATATAATTCTAATTCATAATGATGATAATAAAAGCAGCATTAATGAAGGAAGCAAACCATATCATGAGTTAACACAATGGGTGAAACATCTTACGGAGGGTGTTTCACTTCACAAACAGTAATAATGGCTAATGCAAATAGGTAGGTTCTCTTTGAACAGAATAGGGAAACCTTGCTAGTTTTAACCTCATTAATATAACTGTTGATCTGTTATAACCTGTTATCTGACTCCCTTCAGAAGCAAATGCTGAAATTTATGCCATCTGAGAAAGCTTCCCCTCAGTATCAGATTTCCCATGTATTTCAGGCGAAGAAACATTATAGTCACTATAACCTTGCACAAACCACTAGAGAATTTGACACTGCTCAACTATTATCAAGTCTATCCACCGACACCTATTTAAGTAATCCAAAACTCCAGTTTTTTGTTGAACCATATATTGCAAGTAGCTATGAAAAAGGCACCTAACTTTTACAGGAAATATTTGATCTCCATTCCTTGACTTTAGATTCTTTTAATGATTGAATTAATGTTTTCTGGAATATTGAAAAAAATTCAATTAAAAAAATTATCAAAGATAAAATAATATCCTTATTGTGAATGCTTCTGATGGGCTCAGGTCAGGGGTGGGTTCTACTTACCTTTACTACCGGTTTGCAGCGGGGCCGTGCATGCTCGCTTCGTTCGCGCAGAAGCGTTTTGATGGCATCGGGGTTGGTGGGCGGAGCCTCCCGCTGGTTTTACTACCGGTTCTATAGAACTGGTGCGAACAGGGGGCAACCCATCACTGGCTCAGGTGAGTAATGTCTGTCCTACTTTGGTTGTGAATTCTAAAGTTACTACATAAAACAATCTCTGAATTAATTCTGTAATATAATTCCTTCCCAAGTGTGATTCCTGTAGCATCTTCAGAGGATAATTCTCCAAAGCATAGTAACTGAAAAATATTAATATTCTAAATCTTCCAAGTAAAATATAAAATGATTTATTCCTATAGTAATAGGGTAAAACTGTGATTCATTAACTGAAAATATATCGGGATCTCTATACTGTTAAGTGCAAATCTTCTCTACTGTATTTGCCATCAATAACCATTTATAACCTTCAAATAACTATAAGATGGATAGAAGGTAGTTAAAAAAACCATCTAATCCAAGAACAGCCATTTCAGTTAGGCTCTGCAGCATTCAAATGCTACTAATGGAATAAACGTTAAGCCAATATTCATTTCTTAACAGTATCTCAACATAGTTATGAAAGGCAGAAATATTTTTTGATACTGGCTCCTTGGCTCATCTAATCTACTCTAGAAGCTATTCAGTATGTTGCAGACAAGAATGGTCCATCTCCTAATAGAGGACTATGTTTACAGTCTTGCAGGGGTATCTTCAGACTATGTTCAAAAATGTCAAGATTGCAGCTGTGATAGTACAAAGTTCCACCTTCACATAAAAAAACCCGGCAGAAGTTTGCTTGCACTAGTTGCCCTCTTGACTTTTTTTTTACTGCAGTCTTGGAGCTCATAAGTATCACTAAAGGCTTAGGTATCTTCTGAAGCATCCTGCAGTTTCCAGCAAAAATGGACAAAGCAAACATAATTTCTCCTGGCCAATTCTATCCGCACATTAGTCAATTCACTTGGTTTGAGAAAGGATGATTGAAAATGATTCAGAAATATCAAACAATATAAAACACAGTTGCTGGGAGGCAGATTAAGACAGAGCTACACAATCTACAACTATCTAAAGTTTACAATACCTTTCCAAAAATTACGACTGGGTTGCAATCTTCATTCATGCACTCATTTGAATTATAAGACACAAGAACAGTTTTTTCCCGAACGCCATCACTCTGCTAAACAAATAATTCCCTCAACACTGTCAAACTAGTTACTAAATCTGCATTACTAATAATCTTCTTGTCGTTCCTATCACTCATCTCCTCCCACTTATGATTGTATGACTGTAACCTTGTTGCTGGTATTCTTAAGATTTATATTGACTGTTTCCCTATGACTATCATTAAGTGTTGTATCTTATGATTCTTGACAAATGTATCTTTTCTTTTATGTACTCCGAGAGCGTATGCACCAAGACAAATTCCTTGTGTGTCCAATCACACTTGGCAAATAAAGAATTCTATTCTATTCTATTCTATTCTATTCTATTCTATTCTATTCTATTCTATTCTATTCTATTCTATTCTATTCTATTCTATTCTATCAAAGTTACCTTTAGGAGACACCATCTCAAGGATTTCCCCTGTATTTTATCCTCACCATAGCATTCCTCTTGAGGTAGGTTTGGCTAAAAGAGACTGATTGGCTGAAATCATCCAGTGAATTTTTTGGACTGAAGGTACATTTCAACCTGGTTTCTTTATCCTATACCAACATCTTAATCACTATAACCCCCGGCTACATGATTAAAGAAGGACACTATTAGAGGAGTAATTCATTATATGTATTTAATCAATCAAGTCACATAAACACTATACCACCCCAAATCCATTGGAGTGAGGTAGCTAATCAATTTAAGCAAATAAATAAAATTGTTTATCTGACCGTTCCCTTAAGGCTTTAAGGTTGGTTCATAGGTGTGCATTTACTATACATTACAAGTTAAAAAGTAAGGTAAGTTGCCTTCATTGTACAGCATTTTAAAGAATACATAATTAAAATGATAAATATATCAGTTCCCACCGTTGCATCAAGTTTAGATTGATGACTGAGTGGAAGATGTATAAATAGATGCTACATTCTTCAAAATCAAACTTCAAGTGATGCTCATTGGGTTTTTTTTATTCTTAACATCTCATTTTATACAATTATTAAGCTCTACTACAGTATATCTATTTGATTAATAGGATATTTAAGGATCAGTTTTCACGGGGAGTTTAGTTATACAATATAAGTATTTGCTACCTGATAAAAAAAATAGGGAGAGTTTTTAGGCTTTCAAAAATACTAACCAATTTAATTAACTATGATTGCCTAGAGCGCCAAGAGAATGACATCTGAATAGAGCGTTTAACATGAAAAAGGAAGTTATAAAGGTCAACAGATATTTACATAAGCATTGTTTTTCCACTGTGATAATTATGTCCTGTTATACTCCTATTTGTAACTTGATCTATCCAGACCAAAAAAACATCCAGTCATTCCAGAGGGTTTATATTCCTACAGGGTTGGTGCATTAAGCAATAAATAAAAAATATATGGTAAATAATTTATAGGAGAGTTAGATATAATGAATGGCAACTAATATAAAAAGGATCACTATACATCCATTTAGGCCACAAATAACAAAAAAGTCCTGCCTTCTGCAAACATTGGCTTAAGGAGGTAAACTGTAATCCATTATGTTAATTCTAATAGATTCAGTTCCTGTTTAAATTGCTCATGGGATCACCATATGCAATCTTCTAACAAGCAAAGTCAGAATTGTTAGTAATTGTGTTACTAACTTAACAACTGCAGTGATTCACTTAACAACTGTGGCAAAAAAAAATGAGGCAAACTCACTTAACAATTGTCTCACTTAGCAACAGAAATTTTGGGCTCAATTGTGGCTGTACTACCCGTACTATGAAGCTGAGAATGTTGTCAAACCTGGTTAGAATTATTTATATATATTGTGCTATATAAGCCAGGTGAATAAGTCCAACCAACTAACATTATCCAGAGGTTACTTGGTTGTGAAAGCCAGCCACAAGAGATTTCCTACTCTGAGGAAACCACAGGAGGGGCTGATAGCAAGAGCAGTGAGGAGAACTGAGTCTAAATCAGATAAACAGGTAATATAGCTCAAGGCAAGGTTTTCATCCAGAGGCCTCACTAGAATCTGAACAAATTCTGTGATTTCTCTTCAGGGACTCAAAATATTTTTAATAACTAATTATACTGATAAGAATTAAGTTTACATGTTGTTCTAACCCTCTTGGCCTTATTCACATATACTACTAAGCCATAATCCATCAACTATAGTGGCTGGGGTCATACATCACTCTAAAATCAAAGCAAATAAAATAGATTATGGCTTGTTGCAAATGCCCATATAGAGGGTTCAACAAAATGGTCTCCTTTTCCATCCCTCCAGTTACATGTGCAGAATGGAGGAGGAATTGCCTTTTCCAGGACCTCGGAGCTGCAGTGGGCCAGGAACAGGGCTCTTCTGCGGTCATTGTCCAGGTCTCTGAAGTTGTTGCCTCTCAGAAATTGCCGGAACCTGATCATATATGACTTCCATTTCCCCTTCCTCGGTCGGAAAGGGGCGATGGCGAGCATTGCGGTCTCAGGTGCTGCCATGCTGCTGGTAGCCTCGGCTTCAGTGACTTCAGCTCTTTGTTCGGTTGCTGGTGTCTCGAGGTTCTTCGCTCTGGTTCTTGAATCCTTTGTCGCCAGTATTAGATCAGGCGCAGGGAAAAGAAGATGCGACCAGCGTGGTCCATTCAGTACTTTATTGATTACAGGAATAGACTGGCGGCTGAGCTGCCGGAGCTCTCCTTTTAAGCGCTTCGGCAAGTTGCACCGCCCAGAGACAGAGGTTTGAATTTCCCGCCGGTGGATTAGCCAATCCCCGGCGGATGTCCTTATAAGGACATAGCAATCCTATTTTCCATCTCTATTCTGCTCTCATTATATACGTACATAAAAGGCTTAAAGCTAGAATAACTGAAGGCCAGTTCTTTTGGGACCATCCAGTGATTACCCAAAGTATTGTTTGCAGAAGTTTGGGGAAGTTCTGTGCTTTTGAGATATAGCTATAAGAATAATGTAAATTTATTAACTGCTGCCAGGAATGCCTACGCTCAATGTTGGAAACAGCCATGTACATCTGCAGAGAAAGTGGTCATACAAAAGATCATGAATTGTGCAGAAATGGACAAATTAACACTGAGTTTAAAAGATAAAGAGACATCGATATTTTACAATGTGTGGGAACAGTGGTATAACTGGATAGAACGGAGATAGATTGAAGATAGATAGTTATTAAGTACAAGTAATAGATAAAATAAGAATGTAAATACGCGCAGTTTAATTTTTGTAAATAATGCATGAATTATTGTCACAAGAAAAACACCACAATTAGCTGTTTTTTAATTTTTTATGTTTTTAATGTAATAAAAGTTTAATAAAGTGTTTATAAAAAAAAGAATAATGTAAATTATTTTCCTGTTTTTTCTTGCCTTTCTCTCACTAATGGAATTTAACGTAGATCCTATAAAATGATCCTGTATATTGACTAAAGCTGGGAAATGGAAATGGGCAGAAAAAGTATTTTCCAATATCAGTTTCCTTTTGTAGCTAACCAGAAGGTAGCCTTAACAAACGAAGCATCTAGCAATGCTTTCTCACAGGGAAATTCTTCCTGATTAATTGCTCTGTCAATCCCATACAATCCCTTTGCATATAGGGAAATACAGCCTGTATCCTATAGGAAGGTTCTTGCAAATGAAAAGGATGAGTTTTACATCACAGGCTACTGTTTGTCACTGAATTCCACTGTTCCTGGGACTAAAATGCTCCTGTGAGGTTGCTTTAGGGCAAGGCTACAAACCTGTTCAGCATTATAACCTACATTCCACCAGCAGAGTGGATGTGATGCGGTATTATTTAAGCCACTTTGGCAGCAATCCAAAATGATCATTATCTAGCCTAACTTTCTCATACAGAATTAGGAAAGGTCCTTTTTTGGAGTAGAAGCCCCCCCCCTTTACAGAGAGTTTGCAACTTATGACCATTTGTTTAATGATTCAAAGATGCAATAGCATTGAAAAACTTACGATGGCTTTATGACAGTGGCGGGATTCAATTTTTTTTACTACTGGTTCTGTGAGCGTGGCTTGGTGGGCGTGGCAGGGGAAGGATATTTTAATATCTCCATTCCCACCCCACTCCAGGGAAAGGATACTGTAAATTCTCCATTCCCTCCCCACTCCAGGGGAAGGATACTGTAAAATCTCCATTCCCACCCCACTCCAGGAGAAGATACTGTAAAATCTCCATTCCCTCCCTACTCCAGGGGAAGGATACTGTAAAATCTCCATTTCCTCCCCACTCCTGGGGAAGGATACTGTAAAATCTCCATTTCCTCCCCACTCCAGGGGAAGGTTACTGCAAAATCTCCATTCCCTCCCTACTCCAGGGGAAGGATACTGTAAAATCTCCATTCTCTCCCCACTCCTGGGGAAGGATACTGTAAAATCTCCATTTCCTCCCCACTCCAGGGGAAGGTTACTGCAAAATCTCCATTCCCTCCCCACTCTAGGGGAAGGATACTGTAAAATCTCCATTCCCACCCCATTCCAAGAGAAGGTTACTGTGAAAACTCCATTCCCACCCCACTCCAGGAGAAGGATACTGGAATATCTCTACTCCCTCCCCAGTCCAGGGTAAGGTTAGTGCAAAATCCCCATTTCTTCCTGATCAACTGGGACTTGGGAGGCAGAGAATAGATGGGGGTGGGGCCAGTCAGAGGTGGTATTTACCGGTTCTCCAAACTATTCAAAATTTCGCTATCGGTTCTCCAGAACCTGCAGAATACCACCTCTGGTTTATGACTGTTGTGGCATTTCCATGGTCATGTGATCATGATTTGAGTGTTTGGCAAGTGGCACGTGTTTAATGGTTGCAGTGTCTCAGAATTATGTGATCACCATTTATGACCTTCCCAAGGACTTTCCAACAAGCAAAGTCAATGGAGGAAGCCAAAGTCGGTTAACAACAATGTGATTCCCTTATGGCAAAAATTCAGATGAAACCCAATGACAGTGTCATTTATCAATGAATATTCTGGTCCCGACTGTAGTTGCAAATTGAGGACTTACCTATATATCTGTATATGTGTCTATACATACACCCACACCTGCATGCAGTTATTTTAAATGTATAGAGGTTAGAGTTGGACTTGCCTTGTTCTGAGAATAACAAATTAGTGTTTTCTTCATTTATGGCCTCAGGGACAGAAGCCTGGAAAAATCAATACTCTCACTTCGCTTGTTTCAGATCCAAACACGAACATAATGAAGCAAAACTTTTTTTCTCTTTCCAAGACAAACCTTCCCCCGCTTACTTCCTATTATTTCACTTCACGTGTCCCATAAAGTCTGTCCTTTTCGCAGAATGCATTTTCCACACTGAAAATAGGGTACTTCGCACCTGTCTAAAATGTGGCTTTAAAGCATTGTATAATTGTAAACAAAGTTAATGTGGCCTTTAATTAAAATCTTCCCTTCAGTGTAATGAGATAAACTAAGTACCTTTCACGGTGTTTCTATCTTATTACTCTTTCTGAAACAATAATAAAAAAGTATTAGTTGCCTTAAGAATCTTCCAGGTAGAACATCCTCCTCTTCTTCCTGATCATTGTTTCCAAGTATATGGATTACTCCTGCCATCATTGCACATTGCTTTGAGATGGTTGGACCAAATATTAAGAAAAGCAGCTTGATTTTTTTCCTTTCTCCTCCCTCCCTCCCCTGCCCAATTTTTACCTTGCAATTTCAGGTTGTATTCACTCCTGTCTGACTGGCTCCTCCTCAAGGTTGCAGAGCTGCTGTTGTGGTCTCCTGCAACACTGCTCTCCACCACCGTGTCCGTCTTCCTCCTCTCCAGCATGTACAATCTCTGCTTGAGGAAAGTCAGGTTCTTTTTCTTGACCCCCGCACTTTCTTTTCCAGTAGGATCTTTGGTTTCCATTTCCAAGCGGGTGTTTCTTTTCCCAGTGGTTGGGAAAATAATAATACACGGATCTTAGCAGGGAGGGGTGCGTGTGCTTGTTGCGTGGGCAACAGGATCGGCTTCCTTCAAGGAACAGCTGACGTACTGAAGAGACCCGCATAAGTTCACTTCTTACCTGGCTCACCTGAGTGCCACCTTTACAGTGTAACTGGGCTCCACCCCTATGAAGTCATCTTTTAGTACACTGACTGGGGAACCAGACACCTGTTACCTGAGAGGTTTGCGGCAGCAGGTATATGTATAGCATAGCAGCAGGGACCAGATCTCCCTTATTAACTTCTTTTTAGAAGTCGGTGTTCATCTATTTGCATTTCTCCTTTTCATTTACTTTCCTCTGGGGTTTTTTTTTTTTTTTACAAGTTGCAGAATATCTACTTGGTTTTATTTTTAATTATTCATGCAAAAAACAGACAAGGCATGCTTTAAAGGCTGCTGGCCAGAAAATCCACCTAAGGCCCTATTTATTTTCCCCTGTAGGTAAAATGTATGGAGGTCTCTGAAGCTTATTTCTCTTGAAGGGTTCTGTCATGCAGATCAAGCTGAGAGCTCTTCGATTGTCCTACTTTAATACTTTCTTATTAAAAGAAAGAAGTTAATTCTTTGAGGATTAAGGGATTTTGGTGTTGGGGGTGGGGTGGATGGGTGGGGTTGAGCAATAAATCTTCCCCAACCCCCAATATGTAAAACATTCAAAAAATGAATTTGCCAATCGGGAGGCAGAACTTTCTCTCTCCCTCCCCCTCCCTCTCTGTCTTGGCAGGAAATCAAAGCACACACAACCCCCCCCCCCACACACACATTTTGTGGCACTATCCAAGTTACCTCAAAGGAGGGCAGTCCTGAAACCCCAGGTGTGGGTTTAAAGACCTGGAAGCCAGTTTTTCTCCAGAGAAAGAAGTATGAAGTGCCTTCTCCCATCTGATCCTCACAAAACCTCAATCACCCTCTTGATCTTTGTAGGGCAGGGGTGTCAAACTTGATTTCATTGAGGGCTGCATCAGGGTTGTGTTTCACCTTGGGGACTGGGGTGGGCATGACCAGCTCAAGGGCATTTGTGAGGTGAGGGGGTGTCTGTGGTGGCCCAAGCGCTCTGCCAGCGAAAGTGGGCTCCCGAGCTCCATTTTTTACTGCGACGGCCTCCTGCAACCTTCTGCCATCGAAAATGGAGCTCCGGAGGGCTGCATGCAGCCCTCCCGAGCTCCATTTCCATGGGCAGAGGCACCACGGGCCAGTCTTTCGCTGTTCCCAGGGCAGCCCCACAGGTCAGATCTAAGCACCCCATGGGCTGGATCCGGTCCCCAGGCCTTGAGTTTGACACCTCTGTTGTAGGGGACCAGATTTTGAATCTGTATCACCATGATTTTAATCTGACCCAACATGCCTGACTGTTCGGCAGATCATTCTGCAAATAGTGAATCAGTAACATGGTGTGATCAGGAAAAACAACATGGGCAGATTAACTCAATGAGCTGACCCCTTCCAGATGATGATGATGATGACTACTATTATTTTATCTGTCCCTCTCTGGTAGGGACAGCAGTATCTTCAGAAGTAACAGACAGAAGTAACTTCAGTCAGGAAAAAAAAAAGGCTTTGAAATGCTGATTTAGATCAGATTGCTTGAAGCTTGCGTAAATGAGGGAGCACTTTTCTCATTAAGAAGCTGAGGACAACATCCTGTGTTTTTCTCAAAGAGTGAAACATATTTTCTTCTGTAGTCATGATTCATCCTTTCTGTTACTACTTTCAGAAAATGTGTCAGAATTATTTTAAATTTGATTTTAAAATCCAGCTTTTCAAATTTGTACCATTTAGTTGTTGTTTTTTAAATAGGTAAACAAAGTGGATTCTAATTTCTTACATGCAAGAGTCAATTTGGTAGAGTGGTATAGGAACCAGGCTAGAAATGGCAGACTGCAAGTTTTAGTCCTGCCTTAGGTGCCAATGGCCAGTCACTCCCTTTCAGCCCTAGGAAAAAGGCAATAGCAAACCACTTCTGAAAAACCTTGCCAAGAAACCTGCAAGGATTAGTCCAGGGAGTTGCTAGGAGTCAAAAACTAACTTGGAGGCAATACACACACACAAACTTTATATAATACTTCACTTTTAAAAAGACACTCCACAAATATTCTAAATAAATAAATAAATAAATAAACTTTGTGAGCTCCCGTTAGTTATCCCAGCTTCTGCCAACCTAGCAGTTTGAAAGCACGTAAAAAATGCAAGTAGAAAAGTGGGAAGGTAACTGCGTTCTGTGTGCCTTTGGCGTTTAGTCATGCCGGCCACATGACCATGGAGACATCTTGAGACAGCGCTGGCTCTTCAGCTTTGAAACGGAGATGAGCACTGCCCCCTAGAGTTGGAACGACTAGCACATATGTGCGAGGGGAACCTTTACCTTTATCTTACAGTTCTATTTACCCAGCCATTTTGATCTACCATCTATCTACTATAAAAAAGAACAGTTAACAGGTAAACCCAACAGCAAAACTAACCCTATTTTGCATCTCAAAAGTCTCCACTGTATCTAAACAAGAGAGTGGTCTCCATTCCTTTCCCACTTTAGAAATATTGTTCCAGATTTTGACTTATTCTTACTAGACACAGATACGACCCCAAAGAGTTGGGCTAAAAATAAGCCCATTATGATAGGAAAATAGGAAATTATCATTTTACTATTTTATGCACATGCTGGTATGTATAAAACTTTATTGAAGATTATATTTCCATTTTGCACAGACAGTGAACCCTTGAATAGGTACAAATGAGCATCAACTGGTAGAGAGAACGGACTTAAAACATCACAAATAACAGATGTTTGTCTTTGGGGAAGAGTAATAAAATAACCATTAACCAGCTAAACAAATTATTAGGAATGGAAGATAAGATGCAGTACACTGAACAATGTGTTTACTGGCTTCCACAAAATAGTCATATTTCAGAGTGAGACTATAAATCCATGAGCAAGAATATATTGTCTTCCCATTAATTTCAGCCCCACTGATGATGCTTATATAAATGTTCAAAACAGGATTTTTCCCCCCTCCCTAAGTGCAGAAACAGGAGCTAAACTCCACGTAGAAAATATTGGTAATATGTTCCTAAGCAACGCTATTAGAAGCCTATCAGTTGCAATTGTTCTATGGCCCTATACTAATCTTTATCTGTATCTCCACTGACAACTGTGCCAAAAGCATTATAGCGCTTCCAGTGTTTGTTGAATAAACCAAAGGTTACTTGTTCTTTGAAAGGAACTGCTTCAATACATATTATTAAAAATAACCTTTTGGTGTGATGCATTTAATTTTTCTAAGTAATTCTAGTCCGGTGACTCCATTTGCAAAATCGGATACAATCATTAAAAAAAATCTAACAATCATTAAGGGTTCCAGGGCAGCCCAATAAAGCATAGAAATATACAGAAAGAGACTTCTCTTTCTACAATGAACCAGAGGTGGTATTCAGCAGGTTCTGACCAGCTCTGGAGAACCGGTAGCAGAAATTTTGAGTAGTTCGGAGAACTGGTAAATACCACCTCTGACTGGCCCCGCCCCCATCTATTATCTGCTTCCCGAGTCCCAGCTGATCGGGAGGGAATGGAGATTTTACAGTATCCTTCCCCTGCCACGCCCATCAAGCCAAGCCACACACACCAAGCCACGCCCACAGAACCGGTAGTAAAAAAAATTGAATCCCACCACTGCAATGAACCTTACTTTCTTAAGATGTAGGAAGGTTTTCAATTTGAGCAGTTTATTCATTGCTGGATTAATTGCTTGAGGCTACTGCTCCAGCATATGAATCAATCAAGTGATATGCTTTAAGTATCTGTTGAAAATTTGCAGAGGACAAAACTTGAACAAGCAAGGTCTACAGTACCCAGGAGAAGTAATGCGTATTTTTTAGGCTTCTATGAAAAAGGACTTGTATGTTTACCCATCTACAAGTACTGAATGTACTGTATATATATAGACAGAAGGTGATCTGATTATCAAAATAAACAACAAAGGAAAGAAACACATTAGATGCTGAGCAGCAGAGAGAAGAGCGGCCAAATTACCTCAAAAACATTAATGGAACATTTTATTTGCAAAAAAACCAAAATCAACCAACTCTTGGGAAAGGAGTACTAAAAAAGCAAAGCTACTAAAAGATGATTTCTGAATTACTGTAAAACTGCACTTGCAAGAATGCAGTGCGTGCGTAAAAGAGAATGAACGTATACTTAGCTCTTTCTATAAACATTTTTGAAACAGCAAAAGGATGCCAGCTGCTTCACATTCCCCCACTGATCTACAAAAATCCAAAGGGGACATTTCTTTTCAGTCAGTTTTGACCACTCACGAGTTTCTTTGAAACAATACAGTACAGTTGGCCACTGCTTGCTTCCAGAATTTTTAAAAAATTGTCTAACCCTGAAATTTCCTAATGTTCCCTAGTCCAAGTAATAGCTACCAGTAGGTATGATTTGATTTAGTTTTTTAAAATCAGCCAAGATCTGATAGATACTATCACCTATTTACCAGATTGTCTCCAAAGTCCTAATTTCTAGGTTTAAATCCTGAGCTGAATGCATTTCCCAAGTCCACAACTACAATATTCTTCAAAGTTTAGCACGTATTGCAATAATATGTAGTACTACAGAGTTGGATTATTGTTGTGTGCAACCTTTCTGATGCAAGCATTCATTTGATTTATCCAAGTTCAAGAGAAGAGAAATCAAATTTGAAGTACATTGTTTAAGTATATATCTGGATTTTAGATTTTAGGCTTTTGTCCAAGTCTACACAGCTCTTTTTGCTGTTCATGAAGATACAGAATTGTTCTGGATAGAATTGTTGTGTATGGATAAAATCCTGATCCAGATTAATGACTCGGGCTGGCTAGTTTTTCTTTTATAGCCTATTATGTTTTTTTCATTAATGCAACTTAAAAAATGAAACTAATATATGAGATAGACTCATTACATGCAAAGCAAGATAGTTCAAGCCTTGATTTGTCATAATTTTGATGCCTATTTTGCCTATTTTCATGAGCAGTTCAACAGAAGGATATCTGTCTTGGCTTGGCCCTTGGTGTTAGCTGATCAGGTTCTGATTTAAGTTCTGACATAGTTCTTTTCTTTGGCCATGGCTTGTTGGGAGTGCATCAACCTACTGTGTGGTCAATATGTGATGGTCAGAAGTCACTTCACAGAAGTTCAGTGCCACAGAACTGGGCACTATCCATAATTACATGCTGTATTCCTCTTCCTTCTTTATCCTGCCACTGTCTTATTGCTGTATGCTCTGACAAAATTGATGAGGATGGTATTGCTTTCATTTATTTGATTTTTATGTTTTTCTTAAAAAGCAGTGTAAAGGACTATAGTGTTTTCTCCACAAGGCAGGAAGACTTTCCATCCTGCCTTTTAGCCAGAAGAGTTGACCTTTTTCTATTGGCTTCATCTTCAGTGACCTAGAGTACAATGTTAACTCAACAGCGTGTGGTTCATTAGCAAAGTTGATGGTGTAGTACACTATCCAAATCTAAACACACGGATCAGCCACCATATCACTCCTGATTAAACGGAGCCAAGAGAGTTTTTTTTCCCCTTCCTTTCTCAACCTATAAAATTTTGCATTGTATGTGGGAAATGCCTTTCAAGCCAAAGTGTTTTGATGGCGGGAGGGGAGATGCCAGTTTTTCCGCATGCTTGCTCTGCAAGCTCTTGTGTGATTGGGGCACCACAATGAAACTCGAGAGAGCCGAGGCTGGCTTCTTTTGGGCTCCACACAAACTCTAGGTCACTGTGGCGAAAGAGACCGCAGCTCCTGTACCCAACAAGAAGGTGCAGTGTTTCCAACCTTTCCCTGCCAAATATAACCTAAACATAAAGCTACATATAAATATAAACCTAAGCATAGCTCATAAAATCATCTGCTACAATGTCCTACCTGTCAATGACAACTTCAGCTTCAACTACACTACACAAGCACACAATAGATACAAACTTAAAAGTGAACCGCTCGAGTCTCGATTCCAGAAAATATGCCTTCAGCAACAAGAGTGGTCAATGCCTGGAATGCACTACCAGACTCTCTGGTCTCATCCCCAAACCCCAAAAACCTTAACCTAAGACTGTCTGCTGTTGACTTCACCTCAGTGGTGGGTTTCAAAATTTTTTACTACCGGTTCTGTGGGTGTGGCTTGGTAGGCATGGCAGGGGAAGGATACTGTAAAATCTCCATTCCCACCCCACTCCAGGGGAAGGTTACTGCAAAATCCCCATTTCCTCCCCACTCCAGGGGAAGGTTACTGCAAAATCCCCATTTCCTATCAGCTGGGACTTGGGAGGCAGAGAACAGATGGGGGCAGGGCCAGTCAGAATATTTACTACCGGTTCTCCGAACTACTCAAAATTTCCGCTACCGGTTCTCTCAGAACCTGCTGAAACCCATCTCTGCCTCATCCCATTCCTAAGAGATCTGTAAGGGACGTGAGTAAGAGCACCAGGGTGCCTACCGTCCCTGTCCTAATGTTCTCTTTAATTGTATTCATTTGATGTATTCAATTCATGCTTATACTTATATATATTATCTAGTATGTACTCGACAAAATAAATAAATAAATAAATAAATAGTCTTCCTGCCTCCCCCTTCCCTTCCCGCCCGCTTTGCAAAGCCTCGAACTCTGCCCTCCTTGCACGTCTGCCCAGGATTTTCTGCTTCGATCGGAAATTTAACCCAGACGGCGGGCAAATCCAGAAGGATTTGCTGGGCATGCTCGAACTCCACCCGCCGCGCCGCGGAGGAGGGACTACCACCTCCGCAGAAGCGGAGAGCGCAAGCATGCGTGCGGGTGCCGCTTTGGGTTGGCTCCTACGGCTGTCTTGGGCAGCTCAGCAAGGCAGCGTTTCCGGCAGGAGAAAGGCAACCACGCGGCTTCTGCAAGCCCGGCCGCTGTGTTGCCGCGGATATTCAGGCGGATTCATGGCTCGGGCTCAGTATGACACGGAGCAAAGGGGGCGCCTGCATTCGGCCGAGTTTCGCCTCTATTTTAGTAAGTAGCTCCCTGAGGTAAACAGAAAAACCCGTTGCGGAGGCCCTGGGATTCCTTTGGAACGCGCCCGGAGGGTATTTCCCCTGGCTGATGACGCTTCTTGATGACGTTTAGGGACCCGCTCCAATGGAAGGGGCTTGAAGGCGGGCCTTTCCTTTGGTTGGCCGAGGCATAATATAAGCAGGTGCCTTGGAGGGGAAAAAAAGTGCAAGTTTAGGTGGTTTTGGTCGTGTTTTTGGAGTGGTCTGACTCTGGAACGTCCTCCAGCTTTAGTGATCTGAATAATAAAGTTCCTACTATGCGTGTCTTTGTTCTTCTGGTTGTGTGTGGGTGTAAAATAAGATGTCCGGGTTAACCTCTGTTTTTGCATGGAGTTACATCAGGGATCTCCAACCTTGGCAACTTTAAGCTTGGAGGACTTCAGCTCCCATAATTCCCCAGCCAGCTTTGCTGGCTGGGGAATTCTGGGAGTTGAAGTCCGCCAGGCTTAAAGTTGCCAAGGTTGGAGACGCCTATGATCAAATTTCACATGTTCTCCTAGTCTGTGAAAGCTGTCACATGTCAGATTTCCCACGTGGCAGCTATATAACAATTTAAGAGTGTTGGTGGGGGGGTTTGGCCCAGTGAAGGCTAATAATATTTATGCATGCATAAATGTAGGCCTAGCTAAGGTTGAAAGGTGTCTGCACCAAGTGGTTGCACTTCCACAGATTCCCTTAGCTGAATATGGGAGTGAATTCAGTTGCACCGTCCTGAACTTGATTGCATTTTCCTCTGTCCTGAAATGAAAGTCAGGGCTGGGATATCCTTGGGAACAGTGTTGAGATACAGAGCAGATGGAAAGACAAGACTTTGGTGGAAATGTGTATTATCTCTGATAATAAAGATGGTGCAACCCTTTAGAATCTGACTTGATCCACCAATTACGTTATCACTATCCATTCCTTGCTTTCAGTTTTGTAAGGATGACAGAAGACCAGTTTCAATGTAGTCATGGTTCGTATTCGTGGTTGCATCTGAATATCTAACACCAGTCCTGTCCCTAAGCCTGGATTCTAGTTTGCTATTCTAGACAAGACAAGAAATCATGGTAAATTAAAGATATCCTTTCAGGAGAACAGTCTTGCACTCTTCTGTACACAATAGAATTCCTTATGCTACTAGACTAGAAATTCTCAGTTTGGATAACTTAGAACTGTGTTGCTTGCGGTCAGACCTAGGTATTGCATACAAAATTATACGTAGTAATGTTTTACCTGTAAATGACTTTTTTTGTTTTAATTGCAATAATAAGCGTGCTAACAACTGCTTGAAACTCAATGTAAATCGTTCTAAACTTGACAATAAAAAATATAATTTCTGTAATAGAGTTGTCAAAGTCTGGAATGCTCTACTTGGTTCAGTTGTTTCAGCTATAAATTTTCACAGTTTCAGTCACAAACTGACTTCCATCAATTGACTTTACATCATATTTAAGTGGTCAGTAGAGGGGGTGTGCATAAGTGCACTAACGTGCCTATCGGAGCTGTCATTGTATTTTTATTCTTTATTTGTGTTCTCGTTTTTGTTTGACAAATTCAAACAAACAAAAAAATTAATTATCCTGGTTTGTTTCTGCCCAGAAGGAGTATGGGTAGAAGACTCGAGCTTGTTTTGTGTAATTCAGTAAAGCAGTGAGTGTCTAAACATGGTCAACGTGTATATTTTAGCTAAACAAATAGTTTCTGTAGTTAAGCACTACAAGTTCTTTTAAGATGAAAGCAGCTGAAATGCTCCAGTGTTTTTTTCTGTTTGCATATAATTTTATTTCCTCTTGCAGAGAACTCGAAGGGAAAATACATTTCCCCATTCCATGACATCCCTCTATTTGCTGACCCACATGAGGTAATTAAATATGAAAGATTTCCTTTTGGTTGAAATACTGACTCTGTTCAGCACCAAAAAACCCCAGGTGTGAATTAATCTCTGGACTTCTGGTTTTTAGTTGCTACAATCATATAATCTTTAATTATAATTAAAGTTTGATTTCATCCACTTCTTAGGCTATTATTATATGGCAAAAATTGGGTCCTAAAATATATTCCCACATTAGAAAATGTTAGAAATCAAATGTGCAAGTCTTTATCGCATGTCAGGCTTTTATTTGCATTACAGCAAATTGATTTCCTTTCCTTTTGCTTATATCACTAAGTGAAATATTTGTTTTGAAAAACTAAATTTTGCTATGCTGTAGTCAAAACAATGGAGGAAAGGCAATTTATATAACAAAATCAGTAGTCCTCAACTTTACTAACGTGTGCTTCTCCAATCTTTTCAGAACTACTGATTAAGACAATGTGCCTTGCCAGGATTTAGCATCTGCAGAAAAACATCTGTCAATCACAATTTTTCAAGACTCATTCCAAATTTAGTTCCCCATTTTGCCTGCATATGTCTGATATTGAGGCAAAGAGGGAACAAGTTCTGACACTGCTTTGGTTTTGCCAATCAGCTTTTAATAAATTTTGCAGCCACATCTAAGTTGCTAGTGATTACCATTTGAGAAATCTTGGTTTCATCATTAGGTGATTCTGAAAAGTTACTATTTACTGTTTACTACAAATTTAACGTAAGCAAACCTTCCTTCGTTTTAGCTAAGAGTGTTGTAGAAATGCAGCCGCTGGGAATTATAGACCATAGTTCATAGCCTGATGTCATGTGTAAATCTAGTCATTGTTGAATATACTACTTACTAATATATACTAGATAAATTATGATTTGTGTGACTTGTAAAAAGGGTAGCAGACTTAATATTGTAGAGTTTGAATTTGGTAATTTTTGAAGACTATTTCATTTAGTATCATATTTAGATCTGCATATTTATGAATGAGCACTGCTTCTATATTGATTTCTTGCACAGGATGAGGAGGTTCCTGCAAAACGATCAAAGAACAATGGAAATGAGGTGCGATTGCTGACCATTTTTTAGATTATTTACAATGTGATTTGTGAGTAAGAAATTTAGATGATGATGATTTTTTATCAAAGCTGAGCTTCTATATTCTATAGCTTATTCCATTTCATGCATTAAAATATGTAAATCAGAGTCTTCTATGTTGAATTTGATGGAGCTATGATTATAGAAAGTTATATGGATTACAGGTTTAGATTTTTATGATTTTAGTTTCCGATTATTAAGTATTGTGCATCATCTTGGATCAGTGGAAGTAAGTGGTAAACAAGACATTATAATCATTTCTTAATTCTGTAACCTCTATTGTTTGGAAGAATAATGGTGACTTCTCTAGTTTTATAGAAGAGATCTTTTGAGCATTTTGTGTGTTGTAGAAATGAAACCTTTTCTGCCCATTCTTTGGTTCTTTTTTGAGAGGGATAGAATTCTAAGAGTATTCATCCTGTCATTGATCTATTGGAACCCAAAGATCCAATTTTGCTGCCAGACACCAATCTCTATGGTGAGATTGTGCTTAGTCCATATCAAGTACTTATGGTATGCATTTATCATACCCAATATGATCTAATGGCCCTCTTTTGTTCTCAGTATTTGTTTCTATAAAAAGATAAGTAGCTGAATTATTCAGAAAAATAAAGTCCATGAAACTAAGCATTGTTGTCTCTTACTGAACCCTGGACATTATATAATGCAATAGAATATTTAATATATAAACTACATGGAAGGATGATCCATTTTGGGACAGCTAAGTTTTTCTCTTTGGCTGTTGTATCCCTCTACCTTGCAAACTTAAGATGTGACTCAGAAAGAGAATCATTTGTCTTCTCTAGATCTGAAGCAAAAAACAGCTTTTGCTGGGTATTACATTTTATATGTTAACCTTTTTTTCCCCTACTAGGTTGTATTTAATATGATTGTAGAAGTGCCTCGTTGGACAAATGCTAAAATGGAGGTAATTTGAAAATTTTACTCTAGAAGACTGCAAAGCAGCTTCCAAATAAAGGAAGTAAAAGTTGCAACAAAGCATTGTATGAGCAGCGATACAATTGTAGTGCCTTTCAAATATCAGATGTTTGCCTTTTTTTAAAACTGGTGCCCTCTAAATGTCTTAATAGATGTTCTTATAAACTATGGTGTTTGGACTTGGAAAGTACCTAAAGTTGAATGAATGATATTCTTTACATTTGTATCCAGTGCTTGAATGGCATGTTCTACAGATTTGATTATCGTATATTTGAAAGATAAATCTTTATGTGATTGTTTCTTCCTAGACATAGGAAGGCATCGCAGTTGGGGAATCTCTTTGAAGTGTTTGATGCTACTCTTCTTTATATTGAGCACACAAATGACAGATAGCTTTTGAATTCCCCTCTTGTCTGTTATGTGTAATGACTTCACATGTGCTGTTCAGTGGGACTTGAGAAACTGTATGGTATTGTTATTCCTGTGCACAATTTTTTTTTAAAAAAAGTGTTGTTCTGGAACATGGAACAACCAATCTCACACAAAATACTTTGTCAGGTTTTTTTTGAGTAGGTCATGTTCCAGTGGAACAAAACTTAAAATATTTCTAATGTCTCCCCAAAGAGAACAATGGAAATTCAAAATAAACTATATGCTTTCTAATCAAATGGCTGCAAATATAATGGAGTGGTAATCTATGCTGAGTGTTACTTACCTCCAACCTATGGAAAATTACTTTTTAAAAATCCTTTAATATTAATGATAGTTTTCCCTCAATTTTCCCTTTAGAGTTCCCAACCAGTTTCACACTGTCTGAATATTCCCCTGAATTCAGAAATTAACAATCTATTATTACTTCATGTTTATCATGCTCAGTAAGTCTTCTTCCAAATCTCACCGCAAAGTTCTCTTTAGCATTCTACTTTAATATTTTAGAATTCTAGAAACTAGAATAATGAGAAATTCCCATCTGCAGATCCATGTTTTTTCCCCTTACATTACAAACATCATTTAAGTACCGTATTTTTTGGAGTATAAGATGCACTGGAGTATAAAATGCACCTTAGTTTTTGGGGAAGAAAATAAGAAAAAATCTGATTAGTGGGTGGATCCGTCTCCTGAATACCCCCAATCAGCTGTTCTCAGAGGTGAATTTTAGCAACAGATTCGTTGGTTGTGAACTCTGTGCCTTGCTTTTTTTTCTGCCTCCAAAACAGATTCAGAAAAAAAGGCTTCTTTCAGAGGCTTTTTTTCTGAAGCTTCTTTCAGAGGCTTTTATTCTGAACTGTCTGTACTCTGTTCAATCTCCTTTCTTTGCTATTGGTATGTAGATTAACCTCTTCCAATTTGTTGGTTATTCTCCAGATTTGTTAACATAGTTTGGTTAGAACCTAGATTCTTCTTTTGTTGCTTGCCATATTGTTTTAGATAAAAGCCTTTCTGAGGCTTTTTTTCTGAAGCTTCTTTCAGAGGCTTCTTTCAGCCTCTGAAATTTGCGAGGCTGGGCAGGGCTACATTCAGGGTATAAAACACACCCAGATTTTCACCCTCTTTTTTTGGGGAAAAAAGTCCTTCTTATACTCTGAAAAATACGATATTCTTCTATTTTTAGAAATTAACTAAATTATAAATTGAAATATAAAGTTTGAACTGTGTTGAGTTTTTTCAATCTGGGATTAAATAGTTGAGCCATTTATTCACAATTTCTTCAGCATTTTTCTCCATTCTGTTTTATACTATCATCAGATTGCCACCAAGGAGCCACTGAATCCTATTAAGCAAGATGTAAAGAAAGGCAAGCTGCGATATGTAGCAAACATTTTTCCCTATAAAGGCTACATTTGGAACTATGGGGCCTTCCCACAGGTAATGTTTTGGGATTTGTTCATTTAGGAAATTCATAAATTGGGAATGAAGGCATGTTCTACAACACCGCATTCAAAATAGAATGGAGTTCAAATTGGAACATATACCTCAGTGTGCTGCTCTCTCATTATCAGAATGAGAAAGGAAAACTTCAGGTATAAACTGGATTTAGTCCAAAGTATTTTTTGTAAGATGCATTAGTAGTATAGGCCAATTTTTTGGCAGATAAAAAAATAATGTAAAAAAGAAAATGATATATTCTTTAGCCTTCTTGAGCTTCACTCCTAATTTTATTATTAGAATGACATAATAATTTGAGATTTTAATTGGTATTTATATCTCAAAGTTGATAGGTCCCCTGTGTTGGCCCATTTTCAGATGTATGCAGGGGTCTGCAGTTCTTGGAATTCCCAAATAGTGCAGAATTCTGGGAATTCTGATGTCCTGATGTATCCAGAGGATGCCAAGATTTGAGAAGACTATTCGAACTTCCAACTATACCTGGAACATAGAATCTTTGGCCCTCTGGATGTTTTGAAATACAACTTATAATAGCATAGAATAATGGAGATCCATAGAGGACATCAAGTCTAATCTTCTGGTCAGTGTAGGAAACAGATTAAAACATTCCTGATAGATGTCTGTCTTGTCTCTGCTTGATAGATTCAAGAGAAGAGAGCTCAGCATTTCACTTGATAACCTTTTTACTGTTTGGAATTTTTGTTAATATTTAACTGGAATCTGCCTTCCTATAACTTAAATCCGTTATCCATTTTGGTACACTTTGGCCTCAATTCTCTGGGTGACAACCTTTCAGATATTCATTCAAGTATTTGAAGAGCACGATTCCTGTCCTTGTCTTTTCTCAAATAAAGACATACCTAGTTCTATTAGACTCTTTTCACAAGACTTGATTATAGCTTCCCTAATCATTCTCAAGGGAACACGGTGACTCAGTGGCTAAGACACTGAGCTTGTCTATCAAAAAGTCGGCAGTTCAGCAGTTCGAATCCCTAGTGCCGCGTAACCGGGTGAGCTCCCGTTACTTGTCCCAACTTCTGCCAACCTAACAATTCGAAAGCACATAAAAATTGCAAGTAGAAAAATAGCGACCAGCTTTGGTAGGAAGGTAACAGCATTCTGTGCACCTTTGGCATTTAGTCATGCCAGCCACATGACCACGGAGACGTCTTCGGACAGCGCTGGCTCTTCGGCTTTGAAACAGAGATGAACACTGCCCCCTAGAGTCGGGAACGACTAGCACATATGTGCGAGGGGAACCTTTACCTTTTAATCATTCTTATTGTTATTTTCTGAATTTGTTTCAGTTTTTCTGATTTTTTTTTTTTATTGTAAAAGTTTTACCATTACATTTTCACCCCATTTTCACCCCCCTAGCCCTCCCCAAACTCCCCAACCCCCCCCTCCCTAACCCCCCCTAACCCTCCCCTCCCCCCCGGACTTCCATAGAATGTACCCCATCATTATCCCCTTTATATAAAAAAAAACCTTGAACTCTAAACCCCCCCAACCCCCATATCATGTTTCATCTTCACATAGTTCAAATATTTCTATCTTAATATAATATAATATAATACTATCAATAAAAAGCTATTTGATACTTCCTAGTTTGATATTTGTTCTGCACATAATCTATCCACTTTTTCCATTCACATTCATAAGTCTCTTGCGAGCGGTCTTTTAAATATGCTGAAATCTTTGCTATCTCAGCGAAACTGGCCATCTTCAAAGTCCATTCTTGAACAGTAGGCAAAGCTTCATTTTTCCAATATTTACCTATCAACAATCTCGCTGCTGTAATCATATACAAAATCAATTTTGTTTCATCCACTGTAAAACCCTTAACTATACCCAAAAGAAACAATTGTGGAGAAAATTGAATTTTTTTCTTCAAAACATTCTGCATGACCCACCAAATTTTTATCCAAAAAGCCTTAACTTTCTTACAGGTCCACCAAATATGATAATATGTAGCATCTGTACAATCACACCTCCAACATTTTGGCTGAACATTAGGGTACATACACGACAATTTCTTAGGGTCTAGATGCCATCTATAAAACATTTTGTAAAAATTTTCCCTCAAATTCTGCGACTGTGTAAATTTAACATTCTGAACCCAAATTTTTTTCTGATTTTTTAAAAAATGTTATGCTCAGTACTAACATATTACTTGAAGTAGTGTTGGACCAATTTGAAATAAAGTGGAACTAGTCCTTTCTGAAAAGTGGAATCTGTACAGTATTGCATTCTAGTTTTTGCAGCTGTGTATTACATTGCTGCATCATGTTAGGTTCAATTACTATTCCATTTTTTTTTCTTACTAGCATTTTTGTGAAGCCAGATATTCCCATCCAGTCCCATGTACATTGGATTTTTTGTTTATAAGTGAAATAGGTTGCATTTGTCTCTGTTAAGTTTAGTTCTCTTACTTAAAACTCATTAATCTATCAATATTAGTTTGAATTTGATTTTGTACTTGTAGGATACCCACTGCATTGTGAATCTTCTGCAGATTTCATAAACATTTCCTCTATTTCTTCAGCTAAATCATTAATAAAAATGTATTTAGATCCCAGAACACCACGCTCAATATTTCTTTCTAATTCAATGAGTGCGATTCAAATATGATTTTGAAGCCACTTTCCTAACTGTCATCCTATTCAGCCCATACTTAACTAGCTCCTACTCAGAATACCATGGGTTATTTTGTCTCGTGCTTAGTTGAAGTGAAAACATATTATGTCCCCAGAATTCCATCAACTATTAAGAGGGTTACCTGATCAAAAAGTGACATGAAATTTTTTTGAAAGTTTAATTCTCGACAAATCTAAAAAACTGACTTGGGAAACCATTTGGTAACCATTTTGAAAATGTTAACAGACCAATCACTTTAGAACCTGTTCTTACTTTTCCAAATATTGATGTCAGAATGATGGTCTATATCTGCTTCAAAAGACAGGAAAACATTTGTCTTTCCCCAGTAATCTGGTTTTTAATACTGCTGAAGATTTGTTAATGTTAATATAGATAGAGGTTTGCTCAGACCATTGGACCATCAAAATGTGTACTTATTCAGTCACAGTTGGCATTCCCTGACTCTATTTCTGTCATGTTCAAGCTGAAATTCTCTTCCTTAAACCAGCTTTAAACAAATGCCTGCTGGAACACCTTTATTTTTAAAAAATATGACTGAGGTAAAATAACAAATGAATAGTTCTGAGTTGTTTTAGTTTTATAGCTCTTTAAAACAATAATTTGGCCATTGTTCAGTTATGCCAGGAATGGTAATTTAGAAACATCTGGAGAGCCATAGGGTTTTCACTATTGCATAAACTTATTATAATAGTGTATAATTTTCAAAGTACTTATGCGTGCTACATGAGTAACTTACATAAGTTACTCATGTAGCACACATAAAAAAACCGTGACCCTCCCTTTTCAGAATGTCAATAATGTGTACAAATGAACAAAGCAGTAATAATCAACTATAAATGGTACACTTTGTTTCCTTTTTTTCCTCCCCTACAGACTTGGGAAGATCCAAGGCATACAGATGATAATACAGGATGCTGTGGTGACAATGATCCCATTGATGTCTGTGAAATTGGTGCCCAGGTTTGTCTGAATTACCACAGAAGCATACTTTAGTTGTTTCAACCCTTTGTTTCCTAACATAGCGATGAAGCTTATCTAGGAAAGTTGCTGGTTGTCTGGTTCCACAACTGGACACAAGGCTCCGGACAGTTAATTCTTTTGTTTCTCAACGAAACCTGACAGGAGAAGTCTTTGAAACAAGATGGCTGGATTAGAATATTACAGCTAGAATAAAGCCTCAAACGGATTGATTGCTCACCTGATTGCCCATTATGGTGCAAAAAGTAAACAACTTCTATGTATTTCTTAGGTTTGAAATGCCTGGCTATTTAGTGGGTCATTTGGTAGCTTGAAGCAGTTGAGATATCTTTATATAATGACCTTCTCTAGTCTCAGAGTGGCAGCTTCAGCCTATGATTCAGCTGAAATATAAAATCTTGGTACAGCGTTACTGTAGAAAAATGCCGCCTGTAATGAAAACACACTGTATAGCCTTGATTCTAGAATGCTCTCTCCTTCAAGGTGTTAACCAACTATGTTTTCCTTCAGAATTTTCTTCCTCTCTCTTTTTGTTCCCCATCATACCTCAACCTGTTTTCAGTTCTGTTGCAGCTGATTTTCCACCTTAAATAGCATCTTGGAAACAAACAAATTGTGCAGCATCTTCTATGTTTTAAGGTTCGGACACTTGGTGAAGTTGTTAAGGTGAAGGCCCTTGGAATTATCGGTCTTATTGATGAAGGAGAAACTGACTGGAAGGTCATAGCTATCAGTGTGGATGACCCACATGCTCAGAAAATCCATGGTATTTAATAATAATGAATACTAATAATCCATTTTGTTTGGTCTACAAACCCAACCTCTCTGGTTTCTTCTTTTAGGGGCTTTGGGATATGGCTTTCTGCAGGGTGCTAAAGATTGCTAACTAAGTGACCTCAGCTTCCCACCACCACTTTTAACTGCTTAATCCTTTTGGGCTATTTTTTCTGTTTCTTTCTCTGACTTTTAAACCACAGGTTCTCTCTTGTCTGATTGTTTCTTAGGCAGCATCCCTTCCCTCTTATACCAAAGTCATTCCCATTATAGTGAGGCCCATGGGCATCCCTACCACATGGTGTCTACCATACCTGCAGCTCTATTTTATATTTTACTTCTTAAAAAATACATTTCAGTTTGAAAAAATCAACTTTTAGTGGCCATATTCTCCTATAGGGAAGATACGCCGTTTGGAAGGGCTGCACATGGCCTTTAGGTTTAATTAAATGATTGTATGCCAAAAAGTAGGATAAGGAAATGGTTATGATGACGATCTGTAATTTTAACTTGAAATAATGATTACCTGTGACATAATGATTTAATCCCCATCACATATGCACTTGGTTTAGGAGTGGTGCAGTGGCCTAGAGGTGGAGCTCTCGCCTCACAATCAGGAGGCTGTGAGTTTGATCCTTCCCTTGTTTCCCTGAAAATACAACCTACTCAGAAAGTAAGTCCTAGCTTGATTTTTATATGTGCGCCCAATATAAGCCCTACCCCCAAAATAAGCCCTAATTAAGACCTCGCCCACTCCAGGGTGCACAGGTAAAAATTAAGCTAGGGTGAGAATAGGGGTGGTGTGGAGCTGCCCTACTACTCACCTTTGGATAGTTGCAGCCAGGCCTCCCACACCTCGGCCCATTTTTTTCTGCAGCTGGCAACGCTTTCCTGAAGGCCTCTCTAGCTGATAACAGAGCTCTGGATCAATCTGGAGCTCTGTTATCGGCTGCAGAAGCCTTCAGGAAAGCCTTGCTGATCTTGTCGGATGAAGAAGTTCCTAAAGGCCTCTGAGAGCAAAAAAGGCTGGGGGCGATGAGCGCAAGTGAGGTGAGTCAGTGGACGAACCCCCTTCCCCCCGAAAATAAGACCTGGTGCCTTTTTTTGTGGCAAAGAAAATATAGGGCAGAGTCTTATTTTCAGGGAAACATGGTAGGTAGAGGCAGATATTTCTCTCTCTGGGCACACTGAGAATATATCAGCTGAACAAAACTCTGCATTGGTGACAGGAAGGGCATCCAGCCATTAAAACAATCTGCTAGCTCCATTCAGTTGCTCAGACTCCAACCCGCAAGGGATTATGGGGTCATTAAAAGAAGATGATATATGCACTTGGTTTGAAGGCAAGTTTTGCAGAGGTTCTTGGGAGCTTGAAAACAACCAAAGAATTCAGTCTCTGTATATTGATCTGGGTTTTCTGAGTGATTTCTTGAATTATATAGAATGCATAGGACAGATTAGTATACATTCCTTTGGTTGGAGAGATGCTTTACTGCTCTAAATCAGTATCATTAATTGGATTAACATACTAAAGTATACTTAAGCTCAGGGTGTTTTATGAACTATTGTGATTTTATTGCTTAATACACTTTGTTTATGTAACAGACCATGGTTAGCTCAGACCATTCCACAGACTATGGCTGAACAAAAGGTTGTTGCATTCTGTGTTTCAAAATAGATGATTTTTAGATGTTTTAGCTGCTCTGGAGCTTCTTAAATCCCTCGCCATGGAGACAAAAATAAGTGGCTGTGTCTCCAATCACAATTTTAGAACACTGAGCTTTTTAAGAAAAAATTTGCATTACAAGGTGCTTAATCGGTAGCCAGGTTATCGAATTTTCCAGTCTGCTTCATCCAATCTATCTTCAATTTGTATAAGAGTCTGTGTGATTGTTTTTATAATCCAGTGAAGGCTAAATGCATTCAACAATTACCGAATTATATTCAAAGTTTTTGTATGGTATGTCTGTATGTAACGCTCTGTGTAAGCAAAGGATTAAATCTGTAACCCATGCACTTTGGTTTTCATGAGCTCACCCATTGAAATATTTATGACAGATTTATTGCCGTATTAGAATCTTGTACATGTATATTTAGAATGATGGATTTGGAAGAAGCTGTTATTTAACTTTTTTTTAAATGCATTTTTAACCTATTGCAGATATTGATGATGTCAGGAAGTTTTTCCCAGGTTACCTTGAAGCTACTGTTGACTGGTGCAGACTATATAAAGTCCCAGATGGGAAGCCAGAAAATAAGTTTGCTTTTAATGGCACATTTAAAGACAAGGTGAAAATTGCTTACTTTAAGATGATAAACTTACTTTATGAAATGTGTATTCTCTGGATTAATGCTCTGTAAAATCCTACAGAATCCCAATCAAGAATATGTAAGGAAGCCAATACTGTAAAACATTTCATAGTAACTCAAAATATTTTCCTTCACTTCAAAATGTCATGAAGGCACAAACCACGCTGTTCTTTTGTCAAAATATCTCAACATGTTTTCTTCGTCTAGATTTTTTTGAAGCTCTGATAGCCCTATCAAATATGAACTTACTGTATTCTTCGGAGTATAATACGGACCTTTTTCCCCCCAAAAAGAGGGTGAAAATCTGGGTGCGTCTTATACTCTGAATGTAGCCCCGTCCAGCTTCTCAAACGGAGGTTTCAGAGGCTGAAAAAAGCATCAGAAACGAAGCCGCAGAAAAGAAGCCCCCAAACAGAGCTTCAGAAAAAAAGCCACCAAACAGAGCTTCAGAGGCTTTTTTTCTGAAGCTGTTTCGGAGGCTTTCAGAGGCAGGAAAAAGTTTTTTCTGAAACAGAGTTTCAGAAGTTTCAGAGGCAGAAAAAAAAAGCAAAAAAAAAAAAAAGCCAGGCACACAGCTCACAACCAAGGAACCTGTTGCTAAAATTCACCTCTGGGAACAGCTGATTAGGTATTCGGGAGGCCGATCCACTCCCAATCAGCTTTTTTCTTATTTTCCTCCCCAAAAAGTAAGATGTGTCTTATACTCCAAAAAATATGGTAGTCTTCTCTAAAGGATCTTCAACTTTATTACAACAGGGATGGGCAATTTATAATCTGAATGCAGTTCTTGTAGCATCTGAGGTCTCACTGAAGGATATTCAGTGACAAAATGATCCAATTTCAGCAGTGCTTTTTTTTTTTTTTACTTACACCTCCACCCCCATAATATTGGAATACAAGACCTTCAGGAGTTAAAATCTTCCATTTTCTTAAAAGACTCTGAAAATATTTTTTAAAGGCCAAAATCAACCCATATAAAAACATCTTCAGATATTGGCTGGTTGGGAGATAAGAGTTTTAGCTTCTGCATTAAAAAGAATATTCTGGAAATAATGAGGAATAACATAGCTCCCCCAGTTGCAGTAATTTTCTAAGACTGCCCAAGGAAGATCTGGTGATGTCCAATTTACAGTGCAACTTCAATACAAGTGAGTTTGGGGGTAAGGAGAACTCTGGTCTTCAGGTAGTTCCTCTACCCACAAACCCACTTGGTAAGATATTTTCTGTGACTTTCCTTGAAAGTTTGTCCTTTATGATTATCTGTGTTCTTGACTGTGGTGGCACAGTGGTTAGAATGCTATGTTGCTAACTCTGCTCACAATCAGGAGTTCAATCCTGACCAGTTCAAGGTTGACTCAGCCTTCCATCCTTCCAAGGCTGGTAAAAGGAGACCCAGATTATTGGGGACAATATGCTGACATTTATAAACCACTCAGAAAGGGCTTTTAAAGCACTATAGTGCAGTGTATACGTCTAAATGCTATTGCTATTTCCAACTATCCCTTATCCTGAATCCTTTGGGGGAAAAAAACCACTTCTGACTCCAGTCACGATTTGGCTCTTCTGTGACCTTATTTAGATATTTTCCAAGATTTCCAAGATATCAGCCAAAGAGCTGATATTTTTAACTTCAGCATATGCTGAGCATCTTTGCTTTAAACAAAGCCAAAACAAGAACATAATTCATGAGTTTTTGTTTCAGCGGTTTTTTCCAAAAGCAGTTTTTAAAGTCTGAAAAAGCAGAGCTACTTTTTCCCAGATAACATGTAGCCCCCACCGATTTTCTTAAACCATTTTAATATGTTCTATTGTTATGGAATGCACACTGTATTTATTGAAATTTTCTTCCCCCTTTTCTATCTCATGATGGTGGGAAATGCCAATTACTGATATCTGTGTTCTGACCCAGCCTTAGCAGAAACAAGAAACAGACTCCTTGTCATGAAAACCCCTCTTTATTTACTTCTTGTGAATTAATTGCATTCACCCACCAAAAAGTCCAGGCAATAGTCCTTCAAGGAGTTAACTGCAATAACAGATTTATCAGTTCCTTGCGATAATTGCAAGGACATGAGCTCCCAGCTGAAAGGCTGCAAATTAAGTTCTGGCAATCAGTCTTTGTGGCACGAAACTCAATGAGCACAATCTTCAGAAATACGAACTGTTGTCTCCTACGAAAACCACTCCCCTTTCCTTATATTTATTCCCCAGCCAGGGAGGAGCCATTCAGCACCCACGTGTGCTTTGCTTCCTGAGTCGACTCCTTGTCCTCCATTGCTTACCTCTTCTAATTGCTGTGCGCTTACGCGCATCTGGAACAGGCACCAGCTGTTCTTCCTCCTCACTCATATCAGCCTCCAAAGGCAGTTGCCTCTCTGGTGGCTGGGAAATGTCGGACGGCCCTGGCTCTTTCTCTGCGTCCAACACAGAGCATCCATCAGAGCCTTCCCCAGACTCTAGCACTGGCCCAAGTTCCTCCTCAACCTCCTCATCGTCTGAGTTTACCGCCAGCTCTGCTGGCAGCTGGCAGGCCACAAAAATCTGAAAGCTTTGAAGTTTGAAGGTCAAGTAGGTATTAACATAAAAAAAAACCCCAGGAATACTTAAACAAAATTTCAAGTTTCAGATTTAATCTTTATCTTGAGTATTCCTAAAGTTCTCTTTTTTACATTTTTTGGCAATTATAATATCTAGCCAACATTTTTTCTGTCTCTTCTCCTATTCTCAATGTTGTTTTAAATAGGCATTTGCTTTGGAAATAATCAAGTCCACCCACGAATGCTGGAAAGCTTTGGTTCACAAAAAGGCTGATGGAGGAGCCATAAAATGGTATGCATCTATTGTTGTTTGGTCAAAATCCAATTTGAATTACAAGCAGTCCTCACTTAATTAAGGTAACGTCATTACTAAGTGATGCAGTCATAAAGCATAATGTCACAAGATCATTCCAATGTACAATGGCAATTGTGCCAGTTACGGTTGCCTTCATTAAGCAAATCCTATGCAGTCAAGCCACAACATTATATGATCAACATTTGTGATCTGCTGCTGATTTCCTCACTGACTTTGCTTCTCTGCAGTGAAGGTTTCAAACAGCAATCACATGTCAATAGGACATTATGACCATCTGTCAACTGCCCAGATCACAATCATGTGATCACAAGATGCTATGATGGCCACAAATTCAAAGAGAAGTCATATTTTCTGTAACTTTGCATGGCCACTGAACAAGTGGTTGTTCAATCAGGACTAGCTGAAATACTAAATTGAACTGGCTGGCTTTTATAATGACAGTTGCTTCTTTATCATATATAAATATCACCTTTGGGGAGTTTACTTTTTTTTGTCCTTTCTTCATGAGCCCTGATTACTTGGTAAGTAAGCTATTCCCCAAAGGATTGGATTCTTATTATTTAATTGAAGATAATGTTAAATATTCTAGAAAAAGTCTTGGTATTTTTTTAGCGTTCTTTATTCTAGATCGGGTAATAAGAAATCATGGATGTGACTCAGGTCACTGGTTAAAGGTTAAAGGTTAGAGGAAAGGGAACAGCCTGTCCTGCATATGTCTCCAAAAAGGCCTTTTTTTCTTTCAGCTACCACTTAAGCATAGTATTTAGGAATGGCTTGTCCTTATTGTACAATGGTAGTATTTGCCCATGCTTCAATTAAAACATCAAGAAGAGAGCCTTAGGAATAAACATTTTCAGCTTTGAAAGTACAAGTAATCCTAAATGATTACTGAACTTTCTGTGGAGTAACATTGGACTGGAATATATTGCTTTTGGACTTGAGTAAGAGCGGGACTTATTAAATTAAGACAAGATGCTTCAGGGGAAAAGGAGTGAGATTTCAAGAGAAATGGTGTTGATGTTTCAAAGCATTAGGGGTACTATGGAAAATAATCACAGAGAGGTAAAGTACCTAATGCAAGGTATACATGGGAAAATAGAAAATATGCTACAACTGATGACTAACGAAGATCAAAGAAAGGAAAGAGAGAATTGGAGGCCAGACCTCAGCATTGTATTCATTCAGGACAGCTTAGTCCAAGCATATGATTATTGATCGAAGTAGGTAATGTGTACGACTGCATTTTAAACTACTATTTATATACTTACTTGGCAATGTCTAATTGAAATCAGTTACACATTTGGACCTCCATTTAATGGTCTTTGGGTGTCACAGACCAATGAATCTTAAGATCTGTCCAGAATAATAGACAAAGTTAATCAGGATCAAAGTTTAATGGAAATTTATGGGAAGGTGCTGGTAAGATGGGGAATTGGGAGGGTCAGCAGGAAGACTGATGACAGCAGCAAGATATATTATGCTGTGACAGTGCTTCTCAACCTTTTTTTCACCATGGATTCCCTTTAAATCCCTTTTGTGGCCATGGACCATGGCCACAGACCCCCAAGACGTAACTCAAGATTTAAATCATAACATTTCTTCAAGCCTTCGTGGTGATGACATCTGGCCCTTTCAGGGGTCTGTGGGCCACAGGTTGAGAACCACTGTGCTATGACATTGTGGGAGGATGTAGGCTTGGTGAAGAAAAGAAGGGGGTCAGACTGTCCTCCTTGCAGTGGTCAGATTTCTAATGTAGCACTTGGAGGTGACAAAATAATACATAAGGGTACCCACAGCTTGTGCTTTATAGCAAGATGGTTTCTCACATGTGTCCAAAGAACCTTTTAGATTTAAGATAAATGGACCTCTTTTTCTGTCCGCAGGTCCACTATGTCAAATTTTATTATATTTAGTTTTGAATAGCATGCATAGAATTACTGTTTGGACCTTGACTCCATTCAGAACCATTGCAAGAAAACAAAATCTTCCTAATTATGATTTTTCAGATAGAAGATGAAGATCTGGGGAGGAAAAGGGCAGGACAGATGAGATTTTGAAATGTGCAAGCACAGTATATGCACCTCAGAAAATATTGTGGTTTGTGGCAGTGACCACAGAGTGTTAGTTCAGATGCCATTTCAGATCAGAGTTACCTCTTGCCTGGGGCTTGATGCAGTAGGGTACAAAAATTGGCAACCCTGTTCTTGGTTAGATGTTTTAGTTGGAAGTCTCATCGGCTCCAGTCAACTGTTGTCTTGGGCTTTAGCCAAAACATCTGAAATAGCTCAAGCTGCCTACACTTGAGTTTGTGCAATTTCTCACTTGAAAAGCAAGTTCTGGTTTGATCTTCTACTTGGTTTTTAATAAGAAACTATGTAAACCACAAAGTATGTGCAGAGATATCCAGTTTAATCTATAAACTTTCCAAGTTAGATTGGACAAAACATCTCAAATCCTGGATAGCATTTACTGGCTATTAGAGCACAGCTTATTTTGTCCTTTCCTTATTTGTGCTCTAAATAACAGCTGTTTCCCCCACTCTTCAATTCTTAATAATTGTATTCTCTTTTCAGCACCAACCTTCTGGTGGGCACCAGCCCATATTGTTGCAATGAAGAAGACATCCAATCTATTGTGCAATCTGTAAGGGAATTTATACTTTTTTTTCCCCCTTTCCAGTCCCCTTTTCAATATTGGCCATTGAATGGAAGCACAGGCAATTGAGAGTTAATGCTGTTATAATCTAAAATGCTAGCTTGGAAATTAAATAGCAGATGCAGGTTTCTCATGATCTTGGAGGCTGAGGTCAGTATGGAAAAGAAGGAAGCAGAGAGGAATATGTAATAAGCATTAACAATCTTCTTCTTTTTTTTTTGGTGCAACGTGAAACACGTTTTCCTATTTTTATCAACCAGCGTTCAACAATATTAGATTCATCGTTATCTTTAAAAGTAAAATAAGAACTAAAATTACACAGGCCTGGTTATATCCTGAAACATTCCCACACATACACAACCAAAACTGCAAATGATGATCTGTTTACAGTATGAATTACTTTCCATCAGTAAAGTTAAGTATTTTTCAAAAACATTCCCGGCTGTCTTGAAAAGCTGCCTTTTAATTGTTAATGAATTAAAACATCCATTTGATACACACAAACATTTCAGTTGTGCAACTGGAGGAAATGTGACCTGAACTTTTTTATAAAAGAAAAAAATAGGTTTTTTTGGATGAGCTTTTTTCCATTTGCCTTTTTTCACAAGAGCAAATGTTTAAAAATGGTTTCTGAAATGGCCTAAACTCGTTCTGTTTTCAGGGCCAATTTTCTAACTTTTTGAAGAATTATTAGTGTTCAACTTTAGGAGCCCACCCAATACTAGAAACTGCAAACTACACATTCAGGAGCCAAAATACATACAGCTGGTGTTTGTTTGTTTTACTGCACATATAGGCTTTTGTCCTAATTATGTTAAACTGTAATTTCAAAAGTGAGATGAAGCTTCAAAGGAAGCAGATTTTAATATCATTCAAAGAAGACTATTTAAAGAAACAAGCCACAACAACAATACGAGTTTAAATTCCAGAAGGAGCCGAGTTCTCTCTCACCAGATCACTTTTACGAGGCCATTTTTCAGGTCCATCCTGAAATTATTTGCAAAGCCTTTAACAGAAGGACTTAGTTCCTCTGTGATTAAACCCAACTACATATAAGGAAATTGATTGTGATATTTTCCCGCATTTTTATCTCCCTAACTTTTTTCTCTTTGCTGTATTGAATTTTGATCTGCAGATTTTAGAGTATAAGCTATATCGAATTTGATATTACTGTCTCTTTTTGTATTTTGTACAGCATTTTACAATATTGCATTTTACAAAATAATTTATTTTATTTTCTGTAGGCTCCACCACTTGTGGAAGAGCCTTCTGTTTCCAAAGAAGGTGAGAACTATTTTCAGATTATTTAAATGTGTCCTAACAAGTAGTTAAACAATTCATATTGAGTTTTAGATGATCTACAGAACAAATTTGTTGCTATATAGAGTACTGTAATGTAGACACTGAAGTATGTGCATATCTGTGCATGTCTGTCCTGGGCTATATGAGCTCTCTGACCACTAGGTCCATGGCCCCCAACTTTTTGGGCACCAGAGACCGGTTCCGTGGAGAGAGTTTTTTCTTTTTTTCTTTTTTTTTTTAAGAAAAAAGTTTTTTATTTTATGAACAAACAAATATACAATATATAATCAATCATTCATTGTATCGTCTAAGTACATCTTTTCATTTCATTTAATGTAACATTTCCCTCACATTTACTTATCTGTTAATACATTTATCTGTCTCTCCGTTTTATATCCTAACCCAACCTTCAACCCCCCCTCCCACCCCCCCACCCCCGACTTCCCAGAGCAAAAACTGGGTATAACATTTAACAAACATATGCTAAAATATTCTAATTTACTGCAAGATTCAAAACTCCCTCACACACTTTAACTCCCTTTTTACAAATTATTCATCAACCTTCCCTTTATAAATTAGAGAGTTTTTTCTGTGGACCAGAAGGGGTGTGGGTTTGCATGCTGCCTGCATCCTGCGGATGGGGCTTTGCTTCTTTGTGCGGCCTGGATTCTGGCATGCTGTGGCCCAGTGCCAGTCCGTGGATCAGGGTTTGGGGACCGCTGCTCTCAGCCAAAGCTATCCTATAGAGCTATTGAGTTGAAAGCATAAGGGAGAGCTTAAGGTGCCTTGAGCAACTGGAAGACAGGAACAATATCGTTCTATAATTATTAAGAAGTAAACCACTGGAATTTCGGTGAAATTCTTAGTAGAACACAATCTCTTAAGTGTATCTAGCATGTAAATGTGGAAATCCAAAGGCATTTCTTAAGATTCTTTCTTTACAACTACCCATGGAATAGTTTAGCATTAGGGATGAAGAGAAGAGTTCAGATTCTCACCCATCCATGAGGGTTTTTTTTTGGTGTGAGATTGTTATTTATTCCAATTGATTGTGATATTTTCAGCAATTATTAATATAACCCTAGCATTAGAAATATAAAGTTAGCATTTAACAGGATCTGTGTATCTTTTTTTAATTGAATAGAGCTTTGTTGGAGTGAGTTAAAATATTCAGAGACTGTTTTGCTGATGGAATGTAGCCCTTTCAAGAATTAATGAGCGTTTACTAACTGAAGTTTCAAAAGTGATTTTCCTGCAGGCTTTTAAAACAATTATATCCCTTGTGATGTTGTTCTTTTTGTGTTATCAAGCATAGCTATATATAATTCTGTGCACATGGTAGAAACTTCAGTGATTTTGATGGGATTTATTTTTTCAGTTGGGTAACTCTGTCAAACATGCTAAATGTCTGGAGCGCAGCACCCAGGAGCTGCAGAGCCTCAAATTTAATGCCTTATCTATATCCAGATGCCACCCAGATATGTTCACTAGCAATACACATCTGGAAAGTATTGACTTGGGAAAAATGGGATGAGCAGCATCTCAGTAGATAATCAAAATGGAGAGTGATACCAGATCTCATTTTTGGAAACGTCACCTTGTATTCAATTTTGTTTTTGATACTGCTACAGTTGGAAATATGTATGTATCATTTTGAGGCATAAGTTTAAAGGCAAGTTATCAGCAACTAGACATATGTTATATAATGTCATAAGCTAGAATGGAGAAGAACAGTTTAGAAGATAAGACTCTAATGCTATCGCAAAAGATATAAAAGAGATATATATGTAACTTGGGAGTTAAATACCATGGTAGAGGAATAATTTTCAAATTTGTTCTTGTTTCCTGTTACTTGACTAAGCAAAGAAAATATAAAAAACAGTTGGTTTTTTTACATACCACATTCAAAATACCTCATGGACTTAATTATGCTACTATGTGTACATTCAGATCTAAAGAGATTTTTAAATACAGATACAGTGACTTCCTCCTACAGATACAGTGACTTCCTCCTTTAATGACCATTCATAGTTATTATGGTGATAAAAGGTAACTTTATGATAAATTCTCACATTTACAACATTTGCAGATCTGTAAAGCAAAGGAAAGCTGAAGTAAGATATTAAGCACAGTTACAGTTTCACTTAGTGACTGCATAATGACCGAGTTGCCACTCTCAATTGTGGTGCTAAACAAGGACTAGCTGTATGTGGTAGAACATGTTGTTTGAATATTCATTAGAGTGATATACATAACAACATGAGATGACACTCTTTCTTGTGTTTACTCTATAGAACAGGGGTATCAAACTTATGTCGTCATGACAGCATCACATGACGTTTTGGGACTTTTTTCCCCTTTGCTAAACCAGGAGTGGGTGTGGCCAGCATGTGACACATCTGGCCTGCGGGTCGCGAGTTTGACAGCCCTGCTATAGAATAACAGTGATTTGGATTTTGAATTCTTATAATCCAAACTTCTTATAATTGTTAAGTGTTGATAATTATCATTTTTTATCTTAGTTGATAGATGGCATTTTCTTGGACAGTGAGCACTACTGTTGTCTGAAATCATGCTACAAGATTGTCTCTCAACGCCGTCTCTCTTTCCTGGATCTCCACCCCACTCTACCGTATGCCATTTGGCACATGTGTGCACACACCTTGCTGAAGTTATGGAAATGAAGGCATCAATGACTGAAATCTATTGCGCTGTAGATTTTCTTTCCTGTAAATAAAATGGATTTTTACAATTTTCCTCTGAATTGTACTCTATTATTAATGGAGACAACTCGGTAAGTGATAAGGACACAGTTTGTGGACCACTGTTTTAGATCTGGAGTATGAATAGCAGGATACTAATATAAATAAAGCTTTCTTAATCATGATTTATGAATAAAACACAATAGATTGTTGTTGCAAAGGGTTAATGAAACACTTCAAAATCCTTATGATTTGTATGAGAGTTAAGCAGCATCTTAAATCTTAATCACTTGAATAAGGGCTTCTTGTGAACTATTATTAGTATGACAGAGGTTGTTTTATAGCTTCAGTAGAAATGCAAACACAGAAAACTAAGTTTTGTAATTTTGTGTGGAGTTTTGTTTACATAGCCTAAAGTTCAAAAATGTATCCTTGTATAGATTACAGGTTCAACTGAGACTTGCATGAGATTATATTATGTTTTTTTACTGTAAGAAAGGCCATGCCACCAAGAAACTGTTCTTCCCAATTATGAGTGGGTAGTCCTAAATTGAGAGAATATGTTCAACATTCACTCAACAATTAAATTTGGCAATAACTTAGTATTCTACACAGGGTAGTTATTTATAGAATCAAACATTAAACAGAGGAAAAATCTTCAAAGAAATGGTCCAGTGTCTTGTCTTATGAAGATGAATAACTTAAGCTGAAGCAAAGAAATATACAGAGAAGAATGTAATACTAAGATATGACTTACTTGGGAGCAAACAAGGAGCTCTGGGTTCCCTCATCCCAGGACAATTCTTCCAGTCAAAGATCCCTAAGGGTTGTCGGATTTGGACAGCCCAAGTCAAACACAGGATTTCTGGAAATTGATTAAGTCTCTGATCAGAAATTAATTCATTTCATGACAGAAATGAGATTCTCAAAGAGACCTGCAATTTTGGTTTTCAGATCCTTGAAGTGTTCAGCAACTTTATCAAACTGCATCTGGTGGTATTTTTGAACGTTTGCCATGACACAGAGACCTTAGGAACAAAAATGAACAGGGATGGGGATGGGGGGGCAGGGAAAGATGAATGTTTTCAGTGTTTTTACTCAAATTGTCATGAAAATTTATGAAATTGTGAGCCTTTTTTAGCAAAAATAAATATATTTGGAGCAAATAAATATTTGTAGTTCTATTATCTATTGAACTCTCTTTGTCCTACTACATCAACTCATTCCACCTGGTCAAGCAGGAAAGGTACATTGTTGTGATGACTTCCCCAGATGCTTCCTGAGTTATCTCTCCGGATGTCAGCTTGGAGGAAGATGAACCAGTTCCAGGCATGTCTGGAGGGGAGTTGGTTAATGGCGCCAAACAGTCATCTGAGAGGGATTTGGCTCAAACACAACTGCAGCAAGCCAGAGGCTTCAGGTAGAGAAAGCATGCAGGTGGCACCAGTCAGTAATGAAGAGGAACTGCTGCTGCACCTGATCCAAGAACAGGTAGGTAGGCAGAGAAAAGGCAGGAGCAGAGAAGCTCATCCAGATTACTCGTGAGGTAAAAGCCTCACACTTCTTGATTGTCCACACCAGAAACTGGCTATTTAAATAGCACAGCAGAGAGAGGGAAGTGATGCTGGGAACAACAGGTTCATCTCCTAGCTATGTGTTTTCTGATTGTTGTGATTTTTGCCTTCCTTTGGATTGACACTGTGCCTTGACTTGGATCATGCCTTGTGGACTTTTCTTCCCTTGTGAGACTTCTTGAATTGTGGATTTAATTTTGCCTGGTGGATTTATTTTGACTGGGAAACTTCCAAGTGCCTTGTGGACTCAGCCATTGCTTTCTGGACTAGCATTGGTCTGCTTGTGGCTGGACTTAATTGGGACAGTTCTGGGTTTTTGATGAAGGGAATTGCTATGGAATATTAATAAACCCACTAAACCAGAATTGTGTTTGTGTGAGAGAGAGACACAGAGAGAAAGAGTTGTTGTGACCTAGGCTTCCTGAGTCATTACAACACAGAGTAGTCCCAAAAACCTCTTTTATTGCAACAGCTGTGAATTACATTCATTCACAGCTGAGTCCCAATTAGTTGCAAAAAGTCCTTCCGGAGAAGTCCTTAGGGATAATCACCAACATTTATATCCCTTGACATGCTGCCAAAGACCTACTTGACAAAGCCACATGGATTCCAGAATCAAACAGAGATGCCGACTGGGAACAGAATTAACAACGTTGCTTTCCTGCAAAGTGCCCACATGCCTTTGCTTCTCTTTTAAGCCTTATGGGTGGGGGGGCAATCATCTCCAGGCCTTACTCCCGAGTTGTCCCTTTTGTTTTAACTGCTTGTGCCTCCTGGCAGCTCTGCGCATGTGCGCACTAGGAACAGGCTCCTCCTGTTCCTCTGCTCTCTGCTGTCCGACTCTGGAGGCTCCGGAGTCTGTGCATTACTCCCAGATGGTCCTGGCCCCATCTCTGCCTCTGATGCAGAGCCCTCGTCCGGGCGTTCCCCAGACTGCAGGACTGTTCCTTCCAAGCCTCCTCACTGTCCGACTCTGCTGCCAGCTCCGCAGGCTGCTGGTGGACCACAAGAAGAGTGGGTGGAACAGCACAATTGTGGACCATGTCACTTTCTGAGTCCAGGAAGAGAGCCTTCTCTGCCATTGTCCACACCCTGTAGAATATTCTCTCCTTAGAGGTGATAGGGCCCCCCACTATCTTGGTTAAAATGTGGTTCTATGGACTTACTTGGAGGTCGCAGAAGAGCATGTAGCCATAGGGCTGGTTACTGCCTTGAAAATCCTCCTCCCCACCATTTAATTAACTTAAATATTAATTTTTATCTTTTTAAATTGTAAATTGTATACACAGTTTTTATGTTTTTATATTGTTTTTACTTGTACACCACCCAGAGTCCTCTATCAGATAGATGGACTATTTTTTTTTTTAAAAAAAATTGATTAAACAAACATTCTATGAATGGAAATGTCAAAACACCTTGGTTTTGGGTACTTTGTAGTTCTCTATTCAAGGTCAGGTATTGTCAATAGCCAGGCACTGAGGCAAATATTTTGTGCCTCAGGCAGTTCTTAGTTTTCAGCCTCTTCACAGTCAAGAACTTCTACTCTTCTACTGAGGGGAGTTAAGTGTGCCAATCTGGTGAACTCCACTTCCAAGCAGGCTAGTAAAGAACTCTAGGAGGCATCATTAGAACTTGGGAATGAAGTAATTTGCCACCTAACAGAGTCACTGCCAGGACAGCAAAGGTTTCTTTTGGAGGCAAATTCTCCAAATAGGACTTTTTGGTCCATAATGGCACTTCTGAAAAAACTGTCTTCATTATTACAAAACGAACTTGCCTCGACTGCCGATGATATAAAATGGTCATGGTGATTTCTGAGAGAATGGGATACCTTGGGGAGCCCAATTATAACTGCAGTAGGAAGAATTTGAAAATATAATTTTGGTTTCCTCCCTCGCCTTCATGTTGGCCCTTGAACAAGCAATGAGTCTGCTTCTTTCAGGTTCTCAGTGGAAAGAACATTAATGGCCTTTTTACTGGCTCATGTCTGTGCCGGTTGAGATTCTGAGATATTTTTTCCCCCTCTGCTTTTACTAAAACAAATGGGTTGTACTTATTTAAAAGCTAACTTTTTCTATACTTATACTTCAAATGATCACACTTGTATTCTTTGTTCCTTGAAATAACAAAAAGCAAAAGCAAAGCGATTGATTTATACTTTCTCTTTCACGGAAATTTAGAGCACAATGCAATCAGGAACAAGGGGAAAACATGGGCTCTTTGTTACAGGCGCAGTGATGTTTCAAATCATAAACTTCACAGTGTGATGACAGGATAGCACAAAACTATTGACAAGGATTGCAAAGTTTGCTGTTCATTTAGAAGTCACTAGGAATGCCTTTTCTCTCCAGCTGCCAAAATAAAAGAGGATGCAGGATAAAGATTGATCGAATCAAGGAAATGCTAGAACAGGAACTGATATAGGAAGTAGCTTTCCATTGGAAGAAAACTAAAAAAAAAAAAGAGAGAGAGAGCAAGCCCAACAAGAGTGAAGACCAGAAGCAACAGACATAAAAATATTGTATAGTTTTGGAATTTCCAAGGCCTAACAGGAGAAAAAAACCCTAACTTATAACCTTATGGAAGAAAACAAGTCACTGCAGAACAGGAGACAGGAAAGTGAAGTATGGAGTATGCCATTAGCCAATAACGAGAATCAATTATGTGCCATACCTGTAAGACTTACACATTTCCATGATGGAGGTGATGAGTGGACTAGGAGAATGATCCAACTTCTATCCCATTATATTTTGGTTTTTAACCCATTTAATCTTTATTTTAGTATTTAATGTTATAAAATTCTGTACTTGCTTTTACAATGTTGTAAGTGGCTTGATAGTGAGATGGGTAACACGTAAATTTAATAAATAAAATAGTAAAGGTATCCATTATTAGTAAAACAGGTGGGTACAAATGAGCCTGGAATGGAAATGGAAATGGAAAGAAGCTACCGCAACATCACTGATTTTGAAGATCTAGGAAGGAAACTCAAAAACCTGGAGCTTTCTTCTGTCCTTTCACTATAATAAGGAACATTGGAAAGGCAAGTGAATGAGGATTTTCCTGTTATTCTCAATTATTTTTGACTTTTTTTCCTTGATAGACTTGGAAAGCTACCTACCACTTCACCTCCCACCCAAAAAGGAGATTTAAAATATATTGAAATCCAGAGACATCCTTGGCAGTAAAGCTGATGCTAAAGGGTTAATCTTTGCTTTGTATTTGGCTGAATATCTCTTAAAATATTTTAATGCTATAATTAAGTCAGGAGAACAAGAAACCTTATTTGGAGTGTGTCTGTTGATGACTAGTTTTCAGTGCCAAATTGCGACTATTGCTTCATTGACATGGCCTATGGAGAGTCATCTACATAACTCTCTTCTAGAGTTCTGAGAGCAATAACATCCTGGGAACTGGCATTTACATATTTAATTATGGTTGATTGGCAAGGAAGAAGATGGGAACAAGACACCTGAGAACTAAGCAAGCTGATTCACTGACACTGATTCACAGAATTTTACAACTTCAGAAATGTGCTCACAAATAAGAACACTGTGACCATTGTTACATTTTGTAATCACAAAGGATTTGGCATTTTTATCCTTGTGGTTTTTATGTGGTGGGCACATTTTAAAAAAATTGGCACAAAAGTTGCATCCCAAATCATTCCCTTTACACGCTTTATGTCCCTTTTGTTGAATCATTTTTGCAGAGGCAATGCCCCTCTGAAATTTAGGGGATAGCAATATTTCACTAGCTATCATTCCAGCCCCTTGCTCTTCATTTAAAGCAAGTCACCTCCTCCCTCATTTTGCTTAAGACTTTATGGATGAGTTTACTAAGCCAGAAATACCTATGTATAAAACCAAGCCACTGAAAATAAAGGACATATTTATCTTAAAAAAATTGATATGATCAAAGTTTTCTTGCATCTCTTATAAGTTCTTTCTGTTCCAAATAATAACAGTGATGCTACTAAGCATCTTTAGTAGCCTTCTCAATGTCAGATTCTTTTAGATAGCATTATCATAATCTCCTTTTAACGACCCCATAATCCCTTGCAGGGTGGAGTCTGGGCAACTAAATGGATCTGACTGGCCGGATGCCCTTCTTGTCACCAGTGCAGAATTATATTCAGCAGATATATTCTCAACGTACCCAGAGAGAGAAATATCTGCCTCTACCTAGGATCAAACTCATAGCCTCCTGATTGTGAGGCGAGAGCTCCACCTCTAGGCCATCGCACCACTCTCAGATTCTTTTAGATATGTGGTCTTCAAATTCCAAAAAGCTCTGCAACGGCCATGAATTTGGGAATTCCAAAACTGATATACACTTACCTGGAGGGAGTCCAATTTGACAAAGTCTATTCCATGGCTCCAATTGTTTCTGGTTCCTTGCACTTCCGAACATTGGGAAGCATTTCTTAATGAGACTAGAATGCTGGTAAACCTAGGACTGGGGTGTCTGTTATTGTTGGACACCAATAGCAAGCAACCACATTTGGGGTATCTCATTATGTTGCATGTTGCATTTCACTCACATAGCTCTTTTATTGTATTCAACAACCAACCTGCAACTCTGCAATTTCATGAAACATGTTCACTTTACCATGTGCTTCTCTAAATCAATCAATGTGAGAGGAAAAGCCTTCCTATCAATCATACAACTTCACTACTTTCCCTAGATTTGATTCATTGTTATTTCCTGTATCCTTTTGTTCAAAGTTCTGCCAGATACCTTCCTAGACATACCCCTAAACTCCCAGTAGTTTCTGCATTCCGTTTTGTCACATTTCCCATTGTATAAAGGAAGAACTAAAAGATTATTCTAATCATCTGGTATAGATGCATTCTCAGTACATATATTAAACAAACAATACAACCACTTCATAGACCAGCAGCCCCCAACCTCTTGGGCACCAGGGACCGATTCTGTGGAGCGAGGTTTTTTGTAGCCTGGAGAGGGCATGGTTTTGCATGCTGCCTTCATTGCGTGAACGGGGCTTCACTTGTTTGCGTGGCCCGGTTTCTAGCATGCTGTGGCCCAGTGCTGGTCCACGAACTGGGGGTTAGGGATCCCCATCACAGACAAACTCTACTTTTGTATTTCTTTAGGCAGCATTGCCACTTTTACCATTGTCCTAGCATTTATAACATTTACAACATTGTCCTAACATTTATAACATAAAAACTTTAATCTAAATTTAGTATCTTGGGTAGCATTTGTTTTGACTCTACTGCTTGATATAGCATTATCATTTCCATAAATCAGACTATGATGGCGTAACTCTTACTTCCTCATAAAAATCTATAATGTATTTCCAATGTTCCTTCAGAGCTGCGGTGGCACAGTGGTTAGTATGCAGTACTGCAGGCTACTTCTGCTGATTACCGGCTGCCTGCAATTTGGCAGTTCAAATCTCACCAGGCTCAAGGTTGACTCAGCCTTCCATCCTTCCAAGGTTGGTAAAACGAGGACCCAGATTGTTGGGGGAAGTATGCTGACTCTGTAAACCGCTTAGAGAGGGCTGGAAAACACTGTGAAGAGGTATATAAGTCTAAGTGCTATTGCTATTTCAATTTCACCTCAAATTACTTCATTTTTAACCTCATTTACTTTGCTAGAAGCTTCCTATTTGATCGCCCCCCTCAACTTTGAAAACAGTATTTTATTTCCATCAAAATAGTTCTGAATTTTCCTGTCTCTTTTAACCTAAACAGTTCCTTGCTCCTTGACTATTTTTTTTTTGCACATTATTCTGCCTTTACTGATTATACAAAATCTTTCTCATTCTCATTTTTTGCAGCAATCACTGTTGTAATATGCAATTTACTGATTCACAACCTCCACTGAGCTTGATTTTTCATACTTTGCACTAGTGTAACTCCACAAACTTTTGTTGCACTCTATAATTATTTTCATGCTGTTCCAAGAAGCTTCCACAGCCTCTTTTTTTTTTGTCTGTTTTCTATTTATCCTGTCTACCTACCTACCTACACTTTTCATACAGGACTTGTGTCTGTTATTACTAAAGTCATTCATGTTGCATCTTTCACACTTCATTTCTATGCTCATTTTTTTCTTAAGGTCCACTTTGGTCACTGTTAAAAAGCAGTCTGTCCCATTGTCTAAATTCTCACCAATCACATAAGTACTCTTCACTAGTTCTCAGAATTTTCCATTAGAAAAAAAAAAAATTTAAATTTACATTCATTGCGGTTTTGTGAATAGATTTACACGTAACCACGTATTTGAAGCAGTGCTGCTTTCCCCAAGCAGATGTCACCAGTGGTGGGATCCTGCCGGTTTAACAATCAGTTCAGTGATCACGTGTTTTGTGTGTACCCACGCCTGAAGTGCACTGTGCGCGCATGTGCAGTTTTGACAAAACTTAATTTCCGCGTTACTTCTGGAGACTAACACAGCTGAGGCATGGCAATCTGCTCTGCCGCGTGAATCAGCTGAGAGGATAAAGGTAAGTAAAGCATGCAGGGGCAGGCGGGCAGGCCCACCTTATCATTGGAGCGAACCGGTTCACTCCCAGCTGATCATCACAGCTACCGGTGTGCCTGAACCGGCTGAATCCCATCCCTGGATGTCACTAATCAGTTACCATTCTAATTCAGCCTTTGGATCTTTGGAAGGCTCAAGCACTTTTTAAAATCTTCTAATTACTGAATAAGTGAAAGTAGAGAAGGATTCAATCTGCCAAGCATGTTCTCAGAGACAGAGTGCATTAAATAAATATAAATTTTATTAAAAACACCCACATTTCAGCATTATCAGGAATGATATAATAAAACAGCTTTTCAAATAACCTGCATTCATTACAATACTTACAATATTTATAACCATTCTCAGATTTTTAATGGACAAAATAAAATTTAAGTGAGAGTAAACCAAACAAATACCCAAACAGCAGAACATAAACTTAGAAATGCACACATAAAAAAGTCAATAATCTTAGTGTCAAACTGTTGGGAGTTTCTCTATAAAAGATAGCCACTATGTTTAACAGTGAACCTTAATGCTGCTGCACATTAATCAAGTTGAAGAAAACAATCATTCAAGTAGAGTTGACACCACTCAGAAACATTTCAAGTATGGCTATAATCAACCTGATAATCCTATACAAGCTACGCTGTATTTGCTTTGTCTTTCTGTCTCACTCTTATGCAAGTTTTCATTAGTATCACAATTTTCATTCACAGGATACATTTCTCCTCCTCACCCTGACATCTCATCCTCAATGAAGTTGTCTTCTGTTTGTAAGCAATTTGGCAAGGGAAGACACAAAGATGCCCTTGTAGATATCTTTGGACATGCACAGGTTGCACTATACTTGGAGTTGACCACTGCATCCTGAAAATGATACTAAATTACACAATGTGTTTCCACTTATGATGAACGTGAAATTATGTAGAATCTACCAGTGACAAGAGTACATAAATTGTTTTGCACAAGGTAGGAACAATTGCAAAGCTGCCTATCATATAGAGGTGTGTCCTTGCTTACCAATGACAATTGGGTCTGGCAACTCTGTCTCTAAGCATTGCAGTCACTAAGAACCATGCTGCCATGCCAACTTAGAACCAAGTGAATAGTTGTAGTTGTTCAGAGAGACATCTTGTGATTGTGACTTGGCAACTTCACTTCCACATTCTCTGTAAATGCAGTGGTGGAAGTCAGTTGTGAAGCTCGCAAATGACAATCATGAGACTGTGGGATGCTGCAACAGTCATAAATGCATGCTGGTTCTGAAGCACCTGAACAGCACCTATTGCATGGATACTTCAATGGGAGGATGTTTACCAATCATTGCAGTTTTGAATGATTGCTAAACAAAGCAGTTGATAAGTAAAGGACTGCCTGTATTGTTTGGGTTTGTATCTTAATCAACATTGCTTTAAGTCAGATAGACCCATGTAAAAAATAATTAAAGTTCAATTAACTTGATAGACAAGTCTTCTAATCCATTATACATTTATACAACAGTGAAGAGAGAATTCTGGTTTATTCAAAGGAAGGAAGTTTCCTCATGGACATTATTTCAAAATGTAACAGCCCTTGCCCATACCAAGGCATCTACTCTACATGTACCTCAGAGCTTCAGTTTGAGGTGACTGTGTAAGATATAATTAATATATTTAAAGTGAGAGCAGTGGATTCATGTAGTTGTAGCACTGCATATGCTTGATCATGACATACTTGATTAAGAATTATAATTAGATAAAACTCAAAGAAAAAAACAAAGAGAAGGCATTGGTCCTGCAAAGGTTACTCTTGATGCAATTTGATAATTCCACTGATATCATTGGCAAATTAATTGTGTAAAACAAGGGTGAGGAACATCTCCAGATTTTGCTGCTCTACAACTGCTTTAGGTGGAAGCTCAGCAATATCCAAAGGGCACCGGGTTCCCTTAGGCATGCTGTAGCTGGGTTGCAAAAGTCTGGATGACAAAATAATTTACTGGATGGAAGCAAGGACAGGCAGAAAACCTCTTGCTGACATGTAGCAATTATTCTAATTTCTGCAGCCCAGATATGGTATGCCCATGTACCTTTGATAGTGAGTGAAAAAAATACGAGTAATTTGTTTCAAAATCAGGGCCTTTACATACAATTACATTCTTATGTATGTATATATATTGCACTGCCATACTTTAGAAATGCCTATGCCTAATGTAAGACCAACTGGGCTAGACTAAACGTTAACAAGTCCTGCATGCTTTTCTTACAGTAGCCAACCGGATGCAAAATATTGCATACAGAATACAAATACTATACTTCTTTCTCAAATGTTGTGTCTCAACAACTAATATTGAGAGATATGCTGCCTTCAACTCTAAAGATAGTCTACAATTGTCATGGCTGGTAGTATTTTCTTGCAGTCTTTTCTCCATGAATCTCTCTGTTCTTTAAACTCTGGCTTGAAAGCCCATGAAATAAAACAGCAATCACAGGTGAAAACATATTTATAGAATTTGGAAAAGGCACAACCTTCTTGCAAATGGTCAGCTGCCAAATACCTATTTTGTCCTCTTGTCAGCTCAGTGCAATCTATCACTTATTTTATATGTAACATGCAAAGGGCGAGGATGTAAAATAAGAAACCCCAAACAGAGTTTACAATATTAAAAATGCACTTCCATTGTCATAAAAAAGAAGAAATGGATTTACTCCGCAAAATTTGCCATCAATACATTTACAAGTAAAAGTTAGAAGCAGAATTAAAAAACAGTTGAGATTCTCAAAAATAAAGTACAATTTTAAAAAAGGGTTCAACAATAATATTTATCAATCTGTACAATAAAATTTTACATACACATACACAGATGATACATTGGCTTACTAAGGAAATTGTGAGAGGATATATCCCTGAATTTTTAGAACAAAACTATGTGTTAAAATTCAAGTTACACTTGCTATCAAGTAGTGAGAATTTCTTTTTCCCAAATATTAGCGAAGCAGAAAATCAGGGGAACATGATATCTAATATAGCTCCATTTAAAATCCTACTGCCAAGTAAAGTTGAGGTATATGACAAGTAGGAACATCATTCAAACATAATTTGAACATAGTTTTAGCACACTTTTTTAGAGAACAGGCCAAGTAGCACCATGATGTGAATTCAGTTCCAAATCCATATATAGATATATATATAGATATATAATATATATTTATATATTTATACATTATTAAAATACTAAAACATTGCTTTAAAATTGTTTACAAGTTACTATACATCTGTTTTGCTTACACTTTTATACAAACTACCAAATTAAAAACCATCACAGCAAGCCAGCTGCCTCTACAGTATTCTCCCCAAGCCCCTAACTTCCTACAGTACAACCCTGTATTTCTTTGTGTTGACTCTTCTCAACATTTCCTAGAAAATATGGGCACATTACACTGAGCAGTGCCATATACCATAACATAAATAATCCATGATTAAATAAAGCAGTAACCATCATCTGTAGAATGCTATGAATCCTTAAAAAATAGCTCAAAATCATGATGAAATGGTCAAGTTTAGCACGTTTTTGTCTGTGACATATATATATATATATATTAAAAACTTAAAATGTGTACTATTTCAGGAAAGAGCTTCTCATTAAAATAGTTAAAATTAATATTTACAATATACCTGTGTGAGACGAGCACCAAAACACGAAGCTTGTATTTTTTAAAAATCCCTTTACCTCTGGTTGAACAGAGTAAATAAAGGATTTATTCTTTCTCTGTTCTTTTAGTGAGTGTTTGAGAAATGGTTTCAGTTTGTGTCTATAATTGGCTTTAAAACTTTCTCCTGCTGTTTGCAGTTACAAATATCTTCTCCCCTTTTCATTTTATATAAATTTGCCCCAAAGATCAAAAGATTGAAATAACAACAATAATAATTTGTTGAACGCTTGTAGAAGTTGAACATTTATGGAACAAGAAATCCGCTGTTATAACAATCTTGATTGGAGCTGTTGCAGCCCTATCTAAAGGATTTACTGAATATTTGGAAACCTTGAATTTATTGAACCTGAATATCTTAATTTTACAGAAAGCCACCTTGCTTGAAACTGGCTCCATCCTTAAGGTATTATCTTAATAATTCTTAAGTTCTTCATTAAGTCTTGAATTAATAAGTTTTCACCAATCTTAGATTATGATTCTAACTGCAGATTACTCTTAATAATCATTGTAACAATAAGTTATTAAATGTATATGCTACCTGACTCCCAGTGATACTGAGTAATATTGAATTTAATATGTATATACTAAATACATTTATTCAAATAAGTTTCTTTTAATGTTACAGTAAATGTCTGGAAAGTTTTAGCACCCAGATAATAGTTTTCAGTGGCAACACAACACCACACCACCACCTAAAGAGCTTTTCAAGCACCGTTCACAAAATATTTTTCTATTGTTTGCTGCTCCTAATCAGATCTTTGCCAAATGAAATGAATTCTGGTGAGATCCAACAAAGCGTATTTAGCATGGAGAAGTAGCAGAATGAGAATTGAGGGCTGCAGCATGAAAGCCTTATTTGTATTTTCCTGATAATCAAGATAAAATGGTTTATCTTCAATAGCTTTATCCAAACAAAAGACCAGTTTCTTTTCTGATTTACAATTCTGTGGGGTATTAAGTCACCAGGAAAATATTTCTCAAAATGTTAGCCCAGAATGGGAAAGGATCTCTTTTTAAATAAGTAGCAGTCATTAGCATTATCTTGTTATGGTTACCAAGAAGCTTTGATTCATGTCCCAGCTGAATTAATCTTGAAAAAGAATATTATTTGCTAGTAATACTTGCTATATTAAAAAAATCTTAATTGAGCTGGGAAAAAATAGACCATGTACTCAGACACAAATTCTGACTGTGGTTGATCATTTGAAAGAATAAAGAAAATATGTAGACCTAGACTGGCGAGCTGATTAGTTGACTGACTAGGATAACTTGCCACAGGAAGACTAGAAGTATGTATTCAACATATTTAATCAGGGATAATTGCATTCCATTTTATGAAATTCTAGTGTGCCTAAAATATAGCTTTTCAACCCAGCTCATAAAATGTGGTCCAGTTCTGAGTTATTAGCAAATCATGGCTTAATGTAACTATGGTCTCCTATATTTAGACATGATAAACTAGAACTGATTTAACTAGAAGATAAAAAGACATGAAATTCTTCCAACCTCCTTGTGCTTATTTTCATTAATTCACATAAAACTAAATCAGAAACAGGCAAAATAAAGCTTGATCGTACCCAGACTTACTGTGTCATCTGAATCTTTTTTGTTAAATTAGGAAGATTATGTTGCATTTTGTAAATAGATAAACATTCTATAGCACCTACAGAACATGGGATGCCAAACACATGATCCTAACATTTCAACTGTTCCTGTAGATAAACCAAAATGGATACATACCCCAGTACTAATCCATGGTTAAGCTTTGTTTGTTTGAAAGATACCCTTGGTTCCACTATTCAACCATTGAAGTGTGAGGATTAATTCTTTGGGGCCTGAATAGGCCAGAGGTTTTCTTAGTTTAAAAAGGTGCCTTTTTGCTTTCATTATTCTAGCTGGCACATTCTACCTGCAGTGCTTATATGATAGCTTTGTTGGATCTTGCCCTTGTTTCATCCAGATTTCCATGCTTTAAACCAGTGTTTCCCAAACTTGGCTATTTTAAGATGCATGGACTTCAATTCCCAGAATTCCCCAACCAGTATGCCTGGTTGAGGAATTCTGGGAGTTGAAGTCCATACATCTTCAAAGGGTCAAGTTTGGGAAACACTGCTTTAAACAATGAGTTGTAGCTGATTTTTTAAAAAAACTTGATGTCAACATAAATGTAAAGGTTTTGTTTATGGATTAAGGAGAGCAGGATCTATTTTTATCCTACCTAGTGCTAATAAAAGACATTAAAACTTGTCTAAATGCTGCAGTAGACACCATTTTTGTATATAGCACCACGTTTTAGAATAGCCAAAACAAATTCAGTGCTTTTGTTGTAAGTGTAGCTATCCTGATTAATATTAATTTATATTAAAATTGTAGCCAAAACAAAAGCCAAACAAAAACAAAAAACAAACAAAATGTTCCATGATAAAAACTACATTTCCAGTAAGCATTTCAGTATAGCATCAGTTGAGCACCTAGCAGAATCTTCAATTTTCTGCAGAAGAAATACTACAGTTTTTCACCATTAAAAACAAAAACTCTTTCTTGCTTCATCTGCTCTTGAGCAAAATGGTTACAGATGTTCATTTTTTTAAATTATGGTCTTTATTTTTACCAGTAGTAATAGCAGTATTTCAGTCCCAGTTGGTTGTTATGTCTTCTTAATTTTTGCATAGGATACTTTGGTTTTAGTTTCGAATTGTTACTTGTGACAGCTCTCCAACTATATGCAGTGGTAAAATTACTTATTTTGCTGGGATGGAGAAGATTTCCTCAAGGACAAGTGAAAAAAAAATACTGTATCTTGCTCTGACTCTATCTAATCTAATCTAAGGGAATAATTATGAGGTAATAAACAAAGGTGACTTTTATATATATCTGTTATAAGGCCCTGTAACCCGTGTAAAGGCATATGGAGATGTAGTTACTGTGGAATTTGTGGTAAGAGACATCGTCCTTTGTGCAAGGGACCTGATAAATCTAAAATAGGTTGGTTCCAGGTTCTCGTTTAATTCAGCAGGCTCCCGTTTTACTTTTTTGCCATGTACTTTCTGAGGCACATAATCTGGACCATACTTCTCACAGTCCTCTTCTTTTTCTCTTGCCTTCTCAGCCATTTTTGCCTCCCACAAAGCCAGACCATGCTTTGGCTCATTCATACTTTTATGTTGGTAGAAGACAAGTGATATCCTTGTAGGGTGATTCCTGTTAGGATTTTTCAATGGGGTTGTAGCGTGGAGTTCACGTTTAGCACACTCTATGAGGATTGATCCATGGGATGGTGCCACTGCAACACCGCCTATTTCTGGATCCAGAAAACTCTGCTCATTGTCTGACCAGACATCATCAGGATCCTCTGCATTGAGCACCTCTGTTTTATTCGCACCTACTTCGGAAGCAGTTCTATTATGGTTAAAATCTGGAAAGAGGTTTGACAGCCCATTAGCTGCCTGACTATTCTTGTTCTGGAGATGGAGTGAATGAGAAGAGCCATTGAACATGCTATGATAGTCATGGGCGAGGTGTGCTGGGGGATACAGATGATCACCATTTTTATTCATGAAGTCCACACCTGGGTTATTTAGATTAGATTTCAGCCTGGAAGTGATGTCCATAAAAGGGTTATCAGTCTCATGCTGGGCGTAAGTTGGGAAAGAACCTGCATGATGAACATTTGGTCTAAAGGTGCATTTGTTGAAAGCATCTACTGGCACATTTTGGTTTCCATAATTCAAGTACCTGTGCCCAAAGTCCTGATTATTTGCAATCCTATGCTGATACAACGTATGTATTGGAGGTAGACTTAGTTTAGACAGAGAATCTTGGCTCTGATACCTAAACAAGTCCATATGCTGAGTCTGAGCAGAATAGGAATTGTAATAAGAACAATTGTCTATTGATAAGCTTCCATTGCATGGATAATGAGGATACTGGTTATTTTGACCTAAATGAATAGAATAGGGATTTATGAGACTGGAAGAATTCAAATAAGTTCCTGTAGGTTGTGATGAAGTTTGGTAGATATTCATTGGATTGGATCCTCCATAAGGATTGGAAGGAAGTGTAGAGTTTGAATATGGATTAGCTGGATTAGACAGACTCATATAGAGATTGGTAGGATCAGAAGCAGAGTATAAATTGCCATGATTTGACTGAGGTTTAGAAGGGAGAGCCTGGCATGGATGTTGGTAAAGTTGCTGTTGTGACACAGCTGATCCTGAAAGATGCAAAAGATCTGTGCACAAGAAAGAGAAGGAAAGAGCTTTAAGGTTGAAAAAAATATTTATCATTTGTATAGAATTAATTCAATTATGGAAAGATGTTGCCCAATCTAGTTTTTATGGAGGAGTTTGTACAATTGAATAATGCCACAAATATGAGATATGGGAAATTACTATAGATCAGATATGAATGTTGCGGGCATCTTTCCTCTCTGGAAAAAAAAATAGCCTTGAAGAATCAGGCCAAGGCTCAAATATTGACACTATTTTGTTTCCCAGATATCTTAGGAGGGCTTGGAATCAGGTGTGAAAAAATAACACAGGTACTCATCTGAAACATGTATTCAAAGCCCTTCTAGAGATGTGCAATAGTTGAATTCTGATGTAAGCAAAGGTGCTTTAAATCTGGCATTAGTATTGTCCTTGTACCTGTTGGCAATTTTTTAAAGAAGCCCTCTCTTTCCTTGGGTATATAGTCAAACAGGCTCAGAGAAAGGATAGAAGGAAGCAGTAATAGAGTGCAATCAACTTTTACACTCCCTTGTTCCCTCAACTCAACCATGTATTTTCTGGAGCCTGCACAATTACTTGGTGCTCTAAGAGCCCAGGTAAAAATTTGACTCCTTTAAGCTTCTGAAGGTACCAAATATCAGATCTGAAGCACCTTTGTACATTTTGTTCCAAGTATTGAACATTTCTACTTTTATCTTTAAAAGGCATTCAATGATCAGTCATCACTATGCCTTATGAATTCTAAATGGTTAACTGTACTAAAAAACATTTCTTTTGTTTATTGTAAATCCCATGCCAATCAGCTATATTAGATGAGCTCTGCCCCAGGAGCTTTGTGAAAGTTAACAAAACAAAATAAAAAAACCCCTCCTTTTCTATTTTCTCGGTGCCATATATAATTTATACACATTGACATGTCCCCTTTCAATAACAACAAAAGGGTTTCAAATATTCTAGTCTTTTCTCATAAAAAAGTTCTTTGAATACCTTGATGGTTTTGATTGCTCCCTTCTGTATCTCCCCCCAAACATTATATACTTTTTCAGTTATGAGTGAAAAAACTTTCTTAAACTGTCTACTGTTGACGTCACCCCATTCCTAAGAGGTCTGTAAGGGGCGTGCATAAGTGCACCAGCGTGCCTACCATCCCTGTCCTAATATTTTTTTTTACTTACTCTTTTCATGTATTCAAATTATGTTTATACTTTTACTGTTATCTTATATATGCTAGACAAATAAACTTATGATTATGATTATAATCCCCAGCATAGATTCACCCCCCCCCCCAAAGCGGCTACATATTGTGTCAACATCTTCATTCAGCTATCACTTAACCCAGACAAGACACTCATGCCGTCACGGTTAGATTATTGCAACATGCTCTACATGGGGCTACCCTTGAAAAGTGTTTGGAGACTACAGTTGGTCCAGAACGCATCCGCATGAGCTGTTGTGGTGCACCTAGATACACCCACATTACACCAATTCTCCATGAGCTGCACTGGCTCCCTATTGGTCTCCGGTCACAATTCAAAGTGTTGGTTATTACCTTTAAAGCCCTACATGGCTCAGGGCCAGGTTATCTTCGAGACCGCCTTTTGCCGCATAGCTCCCAGCGACCGGTAAGATCCCACAGAGTTGGTCTCCTTCGGGTCCCATCAGCTAAACAATGCCAGCTGGCGGGCCCGCGGGGGAGGGCCTTCTCTGTGGCTGCCCCAGCTCTCTGGAACCAGTTACCTCCTGAGGTCCAGACCATCCCCACCCTATTGGCCTTCCGAAAAGTGGTGAAGACCTGGCTTTTCCGGCAGGCCTGGGGCCGTTGATCTCTCTCTTGTGATCTGGCAAGATCCAGACATGAATGGCGTGAATGAGTTTTTAATGTTTTTAATTTTTCAATGTTTTTTTATAATTATTTTTAAAATGTATTGTGAGCCGCCCTGAGTCTTCGGAGAGGGGCGGCATATAAATTTAATTAATTAAATTAATTAATTAAATCAACAGTGCTCCCAAAATCTTTTTTCTTGGTTAGTTGGGACCCCATCAATATATATGTTAAGTAAGATTTTTGTCAAAATATGCATCATTTGGCACCTCTTTAAATTGCATTTGTCATGTGTTTGTCCACCCAAAAGATATCCTTCTTAAGTTCTTTATAGACACTTTGTTGGAAACCCTAATTCCTCAGCATCTCATGAATATAGAAGGGATTGGCTGCAGAAAGAAAGTTAAGAATTTGCTTTCTGTCCCTTCTTTATCTTTTACATATACTATACTTAAAATGATTGCTGATCTAAGGAGTTATTTCTCTCCTCTCAGCCAGTTTTCCAGTCATGGAGGAAATGTGGATTGTCCTTTTGGTAGGATGTAGCTAGCTAGGTGATAGACTTTTCCTGTAAATAGATCTCCTTTCTGTTTTAGATATAAATCTTCTCTGGCTAATTATTGTTGAAATCAAATTCCTACTGTAAGGAAGATACATCCAACTCACTTTTGGGTTTTTTTTAAATCTTGAGTAGTTTAATACCATCAGCAAATTTGGCCACCTCACTGCTTATTTAAAAGAATCATTTAAAAGTTAAAAAGTACCAGTTCCAACATATATCCCTGAGGGATTTCTACTTGCGTAGAAATTTGCTAACATTATTATACATAGAACATTGTTAAACACAATTGAGAAAAATAAGAAAACATTTTGGTTCATTAAGAGAAGAACTGATTCCATGGACTCAACTAGATAAGTGCATTGGAACAAAAAAATGCTACCAATGCATTCATGTGCATATTTTAAAATTAAAATAGCAACCACCCCATAGTTCAATTTGATCAGAACAGCAATTATTTAACCTTCTTCTTGTATAATGCTCTTGGACTAAAATCAACATTCCTCCTTCTCCAGTGTAAATGTACTGTTGCTTGCTCTGGAATGAAAGGCCCACTGATTCCAATGCAATTGACTTTATATCTAAACATCTGGTTCTAAATAAGCCTCTCATTTTGCCATAGATTCTGACATTTTCACATGCAAACAACAAAGTGAAAGCATTGTGATTCAACTCAAGTCAATGATTCTGTAGCAGGGTTTAAACCTAGACTGGTTGCTTAATCACATATTGGGGAATAAATGACATGCTAAGACATATATGCCATTTTCATACAATTTTATTTCAACGTGATCCTGTCTCATATGTCTCATGTTCAAAGTACAAATAGCCCATATGGTACATGTGACAGAGCTGACATCATAGCTAATGCCTACTAAAAACATACCTGCTAACTGCTTGCTATGAGCTGATGCTTCTGCATTGACCTGCTTTTGACGTGCTGAGGCTGGTTTTTCTCTCTCATGTTTGTTAGTCCCATTTTCCATGGAGGCCAGCTTCTCTGTTGCTGCTTTCTTGGCTTCCAACTTTTTTTGCCGACAGGTTTTTACAGGTTCAGCCAGCATCCTTACTTTTCGTCGAAAAGAACTAAGAACCTGGATGCTACCATTTCGCTTTTTTTCTTCCTGACCTTCGGTGCTTCCAAACTCATCTACATTGGATATTTTATACAAGGGTAGCACATGCAATTGTTCATCTTCTGGTGTTTGGCCAATTTCACGATTGTCTTCTCTGGTTAGTGTGCAGACCTGTTAAAATAATATGACGGAAGACACATTTGGACCGACAAATGACGCAAGGTTAAATTTGGCCTACAAACAATTGTGATAATTCATGACCTTAAAGTCACAGTGTTAATTTTTCCTGAGAGGCAGCTTGTCAAATTAAATTATACCTGGATTATTTTTAACCATAAATATTCTATTTTTCAATAGTTTTTCCAGGGGTCAATAACCCATTAAAAACAACAACAACAAAACTCTTTAAAAATATAACAATCTAAAATAATCTAGACCAGGCAAGAATGTTTTGTGGGATTTGTTCTCTAGAAAAGTCCATCATTTTCATTACTTTTCTCCTTTAAAAAAAAAAACAAAACCAAACATTTAGAGGTCAGCGAGCGCCACCTAGGGGCATTATGGACTCCATTTTGTCATCTTTATATAAACATCTTTATTCACTACTATTTTAGTAGTAGTTTTAGTACTACTTTTATTTTACTTTATATAAACATCTGTATTCACTACTATTTGTACATTATGTATGTTTGTATAAAATGAAGGCTTTGGCATCTTTTTCATGTTAGGAGCACCTAATATTCCTGAGAAATAAAAGTTCCAGTGATAAAATTCATGAACTGATGACACAGCTTTGGGAAAATATTGGTGAGTAAATCCACAAGGAATGGATAAAAAGAAGAGAAATGGAGGATGCTGATATGGCCAAGCCAAAGCCCAGATCTAAATTCCATTAATATGCTGTGAGGTGATTTGAAATGGGATGTGCATGCAAGAAGTCCCTCATAAATTGCACAATGGAAAAATTCCTGCATGGAGGAACAGAAATCATCTCGGCAGTTGATGTCATAAATTTTCATATATAAAAAACCTTGCAACTCGGGGTTGTTTCTTCCAAATATTAGAGCCAACTTAGTTTTTCTACAGAAGTAAATGGCATTATCTTTTTTGTTGAATAAATAATTGCAAATAATTTAATGTAATAAATAATAAAGTCAATTTTTCATGTTTTTGTTCAGTTGTGCCACCTTTACTTTTATATTTATTTATTTATTTATTTATTTATTAAATTTTTATACCGCCCCCTCTCCCGAAGGACTCGGGGCGGTGAACAGCCAAAATTGAAAACACACAATACAAATATTAAAATACATTAAAACAGAATTAAATTATCTTAGGCTTCTTGAATATGCTGCTTGAATGGAAGTAAAATATTGATATGTCCACATATGTTAAAATTGAAAAAAAATTTTTTTACATGAGGTGTACTTCTTTACATACACATTCACATCAGCATACAAGTTACTAATCATTGCTGAAGAGGGAATGGTCTTTTCAGTTTAATCCTATTAAACTTCTGTTAATACAAAACAAAAATTAAAATATGTCAATCAATAAGGGAATGATTGATTGCAGGATTTCAAATTTGTTGATCAATCTAGAAGTAGCACTTTGGGAATATATCTAGCAACCAATGCTCAAGAGATCAGTATTGTATTCCTTTTACATTGCCTTGGGAAATGACTAATTTCACCTTAGCAAATGAATGGATTTCTCAGCTTTCTTCAGCCAGCCCACCTAAGAGAAGGAACTTAAAACAAACCTGAAAGAAGAAAATGGCAAACCACTTCTATATGGCTTTCAAGAATAATATATGGAGAAATTTGGAAATCATATAATGAAATTGTCACGTCAGAAGAATTCCTTAATGGAAAGAATGAAGTTTCATGAGTAGGTTTAGAAATGACAACATGGCCATACCAAGGAAGTCTGTTTATCTCAAGTGCTAGAATGAGTTCCTCTTTTTAGAATGACACATACAACTGGAACATATAACAAAAGAAGTATTAACTGAGGAAATCTTGCAGAATTGCCTAGGTGGAAATTAAGCATATCTAACTGGATATTTTAGAAATGTGAAACTTGTGGATCAGAATGGGTCTTATTAATACTTAAATAAATTTGTGTTTACTACAAACACAATGATAGAAGGCACTAAAAAATTCTGTATCAAATATAAAATATGTTAAATGCTGATACAATGCATATGATAATATGCTGGCTTATAAAGCAGTCCCTACATTAGAGACTGTAGTTTGCATGTAATGGAATGAGCAAGTTTGTGCTACAAATAGCATATTGGCCAAAACTGGTTAATTCTGTCCATTACCATTAGTAGAGAATGTTGTACAAGAAATAGATATGACTAAAATAACCTTGACTACACATTCTTTATTTAACTAAAAATGTTATGTGAAAGTTTTAATTAAGGATCAAATGGCAGTGGAGAATCTATTATCCCAACAAATAATAACTATGGTATAGTTATATTGCATGTCTATAAAACTGTGAAAAAGAGGGAGGATGTAATTGAAGAAGAAAATTTGATTTTGTGGATCAAAGTTGATATATGCAGACAAAGGAAGCCGTAGGCTTAAGTAGGAATGAAAGGAAAAAATGTATCAAAATGTAATTCATCTAGATTGTTGTGTATATGGAAATATGAATCTATAGAATAATATATGGAGAAATTTGGAAATCATATAATGAAATTGTCACGTCAGAAGAATTCCTTAATGGAAAGAATGAAGTTTCATGAGTAGGTTTAGAAATGACAACATGGCCATACCAAGGAAGTCTGTTTATCTCAAGTGCTAGAATGAGTTCCTCTTTTTAGAATGACACATACAACTGGAACATATAACAAAAGAAGTATTAACTGAGGAAATCTTGCAGAATTGCCTAGGTGGAAATTAAGCATATCTAACTGGATATTTTAGAAATGTGAAACTTGTGGATCAGAATGGGTCTTATTAATACTTAAATAAATTTGTGTTTACTACAAACACAATGATAGAAGGCACTAAAGACTTCCGGTTGGTGAATCCCAGCGAAATGGCGCTGTGACAGCGATCGCTGCTTGCAGTGCCACTTTTTTGTTGCGTTTTGGGGTCCCTTCGAGGCGTGGGAGCTTGGAGAGCTCCGCGGACGATAGCGGGGTGTCAGCAGGCAGAGCGGTGAGGAGCAAGCACTCTCTGCTGGACCGACTACCGCTGTCAAACTAACGCGGCGCGTCTGCTTTAAATGGCAGACTTGAAGCTGTGATAGCCAACAAAAGGCAGGAAGCAAGAAGATTTCGGTGAAGTTGGTGCCTATTATCATTCGTACTACTATCCCTTAAACACGCTCGGAGTGAGTTCAATTGGATTGTGCTGGCTGCGTCTGATAAGAAGGATCCTGGAAGGAATTGGCGGCGATTGTGAGGTTGGAGGAGATTGGTGGGAGATGAAATCGCAGACGTGCTGGTGAGACTGAGGACACTTTTAGAAAGGGAGACGGAGCCTTCAGTGGATTGGATTGATACTTTGTTTCGAGCAAACAAACTTTGGAAAGTTAAGAGTGTGGAATAGACTAATTGAATAAAGGAACTGGATTTTGGAAGTGCGGTAGCTGTCAGGACTAACAATAAGATTGTCTCGAGCTGAGAGACTGAGGAGCACTTGGGGAAGATAACGTGGCTGATGAAATCTGAATGACAATGCAAATGGAGAGTGATTGAACTTAAGAGCAACGCGAAGCAGATCATACAGCAAAGCGTGCCTGCTGCATCATTGTAAAAGAATTTTTTTTTATATTTTTTTTTTTGGTTGCTTTTCCCTTCTGCTCTTTTATGACTGAGAGAAGTTATTGAGCAATTAATCAACTAATCAATTAATTAATCAACGAGTTGGGCAAATAACAACAACAAGAAAAAAAAAACATTAGAAAATTTATATATCTTTAAGTATATATCTATATTAATATTATATATATTACATATTCCATTTTAGATAATCTTAATTAATTGTGAACTTATTTAAAATTTATTAAGTACTTTTTAGATTTTTTATTAAGGAATTTATATACGCTATAATCTTTTATATTCTATAATTGGATTTTTCCCTTTCTTCTCCTCCTTTCTTCTTTCAATTATTGATTCTTAATTTTGATTAGCTCTTTATAACTTAAAATATTGAATATTGAGATTGCATAATTAATGATTTATATGTGTACTTAGATTGCTCAAGAGATATTAGAAAGTCACCAGTGCTTAAGTGTTAAATAAGAGTAGGTAAAGATAATTTGCTTAAGTAGTGGTAGCAGGTGAGAGGGTTATCTTAGTTCAAATTAGTTTAACTATTAATTGATCAATAAGTGACTTATTACAAGATAGGTTTGTGCAATAGATAAAAATTTGAATTATTGATTTATTGTATTACTAAACAATATTGAATAGTGGAACGGAAGGGAACGATTTAATATAAATTCATTTGATAGAGGCAGTTAAATATTGGTGGATGACAATTTGGAAAAACATTGAAAATATAACAAGAAAACAGAAAAAGATATTAAAAGAGATGAGCTTCTCATCCACGGTGACAAAAACAGGAAAGAAAACATCCTCAAATCCCACGATCACAACGACATCACCTGCTACACAGAAATTGACTGAAGGTTTCTCAAAAATGGAGAAATCAGGAATGCTACCCACAATGCAAGCAATGCAATCAACATTGACAGCAATACAGGACACGATGATTATGTTACAAGAAAAAATGTCTAGTAATCATACTGAATTGAAGACAGATATTAGGGCATTAGATCAAAAAATGATTGGTATACAGGAATCGATACAAACTAATACACAGAAGATTAAAAAGATGGAAGTTAAAATGGAACAACAGGAAAAAAATTTAGATACGGTTGACCAAAAACTGATGGAACAGAACAGGGAATTGGCAGACTCAATTACCCAATTGGAAATGGATCGAGCCTCCTTCTATCTCCGTTTCCAAAACATTGCGGAAGATAAGGAAGAAGATCTGTGCCAGGTGATGGCAGAATTAATTGCTGGGGTGTTGCAACAAGATAAATTGGATATTATAAAGGAAATTGACGAGGCGTACAGGGTCCAGACAAATTATGCACGAAGAAACAAATTGCCAAGGGAGGTGCATATAAGATTCGCAAGGAAGAAGGTAAAGGATATCCTCTATAGTGTGGCAAGAGATGAGCCAATCATGTATAAGGGAAAGGAGGTGATTATACTTAAACAAATCCCAAGGAGGGTAAGGGAGATAAGGAGAGATTATAGGTTTTTGGCTACTCAATTAAACAAAAGGAATATTCTCTTCAGGTGGATTTTACCAGAAGGCATGTGGATCACATGGCAAGGGAATAAAGTTAAGATAGATAGCTTAGTAGCAGCTCAAGAGTTCCTGGATCAATTACGAGCGTCTGAAGAGGATCAAAGTAGTAAGGAGGAGTTAGAGGCAGAAACATCGAAAGAAGAAGTAACCCAGCAGATAAGAGAGAAAGAAGGGATATCGAAGGAAAAGGAGGAGGAAGATAAGGATAGTAAGGAGACAAAGAAAGACCAAAGTCCACAAAGAGTCACACGTGCCAAGAAGTATTAGGATAGTATACAAAAATTAAGAGATGGATGATTGGAAATTGATATCGGTTAACGTAAATGGCCTAAACGATAACAAAAAGAGGAAAATTTTTTTTACAAAATTAGCTAAACAAAATATGGATATAGTGTGCCTTCAAGAGGTCCATATTAAAAAGGAAAATCAAAAATATTTGGAATATAAGAAATTGGGGAATCTTTATGCATCCCTAGCTGATAAAAAGAAAAGGGGAGTAGCATTGTACATCAAGAAGGAAATAAAAGCCGAACTAAAATATGCAGACCCGAAGGGAAGGGTATTAATGGTGGAAGTTAAAAGAGGCAACTGTCCAATCTTATTAACAGCAATTTATGCCCCGAATGAAAACCTAGGAGACTTTTATAAAAAATTAGGAGAGAGATTAAGCATGATGGATAAGAGCAAGATTTGCATAATTGGCGATTTTAATGGGGTAATAGATTCAAATAGAGATTATAAGGGGACCAAAGGTAAAAAGAAAAAGAGGAAAAATTTACCAAAACCATTCTTTGATATGGTAGAAGAATTCAATCTAGTGGATATTTGGCGGGTTCTGCACCCATATCAGAGGCAGTATACATATTATTCTAATCCTAAGAAATCTTGGTCTAGGATTGATATGATGTGGATAAGCAGAGATATAGGGTTAGATATTAAGTCAACAGAAATCATGCCCAACATTTGGGCAGACCATAATCCATTAGAGGTTAAATGGGAATGTACGCACAAGAGAAGAAATACAAGATGGAGATTAAATAATCAATTTCTAAAGGACAAGCAAAATGTTGAGAAAGTAAAAAAAGAATTAAATTTATTTTTTGAAGTAAATGAAAAGGAGGCAACATCTCGAGGTATCATATGGGATACAATGAAAGCGTACGTAAGAGGACTAGCAATATCGTATAGTGCACACAGGAATAAGGAAAGAAGAGAGAGGCAGAAGGCACTGATAGAAGAATTAGGGAAAGCCGAGAGGGAACTACAACATAAACCAGATAATAAGGATGTTAAAGAAAATTGGATGGTTATACGGCACAAATTAAACGTAATAGATCAAGAGGAATTGGCGTACAAAATGAAACGAACCAAACAATATTATTTTGAAAATGCAAACAAACCGGGCAGGTGGCTGTCCTATAGGTTAAAAAAAGAAAAAGAGAAAGGCATAATTCATCAATTGGAAGACCCGGAAGGCCACCTCAACAATAAACAGGAAGATAAATTGGAGATTGCCCGAGAGTATTATGCGGCTCTGTATGCGGAAGAACAAATTCCTAATGAAAAGGTGGTCCAATACTTGTCAAAAGAAAGTCTTCCAAAAATCGGGGAAGAGGATAAAGAAATACTTAATAAAGAAATAACGATGACAGAATTAAGAATGGTAATATCAAAACTTAAAAAGAACAAATCCCCAGGCCCAGATGGACTTCCAGGGGAATTTTATAAAAATTCGGATTTGGGAGAAATTTTGTTACCAAAGTTGTTAGAAATTTATAATGAGGCCCTAACAGAATCCAAAATTCCAGAATCATGGAGAGAGGCGTATATTACTCTCCTCCAAAAAGAAGGAGAAGACCCAAAATTAATTAAAAATTACAGACCGATATCCCTCCTGAATACGGACTACAAAATCTATATGGGTATTTTAGCAGGAAGGCTAAAAATAATTTTGAATAAATTAATACACAGCGACCAAAATGGATTCCTCCCTGGGAGGCAAATCAGGAATAATACAAGGATGATAATAGACATATTGGAATACTATGAGGAACACCCGAACAAAGAAATGGCATTGGTCTTTGTCGACGCCCAAAAGGCATTTGACAATCTTAATTGGCAATTTATGAAACAACAAATTATCCAAATGGAATTCGGATCAAATTTTGTCAATACGATATCCACAATCTATCAAAAACAAAAGGCTAATATATTACTGAATGGAGAACTAACTAAGGCTTTTCAAATTAGAAAAGGGGTCCGACAAGGGTGCCCTCTATCCCCACTTCTATTTATCTTAGCACTAGAAGTATTCTTGAGAAAGATTAGGAACAATAATGAAATAAAGGGTCTGACAATTAGAAAAGAGATATATAAGACACAGGCATTTGCAGATGATGTGGTATTAATCATGGAAGAACCATTAGAATCAGGCACTAAAATTCTGGAAGAATTGGGCAATTACGGGGAGGTAGCAGGCCTTAAATTAAATAAATCCAAAACTAAATTATTAACAAAAAATATGACGGAGGCAAGGAAAAAAGTACTGGAAGAATCAATGGAGATCCAAATCGCCAAGAAGGTAAAATACCTGGGGGTCTGGATTTCATCAAGGTGCTCGGCCCTTAGAGAGGATAATTATTTACCATTGATTAGAAATATTAAACAGGATCTGGAAAAGTGGGGAAGACTACAGATATCATTATTAGGCAGAATCGCGGCAATAAAAATGAGCATATTACCCAAGTTATTGTATCTATTCCGAACGGTCCCTGTTAAATTAGATAAAAAATTCTTTCTGGAGCTCAATAGCATCATCAGGAAATTTATTTGGGAGGGAAAGAAACCAAGGATAGCAATTAGGAATTTACAGGACAAGAAGGAAAGAGGGGGTTTCGGATTACCTAAATGGGAGTTATATCAAAAAGCTGCAAACCTAGTATGGCTGAAAGAATGGGCAACCCTAAGAAATAAAAGACTGTTAACTCTAGAAGGGTATGATCTCCAGAAGGGTTGGCATGCATATCTCTGGGATACTGGGAAGAAGATAAAAACTTACTTCCATAGACATAAAATAAGGGAGATCTTGATACAAATATGGGGAGAGATGAGACAGAAGCACTATAGGAAAATTCCGAGATGGCTTTCCACCATGGAGGCTATAATATATCCAAATGTATTAGAAATGGGTAAAACGTTCAGATACAATGAATTATTAGATGGGGGAGGGAACCTTAAAACAAGGGAAGAATTGATGGAACAAGGTATTTCTATAGACTGGTGGCCATATAACCAAATTAAATCCAGATATAAAAAAGATAAGGAGGAATTCGGCATTGAAATGAGCATAAATGGATTTGATAAGATATGGATGGGTACGGACGACAAAATTTTAGCTAAATTATATAATTATTTATTGGAGTATGATATGGCAGAGGAAGTAGTTAAAGAACCGATGTTAGCATGGGCCAAAAATATAGGACAGAATATAAATTTGAACGAATGGGATTCAATATGGAATAATAACCTTAAAATGACAAAGGCGACGGCTTATAAGGAAAACCAATACAAGCTGTTTTATAGATGGCATATGGCCCCAGCCAGGATAGCGAAGATCTACCCCAATTCGAGCCCTAAATGTTGGAAATGTGACCATCAGCAGGGTACTTTTTATCATTGCTGGTGGACATGTAATCAGGCACAAAAATTCTGGAGGATGATATGGGTGTGGATTAGAGAAATAATAAAAGAAAATTTTGATTTTGACCCAAAAGCTTTTCTCCTGGGAATTTTGAAAACTGAATATGCAAAAAAGAAAAAGTATTTAATTATACATATTCTGACAGCCGCTAGAATTTCCTTTGCCCAGTATTGGAAAGAAAAACAAATACCACCTCAAGAACATGTTATTGGAAAAATATTGGAGTGCGCCGAAATGAACAAATTGACTTCAGAAATTAATGACAGAGAAGATTCAGAATTTTATAGCGTGTGGGACATGTGGTACGAATGGATGGGGGAAAGAAATAAAGAAGGTAATAGAGATTAAATTTTAACTAATTAACAAAATCTATATGAATAGTATTAGATTTAGTCTGAGGGAGCTGAGCACTATTATTTTTAAGTGTTTGAAATTAAATCTAGCTCCAAGAAACAATATCAACAAAAGACAAGCAATAATGTATGCAGATGTATATATGTATATAACTGCACCAATGAACCGAAAATGTACCGATTGTATTACTATATGTTATAATAAAATCTAATTAAAAAAAAAAAAAAAAAAAAAAAAAAAAAAAAAGATAGAAGGCACTAAAAAATTCTGTATCAAATATAAAATATGTTAAATGCTGATACAATGCATATGATAATATGCTGGCTTATAAAGCAGTCCCTACATTAGAGACTGTAGTTTGCATGTAATGGAATGAGCAAGTTTGTGCTACAAATAGCATATTGGCCAAAACTGGTTAATTCTGTCCATTACCATTAGTAGAGAATGTTGTACAAGAAATAGATATGACTAAAATAACCTTGACTACACATTCTTTATTTAACTAAAAATGTTATGTGAAAGTTTTAATTAAGGATCAAATGGCAGTGGAGAATCTATTATCCCAACAAATAATAACTATGGTATAGTTATATTGCATGTCTATAAAACTGTGAAAAAGAGGGAGGATGTAATTGAAGAAGAAAATTTGATTTTGTGGATCAAAGTTGATATATGCAGACAAAGGAAGCCGTAGGCTTAAGTAGGAATGAAAGGAAAAAATGTATCAAAATGTAATTCATCTAGATTGTTGTGTATATGGAAATATGAATCTATAGATTGGTGACAATAAATGATAGTAGTAGAAGAATCAAATATGGGTTTTGGGGAAAAAATGCAACATTTTGGATAAATAGATTCCAGAAGAAATTGGTGAGGAATAAATAGATAGTCTAAGATAAGAAAGTATAGAAATAATATGGGTGATTCAGGGACTCAAAAATAAATAATAGTGTCTATTTGGTGAGTATGAGCTTTTAAAGACATACATAGAAAAATGAATGTAAATCTAAAATGGTCGTTGAGGTGATTGTTTATGATAAAAAGTTGAATGAGAGAAGGATATAAGACTGATAAAAGGTTCTGAATATGGGATGACTCATATGTTGACAATATCAAGAATAAATCATGGGACAAATAGGCATGGAAGAAAAAGAAAACATGAAACTAAAGTGAAAGTAGAATGACTTTAGGAAAAGAAAGTATGAATATAGTTAATATATCAGAAGATGAGTAGAGTAGAAGAGGGAAATATGTATATAAAAGAATGATTGCTGGAAAAATTAGGACAAAAGAAAGATGCTGAATAATATAGAAAAAAGATGAGAAGGTATGTCTGCTGGAATAAAAATTGGTGATAAAAAATGAACTACTTGAGACATGCAGATGATAACACTTTGTCAGCCCAAGTAAGAAAGATGCAGAAGAGTCCATGATAAAAGAAAAAGTAGAAAGTGAAATATCTGAGTTAATGTTAAATATCAGAAAAGCAAAAATAGCGTCAACCAGAATGCTAAGTGAACTTACAGTTGAGGTGAAGAAGTGAAGATGGTAGATAGTTTTGTTTTCTTGGGTTCAAGAATAGATAAAGATGTACAGTGCAGTGAAGAAGTAAAGAGGATATTAATCCTAGGGAGGAAGGCAATTACAAATTTAGACAAGGTTATGAAGGATAAGGCTGTTTGTATGACAACAAAGATCAGAATAGCTAAAGGAATGGTCTAATATGACTCTGAAAGATGAACAGTAAGAAACAGCAAGAAAAATCCTTTGGATTATGGAGTTAGAGTACTTACTAAAATACAATAGATTGTAAGAACAAATCAGCTCTTGAGAAATATATATTTTGATTACTCCTTTGAGGCAATAATCAGCAAACAGAAAGTCACAAATGCTAGGCATGAGATGTAAAGAGATGATGAATTAGCAAAAAAGGATTATGCGTGCCAAAGTTGAGGGGAAAATGGAAAGGAAAGACAACAGATAAAACAGATTATTATTTTCTTCAGTCCCAGCACGTATCTTGGAGATTGCCTGGATAAGTTCCTGCAGTTTTCTTAACAGGAATTTTCAGAAGTGGTTTTCCACTGCCTCCTTTCTAGGCTGAAAGTGATTAGCCTAAGATCACTGAGCTGGCTTTGTGCCTAAAATGAAACTACAACTCACACTCTCCCAGTTTCTAGTCTGATGCCTTAACTGCCACATCATGCTGGATCTCCAAAGGGATGTATGAGAAATGAGATGAATACATGACTGTAGAGAACATATTCTTTATGAGCACGTGGAACTTCTATCAAAGGGCTTCAATCTTGTAAGTCTGAAAAAAAAATGCACTAACTTGACAGCAAAATTTCTGTGGACTCCAATGCATACATTCTGCAATACACAAGCCAATCGAAACTATATATTTTAAAGTTTCCAATTTCACTTTATTTCACTGTACTAAAAAAAAGAACAAGAAGGCAAACAGGAGCAAGGAATGTAAGAATTAACCTTGAGAATCTCATTTTTTTAAAAAATTAAAAGCCTAGAGGATTTGCATTCATACTGATGCAATATTTCACAATTTTCCTTGGTAGCCATCATGTGCCAGCTTAATAGAAATAGAGATTATGAAAAATAAGGAACTTAATGCAAGAAGTTGGTTGTGCATGAGTAATGGCTTGGTGAATCACTGACTTACCAATGTACTACCATTCTGCATATTGTGTAGGTCTCTATGAGCATGAGCACAAAAATCCAGGCAGGCAGTGACCCCTGAGAATGGACGACCTTCTTTTAAACCCAGGCGACATTCAGGAGCTCTGTGTTCATATTCAATCTAAACACAAATATATTTATATAGATTAACTCCAAGGTTAACTTCAGACAACAATCAAGCAAACAATACCCCAATCAAGGAACTGCAAAAGAACCATCAGTAAACAACCCAACCAAAGAATCTCTAAGACCACCCACACCCTCAAGCAAGTCACCAGAATATAAATGACAGCAAACAGCACTCCTTACTGGCAATGATGATGTTACCTAGTTAGGATAATGAAACATCTGCAAGAAAATAAGCAAACTCAGAGAGCACCAAGGACCTCTTGTATTTATATTATTTAATTTGCCAACATTACATTAATTAATTCACCAACTTTAATTCACCACAGTCACTGCTTGTCAAAGTTCTTTCTTCTGGTCCTCTTCCTTTTAGTCGCCGCATTTATTTGGCTATGTTTCTGCCACTGGTTTTGGAGTCTCAATCTCTCTGCTCCCCCGTTCCACAATATAACTGTATCTCACTTTTTTTTTTGAGTCTCCTCTCGTACCAATGCGATCTGTTGATTCAATTTTCGCTTCCCTACTCCTCGGCTGTCAGCGCTTCGGGCCAGCCAAAATGGCTGATTTTTTCCCCCACCAGAATTAAGAGGTTTCTCCTGAACCTCCAGGACAATTGCTTTTCCCCCCAAGGTCCTTGGAGATTCCTCTTTTTTCTATCAATCTCTCCAGGATTGATAGTGCCTATTTAGGCTTCCTGGCTGGGAATATTTGAGCTACAAGAACGGAGCCTCATTCTCTCCCTCCATGCATGCTGACGTCACCGCCAGAAGTCTCTTTAGTTCAGAACTGTGAAAGGTCTTCACACTTTGTTATGCCCCAAGGAAGACCAATCCAATGTTCCTTTCTCTAGTTCCAATGATAGCAAACCAATCATGCAGTGTCAATTTGATACTAGGTGCTAAATCATAGAATCATAGGGTTGCATGTATGGATATTTCCAATTTGTTCATCCTGGAGGTTTGGGCTTATAGATCAGCTAAAACAATCATATACTTAGTTTTGATATAAACGCAGCCCTTGTGACTTGAAAATAATGGTTTTATTATATGTACAATATGCTACTGTGCTTCTTTAACAAGCCATGTTTCATCAATGTGGATTCCATGATAAAAGCTATAAAGAAACATAATTTTTACTTTTCTGATATAATTGTACACCATAGTAGCCAGAAACAAAACCAGTTAATTTTTGTTTATTTCTAATTGTTTCATCATCTTTATTTAATGACCCCATAATCCTTTGCGGGGTGGAGTCTGGGCAACTGAATAGAGATAGCAGTATGTTTACTGGCCAGATGCCCTTCCTGTCACCAATTCAGAGTTTTGTTCAGCAGATATATTCTCAGTGTGCCCAGGGAGAAAAATAACTGCCTGTACCTAGTATTGAACTCACAGCCACCTCACAGCATTCCATTTCTAATTTTTTCATATTATTGTAAAATAATATTTATTTATTTATTTATTTATTTATTTATTTATTTATTTATTTATTTATTTGTCAACAAGTACAAGGAAACAAGTAACAGTATAGACATAGACATGGACACATAAAAAAATTGGCACAAATAAAAGGAAATAAATAAGCAAAACATAGCCATAAACACATATAAATACATATGTACATCAGTACATATAAATGGGAACAGTAGGACAGGGATGGTAGACACGCTGGTGCGCTTATGCACGCTCCCTTTACGGACCTCTTAAAAAACATGAAAGGTCCACGGTAGACAGTTTAAGGTAAAAGGTATGGGGATTAGAGAGACTAACAACAGGCTCAGGTATAGTGTTCCAGACATTTACTACACTATTGCAGAAGTCATATTTCCTGAAATCAAGATTAGAGCGAATTACATTGAGTTTGAATCTATTGATAGCCCTTGTGTTATTGCGGCTGAAATTAAAGTACTCATTTACAGGTAGGACATTTTGGTAAATAATCTTATGAATTAAGTTTAGGTTGGAATGTAGACGGCGTAGTTCGAGGCTATCAAGGCCTAAAATTTCAAGCCTGGTGGTATAGGGAATTTTATTTTGAGCAGAGGATTTGAGTACTCTTCTAGTAAAAAATTTCTGGACCCTCTCTAATGTATTGACTTCAGAAATACAGTGAGGGTTCCAGGCAGGTGAGCAGTATTCAAGTATAGGTCTGGCAAAAGTTTTGTATGCCCTAGTTTGAATATAGCGTTATCAGAGAGAAAACTTCGTAAAATAAGATTGACAACTCTTAATGCCTTTTTTGCAATGATGTTACAGTGAGCTCTGGGGCTTAGATCGTTTGAAACATGTAGCCTCATAAATGAATTCTACATTATAAGTGCTGTAGTTTCTTTCAAAGTCTTGGGAGACTTATACATTGGTAAAATAAAGCAACAAATCTTAGTATTGTTATCAAACATTTTGGTTTTTCTTTACTCACCTGGTTGTTATAGGCATCAGGTGCCAGTTTCTTGTAAGTGGGTGCCATCAGAGTTGACAAAGTTTGCAGATTGGATTCTAGTTTTTCTTCCTATTTTTTTTTTAAAAAAGAACTTCATTCATTAGCAGTTAATTACTACTTTTAGCTAATAGCTTTAATTCTGAAAACACTTATGGTTATTTCATTCAGTGTAATGTGATTCAACAGATCATAAAACTATTTCCCAAGAAGAGCATGGGGCAAAATGATAGCTGTTTTCAAATATCTGAAGGACTTTTGTGTAGATAATGAAAGCTGCAGTTGTCGTCTGTTGTTCTAAAAAGCAATAGAATCAGTGAATAAAAACTGCAAGAAACTAGATTCTGGCTTAAAATTAGAAGAAATGTTCAGCAATATGACAGATTATCTTGGGAAATAATGGGATATCCGCTAGGGGTATTTAAAAGCAAGGTGTGAATCAACATCTGTCAAGAATGGAAAAACTGAAAATACCTACACTAGAGGTGGATTTGAATATATTTATTTGAATTCTAAATAATGTGATTCCATATTAAACCAAACTGATCCAACTTATGTATTGTTTCAGTTCTTGGAATTCTTTATATAGAAGAGCAATGTTTTAAACTTACAAATAAAAACAACAAAGAATGCAGAGTTGAAGCCGAATACCCAGGCTAAACAAAACAAAAATGGACTGTTGACATTGCCAGTCTTTTGGTACCAAATCTCATCACTATAACTTATCTCTTTCTTTCTCTGTCCCTCTCTGTCTCTCCCTGTCTCTCTCTCTCTCTCTCCTCCTCCCCCTCCCTCTCCTCCCACCCTTCCCCCCTCTCTCTGCAGGAAAAATAATTGAAGGACAACCCTACCTCTTTTGGATCGTCACCTAATAGTTTAAACTTTCTTGGGATCTTGCTTCTGGCAAATTTGCAACCATTATAGTACATACTCCATGAACAACCAAAAGAAAAAGAAGCACCACAAGATTCAGGGTCTAATCCTTGGCATGCACAGGTTCGTCTAAGGGAAAAAAATATTAGCAAGGGTTATCAGTATACTGCCAATATACCATAGCTATTTTAATGCTCTTTCTTTCTTTCTTTCTTTCTTTCTTTCTTTCTTTCTTTCTTTCTTTCTTTCTTTCTTTCTTTCTTTCTTTCTTTCTTTCTTTCTTTCTTTCTTTCTTTCTTTCTTTCTTTCTTTCTTTCTTGGTTTGATTTATATGCCACCCTTCTCCGAAGACTCAGGGTGGCTTACAATGCGTTAAGCAATAGCCTTCATACTTTTGTATATACCTGCTCAGTAGGGCTTTTGCCCCCCCCCAAGCGGCGTTCTTTTTATACAAAGTCAGCTTATTGCCCCCACAAACTGGGTCCTCATTTTACCTACCTCGGAAGGATGGAAGGCTGAGTCAACCTTGAGCCTGGTGAGATTTGAACTTGCAGTAATTGCAGGCAGCTGGCAGCTAAGTGCTACTTAACAGCACTTTAGTCCGCTGCGCCACTAAGGCTCCTTGCATATATCATATATTTATCATAAATTACTTCTGATTACTGCTGAAATGTAGCTATTTTAAATTAAATTAAGAGCCAGTGTAGTATAGTGATGAAAAGGCTGTGCTAGGCATGGTGAGGCAGATTCACTTCCACCTCAGTCATGGAAGCTATCTGGGTAACACTGCACCAGTCATTCTTTCTGCCCTAATGTATGTACAGTGGTATTGTTGTGGGGAAAATGGAAGGAGAGAGCATTATCAATGGCTGAACTAAAAGCAGGATATACTTCTAAATTAGAGGTGGGAAACTATGGCTCCTTATGACTTGTGGACTTCAACTCCCAGAATTCCTGTGCTGAATATGGCTGGCTCAGGAATTTTTGGATTTGAAGTCCACAAGTCATAAAACAGCCATAGTTCCTCACCCCTAATCTAAACGAGCTAATAAATGAATGATTTTATACTTCTTCTAAGTCAAATTTGACATTCCTATTAAAAAGTGGAATTGGTTGATGTTCATCCATTCTTTCTTTCCCCTCAAGATTTTCAGCTCTAAGATGTACAAAAAAGGGCCAGAGAACATCTAGAATAGCATGGAGGGAAATACACAGTATTGTGTCTCATTACAGGATACATTGAGAGATAATCTGAATAAAAGTGCTATTTAAATATATTAAAATTATGACGTTAATCAGGACATACTTCTGAAAATACATGGAGGTGGATTTAGATGCAGCTTTACGTGCAATATATTGAAGGCATTTCCATAAGGGAAAATATAAAGCCTGAAAATAATTAAAGAAAATATGGAGAGAAAAGAAATAGCAGAAATACAGATATTCCACTATGAAAGAACATTTAACTTTTTTCAACTAAACACTAAGAGCTAGTAAGATTAGTATCTAAGTGCAGTATTTGCACTTGAGGGGAAGATAAGTGTTAACCTATCTTCCCCTCACAAGAACTCTGTGAGGTATTTTTCTGTATGTGGTAAGTATGACATTAGATTCCTCTCGTGTACCATGGACATGTCTGTTGTCACTGCACAGTCAAAATGGGTATAATCCATTGCACTGCTGTTGATAAAACATAATAGGATTGATCATGAAATGGATTGAAAAATGAATTTTTTAAACAAGATGGCTTTTCTATTCACTGAATGCTTTGTAAAAGAATTGCAGTTTTTGTAAGGTTACAGGTAGGGCTACAGGTAATCCTCAATTTATGACTTTAATGAAAACTGCCTACTATGGTTGTAACTCATGATGGTCATAAAGCATTCATCACATGACTGATCCAATTTTATGATTTTTTTTTTTTTGCGACAATTGTTAAGCGAACCTATTGTGTGCCATGGAGTATTTTTGCTGAAAATTAAATATTGGTTTTCGGCAAAAACATTGTTAATTGTGGTCATGTACTGTGAGACAAAAGCAAAAGAAGAAGTGAATGCCAGAGAATGAGGTGGCTGGATGGAGTCACTGAAGCAGTTGGCATGATCTTAAATGGACTCCAGAGGATGGTAGAGGACAGGAAGGCCTGGAGGAACGTTGTCCATGGGGTCACAAGGGGTCGAAAACGACATCGCAACTAACAACAACTGTGAGACACTGCAAATGTCTATAAATGTGGACCAGTTGTCAAATGCCTGTCAGGAAGTCACGTGATTGCAGGGGGAGAAGCTGGCTATTGGAACTTTGGAACCAGGTTGTACGTACATATTTTTGGAGGGTCTGTTGTAAATTTGAACAGTCACTAAGTGACCAGTTGTAAGTTGAGCACTACACATGCCTATGTACCCTCCTTTTACAGCGAAAGGAGGTCCCAGATCTGTCTGCCAATCTGGCCATGCTTTTGGGAACATTAGGAGTTGCAGTTTGAACACATTTATTGTATGCTAGAACAGGGAAACTATGTTTATTACGATCTATGCCATAGATATTTAAACTATAGGAAAATTTTACTTCCTGGAGGTGAAGGAAGTACATACTTAACTTACTCTTCATTGAGTGCACACCGCCGGTTTGTGAGTGTCCCGTACTTCATTAAAGTGTCAGACAATTCAGAGTACAGCTTGTCTGCTAGGCTCTGAGGTATTCCTTCCCACACCAAGATAAGTACAACTAACACAGCTGTTTCACAGTGGTGGCCTGCACGTTCTCGCACTAAACAAAGAAGTTTTTCTTCAGTTCCATTTCGACGAATCACCTGAAAGTATACCAAAAATATTTTTTTTTCTGTAAAAAAAATATTTAGGTTCAAGGTTAGCAGGCCACATTATGGTTTTGTCTAGTTTTTGGTAAACCAGATTTCTCCGTATCTTTTGCATACCATAGTTCTTCGGTTCTGCTTGCAGTTTCTTTCCTTGTTTGGAATTTTCAAAGCAGGATTGGATAAGACTCTGCCTACAACTTGAAAGAGCTACTAGGAGCTAAGAAAGACAACGGACCAGATGGATTAATTGCCCATCATTATATCTTCTACCCAATTATATATTCAAAGGTAAGAATGATAAAATGTTGGTCTCAAAAGTTCATTAACTGTGGGACTTTATTCCAACTTTAGGTCTGTGAGCTGTGAGTTTCAAATTTTAATAACAGATTTGGAAAGGCAAGATAGAATAAACCAATAATTTTAAAAGATATAACATAGATTGCAGGTCCACAGATTTTTAAAGGATATGTACCTTCATCCTGGTATACATTTTCTATAGAATTTCTAAGTTAGAACTGTTATTAATCTGTCATATTTTATTTAAAATATATCCTGAATTAACTCCCATGATTTCTTTAAAAATAGATTTATTTTTAAATCTTAAAAATAAGATTTATTTTTGCCAACATGCACTAATTATATCTATCAAAGTGAACAGTATCTTTTATAAGGTTGTGGAGATTATTCTTACCCATTTAGCTATAGGGCAGCCTTGAGCACTTCTGCCTTCTTTTCCTGTGTAGACAATTTTTTCTATTCTGATGGCTTTGCCTTTTTGTCCATATCTTTTTTTAAAAAAAAATCAAATCATGAAATGAGTAAATATAAGAACATGCATTTCATATAAATATAAATGAAATCATATAGGAACACGGGAAACTTTTCCTTTAAATCCTTACAATCCTTTCTTGTATTGAGGTTATTTACTATCCATAGCAGTGGTGAAATCCAAATTTTTTTTTTACTACTGGTTCTGTGGGCGTGGCTTGTTGGGCATGGCAGGGGAAGGATACCGCAAAATCTCCATTCCCATTCCACTCCAGGGGAAGGATATTGCAAAATCTCCATTCCCACCCCACTCTGGGGCCAGCCAGAGGTGGTATTTGCCGGTTCCCTGAACTACTCAAAATTTCAACTACCGGTTCTCTGAACTGCTCAAAATTTCCGCTACTGGTTCTCCAGAACCTGTCAGAACCTGCTGGATTTCACCCCTGATCCATAGTATTTTAATTAGCTTAGTCCAGATTTTAAGGAAATAGCAAATCCAAACCAAATCAAAATGTTTCAAAAGCAAAAATGTTTTGAGTTTTTACTAAATATGCATTTATATTTTAAAAAGAACACTTACATTTTTGCTTCTTAAAGATCAATTGAGTTTATATTTCAATGTGGCAAATGAAGCTTCCCCCAAAGCACAGAACATTTTATATTGAAGGAAAACAACAGCAAGGATTCAGAATTCATTTGAGCTTAACACAACATAGTCATTTTTCAGGCATGTAAAATTCAACTCCCAGAAATTTTACCAATGGCCACATTGGCTGGGGAACTGACAACTAAGTCATCATATACAGAGAGTGCACAAGTTGGAAAAGGCTGTGATACATCAAACAGGTTTTATACAAGCACTCTCATTGTTACTTAAACATAGAATACTACTGTGTAAAGTGTGTGTTATTGATTAATGAGTTTTCAAATTGCACTGGAAATTTATATCCATGAGTCTAATTGATTAAGCTCATTTCTTTCTTTCTTACTTACTCTTCTTACTCTTCATTTACTTCTTCAAAGTAAATAGAAAAACCAGAGTTTGTATTTTGTTGTGATTCAAGAGAGAGATTTCTTAAAGTGCCTATGCTATGCATTCAAGACTGGCCACTATTTCATTATCCAGCTGCTGCCCATCTTATTGGGCAGGCCAATGAGTGCCTGTTCGTGTAGGCATTTGCTGGCATCTACCTGGAGTGGGCAGCTTATGATAGCCAGAAGCAGAGCTGTCTAATATTGTGATTCTCCACTAAACAGACTCTGACCAGGATCGGTAATGCTAGAAGAGACAACCTAGCAATAATTATAATGGCTTGCAATGGTGGTGTTATTTATGCGCACAGATTGGAAGAAATTCTGACATACAAAAGTGGATAAATTTTAATCTCTGCATGCTTTTCTAATTCATTACCTTTCTTCCATTATTTCTCTAATAGCAGCAACATTAGGACCAGCTCCAAGGTGAGTATAGAAAGGGCCCTCGTCTTTTTCAATTATCTGTTCTGTTTAAAACAAAAAAGAAATGAAAAGATTAATCGGTATGTTTTAAAAGTTTTATACCACACAGTTTTGGTATAGTCTATACTGTATACCTAAACATTAAAGGTGAATGGTGACGACAAATAAAATATCTGTAAGATTTAATAATAGTTTCTGTTCTACAGCATGATGTATCTTAACAACATAACTAAAAAATTACAAACTGGGGAAGCTTACCCTTTCTTAGGTAAAGGTAAAGGTTCCCCTCGCTCATATGTGCTAGTTGTTCCCGACTTTAGGGGGCGATGCTCATATCTGTTTCAAAGCTGAAGAGCCAGCGCTGTCCGAAGACATTTCCGTAGTCATGTGGCCAGCATGACTAAACACCAAAGGCGCACGGAACACTGTTACCTTCCCACCAAAGGTGGTCCCTATTTTTCTACTTGCATTTTTTACGTGCTTTTGAACTGCTAGGTTGGCAGAAGGTGGGACAAGTAATGGGAGCTCACCCTATTATGCGGCACTAGGGATTCAAGCCACTGAACTGCCAACCTTTTGATCGACAAGCTCAGCGTCTTAGCCACTGAGCCACCGCGTACCCTTTCTTAATAAACTATAAAAAATTGGCAGCATTTATATTATTTATTTTGTAAATAATAGTAATCAAAACTTACCCACACAGCTACATGAAGGAAAATCATACTGAGTTTTGACTGGTGTATCCAGCAAGTTTTTTAAAGGTGTATCTAGTAACGAAGAAGGTGATTCCAAGAAATTATTGAGGGCTGTTCCAGCACTTCTTTTGGTTGGTGTTCTTTCGTTAGAATGAATGGGTTGTTGTTCTAAAGAGACTGCATGGCTGTTGAAATCTGCACCATTAAAATTCCTTGTCAGAACTGTAATGGGTCCCGCAGCCTCAATTTTGACATGTTTGGGTGATTTGATAGTAAGAGACTTGTGATCAAAGGGTGTTTTGACCTGAATCTGTTTCAACTGCTGCTCCATGGTTTCAATGATACTCCTTTGTTGCATGTTGTCACATCCAAAGTGCTGAACCTCTTGTTTAATTGCTTTCTTCCATGGTTTGGTTTCCAATTGTCCAACCTGTGTAGGAAGGCAAGCATTCACCTTTGAGCCAGTTTCAGTTTTGATAGATTTGAAGCCCATAGCTTGACATGACTCAGATTTATTTTGGTTAGCTTGTTTATTCAAGATATGCCATCTAATAGCAGCATGCTTTTGAAAATCTTTGTGAGGTTGGGAGGGAGGACAGTGGCCATGACTCTGATCTGCTTGCTGATTGTAGGGTGAGTAACTTTGCTGAATCTGACTAGCTTGTGAGCTATTCATGTTGGTAGTCATGTTACAATATTCTTGTGTTTGCTGGAAGGGCAGCTGTAGAAATGAAGTTGGTGGAGATGGAGGGTTTTGTTCCTGAAAGCCCTGGGGCAGATCTTGTTTAGGAGTTATACTATTTGGATAATATTGCATGTGCTGCAAGTTGCGAGACACATTTTGAGTTAAGAGGTCTGTGTTTATGGGATCTTCCTTTTTCTCAGAAACCAAGTGCATGTTTGAGCAGGAATGCTTCATTACATCATTTGTCTGATTATAATGGGAGTTTTTGTTGACTGTATTTGAAATATGGTCCACTCTGGTCTGGGGAACTTGTACTGGGAACTCAACTGATTTGAAGTAATTACTTGCTTCTTCAAAGCACTCTTCTAATTTTAAGTGATTTAAGGATGTTCTTTCCCCTTGCTGTTCTTGGCTGTTGCTTGACCGGGGAAAGATTTGTGGCAATTTTGTGGTTTTTATTTGTTGTGTGGAGTTCATTGTTACTTGTGAATTCTGTGGTGGTTGTATTGGCTGTGTCTGGAGTATTGGAGGCAAAATTTGTGAATGTATGAATTGGTCATCCTCAAATGGAAGATCTAAGTGCTGAGGCTTTAACTGTGCCTCCAAAGTCTGTTCAAGGTGGAGTTGAGATTGTGGTTGAAGATTAAAGTGCCTTGAATTTTGCTGCTGATCATTCATCTTTTTGGATTGTGGTGAGTGTTTTTGGAATGGGTTTTGCAAATCAGGAGTAAAATGATGAGATGGTTGTGCTCCTTCACTTTTGAATAGTGCTGGTACTTGCTCACCCTGTATAATGTTCTGGTAGCAAGATTGCCCTATGACTCCTTTTGATTCATTGGAACCTCTAATATATTGTTTTGGATGTGTCTGCTCAGGTGAATTTGCCTGGAGTTGAAGCATGGTCCTCAAAAGAGTTTCATTTGATTTTGGGAAAGAATCACTGGGGTTAAAGGGAGGGGAACTCATTCTCATCCAAGAAGCTTGTGAGCGGATTTGTGACTGCTCTAAGTGATTTTTCACCAGATCTTTGTCATTATCAAGAGTAGTCTGCTGATTAATCTGGCTCAGAAGATGTGGAAAATGTTGCAATTCTTTACTGGTTCTTAATCTTTGTGGATCCTGAATTTTAGACTCCAGTTTGGACTGAATTTCACTAGGATCTTGCTGCTTTATTCCCAATATCACTGTACTGAGATCGACATCTGTTTCACTCCCAGTTGCTTGTGAAACCTGAATCTTGTATTCATGACCCTGTTGAGAACTGGGAGTTTGTTGGCAAAAGCCAGAAATTTTTTTTGTATGTTCTCCCTGATGATGTGGTTGCCCTCTGTTATTTTTTTCTGTTAGAGTGAAAATATTTCTAGGATCTTCTGAAGCCTCACTGTTTATTTCCTGCCCAGGAGAAGGTGCAATAGGGGGTAGATTAAAAGAATCATTCCTGAACACGGAATCTTGTTGGAAGGAAGCATCCGTTTCTTCTCCTGGTTGTGACAAAATCTCTGAGCTACTATCATGAGTCTTCAGATTGTTGATAGGATTGAGTGAGAAATCCTGACTGGGGACCTGCCCTGTGTTTTCTGAAACTACACGGCTGTTTGTAGGTGGCTGGTAGATATTTTCTGACTTTTGCTGCTCTGAGTTCATTACTTCTGGATGATGAAAATTGGAGCTTGCTTGTATGATGGATCCTTTAGTGGAGTTTTCTATACTGTGGACTTCAGTAGCTACAGAAGCTAGCACCTGAGGCAGCTCAGAGTTTGAGGTTTGAGCGGAACTTATCTGCCCTGAGGTATGCAGTAAATGTGATGTGCCACATGTCAACACATTAATAGCCCGAGTGTTTATGGCATTTGTAAAAGACGTAGTTGTCTGCGTTCCACTGAAAACATGTTCTGGATTATACTGAGACAACGTTTTTTCCAGGAATTCACCATGCATGTTTCCCATGGAAGAGGCAGAAACTATAGCACCGTTAGGCATTGGAGCTGCCTTGTTCTTATATGCCATGTCAATGTCCCTGTTGTGGCAGTTGCTATTTTCATCCCCTTGTTCATTCTGAATCTGGGGAGCTGGAGGAGTTTCTGAAGCACCAGAGTTGCATCTTAAAGACTGTATAAGAACTGAAGCTGTACTTTGTTCTGTTCCAAAACCCACAACACTCTTCTCACTGCACAAATTAGAAGCACCTGCTTGGTTGCTGACAGCGAATGAGCTATCTTGCCCTCTTTTTACTTCTTCATCTTGTTTAAGCTTCTTGTTCAGGTGAAGTCCGTACAAAGAAGGCTCACTAAAAGTGCGTTTTATCCCACCATTTGGCAAATACCGGCTGCAGTGTTTCTTTTGCTGAAGAAGATCAGGGCTTATTCGATTACTCTCATTCCTTTTTGCAGGATGCTTCATTCCATAGCTGGCCTTCCCATGCAGCCACATAGGGTTACCATTCAGTTCATTGTAGATCTTTCCCGCTGTTGTGTTTCCATTATGCAGCTTCACTGACAAAGGCTCTGCTTGGCAAACATGAGAAGGATGTGGAATTAAAAAAGGATTTAAACTATTGCCTTCATCATGATTAGTTCTATCCTGTTCCATCTGGCTTACTCAAGGGCCATCCACAAGGTTATCCTCTTACTGGATCTGGAAAGAAATGGGAGAGAAAGCCATGTTTATTTGGCTAACATAATATTACTTTATCACATCTACAGTATATAGCATGCAAACATGCATGCCTCCAAATAGCCATCTAGTGTATATATGATTTTATCGGTTCTCTGCTTTGTATATCAAAAATTGCTTCAGAGATTACATTAGAGTGATAGGTAACGCATGAGCCCTGGAGGTACACATGATTGTTCCTCTGCAATTTGACAACTAAGGTTATATGAATAAGAAACAAGAAAAATTGAGATCCCACTATTTTTTTAAGACAATGGTTTGATTTTATAATCTATCCGCCCATACAGCTGAGGAAATTAGGCCCATATATTTATGGGTGGCTAATGCTACGACACAGAAAGCTTTTGTGTACATGGTAGATTGTTCCTCCATAGGTGAAAAGCCAGATAACTCTTATTTTCCACTATGGCTATCACAGAAAAATGAATTAAAAGGCTATTATTTGCTTATGAACCATAACATACTAGTGGAATCTTGAAATTATGTTTATAAAGAAGAGTGGATAATAGTTTTTATCAGTAATAAACAAATAGATAAATAAATGTAGCTAGAATTCCCTGTATATTTAACATGCACCTACTTAGGATTTTTTTTTTTTTTGTAATAGGATTTTATTGAATTTCATTATAATATAAAAATATAGAAGAAGTGAAAGTTAGAATAGAAAAAAGGAATGGGAAAAGAGAGAGGAAAGATAAAGACATCAATTTTTTGGGGGGTGTGATAGATTACATAATAGTACATCATTCTTTTATTTTACATTTCACAAGATTTCAAGCCATTTCTATAATTACAAAATCATTCTAATCATCAAAATTTAAAATGAAAATGCTTCATTTTTTTTAGTTTTTAGCAAAAAAAAAAAAAGTCTTTTGTTTCCAAAGAGAAACAAAGCTAGATATCTTTTAAAAAAATTAAAAGAGTCAATTTCATCATCTTTGCTAACTCTGTCACCTTTACCATCTACGATTTCACTGTGGAGATTATTGCATCTTTCACTCACCTACGTTTTAAAATATTTATACAATGAATGCATAGAGTACTTACTAGATCTTTTTTAAAAATTCTAGAAAATCTCTGGTTTATGTCTCCATATTCATGGAGATCTGAGATCATGGAAATCCAATCTAAGTATAGGATTTGACGAGGGAGAGAATAATTCTTGAGATAAGAGATTACTTTTGAGAAAGAGATATCTTTCTCAGTATTGAAATTAATACACAATTCTTTAAAAGTACTTAAAGTATGATTACATAAAAATCCTTGCTTTTTCTATTCAAGAAGAATCATCAGACAATGAGTAGTTCCTCTCAAATAGGTTTCCCAACATGATCAATAAATATGACTTGTTTTTCTTCTGAGTTTTCAGAAGAAGAACCTGTATGTGTTACATTTCTGATAGGCAATGTAACAGGAAAAAGGCAGATGCATATTCCACAAGATCAGATCAGACTGAAGATACCTTCATGAGAAGGTTCCAAATTTGACAAGGTAGGATGAATCAGGACCTTGGACAGAGTATTGTGGCAAAACTGGCAGGAAAGGACAAAGGTCATCTGCATTTTATAGACTTGCTGGGTTCACTCCCTTATGGTTTTGGTGACAAACAATGGTGGCTGTGCTCTGTATCCTAAAGTTTAGGAGAAATGAACTTTACCAATCCAAGAAATATGATTTGCCAACGTCTTCTGCTCCAAAAAGTTCTTAATATGGAGGATGGGCAAGGCGTAGAGATCTCCGGCCATGCAATTTGAAATAAAGAATATTCCTTTGGTATCTTGTAGCAGCGGAGTAAATAATTTTCTGAGAATATTGACAAGATGTTGGAGAAATATCATTTATAATTGGTGTGTTAATTTTTGACTGAGGATATATATATAGAAGATACTGAGCAGGAAGCAGGGGTGCTATCTGTTCCATGAAGCATCTCTATGTTAGGAGAGAATATTTATTTATTAAATTTACACACTGCTTATCTCATCATCAATAGTGACTCTGGGCAGCTATTCCTATTGGTTGGCCCCCATTATTTTGAAGGATGTGGTGGCAGATCTTTTTCTAGAAATGAAAATCCTAGATCTTCCTTAAAAAGTTGTTTTCCCCTTCCATGTTCCTTATAAGGTAAAGGTAAAGGTTCCCCTCGCACATATGTGCTAGTTGTTCCTGACTCTAGGGAGCAGTGCTAATATCCGTTTCAAAGCCAAAGAGCCAGCGCTGTCCGAAGACGTCTCCGTGGTCATGTGGCCGGCATGACTAAATGCCAAAGGCGCACGGAACGCTGTTACCTTCCCACCAAAGGTGGTCCCTATTTTTCTACTTGCATTTTTTACATGCTTTCGAACTGCTAGGTTGGCAGAAGCTGGGACAAGTAACAGGAGCTCACCCCGTTACACAGCACTAGGGATTCGAACCACTGAACTGCCGACAGTTCAGTGGTCTTGATCGACAAGCTCACTATCTTAGCCACTGAGCCACCGCGTCCCTAGTATGTTCCTTATCCCCTCAAGCAAAATACATGGGTAGAAAGCAGTGAACCAGTTATATCTTGATTCATTTCAGTTTGATTTTTTTTTTCCTGGCTCAGTGTGTTTATGTTTCTCATAGTTGAGGGAAGAATTATTCCCTTACAGAAGTAGGGAATTCACTGATTGAATAATTAACTAATGGATGGGGTTTTACTTCTCTGCCAATATCTCTAATCAGCAGTCTTTGGAAAGAAGAAAGACAGTTGTGAGCTTTTAAACGGTCAGGAGGGCAGATACAAACAGGACTGTGCAGTGGCTGAGAACAGCACAAAACAAAAATAAAGGTGAGTTTAGAGATAGTGGAGAAAAAACCAAGGCACCAAAAATAGGATCATTTAAGACAAAAGAATACCAAGTTATGAATAATAAATACTATTATTTCCAGGAAAGAATGATGTTTCCTAGTTTTTGCATAAGACCAGTGTCACGAGTGTTTCCAGGATTGCTGTGGCTATCTGCCTACTCACAAACAGTATGGTTTTAATCAAGCCATCTGCTGTTGGCAATTACCTGCAAGCCTTCCCCGCCCTAGTTAATTGCAGGTTAACTCCCTATATAAGCAAGGACCTTTTGCTTGCTACTCGGGCCTAGTCTTCTAGGCCTAAAATGCACTGCTCCTGCAGGAAGCTTGGTGCAACGCCGCAGATGGGAGAAGAATGCAGATAAAGACTCCAGACGTCGTTACAGACTCCCACGGATGCTTGCCTTTTGCTGTTTTGTAGCACGCAAGCAATCATCGGGACTGCTGTTGCTGGATCTTCTTCCTCCCACAAGCTTCAAGCAATGTTTGCTGTTTGAACTGTTTTTACTTCAGGTGACTTTCAGCTGTAAAGCTCGTGCTGCTCCCACCATGATGGCCTTGATGATGTATCGACGCCGAAGCTGCTTACCTTCATGCTAGCTTTATTCTTTTGTGAACTGTTTCGGTATTGTGGAGAGGGATCTAGGGAGATAGCCTTGCTTCACATACCCAGATAAGACTTTGTTTTTAATGTGTCTTCTTAAAGACATAGTGCTTTTTAAATGTTTTAAAGTAAATTATATTTTTACACAAGACGCCTCTGTCAGAATTATTTCAGTCTCAGTGTGTTTACTCATGAGCTGGTTCACGGTCCGGGGTACCCCTCAACCCCATTTCGTCACAACCAGTAATTCTCAACCTTGACAGCTTTCTTATCTTTGGACTTCAACTCCCAGAATTCTGAACAATGGCTAGTCAGAGAGTTCTGGGAGTCAAAGCACACAGATATGGAAAGGTGCAAAACATTGGCCTGGGATATGCAAATTATGACCATTGTATTTAACTACCTTGATTTTCAACTTTATAACTAAGCATATATTTTTAGATTAATGTCTTTATGAAATACCAATGATCAAGTTAAAAAAAATCATTGGCACAAATAGAAACTTTGACTTCTAATTAGTATGGTATTGGCTTCACTTTTAACAATAGCTTGACTTCATTTCCTGTATTAAAAGCTGCAAGATGTATTTTGAAAACATTCACTTGTTTTCATTCATTCAAGTTTTCATTCATGTACGTTTGATTATTATCTGCATGATAAGATAACGTTTTGGAGTAATCCTATTCTGAAAATTTTCTTTGTAGGTGAACAAGGGGACTAATGCATTGGATCAACTTAATGGTAATCAAGTTTTTAATCTGAGTTATTGCAAGAGGCATATGGACTGCAAAATAGCAATACACTTAAATAAAAATAAATGTACTTTAAATAAAAATAAAATTGTATTGTTATGGTATATGGAGATTCTCAATCATCCAGGTCATGGTTGTCCCAAAGGAGCTTTTTCAAGAGGCAACTGGGCTTTCTGGTTTTTCTTTTTTTTGAAAAAGACATTTTGCTTCTCATCCAAGAAGCTTCTTCAGCTCTGAAGCTTCTTGGATGAAAAGTTAAATGTCTTCAAAGAAAAATCAGAAAGTCCAGTTGCCTCTTGAAAAAGCATCTTTGGGACATATTGTTAAGGTAAATATTACTTTCAATAACTTTTTCTTTTTCTGTTTATTAAATCAAGATAGATAGAATGATAATGAGATAGCATCTCTGTGCTAAATTAAGAGGACTTGACTATGAACAAGTTGATAGATATAGGGGGTATAATAGAAACTGAGATAATTAATAGAATACAGTCATTCTTGGATACAAATTATATGAGACTGACAAACATTGGTAGGGTTTTTTTTTTTATATCAAGGAGGGCATAAATTCTAGCAAACTTTGAAAGAATATATTATTCCATAGAATTACTATCGGTAGCAATATTGCACACAAATGTAAATTACAACTTGTAAACATAGGACATTTTTAAATTGGGGAAAGAAATCAGAGAGGCATATTATATTAAAATGCACCTTAGTCTGACCTAGCATGCTTTGATTATTTTAAATTTTAGTTGGCTGATTTAGTTTGCTGAACTTGCTTTAGAATGCTTATCAAAACATTATTTATAGATTTTGACAGATACCCTGAGTCTACTAGTAGAGATGAACTAAAGTTCTGGAAGCTACTGATGACCCATAGATGTTTGATGGAAATCCTGGATCTGGGGAAGGGACGACAGAGTTTGTGAGTTAGTTTGATATGGGAGGGGGAGAGAATGTGAATTGGACAGGCACTAACATTCTGGTAGTGATGGTAGAGGGAGATATTATTTGAAAGGTGTATTTGATATTTTACACAGCTATTACCTTCTAGCTACTACCTACCCCAATGCCTGCTCAATAAATCCACTGTAGGCCCTGGGCTTGGATTCCTGTTGTTTAATCCAGTGGTGGAATTCATTTTTTTTTTTACTACTGGTTCTGTGGGCGTGGGTTTGTGGGCATGGTGTGGCTTGGTGGACATGGCAGGGGAAGGATACTGCAAAATCTCCATTCCCATCCCACTCTGGGGCCAGCCAGAGGTGGTATTTGCTGGTTCTCCAAACTACTCAAAATTTCCGCTACCAGTTCTCCAGAACCTGTCAGAACCTGCTGAATATCACCCCTGGTTTAATCCTAGGTCAGTTTATAATAAGGCTCTTCTTATCTGGAAATTTATTATGAATGAGAGAATTGAGTACATCAATCCTTGAGACTTAAAGCAGCAGGGGTCTATCCCTCTTCAAGGAGCTATCACTAGTCGTAATGGTGTTGAAATATTTCTGATCCATTTCTAGCTTTTGCTCTTTGGAGATCATTTCCTGCTTTCCACAATTAATTCCTTTAAACAAATTACATCTTGAGGGTTTATATACTGTATAATGAAGTTACATTATTAAGTTACTTTAAAAAACCCTTAATAAATAAAGTTTTGAATAAAACTAGAGTTTAATACTTCCTTTTCCTTTAGGAAGATTCTGGAACTACTGAAAATAAAGTGTTAAGGAGGGGAATTCTAGGATGAATTCTAAAAGAAAAACAACAACGACAACAACAAAATCCCTACCTCTTGTCCTTTTCTTTTTGTATTTGATTAGCTTTGAAAAACTGTGGTATACCATATCTATGTAATGACTGCTTAGCAAAAAGAGAATTAGGTGGGAGAATGCCCCATTAACTACACACAAAAGAAATAATAGCATTGACTGAGGACCAAAAAGAAAAATGGATAACAATGGGGGGGGGGAATCCTATTTAATTCCCCTTCCTCCATAAACATGGTAATATACATTTATCTGTACAAATCTGGAAACAGTAAATGATAGAGTTGAAGGCAGTGCTGCATAATGAGGCCACAAATAATCCATATTGCATTGTGGTTTTTTTTTTCTTTCATTGAGTAAATTGTATCTTTTCTAAGCTAGCTGTCTACTATTGCGATTCACTTTCCACTCTGTTCAGTAATTGTACTTGAGCTGAGACACTTAGCCACTTTACTATGGGATTTTTTTTCCCCACCAGCCATTATGTATTAGAAATTCAAGGCACATGAGTAGCATCTGCGAAACAATTATTGCATCCAGGACCAACTCCGCAATCTAATCCATCATAATTATGACTGGCCTCCTTGAAGATGTCATGATGCATGACTTAGAACAGCACATTAGTATGCAAATGACCGAGAATCTTATTTGTCCAATATGCATTTTAAGAAATCTATTCCCCACCAACTGATGCTTTAACACATGAGGAAATGCTGGTATAATATTTTTCATATGAGGCACAAACTGTAAATACCAAGAGAGGCACATATTTCTGCAGCTCTGCAAAAGAATCCTTTCATCCATCTTCCCTCACTCTTAAAAAAATGTCTTTTTACACCCTGTAACAGGTAGGACATTAGCAAATATGCCAAGACTTCATACAAAAAGGTGAGCCATAAATTGTGGCTATCATTGTTTCATCTGACTTCCAGAAAAGTTTTTCTTTGAGGGGGGTCACCATTTTTTCTGAGAGAAATATTATGTCAATAAATACTACCTGACAAGATCCTAGCTATTAGCTAGAGGGTTTAAAAATAGGAAAGTTTGCTATCTATTTTCTCTGCTGTAAAACCAAATTACATAATACAGGGGTGTCAAACTCAAGGCCTGTGGGCTGGATCCGGCCCGGAGGTGGGGTGCTTAGATTTGGCCTGCAGGGCCACCCTGGAAACAGTGAAGGAGTGATCCGCGGTGCCTCTGTCAGCGAAAATGGAGCTTGCAAGGGTTGCAGGAGGCTTCGCAGCCGAAAACGGGGGTGCAGTTGCCCCCCCTCCCCCGACTTCTGTTTTCACTGGCAGAGGGTTGCAGGATGCCATTACAGTCGAAAACAGAGCTTGGGAGCCTGTTTTTGCTGGCAGAACACTTGGGCCTCCACAGGTACCCCTGACACGAGTGATGTTGAGCTGGCCAGGCTGCCCCCACACTCCCCCGAGGTCAAACACAACCCTGATGCGGCCCTCAATGAAATCGAGTTTGACACCCCTGATATGATGTGATCGTATCAATTTTTATATTTATATTTATTTTTATATTTATTGCTTTTTTTGTTTTTTGTTTTTGTATTTTCAAATAGTTATATTGATATTAGGTGATGAGAAAGACCAAGTCTTGTCATTGAAGTAGAGTTGCACACAAACAGCACCAAATAAGATCATTCTTAGATCAGACCAAATGTCAGGTTCCAATTAATCTACCTATCACTCCATCCACCTCTGCTCTCCTCCCTTCAGCTCCAAACTGGGTCAACCTGAATTCACGTGAGAATAACTCATGATAGAAACAACCCCACAGCCTAGTCAGCTTCAGATTTTGACACCAAAATCTTCTCTAGTACATACTCTTTGTCACTTAGTAGTTAAACACTTCCTTTGATAGGCACTTCCATCTGTCTCACTTTCAAATTATTTACAGTTTGTAAGAAGAATTTTTAAAGAACTGTGTTTTTTCACTTATGATCCAGATAGAATGAACTTTTATATTTTTCATAATTCTGATGCTCTTCATTTTTTCTTGAATACAGGTGTTATTTCTAAACTCCTTAAAATTATTCACACTATCATCCATGAATCTTAGATGCAGATGCCCTTGAGACCTTTTTGTTCTTCAGTACTTTCAGTATTTGTAAAAAATATATGTCACCAGAAACTACCATTTTCCATCTTAACCTGGAATTGCCTGAAATTTCAACTCCAATATCCGATATCAGTATCATGGTCCATAATCTCATTCATTCATCCCAATTTTTCCATTCTTAGCAACACAGCCACAAGATTGGTGCATATAATTTTCTTGAAGTATTATATTCAAGTGTTTCTCATTTTCCTTCTAGTTTTTTATATCATCACTCATTTCTAAAAAGTATTAGAGAACATGAAAAATAATATAAATGTTATTAAAATAATGAAGCTTAGTAGTTCAGAAATCTGTTTTATCTGGTCATGCTATGGAAAGGTAAATAAACTGATTTGATTACTGTTTTTTAGTATAACAGTGTAAAAAATGAAAGAATATGATGGAAATCCCTATGTCCATTCAAATTACATAAAATAATAGTATTGTAGGTACAAAATATATTTTGCAATTCTTTTGTTCTAACCATACTGAAAGTGTTCTGACTAGGAAATATTCTACATAGTTCTAAATATTATAGCTTTTCTTATTTTTGTACCATCTTTATTTTAAAATGATCCAGTTTGATGTCTTGCACATAGCAAGATTAAAGTGCAACTCAATGCATATTAAATTTCTTGGGGAATAGAATTGTAATGATGAAAAGAACAATTTAAATCAAGTTCTATCATTTGCTTAGTGAAAAAAATCTAAATCAAATTATCTCTGAGAAACAACCATCTAACCTCTGTTTGAAGACATCCAACAAGGAAGACCTCAATATCACTCTAAGAATTGATTTCACTGTCCAACCATTTTTTCATCAATAGGGAGGTGTATTTTTTATTCTTTTTGAATATTTAATTAGAATCCTGTAACTTAAAGCCATAATTTCCTTCTATGTGTGTTCTTGTAATACTTTGTCATAATATGTAGTTATATTTTCTTTATTGTGCCTCTAATTTCTTTGGCTTCCTATTTTTTTACTCTTTTTGTTCATTTTACATAACACTGTTTATCTTGAAAGAAAATAATGTGATGGGAATGCATGTATATATGCTTTTGAAAATTTCCCAAGAGACTTCATTGGGTATCATCAAAGCACAGAAAATGAATGCTGCCCATCTGACAGAAAAATATGGAAGATGATAGATAGATAGATAGATAGATAGATAGATAGATAGATAGATAGATAGTGTTGTGGTCCGCCACCAGCCTGCGGAACTGGAAGCAGAGTCGAACAGTGAAGAGGCTGGGGAGGAATATGGGCCAGTACTGGAGTCTGGGGAAGGCTCGGACGAAGGCTCTGTATCGGAGGCAGAGAAAGGACCATCTGGGAGGTACGTGCTGCCTCCGAAGCCTCCAGAGTCGGACCTCAGTGAGGCAGAGAGGGGGAGCCTGTTCCCAGTGCGCACATGCGCAGAGCTGCCAGAAGCTCTGAACAAGAACAGTTAAAACAAAAGGGACAACTCTGGAGTAGGGCTTGGAAATGATTGGCCCCTCCTATAAAACTTAAAAGGCACATGGGCCTTTACTGGAAGCAATGGTGTTAATTCTTTTCGGTTTAAAGTCTGAAGCTCTGTTTGATTCTGGACTCTGTGTGGCTTTGCCAATTAGATCTTTGGCAGCGTGTCAAGGGAGACAAAGGTGGGTGATTATCAGCTTTATCCCGAAGGACTCTTTACAACTATTTGGGACTCATCTGTGAATGAACAGAATTCACAGCTGCTAAAATAAAACAGGTTTTTGGGACTACTCATGTGTTTTACTGACTCAGGAAGCCTAAGTCAGAACGGATAGATAGATAGATAGATAGATAGATAGAAAGATAGATAGATAGATAGATAGAGTAGGTATTCAGAAAATTTGCTGATCTGATTTGTATCATAGAAAATAATAAGAAAGTAAATATCTCCATGGCCAATTGCAAGAAGAATAATTTATGGAGATACATCTTAACTATGTAATCGATCTAGGAATACTTGCAATAAGAGTAGTATTGTGGTGTATTATCTATCACTATTATTCAATGTAACAGAAGTTAAATTAAGAAACATAGTAGTTTAGGGGACTTCAGTTATATACTTGAAGATGTCCTCCTAGGAGGCTCTCAGGATATCATATCCTGAATGTCAACTATGGACTTATCCCATTGTATCTCATTGTACTCATTAATCAGGTCACATGATATGATTTGTTATGTTTCAAAAGACATGAACTAAGCATGTTTTAATTAGTAATGTATTTGCTGGAAAGGTAGAATATAAATCCAATACTGAGATGAAATTAATGGGAAAACATCTAAATTGTATTTTTTTCCACGCAATTTCCTTCTTGAATAGAATTGTTCCTTGCATTGTTTTTCATCAATGATGAGTTGGTATCAGTAGCCATCAATTTCATTGGTATATGGTGACGTAGAACATTCAACTTGTGGTTATAGCTAGAAAAGGAACAGTAGCCTTCTTGGAAATGTATTAACCACAAGGCCCAACTAATATACAACATTTATATGCAAAAGCAGGAACAGCTTTCTTTCTCCTTGATAGTCACTTGTAGAGGCAACAGCATTTACCAGAACACACAAAGGAATACAGAAAGAACAGGTGCCAATCTTTTTATGGGAATGTAGCATACCAAGCATAATTTTAGCAAGGCAGAGACACCATTCATAAATATATTCTTAAGACAAAGACCAGCATCAGATCTATGGAACCAGACATAAATGAACCAGTATTTTCTCAGAAAAAAGCAGACAAAACAAAACAAAAAGGCAAGATTGGAAACTCTACTCTATTTTCTTCTAAAATGTCATCCTGGAAATATTTACACAATTTTTATGATGGTTGTAAAGTTCATCACTGAAATCACAATAATAATTGTTTGCAGTTTACTTTAAAGCTTGCTTGCCCCTTGTTTACCAACTGTTTGCAGTAACAGTGATGATTAAAAAGTAAGTTTATGGCCAATTCTCACATGCATGATCTTTCTAGGGCTGTAAAGCAAAAGAAAGCTTAAGAAAGATCATAAGTACACTTACAGTTTCACTTATCATGTTTCTCTGAAAATAAGACCCTGTCTTATTTTTTTTGAACCCCAGAATAAGCACTTGGCCTTATTTTCGGGGAGGTCTTATTATTTTGAAGGACGTAGAGCAGAGGTCTTCAAACTTGGCAGCTTTAAGACTTGTGGACTTCAACTCCCGGAATTCTATGCTGTGCTGGCTGGAGATTCTGGGAGTTGAAGTCCACAAGTCTTAAAGCTGCCAAGTTTGAAGACCTCTGATGTAGAGCAAGACGGGGCTCCTCTTGCTGTCTTACATGATTTCCAGCTCTGTCTCCCTAACCCTAACCAGAGGCAATGGCAGGGACTGGCTGTGCATGCATTTAAATATTTTCGGGGAGGGGTTATGTTTTGGGGGGCAGTTATTTTTTGGGGGAGGCTTATTTTAGCGCATGCGCTCAAAAGCCCAATTTGGCTTATTATCTGAGGAGGTCTTATTTTCAGGGAAACACGGTACCAGTCATTTTGCCTCATGACTGAGTTGCGTGTCCCAACTGTAGTTACTAAAAGAGAGCTATCTGTTTTGGCCTAGTGTCTTCAAGGAAAAACAGTCCTTTTTTTGTTGCTGTTAATATTTGCATGCTTGATTGCACAGTTTTGTATTGTGGCCATATAGTTCATATGGTGAATCAATGTATGACGCAATCTTTGATGTTTCTGCTCGCTTGTCATTGGGTCATTGGGTTGAGAGACTGTGATTGACTGGCTGAATTTTATATCTAAGGGAAGACTGAGTTTCCTTGTTCCTAGTCCAGCCCCTTAATTACTATACCTGAGAGAGTAATGCATACCACAATATATGTAGGCAAAGGGGAGAATCCACATATCCACACTGCATTTGAATTAAAACAACATCGAAACAGGCAGATGACTTTTTGTTTCTAGTTACCACTTCCACAGTACATCAATTTAACAGTTCTGTGCGTTTGATGATGCAATTCATAAAAACCATATCCCTTTTAATGAAATGTATTAGTCAGAAAAGGCAAATTACTAATTAGTCAGAATTAGCAAACATCTTGTTTTTGGTCATCACTAAGTAAAGCTTGGAATAAGCATCATAAACCTTTCCTTATTTCCCCATATTCCTTTTAAAATACTTTCAAAACTGCCTGACTATCCTCTGACAGGGCAGGAATTCACTGAAGTTGGTAATATTTCAGTTACATCAACTATGTAACTTTAGCTTGTTGAAGTAGCACTAAATTACTTCCTCCATTTTTATTATTATGGGCAATATATGAAAAGTTAATGAAAAAGGATCCAGTGTCAGTTTTAACACAGAATCCCTTCACACACTGCCAACAGTCAATGTTATTTCACAGTTGGAAAACTTCTGCTTATAACACTGCTGTAATCATGGCTGTGCAATCGTATTCATGTGCTGAAAATGAGCTAATTTTTTTTAAAGGGGAGGTTGACTTTTTCTTTAACAATGAAGAAACCCCCCGTTGCACAAAATTATTTTTTAAAGGTGGGTGGAGATTTAGGGCGGCAATTGTGAATGAAGGTTTTATAGAATAATAAGTCGATACAAATTCCTGATTTTTTTTTAAGAAAGTCACTCAACAGCTACTTCAAAATTATATGAAGCTGGGTTTTCAGACTAAGAAATGGCAGACTGAAGACAGTTCTACAAAGAGCAAGTAGATTGGCTCTTTGTAATTTGCCTCCAGACAAGGAGAGGGCTTAAAACCTCCCATAAGTGCTCCAGAACTTGGGTCTCCAACCTTGACAACTTTAAGACTTGTGGACTTCAACTCCCAGAATTCCTCAGCCAGCAAGTTGAGTTGGAGTCCACAAATCTTAAAGTTGTCAAGGCTGGAGACCTCCTGCTTCAGAAAGTTGCTCCTTGCAAGGACAAAGGAATCTTGTTCAAACCACAGTTGGTGCCTTTGAGAGGTTCATATACATCCTTTTCTAATCATTTTCAGAAATTGTTAACTGCTTTTCAGCTGTTAGAAACCTTTGGATCAACAAGTGTGACAGCACCAGGTGAGTTTTCTTCAATCCTTAGCAAAAACAAATTTTACCTATAAGTTTAAGAACTTTTTAAAAAAATGGTTTTGGAATAAATAGCAAAAAGGTCATTAAAAGTTTGACTTTACACATGGACTAATGGTCCAGATAAATTTGAAATAAAAAATTGGAATAAATTATAAAGAATGCTTTCCATGGGAAATACTTTTATTTTGAATTCTTTAAAAAAAAAATAAGATAGGACTTTACAAACTGTGGAGTCCTTGGTGTTCTCTGTGCATGGTTGCTTGCTTACAGACGTTTCATTATACAACTAGTACTTATTTGGGAATTGGTTGCTGGAGAGGATGTGTTCTAGTCTTTTTGTTTCCTTCTTAGCTTTTTCAAACAACCAAGTAGAAAATAATATCCTAATTAAGAAACTACCAAGGAGAAAACTACATCTCCAGCAGGGCAAGCTACTGTATATAAACAGGAAGCAAAGCCCACATTCACTAGCACTAATGATGTTACCTAGTTGGGTAATGAAATGTCTGCTAACCAAGCTCAAAGAGCACCAGGGGTTCCATAGTTCAGTCCTGAGCTACATACATTCTCTAGCAATGAAAAAATGTACACTAGAGGGAACTAAAGATTACAATTAAAGGAGAACAATACTTTAACTCAATTTACAATTTTAGAATGAGCAATGGATTCAGAAGTTAATTTTAATAATGCCAATAGAGGAGTATGTATCTATGAAGAAAGTGCTAAACAAAATGATGTTAAACTGGGCATACAAAAGCAACTGATGTCTTAATAATTAGAAGTGATATACAAACAATAAACCAAGTGATTGACCTGAATAATTTTCTTACATTGGATTGATAAAAGAGGTTGCTAAAATTTTGAAGAATTTTATGACAAGGGGCAATAAAATAAAATAAAATAATGAAATGCAATCAGTTCTAAAACATTATTTGAATGGACTAAAGATTAGGATTAATATAAATCAAATGAAGGAATATAAACTTGGTTTATTTGATCAAGGTTAAAATAGATGTTGCTATTTCTGGTAACCTTTAATGGCCTGACATGTTGATGATTTATGGATTTGTTTATAGATCAGAGAAAGGATATGGGAAAAAGAGATCATTTGTTGCATTTTAAGAGGGAGGTGATAAATTACTAAAATTGTTTATTGTTGTGATGAAGTTTATTGTTGTGATTCATTTCTTTATATATTTCTATATATTTCTTTTTTCTTTTTTTCTGCATCCACTACTCCCTTTTATTCTTTTACTTTTTTTAGTTTGTATTAGTGTTTACTGTTGTAATTGTAATCTTTAATAAAATTACTACCATGCAAACAATTAAGAAAGCCACTAATTGTATTCCTTAGTTTTTCATCTTTTTTCTATATTTAATGAATTCATACTACTATCTTATTCCAATAGAATCTCTTATTTGATTGGGCAGGATCTTCCATCTTACAAACTATCTGATACCTCTCAATTCATTTTCAATTTTCAGAAGGTATTGATGGTACTGTAGCTAGCTTTTATTTCTTCATTTTTCTTTCTCAGGTTAACCAAGTGCCTATTGATCTGCTACGGGAAATTTTGTTTGGGACTCTCCCTTTAACTGTCCCACAAACGTCCTCTTGCTCATTTACTGAAAGTGAATCTAGTTTCACTTCTACAATGAACTTTTACAGCTTCTTTTTACTCAGCAGGAAGCTGTCAGCCACCAAAAACGGATTATCACTGACTGTCAGTTCCTTCCACTCATGTATCTTGATGTAGATGCTAAGGCTCTTTGGCATTAAAAGTAACACCCTTAACTGACTCCTTTTTGGTGTTCCCAAAAGATATTGATCCTCCCATTGTCAAGTGTTGTAAAAGAAAGTCTAAAGCACACACACACACACACACACACACACACACACACAAACTTATTTACAGTTGTGTACTTCTAATTGTATCCTACATTCTTTTCCTGTTCTATATAATCTTCTCTAAGACATCTCACATCTTCTGAACAAAGAGACCTAATAGGAAATCCATTCCATCAGAACATACTCTACATCTACACGCACACGCGCTAAGTTTTAAATTTGGGGGTTCTCCATTAGACAGTTAAACAGTAAGAAACTGACTTTCAAAACTGACTTTAAGTCTTCAATGCTCATAGAGTTTATCTATATGCTTAATTGACCACGCACACACACATATACACACCATTTTTCATACAAACTTTTAGAAAGGGATACTAGGGTGAACCTAATAACGGATATATGAAATCTTCCCTACATGTTTGTTGCTAATTTTCAATTGCCCATTTTAAATGTCAATGCAAAATATTCCAAAAGACACTAAATATTTCCAAGGTTGGATGGGTTTTTAAAAATAATTTAACCCAATACAAACATTTACTTAATGAAAGATTTTTAAAGTAAACAGTACTGGTGCTTTTTATTTCAACTGAATACTTTTACAACTATTATGCTTTGGTGACCAGCTTAACATTTTGGAAATCCAAGATATATACTTGCTTATATTCAGTTTTAACTTCCTGTAAAACAAGAGTATCCAGCTTTACCTAATCAGGGTTGCCACATATTTCTGCTGCTTCCAGTTCCTTGATTAAATTTTCCCTATTGCATTCAGTTAAGAGTAATTTACTTTTTTGTAACTTCTCCAACCTCTGAAGGAAACATTTTCTATAAGACAACTTCATTTGGCAAAGTTCATTTTCCAACAAATATCTGAATAATTGAAGCCCCCTAGCATTATTTTTTCATGCCTCTTTGAAAAATTTTGCAGTTTCACCCACATTTTCTCTTTCATTGGGGGGCACTATTAATGATATTTTTATTTGTTCTAACAATACTTCTTTTATTAATTCCTCCTCTTATTTTAATCTAGATGTTTTACACAACAGAATTGTTATTAAAACAGGACATCGGTGCATAACTTAATCAATGCAAAGATCAAAATTAAAGGATCCTTAACAAATGACTATCTTTTTTTTTAATAACATGGTTTTGGATTTCCAGATAAGCCTAGAGCACTGACCATCATCAGTAAAATGAGGACCCAGATTTTTGAGGGCAATATGCTGACTCTATAAACTGCTTAGAGAGGGCTGTAAAGCACTATGAAGTGATATATAAGTCTAAGTGCTATTGCTAAGTGCTATAATGCTCCAAATAATTTGGCAGCGAAACATATCCACAAATCCAAGCCAATTTGCTTGTGTTAATTACAATATCCAATTTTGTCCATATATCCTCCCCTTCACTGAAAATAAACCTCTTTATATATTTGCTACAGACAAGTATGTTGTTATAATTATTTTAATAAAGAAAGAATAATGTTTATTTGGAAAACAAGCTAATCTATTGGAAGAGGAGAAAAAAGATAGGAAAGATTTTATGATCTGTAGCAATAAGAAAAAAAATTGGTTGGAAAAGAGCCCAGAGTTATTTTACAGAGTAAGATGGGCAGCATATCAAAACAAACAAACAAACAAACAAACAACTTCATAAATTACAGCTGTTTCATTTACTATTACTATTGAAGACACATATTATGTTGTGGTCCATCATTCTCCAAAAGTTTGATCTGGTAATCATTTAGAATTTTGAGAACTTATTCTAGGCCTTTTTGCAAATTGGATGTAGGGATGGAAGTTGTTCCCTTTCCTACAAATAAATCCATGAGGGATAAAGGCATTAATGTTCCAAAATTTACTTATCATTTCTCCCTACTATGCCTGCTTAGTTTTATCCTCTTGTTATGGCCACTACCAAACTGATAGCAGGTGATCTGGAATTCATCTCCAAAGTGATGTGGAAGCTGGCATTTTACTTTACAGTATACCAACATTTTTAATTAAAATGCTTATTTAAATATAAAAGGTCAGGTAGGATAGAAGGCACTTGGAAACTGCTCCATCCACCAGCACTTTAGTGCTCCTGAGCACATTAGGAACTCCAGACTTAGATGGATAATGGAAATTTACCTTGCAATGGATCATACTATACTAGCAACAATTCCTTTTAATGTTCCTTGATAAATGGGAAAAGACAGAAATACAAAGTAGAATAAACGTTTCAAAATTTTCTCCCTTGGAACTCAGAAGCATTTAAAAACCCTTACAAAGAATTTTGGTGATATTTCAGCACGATGAATGGTTTAGTTCTACACCAACTTAAACTGATTTATATAGTGTTATCTATTCATTTCCATTCTCTCTTTCACACTTTGGACTATAGCTGCATATTTTGCTTACAAAATAACTGGAATTTGCAATGCTCAACTGCAAATAGAAAATTAAATAGAAGCTCCATTAAAAGAATCTTCCAATATTTCACAGCAGAATTGGGGGTTATTTGAAACTCTCAGGGATAACTAGATTGACTGAGGCGACATGTAAGTACCATTCAATAAAATTTGAAAAAGAATCTTCCATCCATAGCTTCCATGTTTCTGGCAGTTAGCCAGCAATGTATATATGTCACTGAATGGAAAGAACTGTTTTCGTGAACAGCATACATAAACATCTTTGGGGGAGTTCATCAAAAGCCCAGGTGCTGGATTAGTTTAAGCATAATAATTTTAAATGTAGTTTAATTATCCTGTTTCACACATCTAAAACGGGAACAATAAATGTGCTCAGTGAAAGAAGAGAATGAGATTCTTTGTGGAGAAGAGGCATCATTCTGACCAATACACATTGAATCAATCGTATGTATTGCTCACATGTGAGCAAATGTGTTAACGCAGTGCCTCTTTCAAAGGTGGAGGTTGGCAATTCAGAGAATGAACGCATGTTATTTACTATTAATCACATTCGGGTGCTTATTGCTTTGATTATCTAGCTGGGATCATTCTTAGAAAGAACAGCATCTCCAAATAAGCACTAACAGTGGCAGGAAATCATGCTTGTAAGCAGGATAACCAAGCATTCAGAGCAGAACTGGGCAGCTAATGAATATTGATAAATATATGCAGTACAAATAACTAAAAAAATTGTGATGATCAGTATTTTTTATCATGCATCTAAATTGACCTCAATGAACCGAATCACTAGCTGCATAAATACTGGCAGGTGGCTCCCCAAATAAATAGTTGATATGAAAATAGTGCAATAATGATAATAAAAGCAGAAATGAGAAACTATGCATTCTGAGGAAAGGAACAAAGATACAGATAGTTTCCAAAACACTCTCATTTTAATTAGTATCTCTTCTGCTGGAAAGAGTCATTTAAAGGAATGACAAATGAACCTCTCCCAGCCAAAATGAATAATGGTATTCATGGTATCTGTTCTGTGGTCTTCTTTCTGAATAATAAAAAAAGCAAAGCCCAATTGAAATACATAATATTCTCTAAATTACTTAATCCAAAATTCCAGTTTTCCAATTAAAACTCTAACTACATTTTACGATAGTCCCGTGGGATTTTTCAATGATACAGAATGTCATTTATTTATTTATTGAAGTTTATTAACTGCTCAACTCCAATGAACTCTGGGATGGTCTATGGGAGAAAAAGCTGAAGCTTGTTAATATTTAGGTACCCTATGCTCTTTGAAGCCTGGAAACCATAAATCTATTTTAATCAAGGTATTTTTCTTCCTAAGGTTATTCTGCTAAAAGAACAAAAGGAAAGAGGACAAGGGGCTTCTCCTCCTAATTCTCATTGGGCTGCAGAAAATCTGTCAAGATTTTGTGAACAAGTAATAGCACCACTGGCAAAAACTGCCTGCTATTTTGAATTAAACTATTACTGACTATCACAAACCTTTCCTTGTTTTCATGTTTTTGTTTTGTTTTCCAAACACCATTTCGCCTCCATAATAGCAAATATTATTGTTGCATTTGAGGGAGGGAGGGAAGGAAGGAAGGAGGGGGAGAGAGAGAGAGAGGGACAGAAGGACAGCATACTTATCTATAGAAGAAATGCTGTCTAAAAGAGAAAGGGGTTTCATAACCTTAGTAATTAAAATGTTAAAATGCAAATAACGTAAATAATGTTAAGAGTGTAACCTCCTGATCATGTAATATATGTCTGCAGTGACTAGAAGATTCAGCCTTACTTCTCCTCCTTTTCAGAAATATTGAGTTAAAAAGAATCAAACTTTAGGTTTTTTAGAAATAAGATAAACATGCATATCTTTTAAATTTAAATATTACATGTTTAGTACTGAAGGAAATAAATTACATAGGTTCTCAGATCAGTAATAAAGTTAGCAACTTCATTGAAAAGGAAGAGCCAAAATAGCAACAACAACAAAACTGGGATACCAAATCTCAAGCCAACATGGTAAGATAAACCATCTACTATACATGGATGACTTAAAAATGTATGTGAAAAGCCCCACTGAACTTAAATCAATACTCAACACAGTTCAACTGTTCAGCAGCAACATCAAAATGAACTTTGAACTTGAAATGTGCTATATTATCCATGCAGCAAAGAAAAAATAGAAGGAATAGACCTGGAAAATGGAAACATAGTAAAAGCATTAGCAAAGGATGATAGTGACAAATACCTAGGCATATTGGAAGCAGATAACATCTTGAATGGAAAAGTCAAAGAGTCAACGCAAAAGGAACACATCAGGAGGGTCCGCAAAATATTAAAATCAAAGCTGAATGCTGGAAACATAATTAAAGCCGTTAATAATCATCAACTGGACTTTGGATGAATTGGAAAACTTGGACTGGAAAACACACAAACTTTTAATATGTACCATGCTTTACATCCACGAAGTGACATCGATAGGTTGTACCTGCCAAGAAAAATAGGGGGCAGAGGACTATTGCAAATCCATCAAACATAGAAGAAAAATGAAGTTTGAATGATTATGTGAACCAAAGTACAGAAAAATTGCTGCAGGCTGTGAAAACGGAGAACATTATAAAAACAACAGAAACAAAGGCAGAATATAAGGAAAAACAGCTGGATGACAGATTAAATAGATGGAAAACTAAACTTTGCATGGACAGCACTTGAAAAACATTGATGGAAAATGTGATGACAACTTTACATGGGCATGGCTTAAGATGGGAACCATCAAGAAAGAAACAGGAGGTTTAATACTTGCTGCTAAAGAACAAGCACTACAAACTAATGCCATCAAAGCAAAGATACAAAAATCCACCGACAATCCAAACTGCCGACTTTGCAACAACAAAGTTGAAACTGTTTCACATTTAATATGTGAATGCAGCAAAATTGCACAAACTGATTACAAAGCTAGACACGACTGAGTTGCTAAATTAATCCACTGGTCATTATTTAAAAAATACGATTTACCTGTATCCAAAAAGTCATGGGAACATAAAGTGGAAAAAGTTATAGAAAATGAAAAGGTGAAGATTTTGTGGGACCTTCAAATACAGACAGATCGTCACTTGGAACACAATACGCCAGATATCACAATTGTCAAAAACCGAAACATACAATTTATTGACATCATAGTACCAGGAGATGCCAGAGTCGAAGAAAAAGAACTGGAAAAAATCATGAATCATGAATCATGACCTGGCCATCGAAACTACATGGCTATGGATGAAACATAGCATATGGATGTAACAGTGATACCCATTGTCATCGGGGCACTTGGTACCATGTCCAGAATTTTATAAGATACTTCAACAAACTGCAGCTTCCTGCAATAATACCAGCGGAACTGCAAAAAACTGCACTACTTGGAACATCGTATATTTTAAGAAGATACTTGGTTGATACCTAGGACGCTGGCAGCAACCCGTATCAACCATTAGCACCAGTCAATTGTATTTGTGACACATTTTAAATGTTCAGTTGACTGAGTTTCATGTTTAATTAATAAAAGAGATAATAATAATAATAATAATAATAATAATAATAATAATAATAATTAGATACAGTGCTCTGAAGAGACCACAGGTTAGTGCTTGTCCAGTCCCTTAAAAGATGAGAGTTCCAAATTACTATTACATCATACAGGAAGCAGAAATAATCTTGGCTGAAATGTTCTTTTCTCTTTTCACTTACTTGGACTTCCCTCTGTTTACTGGAAATTCTAAACTTTAATCCATAGGTATAAGGAACAATGTTACCCTGTGTATTCAATGGAGTTCTGTCTTTTCTTGGGAAATATATATATATATTTTCTATTGCTAGCAGAGGAAATGTGTTAAGTATTTGATTCCGTCTCTGGTACAAAGCGTTTTTCCCATATGGAGATATGTATTGTGACTGATCCTCTAGCTTGCAGTCTGGCAAGCAGATACATGCACAAGCAGTGGGTATGCCTATCCTCGTATTTCTGAGCATTATCCTCCAAATCACGTCATGTTATCATTGCACAGGATACAATCCTACATTTAGCCAGATATACTTGTAAGTTTAGGAGTTATGTATGAATACACATATTCAGGATAGTAATACAGTATAGTTATTATCCTACATTGGGCATGACCTTACAATTTAACTCAAATCAAATGGAATGCAATTTTTATTTGCAAAATTTTCTTGAGTAAATATTGTAAATGTAATGGGTGAGTTTTTGAAACCATGGATTGCATGAAGGATGCTTTATTGAAATTCTTTTGCATGCCAAAATCCCAATTAGGACAAAGAATTGGCAATTTAAAGGCAGGCTTAAGTATAGACCATTTTCTGATAACTTTCCAGTTCAATTAACTGCAAGGCACTCTGCATGTCCATTAAGATGAGTTTGATATTCCAGCTAGCTTTAGGATTTATCAGCCGTGCTGCAGATCACAACACTGGTCATAAAAGAACAGCAATGGCTCTTGCTGTTGGTCTTCAGAGTTGAGTTTATGGCTCTTATCAGTTTGGACTCTCATACCTTTGGGGAATGCTTCTTCCAGTACAAAGATCATTGAGTTCAAGTCCCGTATTGACCATGAAAGCCAACTTTGAGCCAGTCATTTCCTCTCACTCCAATCAGGGTGGTTGTTGTGAGGAAAATAGAAAGAGAAAGGTATGTTGGATTTATTCACCACCTTGTTTGTAAAAATAATAAAGGTGGGATACACACAAATAATATAATAATAATAATAATAAATAAATACTGGCTAAAAATTAAGAGCTGGAAGAGTTTCCTCAGTTTCCCAGAGTTGGGAAAGACATTATACGAGAGTGGGTGGGCGGATAACAATAGTAACAGCATTTAGACTTATATACTCCTCTGTAATGCTGTATAGCACTCTCTGGGTGGTTTACAATCAGGGGTGAACTTCAGCAGGTTCTGACAGATTCTGGAGAACCGGTAGCGGAAATTTTGAGTAGTTCAGAGAACCGGCAAATACCACCTTTGGCTTGCCCCAGAGTGGGGTGGGAATGGAGATTTTGCAGTATCCTTCCCCTGCCACACCCACCAGGCCACGCCCACCAAACCACACCATGCCCACCAAGCCACACCAACAGAACTGGTAGTAAAAAAAAATTGAATTCCACCACTGTTTACAATGTCAGCATTATTTGCTTATTGGCTCCAAGAATCTGGGTCCTCATTTTACCAACCGCAGAACGATAGAAAGCTGAGAGAACCTGAAGTCCTGTCAGCACTGAACTCTAGACTGTGAGCAGAGTTTGCCTACAATAAGGCACTTTAACTACAGTGCTACCAGGACTCTGGCTTGGTTAGTTTTCGATTCTCATATCCTGGCTTTGCAATATTATTCCTCTGGATGCTAGGCTGATGCTGACATTATGTACTGTATTTTAGCATTAAGTGAAGACCTAGTATTTTGCTTGTATATTCAAGATTTTGTGTTTATAACCTCACTGTGATTTCTTTATCCCTTAAGTGCCTCTCCATCAGTATTATTGTAGTGTGATTTTAAAGAATTGTTTATTGTACTTGGGTTTGTTTATTTTGCTTATTCTAAAATGCTTATTCTGAGATGTAGCCCACCACAAGAACCTCTAGATAGTGGATAACATATAAAGACACACACAAATAAATTTACTGAACTATGATACAACCTGTTAAATTTAAGGGAAAAAGAGAATCTATATGAACCAAACATGAGAAATTTGAGAAAGAAATGTTTTATTTTGTTTGATATGTGTATGTGTGCTTGCAAAAGATGCAATTTTTGCTTTGAATTAGCTTGACATTCCCCTGCAGAGATTTTATATTTCTTGAAGTTTGCTTTCTAAGTAAGATGTCAATCAAGAGCCATTGACCAAAAGCATGTCCTGAAATAAACATGTAACAAGGAAACTGGAAAATAAGTATTGTCTGGCCATTAGCTGTGTTTTGGGATATCTAGCCTTTATGTGTTAGCATTATGCATAGATACTTGCCTGCTCTCCTGCTTTAGAAAATGCACACGCAAGAGCTTTCCACTCTAGCTGTAGAAAGGCAGCAGAGTTCTTAGTTTGAGCACCTTTCTATCCTTACTAAATAAAAAAGTAAAGATGATAACCATAATATTTGGCTGTCCCTCCCTGCTTAGGAAGCCCTCCAATAACCTCTAGGCTTGGGCTCCCTGCTTTTAAAAAGAAATGAAAACAGAACAGAAGTTGGGACAACAATGTCATCCTATGACAACATAAGGCCAACTCTGCTGGTATGGACATATCCAGAGAACAGCACCTTCCACCATGGCCGAGACTGCCTACCAACTAGAAGTCAATGGCCAGCAACCTTGTGGGTGTCCAAGAGATGGCAAGATACCAACAACAAAGATATGGAAGCCATGGGCCTGCGTACTGGAGAAGCAGCTGACTGTGCAAAATGAGGTTCAATGATCCGAACAGCAGACTCTGCACCTGTGGGAATATACTAGGAAGGAGGAGGAGGAGGAGGAGGAGGAGGAGGAGGAGGAGGAGGAGGAGGAGGAGGAGGAGGAGGAGGGGAAGGGGGAGGGGGAGGGGGAGGGAGAGGAGGAGGAGGAGGAGGAGGAGGAGGAGGAGGAGGTCGTCATCCTATGTTCTACCAGATTGACCTAAAAGGATGAAGTTAAAGTGAGAAACAAGTTGTGTGTGTGAGTGTGGGGATAGATAGCTAGATAATAAGACAGACAGACAGGCAGACAGACAGAGACAGACAGAGACAGACAGACAGTTGGAGAATACAAATAAAACCATAGGTAGACTACAATCCTTTTCATATTTTATTAAGCAAAGTAATTTGAATTCACAGATAACTCCGTGGGAATCTCTAGCCTTTTGTAGTATGACAAAATACAAGTAGAGTTCTGTTAATATGCTACTACATGTGAGAGAATCCCATATTAGTCCTATCCCTGACAATGTTGCTCAGATCATGCCAGCAACCTGTAGTCAATTGTTCATTCAGCATGACTATTTACAGGAAGAACGCTTCATGCCTACACAGGAGTTGGCTTCCATGCGTGCCAAGAGTCTGCATGACTGAGCAACATCAGTGGAAGGGAGAGGGTTTTTCAGAGAACAAACTGGTGAGCAGACATAAAACAGTGATGCATGAAACAGTGATGCATGAACAGAGCTTATGTTTACTGAAATAGTAGTTTACAATTACAGCCTCCAGTATATAGTTACTCAGCACCCATTAGAATGAGGCTATATGAATTAAAACCTAAGCAGGAAAATCATTTTAAAACAGCAGTAATGTACTATAGAGAAAAGTAGCATAAGAACATTAGTTTGAGGACAAATATGGCAATAATAATAATAATAATAATAATAATAATAATAATAATAATAATAATAATAATAATAATAATAATACACTAACTGTAATCGATGCATGCATTTGTTCAAAACCAGATTGCAGCCTAACTGCAGGGTGATTTATTAAACAGAAGTCTGGAAAAAAGCCTACCAAGTTCACATAAGGACAGAGGATAGTATGCATCATGACCAAACATGATAAATGAGTTCATGTGCTATCAACTGGAAGGTCAGCAGTAACTTAAATAACCTCTTTGAACACAAGAGGCTTGTGTTGCAGCCCTCAAGTCCTTTCTAAGAAATGCATTTAGTACGAGGTCTTAGGAAGCTGTCTTACATGACGAACGGTACAGGCATCTAGTTAACAGAACAGAAGTTCTGTTAAGACTTTAGGCAGAGTGTTTTCCATTCTGTATTTTAACCAGAGGTGTCACAAAATGTGTGTCTACCGCATTCTGCATTTAAAGTATGTCATCTACCTAATGTGGTCCCCACAAAGGTAACTTCCACAATCAAAATAAATATTTATGCTGAAAACAGAAGTAGAGAGACATCTGAGTTCTTAGTAGGAAACCCATTTTTAATCACCTTGAGTTCCTATGAATCTGCCTATAACTTTAGGACCAAGCAACAGATTAAAAACTGTGAACACAACTGTGTATGTTTTGGCATTCAGAAAAGGGTCCAGAAATATACAGTACATGATGAGACATTTATGAGCCAGTTCATCTTTGAAATCATGTCTAAGTGCAAATCATCCAAAAGTGCTTGTTTCAAGTACCATTTAGTTAGTGGATAATTCTGATTTCTGTAAAGTCAATTAAACTGGTCAGAGTGCTTTATCTTAATTCCAGAAGAACATGCTGATCTGATCTGTATTACTCAGTCTTCATAGGATGAAGAAGTAGTCCTTGATTTATGACCATAATTGAGACTGGCAATTACGGTTGTAAGTTTTGATGGTCAAAAAGCAGGCCAACCTATCTGATCTTATGACCTTTTTTCTGGAAGTCGTTAAATCACTGAGGTCGTTAAGCAAATGCTGTAGTCATCAAGTAAATCCATTATTCACAATGGGCTTTTTTTTTTTTTGCCAGAAACAGGAAGTAAATGCCAATTTCTGGCAAAATCATCATGTAACATTCCCATGTAACACCTCTCCTGCGCGAGCTGCACTGGCTCCCGGTGGTCTTCCGGGTGCGCTTCAAGGTTTTGATTACCACCTTTAGAGAGCTCCATGGCTTAGGACCTGGTTATTTACGGGACCGTCTGCTGCCGCAAACGGCCTCCCACCGGCTGGTACGCTCTCACAGAGAGGGACTCCTCCGGGTGCCGTCGGCCAAACAATGTCGGCTGGCGGCCCCCGGGGGAGAGCTTTCTCTGTGGGGGCACCTACTATCTGGAATGAGCTCCTCCCGGAGATACGGAGGATCCCGGATCTACGCACCTTCCGCTGCGCTCTCAAGACCTTTTTATTTCACTAGGCTGGTCTGGCCTAACCTCTCCCATTTTCTTTTTAATGTAAATTTTAATGTAAATTTTAATTTGTTTTTAACCTGAGGTTTTAAATTTGTCTTGGGCTAAATTGATTTAATTCAATTTTACTTCTGCTCTTAAATTTTTGTATTCTATGTGTTTTATCTTGTGCCTGTTCACCGCCCTGAGTCCTTCGGGAGTAGGGCGGTATATAAATAAAAAAAAAATGAAAAAAAAATGAAAATGTAACTGTGGGATCCCGCTGATAGCCGTAAATATGAGCCAGTTGCTGAGTGCCCAAAAGGCAGGGGCTGGAAAGGGATACAGCTGTCAGAACTTTGGAACCAAGTCATATAGTGGGTGGGACCACTATATGACCAGTTATACGTCGAGGACTACCTGTATTGAATATATCTAGAAAAACAGCAGTCTTGTACCATAGGGAAGCAGTCTCCTTCAACAAGTACCAGGTCCAGTTATAAATATGAGCATTCAGTGACTATATTGGTGGTGAAATGTAGTCTTGATTCCCAGGAGAAAGGGTTGCATTCCAGCGGGAAAAGAAACAGCAAAACATGGAAAGTTTGGTCAGAAGAGAGGCAAGAAGGTTCTCTAAGTATACCTATAGTGATGAAAATAGTTGCTTTAGGTTGGCAAAATTTCTGTCTATAGGAACAAAAAAGGAAAGAGCTCAGAAGTAATTCCACATGTCTTTCTTGGTTTTGCAGCCTTGACAATATTCTATGTTGAGATGTAGATATAATTGATATATATGATATCTTCTCACTATCAAACTGTTTCTCTATCCTATCAAGAAAGAAGATTAAAGCAATTTTTTCCCCTTGTCTTTTGGAAATTTCCAGTTTAATTAATAGAATAGAATAACAAGAGTTGGAAGGGATCTTGGGAGGTCTTCTAGTCCAACCCCCTGCTTAGGCAGGACACCCTACACCACTTCAGAGAAATGGTTTTCCAACATCTTCTTAAAAACTTCCAGTGTTGGAGCATTCACAACTTTTGGAGGCAAGTTGTTCCACTGATTCATTGTTCTAACTGCCAGGAAATTTCTCCTTAGTTCTAAGTTGCTTCTTTCCTTGGTTAGCTTCCACCCATTGCTTCTTGTCCTGCCCTCAGGTGCTTTGGAGAATAGCTTGACTCCCTCTTCTTTGTGGCAACCCCTGAGATATTGGAACACTGCTATCATGTTTCCCCTAGTCCTTCTTTTCATTAAACTAGACATACCCAGTTCCTGCAACCGTATGTTCTTCGTATGTTTTAGCTTCCAGTCCCCTAATCATCTTTGTTGCTCTTCTCTGCACTTTTTCTAGAGTCTCAACATCTTTTTTACATTGTCGATGTAAAAACTGGATGCAGTATTCCAAGTGTGGCCTTACCAAGGCATTATAAAGTGGTATTAACACTTCATGTGATCTTGATCTTAATGATTTTGATGTAGCCTAAATGCTACCTTGGAAGGACACAAGGTCTAGGTTCTCAATACTATTAAACACAAATGTTTGCAATTCACCTACATTCCACTGGTCTTATTCTATGGTAGTAAAGATATCTTATTCCACTCTTAACCACTGAACCAAATGGAGCTTTTATGGAAGACAGAAAGAGGTTTTTTTGGAATAGAACCTCAAAAAAAAAATGTAGGGTGCTTTTCAAATAAATTTGTTTGCATTTATATCATTGTGACAATGAAACAGAGGTGAATATGACAAAACTACTATTGCAAGAAAAGGTGGCCTGGCCTGCCTTATAAAGTCACAATGCTTTTATTAAAGAAGCCTAATTTAAATCAAATGGTTTTGGATAATTATCCAATTTAAAAATGTTGTTACTGTAAAGTAACATCTTAATTCTAAGTGAAGTTAGATGATGCTGGTAATCTAGGTTTGGACCTGATTTTCAGATGAAAGCAATACAGGATGGAGAAAATTTACTGCTTCTCAACTCACTTACAACATTTTTCCAGAATTAAATGCAGTGACACTGCGATACTATTCAACAATATTGGCTAAGGTGGCAGCAAAACAGAGATGGATACAATTTTTGGATAGACAAGGAGTAATTCTGCTGGGCCTGGTGGCTCAGCAGACTAATAGCATTGTGATTAACACCAGCTGTCTGCAATTACTGTAAGCTCGAATCTCACCAGGCTCAAGGTTGACTCAGCCTTCCATCCTTTCTAAGGTAGGTAAATTGAGGACCCAGTTTGTGGGGGCAATAAGCTGACTTTGTATAAATTACAAAAGTATGAAGGTTATTGCTTAATGCATTGTAAGCCGCCCTGAGTCTCCGGAGAAGGGCGGCATATAAATCAAATTTAAAAAAAAAAAAAAAAACCCTGTAGTTTAATTTACACAAGGCCGCCATTTTGCATATTTGGCAATCTCCTGAATTGACAAAAAAAATGTTACTACTGTTCTTTTGACATCTGCAACACAAGGTCTTCCCACCTGAATACAAAATGGTTATACTGGCAAGTATAAGTGAGAGATCACTTTATACATAATTGCCCTGGACTTTAGGATTGAATAGTGGGACTCCCTTCAGATCTTAAAACAAAACAAAATGGAAAGCCTGCCCATTCGTGCTGCCTTTTTCTTATTTGTTGACTACTGTTCAACAAACTGTTGTTCTTAGCTGAACATTACTGAGGTACACTCCTTCCCCCAAAAAACCTTCAGGTAGCAAAATGCCTATTGGTGGTGGTGGGGGTGTATATGAAGATCTAATCTAATGGGAAATACATGTCACCATCCAAGCATACTCAATCTCTCACCAAGAACATGATGAAAGTTCATCCTTTAAGACATTTTAAGAAAACAGGGCTTATTGAACACTGGTAAAGAGCGGATAAAGGGAAGCGTGTTCTGCTCTTCTTTAAGTGAATTTTTTAACAGAGCTGCATTTTCTTACCATGTTCCTTTAAAACGTCTTTCCTTGGCTGGTTCTGCTTTTGTAAGCATCAAATCTCAGCCATTTTATTCTTCTCCTCCTTCTAAAACATTAAACATAGGTAAAGATTTTATTCTTTGTAATTGGAATAGAGATTCATGAATCATTTTTTCCATTCAAAACAAAATCTGGAATCTTATGAATATCTATTAGCAGTCCCTAAAGGAATACAGGGCAAGAAAAACCAGATGAGAGTTACTTGCAAAATCATATCTAGAATTTCAGTTCTATCAAGCAAGTTGCTATATTACTCCAGAAACATGCGGCCAAAATAAAAGTCCTAAACAGACATCAAAATGTTCTTAATTTCTTGCTCTGAAAAGACAATAACGGCTATTCTTTTATTTTTGATATTGCAAAAGCTTATGATATATTTGTGTGCCTTGGTGATACTGTCAATAACATTCTATCCAAGAGTTTAAGCAAGCCAGCCAGCCAGCCAGTTAGTCAGCCTGTCCCAAGTAAAACTGACTTGTATAATCGACATACAATTACACCATGAGACCAAACAATACTTTTCTATCAAAGCAACCTGGTTGGGTAGACCATGTTGCTTCGATAGAAAAGCCATTTAATCTCCCCTGGTACAAGCTGACAAAGCGAGGAGAACCTGTGGCTTAGAGGTTAATACATATGCCTAATATGCAAGCAAGCCCAGGTTCGAATCCCAGAAGGGTATGGCTAGCTGATGAGAGCTAAATAGCTTGAAATGCAAGTCAAAAAAAGGGACCACCTTTGGTGGGAAGGTAACAGCGTTCAGTGTGCCTTTGGTGTTTAGTCATGCTGGCCACATGACCACGGAGACGTCTTTGGACAACGCTGGCTCTTCGGCTTTGAAACGGAGATAAGCACCGCCCCCTAGAGTCGGGAACAACTAGCACCTATGTGCGAGGGGAACCTTTATCTTTATATACACACGTAGTCCTCGACTTATGCAAAATTTCTCTTGTAAAGTGAGACATTTGTTAAGTGAGTTTTGCCCCATTTTACAACCTTTCTTGCCACAGTTATTAAGTGAATCACGGCAGTTGATAAAAGTTACTGTCCTGGTGGTTAAATGTATGTGGCTACTCCACTGACTTTGCTGGTCAGGTGATCACAAAAGATGATCACGTGACTCTGGGTCATGGCAACCATCATAAATATGAACCAGTTGCCAAGTATCTGAATCTTGATCTATGATCAGGGGATGCTGCAAAGGTCATAACAACTCTGAATGACAGTCATAAGTCACTTTTTTTCAGGGCTGTTGTAACTTTGAACTGTCACTAAATTACCTGTTGTAAGTCTATAAGTCTATCTGTAATTTCTCTTCTGGAATTGTGTTAAGACTGCCAGAATCCTGACTGCTTCATGAAAAGAATGAGCTTTATGCTTCTGAGTATAACTGTGAATTGTCTACACAGAGTTCTTATTATAATATTCAGGCTGTGAAGCTGACATGATGGTTAACAGGTCTGAATCTGGGGGGAGAGGAAAGAATCCCTTCTCATGCGACAGAAGTTTGTCATAAGTGGCAATGACCACTGCTTTGATCTAAAGATTAAGACATCACCAGAGTTCCACCAGAATGCAAAGTGAGAAAGCCACATTAGCCAAAGGAGGCTCAACACATCACATACACTGAGTTTTTTTGTGGTCACAAGGGATACTATAATTAGCCTATTCTTTTACCACAGACTTTTACCACTATTTTTTTTTATTATTATTGAAAGTAAGGACAGACAAGCTCTTCCCCCCTCCCCCACAGTCAAATTAAATTACTGTGAATGAAACACAGTCAAGTCTACAAACTCTCATCTTTGGGGTACTTCAGATTCAATACTCTCCCTCCTCCCCTTTGTTCAACAACTACATGAATCTGCTGAGGATACTCATCCAGAGTCTGGTATCAGTGATATATTGATGGTAGCCAACTATACAACTTAACCCTGTGCAACTTATATGCACACTACATACTCCTAATGCATGGAGGTTGTGCAAGTCTGGATGGGAGATGCATCTCCACATTCAAGAACACATCTGGGCAGCTGTGATCATAAGACCCTTTCTACAGATCTCTCTAGCATGCCAATTGTGCCCATTCCTGGAGCAGAAGGCCCTTTGGACAGTCACTGCTCTATCACTGTAAGTATGGACTACAGCAATGTGGTATACTTTAGGCTGGGGTGTCAAACTCAAGGCCTGCAGGATGGATCCAGGCCACAGGGTGCTTAGATCTGGCCCGCGGGGCCACCCTGGAAACAGCGAAGGACCAGCCCAGGGTGCCTCTGCCAGCGAAAATGGAGCTTGGGAGGGCCGCGGCAGAGGGTTGCAGGAAGCCGTCACAGCCGAAAATGGAACTTAGGAGCCCGTTTTCACTGGCAGAGCGCTTGGGCCACCACAGGCGCCAACTTGAGTGATGTTGAGCTGGCCACACCCACACTGGTCCCCAGCCCCCCGAGGTCAAACACAACCCTGATTCAGCCCTCAATGAAATCGAGTTTGACACCCTGCTTTAGATGTCATAGCTGGTTCAGAATGTGGTGGTACAATAATAAGCATGTCACAGTAGACCAGTGTGACACTTGGAGCTGCATTGGTTGCCATTACCCTTCTGAATGAAATTCGAGATGATGGCTATTACATATAAAGCCTTTTATGGCATCATGATTGATTATTTGAGGGATTACCTATTCCTGAATAGTTGCACTTCAGGCTCTCTCAGTTAAACAGTATAATCTAGTGATATACCTTCATTTTTGCAACACCTGTCTTCTGCACCTACCCCCAAATATGGTGCCAAGTGCAAGGATGTTAAAGAAGGATGTTGAAAAGCTGATTAATTGTTTTGTATGAGATGGAGCGTTTTGTTTGTTTTTGAGAGGTGGGGAGGTACATCTCCTTGCTTTTTTTCATTTTATTGGTCTAGTTTTATCGCAGTAATCCTCAATTTATGGCTACAATTAGGGCAAGAACTTCTGTCATTAACTGAGGTGAGTTAAGTGAGTCATACTCAATTTTATGACCTCTTGCCACAATTCCTAAGCAAAACATTGGCTTATTAAATCAGGGTTGGGCAAATGTGGCCCTTTTACAAACTGTGGACTTCAACTCCCAGAATTCCTGAGACAGCCAAGCTGTCTCAGGAATTCTGGAAGTTGAAGTCCACAGGTTGTAAAAGGGCCACATTTGCCCACCCCTGTATTAAATGCATCATGCCATAATTACATCAATCTGGCTTCATTGACTTTGCTTGTCGGAAGTCAGCTTGGAAACGTTGATCATGTGACCATAGGGATGCTGCGATGGTTGTGTGAATCATAAGTCACTTTTTTCATCAGGATAATAAGTTCAAAAGGTCATTAAATGAATGGTTTTAAGTCAAGGACTACCTGTAGAGTGAAGATACAGTGCCCAGAGTGAAGCAATTTTAAACTTAAGTAAATATTGGAGAATCAGTTTGGTATAGCATTTAAGGCATCAGCTAGAAACTGCCTTAGGCACAAAGAAAGTTGGGTGACCCATGATGACGAACCTATAGCATGCATGCCAGAGGTGGCACGCAGAACCCTCTCTTCTGGCACGCGTGCCATCGCCCCAGGTCAGATTTCCATGGTGTTTCTTTCGTGAGCTTGTTTCCCTGCAAACAATGAAATGGAAGCTCACGAAAAAAAAAGATCTTACCTCTTGCTGCGCTGCCGGTGTTGGGATGCCCCGCCTCCCACTGGCCAGCTGGTGTTCGGGTCTCTGCTGCACATGTCCACGCATGCGCACATGTCCACGTATGCACATGCGCATGTCCGTGTGTTTGCACATGTTCGTGCATGTCTGCACCTTTCAGTTTGGGCATGCACGCGTGCACAGTTTGGGCACTCAGTGCCTAAAAGGTTTGCCATCACTGCCCTAGGCCAGCCACTCTCTCTCAGCCCTAGGAAGAAGGCAAGGTAAAACCACTTCCAAAATCTTGCCAAGAAAACTGCAGGGACTGGTCCAGGCAATCACCTGGAGTCAACACTAATTCAAAGGCAGAAAAAAAATCCATGTTTGCTGTAAAGACTATCATTATTTTGTGCCTTTAATAAGCAGTACCGAACCAAATTATTGCTTATCACGAAGACATCTTAAGCTCAGTCTTTTGGATCCAGACTATCTCAGCCTTAGTATTTCACTTCAGCCGAAAGTTACTGAACTTCTTTCCCTTAGGATTGTCAATGATGATTTAAGTGAGGATTTCAGGTATTGACTGATAACTTCTACATAAGTGTTTCTCAATTTTGGAAGCTTGAAGTTGGGTGGACTTCAACTCCCTGCTGGCTGGGGGATAATGGTAGTTGAAGTCCACCCATCTTCAAGCTACCAAGGTTGAGAAACACTGTTCTACATGAACAAGAGCTTCTCACATCGAGTTGTGACTGGTTCTGCATTTTTTAATCACAAAAATACAACAGGAGGTTCTGATGCATTGCTTCCTCCTTTCCTTTCTCTCCCTGAATAGTATCTATGCAGAATTATCCCAGCAGCACCATATCATACAGCAGCAGCTGAACTGAGCTATTTTTAGAATATATCTTCACTCTCATTTTATGTAGAGTCAAGGAAAACCCGAGCAAAAGCTCAGAAATATCAAGGGTCCAGTTCAAGTGCATCCCACTTAAAATAAAGAGACTACCCACATGACCATATTACCATTATATTCCGTCTTATGCTACCACTCCAAGTGTTTGCTTCAAGAGCATTTCAGCTATTTAGCAAGGAGACAGTCATTATACTAACCACTGCATTCAGAGTGCAGTTCCTATAGCAACCATCTTATTAAAGCAGCCATCTGCTTTAAATATTAAACTTTGCAAGCCCATCACTGCTGGCTTTAAAATAATATCACATGTTCATGAAATATTAAAATGGGAAACAAAGGAGAGCATGCAAGAATATCTTCCTTGAATATTTTTAACATCTCCTGGAATTTCCTGGAACTTGTTTCAACTCTTCAGAAATGTAAGAATGTAGTAGACCTTTACACAATACCTTCAATAATCACATCTTTTATATTCACAGAGCTGATTTAAGCAATCAAGTGGACAAATTTCAAACTGTTTCCCAATGATCTACCTTACTTATGTAGCAACTCTTTGTATTAGTCATTGAGGTGTTTTTTCCTGTTTAAAATGTGGCAATTTTATTCTTGACATTTCATACCTTTTGATTATTAAAGGATACTGTGCATCTTTACTTACAATTCTAGGAAATTTTATGCTCCAAACCTCAGAAATCAAAGCCCAGGAAAAGGATTCTGCTTTTATATTTTCAGTCCATTCTGCTCCCATCACTCCTTTCCCCATTTCTTTGAAACAAGGTTATCTAAGTCTAGATGTTCTTTTCAAAAAGTCTGAAATAAGCTTACTCAAGGACTATTAAAGAGAGAATGAACTATGCAGAACTTTCAGGAAAAGAGGTTTATATCCCAGACTGCTAGTTTCTAACTACTGAAATATCATCTGTCTGAAGATGGTCCTTTTATTTATAGTTCAGGAACTCAGCAGCACCATGTATGAAAAGTCATCCTCCAAAGCCTTCTAGTGTGCCTTCAGTTCTTTCCTACAGAAAGAAAATTGTTGCATAAAATTGGCTTCTAAACCTAATCCTTCAATACCCAGGGCTCACTTCTGTTACAAAAGGACGGATCGTTCAAACTTAAGGTGTGGCTTTGCTAAACCTGCTGGACAAGATTTCTTTCTTCCCTTTTGCTGTTTAGAAGACAAACCCATGACAGCATCTGTATTTATTCTGAGTCATTAATCTAAATCTGACACACACAGCAATTGCTTTTTGCAAAACTAAAATGATGTATTTTTTCCCCTCTGAATATTGCCTGTATCCCCTACGCCGCCTTCGGTATGACCTAAGCATAGCTCATAAAATCATCTGCTACAATATCCTACCTGTCAATGACTACTTCAGCTTCAACCACAACAATACACGAGCACACAATAGATACAAACTTAAAGTGAACCGCTCTAGTCTCGATGGCAGAAAATATGACTTCAGTAACAGAGTTGTTAATGCCTGGAATGCACTACCTGACTCTGTGGTCTCATCCCAAAACTCCCAAAACTTTATCCTAAAACTGTCTACTGTTGATCTCACCCCATTCCTAAGAGGTCTGTAAGAGGCATGCATAAGAGCACCAGCTTTTACAATTTATACAATTTATGAATTGTATTCATAAAATGAATGCAATTAAAGGGAACATTAGGACCGTCCCTGTCCTAATGTTCCCTTTAATTGTATTCATTTTATGTATTCAATTCATGCTTATATTTATATATATTATCTAATATGTACTCGACAAAATAAAATAAATAAAAAATAAAATAATTGTTGTACTTAGTAGATTATTAATACTACTAGAATATGACTTCCAAAAATATGGATCACTTCTACATGGGAGCAAGGGGTTAGATTGCTATGTCAGGTTATTGTAATGTGGTCCTTGTCAGCCCTGATACATTAGCCCAGTTTACATTCTCTGAAGTATTTCCTTCTGAGAATGTAAAGTAGGGCTACTGTAAGGGGTAGAATCCTCAGAAAAATTATTTCCTTATAGATGCACTATCATGCTACTCAGACTTTCAAACAATGAAGTTATCAGACCAGTAATAGAATGTATGACCTTGACAGTTTCTTGCACATACTGAATAAATAAAAGCCTACATACAGAAATACCCTTCTCTTACTAATCTATTTTTGTACTTAAAGTGAAAATCTTTCCAATGTAGAAATATTCAAATTAAAAATCCCCACTTTCAATCTCAAGTGACTCAATAAAACACACACAAAAATAGACATCTTGCATCTGCTTCTTATTAAAAAAAATGGGCCTACATGTATCCCTAAATAGCATAACTTTTAAATTTTTTAATGATCTTTAGAGACAATTTATACCTTCACCAAAATTGCTGAAATTGTTGAAATGCTGAATATCATTTTAAACACTGTCTCTTTGGAAATCTTGATCTACTAAAATAGCAGCACAAGGAAAAAAGAGTTGAATCCATGATATATCCCAGGCTAAGATCTGTTAACTTCAAAAGTACAGAGAAAAACTTGCAAATATGTTTTGATGCTACAAAAGAAATTATATCATACCTCAAAAACAATGAATTGTATATCAGTGACATTTGGCCATAATTATTCTAAATGTATGTTTTACAGAGTTGCTTTTATTACAGCAGCTTGACTGTGAAAAGAATAACAGATTATTCTATCTGCACTGAATTTTAGAGGGTAAAAAAGTTGCACTATATTATTGCACAGTTGATGGATTTTAATACCCTGCTTTTACTGAAATAGTAATTGTTTTGTTTTCTATTTATCAAGTTGCAGCTATGTTGTTTTAAAATAGTACATTACTTCAAAGGCTCTTGAGGTCAGAAGAATGATGTAAAATACTTCCAGTATTACATGTCTAGCCAGAAATAAGTCTCATTAAGCTCAGTGAAGCTTCCTTCAAGGTTCACAATTACAGCCTTCAAACATTTAATTCTGTGCAAAGGATTTTGCCTTTATTATTTCTCCTCCTGAATCTTAAGGGACTTTGTACTGTTGTACTATATCTTCCAAACTATTTGATTATGATAGCAAGTTAATGCTTTAAAATATAGTCTTTTGCAGCAGGCTCATAACATTTAAAAATAGATAAATACCATGAGATGTCAGCAATGTATATGCCATTGGTTACCTCATTTATATGAACAACAGCTGAAACAGTCAAGTTACTTTAGCAAATAATCTAATGTGATTAGCATTAATTCATCTCCACTGTTTGTATATATTTAGGGACACTGAACTCAACAAATCTGGAGAAAGGAAAGAGATGATAGAGACATTAATTATTGAAAAGTATGTAAATGACAAGAATATTTAATGTTCTGAACTTATCTTTGATTTTGAACCTTTCCAGTTTAATATACAATTTAATATACAATTTCATAAACTTTTGATAACAGAGGTGCCAACTTCTAACATTTTATTTTGTTTCTGAATGTTTCTGTTTAAAGTAAGAGTAAAGTGAGTTGCTGATTTTCCTTTAATATATATTCTGAAGCAACTAAAATGAGATACAAGGATGTAATAGAATTGCAAATCATCTACAATCTGTGAATTCATCTGAACGAACACCCAACATGAAGCTTCCTCTGTCTCTCTCAGCTGTAACACTAAGCTATAATGATTAAATTCATTTATGGTATCGGTGACATTCTACCTTCAGAACTTCTAAATTAATGTGTAAGTATACCACATTCCTAACAAAACATCATATAATAATGCTTTACGCACACTTTAAATGAGATACTATATGGATGTTGGATTATTTAATGGTTCAACATCAGGGCTTGCAAATCCTTTGAAAAAGGTATTTTGCCAAGGGCAGAAGTCTACACAAAGAACATTTCTTCAAATTAATAAAGCAGCCATGCCTTTTTAAAAGCATGTGCAGCTGTTTCATAAGCTGCTCCTTGGTTTCTGAATGAGTGTGTATGTACATCTCTTTTGCTCTTTAAAGGATCCACACTGTTATATTCAGCTTATATATTTGATTAATATCAATGATGATTGTTCACTCAGCATATGATAAGCCATGATGGGCAACATTTGTATCAGTCATTTATACTTCCTCCTGAATTGTTTTTAATCTAATACCATAATAGCTAATACTTGTATAGCTAATACTTGTATTTGAAAATCAGTATTAATTAAAACACTACATTTAAGGTTACATCTGTGATGAGCTACAAAACATTTCTAATATTTACTTTTACAATTTAGAAATGGCAGGAAACAATATGAATTATGATGGTATAAAAATAACACTGAAAACGTAAAATTGATTCCAGGAGTGAAAACAAGAAGAAATATATTATGACAACATATTGTTTTTAATATGCTATAAGAAGAGAAAAATATATCCCTGAAAATCTGTTATGACTATAATTATAAATATAACAGACCAGCTTTTCCTATGATTAGCATGGCATTCACAATAAACTTTTAGGATTTTCACAGCATGTATGGAACCTTAACATATGGCAAATGAGTTGATTAACACCCTCTGGCTTCATTATTACCACAGGTTGTGTAAATACTGCATGATTTCCAGTGAGATTTCTAATAACTACATATGATCTTTCACAATATTCAGCATTCTGCATGCAGAGCAAGCCTGTTGCAGATGAAGTCCTTTACATAGCTCATAGCTTGGGCAAATATTTGCATTTGCAAGCAGTTCTTCCAGTCTTTCTTTTCAAAATACAATTTAAATGTCAAATACATTTTAATAACTAAGAAGATCCTTGAGAAAGAGATCTTTGTTGCTATGTTCACAATATATTCTAAATCACAAAAGCTTACAGTATAATACAGAGTATCATTGCATTTATTCTATATTCCTGACGCTTTTTTGCTCATGATACCGAAAATAGCTGCAAAAGGAACGTTATCTGCTCAGGTATATCTAATGTGCAGTTTTTCCCAGGCTCTGCTTTTTTCCCCTCATCCAACGGTTTCGCTGAGGCTACACCGACATCTGCGATCCAGGTCATTTAGTCAGTCTGATACTGTACTTGCTGGCTGTTACATAACCACCCTCAGGAATTCTGGGATCATGTTTGTAAACATTATAGCCATGTGCGTGCGAACACGTTGTGAGATGACAAAATGACCTGTAGCTGTAGCTCTGGAGGTACTCTGACATGACATAGTTTATGCATCTAAGCTGTCTTTGTCGTACAGAATAATGGGAGGTTCTTTTGAGGTCAATGAGTTCTCTTGTCATTGCTGATAAGATGCTGTCAAAAATTTGCCTTAAAAACAATTTAACTTTATTTCTAATTCTAAAATGTCCCTAAGTTCAAGGAAAGGCTAAGGTCTCTGCTTTCTTCCACTACAACTAACTTTTAAAAACAATTTGCACTTACAGAAAGAAAATTTATCCAAAGAAAAACATTCAGCCTTATTTAGCAAATAATATAGAAAATATTTTAACTATTTCTGGTCAATTTTAATGTAGCTAATTATAGTCAGTTTGTTGTACATACAAATGGTCCATTGCTAAATCTCACTTTTTAAGAAAAAAGTAACTATTAAAAAAAAAAAGAACTATAATCTGTACAAATATTTTATTAATAGCAAACAAACCTGGCAAAATTTCTTTAACAAATACAGCAACAAAGGGAACCCTAATTTTTAAATCAACTCAAACATTAGACACTACCTTTTTTTTTCTTGTATTCTATTTACTAAATGGAAGTGTTTTCAACATCTGATTAAAGTTTACATATCCACTATTTATAATAGATTAGTGAGGTTAACATTAGGATTATTTTATTTCAACTGTTCCACAGGTCTACCAATGGTATAGTAAAATCTATCTATCTAACTATTGGGCATCCTTATCAATTCTCTCTCTCTCTCTCTCTCTCTCTCTCTCTCTCTCTCTCTCTCTCTCTCTCTCTCTCATCTACTATTTATTTACTTTTGTCTCATTCCATTGGTTTGAAATCTTATAAGCTTTTACACAACGAGCTGATACATATGTGATTATGCATTGTTACTTTGGTTTTATATATATTAAAAATATTGTTTTTATGGTTATATATGTATGCTACCTAGTCATAAATTCTGAATTGGGCAATCCTTATAAATATTCTCTCTCTCTCTCTCTCTCTCTCTCTCTCTCTCCATCTCTCTCCATCTATCTACCGTGTTTTCCTGAAAATAAGACCCTGTCTTATATTTTTTTGAAAACTGAAATAAGTGCTTGGCCTTATTGCCATGCACTCAAAATCTTGATTGGGCTTATTATCATGGAATATCTTATTTTGGGGGAAAGAGAGTATCCATCCATCCATCCATCCATCCATCCAAATTAAATCTACTGAGCCTGAGTAATTTACACCAATGGTTCCAATCTTTGCAGCTTGGCAGCATGGCCAAGCCTGGTGAGGAGGAGATGGCAACTGGGCCTACTTTCTCAAGTTGAGCTGTGCACATGCCTGTGTGTGCCGGCCCATTACTTATGTGGCCTGGTTGTAAATAGGCCACTTGGGAGTGGGCCATGGCCCAGAGATTAGGGGCCCCTAATTTAGACTATTTAAATCTGGAACAAGGAAAATCTATAGCCTTCCTATCAAGCCAAGTCAAAGACGGGACCTTTGAAATTATAAGATATTTGAAGTCTGCAGTATTTTATTTATATATTTATCAAATTTAAAGACTGCCCCTCTCACTCACAGAGCAACAGTGAGCATGTGTTATGATAACAGAGTATAACAAATTAAAAAGGATATTTTAAACAGTGGTCATTCAATAAAGTTACTTAAAGTGCAGAAAATATAATAAGATATTGCAAAATTTATTACAAACCTATGTTTGTTTAAATAAATACTTTAAAGAACAATTAAAACTATTACCTTTGGCATATTGTTTCAAAATCAAGCCCTGCTGAAAAGAGGAGGGTTTTTGAAAATTAAATATATTTATGTGCTTTCGTGACGGTTGCTACTAATAGTTCTCTGGGCCCGCTACATAAAACATGTATGGCAAATTGGTTCAAAATTATTATAATTTGTGCCTTGCTGTTTAAATAGGAGAAAGCGCTCTCTGCTTTAATAACTGTGAATTGGTAGTATCCTGTCCATTTTACTGGCCTTAATGCACTCAAGGTTCTAGCTAAAGAGAATCCCAAAATAATGATAATAAAAACAACAATAATAATACAGGCTTTTTAATAAGACATAGCTTAGATTACATTCCCGCTTTCCAATATCCATTCTGTTCGTTTGATTTATAGCATCCAAATATATTGCAGCTCTGGTTAATAATATATGCCAATTGGATTGTGCCATACTTTTTACAGTCCCCCGAACCAGAACTTACTTATCCTGACTTACATGTGTTTGTAACCGCAGACTTTTTATTAGCCTTTTTGGCAAGCCGAAATGAATATTTATTCACTATGTCACACAATCTCTAGCTCGCACTGCCCAATTCGCTGTCAAGTAGTGACACTTCTATTTTTGGCTCACCACAGATGACCTTATTGTACGCTACAGAGCTGAGTGTCACCAAAACAAGTTTTGTTTTGTTTTTTTTAAAAAAAAGGAAGGCAACTTCCCTATCCCGCATGAATATATCATCCAGCCTGCATTAAATATGTGGTGGTTGTGGGCAGTAGCAAACAATGTAGTAGAAACTGTAGGACTTGTGCAGGCTAATGCTGTTAACTAGTGATACGTTGCGCTTGCTTGACTATTACACACAGCATTTGAGGATTCTGGGAGGGTGTTTGTAAACAGTGTAGCCATGTGCGCAAAGTCCACGTGGTGTCTTTACTCTGCCTGGATGTGAAGAAACGCTGAATAGGGAAAAACAAATACTCAGTCCATGGTAGAACAGAGGCAATACATCTTGCAATTTTTTTTACAGGAAGATCAATCCTGGAACGTATTTGAATTCTGGAAGCAGGACAGACATTTTCAATACTAGTTTTGCTGTCCTTACTCTGAAACAAGACCAAACTGAGTACTTCAATGATTACTAAAAGGGTTATATGAAGACAGACTACAGTGCAAATATATTTAATAACAGAATAGATAAAAAACATGCAAGGTGCATTGAGGTGGGGGGGGAGTCAAAATTATCGGTTGAAACAAAAAGTCTGGAATTTATTTTGCGAGTTTAAAATTTAAAATTAAAGATGCCGTTTGATTATTGAACATTTATTACCCTCAATCTAATCTCACTGAAGTAACCTTGTAGGCAATTTCCTTTTATTTCCACTGTACTTTTGTTTGGGGATATGTAGGTTTATATAGTAGCAGTTTGTGAAGATGGAAATATAAAACTCCTAACTAAGGCATATTGTCTCTCCAGCCCAAAGAAATGATTGGAAAATAGTCTAAAATGTGCTAATGTTGATGCAAGTTCATATTCATTGGACAATTATACAGTTAAAGTGATTTATGCAACATGCTAAATCAACATTATGGGTTCATGTTAGTATGATACAGATAGATTAAATATGAATTCATTTATGAAAATGTGTGTACGTATTTGGCATGTGATCTGCCTCAGTGCATACATTTTATACCACAAATTTTGATCAATTATTTGTTGAAGTGACCTGCTACAACCCTATGCCCTTACTTCATATCATGGAAACGTTCTTGTTTAAAATAACATAGCAATGTTTATACCCAACAACAGAAATAGCCTAAAGGATTTTTAAAAATTAGTTTGGTATGTTTTCTTATATACCCTTCCGAGTTCTGGACTGAGAAAAGAGAAAACAACTTTCTATTGGTTTCCTAGGAAGTTTTTTCACTCCAACATCTGGGGTGGGGTTTTAAAAGGGATTAGCAGAGCTTTCAAATTCTATGGATCGCATATATCTGACTGGTTCTCACAATTAGATCCCTTGAATGTTACCACAACTACTACTTGTACTATGTCCCAAGCCATTTAATGGAAAGCTAAAAAGTTGCCAGCCAATTTCCTAACTGAACAATATTCTTTTATTGTCTAGAATAAGATATTAAAGATTTCCACTCAACCTATGTCTGATTGAATTCTCATTATCATCATTTTCTTTAACAATCCAAAAGATTAATCTCTACAGCAACAGAAAATTTGTGCAGAAAATATACTAAGTAAATGTAATTACTACATTAAATGACAGGCAGCAACATTAGAAAAATTTCACAACTCTTCTGGAAATCACCACTGAACTATCAGTTAAGAGGAAAGGAATATTCTTTTTAAAATTCAATTTACAGTATACCATTGAGTTGAACAAAAAAGGAATAAGTAGATGAAATACTTTTTCATTAAAATATGAATTTGGAAGACCTAAAATTTCTAAATTCAATGTCATTACATGTGTTATTTTAACTTTGATATGAGATTTAATATTTTTAGACATTCATATTCTTTCAAGCTCTTTCTGGTATTTCTCCTGCATGGAAATTTATTAATGGACAATAGAAATGGATTCTTTACTCTCTTTACCAAATGATTAGTTAACCTGCCCTGGCTCCAAGTGCTATTTAGGCATGTTTTTGAGGCCAGGCACATGTGTGAAAGATGCGTGAGCGAGCAAAATGCATGCACGGAAGGCCAGGTGCATGTGCAGACAGCATAGGGTGAACCGGTGGTAAAGGTAAATTAAACCCACCCCTGGTAACAATGATAGCAAAACTTTGAAACTAGTGAGACTAAAAGCTCTCTCCTGTGAGTCAGGCATAAAACATGGGCAGGGTAATTAGCAGTTGAATTCAATAGATCCTACTCTCTGATAACTAAAATAAGATTAAAGTTTTATTTTCCCAAGCACTGAGTTGTTCAAACAGATGTCTACAGTAGGACTTCACCAACTGAAGAACATTCAGACTCAGCTATAGAGTTTATATTTATTTGGGAATGTTTGCTTTCAACAAACTTTATTCTGAATTGGGATAATTCCTCATGGGGAGAGGTTTTTTTGTTTAAAGCCACTATTCCTTACAGATTGTCCTGGAGATTCAACCACAACTGAGCCTAGATTTCTACTGTTAAGCAAGGCAGTTTTTGTCCCATTTTGCAATCTTCTTTTATCACAGCTGTTAAATTAATCACTGCAATTGTTAAATGAATCATTTGGTCATTAAGCAAATCTGGCTTCTCCCATTGGTTTTGCATGTTGGAAGCCAGCTGGGAAGATTACAAATAGGGATCGCATGATCCCAGGATAGTGCAATTGTCACAAACACATGCCAGTTGCCAAGTGCCCAAATTTTGATCATGTGATCACAGGGATGCCTCAATGGTTGTGAGTGTGAAAGTTATGTGTTACTTTTTCAGTGCTGTCGTAACTTTGGTCACTAAATGAATAGCTATAATTCGAGGGTTACCTTTATTTTCTTCACTGCTGTGAAACTAAATGTTCGTAGATTCCTACTTTTCTTTTCTACCCTCAAGTATTTTCAGGTTCAGTACTCTGGAGAAGGGCTCATATAACAAATGATTTATATTTATTTCCTATATATGCTGCCTGTATATTTTCCATGTTCCAGTTCAACTGAAACTGGAACATATTTTCAGTGAGTTCTGTTCCCTTCCAACATAAGACCTTTTTGGAGTTATCTGTAAAGCATGGAAAATATAGGCATGGAAATAGAATGATTAGTAATCTACCACTTCTATCCAAACCTCTGTTTATTATTAACCATTCTTTATTTAATGTCATTGAAAAATGAAGTTTCAAAGTATGTTTTCTGCTCAAGGTTAAGACAAAAGTCTTCAAAGTTCAGTCAGAAAGAGTCTGAAAGCTACTCTAGTCCATATCAATATGGGATAAAAGAATACATTCAAGAGAATCATTATATATAGCTATAGCCACAATGCCTTTCATCCATATTTTGCAGCTTGCTTGGCAGTTTACTCTCTAATGTATTGTATTAGACCTAAATATAACTCTCCAATATACTGTATTAGACCTAAATATCACCTAAATATCCCAATTCTGGTACATTGTTTCCTTAAATACCTCAGGAAAATGAACAAAACAATTACCTCAGTTGTAATTATACCAATGGCAAAGTAGTGTATAATATACATTACTGCTGTATTATTACTGACAATAATCATAATATTGACACACAAAAGGCATACACTCTGTCAAGACATCTAATCAATTTATTAATGCTTTTCAGGCCACCATCTGTTGAAAAGCAAGACTTAATTTCCTTCTAATGGAGATTCATTCAAACATGGGCAGTGAGATATACTAAGTATTGTAAATGAATCCATCAGCCTTGTGATTCTATAAAGATGTGCAGAAGATCCATTGGCTATCAAGTTCCATCCTCCATATTCTTTATGTCATACAAATTAAGTTATTTCACAACTGTTCTGATACTACAGGATTACTACAATGAGATAACCTAAAGAAAAACTGTTTATGTTACCTGAACCAAAGTGTATGATAATGAAGAAACTTAACAGTATAATAGAAAGCCCTGGTTTTGCAGAACTTTGCAAATTATATCTTGACATGCCAGGATAGGAGAGTCTCTTGCTTATAAATCCCTATCCATCAGTGGTAGATAATCTCCACCTTAGCCATCTAATACTATACTGGATATTCCTAACGATCTAATTCCTTATCAAGTAGTTTCTGTATAATAGGAGAATATGGAGCTCAATAGAAAATAGTTTGCCTAAGGCCACAGTTCGTAAGTTCATTAGTGTATAAAAGGAAGAATCAAATTGGATAGCTCTTCTTTAATATTTCAAATTCTTAGTAACTAATATAGATCAGGACTGACAGATGCTGGTGCTTATCATTCAGGCAGCTAAGTTCTGGAAGTGGAAAATAGCATCTCAGCTCCAATGCAGAGAAGATACTTTTCAATTCTGTACAATACACAACATAGAATCAGTAATATCAGCACCATTTTAACTAATTAAATTAATTAGTTAATTCTTAACTAAGTTTCTATAGGTCAAGTATTGTATATGTGCTGTTACCTGCAAGTCTTAGTAACAGTAGATATACATATGCAAAAACAGTAGATATACATAGCCTTTTAGTTTCTATCTAGTCATATGATTATTGTATTTCTGATTCAGACTGCAGTCAATGTTTTATGATTCATAATGCATCCCACTGTGTTTCAGAAGCATATCAAGCAAATTGCCTTTTTGAATGATGTCACAGCATTAAGAATTGGCAAAATGCCTTTGCAGCAATCAGGAAACAGAAATAAATCAATAATTTTATCTTGTTAGACAAATTAATTTGTGACCATAGCCTCATGTTTCTTAGATAGTTAGCAAGTCTTTTTAAAACTGACCACCTAAAAATGTCTTAAAAGTGTTTAAAAAAAACCAAGAGACAAACACAGAGTAGAGATATGATAGCACTATTCAAATATATTAAAGAGATACACAGTTGGTCATAAATTATTCTCTATTATCCCAGACTGGAGGACAAGGAATAAGGAATTTTATATAGGAAATCAAATTACACTTAGATGTGATGAAAACCTTCCTAATACCATAAAAGTCAGACAGCTGAACATGCCACCTGGAAAAGAAGCATTTATTTCACCAGGTGCATTTAAACTGAAGTTGGACAGCCATCCATTGTGAAGCTTTAATTGGGATTTTTGAATTAACCAGAGAGATGGCCTTCAAGGCCTCTATGACCCTTTCTATGATTATGTAAATACAGATGGAAATGCTGTAACTTAGAATTGGCCAGTAATAGCCCATATTAAAGTGAGAAAGCTATGCTATAACAATGGAAATCCTGGGGGAAAAATTGCTGAAGCTGTAGCAGCTGAGTGAGGTCATCTAGAGTAATTACAGATATAATAAAACTAGGCTATTTTCACTCACAAAAACATAACTACTAATTTTTTATAGGCCAAAGAATATTTGGCAGTTACTTTTGAGAAATTTACAGCATTTTGTCATACTTATTATCAACAAGATTTGGAAGTAGTGTTATATTGTTCAATATAATGGTATATATTTAACGGTAGGGGTAATATAGCAGTTGGTATAGCAATAGCACTTAGACTTATATACCACTTCATAGTGATTTACAGCCCTCTCTAAATGGTTTACAGAGTCAGTATATTGCCCCCAACAATCTGGGTCCATTTTACCAACCTGGGAAGGATGGAAGGCTGAGTCAACCTTAAGACGCTTCAGGATCAAACTCCTGGCAGCGGGGGCAGAGTTAGCCTGCAATACTGCTTTCTAACTACTGTGCCATCACAACTCTTAAATATACTTACTTTCATGAAGTAATCTAATTTTCTAATTCCAGGGCCCATTCTCACCTATGTATTCCAACATTTAGGTGTAACATGAAGGTTAAGAAGGTAACATACTTGAACATAGAATTTTAACAGAATAAAACATGAAATAAATATCAAGACTCTCTATGGTCTTGCTGGGATTGGCATTTTCATGGTCATAATGGATTTTATGTGTGTGGTTTGTTATCTTTATGAGCTTCCTGTTGTTGGGTTATTTTTAATAGTTTAAGGAAAGTAGGATATTTAATAATAGCTAAACCATAAAGGACAGACCAGTCAACAAATCTATTAATTGCATACAGAGATTTATTTGTAAAAGAATAAGGTTGCAAAGCTGTTCTTGCTGAATTCTGAATATGGTTACCATATAAAAATTCTCCTTAAAATAACAGCAATAATATTTAGTATAAAACTTTTTCCCAACATTAATTTCAACAACTTGTTATGCCTATTTGAATGTCAAATGGGCAACCTACTAAGTTTACATTTCTTCTATGGTATTTATGCCAAGACAACAATTACTCAGACTTTCAGAAGTAATTCTGAATAAAATAACCTCATGAAGACTCTGTAATCATAAAGTAGAAAAGGACTGTGGTCAGAAATTAAAGGCTAGGTATACAGTAAAGATAAACTTTAATCAAGTTGTAGTTTGTGCAGTTTGAAATATTCATTTTATTCAATAAAACACACATAACTGAATAAGATGTGAATTTTAAGAGGACTTTTTTAATGCAATGTGTAATCATTGTTTTCAATGGAATCCTAGTAGTAAAAATGTTTTTGACAACAACCATAAAGCTATTACAGTGTAGGAGTTAAGGTGTTGGACAAGAACTGGGGAGACCCAAGTCCCTGCAGCTCATTGCATGATTTTCGACCAGTCACTCCCACTTGGACTTACCTCATAGGATTATTGCTGCTGTGAAGAAAATGGAAGATTTCTTGAACAATATGTGGGCTATAAATCTAATAGAAGTGAATGAATGAGTAAGTGGGTAAGTGAGTGGGTAGGTGGGTGGGTGAGTCAATGAGTGAATAATATCAGTAAGCCCAAATCACATTTATTTGCCAAAACCATGTTGTATAGATATTCTGAATGTCACTTTTCCAATAAATTTGGATTGGTCAGCTTCAGGATCATTAAAAATTGAAAAGAAAGCCTCACTGACTGCAGCTAGAATTTGCTTAAATCATTATTACCAATGTTAAAATTATTGTTTACAATAATAGTTCATGAAATGCAACATTTTTGGCCAGAAGATCAAGTCAATAATAGTTGCATATTGTTCTTGAACAAAAACAGTGCAGTTATCTTAAGCTTAGTGAAAAAAGATCACTATTTTTAACCTACCTAGTGAAAAAATATTAACATTTTCAAAGAATATATTCCTTCCTTCCCCCAACACACATAATCTCTCTCACTCTGTAAAACATACTGTAAATTAAATATCCTCAAAAGCTCTGTAAGATGCTTCATACCATGATAAAGCCTTTTCCTCTAAATGCTTTCAATGGTATTCTGTGATAAGAAGGAAATATTTAAATTTCTTACCTTGATATATACTGTACACACTAACTGTATTGAGGCTTATAAACACTTTTGTTATTGTTTGGAACTTCAGGAACAGTAGACTCAAACCATTTCATATGGAACACACATCTGCCTATTTCTGAACAGCCAAGGGCCATGTAGATAGTCCCAAGGTGCTAATTGAAAATTAGAAGTGTTTGAGGGAGGAGAAGTCTTCAAGGATGCCATCAATTATTAGTTTTGGTGGAAAGGCAGTAAAAAGTTATCTCCAAATTAAGAAAAAATAACATTCTCTTAAGATTACAAACAGACGCTCTTCTAATTCTGTCAATCAACAGAGGACAACCAATTGCGCTAAACCTCAAAAGAAACATGAACATTTAGAGGAAGCTTGAGAGGAAATAAGCATGAAAAAGCAACTAAGAATTGGTGAGCATGTTCTGCCTGAACCCATTAACCTGAGATGTCGGATCGGACACAGGTTCCCGTTAGTTTAACTTCAGGTTAAAGCAGAAAACACTGTCAGCTGGAAGTAATTAGTTACTTATTTTACTATATGTACATTGGTACTACTATCCAGACATATCTCTATGCATCCATGCATGTGAAATCTACAACAGTAATTGAGGACATGAACTGTATTGTAATGCACTGGATAATTGTGTATATACTGGGTTCAAGTATGATCATATGCTGGATTTTCTAACTAAAAAAAGGCAGTATGTGGGCAGAAGCATTCAAGATCCAAATATTTAAAGATTTTAATAGGTAAGTTTCATAAAAGCTTGATACATACATTTAACAGCATTATGATCAATTCAGTCATTGATAGAGCAGCTTAGTGTACCAAGGGACCATCAATAGAATAGCTTTCTTCAAAATAAAAGCCTGAACACTTACCCAAAATGTACATAATTCAATAAATCTAGCAACTTCTACTGCCGGTTTTGAGAAAGAAGGGGGAAATGCTAATTCTTAAGTTCACAGAATAATGGCCAGTGTATTGTAACTGAAACAGTCCAATGAGTTTTATCTCAGCCATTCAGGGTGTACTCTAAAAAGTCTGCAGCTTGTTAACTTCAAGAAGGATGGCAAAATTGAGAAAGGTGACTTTCAGCACATAATGTTGTTTTGGGGATATCTGGTAATGTGAATTTCTTTTGCCTTTTATCAGCCCTATAACTGAGACTTTTTTTGTGTGTGTGATCCTTGACCATTAACATCTATCTGCTGAATTTGTTTAACAAATAAGCCCTGTAATATGTCCCCTTCTTCACTGCCATCACAAAATACACATTCAATTAAGCAAATGAATTTACAAGCTACCACTATTCTGTCTTCCCACCCCCTTTCCAATGTTAGCTGGCTATTAAAATGCAAATACAATGGGCTCATTAGCTGACAAACAACAGCCCTGCCTTTCTCTAACACAGAGAGATTTCTCTCCATTTTAAAAATATGAAACAAATCTCTCTTACATCACTTGCCATGTTGTAGTATCAGATTTTGCATCTGCATATGCTCACTGTGGAAGAGGGAGGGAGGAAACACTCAAAATGAGATCATTAAGAGTGAATGTATCTGTAAGCCTCAATTCAGTTCCCTTCCTTCCTTATCTCCAACCCCCATAAACAGTCACAAAAAGAATACTGTATCCATGATAGAGAGCTGAATCCACATTTTCCCCCCTCTTCACAAAGCTGACCTGCACATAAATTAGCTTTGGAGAAAACTTAGCTCGATTGAAACAATGTTATAAGGGCTTCCATTACAGGTCCGAAGTATCACTGAAGAGGCGGCTGGGATTCTTTTTCAGCGCTAAAATGAAGCATTTTTGAATGGAGCATTCCTTGCCAATATTATTTATGATCCTGGAGGTTGCTATGAGGCGATCATTATTGAGGGATGTGTGTTTCTCCGTGTTTTTTTTCTGAAGCTCCACACGGAAACAGGCCAGCAGTTATTATGACAGAATAGTAATAGCCATAATATAGATAATGGGGACGATTACTGTTCAGCCGAGGGGAGGGGCACGCTAATGTTTCCACTTCTTTCCAATTCTCTTCTTCTCTGCTAGGAAGGATGGCACCCCAGTTTCCTCAAGCGCGCTGACCTTCTATCTAGTCCTCAAAACTCCACAAATCCCCCCCTCTTTTCTTCCCTTGGCCACCTTCCCCCCCCTCCTTGTACTGCGCCTGTCTTTGTGTCTGCTTGTCACTCACCGGTAAATCAAAATGAAGGTGCAGTCAGGAAAAATACAAACCCAGGAGAAACGTTTGTATATATAATAATAATAATAATTTTTTAAAAAAATTCGCCCAGCCAACCCGCTTTCTGCCCCAGCAAACAGAACGCTCGAGATACTTTCTCTCAGAAAGAGTTCGCCTTCTGCTGAAAGATCACACACCCGCCACTTCAAAAAAAAAACCAAACCAAAACAAAAAACATCCCGATAAATTCTGAAAAGTTTTGTCCAGCTCACCCAGCCATTGATTTCTCTGCCCCCGTCCCGTCCCGTCCGTCCGTCCGTCCGTCCCGTCCCCCCGGTTTCTTTTAAGCTACCATCCACAGTGCTCCTACACACACCCCACTTAGGAGACGCTTCCCAGAATAAAGCCGAGAAGTCCGCACGTGTGTGAACGAGAAACGTATATTTAAAGGGCGGAGGAAAGGAAAGAAGGCAGAAAGAAAGGAGAAGCGCCAACTTAAATAAAAAAAACCCCAAGAACTTTCTTAAAATGACAAGAGTGACTTCACTGGAAACGGACGGGAATAATCAGCCACCCCCTCCGGGTTTGCAGGAACAAGGGCTCCGGAGCAAAGTTCTCCAGGCGACGGGCGGCGCGTCCAGAAAAAAGGGGGAAGAGAAACGCGCGAGCGAGCGAGGAACCTCTTTTTAAACCTTCGCTTTAAAAAAAACCCTATTTGACAGCCATGTTCCTATTTGACACCAATAATTTTCTCTCCTCTCCTCTCGCCCCCTCCCACCTTTGTACTTTGGTACTGCAAGGCTCGGAGAGTTGAGTGGGGGGCTTCCCACTCAACTCCTCCCCCCCCAAAAAAACAGTCTTTAAGTCATGCCACAAAGCTCGACGGATAACGCTGGGAAGGGAAAGGCTGGAGAAGGCAGGATGAATGAGAGGGAGAGAGGGAGAGAGAGAGAGAGAAAGAAAGAACGCGAGAAGGGCTCTGACCTCCTTCGGCAGTCCCTCCGCCTCGCCGACTCCAGCCAAAGCAATCTGGTCTGCCTTCGATCCAATCCTAAAGGGCAGCCATCTTGCTTCCTTCTGCTCCTTTGCGAAAGCAGCCTTGCCTCCGCATCAATATTCATAAGGCCGTTTTGACGTCTGTTCTCTCATCACTCGATGAAGCCCCAGCGACGCTCCCACTGCCGGACGTGACTGCCATGCGAACGAGTTCCCAGACCCACCGGGGAGAGGAGGGAGAGGTGGAAGGGGACGATCCGCCGCTTCTGCCGGCTCCGGGGCGGGCGATAGGCCGGCCTCCGCAACTGTCCCCCTTGGGTGGGTGGAGTGTGTGTGTGTGGGGGGGACGAGTCCCTTCTGATGCGTTTGCCCAAGGAAATCCAAGAACTACTTCCCGGGAAATCTTTTTAATGGGGATGGGAATTATTTCACACACTTGTCCCGTCCAGGGTTAGAGTGCACAGTAGACTCTCTAGTGTTGTCTGTGTGTGTGTGTGTGTGTGTGTGTGTGTGTGAAGGTTGCCGTAAAGCTGCGGAGTTTGCAAAGTTTAGGGCGGAGAAATAGCTTGGAAAAGGGAGATACGGCCAGAGGGGAGACCGGTCTTCCGAAAACGAGTGCTGGATGAGCTTTCAGCAGCGGGAGACAGTTGCAAACAAAGGGCTCAAAACAAGGAGCTGTCATTCCTAACAGATGTTGTTTCCTGGTGGGCGGGAGGGGTGCGGGTGTGGGGGGGGGGGTGTGAGAAACACGCATCCTCGCTCCCTTTAAGCAGAAGGAAGCTTTCACAATGGCTCGCTGTCGAGCGTCATCCCACTCGCAAGCCCCGCCCTTCAAATTTCCATAGTCGGCGCTCATTGGTGGCGAGAATCTCCGGGAGAACTGGGGGGTCTCTTTTCAAAGGTTGCCTCGGAACTTCCCCAAAGTTGATGGGGTCTCGCTTAGCGTAGTTCCTTGCGACTTAGCTGCGCCGGTTGAATGGCACACGCGTCCTTTTGTGCCACTTCCCTAATCTCTATACATTCCCCTCCCTCTCGCTCGCCCCTACTACCCCTGAGTGGAAAGGACACCCCCGTCGCAAAACTTTCTTTCCAAAACGGTTTCATCGGAAACCCAGCGTGCATTTTGCTGGGTTTCCCAGCCAAATTCGCCAAAATGCATTTCTAAAACCCGGAAAAATAGATTTGGGGCGTGAGGGGGTGGGGTGGGGTGGGGAAGAGAGGTTTAACTATTGTCTTTCATTGAGCAGAAAGTCCAAGTCGGTTCAGAGAATGACAAGCTGGCAAAAAGGGTATATAGGGTAAAAAGGTTTGGGGTTCGTGTTGCCAGCAATCCTTGTTTAGAACTGCAAGTTGATATTAACAATTTCTTAGCAGTAACATACAGTCGATTATAACTTTAAGAAGATAAAGAAAATGAAATAATAGATTTCGGTCCAAATGATCCACAAAATGTTCCGGTGTTTTGTATTAGAATGCTTCTGTGGTTTATTTTTAATTGTCTATCAAACCTGAGCAGAGAAGTGGTATGGTATAGAGATCTTTCCACTATAACAATTATTAACTTTGTATAGACATAGTAGCATTGAAACACAATAATGGAGATAAACATTGTAACTAGGAATGACTACTATTTTATAAATTGTTGGTAAGTGTTCTTTTGAGATTTAATAGATTTACAGCACAATCTCACAAATACTTGTCTGGGAATACACCAGACTTTTTTCTGAATATATCGATCTAAGGTGTGCTATTGATGCTTTGCTACAGAAAATTACAAGTAATGCTGTTGTAATAAAATTACAACGGATTATGTATTATTCTGCAAGGATGGAAAACAGTGGTAGACAACATCCCATTTTGGACAGTCACACAATCTTTTGTAAAGACAAAAATTTCTGGAAAGAGAGCACCACGCTGCCTATTCTTCAACTAACCTTTGGATATGGTGAGTTTAAAAAGTCAAATCCACGAAAGTTGTTCCAGGCTATATAACTTCATATTTCTAGGAGTAAGTTTTAATGAACTCTGTAGGATTTACTTTTGACTGACATAAATAGAAAAGGGTAAACATTCACTGCCTAGAAGCAGTCCTAACAATAACCACAATATGTTGTCCTATAGTAATGTTATGTGCCTATAGATTTTTCAAAAAGTGATTGCTATGAGATGCAGAATTTCCTCTATTCTGTGTTTCAGAAACAGTTTGAATCTTGGTGACTTCAGAAATAGATCCATACAAATTTATTGGCAATAATATAGTAGTAGGTTTATTTTTATTTTTTTTTACTTCTTAGGCTAATCTAGAGCAAGGGTGTCAAACTCAAAACAACATATTGTTGTCACGTGATGTATTGCAACTCCCCCCCCCTTTGCTAAAATGGGGGTGGGGGTGACCAGCATGTGACACATCTGGCCCATGGGCAGTGAGTTTGACACCCCTGATCTAGAGCCCAATGAGTCCCACAAGGTCTTCCCTGCAAGTATTAATCAGGTGTAACCCTCCTTAGCTTCCAGCCGCAGACAAGGCTGGCCAGGGCTGCTGTCCACTAAGCCATCCTGATTTATAAAAATCTTGAAATTAACATGGCTTGCAGTTTCCTAGGACAATTTAGGCCACTGCATATATTTTATGATTAGGAAGGTAATTATAGAACATCCTTGTAAACGTGTACAAATAATTCTGTGTCTGAATCTGCCATTGTTACGTTTTTCACAGACTTTAATAATCCCAGGTTTAAAATTCAGCATTATTGTTCAGGTTTTATTTTCAAAAGGCTGCATATGCTGCAACTCAATGAAAAGTATAGGAATGCCATTTGACAGCACAATTCATTATCATTATCATCATCCTGAATCAATCCCCTCCAGGATGAGGTTTCTTTACTAAATATTGTATACTATAATCTATTAACATAGTCCAGGGCAAACTGGGAGGTAGATGTTTTATTTCTTCCCAGTCTATGGCTGAGAAACAGCAACTGACCCAATATCACCCAGTCTCACCTGTATGTCTTGGTCTTCTTGCTCCTATCTAGAGCTTTCCCCTTTATATCACACTGACTTTCACAACTGAAGTAAGATTAGAAAGATTTTTTTTTAAAGCACTAACTTATTTTAGCGAACTTGCTACAATAATCCCCTGTCCAAGATAGGAGACCTTATTGTATTCTGGATAAATGGCTATCTAATCTTTTCTTGAAGACCTCCAGTGATGGACCACTCAAAACTCCAGCAGGCAAGCTGTTCCAATGTTTAATTGTACTGTCAGGAAATTTATTCTTCGTTCCAGATTGGATCTCTCTTTAGTGAGCTTCCACTCATTGCTTCTTATGCTGCCTTCAGGTGCTTCGGACAGTAAGTTGATCCCCTTCACTTTGTAACAGTCCCTCAAATACTGGAAGAAAACGAACAAGTCACTCCTAACCGTTCTTTTCTCTTTGCTTTCTGTATTTGTGTTTATTATGTTTACTAAAATGATCAGTAGAATAACCTCTTCTTCATGTTCGAAGTCTCTGCCAGCCCTGATCTCTAACAGGTGGTTCTTGTCTGTCTGGAATCTTCTTTGGCTTTCTTCCAACTTGGAAAGGAGCCTATTCTCCTTTCTTTGCCAATGTTTCTCCATCTATGCCATGACATCTGCTGATCCTTTTTGTGCCTTCCCCCCTCCCATCCACAAAGAAGCAGCTGCTGATCTGTGTAGCCTGCAGTTCATTTTTTTAAAAAACCACATACTTCCTATAAAACATGATAGAGTTTTGTTTTGCTATATAATGAAAGAAAATGCAAACGTTCACCTATTTTCTCTTTACTTTTGAAAAGCAGAACATGACTGCATTCTTGAAATGCTTATTCTATAGGTGTGGCTTGGTTATTTTTGAGGTTTTCTGGTTAGAAAAGCAACAAATCTTACTGCGTAAGAGTTGATAAAGCTACATTAGCCCAACTAGCAGAATATTATCTCACAACACACATTAATCTTTGAATACAAAGTGTATGCTTTATGCTTTCCTGAAGTAGTTTGACTTCCAAGCTGACTTCACATATTTTGATCAATATATCTACATTTCCTTCCCACCACATCCTTAAGGATCCAGAAATATTATAGGTAAAGTATTTCAGTTTTGCTGAAGCTTATTCAGACCCTCACATTAAGTGTTCAATGAAAAGTCTTCCCTGCTTACTCCCAAACAGCAGTACGCCACAGAACTAATTTGAGTTTAGAGTAGTCTTAGATAGTTTACAAACTAAGCTGTTTTGTTAACACATTATATCATGCATAGAAGTATCATGTCACAGCAGAATGTAAACTTTGGCCAATCATATGCTTCCACGTTTGAATCATTCAGAAATGCTGACTAATAAGTGAAGATATTCAGCATATTTTAAATATTGCACCACGAATTAAGCTGAAACGATGCCAATGTATGTTGTTAAACACATTTACCCTTCAAAATTTAAATGTATTTCCATTTTTAAAAAATCACTGCCAAGAATGTTTTCATTAGACAGTTGTTAAATATGTCTGTCAATATCTACTCATGAATCTACAGGTTACACAATAAAATTAATCAATAGAATTAATAATATTAATACTTTACAAATACATATTACATGTTCTCTCCTTTTTTTTTTTAGTTTGATTTATATGCCGCCCTTCTCCAGAGATTCAGGGCGGCTTACAATGCATTAAGCAATAGCCTTCATACTTTTGTATATTTATACAAAGCCAGTTTATTGCCCCCACAATCTGCGTCCTCATTTTACCTATCTTAGAAAGGCTGAAAGGCTGAGTCAACCTTGAACCTGGTGAGATTTGAACTTACAGTAATTGCAGACAGCTTGATGTTAATAACAGTGTTTTAGTCTGCTGCGCCACCAGGCTCCCTCAGCCTAATTCTTTTGGGGAGAATGAGAGTTTCATGATCTGAAATTTTGTTATGTATTTGTAAAATACTAATATTAATTCAATTGATTAATTTGATTGTGTAACCTGACTGTTAATTCAACAGCAAATAATTGGTCTGCAGATAAACAAAATGACATAATTTAAGATATAAGATTTAAAACAAGATGGATTGACAACATCAGCAAGTATTGCAAGCCCAATTGGCAAAAAAAAAAAAAAAAAAGCTCAGGACCATATTGATTGAAAACATGCAGAAGAGGCCTTCATCCTGCAGTGAATAAACAACGGCTAAAATGAAACATTCACATCTAATGAATACCAAAAGTATTTGGTCTGTCATTGGCTGAGCAGAATCACAATTTGCCATATACTGTATACTTATGGGGGGGGGATCTAACTCTTCCTTTGCAGCAATTTTTAAATACTTTCTGACCTTTTAAATGATGCTGAACAGCAATTTCTAGTGTTCTTCATCCCTGATCGTATTTTTCAACAATCAATGGGTGGCCCTAAGTTTGTAAGTCAAATAATAATGATAATAATAAAACAAAATTGGCGTATCTTATCACTTGTTCTTTGCTTAATTTTTCATCTTTCCCTATCCAATAACATTTATATGTGTTGGAAGACATCATCTCCAGTTAAGATGCTGATTGGGGAATTGTAACACAAGGTATTTGCTGTATTCCATTTATGAATTGATAAATAATACTGGTAATATATGTATGTATTTGTGCATGCATTGTGTGCATACGTATGTATGTATCAGTGGTGAAATGTAAAATTTGTTACTACCAGTTCTGTGGGCGTGGCTTGGTGGTGGGGTAATGTGACTGGGTGGGCGTGGCCAACTTTTTTTTTTTTTACTTTTAAAAGCATTTTTTCTACAACCTTAAGAGGTTGCAGAAAAAAATGCCTTTAAAAGCCTCTGACGATCCCAGCTGAGCTGCGCAATCATCAGAGGCTTTTTTTTTTACTTTTAAAAGCATTTTTTCGTCTGAAGAGGTTGCAGGAAAAAATGCTTTTAAAAGTTTAAAAAAACAGCCTCTGATGATCGCGCGGCTCAACTGGGCATTGGGGGGGGGGGCAGGGATTTTTGCTCCAGACAGGATTGCCCGATCCAGTAGCAATGGAGGCAGGTGAATCACCTGCCTCCATTGCTACTGGATCGGGCAATCCTGTCTGAACCAGGAGCATTTCACCGCTGGTATGTATGTACGTATGTATGTATGTATGTATGTATGTATGTATGTATGTAATTGTTTTACTATTCCCTCTTGGCACTAGCAAGATGTTAAAATATTTAAATTTAGTAGCTGGAGCAGTGGGGTTGTACAGTGAGCCAGAACACAGAGTTATTGATTGGTTGGAGAGTCCTGGCTCCTGCGTGAGGCAATCAGCACTGTGATTGGTTGCTTTGGGTGTGGAAGGGGAGATTCCACTTTTTCCCCGCCTTTTTCTTCTGTGTGCCCTGTATGCTCTGTGATTTACCTCATGATGCTCCTGTTTGCCTGAATATCTAGTTTGCTATATATATATAGATGTAAAATATATTTATTTATATGAAACTACAAGTTCATGTCAGCATATCTGGATCCATTTGGACACCTGCTGCACAATTCCTTGTCATATGATATATAAGTGCCAGAAAAAAAATTGAGAGGTAGTGGTTAAAATAAATGTAAAAAAAGATAAAACTTAATCTACTTTTTTCAGGACTAACCCAACAAGGTGTATTTTGTTTTATGTTACTGAATACAGTTTTTAAAGATGCTTCGGTTAGCTTCCTGACAATTTTTGTTTATTCATTATGTTTTCATGTTCTTGTTCACCTCAGTATTCTATTGGTTAAGATAGGCAAAAGTATAAGTTTGTTTCATAAATAATTACCGTATTTTTTGGAGTGTAAGATGCACCTTTTCCCCCCTAAAAAGAGGGCGAAAATCTGGGTGCGTCTTATACATCGAATGTAGCCCTGTCCACCTGCAGACCCCCACCCTTTGGCCTCTGCCTCCTAACAGTTTACCTCCTTGCAGCAAATAGCAAACAAAAATCAGCACAGCCTGATTAGCATAAGCAGCTGATTTGGTTGGATTGGCCTCCTGACCCTCAGCTGTTTCAGGCTGGAGGGATTGCCATTGCCTATTGCCACGTGGGCCTCCGCTGTTTGCTGCAAGGAGGCAAATTGCTGGGAGGCAGATTTTTTTTTTTCCTTGTGCTAATCAGGCTATGCTGAAAATGAAACTGAAGCAGGCTTTTTGCTGTTTGCTGCAAAGAGGCAAATTGCTAGGAGGCAGATTTTTTTTTCTTGTTTTCTTCCCCCCAAAAGGTAGGTGCATTTTATAATCCAGAACATTTTATACTCCAAAAAATATGGTAAACTAATTAATGCAGAATCTTCACATTGAACCTGAGCTGATTGAAAATGTTTTTCATCCATATACTCACTTAGAAAAGCCTGGAAAAAATCTATAAAATTTTGGATGGTTTCTATTTATACCATGAATAAATAAATACGTCATGTCAATTTGATAGTGATTGAAGAGAAAGAGCATCATGAAATAAAGCAACCAAGGTTTAAGTAGAAACACATCGTTCTTAGTAAAGGTCAAACAGGAAATAACATTCATCCTATATTTTGATGCTGCATAATTTTCAAAAATAAAATAGTGGCATGCTATTTTAAAAAGTGAACACTTACTTTCTGGACCATAGTCCCTACATTTCATTTGCAGAAAGGAATCTTTGAATCTCTTACCTAACTTCGTTTGTGAATACCAGTTTTTCTCATCCCATATTAGGTTATCTTCAACAATATATCATTTATTTTAGCACATCTGTCTGCCCATCTGTCTTCTCCTAAACTAACCTGCTGGCATGAATAAAAGAGGTTCATTATAATAGGAAAAGCTATGGGTGGGGGTGGGGGGAGAGAGACTGAGAAAAAGCCTAAATGAATTCTGCATGGCATTATCATTACTCTTCTAAAATGCTGCCTTTCCTTTTGAAAACTCAAAGACACTAGCATCCTTGTCATCTTTTGAAGGCACCCATTGCTTGGAGCATTATCAGCAAGTATACTAATATGCATTCATGTTTCAGTCCCATTTGAATGCAGGAGAAAATGCCCTTTGATTGACCATACCAAGGTCATACAACTGCCTGAGACACATAATTCTGGCAGCTTCTGAACTGAGTATCCATGCCAATGGTAATACTTCCAGAAGACAGCTGATGCTGCTTTCTAAATGCTTTGCACTGGATACAATAAAGTCTGTGATAACTGGAAATCTCTTTAGAATTATAGCAAGAGTAATAAGCCATCCAAAAACAAGATGTCATATTGAACAGTTTCCCCCTGACGTTTCTACCAGTTCTTAAATGTGAGTCAAAAGTAAACAAAAAAGGACTTAACATAATTCTTCCTGGTGTAGGGCATTTCATATTGCAGGTAAGATATTTAATATTCATGATATATTTTTGCTATATGATTTTATTAACTATAACAAACCCTGAGGTTTTTGCTTCAGGCAGCAAAAGACATTTGTAGACTTATTTGGTTTACAGCAAACTAAGCAAACCATTGAATGACAAGAATCACGCCCTGGTGTTCCATTTGTTATCCTGTTATAGGTAGTCCTAAATGGTTGCTTAGCAACCATTTGAAGTTATGGTGGAACCCCTCCCTCCCCCCAAAGTATGTACAACCTGGTTCTGAACTTCCAACAGCTATTCTTCTTGTAACGAAACCGCAGTTTGGGTGCTCGGCAACTAGCCTGCATTTGTGGCCATTTGCACCATCCTATAGACACATGATCATGGTTTATGATGTTTTTGCCAAAACTTGGCATTTATTTCTGGTTTTGCCCCAGGTTCAATTCCCCATATTGGACAATGCATTCATTTAATGACTTCCATTGTTACTTAATGACTACTGCAAAAAAGATTATAAAATCGGGTACTTTCTTATGTAATTTGACATTTTATAAAGAAGTTTAGCTCTACTGGGCCTGGGAATCAGCCAAGAGAATTATCTTATTTATAAAAGAAAAGTTTTAGTTTTTAAGGAGAGGACTCAAGAGATATGTTTTCTTTTAAACACATTTTTGAAATGACTTTCAATGACCCTAAATGTAATAACTTATTAATAGGTTATTAATGTAATAACTATTAATAGCTATTAATAGCTCTATGTTAGTACTCCTTTCTGGAAATTCTGCTATGTGAATCTTCTTCCTTTTTTCAAATGTTCATAATAATGTTTTAATTATGTAGTTGTTGCTGCTTTTATCTTTGTTAATTTCACTTATAATATCTTTTAAAATCAAAACCTTTGTATAAAGAATGAAGTGTTATATTATAATGTTATAATTTGTTTTAATAATGCTAGTTTATGGATGTCTTTCATATGTTGTATCCCATAGATGTGATTGTTATTACTATTGTTGAAATGGTTATAATCCTAACTGCTTTGATAATATCTTGGAATAAATCTTGTTGCCTACCTTGTAGAGTTATATTGTTACAACTCTTAAAAAAAACAAAACCCAAACTCCAAGCTCCTAATGTACTACAAAGATATTAACATGTTGCAATATGCAGTGGCTCTATTTTTAGGCTTATGACTATAATTTTTTTTATGTGGAGTCCAAGTTTTGTCAAAAATTGTTTTTGACATCTTTTGTTTTATTCATTTAATTTAACAGAGCAAAGAAAAAAGAACAAAGAGAACAAACGAAAGGAAACAGAGAGAGAGAGAGAGAGAGAAACAATATAGATTTATAGTTATTCATGACTTATGAATGTGTTGTTTATAGTAGATTGTTTTATATATGTAAAATTACAATGAAATACAATCATTCTTGAAAATTTTACATACCTATTTGAGAAATACCTCCCACACACAATTTTTATTGTTGTTTCACTCTGTAGCAGAGGATGGCAACTTTGTAGCGATCCTGTTGAGGGTAAAACTGCCCTCTGCAAAGTAGTGCAACGGACCAGACAGCGAATAAATGCGATGCTTAGCAAAACACACAGATAGTCACAGACTCTGAACGTTTAAAGAAAAATAAACAGTCTTTACTTGTAGTAAAAAACAAACTTGTCTTCTCAAAACAACTTCTTAAACATAGACACAGTTCCTTCCAGCAGTTCAACTTTCTAATATCAGGAGCAGGAGCAGGAGTGAGAGCAGAAGTGAACGAACTTCCTGCCTTCCTTTATATGTCTGCTTAGCACAGCCAATTAATCATCTTTGTAGCAGTTAAAGTTACAGAACGTAGTTTTCTATATATTATCTACCCAACTGTAGGATAAGCATCCAACAGATCCAACCCATCTTCTTCCAACTGCAGCCATGGCTGGCTTGTCTATGACCAAGGAGCACAGCAGCCATTGGATGGTTTGGCCCACCCACAAAGAGAGCTGATAGTACACACTCAGGGGGAGTAAAATTGAGAATGCTAGTTTGGAATAAAGAGAGAATTTAAATATAATAAAAATCCTGAGAACTGTTTAAGATGATCCATTGTGTAAAATGGTGCACCAAGTTTCAAAAAGGTCACTACTGAATAATTTGGCCAGCCACTTCAAAGAATTCATCATTCTATGTATCTTTTTTCCTCTTTATTTGCATGGCTTTCAGACTTCATCTCTGTTCCTTCACCTCTTTTCCTGCAGCCTTCTCCCCATTGTTGCTCATTCTACTTAATTCTTTCTTTTTCACTTTCAATTAATGAAAGCAGAGTACCATTGTATAGCATCAGCCTGGTGGTTTTTTCACCCTAAACATGCTAGATAGGCCTGCTAAGCAGGTTTTGGGAAATAAAAATTGTGACATAGCTACAGGCTAGCCTTTTGGAAGTGTGATCTCTCCATCCAAAATAGAATCAACTAATGACAGCACTGAGGGCAGCATTAGAGATTTGGCATATCTTCTGGTAAATGGTAGCCATCAACCTAACGAGTCCTTTAAAAGAGTGTTTAATGCCCTTGGTCTGTTGCCTCCTCACCCCTGCCATTCACTCCCTAGGCCATTCTTTTTTGATTTTCTCTCTAGAACTCATCTCTTCCTCTTCCTCCTAATCTTGCTCCATTTCTGGATAGGAACTAATAGCCAGTAGGTGCCGAAGATCTCAGTGTCTGCCTGAACATCTATGGCATTAAGTGCAACTCATGAGTGATTTTACATAGTGAAAAATTAACTGTTAAATGTGGGTGAAGCACTGCAATCCTTAGATTGCTAAGCAATTTAGCTTATTGCTTGTATTCCACAATAATGAATGGTCTTTTTAATAATTAGATGCCAATTTTTTTGTCATAAACACACTGTCAAACCTGGGATGTGTGAGAGGGAACAAATTTAAAACGTGAAATTAAACTTAACATTAAAGCCAGAGGTGGTATTCAGCAGGTTCTGACCCGTTCTGGAGAACCGGTAGCTGAAAGTTTGAGCAGTTTGGAGAACTGGTAAATACCACCTCTGACTGGCCCCAATCCCATCTATTCTCTGCCTCCCGAGTCCCAGCTGATCAGGAGGAAATGGGGATTCTGCAGTAATCTTTCCCTGGAGTGGGGAGGGAATGGAGATTTTACAGTATCCTTCCCCTGTCACACCAAGTCATGCCCACCAAGCCACGCCCACAGAACCGTTAGTAAAAAAATTTGAATCCCACCACTGATTAATGCTGACTTCTTTTACAGAATGTTAACAAATAACCATGCTCCTTTTTAAGTTTGGAACATACCTTTTTTTTCTTTACCATATCTGCAAACATCCCTGATGTTCCTGTCCAGGTGGGTCCAGGTAGGCAGCAGCACTTAGTTGTCCTTGGTTAATATAGAAACTAAGTTGATTGGCCTGAATGGAGGACCATTTGAGTTGAGGAACCCTCTGAGATGTCCAGGACTGTAGGCTAAACTGGAATGATCAAGAAATATCCTGGAAGAAGGCAGTAAGAAATCATGATGGATCAGACCATTCAAATCACAAGGAGGGGATCTTTGTGTGAAGGTAACTTGATAGAATTGTGCTCTAAGGAACCAAGAAGGTAGTGTTGTGGGCAAAGTAATATTTCATATGTTTGGAAGCTTCTCTCAGAATTATCTCACAATAGAAATTCACAGTTTATTTACTCCTTCCTGGGTTAAAGGCTATTTTCATCTACATGTCGTAATTATAAACATGATCTTGGCAAGTCTTCATCTAGTTTTTTGTGGCCAAAGACCTGTTACTATGATTCCTCAACATAGAGTCATTTACAATCCTCACTTTCATTTATGTATACAGCTCAAAAAAAAAAAAAACTTTTCAGTGTTTGCAGACTGTTTGGATCCTTAAACAATACAGCTTTCCCCTCTCCTAAGCAAATATTTCATTTTCTCAAACATTGCATATAGCCATAGCTATTGGATTATTTACCTACAAGTGATAACTTGCAAAAAAAAGTCGTTTTTTTGTCTTGATTGCTTGAAATACTTTCTATTTGTTTCTCTTCTTGCCTTTCATTTTTTGATAACCGATGCAATTCACACTTGAACCTCAATTCCTCACACTTTCCATTCATGTAGCAGTCTCTTCACACAGACGCCATTCACACATTCAGTTTACTAGTTGAATTACCTCACTGTTACAGTGTTGCTTTGTCTCTTTTGTGCATCTTTTGCATCAGTTAACTTTATCTGAATATCTATGTTTACAGATCTTTTCTATCCTTCTCAGCAGTTGGAAAGTTAATAAACATTCCATTAGAACTCAGCAGGCTGAGCCAATAGCCTAGAGGGGTCTGATTTCAATATATAAAAACCAGAAATTTTATAGCTAGCAATTAGCAATAGAGTTTTCAAAATCTGCAGCTTATGTTCACCTGAGGAATAGTGAAGGAGATATTATTTCTGTTTAATTTAGGAGATAAAAATACTGTATCTCAATAAACAGATTATTTAAACTGAGCTTAGTTTTGCAAGCAGAATTTTAATATTAAAACATTAATATTACATTAATATCAAATGAAATATCACTGGTAACTGATCATTCAACATTTCCTAGTAAACAATAACGAAGTGTCTTAATGGTTTTAAAATCTAAAGTAGATTGAGTTCCTATTATTTCATATTTTTGTGTAACATTATGTATATATTTAGAATTGCAACAGTCCCCCTCCCCCCCAAAAAAGATTACAAGGGCTCATTAAGAGATATAAGAATAGTAGTAGGCCTGGTCAGTTTAACACCTATTCTGAGGAAAAAAAGAAAACTGCTATTTAAAGATTTAAAAACATTTGGAGAAACAGATCTTGCTTAAGGATAACCAGTAGGACTTCACTAAGGGAAGATCCTGTCCTAATAAACTTCCAGAGTTTTTTGAGACTGTTAATAAACATGTGGATTGTGGTGGAATATAGTCTGAATTCCCAGGAGGGAGGGGCTGCACTCCAGAAGGTAAATGTCAGGTTTCTATGTTGTCTCAAATAAAATAAATTGCATTTCCAAACAAATAATCTTTGAAGAAATCTTTCATTTTATTAAGCACGACAACCTGTCCCCAATTGTGGCGTAGCCAACACTGACTTCCTGACCCTAAACCTTCCCTTTCCATTCCCCAATTCTCAGCATCTCATTGGCCCTCTTCCAAATCACTCTCCCCATATCTAGTACTTCAGCTCCCAGGAATGTCCCCCCTCCTATCTCATCTCCTAGGGGACATTATCTTCAGGGAAAATAAGTAGGTGAGAAGTCAAGGGTCCTCTTGCCAGCTGCCCCCTCTTCTCCTTCTTATGTCAGCACTAGAGTAAATGCAGGTTGAAGTGCTGACAGTAAAGAAATAATGAAGCTTAGATAGTTTGGTTGGGAGAAAGAGAATTTAAAAGGCTCCCCCCTAGCAATTCTTAAATTGTGTCTTTAACGAAACAAATAGCTGCTTTTGTTGACAAGATTTTTGTATATTGCCAAGGAACACTAAAGGAAACTACTCAGAAATAAACTACATATCGTACTATCATATGTGGTGGACATGTCCAGAAGTGAGAAATTATTGGGCAAGAATTTGAACATGATTACAGAAAATGACACAGCAACATATTGATTTAAAGCCAAAGCTGTTTCTGTTGGGTATCTTATCGGATAAATTTGGTAAAGAAAATGTATATTTGATCATACATTTAATAACTGCAGTGAAAATTATATTTGCACAAAATTGGAAAGCAGAAAAAATTCCTATAAAGGGTGAGGTAATTAAGAAAATATTAGAATGTGCAGAAATGAATAGACTAACAATGGCAGTTAAAGGGAAGGAAGAATCAGAATATTACAATATATGGGGGAAATTTTACCAATGGATAGAGATTGAATATAGACAATAAGCAGTATAAAATTTAAGAAATCTGGAAAGAACATGTTGTAATAAATTAAATTAAAATGTAAAAGCAAAGATATATTAAGAAAATGGTGGTAAATGTTGAATATGATGACACACAAATTTTGTACTCAGATGACACACTGATTGACTAACAATATACCGCTTGTTTAAAAATAAAAATAAAAAACTTTTTTTAAAAAAGAAACTACATGTTTTTCTTGGTTCTTGCACCTGTCAGACTAAAGGCAAGCCAGTAAATACTATTTCAGGGATGTCAAACTCGTGGCCCATGGGCTAGATGTGTCACATGCTGGCCACGCCCACCCCTGGTTTAGCGAAAAAAGTCCCAATATGTCACGTGATGACGTGACACCCCTGACTTAGATTTTCAAAAAACAACCTTTGAAAAAGACACTCTATTCTGACCTGGCCTTCCCAGAAGCAAGAAACAGACTCCCCACAAAGAAAACTCCTCTTTATTTACACATTGGGAATTAACTACATTCCCCAACAGAAAATCCAGGCAAGAGTCCTGCAAGAAGTTAACTGAAACAATAGTCTTTATCAGCTTATTATGATAAATGCAAGGCTGTGAGCTCCCAGCCAGGAGGCTGCAAATTAAGTCAGTTCAAATAGAGAAATAGACAAACCTCAGTTCTGGCAAGGCAGTCTTTGTCACACGAAACACACAAGGAGCAAACTTTCCAGAAATGCGAATGGTTGTCTGCGACAATCAAACCAGTCCCCTTTCCTCCTATTTATTCCTCAGCCAGGGAGGGCCAGTCAGTGTCCACATTTGTTTTGCTTCCTGAGCCAGCTCATTGTCCTCTGTTGTTCACCTCTCCTATCTGCTCTGCGCATACACACATCTGGAACAGGCCCCAGCTGTTCCTCCTCCTCACTCATCTCTGACTCCAAAGGCAGCTGCCTCTCTGGCAAGAAAATTTCAGACGGCCCTGGATCTATCTCTGTGTCTGATGTTGAGCATCCATCAGAGCTCCAGAACTGGCCCAAGTTCTTCCCCAACCTCCTCATCGTCCGAGTCTGCCGCCAGCTCCTCTGGCAGCTGGTGAGCCACAGCACTCTCATCAAAGATTTCTAAGTAACTTAACAGCCATGGAATAAAAAGGCAAATTCTTTTGTGACTATGCAACTGGCTAAAGAAACAAAGAATAGAAATGAATGGACATTTTTTACCATGTTGGGATGGTAAAAAGGAATCCTCTAGGGCAATGGTCCCCAATCTTTATGGGTCTATGGAGCAGTAGCGGCAGGAGGAAGAGGGGACGGTTTTGCATGTGTGCTTGGTGCTTGCACAAATGTAACTTTGTGTGCTCACCTGGTACTTGGGCGGCCCAGTTCCCAATGTGCCATGGACCAGTGCCATAGACTGGGCATTGGGACTCCTGCTCTAGGGTTTTGTCCTAGGACCAGTGCCTTTTACCACATTTATAAATGATCTGTAATTGAATGTGGTTAGTGGAAGTTTGCTGATGACATAACAATGTTCAGAATGGTAAAAAAACACTGCACGTTGGGTGGGAGTGTCAAAAGGCAGATGCTATTCGACGTGAACAAGTGTAAACTAAAGCACATTGGTTCCAAAAATCCTAACTACTCATGCAACCTAATAGGACGAGCAATCAGTAAGTGATGAGATAAGAGATCTTGGACTAATGATGAATAATTTAATGAAGTAGTACATACAAAAATGGTTCTGAAAATAGCAATGCCAATATGATAATACCCATTATACATCAGTGGTGCAGCTACATCTGGAACATTGTGTGCAATTCTGTTTCTTTTTTACATTCTGTTCACTCCTGTCCAATTCTTGAAGACTGAATAAGTTCCTGCAGTTTTCTTGGCAAAGTTTTACAGAAGTGGCTTGCAATTATTTCCTTTCTAGGGCTGAGAGAAAGTGACTGGCCCAAGCCGATTTGTACCTAAGGCACAATTTTTTAGACCAAGTTGGCTCTTACAGTCTTGGTTATTGCAGCTCAAAAATGATGTAGTAGAAGTTTTAGAGGAAAGCAATTAAAGTGATGAAGGGGTTGGAGCAGCTTCCCTATGATAAAAAGCTTGTGACTTTGGTTTTTTTGTTTGTTTTTTTTATCTAGCAAAGAGGCAAATGAGAGGGGGACATATTGAGAAGTACAAAATTATGCATAGTGCAAGTAAAGTGGAAAAAGAGAAACTATTTTCTTCTTCCCAAAATTCAAGAACCAAAAATCACACAATGAAATTCAATCATGGAAGAATCAAGACAGACAAAAAGTCTCCGCCCCCCACAATATGTAATTCACTTTTGGGGTTTGCTACCATAATATGTAGTATTGGTTTCCATCTTAAAAAAAAGGGGGGGGGAGAATTGAAACATTCATGGGGATGAGGGATGGATTAGCAGTGTGACTATCTCTAAAGGTCGTCTGCTTGGAGACCAATGGGCTTTGTTGTGCAGTTGATTGGTCACTCTGAGATCAGATCAATGTCCTTATAGTGAGACATTTGATAAAAGTTTTCTGGATTGCTGAACAGTTACCTCCCTGTTTACAATAAATACTCAGAAAAAGAAAAATATCTCTTATTTATTGTACAGGATTATGAATATTACACTGTGATTGAAGGATGCATCTTTACATTCAATACTGAATTGATCAATATATGGATAGTAAGTAGCTAGAATGATCCACACAATATGGAATAAACACTTTTTGGGGTGCATGAATAATTTTACAAACTTTCAGTTTACTCCAAGCATGCTCACTCTGACTCTCTTGTGAAATTATTAGATGTGAGGACTAATGCTCAGAGTTACATCAAATTACTGAATAAAATGAAATCCATTTGAAATGTGCATGGGGAAGAAGGAAGGAAGGAAGGAAGGAAGGAAGGAAGGAAGGAAGGAAGGAAGGAAGGAAGGAAGGAATAAAACTCCAATCTAAATGGCACTTACTATATATTACTTACTTTACAAGAAATGATTTCAAGATTAAAAGGGCACATATGGCTCCATGGAGTTTATACAACATTTATGACTCTTCTACTTCACAACAGTTTTGCTACTATGAGCAAACTCTTGTCTGCTTTCTTCTAACTTTTACTGTTAAAGCCATTAGTCAGTCTTATTAATTTACAACACATAAATTGGGTTAGTATCACCAGGAAAACATATGATAAATATAAGATATGGCAACTTTTTTTTTTTATCTCACTCTAATAACTCTACAAGGAGCACACAAGTGACTTGTTTGGAGAGAAATAAAATGTTCTAGTTCCATTATTTTGAAATCACTGAATAAATTGTATAGAATGAATGGCATGGGGATTCTCTGTTTTGAATTATGCCTTCCTTAAATATATATTAATGTACTTTTAAAAATAGATTCAAATAAAGGGTTAATAGACTAACTGCTTTTTATTTTTATTGCTTTACCAGTTAAAGCTATTTATGAATGCTTGATTCTTCTCCCTCTTTTTTTGCTGTGCCAAATATTTAAGACTAGAGATAATGCAGATACTGTGTTTTCCAAAACAATATTTTACACAAAGAGGATCAAAAACTTGATCTTATCTCACACACTTTCCTGTTTTGCCCATCCCTGTTTCATACATTCAATTTGAATATGGTTATGATACTCACTTCAAGCCCAGGATATGCCAGGAATGCTATAATAGTCCTGATCTGCTTTTAGAATATAAGGGTGCAGATTAGTCAAAACAAGGTCAGAAAAGATAGAGTTGTTGGTCAGTGATACATCTGGTTCTATCCTGATTTCAGTCTTTGCTCTAGACATCTACATGATACCCCCCTGTTCCCAAAGGGAAAGGTCAATGATTTGGGGGGTCCTCTTTGCTCTTACAAGAGCTACAAATGAAGAGTGATGCAGGGATTTTGCCTAGTTTTGGCTGATGGATCAGTTTTGTACTTATGTGGATCAGGAAGTCTTGATATGTCTTATCACCTTACATCTAGATGACTGCAACATACTCTACATGGGGCAAAATTTCTTTGAAGAAATTTTTGTTGGCACAAACTGCATTAGCCTGGAGATACAGTCCAGTGGTGGGTTTCAAAATTTTTTACTACTGGTTCTGTGGGTGTGGCTTGGTGGGCATGGCAGGGGAAGGACATTGTAAAATCTCCATTGCCACCCCACTCCAGGGGAAGGTTACTGCAAAATCCTCATTTCCTCCCGATCAGCTGGGACTCGGGACGCAGAGAATAGATGGGGGCAAGGCCAGTCAGAGGTGATATTTACCAGTTCTCCGAACTACTCAAAATTTCCACCACCGGTTCTCCAGAACTGGTCAGAACCTGCTGAAACCCACCTCTGATACAGTCATCTAACCAATGTTGTGGCTCCTACAATGGTTACTGAACTGCTTCTGGGTCCCATTCAGAATAATGATAATAATTTTAAAGTGCTGAATGGTTTGGCTCTTAGATACTTGAAACATTCTCTTTCTTTTTTAAAGGTCAGAATACATAAAGTATCACACTTGGATTGGATAACAATCCATTAACAATTTTCTCTGATTTTCAGTTGAAAGGGAGTCTTTCTGCCTATCAGTGCCAGCAGAAATCAGCACAAATAATTGTTAACTCATTAGCAAAGACTGTGAATGCCAGTTATCCTAATATTAAGCCTTCTGCCACTCTCCCTGGAATTGTTTGACTTGATTGCTTGCCTCCCTGTTACACTGACAATCTGTTTTCTGTTATCAGCAGATAGGCTGGCAGCCATTTAAATTCTCATTTAGAAAAATCCACCCCAGAAGGATGAATCACCAAAACCAATGATTTACACAGCATAAAAAGGGAGGAAGGGCAGGGAGGTGCTGAGGTTTTCCAGCCAAAGAGCAGCCAGCTGTGGGAGTAGGGTATTTGTTCATTAAAGAACAGGAGACAGATTATTTTGTATCTCCATGGGGGAACGATGCAATCAGCTCTCTTTCTATCATATTGTCTCATTACAACATAGTTGAAAGATCTTAATAAATGTAAACTCTCTTGCCTTCCTTCTCCTAAGCCGCTAATGTTTGCCACTATCAGATACATGGACGTGGGTTGTTCAATGGTTTGGTCAGATCTGAAGATTCACTGGGCAAGGGGCTTTCTAGTGCCCCTCCAAATGTACTATACTGCTCTGCCTATTCCATTGCTGCAGCTCAAACTTCCTCTTCCTCTGGCTCCATCATTTTTTCCCATCTTAAGGTCTCCTCCAAGCCTCAGTCTACCAGCTGCCACATTTTGTGAGATTCCTTTGAAATGCACATTCCTTATTTCTCCACAGTGTCTAAAAGGAGCATAGAAAAATAGTGCAACCGGCTCTGTACTGTATGTATGGTAAGTACAGCAAGAGATTTCACTCTTTCTCCAAGTATGTCCTTTTTTTAGGGCTCTCACAACCAATTAACAAGCTTGACAACTTGACTAATGGCACAATGCTTAAGTAAACCCTCAGTGGGATCCAACACCATATTCAATGGATGCTTCAATTAAATGGTGAGAGGCCTTGAGAGGGGCCCAGAAAGTTTGGTGCTGTGAACCATGTTTTCAGCATTTTAATTAATTATATGAAGGACAAGGTGGAGACAATGACTTCAATTTTGCAAGATGACACAATGTTATGTAGGATACCCTAAAAGACACAAAACAAATTCAAATGATTCAAGAGCCTTGATAGTACAGGGGTTTAGTGCACCCTGTTATTAACACAGCTGCCTGCAATTTCTGCTGGTTCGAATCTCTCCAAGGCTCAAGGTTGACTCAGCCTTCCATCCTTTCTAAGGTAGGTGAAATGAGGACCCAGTTTGTGGGGGCAATAAGCTGACTTTGTATAAAATATACAAAAGAATGAAGGCTATTGCTTAAAGCATTGTAAGCCGCCCTGAGTCTCCGGAGAAGGGCGGCATATAAATCAAATTAAAAAAAAAAAATGATTGAATTGGGGGCTGAAAAAAAACATGATGATATTTAACAAAAGCCAAGGTTTTTACTTAGGAAAGAAAATCAAAACCAAGGTACAGGATGAAGCATACATAGCTTGATACACATATGAAAAGGAACTAACAATTACTCTGATCATAGACTGTATATCAGCAGTGTCATGTGGCTGCAGAAAAAGCAAACAACATTTTAGGATGCCCAGAGAGTAGTATAAATTCAAAAACATAGAAAGCAATAATACTATATATACTATGATCTTTAGCTATACTATGACTTTGGTAAGATCTTTACCAAGTCTAGATACAGAATCCAGTCAAACAGTCTCAGAAAAGGGCAGGGAAGATGTAGACGGAAATTATTAAGAGAAATTGAGGGAACTTGGAGTGTTAAGACTTGAAAAATTCAGATAGAAGAGAATTAAAACAACAATAATCAAATACTTCAATGCAATAGAGAACAGAACAGAACAGAACAGAATAGAATTCTTTATTGGCCAAGTGTGATTGGACACAGAAGGAATTTGTCTTGGTGCATATGCTCTCAATGTACATAAAAGAAAAGATGCATTCGTCAAGAATCATAAGATACAACATTTAATGATAATCATAGGGAACAAATAAGCAATCAAATCACATTAGGAAACAGTCAATATAAATCTTAAGGATATCAGCAGCAAGGTTACAGCAGGGGTGAAATGCTCCCGGTTCGGACCAGATCGGGTGATCCAGTAGCGATTGTGGCAGGTGGTTCGGAGAACCGGTAGTGATGGTGGCGTGAGGCTCTGCCCACCTGCCCAGGTGTCATTACTTTCTGGTTAACCAGGAAGTAATGTGTTTTTTACCCTCTGTGCATGCTCAGAAGGTTTTGCACATGTGTAGAGGGTCTGCGCATGCATGTGACACATGTGGGTGTGCGTGGCGTGTGCACTTCCAAACCGGTAAGGAAGGTAAATAGATTTCACCCCTGGGTTACAGTCATACAATCATAAGTGGGAGGAGGTAGGTGATAGGAACGATGAGAAGATTAATAGTAGTGCAGACTTAGTAAATAGTTTGACAGTGTTGAGGGAATTATTTGTTTAGCAGAGTGATGGTGTTCAGGAAAAAACTGTTCTGGTGTCTAGTTGTTCTGGTGTGCAGTGCTCTATAGTGTCATTTTGAAGGTAGGAGTTGAAACAGAACCCTTATTCTAGAATGCAAGACAGGGAAGAGTAATTTAGAAAGGCAGATTCTAAATGAGTGTTAGGAGAAATAGTAAAAACAGACCACTACTAGCATCTATTACTCCAGAGTTAGTATTTTTAATTCACAGGCTATGTTTAAGATGTGGCTAAGCAGGAAATACTATAATTTGGATTCCAAGGCTAAGCAAGGGGTTGCACTCAAATGAACTTTATGAGCCCTTCCAATCCTATGATCTCATTTCCATTTTTTGTTTTCTCTACCATTAGCCATGCTCAATGAGTACTTAAATAATTCTTAAACTGTTCCTGATGAGAACATTTGTTCCTATTTTTATTACTTCTAGAAAGTACCAGCTAATCCCTTCCTTTTCATACTGTTTAAGTTACAAAGTGGTTCACCCTTGGACAATAAATACATTATTAGTATTGTTTTATGGCTCTAGTCAAATGGTGACACCTATCCAGCCTTGGCTCATCTCAATAATCTCAACTTTGTTTAATATTTCAACAGTATAGGAGACTACTGGAAATAGCAGGACCAAAGGAAAGACTGTGAAGTAGAAAAATGTCTTTGGAGAAATCAGAATCACAGAATCAGAACCACAGAAGAAATTATGTGCATTTAGTATACTTAGACTTTAGTAAGGCATTTGATAAAGTAAACCCCAGCCTACTTCTTGGTAAGCTAGAACAATGTGGGATACACAGTAACACCACCAGATGAATTTGCTGACCAACCACATTCAGCATGCAATCCTCAATGGAACTACATCTGCATGGAAGGAAGCATGTAGTGGAGTACAACAAGGTTGTGTCTTGGGTCCAGTGCTCTTCATAAATGACTTAGATAATGGGATTGAAGGGTCCCTCATCAAATTTACAGATGACACCAAGCTTGAGGGAATTGCTAACACTTTGGAAGACAAACTCAAGAGTCAGAAGGACCTTGACAGATTTGAGCATTGGACCTTGTCTGAACAGCAGTTCAGTGCTGAGAAAAATATTTTTTCTTTTTGCATAAACACAGATGCAATGAAGGCATAAAGCTTTCTCCCTAGTGTATGTCATCTTCTTTTCATCTTCTCCCATTAATAGACCACCCATTTTCTTAACTTGCTCCTTAAACATTGAAATAATTTTTTTGGTGCTGTTTTTGCCATTTTATTGCAAGTCTTATTCTGAACCATAGACTTCCTGATTCTGTCCTTCCAGATTTGGGCTATTTGCTGATAGTTTGTTCTAGTTATATGCCCCTTTAGGATAGCAATACTAGGATAAATGGCCAATGGTGAACTTGAAAGTGTGAACACTTAAATCCACTTTCCTAACAGGTAACTATAATTTACACAATGAAAATGTTACAAAATTTCATTGGATAACAGGTAAATTCACATAAATAACATCAATATAGGAAGACTTCTACAAAGAAAAATCAAATATATAAGTTGTACAGGTACTCTTCAACTTACAGTTCATTTAGTGACTGCTCAAAGTTACAATGGCACTGAAAAAAGTGACTTATGACCATTTTTAACAGTTATAATCTTTGCAGCATCCCCATGATCATATGACCAAAATTCAGATGCTTGGCAACTGGTTCATATTTATGACCGTTGCAGTGTCCCAAGGTCATGTGATCATTTTTTGCAACCTTCTGACAAGCAAAGTCAATGGGGTAGCCAGATTCACCCAACAACCAGGTTAGTAACTTATCAACTGCAGTGATTTACTTAATAGCTGTGGCAAGAAAGGTTGTAAAATGGGCCAAAACTCATTTAGCAAATGTCTCACTTAATAACAGAAATTTTGGGCTCAGTTGTGCTCATGAGTTGAGGACTACCTGTATTCAGCTTACTGACATTGATTAGATATTTAAACTCTTTGAAACAAGGATAATTGAGCCATATTTCTGGAATTTTAAATGCAAGATAAACAAAGATACTGGAATATACCTTAAAGTCCTAATCTTATATATTTTAATAGTTACTGTGACCTATTGGAATCAAATTTTATTTATTCCACATTATAATGTCACCTCCAAGGTTCCTTCCAGATTCTATTCTATTCTATTCTATTCTATTCTATTCTATTCTATTCTATTCTATTCTATTCTATTCTATTCTATTCTATTCTATTCTATTCTATTCTATTCTATTCTCCTCAAATGGTGATTAAGCATTTGCAATCAAATTGCCAAGCCCAGAGCTCAAACCAACAGCCTAACTACTAACCCGAGCTACTAATATTCAAACATATTTCAATCATTCCATTCCATTCCATTCTAAATAAAACAATTTGAAACTATTTATAAAACATGAAATATTATCAGCAAAATAAAACTGGATAAAGTGCTTTCTACTATAATTCCATTGCTATTTTAAAAAATTGTGATAATTCAAGCAAAGCATTCTAAAGCTAAATTAAAAAAGAAAAGATGAGACAATTTTTTTTAGGTGAGATATAGCCTTAACAAAGGTGAAGGTGCACTATTGTTAATCACTTGTTATTAGAAGCTGAATAAGTCACATTCAATCCACAACACAACATTTTGTGTAAAACAAAAATAAGTCAAAATCGATTGAAATATATACATACATTTCTTTCTCCACATATAGAAGTGACTTCTGGCTAGATGGCTTCTTGTTTTTTAATATCTAAAGTTAAAGCATACAGTATAAATGCTATTCTAAATTCAGACCATGCTTCTGAAGTTCACTGATTTATCTGATGATAATTTACATACTTTAAGGGATCTTTGAATGTATTTTTGCTGAAAGATAAAGATTTTGTTAATCAAGTGTAACAGGAAACGATACTTCAAATTAATGGACTTGCTTACATTGCTGTTTTTTGTATGCAACACCACCCAAATTATAGCATATGCTTCAACTAAAAGAAGCAACAGTTAGTTAAGTTTAAATTGTTAGAGGAGAAAAAGAATTATTTAAGAATTATCTGTGCATCTCATCTATCTTTCGATTGATAGAAAACATTGATCTCTGCTAAATGTGAATTTCACAAATTTTGTTTCTAAAAAAGAATTTCTATTCCATTACTCTGTCTGTCTGTCTGTCTGTCTGTCTGTCTGTCTGTCTGTCTGTCTGTCTACCTCTATCTATCTATCTATCTATCTATCTATCTATCTATCTATCTATCTTTCTATCTATCAATCTACCTACCTACCTACCTACCTACCTACCTACCTACCTATCATCTATTTATCTATCTATCTATCTATCTATCTATCTATCTATCTATCTATCTATCATCTATCATCTATGTTAGGTTAGGTTAGGTTATGATATATCGTATCCCATTTAGCCTTCTGGAAGACTGTGAAGAGCTGATTCTTCCCCTAGACATTGGGCTAGGTGAGATTGTCAGGGTTAGTATTATGGATGGTTGGGGTAGAAAGATTTGATCTGATTTATGCTGTTTTTATGGGCTACCGTGAGCTGCTTAGGATCAGTGTGCGGAATAGGTGACCATATAAGCTCTTTAAATAAATAAATAAATTTATATTTTGTAAAGGGACTGATAGTGAGAAATAATAATAAATGAGCAAATAAATTATTTGTTTCTTGACAAAAAGTAATATTGTACCATCTATTCATGATATAAATGGGAAGATTTATAGAGGGAAAAATAACCAGGTCTTCTCCAGAGCTTATCTGAGACTACTCGCAAACCAAGAATAGTTAAAAATGTCCAGCACAAAAAGAACAAATGGTATTAGAGAACAACAGAGCTGGAGGCCTTCTAGTGTCAGGCAGGAGACAGTATACCATTTCAGACACTATAACAAAGGAATACAACTTACATCATCTTCCAAATTTAAAATCAGGTATTCTAATATGTAACTAGCTCCACTGTTCCCTGGATGAATACTCTGTTCCTGAATCTCCAATTCCAGATTACTGGGAGGTGGAGCTTCAGTTTACCTAGTTTGACACCAACACAAGAAGAGATGATTCAGTTCTTTTTGTGAAAAAAAAAAGAGAGAGCCAAAAACAAGACAAATCTGAGCTGTCTCAGTCTTTTATTTAAAGCTCCTAAAGAGAAAACCCTTTCAATTCCTTTAGTAATTAATTTTCCTATGCTTTGGTTGTTCACTACCTAGACTAACAAGTTAGTTTTAATTGGCATACAGATGAGTTTTAAGTTTTCCTTTAACTCTTCTGTATCTGAACATTTGGTGCTGAATTGCCCCTCCCTCCACATTTTCTTCAATGCTTAATAATATATTGAAAATTCATCACATAAGGCAGGTTTTCATAAAACCAAACATCTTTCTATATTATTGTCTTCTCCACCCCCTCCACCCCCAACAAAAATATAATGCAGGATTTATTCTTTGTTCAGGATATCTGCCTTTCTTTCATCCATCATAGAAAATTGGAGAAATTTCACAATAATTAAGCTTAAGTATGCAAAAAGTGATAGCAAAAGAGAAGTTGATATTCTATTAAAAATCTTCTAAAAAGATTAATATTCCATGTATTAGTGCTTCTGTAAGGGGAACAGATTGACCGCTCCCATCTTGTTCTTAAATTCCCACCATGTGAAAATTGGACCAACAAGACAGAGATTTAGGTACTGTACATGCCTTTGTCCTAAAGTTCCTATTAGACTTCATTAAATCAGTTTAAGATGGATCAACAAACTTGTCATGATCTTCCAGTTGAGATAGTCTGTTTTTCACCATATCCAATCTGGTGGTTATGGCGATAACAGTAGATTTAATATATTTTATAACACTCCCTGATCCCTTTAAGGAAGACACATCTATCTAAGTCTACACAGCTGTTGCCTTCAGGGGAAAGTAGAAGCAGAACTTTCTTGGGTGCCATCCAAGCAATCAACAAACAGACCCTCTTTGATAATAAAACTGGAGTTAATCACCTGTTTCTCCTTCCAACAGTAACATTTAAACAATTGTCAGGATAATAAAACTGCAGGGAATGCCAGAGTATGTTGATGCCTGTCTGACTACTGTGCCATTTCAACTGGAAGCTCTTTAAAGGATTAATCTTGCTTGGGTTATTGTTTGTTAGAATTATAGCCTGCTTTTCTTCCAGATGAAATACACAACCTTACAGCCTCCATTTTGCCTTCAGAATAACCACATTGTGAAACAGAATGGGTTGAGAGATTATGAATGGATGGAATTTACTCCATAAACATCAATGGCATAGGTAGACTGTTTTCACCGTCTATTTTTTTTTTTTTTAAAATACAAAAGTTCCCCCCAAAAAAGAAAAGACACAGAACAAGACATTGAAAAAAGTGCATAAAAAAGAAAACTAACACCTATACATATATTATGCAGCCAACTTGACTCTAAATCTGCACAGTCCATATTTCTTTCCAATGAATCTTCTGCTTTCAAATCACGTTCTTTTGTGAATCTAATTTATTCAGAGTTACATACATCTGAATATTTTCCACAGGCATTATCATTTGATCAAACTTTTAAAAAAAGCTTTCAATGAAGGATTGCATATTACCAAATGGCCTTTTTTCCAAATATCAGACACATTTGCTTACCTGTAATATGATGCCTTCTTGCTCTGTGTAACTTAATAATGCTCTTTGTTGCTCTGTGCAGCTTAACAATGATAAATAAGAGAACACAAGGAACAAAGAATGCTGAAGCAAAGTGAAGAAATAGATAAAGAAACAGGGAAGATATTTTTGGGATATTTTGATCCAAAGATAAAAGAATTTTTTTTAAAAGCTCCAGATAATTTGCAAATTAATAAAATGCAAAAACCCTGTCGTGAGATTCCAAACCACTAATTATCCAGGAACATGCCATCTTTCCTTATGGAAAAATAAAAGTTATTCAAAATAACACCAGAAAGTGGGGTGGACAGGAGAACAGATAAAGCCCAGCTGGGGGTTAAAATGAATCAGCATTCAGCCAGCTGGTCAACTTTTAAAGATAAAAAGCAAAGTGAAACAAAAAATTCAAAAGATGAAGTTAAAATCCAATCATACTAAATTAACTGCTAAGAGGAAGTTGGATGGCCCGTGACTTTCTTACTCCTCCCAAAGGAACTGAAATCTTCAAGACTCCCCTTCCCACATGGATCCCTAGTTGTTTGAAACACAACTTGGGTCATTCCTAAGTGTTCCCATTCAAATCCAGGGAGTAGCACTGCCAGAGAACCAGATTTTGGTAGAAAATTCAGCAGATCATTGGTAAGAAAAAGAAAAATTCCTACTATTCAGCAGTCATCTTGGGGAGGAGTCCCAGTTTAGGGTAGACTAGAACCAAAGGTGGTGAAATTCAATTTTTTTTACTACCGGTTCTGTGGGCGTGGCTTGGTGGGCGTGGTGTGGCTTGGTGGGCATGGCAGGGGAAGGATACTACAAAATCTCCATTCCCACCCCACTCCAGGGGAAGGATACTGCAAAATCTCCATTCCTACCCCTGGCTCTATTAACATCTTAACCATCATACCAAACTATCCTTTTAAAAGCCTGATCCCATGATGCAGTATTTCTCAGACCTGGGAACTTTAAGATGTGTGGACCACAACTCCCACAATTCTCCAGCCAGCCATGCTTCAATTTCACAGTTCTTAAAGTTCCCAAGGTTGAAAAACATTGCCATATAGAATTGTGTCACATAAGCCAACTGATTTGAAAAGGATCAAGTTACGGATGAAAAGTACTTTACAAATGGGCAAAAAAATTCTTGCTTGGAAGGATATCTTTCCATTTGGCTTGTGATATTGTCTCTTTCTACAGAAATCTTAATTTGTAATTGAAATCTGACTGCTTTATATATTATATAAATATATATTATTTTATATATTATCCCATTAAAGCAAGGTTGCTATTAGCTTCCCAAAGAAGAAAGCATGCAATTGAGATCAACAGGCTATCTGCAATTTTAACCAGTTTAAAAAGGGCCTGGTGGCTCAGCAGACTAAAAGCATTGTGATTAACACCAGCTGCCTGCAATTACTATAAGTTCGAATCTCACCAGGCTCAAGGTTGACTCAGCCTTCCATCCTTTCTAAGGTAAGTTAAATGAGGACCCAGTTTGTGGGGGCAATAAGCTGACTTTGTATAAATATACCAAAGTATGAAGGCTATTACTTAACGCATTGTAAGCCGCCTTGAGTCTCCGGAGAAGGGCGGCATATAAATCAATTTTTTTAAAAAAAACAAAACAAAACCAATGACCTCTGAATGGGGTAGCCCTTTAGAGTTCGATTCACTCTGGTTTCCCAGAGGTGGTGCTAACTGAATTTAAATTCCTTTCTTTGAGAAACTAAATTCCTTTCTTTAAGAAACTAAGAAAGTTATCTTTGTATTACTTGCGGTTGTTAAATATTAGCAAGTGAAGGGAAAGATTAGACAGATACGTTGTCCAACTGATCAGAACCACTCAAAAGTTAGATTAACTAAGCCATTTCGGTCTCTGCATAACAGTTTATAGGGCATCTCTTTTGTACCTTCTGCATAAGAGAGTGCAGAAAGAGTCAAATAAAATTATTTCATTGGCTCTAGCAGGGGCGGGTCCTACTTACCTTTACTACCAGTTCGCAATGGGGTCGCGCACACTCTTCTGTGCATGTGCAGAAGCCTCTGTGCAAGCGCAGAAGCGTTCTGATGAGCTTGGGGTCAGTGGGCGGAGCTTCCCGACAGTTTTACTACCAGTTCTATAGAACCGGTGCGAACCGGGGGCAACCCACCACTGAGTTCTAGCCTCTGGCAAGTAATCTTTGATTTCTTTGTCACTTGTTTTCTATATGTTTCTATATGCTGCTACTTCAGAGGTGTCAAACCCGATCACATTGTGGATCGTATTATGATGTATCGGAATTTATTTTTTTTTTTGCCCTTGTGGAGGCTAGGATGGGCATGGCCTGTGCAGTCCAGATCTGGCCCTCGGGCTGCGTATTTGACATGCCTGAGCTATTGTGCTGGAGCCTGGTTTTATAAATGTATACATTTGTGTCTGTATAGGAGGCTATTCTAATCTGAGTTGATTTTATTTGACTTCTGAAATTTTGGTGCATAATCCAGTTTGATGATGGAAAAATGAGATGGAACTTTAATTACATGAAACTTTGCAACCAAACTCTATGAAATAATGTATCCCACTGTCGCTCCTTCAAGGTAAATCAGACTAGGAAACCAAAGTCATGCAGACCAATATTATTTAAAGATATATTAACATGTGCATATTCTTTCTAGCCAGGTTTTACCTACGTAAGCTACGATGTTATGCAGCCCTGGTTCTGTGAAATCTCATTCACAAGTTTCTGGGCTTTTTGTTTCTTGCTGACAGACAGCAGACTCTGTGCTGCCTTTTGGGAGACTTAACATATATCCCCCCCCTCCTTTAACTTCATGACATCTAGGGAGAGTTTGGTCTGAGACATTATCTCAGATTACCATTCTACCCTTTCAGACTTGCCAGACTGATGTTAGCCCTTTGAGGTAGTCCAGATAAGAAGCCAATGAATACCAATTCTGTCTTTATTGTAAGATTGTATCAACAGAATCTTGCAAGTCTGAAAGTATCTCTTCTTTTCTTCCATTTTTTTCTGCTCAGAAAATTAGGGAGGGTCCCTTCTGAAATGCTTTCCATGGCCGCATTCCTTCTGTGGGCTGAGATGTCTCTTATCTGATTTCTGAATAGTCTGTGGTTCTTCTGTCTCCCATTATACTGTTAACATCTGTAGATGATTCCACATTCCTTGCTGACAAAAGATTTCTTCCATTGTTTTTGAAAAGAAGCAGGAAAAGGACAGATCTCTGAGGCACCTCATAAAATAAAGGTCTTCTCTCTTACTATCCCAATATATATTAAGAAATGTGGAAAGGAGGATAACTTTAACATAGTATCATTAATGAATAATGAGAAGGAGAGAGAGGAAATGAGAGTTTAATTATTTCAAATAATAATTGCATTTTAGATAGTGTGTGTTAGGCGAGAGAAATTATGCAATTAAAGAATAAAAATTAATAAATTGCTAGGCTTAGGCAGCAAGCTGATGCAGTTTACAAAGGCTGTTACACAATTCTCCAATGAGACAAAACCACTTGTAACACAAGATCTTCAGCCACCAGGATCTCTGCACCCTCCAGTGGTGGCCTGACAGCAAGTATCATTAGATTTGAAATCACTGACTGCTCCCTACTATGGTGTTTTAAACAATAACCACATATAGTTTCAACATCCAGATGACCACTGTAATTAATTACTAGACAATTCATGTCTTGGGTCATTGTTTTAGAAATATTTCCTTACCAAGTTCTTCAGTGCTTTCAACAACGACAGAGTTTATAATGTGAGTGGGATAATAGAAGTTCTTAAAAATCCAGGGAGATATTCAGAGATGTATCTGCTTCAAAAGTAGCTCATGCTGAATTGTGTAGCATAGTCAAAGATCAGGAGTTGACCACAGGAAATGTTTTCTGACATTTTGTATTGTGTCATAAAATCTATCTATCTATATATAAGCTAAAACCACTCATGCTGTGATCATGAAATCTCCAGAACCGTAAAGCCTACAAACTTGAAATTTGGCACATATGTTCCTCTTGGCTTCTAGGTGCTTGCTAAGAAAGGATTTTTCAAAATGGCCATCAGATCATTAGTATTTCTTATATTATTAACACACTCTGATGCTAATTAGTTAGACGCTCTACTCCCCCTCCCAACCTGAAAATAACTGGAGAAAATGGGATAGGAGATGAGAGGCTTCTGTGGGGCAAGCCTAAGGGAGAGAAGGGGATAGGATAGGAGAGACTTCTGTGGGGCAAGGCTGAGGGAGAGAAGGGCATAGGATACGGGAGGATTCTGTGGGGCAAGGCTGAGGGAGAGAAGGGGAGAGGATAGGAGATGTTTCTGTGGGGCAAGGCTGAGGGAGAGAAGGGGAGAGGAGAGGCTGATCGTAACTACTCATTAATTTTCAAGCTGTAAGTGTTGATTTATCAAGCCCGATCACATAGTTTTGTAGTGGAGCACAGGTATTCAGCTAGTACTTTATAACAGCAGCAATAGCACTTAGACTTATATACTGCTTTACAGTGCTTTACAGCCCTCTCTAAGCGGTTTATAGAGTCAGCATATTGCCTCCAACAATCTGGGTCCTCATTTTACCCACCTCGGAAGGATGGAAGGCTGAGTCAACCTTGAGCCGGTGAGAATTGAACTGCCGAACTGCAGCCAGCAGTCAGCATAGCTTGCAGTACTGCATTCTAACCACTGTGCCACCAAGGCTCATTATGATCATTTTTATATCATAAAATGTTTTATAAAATTTCAATTTCACAGGAGTCATGGATCCTGAATCTTGGAAGCATTCTGTAAGTTAGCCCTTTTTAGGTGTTTTGGTTGACAAAGTTTTGTCCTTTGTTAAAGATTACAGACATTAGAGTTTTAGTAGTATAGTAATTAATTATCTGTATATTTGCTCTCTAGGGTTACCTAGAGTTTTACAGCCATATGTGGAAGTTCTAGATGCCACACTAAATTGTCCCAGACTGGGACAATGATTCTGTGGAGGTCCAGGATTAGAATAGAACAGTTCTTGAACTTCTTGAGAGAAATTAAAACCTGGCTCTTCTCTACACTGTGCTGCTTCAGAATCTGGCCAAATCTGGCACATATCCTTGAAAGAAATACATATAATTGTTCACTACACTAGAGATTTTTGGAAGCTATCCTTTTCAGTTACTACATGCCTATGCACATAACAGCTTCTTCACAGAAAAAAACGCAGAGAATGGCTATGCATGAATATTCATGTAGTGACAGCTGGGAGCAGCTTCCAGAGTAGCTGAGCTGGCCTGGAAAATGACATGGCTGCTTTAACAATTCAAGATGTCCTTTGTAGATATTGCTGCATATTTTAGAAAGCTTTTTCCCCTCCAAGGATTTCCACAGACCTATTTTCCACTGGCTGATATGATTTGCATTTATTTAAAGAAAGAAGGGAAAATGAAAATCTAATTTGACCTAAGTCCCCTGAAACATTTATCAGTGACCTTGCACAGAATTGCAGAATTGAAGTATGGGTTACATAACAAATGAATAGAAAAAACTATTCTAGAATATATAAATGTCTTTCAAATATATTAGAAATATGCACAGCATTTTATCATGCTTAGCGGACATGTAAAAAAGCTAAAAAAATTGGATTCATAAATATACATTTATACAGAGGATTTTAAAGATTAATATATAGGTGAAGCCAGAACTTTTACTTTTAGGACTGAAGGTTAAGCAGTTGGAAAAAGGCCATGGAAGTTTATTTCAATATATAGTATGATTACCACTGCATGATTTCTATATGCACAAAGATGGAAAGATTTGACATTCTCTGTGAGGAAGAATGACTTGCTCAGATGGAGAAACCAACATCTTTGATTAGAGAAAGAATATCTACATTTATTGGTGACTGGAAATTCCTTATGGACTTTTTTTTGCAAAAAAGTTAAAAAATGAACTTGTAATTATGGTTTTGATGATTAGATGATTAGGGATTGATTATAAAAAGAGTCATTATGTAAATTTAGAGAGAAAAGCTAAAATATAATTGTACTTATAACCATTCTGAAGAATATCAGAAGCTACTTCTTTATACCTTTATATTTTTGTTTATATTTTTCTGTTTTTATACTTATTTCTAATATTTTTCTTATTTCACTGTCAGCTTGTTCTATTTTTTCCTCCTTTTTATTGTCTCTGTTCTATTTTAGTTTGCATTAGTTTGCTATAAAACTTTCAATAATATACAAATTACAGTATAGTGTGTAAATAAGTATGTGTGTACTATACTGATTGTATATATGAAGCTTTGTATTTTATTAATGTTATGTTTTATACTAAACTATTTTAAAAGTATTACTTTAATTTAGTTTTTTAATATATAATTTTTAAGATTTTGTACTTAAACATGTTTAATTCTAAAAAAATCCACTTGTAACAGAGAGTTGAGAAAACATTGCAACACTCCATTACTCCAAATATCTTTTTTAACAGATGTGCCCTCCCATTAGATACTCTTTCTTAGTTTGCAGATGCTTTTCTTTTTCTCTATCAAAATGGGATTGTTACAAAAGTCTGTGTTCTTTTCTTAATTGAATGTGTTTGAAAAGTGTGAAGGTGCAATCTATTGTAATTAATGCTAATTAATTATTACATGGTCAAATGAATAAGCAAAGCACAGCCAGATTCTGAAAAGTTAATTATATGAAAATTGGATAATCAATTGCATGTTTGAATGCATGCTTGTGTGAGTGAATGGCTGCTTGGCACTGCTCTTCATTTCCCTTTTTCTTTTAAAAGAAGTTGGAGCAGTATTTTGGGGGAAAAATTGCTGAAAACTGAACCATTCCCTAAATGTTTCCTGACTGGGAGAAAAAGTAAAGAATCAATCATGCTTTGAGAAAGTAAAAATTACATTCCAGGAAGTATTTATTTAAAAGGAAGGTATTAGCTAATGTTTAGTTTTAAAATTTTTACTTAACTTTCTGAACAACTGAAATGTTAAAATATGTCTTTGTATATTTACGGTAGATTTCTTACAATATCTAGTGCAGTGTTGGTGGTTTCTGGTGCACCGGCCAGTTGGTCTTAGTGCGCGCATGCGTGCCAGAAACCGTAACACTAGGTGGACAGTGCACATGTGTGCACCAGAAACCGGAAGATCGTCTTCCCGGAGCGCACATACGCACCTGGCGGCTGCCTTTCTATTTCCCAGTGCTCCTGCACATGTGAAGACCAACTGGCAGGCACGCCGGAACCTGGAAGAGCAACAGGAACAGCTCACATGCCCAGAGAGATAGCTCTGCATGCCACTTCTGGCACGCGTGCCATAGGTTCGCCATCATGGATCTAGTGTGTTTTGTGGTTTGTGTGTGTGTTGTAGGCTAATTATTGTGAATAAAATTTTCAGTCAAAAAAAGAAAGTAAAATTTAATTTCACAAGCTTTCAACTATATGAGTTTAGTTAGTACAATAAAGAAAATAACCTAATTCTTCCATCTTTCTTTGGAACTGAGAGTTTTAAGAAGTGTCAAAAAACCCTATTCCACATAGGTGGATATGTACTGAATCTACGTTTCATCTTGGAACTGCTGGAGCAGGAAATAAAGGTAGAATCTATCTCCACAAAGGCTATTAGTCCTTTGTGGAGGTCAAATCACTTTCTGGTCAGCTTGAGATCAGCTGTTTTTGCTGATTTCTGCAAGGGTGATGGACTAATAGATGTTTGGGGAATTTCTCAGCCATACAGTGGGAGTTCTATGGTCAGCCAAATTGCCCTCTGGAATTTGTAGGCAGCTAAAGCTTTGGACAGGATTTCTTCCTTGTGGCCTCTTTTCTGACTCCTGATTGGTCCAGGATTTTCTTGGATTACTAAGGAGCTCCAGAAAATGAAGAAACAACATTATGGTAGGACATTTCTTTCTTTTTTCTTTTTAATTTGATTTTTATTATAACAAATAGTGATACACTCAATACATTTTTGGTTCAATGGTGCAAATACGTACATATATATATCTACATGCATTTTTAGTTGTCTTTTATTTGATATTGATTGTTAAAGCTAAGTTTAATTTTAAGACAATTGAGGATAATAGTGCTCCAATCTCTAAAAATAGATGTAATACTATTCATTTCTCTATGGACTTTGTTGATTAATTAGTGCTTAATCTCTATACTCTATTTCCTTCTTTATTTCTTTTCCCCATCCATTCATACCACATGTCCCACACACTATAAAATTCCGAATCTTCTCTGTCATTAATTTCTGAAGTCAATTTGTTCATTTCAGCGCACTCCAGTATTTTCCCAATAACATGTTCTTGAGGTGGTGTTTGTTTTTCTTTCCAATACTGGGCAAGGGAAATTCTAGCGGCTGTCAGAATATGTATAATTAAGTACTTTTTCTTTTTTGCATATTCAATTTTCAGGATTCCCAGGAGAAAAGCTTTTGGTTCGAAATCAAATTTTTCTTTTATTATTTCTCTAATCCACATCCATATCATCCTCCAGAATTTTTGTGCCTGATTACAAGTCCACCAGCAGTGATAGAAAGTACCCTGCTGATGATCACATTTCCAACATTTAGGGCTCGAATTGGGGTAGATCTTCGCTATCCTAGCTGGGGCCATATGCCATCTATAAAACAGCTTATATTGGTTTTCCTTGTAAGACGTCGCCTTTGTCTTTTTAAGATTATTATTCCATATCGAATCCCATTCGTTCAGATTTATATTCTGTCCGATATTTTTGGCCCATGCTAACATCGGTTCTTTAACTACTTCCTCTGCCATATCGTACTCCAATAAATAATTATATAATTTGGCTAGTATTTTGTCATCTGTACCCACCCATATCTTGTCAAATCCATTTATGCTCATCTCTATGCCAAATTCCTCCTTATCTCTTTTATATCGGGATTTAATTTGATTATATGGCCACCAGTCTATAGAAGTACCTTGTTCCATCAATTCTTCCCTTGTTTTGAGATTCCCTCCCCCATCTAATAACTCATTGTATCTGACAGTTTTACCCATTTCTAATACATTTGGATATATTATAGCCTCCATGGTAGAGAGCCATCTCGGAATTTTCCTATAGTGCTTCTGTCTCATCTCTCCCCATATTTGTATCAAGATCTCCCTTATTTTATGCCTATGAAAATAAGTTTTCGTCCTTTTCCCAGTATCCCAGAGATATGCATGCCAATCCTTCTGGAGATCATGCCCTTCTAAAGTTAACCATCTTTTATTTCTCAGGGTTGCCCAATCTTTCAGCCATACTAGGTTTGCAGCTGTTTGATATAACTCCCATTTAGGTAATCCGAAACCCACTCTTTCCTTCTTGTCCTGTACGTTCCTAATTGCTATTCTTGGTTTCTTTCCCTCCCAAATAAATTTTGAGCTCCAAAAAGAATTTTTTATCTAATTTAACAGGGACCATTTGGAATAAATACAATAGCTTGGGTAATATACTCATTTTTATTGCCGCAATCCTGCCTAATAGTGATATCTGTAGTCTTCCCCACAAATTGCCCTCTGGAATTTGTAGGCAGCTAAAGCTTTGGACAAGATTTCTTCCTTGTGGTCTCTTTTCTGACTCCTGATTGGTCCCAGGATTTTCTTGGATTACTAAGGAGCTCCAGAAAATGAAGAAACAACATTATGGTAGGACATTTCTAACCAATCTTCAATTTTTCTTTTTAGAGAAGATTGTGGGAAAAGGAGTAGGCTATCAGCAGCAAAGATCCCAGATGAAGTGAATTATCTAGATCACTTTCATTCAGGATTCATACTGGACAGAGCAGAAATGGCAGTGGTCACTTTGTTGGTATCTGTGTTGTGGAAGTTCAACTCTTCTAGTCCTGTAGAATTCCCAGAAACTTTTGATTCCACTTACTATGGCAATCTTCTTCACATCCAATGAAGACTAGAAGTTGGGGAGGTGCTCTATTACAGGGAATAGTATTAATTCATGGTACGTGGGAATGGGAAGTCCAGTCATTGGTTTCTACTCTTTAGAATACTACAGAGTTCAATGCCCTCCCCCATGCTATTCAATTTCTATGTGAAACTGCTATGGAAAATTATCCACTGGTTTGAACTAAGCACATACCACAAATTAAAACAAAAACAGGCAGAACATCAACCAGACCTTAGTGGCTCCTATCTTTGGTTTTTTTTAACTAAGCCTTCTTGAACAGTTGTTCGAAGATGATTGCTGTGCTTTTCACTGAAATACTGGATCCCATCATATTGCAATTTATACAAATTTAATTAACAATATAAGAAGAGAATGAGACATGAATTAACATAGAAATGAATGTTTAACATGCTTTAAAAAAAAAAAACTAACCCTGCAAACTAATGAAAAGCAGCTATAAGAGAGAAGCTTAACTCTTGATCATTGTCTATGGAGATTCTCAGTCATCCAGGTCATGGTTGTCCCAAAGGTGCTTTTTCCAAAAGACAACTGGGTTTTCTTGGGTTTTGTTTTTTCTTTTAAAATGTTTTCCTTGGATGAGAAGCAAAATGTTTTCAAAGAAAAAAAAACCAAGAAAGTCCAGCTACCTTTTGGAAAAAGCACTTTTGGGACTCTTGATCATTATTTTGCTCTGTTTTGATCTCATATACCGTATTTTTCAGAGTATAAGATGGACCGGAGTATAAGACGCGTCTTAGTTTTTGGGGAGGAAAATAAGAAAAAAGCTGATTGGCAGGTGGATCGGCCTCCTGGAATACCCCCAATCAGCTGTTCCCAGAGGTGAATTTTAGCAACAGGTTCCTTGGTTGTGAGCTCTGTGCCTTGCTTTTTTTTTTTTTTTTTTGCTTTTTTTCTGCCTTTGAAACTTCTGAAACGCTGTTTCAGAAAAACTTTTTCCTACCTCTGAAAGCCTCTGAAACAGCTTCAGAAAAAAAGCCTCTGAAGCTCTGTTTGGAGGCTTTTTTTCTGAAGCTTCGTTTCTGTTGCTTTTTTCATCCTCTGAAACCTCTGTTTGAGAAGCTGGGTGGGGCTACATTCGGAGTATAAGACGCACCCAGATTTTCACCCTCTTTTTTTGGGGAAAAGGTGCATTTTATATTCCAAAAAATATGGTAGTTTAGAATCTGTATAGGGATGAATAAGTGCAATCAAACAGATATACACAAATGTGAACAATGGCTTTGTAATTTAAATGGTGGCTGTGAACAATATTAATTTATACATTTGGATACTTTACTTTTTTGCATCATTTATATGCCTGCTTCCCACATTGGGCCTGGCCTATCCAGAGCCAATAATTTGTACCAAGCCAGGCATACCATGCGTTCAAATCATTCTGTTGCTGAATTTAAATATTTAGTTTAGCTACAACACAACCAGCAATTTGAAGCAAGATCAATGGTGAAGTATGCTGGAACTTATAGAGCCACCATAACTGCTTCTCAAGTTATCTGGCAATTTACCAGTTTAGGAGAATTAACAACTCTCCACAATTTCATATTTCTCATTCAGTACATCAAAATTCATTTTTTTTTTAGATTTGATCTACTTCATCATAAAGTTCTTCAAAAAGCACAGCACTTGCCAGGGCTAATTGGTATACCTATCAGTGAAAGCTACTTTCTGAGGAATCATATCTGTCACTCAAATATTTCTTGGTACTTTTACAGAAAATTATGAAATCATTGCTTTGTTTCTTTGCGACCTCTCACTTCTGGCATTTGCTTGTTGAGTTTGGTATCCGCTGCAAATGGTCCAAAGCTGCCCCTAATTCTGCTTTTAAATTTCTTAGAGATACCTGTCATGTGTTCATGTTTTGTAAGGATGCTGAGTGACTTAGCTTCCAACATTTCAATAAAATTTGTAAAGGATTTGATCCCATGGCAAAGAAGAAGAAGAAAAAAGCCTGACACGTTATTTTCATTTGTTTCATCTCTAAAACAATCCCACAGTATCCTGGAGCATTTGTCCTCACCTGAACTTTGAAAACATCCTGTCATTTTAACTACTGGTCAATAGCCGGAAGCTGAGATAGCATCTTGTTGAACAATGTGGAAAGCGATTGCAGTGATGAACAAAATCACAGAAATCCTTAAATTGACCTCTTCTGCTAACAGAACACTGAAATATGTACATATCTTGAGAAGAGTGCTGTATGCATCTAAACCAATTATTCCTGCAGTGTATTGTGTTGAACTGTGCAGAACATGCAACAGACAATTTTCAGCAACCGTATGTTGGAAGGTACAGTATATGTTGGGTTTTTGATAAAATTAAGTGTGGAAAACAGCGGTATCTAACATTGTCCACACTGTATGCTGACAGTTTAGGGAGCTGCTCAAGCTCACATAATAGACTTGTTATGTATTTCATAGCCTCCCAACTATCACTTTATAAATTCCAAAACACATGCCTTCTCAAAAATATTTTTTAAGTTTGTTTATAAGATTTATATCTTGCCTTTCTATCTCTGTAACAACTGGGGTGGCTTGCAACAACAAAGATGCAGAATACAAGCATAAACACCATGTAAAATCCAAATAAAATAAAATAAAAAATTAAACTAAATAAACAGGTAAAATCTTGATGTGTTTTTACCAACTTCCTAAATATTGGGAGAATAGATTAAACCTTATAGGCAAATGAATTTCAAAGCTTAGAAGCCAAAGGGAAGAAAACCATTTCTCACAGACCAGATAATTGAACCTCTAGAAGTAGAGTACTTTTAGAAGGGTTTTCCTGCCTATCTGAGAAACCAGGTAGATTCATAGTAGTAATCAATACATGGGGAAATGCTGTATATCTCCTTTGTTAGAGGCAAAAGGTAAAATAAAATTTACAATCTTTTGCTTTGATAAAATCCTAATTCTTTTGGATAAATATGGTGCTAGCACATTTTCACATAAACTTTTGACCTTTATTTTATCATATGACAAATATTTTACTGAACAGTTTTTTAATCAACATAATAAACACAGTTTACATAGACTTCTGTAAAGCTTTTGATTCAGTGGTACACAACAAATTACTTCTAAAACTAAAATCCTATGGCATTTCTGGACTCCTGCATAAATGGATAGCTGCCTTCCTGTCAAACAGACAACAAGTGGTCAAAATTGGAAGCGCTCTATCAAATCCTGTATCTGTTAATAGTGGTGTTCCCCAAGGCAGTGTTTTAGGTCCAACACTCTTCATACTTTACATAAATGACCTTTGCGATCATATTAAAAACAACTGTGTTCTCTTCGCTGATGATGTTAAACTATTCAATACCACCGACAATGCAACTACCCTTCAAAAAGCCCTTGACTATGTGTCAGATTGGTCTAACAAGTGGAAACTTCAAATCTCAACCAAAAAATGCTCTGTCTTGCACATTGGCAAAAAAAAAAATAAATCAAAACATAAAATACATATTAGATGTACATGACCTTGTAGATGACTCTCACTCTGTCAAGGACCTTGGAGTACTAATTTCTAAAGATCTAAGTGCCAGAGCCCACTGTAACAACATTGCCAAAAAGGCATTAAGAGTTGTTAACCTAATCTTGTGTAGCTTCTTCTCTGGTAAAGTTGTACTACTAACTCGAGCGTACAAAACATTTGCTAGACCAATTCTTGAATACAGTTCATCTTTCTGGAACCCGCATTGCATATCGAACATAAATACAATCGAGAGAGTCCAGAGATATTTTACGAGAAGAGTCCTCCATTCCTCTAACCGCAATAAAATACCTTATGCCACCAGACTCCAAATTTTGGGCTTAGACAATTTAGAACTATGCCAACTTCAGTCTGACCTAAGCATAGTACATAAAATTATCTGCCACAATGTCCTTCCTGTCAATGACTACTTCAGCTTCAACTGCAACAATACACGAGCAAATAATAGATACAAACTCAAGGTAAACCACTCCAAACTCGATTGCAGAAAATATGACTTAAATAAGAGTGCCAAGAATGCCTGGAATGCACTACTTGACTCTGTAGTTTCTTCCCCAAACCCCCAAAACTTTAACCTTAAACTGTCTACTGTTGACCTCACCCCATTCCTAAGAGGTCTGTAAGGGGCGTGCATAAGTGCATCAGCGTGCCTACAGTCCCTGTCCTAATATTCCTTTTTACTTTTACTCTTTTCATGTATTCAAATTATGTCTATACTTTTACCTGTTATCTTATATATGCTTGACAAATAAACTTATGATTATGATAATTATTACACCAAGTCTATACTTGCATTGGAGAAGTCAGGGGTCAGCAAACTATAGCCCATGGGCCAAATCTGACACACTGTCTGTATTTGCATAGCCTGAAATGAGTGGATCTTTGGGCAGAAGAACATCGCACTCGAGGCTCAACCAAGCAAGAGGTTGAGATCTGGGTGTCTTGCAAGGTAATAGTGGCCTATTAACAACCTCATTGCTGGTGAGCTGGTACCATACATACAATGCCGCCATGTTCCTTAACCTGCCAACCAGACAACTGCATCCCCAGGGCACAAGATCTGGTCATTTACAGAAGACGTTTGCTGTCTCCGGGTTAGTTGAAACTTCACAGCATGGCAGACTCTGCAAAGTTCAGCAGTACTTCTTGTACCATCTTAAGGTATCACGGTTTATTTTGGAAAGAAAATAAAGGTGACATTCTTGCCCAGGGGAGAGTTCAATTTGTGCTTCTTAGACAAACTGTTCTTTGGGAGAGCAGCTGCTGCTTCCTTGCTGCTAATATTATAACAGGGCCTGGTGGCTCAGCAGACTAAAAGCATTGTGATTAACACCACCTGTCTGCAATTACTGTAAGTTCGAATCTCACCAGGTTCAAGGTTGACTCAGCCTTCCATCCTTTCTAAGGTAGGTAAAATGAGGACCCAGTTTGTGGGGGCAATAAGCTGACTTTGTATAAATATACAAAAAGTATGAAGGCTATTGCTTAACGCATTGTAAGCTGCCCTGAGTCTCCGGAGAAGGGCGGCATATACATCAAATTAAAAAAAATATATCCACAGGGAACAAAATGGCTTAATAATCATCCTTTATATATTCTTCATTACGCATGTATTTTCTTTTGATCATTTTCAATTAAACAAAGTTACAGGTAGTCCTCGACTTACACCAATTTGTTTAGTGACCATTCAAGATTACAACCGTGCTGGAAAAAGTGACTTACGATCGTTTTCACACTTATGACTGCTGCAGCATCCCCATGATCATCCCCTGATCAAAATTTGGATGTTTGGCACTGACTCATATTTATGATGGTTGAGGTGTCATGTGATCATTTTTTGATGACCTTCTGACAAGCAAAGTCAATGGGAAAGCCAGAGTCTGCAAACTTTAACAAATTGAGATTATTTAGCATAATTTCCAGACATCTGTCCATCACAGCAGGAGATGTTCTGAATACAGGGAGGCAAGAATGTTTGAGGACTGGAGAGGTACCCCATTTTTATGGAATTTGGTGCAGCTGCATATACTGAAATTGTGCTAATCTGACCTTGGGAACAAAACTGTAGACCAGTCTTAAAGTCTTGACAACTTTAAGACCTATAGATTTCAACTTCTAAATTTCCCAGTCAGCCATGGTCCCTGCTATAGACAGAATTATAGTAAATAATTTTATGGTGCCATCATCTCACCAGAAAAAAAAAAAAAAGCACAGAATGTTTCAATGAAAATATTTTAAAACTCTGCTATGCAGATGGGTTTTTAGAAAAAAGTATTAGCTAATATTAACTTTCCTCCCCTGGCTCTTTATAATTATCTGCGCTGTATCACTGTGTATATTCAGTGATTATCTTCCATCAGAGTAATATTGCTCAAGTCCTCAAGACCTTATTCAATTAGGACCATAGAAAATGTTAACTACAATCTATAAAATGTGTGTAACTGTTTATTAGTTAAGTACTACATACAAGAAATGGAGCAGGAATATCTAGAGATTCTCAAAGTCAAATTTGAAACATTAATAAGGCCAATAGCAAATCAATAATTCCTTTTAACTTCACTTTTCCTTTTTTCTTGGTATCATAAACTTGTTCTTTCATTAATGTTCCTTTTCAGAAACAGGAAAATAGATAGATGTACTGTGTGTGTAGCAGTGGTGGGTTTCTCCCGGTTCCGCCCGGTTCCCCCGAGCCAGTAGCAGTGACGATATGATGTCACCAAACTGGTTCTGCCCCCCCGCCCGCCACCCTCAATGTTATTCCTACCTTTTATTTCGCCCCACCCCCAATCTATTGCTGCCTTCTGAGTCCCAGCTGATGGCTAGAGGAAAAAAAACTGTTTAAACTCTTGCCGCGGGGCTTCAAAAGGCCACCCTACAGCTGATAAGTGTTAAAAGAAAACAAATGAAGAGACCGGTGACTGCAAAAATACATGAGTAGATCAATGCCTGCAAAAATACATGAGTAGACCAGTGTCTGTCAAAATATATGAGTAGATCTGTGCCTGCAAAAATAAATGGGTAGATCGGTACAGCTCTGCAAGCAGTTAAAAGCCTGGTAGACCAGTACCTCTGCTAAATCCTAAATAATTGTCATATGACCACCAAGCCACGCCCACAAAATAAGCCATGTCCACAGAATCAGTAGTAAAAAAATTTAGAATCCACCCCTGGTGTATAGATAGATAGATAGATAGATAGATAGATAGATAGATGGATGGATGGATGGATGGATGGATGGATGGATGGATGGATGGATGGATGTACTGTGTGTGTGTGTGTGTGTGTGTGTGTGTGTGTGTGTGTATGTATGTCCGACAAGTTATATCTGACAAGTTAGCCACATGCTCAGCTTCTTGAGAGATGCTCTCCTTTCTAATGATTAAACATCTGGAGTATCCAATTAAATGCTTATTTGGCTCAACATCCTGTTTCCAACATGACCAATCAAGGCAAATGGGCAATTTTCTTCTGCTGATTTTGATCCCCAGAAACTGTCATTTAGAGGAATATATCCTGATGGAAACTTGCATATATCATCTGGTAGTAACAAGAACACTGCAAAGTATTGCCAGAATTGGACTATCATTAAGCAGCTGGAGATGGCCATCTCACATGGCAGATGCCAAGCAGTAACCTCAGATTGATTTATGTTTAAAATGTGCATTCTATTTTCAATTCTAGTTTTTCAAAATAAAATTTATGTGCCATGTAGCCTATCCTAAATTCTGCAAGTTGTCTTTGTCTACCACTCCTCCTCCTCCTGTTTTCCCTGCAGATGCAGGGTCTGCTTTTTGGGTCAACAAGCACCATCTTGCATGATCAAATACAGCATTTGTGTCCAGCTGGGCATTTCTCATGTCTGCATTTATTGCATCTTGCCATCTTTGCTTCGGCCTTCTATGTGGGCACTTGCCATCTATGTTAAAGTGAAAGGCAATGTGGGCAACGGCGTGGAAGCTGCTCGTAGAACGTAGCCATACCACTGTAGACATTTCTTTCGCATTTTCTTTGATATTGGAGCAGCACCCATTTGCTTCCAAAACGCGTCATTGCAGACATGGTCAGGGAGAGAAACATCTAATTTCTCCAATGAAGCATATACATCTCCATGGGGTGTAAGATGCACTCAATGCATTTGGGGACCGGCCAGCACTCAGTACCATATAGAGCTGCTGGGTGCACCATTGTTTTATATACCTTTGATTTTAGATGGATTGGCAATGCTTCAATCACAGAGCACGCCAGAGATCTCCTTCCACTGTAACCATACTTTGTTCACTCTTGTGCACATTTTGTCTTTGATGCTGCTATCTTTGTAGAAAAGGTCCTAGGTAAGAGAAGGGTTTGGTCTTCCCTAGATTTTCACTGCTGCTATGGTGGGAGTGTTTGGGCTGGTCTCTAAGTACTCACACTTTTTAATATTGAGGTACAGGCCAAATTGTCTGGTTATCTCCTACAGTTTCAGAACTCACTGCTAACTAGATTGTACAGGGCTCACTTTCCAGCACAGATGGATTCCAGCAGTTCAGTCATTCCTACTGTTGCCTTAAGGTTAATGTCACATCCCTTCACTGCAAAGCATGATTACATTCTTAAGATTTTCCATTTTAGTGGAACCGCCTTTAAGTTTTTATTTTTTTACAGAACAGCATGACAGATGTTACCAGTGACAATTGCATTTTTCTGCAATTGGGTTGTACAAATACTGGGGGCAAAATTTATGCTATTGGTCAGAATGAAAAATGGAAGAAAGGACCATTTAGAAGTTTTATCTGATTATCACATCACCTAGGGTAATAGACAATGAAAATTTTTATCTCACTTTCCCTCAGGTCTAACTTTGCTGCTGTTGCTTACTCAATTTGCATTGAAGGTAATGGATGAACCCTTATTTCTGGAGTTACATTTTTCTCTGACCTAAGCAAATGTTTACCATTGGTTAGGAACCAATTGTTTCTTAATTTTCGGTTGATTGAACTACATACATGATGTTCTGCAGAGAAAGAATGTTAGCAAAGAACATTAATATGCTTAATAGCTTGTGAGGTTTTAATAGCTATACATGTAATTGCTAGATAATTGTGATTATTTGTTTCATCCTACATTATGCAGAGTGACTTATGTTATCAGTGTTAAGAATTAACTTTAACATCATCTTGTTTAATGATCTGTGGATGAAAAAGTCCTTTTCATGGCTACTATGAGTAGAGTAGAGTAGAGTAGAGTAGAGTAGAGTAGAGTAGAGTAGAGTAGAGTAGAATAGAATAGAATAGAATAGAATAGAATAGAATAACAGAGTTGCTGTCAAACCAAGTAACAATCAGATTCTTTTAATGTAGACTTTTCTAACTTTAATTTAATATGAGGAATAGATGTTATTGTTACTTATAATCTCTTGCACATTAAGAGAGAGTAACAATGAACTGTACATTATTCATACTATATGCATGCATTACAGCGGTGGGTTTCACATTATGTTACTACCGGTTCACCCCGTGTGTGCACACTCGCTTCGGAAGGCAGGCACGCGATTTGTGCGCGTGCCTGCCTTCCATGCATGCGCCCGGCCTTTCGCGCATGCACCCAGCTTCAAAAATGTGCCTAAATAGGATGCGATAGAGATGGGGGTGGGAAGGTGGGCGGGCCTACCCGCGATTTCCGCTACCGGTTCGGGCGAACCAGTCTGAACCAGCTGAATACCACCTCTGATGCGCTAATAGGAACAGTTATACCAAAAGAATTCTGATTTCAAAATTGGCTTGTATCTATACAGATATACATGGCATCATTTTCATACATGTGTGCTTTGTTGCTGTTTTCTCAATAACATCTTAATTCTTGCAAAATGGTCAGTTTGATTCTATTGATTTCTATTAAAGTGGTCTCACGTATTTTATCTGATATTTGAGCTTCTATAGGAAATAAACATTTTCCTCAGGATTTCAATACTGGAATGAGCTTTTTCTCTGAAGGCTTCCTGAAACCACAAAATTAGTTGAAGTTTTCATGATATTTGGGAAGGAAAATTGTAAATGATCTCATCACTGGTTTTTTCTCCTCCATTTTTTTGGGGGGAGGGGCAAGTTGAAGTCTCAGTAATTTGAAGTACTACAGATAACAATTAAAAAAAAAATCTGTAGTTTTTCATTAGACCAGAATGATAATGTCTATTGCATTGTTGGCAACTGTCTTTCCATTTCAGACATGAACAGATGTAATTTTGGTGTAGCCATATATACTTCCACAAGTTCATCTTGTTGAAAGATCTAGCTCTGGCATGTACAGATCAATCCAACCTTTCTGGATGATGTTTAAAGGCTTCTCACTGTAAATGTCTATGGTAACGAGGAATCTCTCTGTCAGAAATCAATGTGTCCCTCTTAAAATAATCTAAACTACTTTGCGTTTCAAATATGAGTCTTGAACAAATTACATATTTTTCGGAGTATAAGACACACCTGAGTATAAGATGCAGGTTAGTTTTTGGGGAGGAAAATAGGAAAAAAAAATCTGCCTAGCCATTCATCTGGCTAGCGTCCTTAGTCTGGTTAGCTTCAGCACATTAGTTTGCTGGTTTTTTATCCCCTGCTTGGGGATAAAAAACAGCTTCTAAGGCACAGCTGAGAGGAAGCAGCAATGAGAAAAGCAGGCAAAGCACTGTGGGGGGGAGGAGATCACTTCACTTGGCTAGGGCCTAGTTAGGGCTGAAAAAAAGCTTCTAAAGAACAGCTGAGAGTTGGAGCAAAGCATGGAGATTGCTTCACTCGCTAGTGTCTCGTTAAAGCACAGCGGAGAGTTGAGGGAGCAGGCAAAGCTGGGAATATCACTCGCTAGTGCCTCGTTAGCACTGAAAAAAAGCTTCGAAAAAACTACATTCGGAGTATAAGACGCACCCAAATTTTCAGCCTCTTTTGGGGGGGGGGGAAAGGTGCATCTTATACTCTGAAAAATACAGTAACTGTTTAAAACATCAAGACCTTAATTTCCTTTTTTCTGTGTATAATAACAGAAGTAAAAAGATAGTCTTATACATCTGTCAGATCAAACCATAATTGCACAATCAAAATAGACATAAAAACAATTGAAATATTAACCATGAAGAATTGTTAAAACCATGCAAATAACAAGCTACGTGACAGATCTTTTCCATAACTAAGAGCTGTGTTTCACATTTATTTGTGGTAACCGACAATTCCTTTCTCACTGCAGGTAAGAAGGCCAGCCCAACAGTCGTTGTCCATTCTGGTATACATCAAGGTCTAATTTAAGTGATAATAACTTCAAATATTAGGCTGAAGCAGGCTCCCACTCTGCCTCTATAGTGAACAAACAGGTGTTGCTTGTTCCAAGCATATAGTTAAGAAGTTAAGTAAACAAAAGATTCTAATGGTTGTAAGAGAATTGCATTTCACATTTCTTCTATTGTTACCAAGAAAAAGGCTCTGAAATACCTGCAATTCTCAGTCTAAATGATGTAACTTCTGCTGCTGGTCATTATTTGGCAAGTATATGATAACTTTCCACAAAGACTCAATAAGTTATTTCTGGTGGAAATGTGCAATATCCAGAAGAGCTTGGAATCTGTTCCCAAGATGGTAATAGAAAGCAGCTCTGGAAAGAACTTAAGAAATAAGCTGTAACTGTTCAAGATTACTTTTCATTCTTATTCAGCTTCTTAAAGCAAGCCATGACATCAGAATTTCTTTCCTTAGGTAAATATAATGAAAAATTTACACCAGTAGCTGTTAAAATGCACTGGTGGCTAGCAGATAAATTTAGAAATTTACAACCAGTGTCTTGCACAGATATGCAAGTTTTATAGGAAGTTATGGTGTTCTCAGATCTCCCACTGCCTAGCCTATGCTTCTCAGGATTGCATATACAGCACTGTTTTAAAGGTAGTTTCCACAGTCCAAGTGGCAAATATGTAAGAAGTATCTTGTTAGAATGCCTCAAAGAAGGTTAATGTGCTCTGAAAGCATAGTTAACAAATCTGACTATTCTTATACAAAAGAATAGTCTAGGTAAGGTTAAAATGACCTGAGATTTTCATTTCTTCTCCTTACCATCAAACACAAATTCAATTATTTCTAGCTTTGTTGATCTGCCAAGTCAGCTTTCAATAATTTCAGTGTCTAATTTTTCTTTTATATCCTTCCTCTCATTGCAGTTAGTGATTAGGTATACATATTATTCAAATCAATGCAATGTTAAGAACCTTAAGGTGATGTAGGATAGTAAGACTGCACTGAAAACCTATTCAAACTTACCCAGTCTGGAGCCTGGATAGCTCAACAGACTAAAAAGCCTGTTATTAACATTCAGCTGTCTGCAATTATTTCAAGTTCGAATCTCACCAGGCTCAAGGTTGACTCAGCCTTCCATCCTTTCTAAGGTAGGTAAATTGAGGACCCAGTTTGTGGGGGCAATAACCTGACTTTGTATAAAATATACAAAAAAGGCTATTGCTTAACGCATTGTAAGCCGCCCTGAGTCTCTGGAGAAGGGCGGCATATAAATCTTAAAAAAAAAAAAAAAAAGGTTCAGTGGAATTCACTTGTACATAGTCTTATAGAAGATAGTGTTATAATCTATTGAACCATCATTAATTGGGCTGTTATGAAGCCAATAACATCCTTCTGTCTTAGTTCAGCATGTTAGCATGAACTTGAAAAATAAACAGGCTTCCGAATCTCTGGAGTAACTTAAAATGCCTTTAGTTAAAATGAAGAATCCATCCATCCATCCATCCATCCATCCATCCATCCATCCATCCATCAGCAGCAGCTGGGAGACTGAAAACACCCATGATAGGTGCACTGAGTATGTGGACCATGGAGATAAAAGAGAGCAAGAAAGGAAGATGAGCAACTTAGAGGAACCAATACTAAGTGTAGCACCTTGGAGATCACCTGAAAATTAAAGCATTTAAAATTCAGGATAGAACTACATATCTCTTATCACTTTCCCCTTTGATAAATTCATCATATATTAATAGATCTGGAAAACAACATTTAGACTACTATATTATCACCATCAGAACAAAACTCAAAATTCAAGCATTTCTGGAGAAGGCGTACTTCTGATTAAACACAACCAGTATATGGAGTATAATTTATTAATTATAAATTAGTTAAGTTATTTCATAGTTGTTTGCTTTTGCCATTAGGATGTTTCTCCATTTCACCAAAATCTGCATTCCTGTAACATGTTTATTTTTATGCTAGCACTGTTAAAAGACTACATGTTTTGCTTGGTGGAACAATAAGGAATAGATCATAGCCATATAGATATTTTAATTTTCTTCTCCTGCATGAGAAAATGTGGGAGATTTCATAAAATGGCTGCCATGAAAGGTACTACTTTCCTACTTGCAAAATGGCTGCCCTAATGAGAAAGTCAGAAAATATTACCAGAAGCAAACTGAAAAAGTTATACTTCAATATTCCATGTATAACTTTCATTACCCAGCTTAGGTATGACTTTTTTTTCTGGCCCGGAAGGTACACTTTAAATAAAGCACTGGGCTATAATTGCTAATGCTTTTCTAAGAATATGTATGTTATACATGGGGCCCAGAAACATTCTTGTAAATAAATGGTATAGGTTGACTCTTTGGTCTACAAGGTAAAAATTTCCAATTTGTCATCTTTTAAAATTAAAAAAAATCTGAGAGAAAATTGAAGTCAGAAAGGGCAGGAAATGTCTACAGATACTCTGATGCCAAGAATGCCCTGCTGTCTGCCTCAGAGCTCTGCTATTGGGAATTATTGAGCTGTCAGGGAGAAAAAAAACCTAGATGGAATCAAATAGAGAAGAGATTGCTAAATAACCACTTGTCTGAAAAGACAGATAGTTCTGAACACTTTCCTCATAATGCTACTCCATTTACAGGGTTGGTTGAGAATTAAATATGTATCTATGGAGACTAAGGCACGGTGATGATCATATTTCCTCTGTTCTGTTATTGTTCAGCTGTTTGTCTCATTTTAGAGCTCAACATTTCCTGAAACCCAGTTTAACTGTGAGAATTTCAAAGATTTAATTTTAGAACTGCAGTCCGTTTGCCAGAGATTTCAGCTTCCTAGATTATCATCATGTCCACATTTGCATAATGATAAAACACTTGAAAAATAATGTGAAAGCATACAAGATTATATGGGGATTTTTTTCTTCATATATTTTTTTAAAAATAGCACTCATGTGCAGATCAGTTAAGCAAGGGGATAAATGAACTACAATCTACAATACCATGAATGTAGACTTTTATCCAAAGTTAATACTAATACACACTGAATAAAATAGAATTCCTAATTTATTTGCTCTATCCATGGAACATAGAATCATAGAACTAAAAGGCCTCTCAAAGGTCTTATAGTCCAACTCCCTGCTCAATGCAGGAAACCTTATACCAGTGATGGCGAACTTTTTCAGCACTGAGTGCCCAAACTGGAACGAGCTTGCATGTATGCGTGCCGGAATGCCAGAAACCCAAAAACCAGCTGGCCGGTATGTGCATGCCTATTTTTTGGCTGTTTTCAGGCTGTTTTTTGGGTGTTTTCGGGCCAGAAAAATGGCCAGAAAAAGGCCAGAAAATTGCCCAGAAAACAATCCGATACGGCCTTTTTGGCTATTTTTTGGGCCATTTTCCGGTTGTCCAGTGCCCACAAAGACCAGCTGGCAGGTGCACATATGTGTGCCGGAAACCAGAAGAGAAGCTGGCGATGGCACGTGTGCTGACAGAGAGGGCTCTGTGTACCACCTCTGACACACGTGCCATAGGTTCTCCATCATGGCCTTATACCATACCGATCAAATGATTGCCTGGTCTATTTTTGAAAACTGCCAGTGAAGGAGCACCCACAACTCCAGAAGGCAAGCTATTCTGTTGATTAATTGTTCTCAGTGCCAGAAAATTTCTCCTTACCTCTAGGTACAGTATAGAATGTAGTCTAGGACTGCATTGGCTTTTTTGGCAGCTATAGCACACTGCTGACTCATACCTGGGCAGTGGTCCATCTGGACACATAGATCCCTCTCACATGCATTGCTGTTGAGTCAGGTACTGCCTGTTCTGTACCTGTGCATTTGTTTTTTTCTTGCCTAAGTTCAGAACTTTATTTTTCTCAGCACTCAGCTGCATTTTGTTGGACAGGGTCCAGTGCTCAAGCCTGTCAAGATCTTTTTGAATCTTGAGTGTATCTTCCAAAGTGTTAGTTATTCCCCCACAGCTAGTGCCTGCAAATTTGATTTCTCTTCTATTCCTTCTCTAAATCATTTATGAAGATGTTGAAGAGCATGTTGTGGTACCCCATTGCCTGCTTCCCTCCATGTAAATGTAGTTCCATTAAGGACTTCATGCTGGATGCAGTTGATCAGTCAATTGCATGTCCACTGTCCATCCCATATTTTTCTATCTTACCATGGAGTAGTTTGTGATCTACATTATCAAATAACTTATTGAAGTCCAGATATACTACATCCACAGCATTTCACTGGTCCACTAATTTTGTCACTTTATCAAAGAAAGACATAAGGTTTGTCTGGCATGATCTGTTTTTAACAAACCCTAATAATCACCTTGATCATTGCTAGGTGCTCACAAATCCTCTGCTTCATTACCTTTTCCAAGATTTTCCCAGGTGCTGATGTCAAGTTGATTGACCTATAATTTCCTGGATCTATGTTTTCCCTTTTAGCTCTTTTCCAGTGCTCTGGTAGTTCCTCTGTACTACAGGAGCTTTGAAAGATTACATTCAGTGACTTTGAGACTACATCTGCCAATGCCTTCAGAACACTGGGATGCAAACCACCCAACAAAAAAGCTCCAATACATGTTAAGAATTAAGGTTAAGAGATTTTCAAAAACAATTCTATTAAAAAATAATTACAAACATTCAAGATTTTATCAAATGATAGTATACAAAGCCCTGCTACATTTTTTAATCTCTTTGCTGTAAAAACTGGGGAATTATTCCAGGAACAAAAGCAATGTATCATACCATAAAATTATCCATGCTTCACTTTTACTCATGCCCTTCAGAATAGTCTAGCATGATCAGGCTTGATTCATACTAGCTAAATTATGCTACTAACTCAAGGAAGCCAGGTTAATTTCAATAAATATCAGATGAGTAAAGGTGGGGTCGCTTTAGCTTTTAATAACAAGCTGTATTTCATAGTAGCTCATAGTGAGAAGAACACCTACCACTTACAAACCTGTGCAACTGGTTAGCCTTGTACCTTAATTGACAAATATTCTAATGTACTAACTCTTTCTTGTCTGGACTTTGGTCTTCATTATCTTGTCTTTGCTCTCTGCAATTTTGATTAGGAACCCAATAACTTGGGCTTCTGAATTCTGGATGGGCTAATTGACCATTAAATATTTTTCTGATTGTGCATTACAGTTTTTGGAAATGAATGTTGCAATTTGTAATCCCTACTCAGAATGGTATAGTTGCCACACTAACAAAACATCCATCAGAGTTGTTATCTGTCTGATTACCAGTTTTGTTTTCTTTTATCTGAGTTAACCATGAAACCTTTGGTGAAAAGTCTGCATTTTGGAGACTTCTTTCCCCCTTTTTGGCACAGAGACCAAACATAGAGAATACTCAATTTTGAAAAACAAAGAAATTGTGGGGGAGGCAATTGTAAACAACCTGATTAAGAATATTATTGCTGAAAATTGCTTGAGGATGTATTTTCATAAACCAATAAATTGCGAACAAATAAATGTATCTGAAAGAAGCAAAACAACTGCCTTTCAGTGATTAGAGTAAAAGCAATTTGAATATGGAACATCATATCCGATTCCTTCACTCACTGACAGCAGAACAATTGCTACAGAGAGTTTAGGAGCCATTCTACCCCAGCAATGTCCCTTCAATAGCTCTGTGCATCTGAGTGTATCTGAGAGCAATTTAAAAGTTTTAATTAGTGAAACGAAAAACCATGCTTTTTCATTTTATTGCTGGTTTAATGATTGCCCAGCAATATTTTCAGTTTCATTTCTGCACAATTGAGAGCAGTGTTGGCTGGGAAATTCTGCCTGGGGGATTCTGGGAATTGGATTCCATACATCTTAAAGGCTCCAAGATTGAGAAACAATACTCTAGATGGTAACCAAGTTTGTATAAACTAGTATAATAAAATATGTTTAAACCGGTTTTTAATATTTTAATACATACTTTATATATACTTTGTGTATATTAAAATATGTAATATATATTAATAAATGAACAAGTTGTTCACACATATCAATAAGGCAGTGCTAGTCTATTGCCACAAATAAAAGAAAAGATTATATTCTGAGATGTTTTGCAGATTTTGGTTTAGTAGACAAAACTATCAGAGGCTTAAGATACTGATTTTTTTTTTCATTTCAACCACACCCCAAGTATCTAATTAACCGCTTTTTCATGTATGGCTAGGAGTTTAAAAAGAAAAATCTAATCTGTAGAAGCCTTACAACACCTTTTATTGTATCCATTAACCTCTTGCCCCAAATAATGCAAAAATTTGTCTGATCCTGCTCATTTCAACATCATAAATCTCTGGAGGGCATTTTGTTTTAAAATTCAACCCTTACTTATATGAAAATTCTACACCCTAAATGTAGAATGTTGGGTATATAATTAGCATTTTAAATTAGTACTAATAGTATTCTGCTAAGGCAAAAATCAAAACAAAACTTAGAATAAAATGTTTTAAAATTCATTATAGTTATTTATATGTTACCACTACTCCCCCTTTCTCCCTGTTTTTATTTTGCATTTGTCTTTAGGTCTATTAATTTATAGTTAAAATCCCTCAACTCTGTAATAATTAGATAACAACAGTGGTGGGTTGTCCCCGGTTCAGACCAGTTCACAAGAACTGGTAGTAAAACCGCCAGGAGGCCCCGCCCACTGCCCCGGATGTCATCATCAGCAATCTGCACATGTGCAGAAGCTTCTGTGCATGTGCAGAAGCAGGGTCCACACGCGAGTGAAGCGAGTCTGCGTGCATGATCCCATTGCAAACTGGTGGTAAAGGTAAGTAGAACCCACCCCGGATAGCAACAAAGCAATTAATAGTTTCTATATCTTTTCCTGTAGCTGTCTCGTAGTGATTTGATCTTTGGAGTACATATCTCCCTATTTACACCTATTGCCTACTTTTTGGCTATCAGCCTCTAAAAAAATCTTTACAACATTTAAAGTCTTGATTTTGTTCGGTTTCACCTTGCAGTATCCCCATGAAATAGGTGAAACGCATTCTATCCAACAGTTTATCAAGGACTGTCTTCAACTATTCTTTAACAGATTGCAGGACAAGTCAAGATTTCATTTCAGTCTCCAGAGTTTTTTCAGGAGACAGAATCACATGAACTCAAATGGTCAAAGCTTTTAGGCTTTCAACCTTTGGAAGTGGTCTGAAGTTTTCAAATTCCTACAGCTGCAAAAAAAATTTCAAGCCAAGAAGCAGGAAAGAAGTGGGCATGATGCTATCCTAGATTGCAATTTTTTGCAAATTGATAAATGAGTGATACAGCTTCTACTTCTGTTTTTTCTGGGCATGGATGAAAGGTATGAAAACGTAGCTTCCGCAATTACATTGAACATTTCAATAAAAGACAATGTTTGGACAGCATGAAAAGACAACTAGCAGGCCTTACTTTAAATGTGGTTTCAGAATGTTCCTAGAATCTACATTAAAATTAAAAAGTATTGCTTGCCCAACCTCCTTCTTTTGTTCACCCAAATGTCTATGCACAATTTGATGGTACAGGAATTAACCGAATAGTTAACAGTCAATGTTAGCATTTGACATACTTTTCCCTCCAGTTGTAAATAGTATTTGACAGTATCTGACAACTGTCCTGGAGCAACAGTTAAGATGTGATCATATCTGAAGTACAGCTGTTACTGTTTGACAGTATTTGGCAGGTGACACATCACAGTTGTCAGCATTTGATGATATCTGACAGCTGCCATGCCGAGTATTCGACAGCTTACTTCAAATAGAATATAGGAAACAGGTTTAGGGAAGGAACAGATCAAAGAAGATTGGGATCTACTAGATCTCTGGTGAATCATAATAGATTTGACAAAAATGTCTTCACCTTCCAGGGATTTAACAACACTAGTGGCAAAATGATTGCCCAGGTTAAATCTTGCAGAAATAAGTAACTTGACATTACCAGGAATAGGTTTTTGCTTGGAAATACTATGAATTCAAAAATGTTTCAATCAAAACATTTCAAAAGTTTTGAACTTTTGACTTTTATTCAAAACATTTTTTTTGAATCAGACTCCAAATGGTAAAGCTAAAGTTTAAATAAGAAAATGAAAGGAAACAAGAAACAATGTGTTTAACTGATTGATTACAAGCCACCAAGTTGTTGTCAATTTTTTGGTAACTCACATATGACCATTTTAGGATAATTTGAGCCTGGACATTTATGGTTCCATGAGAATTCAATTCAATTAGTATGACAAAATTGCTCAGATCCGGCAGGATTTGGACTCTGGGTAGATCCGGGCAGGATGACGAGGAATAGTCTTGAGAATGTTATCTGGGAAGAGTTTGACTCTGTGACTCCGGACGACGTGGACAGGATTTTGGGGAAACTTAATGCGACCATATGTTTACTGGACCCGTGTCCCTCCTGGTTAGTACTGGCTTCCCGGGAGGTCTCACGAGGCTGGCTCCAGGGAATTATCAATGCTTTGTTGAGTGAGGGTCACTTCCCCGCTACCTTGAAAGAGGCGGTGATGATGCCTCTCCTCAAGAAGCCCTCCCTGGATCCGGCAGTATCGGCTAACTATCGTCCTGTCTCCAACCTTCGCTTTGTGGCGAAGGTTGTTGAGAGTGTGTGGTCGCACGACAGTTCCCACAATTCCTGGAGGAAACGTCCTATCTAGACCTGTTCCAGTCGGGTTTCAGGCCTGGGCACAGCACGGAAACGGCATTGGTTGCATTGGTTGATGATCTCTGGAGGGCTCGGGACAGGGGTTGCTTCTCTGTTCTGGTCCTATTAAATCTCTCAGCGGCTTTTGATACCATCGACCATGGTATCATGCTGCACCGGTTGGAAGAGTTGGGGATGGGGGGCACCGTGTTACGGTGGTTCTCCTCCTTTCTCTCAGACCGGTCGCAGTTCGTGTTGGCAGGGGGGCAGAGGTCAACCTCGAGGCCTCTCATCTGTGGAGTGCCGCAAGGGTCGGTCCTCTCGCCCCTTCTGTTCAACATTTATGTGAAGCCGCTGGGCGAGATCACCCGTAGTTTTGGGATGAGATACCACCAGTACGCTGATGACACCCAGCTGTACATCTCCACCCCAGGCCACCCCAGCGATGCCCTTGAAGTGATGGCCCAGTGCCTGGAGGCTGTACGGATCTGGATGGGGAGGAACAAGCTCAAGCTCAACCCTTCCAAGACTGAGTGGCTGTGGTTCCTGGCATCCCGATATAGTCAGCTGACTCCATCACTGACTATCGGGGGCGAGTCTTTGGCCCCTGTTGAGAGGGCACGCAATCTGGGAGTCCTCCTGGATACGCAGCTGTCTTTGGAGGAACATCTGACGGCTGTTGCCAGCGGGACCTTTTTCAGGTTCGCCTGATTCGCCAGTTGCACCCCTTTCTTGTTCGGGATTCCGTGTGCACAGTCACTCATGCCCTCGTCACCTCTTGCGTGGACTACTGCAATGCTCTCTACATGGGGCTCCCCTTGAGGAGCACCCGGAGGCTCCAATTGGTCCAGAATGCGGCCGCGCGGGTAATTACGGTAGCTGCATGGCGCTCCCGCATACCACCGCTCCTGTGCGAGCTGCACTGGCTCCCAGTGGTCTTCCGGGTGCGCTTCAAGGTGTTGGTTACCACCTTTAAAGCGCTCCATGGCATAGGACCTAGTTATCTCCGAGACCGCCTTCTGCCACCGACGACCTCCCATCGACCCGTGCACTCCCACAGAGAGAGCCTCCTCGGGGTGCCATCAGCCAAGCAATGCAGGCTGGTGGGCCCCAGGGGGAGGGCCTTCTCTGTGGGGACACCCACCCTCTGGAATCAGCTGCCCCCAGAGATAAGGAGAATCCAAGACCTCCGTGCCTTCCGCCGTGCCCTTAAAACTTTCCTTTTCCAACAAGCCGGGCTGGCCTAACAAATCCTTTTAAATGATTTTAAATTTGTATGTTTTTTAAATTCTTGGCCAAATTGAGATATTTCCTTTTAATCTGTTCTTAATGTTTATATTATGTGTTTTTATCTGGCTGTACACCGCCCTGAGTTCCCAGGAAGAAGGGCGGTATATAAATTTGAAGTAAAATAAAAAAATAAATAAATTAGAAATGACCCTAAAAATAGTTGATTCAGAAATGTAAGTTCTAATGTTCTTGGGAATAGAATTTTTGAAAGAGGAAAATACAAGCTTGCGCTCATTGCGTTGTTGTATTTTGCTTGCTCCTAAAAACACCTTACTTCTCAAGAGCAAACATTTGGACAATGTTTGGACAATAAAAATGTAATGTGAGCTATGCTTGTCATTTTATGGAGCAAGAATAGGCTTAGTTCTATACTAAGCAGTGGTGGGTTTCAAACTTTTTTACTACCAGTTCAGTGGGTGTGGGCATAGCATTTCTTGATAGGCATAGCATTTCTTGATGGGCGTAGCATGGTGGGCATATCATTTCTTGATGGGCATGGCATGGCTTGGTGGGCGTGGCAAGGGAAGGATAAAATCTCCATTCCCACCCCACTCCAGGGGAAGGATATCCCCATTTTCTCCAGATCAGCTGGGACTTGGGAGGCAGAGAATAGATGGGGGCAGGGCCAGTCAGAATTTTTACTACAGGTTCTCCGAACTACTCAAAATTTCTGCTACCGATTCTCCAGAACTGGTCAGAACCTGCTGAAACCCACCTCTGATACTAAGGATTAAATATTGGGTGAAGTATTCTATCCCATAATCCCTTTTGCTCTGATTTTTTGGGGGGAGGAGATAAAAGTCTTGTAATTTTTTCAACCTGCTGTTAACTCTCTCTTATGAACTTGTGCTATAGAAGTATTTACATTTTCCTCTATAACTCATAAAAAACAAGGGACAGATTGTGATTTAACAGCACTGTGGCCTGAAGCTAAAGTATATGCTTCATGATACACTTACAAAGTTTCTATTAGAAACTTCTTATAATCATGCTACTTTATCACTCTAAACACAACAACTTGTGATCACAGAATATTAAGCTGTATTATTAATAATCGGAAAGTTTGCTATAATTTGGAGTCATGGAGTTGTAACTATTGTCCAAGCAACTATAAAACCTTCTACAATTTCAGCATACTGTGCCCATTCTGGTTATCTGTAATATTGCACTGGTGAAGCTTGGCTTTAAAACTCATAAATCTTATTAACCTATTTTGCTCTGCGTTGAAAAATCATTTGTTGTTCAGAATGCTAACTCCTTTAATAGTTAGAAAATTGTTAGGATTTCAACACTGTCAATTCCAGGCAATCTGATAAGCCTCTGGGATTTAAAATAAGGACTGGATGCATGGAGAATAAATAAGGGATATTTTAGTATTTGCCAGTGAGGCCAATCCCTCTTAGTTGGTGCCTAATGTACTGGAGTAAATCTTTGGTAAAGGTTTAATGGCCAGTTCTTCATAAGGAAGCTAAGAGAACTTGGAGAGAAGGTAAGACAAGAAAGGGGCCATGGATGGTTATGCTGCAGAAAAAGGTAGAAAGAGAGGCAAAAAAAAAAAAGTGAAATAAGGAAAGTCTGGAGAGTGTAACTTTTAGATTTATTTTCAAGTTTTTACCAGCAGTGACCATAAGAAGCATCTGCATTTACTTCGGAGATATCTGAATATTGGGTTGGGTGTGTACTCCACTATAAAATCAGGGCATTTCATACATGTCACCTGTGTATGTGAGATGTAATCAACATGAACACGTATATGTTCCCTTAATGTATCAATTTCTGCTCTGCTCTCATGTTGTATCTATTATTTGTACTTTTGCCCTAGGAAACATGGGTTTCTCTGCATAATTCCTGGGTCTGGGTCATGTGACTGAGGAAAATGGGAATTTAGAAATGGAATTAATAGCAACCCAAGCTATGATGGGTTCCTGAACTTTCTTTGCCAGCTTCTCCTACCCAAATTTGGTCTCTGCTATTTTGTTTTCAGAAAGTTCTTCAGATGGCAAATGGACAGACAAAGTCCCGAACCTTTTCATAATTTCTTTCCAGGGTTGCAAAGACTAAAAAGAGACTATAGTAATCCCTTCTCTAATTATAGTAATTCATTTTGTAATTATGCATGGTATCAAGGAGAAGCAATTTATATTTGGTAATATTTATTCTTAAGGTGTTATAGTTAAATATAGTTTTAGTTGTTCATGATAGTCTTGTTCCCTCAGTAAATGAGTTGTAGACAATTTTTCCATCACAGAAGTTACTGTATTATCAAAAGAACAAGTAAGAGAGGTGACAATATTACTGTAAGATCAAACCTTAGTATACGAATTTTTGAGTTGTGCTATAAGGTTCTAAAATACTGGTTGACAAGTTTGAAAGAAATTATGCCATGTCTGTCCAAATACATGTAACCCTTCAGATTTACCAAAAAGCTAAAATCTTAATTAAAAAGAATTAAAACAGTAATTAAATTACAATATCTGAACAATAAGAGCATTAGGAGGAGGCAATGTACAGCAGTTTAAATGATTCTATAATACTGTACATATTTAAAGCCACAGACAAAATATACTAAAAGACCTGAAGAATAAAAATATTTTTGTCTTGTGTATAAAGATTTTAATGCAGGTATTAATTGTCTTCTAGGAATGATCTGTGGATAGTTACCTCCATGGATTGTAGGGGTTGAATAGGAATAAACAGAGAGAAATATTCAGTCTTAAATCATGAAGGACTTTAGATTAATTTCAATATGCAGAGTAAGACTGCCTTTGTGAAGATACTTGCAAAGGTTATACTTACTCTACTGTAGTAAACTATAATGCCAATATATTTAAGGAGTCTATAATGGTACAGCTATGTTTTCCCTCTGATCTCAGTGTGATATGGCTTAATATGAATTGGTGTTGCTCCATCTTTCTGTTTGTGTCCTTGAGCATGTAGAAATCTTTAAAAGTTTTGGGTTTTTTGTTATTTGCATGAGCTATTCCAGATAAAAAGCAGGCTACTTCTTTTTCATACTTCTATATATTTATTTGAGAACAGAATCTATTGGGACATGGAAGTCTTAAATAACTTATCCTGGAATTGACAGATGAGAAGAAATATTGTTGCTTTTATTTGATCTTGTGGTTTAAACTCTAAACTTTGTTAATAATCTCTTGATTCGGGATATTCAAATCACTTTAGAAATTACTCTTTTATGTTAAAGCTGGTAGGTTCTGGCACATAGCTAGTAGGCACTGTTAAAGAGTGGCACAAAGTAATTCCACTCAAAATGTAGCAACTCAGATGTTTCACAGGGGTTTCGTGGCTCTCAGTTCAGCACGTTCAGGCTTGTAGCATTTTCTAGATCTGGACTTTCTGTTTTAGAGCTTCCCCTAGGTCAGTGATGGTGAACCTTTTCGGCACCGAGTGGCGAAAAGGGAGCACAAGCATGCACATGCTTGTCTGGGCCAAAACCCAGAATAGGAGCTGCTCAGTGAGTATGCACGTGCCTGAAAATGAACTTCCGGTTTCCACATATGCGCGCCGGCCAGCTAGTTTTCTGGGTTTCTGACGTGCATGCGTGCATGACAGGCAACTTGCCGGCGCGCATGATCACACAGGAAAATAGAAAATGGAAGACCAGCTCTTCCAGTTTCCGGCACTGCCATACGCACGAAGGCCAGCTGATCATCGCATGCACATGCGCACCAAAAACCTGGAAGAGGAACAGGCAACATCACGTGTGCCAGGTGACATAGCTCCGCATGCCACTTCGGACACACGTGCCATAAGTTCGCCATCACATCTATTGTACACTTTACTGTTCCAGCTACTAAATTCAGTATCTGAACATACCAATTAACCTAGGGCCACCATCACGGCCCTAGGTTAATTGGTATGTTCAGATACTGAATTTAGTAGCTGGAACAGTAAAGTGTACAATAGACCAGAACACACAGTTGTAGTTGATTATTTAGAGAGCGCTGACTCATGCATGAGGTAATCTATGCTATGATTGGCTGCCGCAAGTATAAGGGGGAGTTTCCCTTTTTCCCCTCCATTTTTCTTCTCTGTGTTCTGTATACTGTTTCATTTACCTCATAATGTTCCTGTGTTCCTATCTTACGTTCTTCGTAATTCTGCTGTAAATTTGAATACTAAATATATTTATATAAAAGACAAGTTTGTGTCAGTGTCTCTGACTTCATCTGGACAGCTGTTGTGCAATTCCATGTCATGGTGCAACAAATTGATTTTGGTCTCTTAAAAATGGCCTTTCCTTCAAACCTGTGGAGCTCTGTGGCTAGCAGTTCTCTAGTCCACCTTAACTTTTTTCTAGCTTAATCCTTTGTTAAATATGAGTCCATCAATCAAACTAAGCCATTATTTGTTTTGGACATATTTAGAATAAGTCACAAGGGCTTGTTTGATGCATAATGCTAAACTATAAACTATGGGTACCAGATCACAACAATTGAGTTGTCTAAGTGATGGATTTACACATATTGACTTTCATAAAGCAGGTTGCTCAACATTTTGAAATAATAATAATACTTGTCTCTGCTATACAGGCAGGAAAATGTAGTTGACTTATCTGGCCCAGTACTATTTGTTCTGACTGGCAACAGTTTTCTGAACTTTCATGACTCTGCTGGGAACTGAATCTGAGACTTTCTGCATAGAACTCTATGGACAGTGGGCTCATTATTTTAAGCAACATCCTTTCTTCACCTGATTTTTAAGACATTAGTTTTTCCTATTTCATCCCAGAACAGTTGTTCTGCAAAGAGATTTGAAATATGCTTTCAAAATAAGCAGTTCATTTTGTACTTGGCCGTATTTTTCACGCAGTGCCTGTTGCATAGAAAGTAGAGCATGCTGCTCTATCCTGGGGCTGATATTTTTGATATGGAAAAGCCTATATAGTTGACAGAACTTTACACTGTAAGAGAATAAATCACTTCAGCTGCATGTGCCCCTTGCTAAATGTTTTCCTTTTTTCTCTCTTTTGAGACAAAGGTAATAATTAACAAGTGTTTGATGGAGGTGAAGGAACAGAGGAGAAAATGGGAGCTATTTTTTTTTTCTTTTACACAGACATTGTGCTGAGCCTGAAGCTAAAGGATAAGGATTCCATAATTGTAGCTCTCTATGGAGATGTGCCAAGAATTCTAAACCTTTTGGCAGCCGTCTTTTCAGAGAATAGAAGTTTTTGGATAAAAGAGGAATGAAAAATCTTTTTAACTGTCACAAGTGAAGAAGGAAAAAAATTAAGCCAAAGAATTCCTTTTGGTTCTTTAGATTTATGTAACATTAATGAGTCTAAGGACAGGTCAGGATAGTTCTGTGAACTGAATGATGTATTTAGATATAGAAAATCTATTTTTATATCCCTGCTCAATTATACAATGGAATGTGTAGCTTTAAGCCTGGTTCATAAAAATACAGGCTGGAAATCCATATGTGCACAGCACATCTGGCTCCGAAAGTCCTTACCGATTGTGTGTATCTTGTGAGGCTAATGCTATGTCAAACTTTGCTATTTCTGAAATATTTTCTCCAGCATGTGAAAGAGACTTCTTTTTTTTTTTTTACTACATTCTTGGAAACTTGAAAATCTCTCTAGAATTTCTGTCTGAAGTTTTTGAATTAATAGATTATTAGTTGTGGCATTGCTGTTTGTTGCTGTTTACTTTCTATTACATATTTTCTCATTCCTCTGAAGCCTCTTGGCTATTCACCTTTTCTGATCTGAAAAAAAATCAAGTGGATAATTTTTCATGTCTTTCTGTATGTTAACTGAAAGGTTTGAAGCTATGGAGATTACAGACTATTGAAGAGATGGTTTTATACAGCAATAGTAAAAGTAATATACACAATACCAATAGAAGAAAATATATGTAGCTCAGGATGGAACTGTGGAGTCCTTGGTGCTCTCTGAGCTTTTCATGCAGAAATTTCATTACCTAACTATGTAGCACAGGGGTCCCAATGCCTGTGGGTCATGGCCTGGTAGTGGGCTGTGACTAGTGGTGGGTTTCAAATCTTTTTACTACTGGTGCTGTGGGTGTGGCTTGGTGGGTGTGGCAGGGGAAGGATACTGTAAAATCTCCATTCCCTCCCCAATCCATGGGAAAGTTACTGCAAAATCCCCATTTCTTCCTGATCAGCTGGGATTTAGGAGACAGATAATAGATGGGGGCGGGGCCAGTCAGAATTTTTACTACTGGTTCTCTGAACTACTCAAAATTTCCGCTACCGGTTCTCCAGAACTGGTCAGAACCTGCTGAAACCCACCTCTGGCTATGACCTGTTTGGGACCGGGCTGGGCAAGCAGCATGCAAGCGCATGCAGGTCCATTTGTATGAGCAGTGGGTGTGCATTCAAGTGTGTGCAACTCCATTTATGGTGTACTGGGTTTCTGCAGTGTGCTTGTGCTTATCTGAATAATGTTCTCTCCTTTTGTGAAAGGTTAGGTTCTTACTTTGGTAATGGACTACCTGATTTATGTATGTAGTTTAATAACAGACTTGTGTTCTAATTTGCCACTATTTCTTTTACTGATGAAGATACCTAGGAAAGTAGTGTATTGTTATTTTCTTCTTCCCTTGTGAATGTTATTCCTTTTGAAGATCTTGTTAATTGTTACATATGTCTTCTATAGTTGTTTCTTTTTTATGATGATGATGATGATGATGACAAAAATGTTGTCAACATACCAGCTTCATATTTTTGGTTTGGACAATCCATACTGGGATTGTCATCATTTCTAGATGCTGCATTATAATCTCTGCATGAACCTATAAAATATGGATCACACACAGCATACAGACACATAAACACACAGACACACAGGAACACATAGACAATGGCAAATCCACAAAGAAAGTTACAGAATTGCACAGGCTGTTTGCTTGTTAGACCTCTAGTGGCAAACCACAGGCTGCATGCTAGAAGTTAAAGTGGTTAGCAATTAACGTATTAAGGTCAAAACAGTGAGCTTGCTAGTTCCTGTCTTGTACTTGCAAGCAAATGGCGTGCCACTCCAGAAAGCAAATAGGAAGAGTAGTGTGTCTATGCATCCTCTCTTCCTAGAGTAAAATGTGAGTCAATCACAGGACACATATGCAAAACATGTTTCTGCTTAGAACTTGGAAGAACTTGGTCATCTAGATCACATTCAAGTTTTTAAAAAAATCTAATGATCTTTGAACTCTATGAATTGTTCTTCTAAGTAAGTATAGGAAAGATTTAGCAGACACATTCCTATGTTTGGAAGTGATTGACATACCCTGTTTCCCTGAAAATAAGACATCCCTTGATAATAAGCCCAATTGGGCTTTTGAGCGCATGCGCTAAAATAACCCTCCTCCCCCGAAAATAAGCCCTCCCCGAAAATATTTAAATACAGGTAAAACAGCAAGAGGAGCTCCATCTTGCTCCACATATCCCAAAATAATAAGACCTCCCCGAAAATAAGGCCAAGCGCTTATTTTGGAGTTCAAATATTTCCAGAAATATAAGACAGGGTCTTATTTTTGGGAAAACACGGTAGTATTGTCTCCAAAGATAATCTGAAGATAAAGATTAGAGAAAAGAAAAAGTAAAGAAAAAGTTTGTTGACTCTAAACCAGGTTAAAGACTAATATGGAAACAAGATTACAGAATACCAATGTTATATTTAAGATGAGGATTTTTAAAAATGTTATATCTGTAAGAAGCGACTGTGGATGGATTATTAACCTAATGAATTTCAGACCGGAGGATGCGCCATATCTTGTAGAGAGGGCATTTCTTTCAATTAGCTAGAAAAGTTGCAACTATTCAGTGGCTGCTTAGATAATTTATCGGTTAACCAATTATTAAACTGAAATACCATCAATCCTGGATTCTGGTTTATGACATAATGATATCCTTACAGTCTAAATCAACGTTTCTCAACCTCGGCAACATTAAGATGTGTGAACTTCAACTCCCAGAATTCCATAGCCAATCTTGTTGGCTGTGGAATTCTGGGAGTTGAAATCTACATATTTGAATGTTGCCGAAGTTGAGAAACACTGATCTAGATAGCATCTAATGTAAGAATCTTCTTCAATTTGAGTAATTTATAAATCCATTAAAATAAAATAATATTCTTAATATCAAATAGCAATTTGTTGGTTTCTGAAACAGAAGTGGAAATTGTAAATATCGTAAGCCATCGTAAATAAACATTGATTATTTATTAACTTTACTAAAACTGCCAGAATTTCTAAATTATATATAATAAAATTATATGTTTATTAGTCTTAACTGATCTGAAAGGCATCAAGAAGGAGTATACTAAACATATTTAAAAAGTGGTATGGATGATAACCTGCTATTGATACAGGGCTTTCTCTACAAGTAGACCATATCTAGTCACTCCAAGTCACTCCTCAAGAAATAGGATAATGTGTTTGCAGCTGTAGCATGCCACCAGTTGCACAGTTGTCCATTGCTGGCATCAGGAGTTTTGGATTTAATTTCAGCAACTGGAAGCAGAAATCAGTTTGGCTTAATATCATCTTGCTCCTGTTCTTACAAAGTTCATGTGAATGATTTTACTGCTCAAATGCAGATTCTATTTGTTCATCCTTAGTCAAAGGTAACAATGCTAACTGAGTAACAGAGCAACTTTTTAGCTGCCTTTCAAGAAATTGCATAAAGGCACCAAATCAAGCCTCTTTTCAAGAAGGCAAATGAAAAATTTCTAAGGCTGACTTACTAATTGTTTCTTTGGCTATGGCCCACAACTCAAGGAAAAGCTATTTTTAAATACAATGGCTCCATTGATAGCAAATTGTGTAGTAACTAAGGTTTCTTTCCTTAAGGCTGGCAGAAGGACTCAGTTGGTAGCATACATTTTAACAGCTGGCATGCTAATTAGACTTTTTTTAATTGAAATGAGCTAAATGCTAGGAGTGTTTCTAGTCTCTCAAATGCTGTTGCAGCATTGATAAAGCTTCATAAAAACCATTTTCTGATAGATAGATAGATTGATAGATGATAGATGATAGATGATAGATGATAGATGATAGATGATAGATAGATAGATAGATAGATAGATAGATAGATAGATAGATAGATACCCTGTTACCCCAAAAATAAGACCTCCCCTGATAATAAGCCCAATCGGGCTTTTGAGTGCATGCGTAAAATAAGCCTCCCCCAAAAAATAAGCCCTCCCCGAAAATATTTAAATGCAGAGTTGGAAATCAGGTAAGATGGCAAGAGGAGCCCCATCTTGCTCCATGTGCCCCAAGATAATAAGACCTCCCCGAAAATAAGGCCAAGTACTTATTTTGGGGTTCAAAAAAAATATAAGACAGGGTCTTATTTTCAGGGAAACACGATAGATAGATAGATAGATGAGACACGGACAGACAGATAATTAATAGATTCTATAGGACTGAGATAGAATTATAGTTTATTGTAGGTTTATAGATATACTTAAACCTAAAGTGTAGTTTGGGGTTGATTGCTTGAAATGGCATTTCCTGTTAGAAGTAATTCTCCAATACATATACACACCACATGCTTAGGGTTTTGATATTTTGATACCTTGACTCAATAAGGAAATAGCTAGAAGGCAACCACACTATCATTGAAAGAAAAATAATCTAATTTAGATTCTTGAAAAGTAGCAGGTACAAGACTGGAGTTTCACTTCTGAGAGTTTGATTGATGGACTCTTGATTTGTCTAAAATGCCAATCAATTTTTAAAGAGCAATGATGATGGATGTATTAACAAGAACAAAGCAATGCTGTAATAAAATAGCTGAGTTTTAAAATGTTGGTTATAATTAATATCCTGCTAAGATGGCCTTCTCTTACAGAAGAAGAGGAATCGCATCATCAAATAAGAAATAACTGAATAAAACTGAATAAAATTTGCACATAAAGTTCAAACTTTGTCTAGATGATTTCTATAATGAAGTCTGTAACTATACTCAGTATAAGCTTATACTCAGTATAAATCTTGTCAGGCAATTCCATAGTCCTTATCTCTGTACTCATAGTTCCTTATTTTTTTAATGAATTAATCTTACAATTACAATTGTAATTTACAATTAGTGTTGATGAAGATTTTCAGTCATCCTGATAGAGTTGTGTAGACGTTGAATCACGGCAACTGGACTTCTTTTCTTTTTTGGTTTGAAATGTTTCGGACTGAAGAAGCTACTTAAATAAACAGAGAAAAATTTCAAACCAAAAAAGGGAAAAAAAATCAGTTGCATAACTCATCTTCCAGATTACAGAGTATCCTTTAAATAAAGGACTGTGCAAAATTGTACAAATTAGTTGCAAATAATAACTTTTAACTAATGATGCATAACTAGTTATGATATAAATAAAAATATAAATAAAACTTTTCCTTAAATCTTCCTTTAAGGGAAAATAGTTTAACATTTTAGAGTAATCACTTGACAACCAGCTGGTGTTAGAAACTGTAAAAAGTTTAAGTTCAGTATGGTTCACACGATGAACCAGATTTTTGATTTTTTGTTTATAAAACTTGGTAGAATTGAATCAGACTCAGCAGCAGTCACAACTGAGCTACATGAGTGTCCCACAACATTAACCACGACAATCTCGGTCCTCATTTTACTGACTTTAGAAGGATAGAAGGCTGAGTAAACCTTGAGCCCCATTAGGACTGAACTCCAGGCTGTTTGTCACAAAACTGCAATTTAACCATTGAGGCACCTGGGCCTTGACTGTTCCTTGACTGGCCTATCTTGAAGGGTGGGCATGACTTTTTGCTAAAAAAAAAACCCTAAGAAAATAAACATTTAACTTTGGGATTTAACAGAATAACAGAGTTGGAATGGAACCTGGAGGTCTTCTAATCCAAACCCCTGCTCAGGTAGAAGACCCTATACCATTCCAGACAAGTGGTGGTCCAGTCTCTTCTTAAAAGTCTCCAGTGATGGAGCACCCACAACTTTTGAAGGCAAATTATTCCAATGGTTAATTGTTCTGACTGTTATGAAGTTTTTCCTTAGCTCCAGGTTACTTCTCTCCTTAGTTAGTTTCCATCCATTGTTTCTTGTCTTGCCTTTTGGTACTTTGGAAAACAGTGTTGTGGTCTGCCGGTGGCCCATAGAGCTGGCAGCAGAGTCGGACAATGAGGAAGGAACATGGGTCAGTCCTTGAGTCTGGAGAAGGCTCGGGGAGGACTCTGCGTTGGAGGCAGAGAAAGGGCCATCTGGGAGGTACGTGCTGCCTCCGGAGTCTCCAATCAGACCTTAGAGGAACAGGGGGACACTGTTCCCAGTGCTCGCATGCGCAGAGCTGCCAGAAGTCAAGAACAGTTAAAACAAAAGGGATGACTTGGGAGTAGGGCTTGGAGATGATTGGCCCCTCCCATAAAACTTAAAAGAGGAGCAAAGGCACATGGGCCTTTGCAGGAAGCAATGGTGTTAATTCTGTTCAGTTTAAAGTCTGAAGCTCTGTTTGATTTTGGACTCCATGTGGCTTTGCCAATTAGGTCTTTGGCAGCGTGTCAAGGGAGATAAAGATGGGTGATTATCAGCCTTATCCCGAAGGACTCTTTACAACTATTTGGGACTCATCTGTGAATGAACAGAATTCACAGCTGTTGCAATAAAAGAGGTTTTTGGGACTACTCGTGTGTTTTACTGAGTCAGGAAGCCTAGGTCAGAATGAATAAATTGACCCTCTTGTCTTTGTGGTAGCCCCTCACATATTGGAACACTGCTATCTTTATCTTTCTTTATCTTTATCTTTATTCAAATTTCTATACCGCCCTTCTCCTTTCGGACTCAGGGCGGTGAACAGCCAAAAAATAAAACATTTTATATACAAAAGTTAAAATAAATTTAAAATAATTAAATAAATTTGGCCCATTAATTTAAAACATTCCAATTAAAACCATATCAAAATTATTTAAAACCAATCATAAAATCAGGACAGCCCGGCTAACTGAAAAAAATAGGTTTTGAGAGCCTGACGAAAAGTCCGGAGGTCTGGGATCACTCGTATCTCTGGGGGTAGATTGTTCCAGAGGGTGGGTGCTACCACAGAGAAGGCTCTCCCCCTGGGGGTCGCCAGCCAACATTGCCTGGCTGACAGCACCCTGAGGAGGCCCTCTCTGTGGAAGCGAACTGGCCGGTGGGAGGCAATTGGTGGCAGGAGGCGGTCCCGTAGATACCCCGGCCCTAAGCAATGGAGCGCTTTAAAGGTGATCACCAACACCTTGAAGTGCACCCGGAAGTCCACCGGGAGCCAATGTAGCTCGCGCAGGAGAGGAGTCACATGGGAGCACCCCATCGCTCCCATAATCCCCCGTGCAGCCGCATTCTGCACCAGTTGGAGCCTCCGGGTGCACCCCAAGGTCACTGGTGACATGACCCTATCATGTCACTGCAAGTCCTTCTTTTCACTAGAGTAGACAAACCCAATTTCTGCAACCATTCTTCATATGTTTTAGCTTCGATCTCCCTAAACATCTTTGTTGCTCTTTTCTGCACTCTTTCCATAGTCTCTACATCTTTTTTATAATACGATGACCAAAACTGGATGCAGTATTCTAAGTGTAATCTTACTAAGGCTTTATAAGTGGTACTAATATTTCATGTGATCTTGATTCTATCCCTCTATTGATGTAGCCTAGGATTGCATTGGCTTTTTTGGCTGCTGCCACACACTACTGGCTCATATTTAAGTTCTTGTCCACTAAGACTTCTAATTGGACAAATAGGACTATTATGATAATATTTAAATACTCTGTATTATTGTTGATTTTAGATTATTATTATTATTATTGTATTTTATAATTGTGTCTTTGCTGAAAAAAGTTGGAAGTTATTCTTCTTCCCCTTTGCCTTCTTCTTCTTTTTATTTCTCTTTGCACTCTTGATTGCACTCTCTTTTCCCTCACCCCTCTTTTTTTTGTATTTTACCTTTTGCTGAAATTTAATAAAAAAATTAAAAAGTATTATGGTATATATTCATGGATAGACCCATTTGCAGACTAAGTGCACTCAATTTTGGGGGTGCATTTTGGCACGTAAAATTTTCAACTTTGTCACAAGTATATTCCATAATTTAAATAAGACCCATGCCAGAAATTTAATATAAGCTTGCTAAGAACTCTGCCTTGCCTAAATCTAACCTAAAAGATGGTAGAAGTTTTGGAAACTAAATAATGATGACAATAATTTACTTTAGCGTGCTATTGTTAAATTGTTTTAAAAGAATGTTCTGAATTCCTCTGTCATCCTATTCCTCATCTCTAATATCTATTGATAAAGATTTTGATAGAGATAATGATTTCTAAAGGAGAAACTTGCCTGTGGAGTATGAGGCCTCCTGTTTGGAGAAGGATGATGCCTCTGGTGGAAACGTTCCAAGATAGATTTAATTCAATTAAGGAATTCTGGTCTCTGGCTTCAGGCCTCAAAGCGTCGTGAAGCCCAGAGGATTCAAAAGAGCAAGAGATTGGAGCCAGCAGGAAAAAAGCAGCAACCCTCATTAGATGTGCCTGCAATTGCCAGCAGGCATCAACTGATCCTGAAAGCCCTTATTAAAAATGGACTGGCAATTGATGGGATGGCTGACTGGTATTTGGTTTATGGCAAGTCCTGCTCAATTGTTTCTGGCTGTGGAAAAGACAAAGCAGTGGGTACTACTGACTGCCAGCAAAAGGTTTAATTACAATTTATCATGTGTAGAAACCTAACAACTATTTGATTCCTGCAACAACAGACCCAGACCTGGCACAGGATGAAATAATATCTCCCTTCCAAGTCCTTGTATTAAATAGCTGACTTTCTTCCGACAGGCAGAATAGTTACATCTAGGCAAGGCAGATAGTAAGGAATATTCAACAGATTGCAGGGTGTCCTGCAGACTTTTAAATAAAAATACCACAGGTTGATGGTCAATTTCAAGCTACAGTTTGAATTCTTTTTATTGAAAAAGTTTTTCAAATACAAATTCCCCCCCCCCCTTTTTTCCCCCTCCTCCCTAACCCCCCCTCCCCTCCCCCTGTGGCTTCTTCATAATAAAACCCAAATTCATAACAGATTATATAATACTTTACCATCCCCTTACTCCATCCCCATATGCTGACCCTTTCTTTCTAATAATATTATCATATCCCCCTTATATTATACATTTCAAAATGACATTCTACTATAACATTATATAATAACTGCTAATTTAGCATAATAATATTATTATATCTCCCAGTTTAGCGATTTCTGCTCATAATCTACCCTTTTTCTACCCCCCTATACATATATCTCTTAAATCAAATCTTTTATGTATATTAATATAACATTTCAAAGCAACCTTCCGCTATAAAATTATATAATAAATCCTAATTTAACATTTATTCAATTCATAGTCTACCCATTTCCTTCACCCCCATCGTTATATCTCTTAACTCAAATCTTTTACATATATTCATATCTAAACATAATATCCCTTTTCTTAAACTAAACAATCAATAAACTAACCTGTCTCCACCCACTTTCCTACAAGACTACCATACTTAATAATTCGTAATATCTTTATTCTTCTGCCCACACCACTAAAAAATATTCCCTTATGTAAATAAAATCCTCTTAAAAAAGACTTTAAGCTTGTAATCCATATAATATCTTCTGTAATGTCTTTCAGCTGGATTGTAAACTCCATCACCCATGTTAGGGTAACATCACATCCTAATTCCAACAGTATGTTTGGTATCTTCAATTACCAGCTGCCCCATCAATAGCAAATATCTTCATAAAAAAAAAAAAAAACCACCCGAGTGACTTTATATTTGTATTCCATATAGTGTCTTTTATCCAAATTATTAATTCCAACCACCGTAATAGGGTAACAGCCAGATCATCTGCGTGCCCCAATTCCATAACTCTCTTGCCTTGTAGCTCAGCATAAACGTAATATATTTATCAAAGAGTCCAAAAAAAAAAAAAAAAAAAAAAGGTAGTTCCAATCATTTCAGTTTAAGGCCCTTTTCACATCCCAAAAGTACAGCACTGCAGAAATCTGTCACTCTCCTCAGGATAATATAAACCAATACTTCGCCTCAACTATCTTTTCATATATTCAATCATCTTTTAAATAACTGGCATTACACTGTTGTTTGGTTTAAAAGTTTTTGTTTTTGTGTGACCTGCTTCTTCTTTTCTTGACTTTTTGTGGGTTAGATCTCCATCCTGATTTCCTTTCTATAAATTGTATATCAACTGTTTGGTTTTCATGCTGATCTATAACTTGATCTTGTTGGTTTTGCTTTTGTGGCTTAAATCTCCATCCTGGTTCTTTGAGTTTTATATCAACTGATTGATTTCCATGCTGGTCTGTAACTTGATAAATCATCACTTTAGAATCCAGAGCCGCCTCTCTTGTATTTATAAATAATCCATCTGAGACCTCTGAAGGAGAATCCAGAAGCGGCTCATCTACGGGGACCTCTGTAACTTGTTGTTTTTCCATTACTTCCACCTCCTTTTACTTATCTTGAATTTCTATCTCTTGTTGATTTTGCTTTTGGAGAACCTTGTAGTAAAATTCTTCTGCTTTTTCAACAGTATTTAGCTGATATCTTTCTCCTTGATATCTCAATATTATACCAACTGGAACGTCCCACCTGAATGAGATATTTTGTTTCTTTAGCTCAGTCACCAAAAATCCAAATTTCTTTCTATCTTTTAGAATCTTAGGTGGCAACTCTTTATATATCCAGATCTTTCTTCCATACAATTGTAGAGTAGAATTAAAAGATTTTTGCACAATATCATTTCTTATTTCTTTGTCTGTGAAATAAATCACCACATCTCTAGGCAATTGCCTTTGCTTTGCAATCCAAGAATTTATTCTATAAGCCTTGTCAATCTTACAAGATACCTCCTCAGGATGAACCTTTAAAATCCCGGCCAGAACTTGAGCAGATATTTTTCTTAAATCATCTCTATTATTTTCCTGTAACCCTCTCATTCTAACCGCAAATTCCGTGAGCCTGTATTTCATCATTGTAATTTCTTTTTCAATCCCTTGCTTTATATCTTCTGCATTGTAAGTCTCATGAGCAGATTCCTTTTTAGACTTTACTTCTAAACTATTGTCTTGAATATTTGTCAAATCATTTTCAATTATTTGTATTTTATTGTCCAAATTATTAATCTTATCATCAACTTCCTCCATTTTAGACTCTAATAACTTGATATTTGTATCCATCTTTATAACAATTTCTGAAAAAGCATTAGTCACTGTTACAATCTTTCGTTGCAAATTATCATACTTTAGTTGTATCATTTCTTTAATTTCTTGCCTAAATTTTTCAAGTTTCTGGTTCACAGTCTTGTGATATCTTGCCATTTCCTCCTGGACAAATTCTTTTAAATTAAAGCCATTCTGCTGAGTCTGTAAGCTCAGAACTTGTTCACATAATTGTAAATGGGGGAACCCCCCCCCACTGCTTGTTTGTCAGGCTTTACTAGTTTTAATGCCATCCTGCCACACAAACTCTTTTTAAAGAAAGAAAACTTTTCTCCAAGCAAGATCAAGTACAAATCTCCAAGAAAAAAGAAACTTAAAATAGATATTTTTCTTCCAGATTCTAGCCAGCACTGTTTATTCCGCTACTTTGTAGCTTGTTACGGAAGGACTTTCACTTTCGGCTTTCTTCTTCTTCTCAAGCCTCAGCAGTCGCCATTTTAAACTTTTTTTCCCCTTCACTTTGAAACGCTTGTAAAATCATTAAAAATACTTGCGATTTAGGGTCCCAAGTCCAAATCTCATCCTTTTTAATTAGTCCATCTGTTAATTTCGTTGATTGGTCTGGTTCCAGTGCCTAGCTCTGCAAAAAGGCAGAGTTCTCCCGAAGCCCGGAGCAGCGGCGAGCGGAAATAGGAAGCCACAACCTGCTCGTCCCCAAGAGTAAAAAAAGAACTCTGGGGACTTCGCAGAGGGCTCTACCTGTCCTCGCCTGCTCTGTCTCACATTTCCTTCAGGAAATGGAGTTTTTCGAGCCGCCTTTCAGATGTAAAGGTGGCTCTTTACAGGCAATAGGGCTGGCAGTCTCAGAGGACCGTCTGGTGGCGATGGAAGCCAGACCGGAAGCCTGAATTCTTGATATATATTGGACTGTTTATTACAATTTAATCTAGGCTGATTTGTGATAAGGATATCATTTATCCAGTTTTAATTGTACCCTAATGCACAATTTTTATTATTTTACCATGGATGTTTTTTGTTTTAACTTGTTCTTACAGCAGATGTTTATCCATTGTATATTGTGGAAATCCTCATCTGTTACAACCTTTTCAACTATTGAGACATTCAAATTGAAGAAAGGAAGGTATACATTTATTCAAAAAGGAGGCAGGCAGGCAGACAGACAGACAGGCAGGCAGGCAGGCAGGCAGGCAGGCAGGCAGGCAGGCAGGCAGGAAGGAAGGAAGGAAGGAAGGAAGGAAGGAAGGAAGGAAGGCAGGCAGGCAGGAAGGAAGGAAGGAAGGAAGGAAGGAAGGAAGGAAGGAAGAAATATCCACCTAGTGAAAGGGATGTGTGTGTGAGGAAAATTTTATTCATTTATTTATTAAATTTATATGCCTCCCTTGTCACAGTTGGAGCAACTCAGGGTAGCTTGCAATATGATAAAAAGCTAAAAATAAAAACAGTTAAAATCAATAATTGTTAAATAGAGACTAAAAAACAAGAAGACAGATGGCATGGGCTCTTCCCTCTTATCCCATCAACCATCTCCAGCATAGAAGAGCCAGGTTTTAAGGCCCTTCCAGAAGGTCAGAAGGGAGTGTGTGGATCTCTCCTCTAGTGCAGAATGTTCCAAAGGGCAGGGGCCACTGCAGAAAAGGCTTTTCTCCTAGACCTGCCAGTCAAAGTTCCTCGGCTCCTTGAAGTGTGCCAATCCTACTGGGGTGAGAATCACTTATTGATTGCTTTGCTTGACAACTGAATTGCTCATCCCAGTTATAGTTGCTAAATGCAACTACCCATACATGCACATTTTATCCAAATCAGCCCTCCTTTTAAATCCTTTTCAATGATGTTTGACTATCCATCTTTTACTCTCAGTAATTCTAGGTGTGCATTTTCTGCTACCTCATCACCATTACAAGCCAATCATTGCTTCCTCAATGCAGGAAGAAAAGGTACTGTCCTTGTCCTGCTCCTAGCTCACTGCAAATGCAACCCTTGCCTGTGTTTTCCAGTTTCAATTCAGGATTTCTATTTTCTGACCTGAACAATCATTACAGGTGACCCAGTGGTTAGAGTGCAGTACTGCAGGCTACTTCTGCTGACTGCCTGCAATTTGGCAGTTCAAATCTCACCAGGTTCAAGGCTGAGTCAGCCTTCCATTCCATCCTTCCAAGGTGGGTAAAATGAGGACCCAGATTGTTGGGGGCAATAGGCTGACTCTGTAAAATCACTTAGAGAGGACTGTAAAGCACTGTAAAGCCTTATAAGTCTAAGTGCTATTGCTATATACTCTGATCTTCTATAGCAATTTTTATTAAGATGTATATAAGATGTTACTAATGCCTATTCTAAGTCCATTTCTAGAAAAGACAGAAGAATTTTATATTCAATTTTTTTTTGTGGTAGATAATGACCCAAAATGTAACTATCATTATTGCAAAATTTGTTTTTGGAGCTTGCAAAACCTACATATTGATAGCACAATTGTGCAAGCATTTACTTTGCGTGCTCTATTTTGTAGATTGTATTCTGCAGGTTTCATTGAGTAAGATTTATTTAGTCGGGGTCACTGACCTGTAACAAAAAAAAAAAAAAGAATTTGACATTTGAATCACTCTTTGGAGAACCTTTTTTCTCAAAATTCAGTTCTGCACTTTGATGTTCTGTTCTATAATACCCTGCCTGAAAGGTATTGACAGACATTGTAATATTTTCCTATTGTTGGACCCTTTCTAGTTGTAGTTTTACTTGCACAGTTGTGAGAGAAAGCCATGACTGGCAAGTGCCACCATAACAAATGGGAACTATTTCACATCTCTGCATGATGGATGAAATGGTTACCCAGCAATGAAAATGGTCGGATCTACCTGCTACTTTTCCTAGAAAATAATAGGTTTGTGGACCTTTGGTGTTGCTATGGCACAGAGAGACAAAATATAGCCTCGCCACACAAGCTGAGATGAAATTTGTTGGGCGTGGAATTAGAGTATGGGGGGGGGAGAGATACAAAGGATACCGTCATCTTATTTTACCATCCTATATATTGCTTATTTTTGTTTACAGTAAGCGTGGGCAATCTGCTGGAGTCTAGAAGCCACCCCTGGAGAATGAGGGTGGCCGAAGGCCATAGTGATGAGTGTCAAAATAAAATGAAAGGGCCACATCTTGTATGTGGACAAAACCAGGACACTGTATTTCTAGTCTTTAATTATATTGAATCCATTCAAGAGAGACAGACACAACCCCACCATTCAATTTCAGGAACTACATGGGCATGGTAGAAACAATATAGAAATAGATTTTCTTGAAGTAAACATCCTGAGGCCTTGTTTACAGTCCTGGAAATCCATGCACATATTGACAAAGAGTTTAGCTTTTTGGGGGACCAGATTACCATATTTTTTGGAGTATAAAATGCTCCAGACTATAAGACACACCTACCTTTTTTGGTGAGGAAAACAAGAAAAAGAAATCTGCCTCTGCCTCTGCCTCCCAGCAATTTTGCCTCGTTGCAGCAAACAGCAAATAGCCTGCTTTACTTTCATTTTTATTTTAAGCATAGCTTGACTAGCATAAGGAAAAAAAAAAACTACTCCCAGCAATTTACCTCCTTGCAGCAAGAAGCAGAGGCCCATGCAAAACAGCTGAGAGCAAAACAGCTGAGAGTCGGGAGGCCGATCCAATCAACTTGTGCTAATTAGGCTGTGCTGAAGCTGAAACGAGCTGTGTCTTCTTGCTGCTTGCTGCAAGGAGTTAAACTGCTGGGAGGCAGAGGCCAAAGGGTGGGGGCCAGTGGGTAGACGGGGCTACATTCAGTGTATAAGACGCACTTAATTTTCACCCCATTTTAGGGGGGGAAAGGTGCGTCTTATAGTCCGAAAAATACGGTAGGTCATCTAGGTGCTACAAATTTTCAATGTTTTCTGCTTCAACATGGTGGGAAAATGCATCCTGATTTTCAATAATTGCACAGAGATTAGGGAAATATATATATATATATATATATATATATATATATATATATATATATATATATATATATATATATATATATATATTAAAAAGAAGCAAAGCTCTAACTTAGTCATCCATGGTTTATCGGGGTGGGGTGGGGCTGTAGGGTGCAGCAGCTCTGGAACTGGACTGTATTGATTTAGTTTTGAGTTACAAGCTGGTGTGATCTTTCACATGATTTTTGCCCAAAACCAAGAATGATCAAGTTTGAATTGATTAATGAAACCATGAAACAAGATTCATTTGGATAAGCAAAAACAAAATGTAATTTTCAAGGTTAGGTTGAGAGTGATTAGGGTAGGGATGTAGTTCAACAAAAGGGATAAAAAAAAGATGACAACTTGCTGAAGTTTCAAAAGTTTTTTTACATGTTACAATTGCCAAACCGAGTGGATTTCCTTTTCATAAAAGAGTGCAACTTAGCCTATGTCTGATTCCAGCTTTCGTCTGTGTTTCAGTCTGCTTTTGTTAATCTCAGCTACAGTCAAGGGACGATTTAGCTGTATATTACCCCATTGACATTGGCAATAGCATGGCTATGATTTCTTACAGGCATAAAAAATAATGTTCTGTTTTTCCCAAAAAGGTCTGTAGTACGTCACTGTTCCAGCAGGGGTCAATATGTTTTCATTCTTGCAAGCCAGAAGCTCAACCGAAGAAGAGCGAAAAATGTTGATCTTAATTGGAGCAGACACAAGGTTCTTCTATAATCCTCTGGCATCCTTTTCAAATAATAATTCAGAGGTGGGTGGTGGGCTGGTAGCTGCCTCAGCGCTCTATTACCTGTTCTTGAATTAAACTGAACCTGTCATTCATTTTTTATGTATCCTAGCTTAATGTAAAGATGCTTCTGGTTGCTGTTTCCCCTCTGAAGGGCATTCTTAATTATTAATCTATAGGGGATAAGAAGAGAACAATTATGTTCTCCACCTTCCATAATTTAATTCAAGTCTTACAAGAATAATCTATATGCTGTAGATTGGGAGAAAGAAGGAGGATGGTCTGTGGGGTGTGGGAGGGGGCCTTAAAGAGACTGGGCTGATTAAAGAAACTCTGAATCTGATGATATTGCGCTATCCTGCCTTTTAATTGACAGCATTTTACAGTCTGGCAAACAAACAGTTGAGGAGGAGATTGGTGAAAAGGAATTTATCTTGAAGGATTTCAAGACCTCAGGAGTTAATTAAGTGTTAAAACTGGCCATTTTACTGGCCCAGAGTATGAGCTGAATGTTAGGTGTGCAAACATTGGCACATTCGATAAATATTACAGATTATTGAAAGCTGCCAGAGGCTGAGATCTCAGCCTTAGTGATAAAATCCAGCCCTCTAGGATAAGTGAAATCTCTCTCTCTCTCTCTCTCTCTCTCTTTCCTCCTCCCTCCCTGCCTCCCTCCCCCCATCCACAAACAGTTTTCTCTTCTTTTATTTCATGGAGACAAGCTGTAGCCCAACTATTAGATGGCTAGCAATTATCTTTTCCTTTTGTTTCCCTACTAATGTGTCCTTAACAATAGATGGAATGCAGATTTTTCTAGTTCAGAAACAGACAGTGGAGAAAACTTAACTTTCTTAATCTGGATGTGATATAGTTTTAACTAGCTTTGTGGCATTTATAATTTTTTAAAAAATATACCAAACTCTGCATTAACATTTAAGAAACAAAAATAAACCAAAGCTATAATAAAATCAAATGATCATTCCATAATTATAGTTTCCGGTTTCCAACTAATTCTATACATTAAATGATGGTGAAATGACAGAACAACAATAATCAGGCCAGGGATAATACTGTACTACCTTTTCACTAAGCATTGCTTCCTTGAGATGATGTTGAATATATCATTCCCTATTTTCAATATTTTTATCAAAATGGTCACATTGCATGCATCTTTGTAGCAAATCATTTCGCCATTAACAATAGGAGTATAAGAAATAGGTATATAATATATAATATATAATTATAAAATATTATAAAATAGGTTTATAGGGAAGTCTATAGATTAGAAATCCCTGCTTGCATAAAATAGCATGAGCATGCTTGAGGCAAAATTGGATTTTGTGCTTAGTAGCCAAATTGTGGGAAATCTGACTGGAAATCTGATCTTATCATTAGGAGAGAATGCTGCCTATGACATTGTTGATATTAAGATTAATAAAATAGTCTACAGCTTCTCATCTTATTTTATTTTATACATCATGAGAAAACCTTGATTGACCAATACCAGAAAAGATGGTAAAAGAAGATATATATTTCCCTATTCCTTATATTTATATACTGCCAGAATCCAATGGCTCTTTGGATTCATCTGGTGAGAACCATGATATATGAAAGAGTAAATGGTAAAGAGGATGAATGAAGTGAAATAAGAATTGATACGCTATCTCTGCAAAATAAAGAGAAAGGAGAAAGAAGCTGTGTATCTGAATCAAAGTGGTCTGATGTTGTGAATGAATACATGCAGGTAAATAAATATGCAGGTTAAATATGAATGAAAGAGAAAAAATATATATGAGAAAGTGTGAACTGGTATCATGTGGATTGCTGTGGTCTGATGTGAGAAAAGTAGATTCCGTAGGTTGCTAATATGATAAACTCTTAATTTAGCAGACTAATTGAAAAAAAAAAAGGATTGACTATTATTCTTTACTGCCTGTTGATTATGGAAGTATGGCTCCTACCTCTGGAACACCTTGTCCCCACCCAAGATCAGATCTGCTCCTACCTTTTATGCCTTCTGAAAGGCCTTGAAGACATGGCTATGCCAACTAGCCTGGGGATGGTGGTGGTCTAATGGAAGTGTGGCACTTGGAGATAACTAATGAAGTAGAGCAGGGGTCCCCAACCCCAGGCCCACTACCAGGCCTTGAGCCTTTGGGACTGGGCCATGGAAGTGGTGGGCAATGGAGCTCCATGCGCATGTGCTTGTCTGTGGTTCCACGTGCATGGAACCATCCCGTCACTTGTCCTGCTAGTCCGCAAAACTGAAAAGTTTTGGGGAACTCTGGAGTAGAAGACACCACACCTCCTCTCTGTGCACCCTTTGCACCCTCCCTCTTCATTCTGCTTAGCTTTATTTTAATTCAAGTTTTAAAGTTAAGATCTGCATTGATTATTTTAATATTTTATTCTGCATTTTATCCAATGTCTATAAACCACCTTGAGTTGCCTCTGGAGGGATAGGCAACATACAAATTTGAAAAATAAATAAAGTTTAAAATAATTTGCATAAAATCATTATTCAAAGGATGTAAATTGATGTAATTTCCTTTTTTTTTTTTTGCCATTTTTGCAATTCGATTTCCTGTCAAATACAACAGCTTTTGTCTTCCAGACATTAATGTTCAGATCCATATTTCTTATTGCACCATAGATTTTATCTAAAATTCAGTGCAAATAATTCTGATTTTCAATCAATTTGAATTTGGGAGGTTTTGTCTATCAAGCAAGCCTAGGAAATTTTGGCAGAATACCAACTGAAAGGATATGAAAAATGACAATAAGCAAAATTTGGAAAATGCAGTATGGCTTTATGTCAGGAAGGATGTTTGTCAGATTTTTGCTTCTCAGTGGGTCACTGAGAAGTAAGAATATGGTAAGTAAAGTATTTTGGACATTTGTTGATTTATAAAGGGATTATGGTTAAATTATAAAAAGAATATTGGAATAAGAAATATGGATCTGAACATTAATGTATCAAAGACTAAAGTAGTTATGTTTGACAGGATATTGGATTGCAAAAATGACCAGAAAAAAGAAACAAAGAAACAAAGAACAAGTAGATTTATTTGTGCACCTTGGTATAACATATATTAAATATGGAAAATACACAGACAATTTTTAATATATGCAAATGCTTACAGAATTTACTGGGCAATATGTGGTTTGTTAAGAAAACTAAAGATTGAAAGAAACAAAAATGACTGTGAATAAGAGCATTCTTCTTCCCATTTTGTTTTGTGGAGGTGAGAATTAAGTATGCCAAGAGAAACATAAAAGGAAATGAATGCAGAAGGAGCGGGTTACTTAAGAAGTTCATGTAGTCAAATAAGAAGGGATAGGATCCAGAATGAAGTAGTGCTGAATGAATATGGACTAAATACAAAAATGAATGGCCCAAATGAAAAAGACATTGAATGAATGGTTTAATCACGTAGGAAACGAACGAATGAATATTGTATTGCGAAGCAAATATATGAAAGTAAAGTAAACAGGTGGAAAGAAAGACATGACCAAGAAAAATCATGACTGGATGAAGTTGATGAGATCCTTAAAAAATGTAAAAAACCCCCAAAAGGCCATGTATGAAACAGTGTGTGGATTCGTAATAAAAATAGTGTAGCGAGTTATAGAAAATGTTCATTCTGGATATAGGCATCTGCCTTTTACTTAGCTTGTATCTTCTTTGCTTTATTATTATTTACTTCTCTTCTGCTCCCTGCAGAATGTTGATTACCCTGAAAGAGAATACTGTACTATGTATGCATGTTGAATTCAGTATATTTTAATTTTACCATAAATATGTTGGATTTTAGGCATGGAAACTATTTTGGTCATATTTATCAGGACAAATAAGAAGGAATATGGCTTTCTTGCTTTTCAAGGAAGTCTTCCTAGTATCTTATTTGATCTCCCTTGATTCATGAAACTGCTGAAAAAAACAGCTGGAGGGGAGATGAAATTCTTCATTTTATGAATGTAGTTTAGTGGCTGTTTTGCTTATGGTGATGCCCAGGATTCCTGAAGAACTACTTCTGTTCTCATTTCCATAATTCAGGTGCGAGGTCTTATTTGAGGGCCATTATCTGATAAGCTGTAGAGGACCATCCCACTTGGTGAAATGTAGAGGACTATTGTGTAGAATGGTCCTCAGGGTGATTTGCCTGTGTTTATTGGATCCAATATTTGCTGGTATTTCTGTTCCAGATGAAGACATTTGTACTTTCCCAGGTTTATAGAATCTATTTTAGCCTGAATATTTTCACTTTTGCTAATTGAGAGATGACGTTCCATTGCATTATTTATTGCTTTATATTTTGATTGTTGCTGAATTTTGTTACTTATTGTGTGCAGTCTTATGATACTTATTACAGAACTCCCTGAATACTGTTAAAAAGTAACTCATGTATTTTTCTTTTTTTAAAAAAGTACTACATCAATTATTTGGACGAGGGGATAGATGGGAAACTCATCAAATTTGCAGATGACACCAAGCTGGCAGGAATAGCCAACATGCCAGAAGTTAGGCTTAAGATTCAGAAAGATCTTGACAGACTTGAACATTGGGCGCTATCTAACAAAATGAAATTCAATGGTGAAAAAAGCATTTAGGGAAGAAAAACCAAATGCACAGGTACTGTATAGGTGGTACCTCACTCAATAGTAGTACCTGTGAGAGAGATCTTGTAGTCCTAGTGGACAATCATTTAAATATGAGCCAGCAGTATGCTGCAGCTGCCAAAAAAGCCAACACAGTTCTAGGCTGCATTAACAAAGGATCAAGACCACGTGAAGTGTTAATATCATTTTATAACGCCTTGGAAAGGTCACATTTGGAATACTCCACCCACTTTTGGAATACTCCACCCACTTTTGGTCGCCATGATGTAAAAAAAGATGTTGAGACTCTAGAAAGAGTGCAGAGAAGAGCAACAAAGATGATTAGGGGACTAGAGGCAAAATCATATAAAGAATGGTTACTGGAATTGGGTATGTCTAGTTTACTAGGGGTGATACGATAGCAGTGTTCCAATATCTCAGGGCAAGCTATTCTCCAAAGCACCTGAGGGCAGGACAAGATGCAATGGATGGAAATGAATCAAGGAGAGAAGCAATCTAGAATTAAGAAGAAATTTCCTGACAGTTAGAACAGTTAATCAATGGAACAACTTGTCCCCAGAAGTTGTGAATGCTCCAACACTGGAAGTTTTTAAGAAGAGATTGGACAACCATTTGTCTGAAATGGTATAGGGTTTCCTGCGTAAGATGAGGGTTGGACTAGAAGACCTTCAAGGTCTCTTCCAACTCTGTTATTTTATTCTACAATCATTCCACTAGCAACCATTCAAAGTTAGAACAGCACTGAAAAAGTGACTTACTTCTCACACTTACGACCATTGCAGTATCCCCATAGAAACACGATAAAAATTTGGGTGCTTGGCAACCAGCAGTTGCAGTGTCCCCTGGTCAAATGTTCAACATTTGTGACCTTTCCAGGTTGTTTGCACAAAGCAAAGTCAACGAGGAAAGCCATATTCCATGGCAAATAGGGACATAAAATTGGGTGTAATTCTCTTAACAACCAGAGGTGGGTTTCAGCAGGTTCTGACCAGTTCTGGAGACCCGGGTAGTGGAAATTTTGAGTAGTTTGGAGAACCGGTAAATGCCATCTCTGACTGGCCCCACCCCCATCTATTCTCCGCCTTCTCTGAGTCCCAGCAGATCAGGAGGAAATGGAGATTTTGTAGTAACCTTCCCCTGGAGTGGGGAGGGAATGGAGATTTTACAGTATCCTTCCCCTGCCATGGGGAAGCCATGTCCACCAAGTCATGCCACACCCACCAAGCCACACCCACAGAACCGTTAGTAAAAAAAATTTGAAACCTACGACTGTTAACAACTGCCTTGCAATGGAAATTCTGTCTATAAATTGAGGTCATAAATTGAGGACTACCTATAATTCTGACTAGATAAAGAATAAGCAAACTTCTACAATATCATCTAAATGTTTATATAAATTAAGTTGGCCTGTGCAGCAAAATACACCCACATCGTGATCAAAGATTTCTCTTATCCAAGAGAATTATAAGTATTGGGCTTCTTGTTTACTCATTGCCACATTTATATTAACAACTAGGACTGTGCACTTCTTAAACCCTGACACAGATCTATGAGGACCTTGTTAAATCTAACCACATTATGAAGAGAAGGTCAAAACTACTGATGAACCTTATCAGTTTAATTTCTATCACCTGGGCTTCTTGTGAAAAAAAGTGTAAGAATGTCTTTCTGAAAATCAGGTAATCTTTGTAAATTACCCTGTTTTCCCCAAAATAAGACATCCCCTGATAATAAGCCCAATCGGGCTTTTGAGCGCATGGCAATAAGGCCAAGCACTTATTTCAGGGTTCAAAAAAAATATAAAACAGGGTCTTATCTTCAGGGAAACACGGTAGAATTTCCAAAGTGAAGCAATATATTTAAGCAGTTTATTAAATGAAAAATAAAATAAAATGTGGTGGGGGGGAGGCAGATGTAACAGAGAAGGTTTAAATAATGGGCAGGAGAAACAAAGTTTCTAATAGATGCCTATAACCCCAAATCAAACTTTCTCCATCTGTTGTTGCCAGGTATCCTGGACTCATCCTACATCATCTCAAATAGTTTTCTAAAGTAGATAGTATACCAAAACATTTGAAGGAAACTGAGTTGAGGATTGTTGGCTGGGTTTGATGGGTCTTGTGGCCTGACACATCTAGAAGGCTGTCATAATATGTTGATATCTCTGTTCCACAGGAGGCAAGCATTCTAACCTTGTTTTATTCCAGTTATAATACCTGAACTATAGATGGAATTTTTTTGACTGTGAAATATTACTGCTTTTAAGAACTTTGCCACCGGTGAAGATGGAGAATGAGAGAAGCTGGTCTACCTAAGCTGTTGACAATGTTATCTATATCAGGTAAATATCTATAATTATATAATTGAGTGCTATAATTGCATTCAACAATGAACTAAAAGGCCACCATCAGTGAGCTGTTGGATAGCATTACTTGTGTGGTGTTTGGGTGGTTTAGGGGTGAGGAATTTGTGGTGGGTGGGGGGGTATTTGTGGATTGTTATGTATGTTGGACCTGGTCTTTGGGTGTTAAATGAATTTTTGTTGTATGGGTATACTGTGTATACACGTACAATGACAATAAAGTTATTATTATTATTTACTTTATTCATTAAACATGAAACTCAGTCAACTGAACAGTCAAAAATGCATCACAAATACCATTGACTGGTGCTAATGGTTGATACGGGTTGCTGCCAACGCCCTAGGTATCAACCAAGTACCTTGTTAAGGTGTACGATGTTCCAAGTAGCGCAGTTTTTTGCAGTTGTTGTTGTTATTATTATTATCTTTCATAGCATTTGCTCTATGAAACAACAATAACTCATGATATTGACAGTAAATGAGATACTCTGCATTGAGCAATGGTCATTTCCCTGTTGGTGAATGGTGAGGGTGGAATTCATGTTGAAACCTGTAAAATCCATTTATTGTTGAAATAAATGTTTCTCTTTCATGCACCAGTCTAAGAATTTTGATTCTTCTTTAAGTTGGATTATCTAAAAAATTTAAAGCATTGGACTAGGATCTGGGAGACTGTGTTTCAAAGCCATGGAGTCTTTCAGGACGATTATCTCAACCTATCCTGCTTCACTGCTGTGAAGCAGGATAGGTTGATAAACTGAATGCCACCTTAAGATTCTGGAAGAAAGGCAAAGTAGCCATCTAAGCAATGAGCAAACATTCCATTATTTGAACAAACAAATAATGTAAAGTATCCTTTATTAGAATATTATGGCAACAGTTACAAAAAAATTGGCATAATTTTAAGACTTTCCCATCTTTCATGTTGGCTAAGACATGCATATGCAGATTTTCATAACTGTAATTTACACATGCACCTAGTTGTTAGATCAATGTGCATCTCCTCCCAATAAGCTCAGGATATGCACCAATGGTGCAGATTGCAGAAGCTTAAGAGAGCCTAAAAAAAACCTCTTCACAATTGCTCAGCTTCTTCAACAATTACCATCTAATCTGCTCAATATTCAGAGCTGCCTTGAGCATTTGAAATAAGTCATCTAAAGCTAATAAAAAGTGGGAGTTTTGACAGCCAGGCAGAACAAAGTCCCTTGACTTTTCATTAATGTGTCTGGAATTGAGAGAAACAAATCAGGTTTCAGTACAATGCTTCCGCCTTGATTTGGAGTTGCCGTTTCCAGAAATGGAAGGGTGTTGTTTTTACTACCTGGAATCCATCAATGAAGCATATCAATTAATTGGGGGAGGGAGAATGCTTTGACAATAATGATAGATCATTAGAATTCCTGCCACAGAACAGCCTGAGTATTTGATGCCACTTGATGGGACTTCAGTTTAGGTGGTTTTTAAAGGGAGTGCACAAATTCAAGAACAGTTGGCAACTGGCCTAAGAAACAATAGTGGAGAGAGGCCCTTCATCCAATCCAGACTGTAAGTTTCCCAAATATCTCCATCTCAGGGGTGAAATTCAGCAGGTTCTGACAGGTTCTAGAGAACCGGTAGCAGAAATTTTGAGTAGTTCAGAGAACCGGCAAATACCACTTCTGGCTGGTCCCAGAGTGGGGTGGGAATGGAGATTTTGCAATATCTTTCACCTGGAGTGGGGTGGGACTGGAGATTTTGCAGTATCCTTCCCCTGCCACGCCCACAAGCCATGCCCACCAAGCCACACCATGCCCACCAAGCTACACCCACAGAACCAGTAGTAAAAAAAATTGAATTTCACCACTGCTCCAGCTCATCACTGCATGACTGAAAATATAGAATTAGATCCAGAAAGTCTTTCTTATGTTCAAAGATGTATTAACTTTCTTTTATTCCTCTGCAGGGGCTTTGCATGGGTTAGTTAGTGATAAATCCAAAACCTATAAGTTTCAGCTTTATGAAAATCAGCTGAAATGATCCAAGAGTGTAAAAGCATTGGCTTCTCTAGAACATCATCAGGCACAATGTTACAAAATCATGAATGGGGAAGAAGCATAGATATCCAGGGAGTAATCCATGTATTTTGGTCATGAAGCCTGGAATTGCAAAAAAAAATAATAATAAAAAAAATAGTTTCAATATAGAGATTGGAGTGTATGCATTTGTCAGTCGTACGCATCAAGTCATTTTATGTCTGGGGGAAATAAGAATGATTGCTCTATCCCCAAGCTCTGTGGTAAATGGGTCTCTATAGTCATGTTGCCTGCCTTCCTCATTCTCTTTTACCTTTCCCATTTATTTCAAGATCCCATCACTCTGAGCAGCTAATTTAGTCCAGATGCATTTCAGTGTTAATTTTTCCACCCAGAATTGGGCTAATGTACAAATCCACAGCTATAGCAATCAGAAACTACCATAAGTCTGCAAAACGATTTTGCATTTGGCATGCAGATGACATTAGAGAAATCTGGGCACATTTACCATGTGGGGAGGGGGGGAGACCAGCGAAATCTTCAGATGCTTTCCCCCATTAGAATATTGAATGAAAGATCTTGCTGCTATGTACAGCACTTGTACATTTATAGTACCCGGTTACTTCAATTCCTGCTTACCATCTTTTAGCATTAATAGATTGATTCGCAACGAATAAAACAAAGCTCCAGTTTAATTAGCAAAGATTTGAACTGATGTGTCCCAAGCTCTAGTCCAACCTCTGAGATCTATCAGCTTAAAAAAAAAGAGAAACCCTCTGAGATATGTCTGTAGTGCTCAGAAGGAAGATAAGAATGTTTTTTTAAAAAAAACAGAAGAAAAATAGCTAGGTTTAATTGAAGGGGTATGTCAGAGCTCATATAAACCATTTCCAAAAATCAGATGACTGATTTTTCAAAATTCAAAGAAACATCATCACTCGCTGAAAATATCACCTGAAGCTCCCTATGCAAAAGTAACCATAACTTGTTAAAAATAAGACGTTTAGGTAGCCATTTCTAGCTTTTAATATTTCTCTCTCCTGCTATCTTACACCAAGATTCGTGAAAATAAGCAATTGTCTTAGCTGCTTATGAGAATTTTGCTCCCATTCCCAGCAATGTTAGCAGAGGTCCATTATGTAATTCACCAACCTCATGTTAGTATAAGAAATACATTATCCAAGCGTTTGTATTTGTTTTGGGAAGACAAAGCATGTTCTTCCATTATCTAGCATGGGAAAAATATAATATTGATGTTTTTTTAAAAGTTATACCATTATGAAATGAGCCTGCTAAATTTACTAGGAAGTGAGAGATTATGTTTAAAGTCAGACTTTTTTCCTTTACAAATTGGATCACTGAAGTATCCATAATTTTGTGTGTGTGTGTGTGTGTGTGTGTGTGTGTGTGAACATGGGACTGCTGTAAAGATCGTAAATGTGAAAAATGATCATAAGTCACATTTTTCAGTGCCGTTGTAACTTTGAATGGTCACTAAATGAACTATTGTAAGTCGAGGACCACCTGTAAGGCATGCCTTACCAGAATTGTCGCACTTTGACACAAAAGGAGATTAATCTTTGTCAGCAAAGAAAGTAATAAAACACCTAAGAATGAAAACAATAGCAACAAAATGATGAGGTTTTCTTTAAAAAAATGGTTGCTTTCTAGTGCTCTACTTGTGTAACTGCTTTTCAATTCGATTGTTTTTTACCTCACAACTGCTGAGTTCTGTCTTAGGCTAAAACCTAATGAAAGCCTGCAGCATTTCTGATTCAAAGGTTCTTCCATCCACATTTGTATTTTTCCCTCATTTTTGGTCTCCCCAACTGCACGAGACAATAGGGAGCCTCCACTATTGCCATTTTTCTCTTTTGTTCTTGGTGAAGTGAATGGGTGATTGTAAGAAGACAAAATGTTATGTTTTGTGTGATGTATTAATGGTTAACTATAGTTTAATTTAACCCAGTTTTTGGGAATTTAATTCCTAAAATGGAACTGAAAGTATAAGATGCAAAATGGGGTTTGGAGATCTTTTAATAGATTTAATAGATGTTATACAAATCATGGGACATTTAGAGATTCTGAAATAATTATATGTTGCTCCTAAACCAGAAATTGTTGAAGTAGTGAGCTTGAACACCCATTTCTGATGAAGAATTGCATAAAAGAATGGAACATTCATTTCCTATAATCTAATACGAAGGCTAATATAATTAAAACGCTTCATTAGTACTGGATACATCAGAGAATGTTCATTAAGAGACAGTTTCAATCTCCCTGCTGCTGGCAGTATAACTGAAGAGTTATGTTATTTGGTACTGTTCTACTATTGTTGCAGTTTGGGCTGACATCAACAAGACTGTGGTTTGAGTACTGGATCAATTTTTTGAGTACTGGATCAATTTTAAATTTTTGAATTTATGTGTTTTATCTTGTGGCTGTTCACTGTCCTGAGTCCTTCGGGAGAAGGGCGGTATAGAAATTTAATAAAATAATAAAATAAATAAATAAAATCAATGACTATGTATTAAGGATGCATTTTTCTTGTCTGAATTTCCAATATTTCAAATTTATCAAGAATACCAAAAATTATGGAGATTTTGGTCATGTAGATTGGCTAAAAGAATTGTATCACACAGGAACGAGAAATCTATGCTCAATTTGCAGCCATAGATTCCTGATATGAGCTGTTTGTCAACCTTTTTATTAGTCCTTTTTTTTTTTTTTGGACAAAAAGACAAAAAAGCAATCTTGGAGTAATCTGGTAAAAGTTTTTCTGTTTATAATATTATTTCAAAACCTATTTTTCTTCTTTGCCCTTATTTATTATTATGCTATCAGTTTTAAAGGTATGCTGGTCAGTTAAGTACTTCTACTTTTGTTTGTCAATTTTTGCAATAACAGGAAAAATAAATCATGGTACATAGGAAACATTCACAGTGAAAGAAGTACTAAATTCCAGTTTGTTTCTATTTCAGATTTCTATCTTTGTTTTCATAAGATCGTGCAAGGCCCACCTACAATTCCAGTGAACAAATAGTTACCATAGAAACACCAAATCATAGATGGAGGCAATTTGTCAATCAGTCCAATTCCAAGGTCACACAAATAATGTGTAAGCTTTCAGGTTCTCCAGAACTCTTCGTCAGGGAAAAAAGATAAACAAAGAAAGATGTGACAGAGAAGGGAAGATGAAAAAAGTAGTGTCACCTGTTTGTTTTCCATTGTTCCTGATGAAGAGAACTGCATGTCTTAAAATTTCACATGCTAGTTGGTGATCTTTCTATTGATCTTAATTGAAATTCGGATATTTTTTTTTCATAGGGACAGCATAGCTGCTTTTGCTTTTCAAAGAAGCATCAGAAATGATCCAGATGATGTAAACTAGTAATAAGTCAGTCAACCAAAATAGTTGCATGCTTCTTCTACTTAAGTATAGTTGGAATTTAAATCTGCTATAACACATGCAGATTCAGCCCTTCCAAGTATAACTCAGACGAGCTATGCATTTTTTTTCCGGCTCCTCATTCAGCATATCTGTTTCCATGTCAACAGCTCATGCTGATAAAGAATTGACATTCGTACTGCAGTCTGAGGTATGGGGTATGGAGCAAGTATTAAAAGAAATCCATATTCCTCATGGTGCTGATCTCCATGTTATGCTAAATTATTGGAATTTTCATGGACATATGGACAAGCTTAAAAGGAAGTGCCTCTTAAAACTGGCAGAATCTCATGACAATATATCTACCTGCAAAAGATTTTATGTAAAGAAGCATACGATCTATAAGTTATTGTAATGGGAGATCTAACTCTCATATTGGCTTTATGGTCTACCAAAAAGTTTAAATGAATTTAATATTATTTTTTTTCAAGAAAAAATACACTGAATGCAGCTATTTCATACACATAAATACACACTAAGCAGCAGGGCAAATATTTTATTAAATTTAGATAAAATGCCACATTCTATAATAACTATTATAGAGATGTATATTTTGCAGTATATTATATAAGGAAATTTAATGCAGTTTTGAAAAACAGTAATTAATTATCGCAGCTTCCTGTTTGAGGTATTATTTGCATATCATTATTGGAAGGTGATAAAAAAAATAACATGCCTTATGGTTTCTCATGAAACCACCCTGCTTTTTTTTTTTTTTTAAAAAATGTACCGGTATACACATGCGATATCTCCATATTTGATCAAATGTAATTATGTTCTATCTTTAAAACCTTCCCAAACGATGTAGAGAAGATGCTTACTAAGTTCATCCTTGGATGTCCATTTTTAGGTGGGTAATGCTTGCAAAGGCTTCCAACATCTTTCAAGAAATCTGCCACTAACAAAAAAATCATTGTTTAGTCATTAAAATTCATACTACATGTTGGAACTACTACCTGGTTATCCCTGAAAAATAGAATTGCCAAAAGTAACAAACAGTTGTCCACTAAATACTTCTAACAGAACTGAATAACGTAGGAAGAGACCTCAGAATGTCTTTTAGTCCAACCCAGCAGTGAAATGCACTTACCTTCGTTAACGGTTTGGAAATTTGAGTGCACGTGCGCCTCTTCTGCGCATGCACACCTCTTCTGCATGCACAGAGGGTCAAAAATGGGATGTAATGACGTCCTGGTGAGTGGGCGGAGTCTCCCACCGCCGGCCCTACCGGCTCACATGAGCTGGATAGATCCAGCCGGATTTTACCGCTGGTCCAACCTTCTGCTAAAGCAGTAGAGAAACTGGGAACTTCTGAAGGAACACATTTGAACAATAGTTTAGCTATGGCATACTTTTGAAGTCTTTTTTATTGTTCAAACTCCCCCTGCTCTCTCTCCCTTTTTGACAGTAGTCTTAAGGCACTCAGTAAACATGTGCCCATAATTCTGTCTCTCTCTAGTTTTGGTGTCACCAAAGTAAAAGCAAGGTAGGTGTGACTGTGTGTGCGTTTCAAACAGGTGGCAAGTGCAGTCATCACATGCACATTCAAAAGGGGCAGGATTTTTATCACAATAACCATTTTGACTCTCCCACCTGTGTTGCTTGCTGAGTTATAAGATAATTTCTATTGAAATAATGTAATCTTTGTCTGAAAAAAGTTCTTGTGTCACCCCTTTAGAATTTATTCTAGTTGTGATTTTTGCACACTCATCATTTTGCAATACTTCATAACTTGTGAAGCAGCTTCAGACTTATCCAATGTTAATAACGCTGTATTTAGAGATTTTCTCTTTTCTATATTATAGTTTAAACATATATTTGAATAAAGACTATTTGATCTCTGCACATGTTGTGAAACATTATGAAATTAGAAGACTTCATAAGATTGTGTTATGTTTTCCCCTGACATGCCATGCTTAAACTTCAGTTCCTGAAATTAAGAAAATAACCATCCTCTTCCTAGTTCAATTGAAATGATAATATTCCACTGATCCATCTTAGGCAATCTATAGATTATGCATATTAAAAATTTGGGAATAAAAATAGGTTTTCTTTACTATTTATATGAGTTTCCCCAATATAAATCATAGAAATGCAGTGTTCTTTAAAATGTTCCTGTTTGTCCTCTCTTTAATACTTATTATCCCAATCCTTTGATCTTCATTATAAGGCTAATAGGGCCTGGTGGCTCAGCAGACTGATAGCATTGTGATTAACACCAGCTGTCTGCAATTACTGTAAGTTTGAATCTCACCAGGCTCAAGGTTGACTCAGCCTTCCATCCTTTCTAAGGTAGATAAATTGAGGACCCAGTTTGTGGGGGCAATAAGCTGACTTTGTATAAATATACAAAAGTATGAAGGCTATTGCTTAACGCATTGTAAGCCACCCTGAGTCTCCAGAGAAGGGAGACATATAAATCAAATTTAAAATAAAAATGATAGAGGCAAATTTGAGTGCCCTTGTGATAGTGGCTAAGACGCTGAGCTTGTTGATTGAAAGGTTAGCAGTTCAGTGGTTTGAATCTCTAGTGCCACATAAAGGGGTTAGCTCCCGTTATTTGTTCCAGCTTCTGCCAATTTAGCAGTTCGAAAGCACGTAAAAATGCAAGTAGAAAAATAAGGGCCACCTTTGGTGGAAAGGTAGCAGCATTCCATGTGCCTTTGGCATTTAGTCATGCCGGCCACAGGACCACAGAGATGTCTTTGGACAGCGCTGGTTCTTCGACTTTGAAATGGAAATGAACATCGCCCCCTTGAGTCGGGAACGACTAGCACATATCTGCGAGGGGAATCTTTACCTTTACCTTATCTGTTATGAAGCAAGCCCCATTGAATAGACTGGAATGCAGTATAAGGCTGCAGATCCAGGGAGGTTCCCTTGAGGTAAGCCCCACTGAATTCAATAGGGCAATTTCTGAGTGATCCTACCTGGCATTGTTTAGCCAAGAACATGAAAATGGCTCTGTTGGAATTGATAAAAGTTTTGTCTTGTTCAGGCATCAGCAGTCTGATGTCTTCTATGGTTTTCATGAGACCCTCCATGGCCAATGTCTGGGATTCTAAAAAGTAAAATTCAGAATATCTGGAGACTGCTTTCTCTTGATCCCGTCCAACATCCTATATTTAGCTGGGAAAACCAGCCAAAGCACAATCCATTTTAATTACACATTATAAGGAAATAAGGACTTTATCCTGAATATGCTGATCTAAGAATCATTGCTATTTATGCAACATGCATAAAGTAGTGTAAGCTGTGTATCTTGTGTGTTGATTTCTTTTAATTGGACCCCTCTTCAGTGATGATAGGTGACTAAGATACTGTACTCATATTGTACACATCAAAACTTTAAGAACAAGTTTGGTTCCTTAACACTGCAATCGTACACAAGTTTAAAAGCAAACTTTCATTCAAGTCAAGCTCAGCTTCTGGTGACTTCATCAATGTATACATGTTTTTTTTTTTGTCAACAGTACAAAATATTCAGAGCAAGCTTTACTGATTCAGCAGGAGTTACATATAATCGAAAGAGCACTAGTTTTCATATAAAACTACCTTTTTAATTATTTTAATCCCATCTCTTGATATGATTTGATAATGACATTCAATGAAGTAGAAACATAGGGTATGTAGCTCTACTCAAATAATAGCTGGAATCATGTTATATCACCAAATTTGGACTTTAAAAAAAAAGATCATCGTGACATAAAGTGGATTAGTTTAAAAATAAAAATAATTAAGAGAGTACTAATAAAGCAGTATTCTCCCGCATAACTAAAAGAGAACTATTCTTACAAATCTTCACTTACAAATATTCTTTAGCAAACATTCACTTAGAAATATTCTTTAGCAAACACTAATTGCATTGTAATTGTCCTTTCCTTCTTTCTAGGGCTGATAAAAATTTATAGCAATTTCAATACTGAGTTATAGAGAATAGCTGACTAGTTCTATGCTTCCAGTTGATCTCCAAGCCTGCTGAGCCAAATAATGCTCTGAACAGTGACAAATAGATCTGGAGGAACATGTTGTATATGCTGCCTCTGGAGGCACCTTATTCATTAATTCATTCATTAATAAGGCTAATGAATATGCTTACTAATTAAAGCAAATTGTGGTTCTTTCCATGCAACAGACTGAAAGACTATGCTGCAGATCAAGGGATAGAAGAACTCTGTATGCATCAAAGAGAAGTAAGATAGAGACTTGATTAAGATCATTTCCCTACTAGTGACTTACAGAGTTTTCATACCGTTGCTCACATGTCATTGAAATGATATAAAGCCTGTCTTTGTAAGAGTTATTTTGGCACAATGATGTTGGTTGGATAACTCTTCAAGACATTATTCTTTGCAAGTGGAGAAATAACCTAAGACGATTTCTCTCATTGCTTTTTCTTTAGCGATGAGCATTTAACAGATATATGCCTTCAAGCAGGGGTGAAATTCAGCAGGTTCTGACAGGTTCTGGAGAACTGTAACGGAAATTTTGAGTAGTTCGGAGAACCGGCAAATACCACCTCTAGCTGGCCCCAGAGTGGGGTGGGAATGGAGATTTTGCAATATCCTTCCCCCAGGAGTAGGGAGGGAATGGAGATTTTGCAGTATCCTTCCCCTGGAGTGGGGTGGGAAGGATATTTTGCAGTATCCTTCCCCTGCCACACCCACCAAGCCACGTCCACAGAACCGGTAGTAAAAAAATTTGAATTTCACCACTGCCTTCAAGGGCTCAGCAGTGTAAGGTTATGTTTTGTGTGATGTATTCATGGTTAACTATGGTTTAATTTAACCCAGTTTTTGGAATCCATATGACATACTGAATCATATTGTAACTTGAATGTAAATAACTGATGTAATCAATCATTTGTCCTGCTTGCATTGACTATTTTTGGGAATAGAAGGCCTGGAGGAATGTTGTCCATGGGGTCGCGATAAGTCGGATATGACTTAGCAACTAACAACAACAACACAACAAAGTTTTGGGAATATAGGCTCTGGTGTCCTTAAGCTGCTTTTCAAAAGGTTACTGGACATTCTTGTGTTTTTTTTTTCCTTGAAAATTTTTTGCTTCTCATCCAAGAATCTTCTTCAGTACTAAATCAACCTGAAGAAGCTTCTTGGAGAAGAAGCAAAACATTTTCAAGGACAAAAAAAAAATAGAAATCTAGAAAGTTCAGTTGTCTTTTGAAAAACAGCTTTCAGACAACCATAACCTGAATGACTGAGAATCTCCATAGACATTTAGGCCCTGGTGTATTACTCAAAGGCCAATTTATCTTTGAAAAAAAAAATTCATATTTTCCTACTAGGCTACATTTGGTTAATTAGTTAGGTTAGTTTGTGGTCAGTTTTTCAGTGGTTTTCAAAGCTAGTCAGATTGTCTTAGCAGTAAAAGGTAAGATGCTGGCTCCTCAGTAGAAATGTTGATAACATTTTTAAGCAAACTGGTAATTGCCAACCTCTGGAAGAAACAGGAAGATGAAATGTCCTTGTTTCTGTTCTTGGTTCCAATATGTCCCCTCCACCCCGCCCCCCAAAAAACCCACACAGAAAAACTCTGTATAATTCCACACGAGGACTCTGCAGCTGTAGATCACTATGATCCCAAAACACTGGCTGTTTTCAAGTGCTATTTCTGGCTCAGTAGCAATTTAGCTGGAAAAACTAGTATTTTCTTTGAAAGGCTTGGCTCTGGGGATTTGCGGGTAGTCAGTCCATTTCCCCATTTACATGAATGCTTGCTTTATCCAGCTCCTGGAATTCAGCGACTTTAGCAGGACTTTCAAGGAGAAAGAAGATAGCTCAGTGGTTTTGCAACACTTCTTTATCTACTCATATCTTTTTTTTCGCCCAACGCAACCAGACAAATGTAGAGGAAACTCATCAACAGCATCATCATCATAATCTTGATTATTTTTAAAGAGTTTAAATTTGTGAGTCCAGCAGAATCTGTGCGGTTAGCATGGCTACCTGATTATTACCGCCCTGTCCTTCCTAGTTGATTAAGATCACCTGGGAGATCACCTGGCTGTTGGGTCCTTGCAATGGTGGTTGCCTCCTTGAGAGGAAGAGAGTGGTTCCATTGATTTTGAAGAAGGTGAAGATATACCCTATCTCCAAGGAACCTTCTCTGTACTCAATTGTGTTAGAAAATTTGGGTCTGAAGAGTCTGGAGGAAACAGATTATTTAGACCCTTTTCAATCAGGTCGTAGGCCAGAGGCAACCCCATTTAGAGGACATTGCAGTGGGTGGTGATAAAAGGAATGAATTATTGTAATGAATAATTGTGGCAAGAACATCTTGCTTCATTTAGAGCTGCAATTTCACATTAGACCAGATCACTTGCTCAAGTGGCAGCAATTATGACTTCAAGGACAACCCCTAGGTTATGGATATGCTCCTTTCAGGGTATCTCTTCCCTCTAACACAGAGTGCCTTGATGTAGAAACCACACCTTTTGTGTTGGTTAGAATCAGCTTCACTTAGTTTTGCCTCATGTAAACCAGTATTTCCCAACCTTGGTAACTTAAGATGTATGGACTTCAACTGCCATGCTGGCTGGGAAATTTTGAGAGTTGAAGTCCAAACATCTTAAATTTGCCAATGTTGGGAAACACTGATCTAGACTCTGACAACTGCAGGCAGCATAGCAAGGCTTCAGTTACATCTCAATGCTTTGCAGATGATGCCAGTCCCTGAACAGACAAATAACCTACCTTAGACTATTTCATATAGATGTTAAAAAGAGGGAGGTGAGTACCAAGACTTGGATATCCCATAATGAAGAATGGCCTCCTGGCTAAGCTCTCCTCTACCATCATTGACTAGAAACACCTGCTTAGAAAAAAACCCAGAACCATTATAAAACAAACCCCAATCATCAGCCCTTGCAAGTGATCCAGAACAGTACTATATTATGTGGTAATGAAAGCTGCTGAGATATCTGATAGGACCAGAAGTAGAGGTGCAGTTCTCTCATTTAGGTCTGGACACAGGTAATCCACTAATAGAACTACTGCTATCTCCTTCCCATTCCATACACTTGTGCTGATTTACAAAGGCTCATATAACTCATTTATTCTAGAGCAGAGGTCTCCAAACTCAGCAACTTTAAGACTTGTGGACTTCAACTCTAAGAATTCCTCATCCAGCCATGCTGGCCAAGGAATCCTGGGAATTGAAATCCACAAGTCTTAAAAGTTGCCAAGTTTGAAGACCCTTGTTCTAGAATGTTTTGTAGAGAGGACAGGGTCAACATTGGTATATTTGTCTTTTGCTGTTTCTCCATAGCAGCTGTACCTGAAATGATGTGATCAACTGAAGAGGAGATAATCACGAAATGTCTTCAAGTTCTTTTAAGAGATGAAAAAATAAAACAGAATTGATGTGGAATTGCCCTAAAAAACGCTCTGCTGGCTCAGGCTTGACCCAGCCAATATAGGAAGCCAATGGCAATAATATGGCGATGATACCCTTCCTCTATTGTTGTTTACCAATTTCTGGTATTTCGAGGGATACTGATCCTGCAAGATGGGAAATGCTGACATTGACAGCTTTATCCATCATGAATTTGTCTCTTTTAAAGTTATATTTTAAAACCATGCAAGTTGGCAGTGTAGAATTGCTTTTGTTTGAGCTGCAGCCAATCAAGTTTGCTTATTCCCAAGATACTCTATTCTGTTCATTATCTTTTCAGTTTTTGTTCCAGGTGATACATAGCATTCTGGCAATCAAAATGTTCACTCCAAATTGGACTGCCTGGGATCCACATTTGTGTGTTGGGGGTTGTGTGTGTGTGTGTTTTCTCCAAACTATCAGATTCATTTGAACCTTGCTCAGGGATAGTGTGACCTCAGCTACATCAGTTACTTCAGTAATAAGTGTATTATACATATATTGGATGGCCTGAAACTGTCTCCTGTTATAGCTGTCCTGTGATTTATTGCCAGTTAGGTATATTTGAAACCACTGAAAGCTAATCTATTTTTTTTTTAGATGCTGCAGTTTTAAATGCAGTTGTAGGAGGATATTGTTGTCATTTGGGAAATTCTTGCCTTATAATACCTTCTAACTATAGCTGGGGTAGCAGGTCTTTCAAAGGGAAAGGTGGATTGACGGCTTTTCATCTCCCTCCCACTGTCTGGCATACTGGCAGACAGATAAACACAGTGTGAATTAAGAGGTAGGGAAGGGGCCTGTACCAGTAATTTATTCTCTTTCTCTTTAGTCTGAAGTATATTCACTCTTGTTGTTGCTGCTGCAGATTCTGCAGCAGGTCAAGACACAGCAGTGATATTTGTGTTAGCACAACTGAAGACAACTGTATATTATCTCAAAACTGCTTTTAAAAGATGTGGGAAACAAAATGGTGAATGTGTGAAAGGAACTCCAGGAAATAGAGTGGATTTTATTTCAAAACAAACAGGAGTTAGATGAGTTGGGAGCTGTGGTGGCACAGTGGTTAGAATCAGGGGTGGATTCTACTTACCTTTACTACTGGTTCGCAATGGGGCCGCGTGCACTTGCTTTGCTTGCGTGCATGCGCTTCTGCGCATGCACAGAAGCTTCCTGATGATGTCCGGGTCGGTGGGCGGAGCCTCCTGCCGGTTTAATACCGGTTCTTGCGAACCAGTCCGAACTGGGGGCAACCCACCACTGGTTAGAATGCTGTATTGCAGGCTCACTCTGCCCACAGTCTGGAGGTCCTAACAGGCTCATGGTTGGCTCAGCCTTCCATCCTTTTGAGGTCGGTAAAATGAGGACCAGATTATTGGGGGCAATATGCTGACATTGTAAACTACCCAGAGAGTGCTGTAAAGCATTGTGTGGTGGTATATAAGTCTAAGTGCTATTGCTAGTGCTATATAATGTTGTGAATGTTGGTAGAATATGTATTTGGCCTTTATGTTCCAGATATAACTTTGAAGATATCAAGAAAGCTGCATTAAGCCGTGGTTTATCAGAAGATCTTTTCCTCAAGGCATAGAAATTATGGTATGCATACATCAAGGAATTTTTTAAAGTTTATTTATACATTTTCTCTTTACATACATAAGTGCATCAAGGAATTTTATATATATAATAAATATGCATCAAAGCTAAAAATGGCATTCCAATATTAAATAAGAAAGTCAAATTTTTATACAAGGATGTTTTTAAGATTAATATTGGAAGTGGTAAATTGCTGTAATGATTAATGAATCTGCTAGTTTGCAGAGATAATTAGGTGATAAAAAGCAGTCAACTCTTGTTTGTGAAAAACTGATCAACCAGATCAATTTAATTTTTGTTTTTTGAAAGGATGAAAGGCTTAGTGGATAAGGAAAATGGAGCAGACATAATATATCTCTATTTTATTATAGTAAGAGCTTTAATACTGGTTTTTCTTACATACAAATTAGAAACAGAAAGATGAGACATAATTTTTACCAATATTTTTTTAAACTGCTTAATCTAAGACACCAAACTCATATGAATCCCAGTTTTAAATTAAAATATTTTCAAAAGAAAGAGTATAGTGAATGCATAATTTCAGTTTTGAAAAAACAGTATTTAGACAATCATTCTAAATTCCTGTATTTTAAATATCTTTTTTTTTATTGATTGTTCACCAAGATTGTTCAAAATGCATATGAAGGTTGTGAATTTTACTTTACATACTTGTTCTGCATGCATATTGGCATTCTTTTACAATTAGGATTGTCATGTTTATGCCACATCTACACCAGTGGTGGGTTGCCCCCGGTTCGGACCGGTTCTATAGAACCATAGTAAAACCAGAGGGAGACTCCACCTACCGACCCCGACATCATCAGAACTCTTCTGCGCATGTGCACAAAGAAGAGTGCGCATGTGCACGAAGTAAGCACATGTGCACGGCCCCATTGCGAACTGGTAGTAAAAGTAAGTAGAACCCACCCCTGATCTACACAGCCACTGGCCTCTACATTACAGGGCAACCATTGAGGGAGTTAAAAAAAAATCAAGATAATGTTGATATGATTGAAGGCATAATCATTTTTTACGTGTGTTGCATGTGCAATGTATGTTAAAAGGGGTAGAGCTGAATTGTGTGATTGTAACTGCTATCTTTAGTTTTTTTAAACACCCTCCCATCATTAGCATCTTTCCATGTTCATATCAAGCTAGTCTTATTTTCTGGCTATTGGAAATTCAAAAAACAGCAGTCATCCTGTGTCCTACTCTTTCCTACTTATTATTCCTTTTCTTCATGAGGAAAAAAAAGTAAAACTCCTCAGCAGGCTACTGTGTGGGGGAATGGAAAGCTACTTTTTGTATGACTCAATAACCAATGGATGGTGACAAGATGCACCAGATAATAAATTCCCCCAAGAGATATGATGAGGTAAACATGAATGAAAAACTGTCAATCCTATACCAAAGGTGCTTTTTCAGGAGGCAACTGGACTTTCTTGTTTTTTCTTTGAAAATGTTTCGCTTCTCATCCAAGAAGCTTCTTCAGCTCTGACAGGATAGTGGGGAATGGAAGGATTTATATTCCTTGCAGACAGCTGGTCATTTGTATCCTTTTAGAGCAGTGTTTCCCAAACTTGGCTATTTTAAGATGCATGGTCTTCAACTCCCAGAATTCCCCAGCCAGTATGCCTGGTTGAGGAATTCTGGGATTTGAAGTCCATACATCTTCAAAGGGTCAAGTTTGGGAAACACTGTTTTAGAGGGTAGTTGAAGCACTTGGAGGTTTATCTGTGTCCTTAGGGTCACTTGAGTAGTGCTCCTGCATCCTGTGGTTTGCATTTTTTCCTCTGGAAATCCATTCCTATTCCCACACCATTCAAAGGGTGTTCATCCCAAATAGTATAGCTAAAAGTCTGTAGATGAGAAGCGAAACGGCTTCAAAGAAAAAACAAGTAAGTCCAGTTGCCTCCTGAAAAAGCATCTTTGGGACAACTATGACCTGGATGACTGAGAACCTTTACAGACTTCTGTCAATGCTGTAACTCCACAGAACATGCTGTTGAACTATCTTCCAGAATTTTAATTAATTTGCTCAATTTTCAACACCTACAGACGTTCCATAACACTGCAGAGACTCAAAAAGGCAGGTCCTGCAGGAGCAGGTTGTCCAGAATTTACAGTCTCTCTTATTCACAATGGTATCATTGTATGCCTTCAAATATTGACCACAAAAATCTCATATATAACCCAGTGGTGGGTTTCAAAATTTTTTACTACTGGTTCTGTGGGTGTGGCTTGGTGGGTGTGGCATGGCTTGGTGGGCGTAGCTTGGTGGGCATGGCATGGGAAGGATACTGTAAAATCTCCATTCCCTCTTGATCAGCTGGGACTCGGGAGGCAGAGAATAGATGGGGCAGGGGCCAGTCAGAATTTTTACTACCGGTTCTCCGAACTAGAAATTTCTGCTACCAGTTCTCCAGAACTAGTCAGAACCTGCTGCAACCCACCTCTGATATAAACTAAAGTGACGGTAATTTTAATAAATGGTTGTCAGAAGATGATTGGCTGTTTCCAGATGACCTGCTGAAGAGATTGACACAAAACTGCCTATATCTCTTCTGCACACCTGGGATGGTGATGATCTGATACCACAAACTAGAGAAAGAGTTCCATCCTATTCAGTGTTGCTGAATATCATTCGGTAACTAAACACTTTCTGACATTGGAAAGAACTACCACTCCCCCAAATGATTAATGTACGCCACAAAGTTTTCTAGAGATTTCACTCATGGCCCATTTGTGAAACAGATGTGTATACAATCAGGAATTTTTTTTTAATGCTCTTCACAAGCCAATCTATCAGATACAATTTCTGCATGAAGCAATTGAGTAAAGTTATTTGTATACCTAGGTTGAGGTTTCACAAATACGTTGATGAAATCCACATTTACATCCTCCTGCCTGCAGCCTGACAGATAATGTAGTAAAAGTTATCAGTTTTCAGGTCTTACATGTTATGGACCTTGATATCTCCAATATGCTGCTTTCTAAATAAACCGACTTGTCCAGTGAGGCTCCTTCCATGATCTTCAGAGAATCTGTAATCAAGTCTTCTCAGTGCTGGAACCCATTTTGTGGAGCTGTTTGGTCTCACACATTCATCCTGTTACCTTCTGGTAGATGGCTATAAAAATGTAGTTACTTAATAAAGTTTGGGGGGGAAGGCTTGGGAAGATATTACTTTGGCCCTAGCATCATTATTGTGTGGGCTATGTTTTATTTCATTTTCTTCTGCATATCCAGAGCCAGTTTAGAATGAAGCAGAATGAATTTTACTAATAACGAAATACCCTGTTTCCCCAAAAATAAGACATCCCCTGATAATAAGCCCAATTGGGCTTTTGAGCGCATGTGTTAAAATAAGCCTCCCCTGAAAATAAGTCCTCCCAAAAAATATTTAAATGCAGAGCTGGAAATCAGGTAAGACGGCAAGAGGAGCCCCATCTTGCTCCACGCGCCCCAAAATAATAAGGCCAAGCGCTTATTTCAGGGTTCAAAAAAATATAAGACAGGGTCTTATTTTCGGGGAAACACAGTAGTAGAAAAATAAAATACCATTTTAAAATAAGAAAACAAAGCTTCCAGAGAAACTGAATAAGAATTGCTGCTTGATAGGTTAGTAGTCAAAGCTCTTCATCATGATGAATATATTTCAAAGCTCTTAAAAGTAGCCAATGCATTTTATACCATTAAATCATAGCATTCTTTGTTCTAAACAAGTATTTCTCAACTTTGGCAACTTTAGACCTGTGGTGGTGCAGTAGTTAGAATGCAGTTTTGCAGGCTATTCTGCTACCAATTCAGCAGTTCGATACTCACCAGCTCAAGGTTGACTCAGCCTTCCACCCTGGTCTGTAAAACGAGGACCCAGATTGTTTGGGGGCTCTGTAAACTGCTTAAAGAGTGCTATAAAGCAGCAGCCACCAGTCGGTGGTCTGTGGACCACTGGTGGTCCACGAGAAAATTTTGGTGGTCCACAGAAAAATTATTTGCATTTTTAATATTGCACTAAATCAGGAGTCCTCAGACTACAGCCCCTGGGACAGATACGTGCAATGAACGTTTGTGTTGCTGCAGAGAGTCTCCCCCTTTGAGGTCTTTTTATGTGGGTCAGAGGGGGGCAGAAATTCTGACTTGGGATCTGCTTCAACCTTCTGGTGCGGGGCTTTGGGTGAAGGCTGGAGGGAAGTGCTGCTGGTGGCAAAGAGCCGGAGGACCTTGTTCCAGTGGGACTGCATCATGGCCTGGAACTGGCTGACCATCTCAGCCCGCTGAACCTCCAGGCGCTGGTACCTGGCCTTGCACTCCTGCAGGTCTTCCCTCTACTTGGAAAGCCTATGCTCGTAGTCCTCAGTGAGGTGCTTCTGCTGAGCCTCCTTCTCGGTCAGATCCAATTTGAACTGAGCTGTTTTGCCAACTCTTTCTTGTGGTGGCTTCTTAGGTCCAACAACTGGTTTCTGTTGGGGCCCTAAGGAGCCCGGGCGGGGAGGTGAGGAGTTGGCCATGCCCACCCAGTCACATGAACACCTAGCCACCCATCCAGTCATTAGGCAAATCATATTAGTGGTCTGCAGGATTTAAAATTATGAACTTAGTGGTCCCTGAGGTCCGAAAGGTTGATGACCCCTGCTGTAAAGCACTGTGAAGCGGTATATAAGTCTAAGTGCTGTTGCTATTTAAGACATGTAGACTTCAACTCTCAGAATTCCCCAGCCACCATGTTCTTAGCGCCATTCTAAGCACCAGAGAAAATTGAGGGCTTCATTTACTATTTACTAGTAGCATGGCACAGAACAGATGGCATTCTTCAGGAGTAAAACAGTAGCTGGTTCCACAGCAAGCCATTTGACAGTAGTACAAGAGATTGATAAAACAATTGTACATTGTCAGAGCTAAAAATGAATATAAGAGAATTGTTTTAAGGGCCCGGTAGGATAAATAAGCTTAATTACTCAATTAATAAACTTCTATCTTGTTTTTCCCCTGGATATGCTCAAAATGAGCACCACTCGTTTTGCATATGCACTTACAACAATACTATAAAATTGTAGCATAAAGTCTTATATATATTCTACAAGCGCCTAGCTAGACACTGCTGATCAAACGTGTTTGGTTCTGCAGCTTTCTTTTAGATAAACAACAGGCAGTGTGTTCCCATGGAAACTAAATGGTTAGAGAATTGCTTCTTGATACAGGACCATTACCGGACAGTAAAACATTCAGAGAAAAGAACAGACCTTCCTTCCTTCTTTCAAAAAAAAAAAAAAAAAGAGATAGAGGAGAGATATTCTAGATGAGATTTGTTTGTATAATGCAGAATTTTATAGGAAATGCAGATGAAATTGCATTACCTCTATAATCTCCTGTGCTTCCCTATCATTTTTTTTTTCCTGAGACCTTTTAAGGATAGAAATACAGACTAGCCATTTAAGATCTTGCGATTAGGAGCTCAAGAAACTATCCATCTGGAAATGCCACATAACTTTATGCAAACAAAGACAAAACACAGCTATGTTTGAATTGTGTAAATATATGGTTTGGAAGTCTAGTGCAGCAGTAGCAGATGCTAGTTATTTATTGTTCCTTGTGGAAATGAAATCTGATAAAACTTCTATAAGTATATCCAAATGTGGAATATTGTATAATAATTAGGAATGATCTGATCTGGTATTTAATGAGATTGGGGATATCACAATCATCTGTGTACAGAGGGATGGAACTACTGTTCTGCTAGGAAATATAAGAATAAGAATATAAGCCAAATACATCTGAAAGATAACAAATTACACAAGTCTAGTCTAGAAATTCATAGGATAGGGACAAATATTTTTTTTTTGCACTCCTTGCTCAGGTTTTGGGGAGAATATTGCATTTGTACAAAGAGGATGGAATTCTATTTAGTTCTCATACTTAAAAGGCAATGAAAGATCTTTCATCTATGATTTAATGAAATCTTTTTTAAAGCCATGAAAAGATAATGGTTGTACCACAGCTTGTGAAAGTAATTTCTTTCCATTAATTATGCATGGGTGAAAAAGTAATTTCTGCATTGTGAAACTAACTTAGTATTTTCCTTCCTTCCTTCCTTCCTCCCTTCCTCCCTTCCTTTTGATAGAATAGAGAAATTATTATTTTTAAAATATTTGATTGATAAGAGTGTGGTCAGTTCTCTGGTATGAGAACATGTCCTGTGTGATATATGTGTGTGTACACATAAAATGCACTCTTTCATAATTTAAATGGAGGAAATTAACTTTCTGAGCTAAATCCTCCTAGTTTTAAAACTGCTAGTGGAAAACAGGCTTAAACAGCCATCACCATACCAAAGAATTTATTCTGTGATGAAGCTGATTCCATTCTCTCCCTCCCTCCTTCTTTCCTTCCCTTCCTATTTCCCTTCCTATCTTCTTTTCAATTAAAGCTTTGGGGGGCAAAGGCATCAACATCAAATATGATAATCATGGAATATCTTTAACTATATACAAGTACATATAAGACATGCAGATGGCAAATCATGTTGTGGGATTTGGAATCCAATAAAAAAGTCCACCAGACTTGAAATTCTGGGCTTAGAAAACTTTGAACTACGCCGCCTTCGGTATAACCTAAATGTAGCTCATAAAATTATCTGCTACATTACAATTTCCTACCTGTCAATGACTACTTCAACTTCAACCACAACAATACATGAGAACACAATAGATACAAACTTAAGGTAAACCGCACCAAACTCGATTGCAGAAAATATGACTTCAGCAACAGAGTGGTCAATGCCTGGAATGCACTATCTGACTCTGTGGTTTCATCCCAAAACCCGCAAAATTTTAACCTAAGACTGTCTACTGTTGACCTCATCCCATTCCTAAGAGGTCTGTAAGGGATGTGCATAAGCGGACCAACGTCCCTGTCCTACTGTCCTCATTTATTTGTATCCTTATCCTGTATTCATAATCATGTTTATACTTATACTTATATCTGTTATCTTATACATGCTTGACAAAATAAATAAAATAAAATAAAATAAAATGGCTGTCTGTGGGTAAGAGGTCTGTAAGGGGTGTGCATAAGAGCACCAGCGTGCTTTTCGTCCCTGTCCTAATGTTTCTTCTATTTGTATCTATTTTATGTATCCAGTCCATGCTTATACTTATTACCAATTACGTTGACAAAAATAAATAAATAAATAAATAAATATATTACATTTATGGCTATGTTCAAAGGAGGTATGAAATATTTTAAAAATACTTATATGAATGTAACAGTGAAATTGTGTGTGATCTATCAATCAGACAGATGGAAAGATATCAGCAGAAGAAACTATAGTTCACCAATACATCGATAGCTTGTCTCCAGATATTATTCATTTTTCCATGTTATAGTTTGATTTGCAATATTTAAAAGTTCATTCTAATATTAATTCAAACATTTGAATTCAAACATTCAAAGTTCCTGACAAAGCAGTGCAGCTGGAATTACTAGGAGGGAACCAGTAAGTGCCATGAGAAAATTATATTCATTTCTTTTTGTCCTTGTTGCAATATTTTCAGGATCAGACTCAATAATATTAGTGAGAGTTAAAGGTTTAAATATACTTCCTTTTATTTACAATAGGCATTCTATATTCACTGAATATTCACAGATAGAAGCGAGGAAAAGGGTGTAGGTGGCTCCTTATATATACAATGGGTGGAGCTATAAGTGGGAGTGGTGAATTATGAATACATTAAGAAGTGAAGAATAAGTTAACCCCTGATACCCCATTCATATACTATTTACACATTAGAGAATAAGGCATTTACATCTGACAAATCCCCCTCTAAATGCCGATTCGTTATACAACACCAATTACATTCAGATTCAGGACAATACAAGACATACAATTTAGATGTTAAATATTTGTGTTGCTTAGAAGGTAAAGGCTTTGTCAATATGTCAGCTAATTGTTCTGAAGTATCACAATGCACTGCTTTAATAAATCCATCCTGAGATAATTGCCTCACATGTTTAAATTTTATATCTATATGCCTGGACCTTTGTCCAATGGCATCAGATCTAGATATTTCAATGGCCGCTTTATTGTCTTCATGCATGACAAAAGGCAAAGCAGGTTTTTTCCAAACATCTGAAATTAAATCATTAAACCATACAAGGTTATTTGCAGCTTTGGATAAACAAACATATTCCGCTTCTGTCGTTGAAGTGGCTACTAGTTCTTGTTTTCCAGTATACCAGTAAACTGGACAGTCATTTAAGAGAAAAATATAACCAGATGTACTTTTTCTGCATGATGTGTCTCCAGCCCAGTCCGCATCTGCATAACATGCAAGCTTTGGTTCTTTATTATCACTAGGTTCTAATACTAAGCAAAAATCTAGTGTACTTTTCAGATATCTTAAAATTCTTTTAACAGCTTCCCAGTGATACATTGTTGGTTTGCTAACGTGTCTGGATAATAAATTGAGTGGTAAGGCGATATCTGGTCTAGTCCAATTAGATATATAAAGAAGTGAACCTATGATTGATCTATAAAACGTGTTATCCTTGAATTCAGGGGAAGATTCATCAGTATTTCTAAGAAAATCAGTTTGCATAGGAGTATCACAGGGTTTGGCATTGTTTAAATTGCATTTATTTAAAAGTTCTATAATCTTATCTCTCTGAGTAAGTTTGAATCCCCTTCTAGTCTTATTAATTTGAACACCAAGATATTTGTTTACTTTACCTAGAGATTTCAACGAGAAATGTTCATTTAACTTATTTACAAAAGTTTCTCTTCTCTCTTTGTGTTTTCCTATATACAAAATGTCATCTACATAAATCAACACAAATTCAATGTAATCATCACCCTTTTTGACAAAGAAACAGTTATCAGCAGTGGTAGCGTTGAAATCCATGGTCTTAAGTACTTTTACTAAACAATCATACCATCTTTTACCAGATTGTTTTAATCCGTATAAACTCTTGTTCAACAGCCAAATTTCATTTTTGTTGGTGTATTGACTGTGAGGTGCTCTTACGTATATTTCCTTATCTAGTTTTGCGTGTAGATACGCAGTCTGTATGTCATATTGAAATACATCAAGATTGAGTGCTGATGCTACCACTAGAGCTGTTTTGACACTCTCTGTTCTTACAGTGGGGGAATACGTGTCAGTATAGTCCTCCGGATATTTCTGTGCATAACCTTGTGCAACTAATCTAGCTTTATATAGAGTATTGCCTCCTTCTAAGTTCTTAATTTTATATATCCACCTGGTACCAATAATTGTTTTATCTTTAGGTGCAATTGCAGGTGTAAATACATTTAATCCTTGTAAACTTTCCATCTCTTTTTTCATAGCTAATTCCCATTTTTCTTTTTCTTCACGAGGGAGTTTTAACACTTCCTCATAAGTATTAGGTGTTATTGGCTCACCATCCATATGCATTATGTAATCTCTGTATTTATTTGGCATTTGATTTCTGTTGTTTCTAATGACTCTTTCAGGTTTGCTATTGTTATCATGCAAATATCTTGCTTCTTTTTTTGTTAGTGTGTCTGTCTTTATTTTGTGTTGGCTATTTGTCCAAGTTTTGGTTTTGCTTTTATGTTTGTTGATATTCTGTTTTTCTATGGTCCCTTTCTCATGAGATTTTGTATCTTTACATTTATTTGGAAATATTTCATTAAGATGTAATTTAGACCAGTTGGCCTGTTCATGGAACACAGCTGTTCTGGAAACTATAAATTTGTTATTATTATCAATGAATCTGTACCCTTTGGTGCCAGTTTCATATCCCATAAATCTGAGTCTTCTGGATACGTTTTCTCCCTTTCTTCTCAACTGCTTAGGTATGTGTACGTCTGCAGTGACTCCAAATATGTGCATGTGTGCTAATTTTGGTTTCCTATTATACATTACTTCATATGGTGTCTTATTTACAATACTGGACCAGGTTCTATTTTGTGTGTAATTTGAATAATGTAAGGCTTCTGACCAAAATTGTTTGCTTAAGCCAGCATCCTCCAATGTGCATCTAATCATGGTTTGTAATGTGGAATTCTTTCTCTCTGCAATCCCGTTCTGAAACGCAGAAAATGGACTAGACGTGTAATGTAGCATTCCTCTATCCTTTAACCATTGGGAGAATTCTTTAGACATGAATTCACATCCCCTATCTGTCATAATTTGTTTTATTTTGATGTTGTGTTGTGTTTCTATGCGTTTGTAAAATTCCTTAAATTTTTGAAAGGTTTCATCTTTGTGTTTTAATGTATAAACAAACCCATAACGGCTATAATCGTCTACTATTGTCAGGAAGTAACGTTTTCTATAGGTGATTGATGGAGTTAATGGGCCAACTAAGTCCATGTGTACTAAGTCAAAAATTTTGTTAGTTGATCTAGTAGATTTTCTTGGCCTGGGACTAGTTTTTAGTTTTGTAGATTTACATACTGAGCATTCCAAATAGTTTTCACAATTTTTTATTTTGACACCTTCTGCGTGTTCAGTCATTTTTTGTACTACAGGAAAACTGGCATGTCCTAACTTCCTATGTAAGATGTGAGCACACTCATCATGAATTGGTTTACCTATTTTTGGTTTTTTTTCATTGTGTGCATCTGCGTGATCATGAGATATTTTACATTCATCATTGTCACTGTTGCTAATATTTTCATCATCTGCTTCAATACAATCTTCCATATTTGAATCAATGTTATGCAACCATTTTTCCTTTGTTATCAGATAAGGTAGGCCTCCTTTAATCATCACAGTGCCTATATTTATTTTATTCTTCTCCAAAGTCGCTTTTCCCTTTGAGAAAACTATATTAATGTCAGAATCTCTACTTAGTTTTATGGCACTTAGTATGTTATGAGGTATTTCAGGTATTAACAATACCCCCTCTATTTTTCCTAGACCAGGCAAGGTTACATTTCCTCTGCCTAATACTTGAACCTTTTCTTGGTTAGCTACCTTTATTACAAATTTATCTTCTGTAAATGAAGACAATATATTTTTGTTATTAGTGGTGTGATTAGTTGCTCCAGAATCAATAAGCCAATTATTGTTCTCATTTTGCTGTATTTTAGTGTTGTCTTGTTTATTTAATCCATTCAGTGAACCAGATTTTCTATCCTTTGAATTATCTCTGCCCCCTCTATTCTCTTTGTAATTTGGTGGGCTTCTATATCTATGTCTATCTATGGAAGACTGTCTATAATTGTATTTGTTCCTATATTCTGACCTATGTCTTTCCTTTGAAATTTTAGGACAATCTCTTCTATTGTGTTCCCTGGATCCACAATTGTGACATTTAAATGTTTCATTATATTTTTCTTGGAAAGCTACTTTCCTATAAGGTTTGTGTTCTGTGTGATTGCTAGAACGATTTCTTCTTGAATTGTCTTCTGCTATCAATTTATTGGATAGACTTTCTATGGATAAATATCCTAGATTGATAGTGTCTAAATGTGACATAAAACTGTCCCATGATGAATCAAGTGAGTTGATAATAACACTTTTCATAGTTTGGTCTGAAATCACCTCCCCCCTCAAATGCAGCTCAGCTCTTATTTTGTTTAAAGATATTAAATGCTCACTTATGGAAACCCCTGGTTTCACTCTAGATGAAAAGAAATCCTTAGACATTCTTGTGGTGGTAGCCACACTATCGCTGTGAAACAAATTAAACATGCATTGAATAATTTCTGAAACAGTCAGATTAGGTTTGATGCTATGATACATTGCAGGAGACACACTAGATATTATTAAGAAAAATGCTCTATGGTGTAAACAATCTATTTTTAAAGTCCAAGGTCTTTTTGGGGGACTAGTGATAAAAAATAGTAAATTTTCCTTCATAAAGACAACCTGGAGCTGTTGATACCATTCTTGCAAATTAATGCCATCAACCCTTAGTTTTGGGAAGTCACTGGGTAAATTTCCGACATTATTTTGTCCATTACTTACGACCTGAGGTAGTCCGTGGTCTCGCAAGTGTAGAAAATTGCAAAACGGCATGGGGATGCTCGCAACGAGTCTGCGTGGTTCTCTCGCCAGTTCATGTCTTCCCGGACCGTCTGCGTAGTTTCGCACATGCGCGTTGTCCATTTCTTCTTTGGAGTCGTCGTGCAAGGTTCTCTCCATTGCGGCTCGCTCGCTCTGCTCTGCTTCAGACGAGTCGGTCTCTGGTTCGACCTTGGGAGTTCTGACGACGGCGGCTGCTCTTCTTTTTCTTTTGGGGGCGTTGGCACTTGCTTCGGTCTGTGGTGTAGGGCGGAATCGGCAAGGCTCTCTGGGTTCGGGCGTCGTCGCTTTCGAAGTCAGGATGGGAGCGGGCAGGTCTTGAGGTATCGGCTTGCTCGCTCGCTTCTTCGGTGGCTCTTTGGTAATTTTTAGTTTTGGCCCAAATGCAGCAAAAAGTGTTTTCATTGCTGATTTTATTTGGGATTTTGTTGGGTCATCTTCACTTTCTGATTCTGATTCTTCTGAGGAATTCGAATCTTCTTTTTCATTTTCGTTGTCTGGTAACGTTTTTCGCGCCAGAAATTTTGAATTGAGCATTTTGATTGGCTCTGCTTCGCTCACCTTGGAGGCCTGTTGAAACCAAGATGGCTGCCATTCAAAATTTCGCGCGGGATCACTGTTTTTCTTCTTCGTAATGACTTTCTCTGCAGTCATATCACTCACTATTTTTGGGTCTTTAGACTTCTCATTAGTGATGTTTTTCTCTCGCTGCTCCGCTGTTCTTCAGCATTTCTTGGAGGTTCGCGATGAGGCTTTCATCATTCTTCTGGCTTTTTAATAGTTTTAATATCTCTGACCTGAGTTCGTTATTCTCTATTTCGATTTCCTCCTGGTCATCATTTTCGTCTATTATTTCTTCGTCTTCAGTGGTGTATTCTTCGGATTCTCTCGAAATTGCGTTTGTGGATTCGTTGATTATTTCTTGTTCTGTTTCCATTTCTTTGCTGTAGGCCCTGGTGTTGGGCCTATCTTTCTTAGACATTTTTAAGTTTTTATTGAGTCAATTAACCATCCTCTGCTACCAGCTTGTTGCAATATTTTCAGGATCAGACTCAATAATATTAGTGAGAGTTAAAGGTTTAAATATACTTCCTTTTATTTACAATAGGCATTCTATATTCACTGAATATTCACAGATAGAAGCGAGGAAAAGGGTGTAGGTGGCTCCTTATATATACAATGGGTGGAGCTATAAGTGGGAGTGGTGAATTATGAATACATTAAGAAGTGAAGAATAAGTTAACCCCTGATACCCCATTCATATACTATTTACACATTAGAGAATAAGGCATTTACATCTGACAGTCCTTTCTGCCTTACAGCTATTGCAATATTGCTCTTTTTCCTTACTCATTTCTTTCTTTGTTTTTCTAACTAACTCTCTCAAATATCTAGCCTCCTTACAGTCTCCTGTAAAGAGTTTGTTTGGCTAGGACAAGGGTGTCAAACTGGATTTCTTCGAGGGCTGAATCAGCATTGTAGTTCTCTGCAGGCCGGCGGATGGGAGCATGGGGGGAGATGGGAGGGATGCCTCCTGCAACACCCTGCTGGCCAAAATGGGGCACCGGGGACACATGCGCCCCCCTCTACCCCGTTTTCAGCCTGCAGTTCCTACTGCAGCACTTTCCCGGCCAAAACGGGGCGTGGGGGACCTGCCTGCAGCCCACCCGCCCCTCATTTTCACCCTCCATAGCCTCCTGCAGCACTCTGCTGGCCGAAAATGGGCCTCCATTTCTGCTGGCCGAAAACGGGCAGAGTGCTGCTGGAGGACATGGAGGGCGAAAATGACCTGTTTTCAGCCAGTTTTTGGCAGGAGAGGCACTGCGGGCCGGTCCTTTGATTTTCCCAGGCCAGCCCTGCAGGCCAGATTCAAGCTCCCTGTGGGCCGGATCCAGCCGGTGGGCCTTGAGTCTGACACCCCAGGGCTAGGGGGAAAAGCAGGAAAACCTAGGTTCTAGTTTATCCTCAGCCATGGAATTGATCTGTCCCTGTCCCCACACACACACAACACAGCCAGCCGAGGGTTAAGGAAACACTTTGGAACGCACCCAGTTCTTATCTCCCTCTTGGCAGCGATAGACACACCGTCTGCCAAGGGACTTTATTTTCACAAACAGACAGATAAGATACGAACGTTCAAGAAAGTCCAAACAGAAATAATATTCCTCCCAGCAGTTCCAAGGCTTTAGTGACTGTCCAAGGTTTACTTTGTTCGTCACAAGGATCCTTTGACCACTACCCTCTATTATATAGTCTCTGGGGTGTGGTCCAGTGACTCAGTTCTAATCCCTAGCACGCCTCCTAAGCTGCTGCAAACGTTTATCACGCCTTCGGAGGCGTGCGTCCAGGAATGATGTTTCATTATCACTTTGATTCGAATCAGCTGTCTCCTCTCCCTCGACCGGCACTTGAGACAATGCCAGAGGGGAGGGGCCTGGAGAGGGAGAACTGGCTGACTCCTCTTCCCCATGCTCGGAGCTTTCTTCCTCCGATGGGACAGGCTCAGAGGGCGGGGCCACAACAGGAATCAACCTAGGTGACTTTGGGTAGGTTATGCCCAGATATGAAGAAGGAGCATTGTGTAGGCAGGATATTATTTAAGTGACTTACCATTACCATTTTGTAGTTCATCTATTGTCAAAATTTTGTGACAAACCACATTGCCACTGATTGGCATTGGCAAATGGAAAAAGGGTTTCCTGCAGAGATGGGGACAACAATGGGCCTTGACCTCCAACTACTGACTGAGAACCTCTGGAAATCCAAATCCAAGCAGTGAGGTTCTCCGTGATCGAAATTCCACCATAATTGAGAACAAGTGTAGTGACTAAGATGTTAAATGTGGACTCTGCTTCAAATCACTACTTAACTGTGGAACTCAATGCACAATTTGGAGCCAGTCATTTTCTTCCCATTCAGCGTGCCTCACAAAATTGTTGATGTGGGGGATAAGATGAGAAAAGATATTCCCACATTATCTTACCTCAAGGTCTCTGAGAAAAAGGCAAGATTTAAATGCAATTATACATAAATCAAAAGCAAGTTGTTTCCCCAGGGACCTGAAAGCGAAGCATGACCAAGTATTATTCCAGGGGAAGAGCCCATGTGTCACAGAGCAGAGTCATTTTTGTAGATCAACATGCAGAATGGAGAAAGATTACTGGGGGAAAAAAAGAAGCTTTGCTCATGTATGCTTACAAGCAAAGGAAGATGTCAGCACTTGCTCTGAGGAATTTCCAGATAATCCCCCCAAACATACATGCCCCTGATCCCACTGGGCTTGTACACAGCAGGTCCAATTAAAATTAAAAGAAAAAAAAATGTGGAAAGTGCAAGCACCAGTTATGTGCTCAGAAGGAAAAAAAATTGTCAGCAGCTTTCATAATAAAAATGTCTCAATGGATCATGAACAGTAAGAAGGACTCAGGTCTTTACTGGAGGGCTCTGTAAGATTTGATGTGCTCAGTTAAGCAATCAGAATTGCTACAATAGTCACATTCTCTTTCTTCAGCCCTTACAGAATTGGATTTCAAAAATAAACAACTGACTTCTGAACAGGAGCAAATTCTTTGGAGATTCAGAGCACTTTATGCCAAGCCAGGCTTGTAGGCAACAATATTGTAGAATTCTGAATGGTGTGATCGGTAGTACAGAATGGTTAAAATATTGAGAAGGGAAATAATAGTTCTTATACACTTGTTTAAGAATGACTTTTTTTATGATACAAGGGCAGTGGTGAAATCCAATTTTTTTTCCTACTGGTTCTGTGGGCGTGGCTTGGTGGGCGTGGTGTGGTGTGGCTTGGTGGGCATGGCGGGGAAGGATACTGCAAAATCTCCATTCCCTCCCCACTCCAGGGGAAGGATATTGCAAATCTCCATTCCCACCCCACTCTGGGGCCAGCCAGGGGTGGTATTTGCTGATTCTCCAAACTGCTCAAAATTTCCACTACCGGTTCTCTAGAACCTGTCAGAACCTGCTGGATTTCACCCTTATGCAAAGGCAGTGCACATGTGGCATTGTTGGTTACATGTGGGGTTTGTCCAAAGCAACTTTTTCTATGATTGGAAATAAGAGACTATAAAAAATAAGGAATACAACATTCTGGTTACAATTCATTTATGCTTCCAAGAGAAGGAAAGGCCCCCAAATTTAGATTTTGATTCTCCAATGATACCATGTTGTTACTGTGTCTACTGTGATCTTTAATAAATGTAAATATTCACTTTACAGAGCAGATGGCAGCTGTAGCTGGGAAGGTATCTGCACAAATTCATCTGCACCACTTGCATCCTTTTCTTGATAGGGATAGGGGGTGCCAGAGAATAACTTATGTTCTAGTCACCTTGAACTTGACTACTGCAATGTTTTCTACATGGGGCTGCCCCTGAAGACCACATGGTAGCCTCAACTGATCCAAAAATGTAGCAGCATAGGCAGTGATGGTTATGCCTTGGCATGTCCATGTAACACTTCTGCTTTCTGAAATGCACTGTATGCCAGTTTGCTTCTGGATGTGATTCAAGGTGCTGGTCATTATTATAAAGCCCTACATGGCACAAGACCTGGTTACTTGAGAGACTACTGGTCCCTGTTTAATGAACACTCATCCAGCAATTGTTCAAATTTATGAATAGTAGTGTCCCATGGTTATGTGGTTTGCAATCTTCCCTGCCGGCTTCCCATAAGCAAATTAGTGGGGAAGCTGGCAGGAAGTCGAAAGTCACAGTCATCACTTAATAAACCACATGGTCCTTACTTAACAATGGCAACAGGGACTACTTCACTAAGGTAAACCAGAATTACCTCTAACTTTTGTGATTTGATGGTTTTATTGTAACGCCTGTGTTCAAACTGCACATTACAGGCAGAATCTCTGATTTTGGTTGAATCAGAAATATTTCTACCAATTCATCAATGAAGGTATTGCAATGAACCGGCCCATACCTGACAAAGAAGAAACAGCACAGTATGGAGCACAGCTATGGGAAAATCTTCTTTTTTTAAAATCAAGTTTTATTGGTCCCCCCACACATTCACCCACATCTTTTTGAACAGAGTATTGGCCATATCTTATCTTATACAATTTATCAAATTCAAATACATTTTACTCAAGTACAATTTTTGCCACAATTTTCTTTTTTCCTTTTTTTTAATCATATCTCAATATTCTTAATTTGCCCTCAAATTCTAATTTTCCTGCTTATTCATATTTATTCTCTTCTATTCTTTAACAATTCATTCTTTATCTTAATATATTTGTATTTGTTCGGGGTTGCCTTGCTTCCATTTCATCTTTTTTATTGTATAGCAATCTTTCTCCTCCAACCTACCATCTTCCTCTTTTCTTTCTTTCCTACTTTCTCTTCCCCTCCTCTTCTTTGCTTATGTACTTCCCCTCCCCTTCTCCTTCTCCTCCTCTCTTCCCCCCTCTCTTCCCCTCTAATTTCCCTTCCCTTCCTTCCTTCCTTCCCTCTCTCTCCTTCCTCTTCAGCTATGGGAAAATGTAAAGAAATACAACAAGAATGAAGCTTGGATAAAGAAGCTGGAGTGGTGGGAAAGTGCTAAAATGAAATCTCTTGTAATAATAGCAGAATTGGTGGAGAAAAGGACAAGGATGGCTAAGCATTGGTCAGTACCAATTGATAAAGAACTGCATAGTTTTTAGTTGAAATGTCTGACTGGTCTTCATCCACTCATTGCTAAGCAGTTTAACAACATGCTGCAAGGAAGCACAATTGAACATTGGTTAACATCTGGCAAAAGCTACCCTATTTTGAAAGATCCAGCAAAAGGGGCAGCCCCAGGCAACTACAGGCCAATTACTTGCTTACCAAACAACTTGCAGATTGAGAACAGGTGTGGTAGCTGATAAAGTCCAGCAGCATCTAGTTGAAAAAAAAAAAAAAACCAAAAACCTCTGAAGAAAGAGAAACTGCTCTAAGAGCGGAACAACTCCTAATTGACAAGATGATGTTGAAGAACTATAACAGAAAGAAGACCAACTTGGATTGATTACAAGTATGCATTTGACTCTCTACCACATGATTGGATAATCAAGTGCCTAGAAATAACAGGACTCAGTAGAAATAGCAGAAACTTTGTGTAAGGATCAATGCCACAATAGAAGATACAGTTTCTGATCAATGATGATAGACTGGGAGAGGTTAACACAGGGGTGAAATGCTCCCGGTTCGGACCAGATTGGGTGATCTGGTAGCAGTGGTGGCGGGTAGTTCGGAGAACCGGTAGCAAAAATCCCTGCCCCCCACCCATGCCCCCCCAATCGCCCGGTCCCCACTTGCCAACTTGGCAGCTTGCTGCTTCTTTGGGGCTCGCTCGCTTTTCCTGCCTTGCTTCAGCTGCTGCAATCAATTGCATCAGCTAGCAACTCAATCTGCCTGCCTGCAATCAATCCAATCGGTAAGCAACTCAATTTGGCTGCCTACCTGCCTTGTGCCTTCAATTTGTTAAGTAACTGGGGGTTTTTTTGTGGGGGGGGGAGCTTTAAAAAAATAGTTAATTGGATTTTATTTAGGAGTTTTTTTTTTTTTTTTAGACATAGCAATTTAAAGTTAAGGAAGTTTTAAATTTAGCTGCTTTTATCTAAAAATATAAATAAAATAAAATAATAAAATAAAATATTTGTGCAGCTTTCTGAGATTTGGTGTGCTTCTGTAGTGTTTCACTCTAACTACACAAACACACAAAATCTCACAAAGCTGTATGTGGCATTTTGTGCGGAAAAAGTGTGAAAGTTGGTTTTTGAGCTTTTTGTGGCTGTGTGAGGTTCCTGCTTGTTGTAGGGGCCATTTTGGGTCAAGTGCAGCTGCTTTTACATTGTGTGTGAGTCAGTTGTGTTGTGTTATGTTGTGTGTGTGTAAAGTGTAAAGGTTGGTTTTTGGTATCTCTTATTGTTTTGTATACTTTGTTTATTATTTTTATTATTTTATTGGCCACGCCCACTGGGTCACCTGACCACCAAGCCACGCCCACCAGGTCACCTGACCACCAAGCCATGCCCACCAATTAAGCCATACCCACAGAACCGGTAGGGAAAATTTTTAGATTTCACCCCTGGGTTAACATCAAGAGAGAGATGTTTCAAAGAGACTCACTATCATCACTACTGTTTGTAATTGAATTGATTCTTCTGTCAACCACAACTGAAGAACCTGCTATGGCTATCAAACATCAAAAACATGTGCCAGACTATCCCAACATCTAAAATGCAATCGCTGCTCAACACTGTCCAAATATACAGTCAATATATTGTGATGAGTTTGGACTGGACAAAGGCACCACCCTTATCATAAACAGGGGAAACATAATGAAAATTGAAGGAATCAAGATGTCCTACATAAGTGAGATCAAGAGTGTGGGTGAAAATCACAAATACAAAGACTTGTAAAATAGAAGTACAACAACTATGGCAAATGAAAACATAAGATAGTACCAGTAGTAATAAGTGCCTTGGGTGTAAATCTATAGCATTTAGAGCACCATTGGAACACTATTGGCACTGAGAAAATCATCATCAATTGCAAAAGGCAGTTTTGCTTGGAATGATATCTTTATATCATTCCAAAGCTCAGACTCAACCCTTCCAAGACTGAGTGGCTGTGGCTTCCGGCGTCTTGATATAGTCAGCAGGTGCCATCGCTGACTATTGGGGGTGAATCCTTGCCCCCCACAGAGAGGGCTTGCAATCTGAGTGTCCTCCTGGATGCACGGCTGTCTTTAGAAGAGCATATGACGGCCGTGGCCAGGGGGCCATTTTTAAATTGGGTTTTAAATTCCTGGGGTTTTAAATTGAGCTGAATTCATTTAATAATTTTAAACTATTTTAACTGATGTTGTCTTGTGTATTTAATAGGCTGTACTCCGCCCTGAGTGCTTCGGGAGAAGGGCGGTATAGAAATAAAATTATTCTATTCTATTCTATTCTATTCTATTCTATTCTATTCTATTCTATTCTATTCTATTCTATTCTATTCTAATATTATTAAATCTGCCTATCTCAGGAGAAGGAATCAATAGATGGGCAAAAATGCCAAATCCAGGCTTAGCATCAGGCTGACTATGCAACCAACTAAAATACCCACAATGTTAATACTTGTCCTGTGATTGCAAAACCTGTCCCTATTTTAGTTGCAGGTTAATCCTTGGAATTTTCTACCATCTGGAGAATGTGAAATACAGTCTGGTAGAGGAAATCAACTCAGTGTAAATCTCATTCTTCCAGCACCTGCTTAAGAAGGGAGAAGAATCTAGTGATTCTTCTACTGACTTGACACTAATTCAGGAGTTAAAAAGCACCTGAAAACCCTGAGATTTCAGCTAGAAATTTTCAGCAAATATGCAAAAACCCGGGCAATATTTTTCAGATGATGGCCAAAAATGCATTAAGAGTGCTGAGGAGTTTCCTTAAATTTAGGTAATACTGAAGGTCCTCATCGGAGCCTTCCTGGGCTCCTGACCTTGAGTACATGACAATGTCTTCAGGCAACTATGTGCCACCAGGAACAGACTGTGATGGGATCATTAATTACAGCTTTGTTTAATAGAATACATTTAACACCATGATATTGATAGTTCTTTGGAATGAGAAAAGCCAAATGGAAATAACTGAATAAGGCATTTATATGTCATCCTGACTTTTTTTACAGTGATTGAACTGTACCTCATTTTATTTGGAAGCAATAAAATTAAATGCATTATTGAATGGGCGGTAGTGTTTTATTGGTTTAGTTTAGTTTTCATCTAAAAGTCAAAACTTTGCCACCACAAAGGGTATTTTATATAAAAGGATGTCCTTGCTGCTTGTTGAAACAACCAATATTAAAGGAGAACTGACATATATTACAATTCCTGTTATAATACAGCAGAAGTTTGTTTACAGCAATAAGTAAAGGGTTTTTTTTTTTTTTTTTTGCAGATCGGATAAATATATTCTACCACCACAACCTAGTAAGCCAGGAAAATGCTTTGCATAAAATAAATTCCGATTTACAGTTAATCAGAAGAAAGATGACAAATATAAGCCATGGTGCATGGTGAAAATACTAATCAAAGCACCCTACCAATTGTTAAAATTAATTATTTAGAAATGCAAAAACTCCCATTAAATATTTGTGGATAATTGCATAATTACAGCCAGATTAACCCAATCCAAAATAGCTACTGGATAAGTAAGAGCACATTTTTTTCTCCTCTTGCGCTCCTTTCCTCAAAATTTTATAATCCACATTCTTGCCCAAAAGTAAAGGTGAAATGCACAAGGCTCACTCTTCAAGTAACCTAGACTGCATTTCTGGAGCCACTTAATATCTTATGCCACCAGGCTTGAAATTTTGGGCTTAGACAATTTAGAACTACACCGCCTTTGGTCTGACCTAAGTGTAGTACATAAAATTATCTGCTACAATGTCCTACCTGTCAATGACTACTTCAGCTTCAACCACAACAATACATGAGCACACAATAGATAAAAAATTAAGGTAAACCGCTCCAAACTCGATTGCAGAATATACGACTTCAGCAACAGAGTGATCAATGCCTGGAATGCACTACCTGACTCTGTGGTTTCATCCCCAAACCACCAAAACTTTAACCTTAGACTGTCTACTGTTGGACCTCACTCCATTCCTAAGAGGTCTGTAAGGGATGTGCATAAGTGGACCCTGTCCTACTGTCCTCATTTATTTGTATCCTTATCCTGTATTCATAATCATGTTTATACTTATACTTATATGTGTTATCTTATACATGCTTGACAAAATAAATAAATAAAATAAAATAAAATGGCTGTCTGTGGGTATATACATTCCCTTCAATGGATAGCAGCAATAGTTTCCTCCTAAAGTTTTGTGTGTCATGGTTGTGTAATTTTGTAAAGGGGCAATACTTTGAAAGCTATTCTGCAAATCAAAACCGTCTCTTTTGTAAGTTTTAAAGAAATATTTTGGGGTGGGAGTGCTTTGCTACAGCCTGGTATTGGATCTCATATAGTACGCCAATATTAAGTACAGTGAATTGCATCCTGTATGGGAAGTGGCTGATGAAGTGGGGAAAGGAAGCTAAGAGAAAACAGCAATATTGCTGTATGGTGGGTAACTCCTGAATTGAAGGGGCTGCCTTATCATGTCTGTGATGTCTATACTGCTGTTGAACAACGCAGGAGAAGCAATCTTGACCATTAAGAAGTAGCATTCTCTTATTATAACTGCTTAGTTCCCACATGTCACCAGATTATTCTTCTAAAATATGCCAGATGAGCCAGTCATATTATTTATAATTTCATGGTGGATTTGGGAACTATGGCAATTTTATGAAGACTCCTGGAGGGGAAAAAACTTAATTTCATGTTAAATCAAGTGAAAAGATATACTTCACTGGATTTCTACAATTGCTTGAATTTCTTTAAATCTAAAAAAAAAAACACATCCCTCATTAATTCTCTAACAGTTATGGGCAATGCAATATATTTATCTCCTTTCAGTTGGAATATATCCAACAGATTATACTTCAAGTAAGGCTCATTACAGAGTTTAGGTTTCCTACTCATGTTAAATGTTTTGCTATTATTTTTAAAAATTCTTCCTATTTTTTAAAAAAAACCAATTTCCTGATTTTCAAAGGATAAAAAGAATATGCATTTATTCCATTGGCCTACGGAAAAATTAAAACATTTTAAGAAAATTAATGTTTTACTGTAAAAATGTCATATATACCATCACTTTTTCAGGTACTTCATTTGGAATATACAGTTCAAACATTTGAAATTCAATTTGGGGATATTTACCTGTAGAATTGACCAAAAAATGCCTATTTTTATTTTCTTCATTTTTTTCCCCAGGCAAATTTTGAGGACTTCCAAATAACCACTTTACTCCATTAGTAGCTGTTAAGCATGGATCCTTTCTTAGAGAGTAGAAGGGAGAGATTCATATTAATTTGAAGTTGAAATATTTCAGGGCTATGAAAAAAAAATGTGACAAAAGTATTTAGCGAATTAAGGTGGGGAAAACACATGTAACGTAATACAAAGCATTGCTTATGTAGCAGGGGAAAAAAAACCTCAGCAAAAATACTACATTTTCTTGGATTTATCCGGTTGCGTGGCAACGTGCCTACAGATGAGATAATTAGCTCTGCCCCCATGGTAACCCCACTAATATCCTTTAAGGCATTTAAGAAAAATGAAGCTATACTTCACACCTTTTTGGTGTCATCCCTTGTCTTCATAATTCGAACAATGTAATCCCTCCCTGATTCAGTTAAACCATCAATAATTCTATACTAGCAGCTGAAATGTTGTGTATTCATAATCCAAGACTTTGATAATTAGCAAGATGGGAATGGAAAACCTCTTCCTAAACTAAAGTCCATGAAATGTACATCACAAATTATATACTTTTACATTAATGATTTTTTGCAGATAAGTTATTCACAAAATCCTTATGGCAGGAAAATAATTAAAGACATAAAAAAATTAGATGTATTTATACTTGTCAGAACTTGGGACATAGAATCTCAGAGAGCAAATTTGTATGAAATTACCCAAATAGCATGGAACATTCTGGCTGTGAAATTCATACAGACCTTCACATCAAAACTGCATTTTTATCATGCTCACCCCCAATATCCCATAAACCTAAATTACAGATGCTTCCTTCAAAAAGAGAGAGAGAGAGAGAGAGAGAGAGAGAGAGAGGGAGGGAGGGAGGGAGGGAGGGAGGGAGGGAGGGAGGGAGGGAGGAAGAGAAAGAGAAAGAGAAAGAGAAAGAGAAAGAGAGAGAGATTGAATTTTCCTTTCAGGAAAATTCAGTAAGTCTCATGAAATGTTTTAGTAGATAACGAAAAAAAATATTTGCATAGTGGAAAGTTATTTTGCATAAAAATCCAAACCACTAAAATAGTTTCCGTTGAAAACAATCTCTCCTCAAAATGAAATCAATCCTGTAAGAGGAATGATGATGATGATGATGATGGATGATGATGATGATGATGATGATGATGATGATGATGATGATGATGATATTCATTCAGTCGTGTCCGACTCCACATCTTCTGATCTTGCACCGTTTTTTTGAATTTTTCTATGCTCTGGCTGGTATCACCATTGTGTTCTTTGGTAGCCTCGTTTCCTTTTACCGCTAACTTTTCTCAACATAATTGCTTTCTCCAGTGAATTCCCCTGCATGACATGGCCAAAATAAGTGAGACACAGTTTCACTTCCAAGAGGAGTAAGAAGAGTGAACATATCTAAATTTTCATGGGGTAAATGATTTGAGCTGCAGGTTGGTGAAGGAAAAGGGGGTTAGGTTAGCTATGAATGGCACAAACATGGGACAACTTTTTTTCTCTCTGTTTCTATCATCCCATGTTCTTTCTGCTCAGGATGCTTTTAAGGAAGGAAAGAGATATGAACTGAACATTTTCAGAAAGTTTTTAAACAAATCATATGAAATTAGTCCAAAGGCAAAATATTACTATTTGTTCTATAACATCTGCCTTTGGAATTATCCTATAGCTTGAAACCTATAAAAAGGTAAAGGTTCCCCTCGCACATATGTGGTAGTCGTTCCCGACTCTAGGGGGCAGTGCTCATCTCCGTTTCAAAGCCGAAGAGCCAGTGCTGTCCGAAGACATCTCGTGATCATGTGGCCGGCATGACTAAATGGCAAAGGCAATGGAACGCTGTTACCTTCCCACCAAAGGTGGTCACTATTTTTCTACTTTTTTATGTACTTTCGAACTGCTGGGTTGGCAGAAGCTGGGGCAAGTAACGGGAGCTCACCCTGTTACGCGGCACTAGGGATTCAAACTGCTGAACTGCCGACCTTTTGATTGATAACCACTACGTCCCTGTTCTCCATACTATACACAGAGCTAAAAATGTCTTGTCCAAAATCAGGAGCTAGCAAAAGAGTAGTTATTCTGTCCAAAGTCAGATTCTAAAATGTTGTATTCAGTGCCAGAAGGACAATGGAGAAGCCAAAAGCCCAATTGTTTTTTGGGGACTCATCCAAAGACTAGTTGGACTTGTGTCTTGCTTGTGCTGGCATGAAGATGCTCCACTAACCATTTGGTGGTCACTCAACCTATCTGCAGCCCAGAGGTGGGTTCTACTTACCTTTACTACCAGTTCGCAACGGGGCCACATGCGCATACGCGTTCTGATGACGTCAGGCTCAGTGGGCGGAGCCTCCCTCTGGTTTTACTACCGGTTCTATAGAACCGGTCCGAACCGGGGGCAACCCACCACTGCTGCAGCCTCTTACAAAGCAACTTTCCCCCCTTCTTTCCTTTCCCTGTTTCAGAAGTAGTGTTTTCCCTGCTTGGCACAAGATGTATTGAAAAGTCAATGTATGAACAGTTCTGTGGTTAGTTAGGGGCCCTGCTCCTATAAACCTACAGAGCAGAGGTGATATTCAGCAGGTGGTATTCAGCAGGTTCTGACCAGTTCTGGAGAACCGGTATTTTTTGCAGTAAAAAAAAATCTATTTTGCAGTGGGGAGTGGGGAGGGAATGGAGATTTTGCAGTATCCTTCCCCTGCCATGCCCACCAAGCCACTCCCACAGAAGCAATAGTAAAAATTTTTGAATCCCACCACTGCTACAGAGGCAATTGCAGACACATTCATATAGGTACCAGCTGCTGATTTGTGGGGGTGGGGGATGAATTTATTTTTTGGCACTGGGAGAATCATTTCCCTGTTTTTCTTGCCAATCCAAGGGTGACAGGGAAAGTACAGAGAGAAAGGATAATGGCAGAGAACCATATATCATATGTACTATAGGTGCAATTGGAGAAGTGGCACGAAGAGAACCAGCTGAGAATGGTTCTCTTGGTATCACTTCTCCAATTCCACCTATAGTACATATGATGTATGTGGCCTCTGTAGCACACTAGGATGTATATGGGGAAGGGAACTGATATGATTTGCACCTGGGTTGTATAAGCTGATATAGAGTTTGGTTTAATCAGAGCTTGCCTCAAGAAATAGGTCCCGTTCTGGGCACCACACTTTTAGAAGAATTCAAAATAACTAGAAGAGGTTCTGATGACAAAAATGAGAATGATTGAAGACCAGAACCAATGATCTATGAAAAAAGCTGGATGCTTAAATCTGATAGGATGAATTATATGGCCCACTCCAATTTACAATGCTATGATTTTAATGTATACAAATTTCATTACATTTTTCTGATGTAGCATCGTAAGGATAGTTAGTTTTCAGATGAAAACTGAACTGAGAACTGTTTTCAAATGAGTACTTATTTTACTTATGAATTTTTATACCAAACTTCCCTAATCTGGTGTCCTCCAGATGTGCTTGACCATTACTCATATACATTGGACCTGAAAATATCTTTATCACTATAGGAACAAGAAAAAGCCAAGCTATGCAGCGCATATGCTTTTGCTCTTGTGGCATTTCACATTGTAAATGCACATGGAATATATTACAAAGTGCCTCATTTATTTGCAAAGTCAGTATGGTAAGATAATTAGAGAGGAAACGAGAGAGGCCAGAAGAAATAGGATGCATTCTGTAATATAGCAATCAATTTTTGCACTCTTGAAACTGGAAAGATCTTGCAAATTCTTTTAAAAGGAAAAAAGGAGAGAGAGAGAGAGAGAGAGAGAGAGAGAGAGAGAGAGAGAGAGAGAGAGAGAGAGAGAGAGAGAGAGACCCATTTACCAAAGTATATATAAACTGGAAAGAGAAATACTGTATTCTTCTACCCGGAATGATGTATTGCTCAGAATAATTGCAGGTTTGAGGGGTCCTTGGTGCTTTCTGAGTGCGATTGTTTTCTTGCAAACATTTTATTACTCAAAATAGGTAACAACCATCAGTGTGGTGGATAATGAAACATCTGCAAGAAAGCAACCAAACTCAGAGAGCATCAAGGACTCTTTGTTTTAATACTGAGCTACAGTATTCTATTCTATTCTATTCTATTCTATTCTATTCTATTCTATTCTATTCTATTCTATTCTATTCTATTCTATTCTATTCTATTCTATTCTATTCTCTTTTATCTTACTCAGAGGACAGTAGTCTACAGTATCTGAATGCATCCTTTACTGCTAGGGCAATGGTGAAATTTAAATTTTTTTTACTACCAGTTCTGTGGGCATGGCTTGGCGGACATGGTATGGCTTGGTGGGTGTGGCAGGGGAAGGATACTGCAAAATCCCCATTCCCTCCCCACTCCTGGGGGAAGGATATATATATATATTTAATTTGATTTATATGCCGCCCTTCTCCGGAGACTCAGGGCGCCTTACAATGCATTAAGCAATAGCCTTCATACTTTTGTATATTTATACAAAGTCAGCTTATTGCCCCCACAAACTGGGTCCTCAATTTACCTACCTTAGAAAGGATGGAAGGCTGAGTCAACCTTGAGCCTGGTGAGATTCAAACTTACAGTAATTGCACACAGCTGGTGTTAATCACAATGCTATCAGTCTGCTGAGCCACCAGGCCCTTAAATCTCCATTCCCAGCCCACTCTGGGGCCAGCCAGAGATGGTATTTGCTGAACTACTCAAAATTTCTGCTACCGGTTTTCCAGAACCTGTCAGAACCTGCTAGATTTCACCCCTGTGTTAGGGTGAATACTACAAGACCCCACAGATGTCTTTGAAACCTTTGCTTGCAGCCACCCTGAATTCTTGGGGAAATTACCATGGAACTGTAATTATAAAGTGCAACCAAGAGGAATCTATTAAATAATGGGGGAAGGGTAATTATATTAACTCTCATTAAATATTTTTAATCAAATTTAGTTTATAATTAACTGTAATTTAGTTTTGATTCTGGCTATGCTTGTTTGAGTGAGAGGATGGATGCAAATCTACCAGGTGTGTCTTTGACTACCACAGAGTTGTGTGTCAGCGTCTCTTGGAATGATGGAAGAGTTTAAGTCCAGTTTAAAAAGAAAGAAAGAGAAATCAGGATTTTTGAATTCTTCATTCACAGGTAGCACCTGGACAGTAGATTAAAGTTAGATGAAAGTTAATTTGACACTTCTTTTTCCATTATAGCAATACAGAAGCAGAAGTGGGTTGCTCCTGGTTCTGTCTGGTTCTTGCGAACCGGCAGTAAAAGCGGCAGGAGGCCCCGCCCATCTGCACGGATGTCATAATGGACAATCTGCGCATGTGCAGAAGCTTCTGTGCATGCGCTCGTGCACTCCCATTGCAAACTGGTAGTAAAGGTAAGTAGAATCCACCCCTGTCCACACCTCTTAAAGTGGTCAAGTTTTATAAATACCGATGTACATGAGAGTGGTTAAGACTATATACATATACATATATATACATATACATACATATGTAGGTCTTTGGTTATTCGGGTCTTCTCCCATGTAAAATTGGAAGTGTCTTGGCGACGTTTCGACGAAGTCTCATTCGTCATCTTCAGGCTGGTGTTCTCGGCTTCGTGCTTCCAGGAGCACGAAGCCGAGAACACCAGCCTGAAGATGACGAATGAGACTTCGTCGAAACGTCGCCAAGACACTTCCAATTTTACGTGGGAGAAGACTCGAATAACCAAAGACCTACATACAAACACCCGCGAAAACCTGAGAAAACATACATACATACATATATATATATATATATATATATATATATATATATATATATATATAAAGGGACATAAATTAGGTACATATGCAAATTTATATTTAGTTTCATCTGTGTTTTGATGGGGAATTTCATCCTTCTTGGGGTTTTTTTAGTAATACATAAGTAGTCAATCTAATTACAATTTGAACAGACTGATTCTTTTGCAAACTTCTTGTAGTTAGTAACGTGGTGAGTGCCTGAAAAATGCAAAACAGTGTGATTTTATTAATTCTATAGATATGCTCAAAGGGACAAGGACAGCCATTTGCGTATTACCACACTTAGTTTGACTTTAATACTCACCCTAATGCTACCCAGTCCTTCCAAATCTCGCACGTGCAATTGAGTTTAGAGAATCCTGGCTGGACTTTACTTCGATAATTGTTTGAAAAACCCAGGAATTTGCATTAGCCCAATGCTCTCATTAGCATCAAGCCAAGGCTAATCCAAACGAAATGAAGGTTAAAATAAAGACATGTGAAATTTCACAGAAGATGCTATTTTGTATACGTTCTTTCTGACGGATTTGACTATCCCTTGGATTGAGATTGATGAGAAAATACAGCCAAACAAAATGCCTGTTATCAGATTTTATTAACTGTCTCGATAAACCCCCTGATAAACCCGTCTTTTATAAGCGTTATCTGAATTCTAGCAGATGGGAATAACCCCATGAGCGACATCTGGTAAGATTCCCTGCGCCCATTCAAGAATATTTACTGTGGTTCAGAGTTTTCCCAACAGCAGTGCCATCAAACTGTAGGATACCCGCTGAGCTGCCACCATAAAAACAATATGGAAATGCACTCCTTCCTGCATACAGCGCAGCTAATGGGCTCCAAGATTTCATTTCACATATGGGCTCCTTCCGAACTTAGCTATAAGCTGCTGCCTTTATAACCTTGCCAGCACTTCAGCCAATGCTGCCTGCTTGCCTCCCCCTCCCCATTTCCCAAGAAAGGGAACATGAACAAAGCATGAACGGAATCTGGTAAACCCTTTTCCTGACTTATTAAATGGCATAAGCTTTAAAAAGGCATAGCCTTCAGCTTCTTATTGTTAGTCGGTAAAGAGGCTATTAAATCTTCATCACGACAGACTCACATGTCTCACCTCCTCCTCCAATGGAAACAAGGCTACCAGATCTAGAAAATACTCTTCACAAAGCAAGAAAAAGTTTCATGTTGGACACACACTGCATGCATTGTACGGAGGCACACACTGTGTTTTCAGAATGTCAGTATGCTCTTTTTTACCCTTGAAGTTGCCAGGGCAACCAAGAGGGAGCAGCAAAAAAAAAAAAAAAAAAAAGCAACTCGCTAGCTGTGTGCATATGTAACACAGGATGTTTTCTAAATACAACCTGAATAAAGGCTGTAATCTGAGAAGTAGGTTGCTGTATTACAAACATTAACTTGATCTCAGCCAAGGATGAATACCTCCAAATGATAGCGGTTACTAGTGGGGATTATCCACTTGCAATTTGAATTTCACATTTTCAAACCAATATATAAACTTAGTTATGGCTCCATAATCTACAGTTCCCTGAATGTTACAGTGCAGTTTGTTAATAATCATTGAAAAGTATGAGAAAAAAAAATCACCTATTTCTTAAAATAATCCCCGTTAATCAGGCGAAGTAAAGAATACATCTGTTCAGAGAATCAGTCACAAATATTTAAGAAAGCAGATACAAATTGTAGTGAAATTTCTTCAAAAAAAATAAAATCTGAAATGCAATAAATTGGATTTATTGGCAAAATAAAAGAGAAAACTTGTTAATACCCATGTGTTTGGAGATAAAGTTCCTTTCTAATTCTTTTGGACTATTCAAAAACTGTGAAATATATTGGCTTAAGCTACATATTTTCATAAATACATATAGTAAAAAGGTAAAAGCAAAGGTTCCCCTCACACCTATGTGCTAGTCGTTCCTGACTCTAGGGGACGGTGCTCATCTCCGTTTCAAAGCCGAGGAGCCAGTGATGTCCGAAGACATCTCCGTGGTCATGTGGCTGGCATGACTAAATGCCAAAGGCGCATATTACACTGTTACCTTCCCACCAAAGGTGATCCCTATTTTTTAACTTGCATTTTTTATGTGCTTTCGAACTGCTAGGCTGGCAGAAGCTGGGACAAGTAACGGGAGCTCACCCCGTTACACAGCACTAGGGATTCGAACCGCTGAACTGCTGACCTTTCGATCGACAAGCTCAGTGTCTTAGCCACTGAGCCACTGCATCCCTTTAATACACATAGTACATTTCTCTTTATTCAAAACTAGTACAAAAAAATAATCCAGACTGTGATCAAATGATGAAGATAATCTCTTTCCACCAAGACACAGAATTCGGTTTTCATCAGTAAAAAGAAAAATCACCCTCATTTTGCTAATAAAGTTTTCAATGGGATTGTGGCTGAGAAAAAAATTTGCTTTCCTTCCTTTACTGCATACTTTATCGTATCCAGATTATGGATTTAATATACTGTGTCATTTGAGCCTTGGTTGCAATTAAATCATAACAGGCTCAACTCTTGTTTTTATGGGATTTGCCATCACAGTGGTTGAATCTGGGCTATTGCACAGTTTAAAATATCCATTTATTTACAAAAATGCAATTTCAGCATGTACAAGATGGGTCAGGAGTGGCTAGCATCCCGATGAAGAGCATTAATATAGCACAAATTTCCCTGGGGAGAAAATGGCATGCCATTTTGATGCATCTGTGGTTTTATCACCTGCGAAACTCTGGGCTCTGTCATTTTTCAGATTCAGATACTAAATTATGTCCCAACCAAGTAGGTGGTAGCAGGCAGAAGCCAAATACCATTAAATCATCTCTAAAACATGTAGAGGTAACTATTGTCTTGCTTGATGTTTCTACCATCATACTATTAATAGAAGAAAGTTGAGATAGATATATTGAAGATTAATATTTTATCAGTGTTATTTATTTATAATGCTTCCGTCCAGATTTTTTATAATTAAAAACAATGCAGTTTATTTTAAAACTTTAATGATCACAGGTTTGGTTGAGCATTGGTTTAGTACAGAGGTCTGCAACCTGTGGCTCTGGAGCCGCATGTGGCTCTTTCACTCCTCTGCTGCGGCTCCCTGTCACTCAAAATATATGTCACAACCGCCAATGTGCGACACCCACCGGCACATGATTTATTGAGCTTTTCAACCCCCAGTAGACCAACCATGGATAAATCCAAGAAAAGAAAAGTTTCAGAAGAAAACAGAACATTTAATTCAACTACATATGCTAGTTTTGTGGCTGCTCAAGAAATTGTCAGGCACGGGAAGGGTTTTGTGGCTCCCGGTGTTTTCTTTTCTGTGGGAAATGGGTCCAAATGGCTCTTTGAGTGTTGAAGGTTGCAGACCCCTGGTTTAGTAATATTGTTGGAGTTTCTACGTTAAACAGCCATGAGAGAGGGAAACCGTTTTGTAAAGATCTAGGAGATATCCAGACAGGTTCAACATGCTATTCTCTAGTTTGTATACCAGTTCAAACTATGCCAAGATCATTTTGCTCTGTTCCCACAACCAGTCTCTATTCTGCTTCATTAACAAGGATATAAATGATGGCGCCCTAAGAGTTTGTTGTTTAACATATTAAAGTCCCTATCAGTTACCACTTTTTGCTGATGGTAACACACACCTGGCTGAGAAGCAACATGCCCACACCAATCAAAGTTGGATAGATCCTACCCAACTCCTGTTATACTGGGAGAACGCAATACAGTTCAGAAAAACAGACATAGCTGGCCTTAGTTAAATATAAGAGAGAGAGAGATTTCAACATGAGGACATGACCTACAGGATCAGTAGTGAAGGATCTTCAAAATGAAGTTATAGGTGTATGTAGAAGTGCCCTATGTAGTACATGATTCTTTCATGCCTAGGATTTAAATCAGGGGTGAAATCTACTTACCTTCCCTACCGGTTCGGAAGTGCACATGCGCACACGTCACATGCGTGCACGGACCCTCTGTGCATGTGCAAACCCTTCTGCGTGTGCGCAGAGGGTTAAAAACCAGTTACTTATTGGTTAAAACCAGGAAGTAATGATGACCGGGTGGGTGGGCGGAGCCTCGCGCTTCCATCGCTACCAGTTCTCCAAACCACCCGTTACCGCTACCACCATTGTTACTGGTTCGGCCGAACAGTTATGAACTGGTAGCATTTCACCCCTGATTTAAATTAATCTTTCCCACACAGAGATACTAAAAAGTGAATATCAGGGACTGGCCTTCTAAATCTCAACTATACATTTTGCTGATAAACTAGAGCCATAGAGTTGGGAGGAATCCATCCCTAGAAGATGATTATCCAGATTCTCCTTAAAGATTTGTAGTGATGTAGAGCTCCTGAAACTTCTACTTTATGGAATCCATCACTGAATTACTTTGACCTTAGGTACATCCTAATTTTCAAAATTGTCTGTATTGTTGTATAAGTCATTTTAGTCTAATCCTACTTGCTGATGCAACTACGAGTAAAGATCATTCCCCACAAGACTGTGCTCCAATTTAAAAGCCATGATAAAGCACTGTAACCTCATGGTGTCAGCAATACTGGAGAGCTCAGCTAGTATATTTTCTAATCATATGCAGGGCAGTTGAAATTAGTTTAGTTTGCATTTTCTTTTATAATGCTTTGCAATGTTTCCTTTTTGGAAAATACTCTTCATCACACCTCTTTTCTAAGTGTCAGTTGCCTAAAAGGCCCTTTAAGGAAATGTTACCTTGACAGCTTTGCATCTCCCCTCCATAGCCTTGAAACGAGAAAGAGTAATATACTATAAATTTCCCCTTCCTTTTTGGCAACCGTCTCATGAAAATACCATACTGCTAGGGTTTTAAAATTTATTTGCTTTCTTTGGTGTGAAGTGATGATTTTGTTTTTCCAAGACTTGAGGCAATTCACGATGGTGCAGTGACAGAAAGATATTTGTTGTTTCTTACTCTCAACATTTCTGAATTAACAGAAGGGAAGGCAGTTATAGGTGATTTTTCTAACTGCTTTTGAGCACTTCAGATTTTTAGGTATTTGGAGAATAATGTAAACTTGGTCAACTGTGTTAGCTTCCTGAGAATTAGAGAAAGGAATTAGGAACTTCAACTAGTATATTCACTACTCCTTGAAGCTAAAGGGAAAGATTTGGAAAATGCAAATACACTCGATATGTCCATCTGTGTCTTCCTAAATATAAGTTCTAGGCAAGAAAAAGCATAGGGAAAATCATGCTAGGGGAAAGAGAATCCTACCCCACATTATTAGGTTTCAAAAAAAAAAAAAATCACCCGAAGACTGCTATTAGCATTAGAATAGGTGCTCTTGTTAGTGCCATTGAGTGCAATAGTCAGAAATTTGTGGAGGAAAAATATTCACTGGAATTCCTTTGATTTAGGGACAGGAAGAGTAGAGTAGAGTAGAGTAGAGTAGAGTAGAGTAGAGTAGAGTAGAGTAGAGTAGAGTAGAGTAGAATAGAATAGAATAGAATAGAATAGAATAGAATAGAATAGAATAGAATAGAATAGAATAGAATAGAATAGAATAGAATAACAGAGTTGGAAGGACCTTGGAAGTCTTCTAGTCCAACCCGTTGCTTAGGCAGGAAAAACTATACCAGAGTTGGTGAACCTTTTCAGCACCAAGTGCCAAAATGGGAGCATGCACACGTGCATGGGGAGCACCAGAAATTGGAAGAGCCCCTCCCCAGTGCACATGCATGGGAGCGCCAGAAACCGGAAGAGCAGTTCCCCAGTGCGCATGCGCGCACCGGTAAGCTGAGCTTCCAGTTTCCAGCACGGGTATGTGCCCCGGTCACCTGGTCTTCCGGTTTCTGGTGCACATGTGAGCGTGAAGACCAACTGACCGGAACCTGGAAGAGCAACAGGCTGGTGTGCCCGGAGAGATGGCTCTGCGTGCCACTTCTGGCATGCGTGCCATAGGTTCGCCATCACTGCCCTATACCATTTCAGACAAATGGTTGTCCAATCTCTTCTTAAAAACTTCCAGTGCTGGAGCATTTGCAACTTCTGGGGGCAAGTTGTTCCACTGATTAATTGTTCTAACTGTCAAGAAATTTCTTCTTACTTCTAGGTTGCTTCTCTCCTTGATTAATTTCCATCGTCTAGTCCTGCCCTCAGGTGCTTTGGAGAATAGCTTGACTCCCTCTTCTTTGTGGCAACCAATGAGATATTGGAACACGGCTATCATGTCTCCCCTAGTCCTTCTTTTCATTAAACTAGACATACCCAGTTCCTGCAACCCTTCTTCATATGTTTTAGCCTCCAGTCCCATAAGTCAGAGCTAAGAAAAGAGATTACAAATTTACAGAAATATAAATATTTCGTATGACTTTTCCTTGAGTTTTTTTCCTTCCTCACCCAAAACAAAACAAAAAACATTGATCAGTGCAATCAGTCATGAGTAGGAGAAAGGCTAATAATTGAATAGCACCTTGTGATGCTGGTTTTAAAGAGTCATGTATGGGAAGCATGGAAAAGTGACTGCCCTTTCCCTTTTAAAGACTGCAACAGCTGTTTTCACTTTTATAAAAAGTTGAGAGAGTCACAAAGAATCTGGCATCACATATATTTAGTCTGCATACACCTCCTTGATGCCAGGAATCCATTAGTAGTGAGAAAAGAGAATGCTTGCACAAACACAGAGTAACACAGCACCAAATTAAAGCATCACTTGCATTTCACGCTGCCCCTGCTTTGGGCTAATTAGCAGATAAATTAAAACTCACACTTGTCAGCCGTGGTAAGAGCACACTGAAATCATTCTGGAGGCAATGGCACAGTGTTAAAATAACATGAAAATATTTATATCTTAAATACTGCTCACCTTAAAGCTACCAAAATATTTTCTTGCTAAGGAGCAGGCTCAACCTCATTGATTACTTTTGCAGCTGTGCTAGAGTTGAGATTTATTCAAGTTAAATAAATAGAAGGAATATGGTGACCGGCTTTATACAATTACACCCTGGCTTCAAAGCAAAATGGTACTACAGATGCTATGGAACTGTATATATTTTCTTTGTGGAGGTAAGTTTTCGGATGGCAGGGAATATTCCCAAATGTTTCGCAACGAAGGTATTGGAGGCATGAATTCTGAATGACAATGGCAGACTGTAACTGGTATCTAATTATATTTTGCACAATGGGGCAAAGCTACCATAGCAGTCAAGCCAGAAGAACTGGAAGAAATAAATCAAAGACAAAACAAAGGAAGGTGGTTTGTTGATTCTTGGCACAACATCTAATGAGAGAAAACATGGAAAAGGAGCCTGGAATCAGCCAATTTTCTTTCCTAATTTCAATCAAACCAAAATAGGGGAAGGCAGGTATGATGATAACATGTCTTCCTTTTCATCTTTGTCCTTTTTCAAGTCTAGATACTTAATCTCAGAGAGAATAGAATAGAATAGAATAGAATAGAATAGAATAGAATAGAATAGAATAGAATAGAATAGAATAGAATAGAATAGAATAGAATAACAAAGTTGGAAGGGACCTTGGAGGTCTTCTAGTCCAACCACCTGCTTAGGCAGGAAACCCTACACCACTTCAGACAAAAGGTTATCCAACATCTTTTTAAAAACTTCCAGTGTTGGAGCATTCACAGCTTCTGGAGGCAAGTTGTGCCACTGATTAATTGTTCTAACTGTCAGGAAATTTCTCCTTAGTTCTAAGTTGCTTCTCTCCTGGATTAGTTTCCACCCATTGCTTCTTGTCCTGCCCTCAGGTGCTTTGGAGAATAGCTTGACTCCTTCTTCTTTGTGGCAGCCCCTGAGATATTGGAACACCGCTATCACGTCTCCCCTAGTCCTTCTTTTCATTAAACTAGACATACCCAGTTTAATTTGTAGTTTTTAAATAAATTTAATAATTTTCCTTTCTTATTAAATTTTTAGAAAGCACATAAAAACTAACACAAACTAATACAAGTAGTCCTCAACTAACAACAATTCATTTAGTGGCCATTCAAAGTTACAACGGCACTGAAAAAAGTGACTCGTGGCTGCTTTTCACACTTACGACCGTTGTAGCATCCCCGTGCTCACGTGATTAAAATTCAGACGCTTGGGAACAGACTCACATTTATGACCGTTGCAGTGTCCCACAGTCATGTAATCATCTTTTGCGACTTTCTGACAAGCAAAGTCAACAGAAAAGCCAGATTCACTTAACAAGTGTGTCACTAACTTAACAACTGTAGGGATTGACTTAACAATTGTGGCAAAAAAGGTCATAAAATGGGACAAAATTCACTAAACAAATGTTTCACTAAGCAACAAAAATGTTGGGCTCAATTGTGGTCATAAGTTGTAAAGAGTAAAAGCAGTAAAGACAGAAATAAAAAAAGAAAAGCAAAATAAAAAAAAAATAGGAAGATACTTCCAATTTCCTTTGCAGAAAATATAGGTATGTTTACAAAATTACCTCACCCTATAATTCCAAAAAAACCTCTCACTTTGTTTTATTATCCATTTTTGAAAAACCATCAGAATTACAAATCATAAGTACACTTTTTTCCTGTTACATGCAAAAAGCCTATAATAAAGTTGACCATAAATGTAGCTATTGGTTTTTTTTGTTTTTTTTTTTGCAATCAAAGAGATTAATTTGGTCTTGTCTGCAATTCCATTATTAATGTATGTATTTCAGAGGTGGGTTGCAGCAGGTTCTGACCAGTTCTGGAGAACCGGTAGCGGAAATTTTGAGTAGTTTGGAGAACCGGTAGTAAAAATTCTGACTGGCCCTGCCCCCATGTATTTTCTGCCTCCCAGGTGATTGGGAGGAAATGGGGATTTTGCAGTAACCTTCCCCTGGAATGGGGTGGGAATGGAGATTTTACAATATCCTTCCCCTGCCACGCCCATCAAGCCACGCCCACCAAGCTACGCCATGCCCACCAAGCCACGCCCACAGAATTGGTAGTAAAAAAATTTGAAACCCACCACTGATGTATTTGTATCCAAAATGTTTTGGCTTTTTTACATGTCCACCACACATGATAAAATGTCCCTTCATGTTGCTCACATTTCCAGCAAAGATTTGAAGGGCCTTAATACATTCTAGACCAGTGTTTCTTAACCTTGGCAGCTTTAAAATGGGTGGACTCCTTGGCTGAGGAATTCTGAGATTTGAAGTCCACACATTTTTAAAATTGCCAAGGTTGAGAAACACTGATCTGGACAATTTGGATGGTGACAAATATCAAAGATACATCATTTTATAAACATTCTCTTTGAGGCTAGAACATCATATACATTTCAATTCTTACAGCCATACATTTTCTCATTGGTCCATTTGTATATTATAGCCAAACATTTGAGTCCATTTTATCATACATTCTTTCACTTTTTCTTCTGTCTCATATTTCAGAAAAACTTAATACATTGGAGCAGTAACGTGTTCACAATTAGTACATAAGTCTATTTAAAATTCAGTCTTACTTTGTTCAAAACCATAAAATATTTTATTCCCTTTAAACCTTTCTTTTTAATTGTACATAAGAAAACCATTAGCAAGAATATCCTTCTGCTATCAAATCTTCTCTTAATTTCATTTTATAGTTCCCTTGAGAAAATCTAGTACATCTTGGTAGATCAACCATTTACATATCATTTCTCATCTATAAAGTCTGGAGCAAAACCTGAGTTTATATTTTTATTCCATACTCTAAGAATATCCCATCTAACATAATGATGTTTAAATCATTAAATTCTGCTTAATTTTATCATACCATAGATACCCATGCCATCCAAATCTCAGATCGTGACCATCTAAATCCAGTAACCTTCTATTTATTAACCATACTCTTTCATCCAAATTAAACAGCAAGGAGCAAAATATAGTTTCAAATCTATCTTTCCTTTGCTCTTATAATACTTTTAAATAAATTTACTTCTCTTGAGCTGTATTACTATTCATCTTTCCTATTTCCTGTTTCCTTGTCTTCTTATGACTGTAACTTGTTGCTTGTATCTTACAATTTATATTAATTGTTTTATTTTTGTATCCTAGTATGATTTATGTTGATTGCTTATGATTATGATCATGATTTATCACTTGTTGCTTGTATGTACACTGAAAGCTTATACACCGGAGACAGATTGCTTGTGTGTCCAATTACACTTAGCCAATAAAGAATTCTATTCTGTCCTGTCCTGTCCTGTCCTGTCCTGTCCGTCCTGTCCTGTCCTGTCCTATTCTTTGGGAACAGCTCCAGCCACAAGTATTAGACACTACTTGAAAACCAGATTACTTTTAATAGCAATAGCAATAGCAATAGCACTTATATACCGCTTTACAGTCTGGCTCCTCATATACTGACCTCGGAAGGATGGAAGGCTGAGTTAACCTTGATCCGTTAAAAATCAAACTGCTGAATTGCTGGCAGCTGGCAAGGAGCAGAAGTAGCCTGCAGTACTGCATTCTAACCACTGCACCACCAAAGCTCAATAGCATGCACATCTGTTGGAAAATCAGCAACAGGAAAGACGTATAGCAAATTGTTCATGTAAAATAACTAGAATATATAGATAATAAAGTTTAAATATTTTGTACACATAAAGCAAAGGCCACAGTCATTGGAAAGACCTCAATAGTTGGGGGAAAAAGAAAGATAATTGAAAAAGCAGCTGAAAAAATAAGATAGGTAGATACTGCCAGTTGTGACACGATGAGCTTACAAAAATTCGAAGAAGCAGTTACAGTCCTTGTGAATGATTTTCATAATGTCATGAAGAATCAGAAGAAGTCAAGCACTGCACAACAACAATAATACACAGTGCTGTTTCAGTTTTATTTTGGCTGCTCTAAATCCCTAAAAAAACTGCACAGAAAAGTGTAATAAAAGGAAAGGAAGATAGTAGTGACAGAATTGAATGGATGGACTTCAGTCATGATTATTACAAATGGCTTCAGTACATTTTGAAGTATGCTAGATCACTGGGAAGTCTCTCAGCATGAAATAATATCCATCTGGTTGTGTCAGAACCAAACACATTGGATCAAACCCGATGCAACTTTCTTACTTTCAGAAAATTAGAAAGAAGAAGAATGCAATCAAAATAGATAGGAAGAGCATAATAGAATAGAGTAGAGTAGAGTAGAGTAGAGTAGAGTAGAGTAGAGTAGAGTAGGGTAGGGTAGAGTAGAGTAGAATAGAATAGAATAAATAGAATAGAATAGAATAGAATAGAATAGAATAGAATAGAATAGAATAGAATAGAATAGAATAGAATAGAATAGAATTTTTATTGGCCAAGTGTGATTGGACACACAAGGAATTTGTCTTTGGTGCATATGCTCTCAGTTTACATAAAACAAAAGATACATTCATCAAGAATCATAAGGTACAACACTTAATGATAGTCATAAGGTACAAATAAGCAATCAAATCATATTAGGAAACAGTCAATATAAATCATAAGGATACAAGCAACAAGGTTAAAGTCATACAGTCATAAGTGGGAGGAGATGGGTGATAGGAACGATGAGAAGATTAATAGTAGTGCAGACTTAGTAAATAGTTTGACAGTGTTGAGGGAATTATTTGTTTAGCAGAGTGATGGCGTTCGGGAAAAAACTGTTCTTGTGTCTAGTTGTTCTGGTGTGCAGTGCTCTATAGCAGAGGTGGGCAACTATGGCCCTTTTACGATTTGTGGACTTAAATTCCCAGAATTCCTGAGCTAACATGGCTGGCTTAGGAATTCTGGAAGTTGAAGTCCACAAGTCATAAAAGGGCCATAGTTGCCCACCCCTGCTCTATAGCATCGTTTTGAGATAAGCATCTGTAAATCTGATGATTTAGTGATAACGATCTTCCAAAGAAGATGGCTGCTGCAACTTAGACAAAATACTAACTGCACATTATTCGGAAATTATTCTCAAGTATCCAATTGGCTCCTGTGCAAATAAAAACAATCAAACATCTAACACCAATCTTCACACTTTACAATATTGTCAATTTACTAGTAAAATAATGCATTGTATAATATGAGACCAGGAATACATGGCAGGAAAAACACAGTCTGTGAGCCAAAGCTATTATGCACATATGGAGTTCTATAGTTCAGATTTCTCCGCTCACTTTGGAACTATTATGCTCACCATACTTCGGCATAAAAAAAGAATTCAATGCCTATTCCCTTCCCCCATTTTTTTGGCATGGTTAAACATCTGTTCTTAGCAGATACTCTTAGTATTTAGTCAGCCTTTCTGAACCTTGGACAATAAGATGTTATTGGACAACAATTCCCATCATCTCTGACCATTGGTAATATGGAATGGATTGTGGTGGGAATGGTAATTTGGGGCAATTACAGTACACTGACACTTGAAGTGGAGACCAATCATTTCTCTCTCTCTCTTGCCAGCCCCACCATCTATCTCTTTAATGAAAATCATTTAGAAATCCTTCAATCCAATCTTAAAGGAATATTTTCTGAAATATCATTTTGGAAAAATTCAGCAAACAAATCAAGAGAATCAGAATAATAAAATATTCAGCAATGATACCTCAAACAAAGAACAGAATCTACTTTTCAATCATGTGGTCGCATCTCCAAGGACAAAATATAATAATTATGGACCCAAGCACACCTCTGCTCCATTACTTTGAGGTACTTTTCCATTTTTAGAAGGACTCAGATGAGGCCAATATTATAACTTCATTCTCTAGATAATTGTTTTATCTTGTTCCCTCTCAGCTAGAAGATGTAATTCTATCATACCGATTAGTCAATCTGAGCCTTAATAAAGGATGAGGAACCTTGATGTGGCAGATATTGCTGAGCTGCAATTTCAGCCACATTGACAGTAGGAAGAGATACAACAGGAGACCAGATGTTTATAAGAACATAAAAGATCAAACAGGGAAATGGTTCTTGAAGTCACTTCTGGCATTAGAACTCCATCTTTGATTAGGCCTGAAATAGGCAGTAGATTTTTTAAAAAATGGAACAGAATTGCAATATAATGCTTTTAAGCAGTGGTGGGATTCAGCCAGTTCGCACCACTTTGGGAAAACCGGTTGTTAACTTTCTGAGCAGTTTGGTGAACTGGTTGTTGGAAGAAATCATTAGGGTAGAGAACCGGTTGTTAAATTATTTGAATCCCACCACTGCTTTTAAGGATCTCACTTCCATTTTTTGGGTGGGTGGGATTTAAATCAAACATTTTGTAGAGACAGCTAACTGTAGAGCATGATTCTGCAATTTAGTCTGGATATCATTAAGGCATGAATAGCTTTAGTGTGGTTTTTCTGAAAGATACAATTACTATACCAACAAAATGTTGGTGAAGCATTTTTATTTACTGTCTCTGTTTCAAATATCAAAAAGAAACACAGAATCAAGGATAGGTGTGAACCAATAAATTAAGTGAGAATATAATTTAATGCAAATACGAATCCTTCAGTGGAGCTGTCCCCAACTAACTTGGATTAAATTCCAGTTTGTTAATCTCACTAATGTAGACATTGATTCATTCATACAATCAAGTAAGCACAGTCCAATTCAATTGATTTGGACAGCATATTGTGTGAATCTAACCATTATATTATATTAAACCATAAATTATTGATTTGCATTTTACATTAATCTAGGCAGTTGCAATTTATAAATAAATAATGGGTAAACAAAGCATGCCTTAGCATGATGTGCAAATCCAGTGATATTGTGTGTGTCTGTGTGTCTGTGTGTTATATGCTGAGCAGCGGTGAAATCCTCTGAAGTCTGCTACCATTTCGGTGAGTCTGCTACTGAGCGCGTGCTTTGCAAGCCCATGCACACTTTGTGCGTATGTGTGGCTGAGGTGCGCCTGAGCAGCACTAAAAAAGGAATATTTTGCAGCCTTCTGAGTCTGCAAAGGTGAGTAGAACAGTGAGGGGGGGAATCCGCTGTGCCACGCGATTTAGATTAGCTAAAAAGCAGGAAATCCAACAATTCTAGCTAATATAAATAACACGTCACAGCTGATCGTTGCCCAGCTGATCATAGGAAATACCGGTTTGCCCGAACCGGTAGCATTTTTTACTACCGGTTTTCTAGAACCGGTCCAAACCGGTAGCATTTCACCTCAATGCTGAGCCATAATAAATGCTGAGCCATAATAAACCAATTTGTAAAGCCTGGAACTTTGTGACTGAGGAATCCAAATCAATTATTTTAAACAACACACCATAATTAAGCAAATTGTTTTACTGATGTATAAACCTAGGTATTGATTACTTATCTGAATCTGACAGAAAAAAGTGTTCTCATTCAGACAAATGAAAAAGAGCTGGTAGAGAACAGGAACCTATGGTTCAACTAAATTAAAAAATCTTATTCGTCTATGTATATAATTTAAAGAACCACTAAATGACTTCTTCTTTTTCTTCCTTCTACACTTGCAGTATTTTTCTGCCCTCCTTTATGTTTTTAAGAGACATATCTTATGCTATCAAACTACATCCTTACATAATTATTTTTCCACCTAGTTTGCCATGGCAAGGAAGGCTTCATAACTCTCAATAGTTCCAAATATTACTCTATTTTCAAAACTCCTAAAGGCAGCTGGAGCTTTCTCCTGCTCTGAAAAGGTGGATCTGTCTCATGCTTCTTCAACCAGAAAAGTATGATGAGAATAATTAAAGAAGACTGAATCTGCTGAATGCTTATCTCTTTCTGAATGGAGAGAAGTATTCAAGAGAAATGTTCATTGCATTCACAGGTGATGCCATGAGAGGATTCACAAACAGCAAAAGGACTACAAGTCAATACAGATGGCATTGAGGATAGAAGAAAGATAAGAAGACTAAATCTTCCCCTGTTGGAGAATTATGTCTTGGATCTAGGCCAACTATTGTTTCATCTAATTGAGAGAGATGGAAAATTGCCAGTAAGTTGTGTAAGTTCTTTTCTTAACTCTGAATATAAATATTTCTAATAATTATCCATAAAGAGAAGTGCACATATGCTAGGTACATTCATACATTAAGTCCATATTGTGACTTGCTAAGTGACTCATGCTTAAAGTGGTTCACTGGGGAAGTGATTATATTTGGCTGTCCTGATAAAACTTAGTTAAATTGCTTCTAGTTCATTTATATTTATTTTTAATGATGCATGTGTATTTTTTGAAGGACTGTACTCATGAAGGCAAATGGGCAGGTACAACAAATTTTATTAAAAGGATAAACAGATAGCCACCCATCCACTTTACATTGCTCTGGTCCTCTTTCAGTCTATTATTCTGCTAAAAGTACAGATGATTCATAGGTCACTTGTAGTCAAAAAGCCAATCAGAAGTCAGATCACTTGGATATAAAGAGAACAACCAAATCAGTTTCTGACTTAGTTGCCTGCATAGTTGATCAATCATCTTGTCTCTGAAGATACCAACCACAGTTGCCAGCAAAATGTTAGAAAATCTGTTATAGAGAATAGAATAGAATAGAATAGAATAGAATAGAATAGAATAGAATAGAATAGAATAGAATAGAATAGAATAGAATAGAATAGAATAGAATAGAATAGAATTTTTATTGGCCAAGTGTGATTGGACACACAAGGAATTTGTCTTTGGTGCATATGCTCTCAGTGTACATAAAATAAAAGATACGTTCATCAAGAATCATAAGGTTTCTTAATGATAGTCATAGGGTACAAATAAGCAATCAGGAAACAATATCAATATAAATCGTAAGGATACCAGCAACAAGGTTACAGTCATACAGTCATAAGTGGGAGGAGATGGGTGATATAGATCGTGGTCAGTAAATCCTGGAGTTGAACACTGTCCAACACAAGTGACGTAGGTTTTTCTACACTTATTGGACTAAAAGATACTGGTCAGTTGTATTTCTAGACTGATATATAGAGTCATGATGTGATTCTTTCACCAAGTAAGCTGAGCCTCCCATCCTCGCTTCTTCTTTCCCAGGTTTTATAAGCTTAAATTTTCTATAGATCTTCCCCTAGAATTAAAGGCTCCAAAGTCTGGGTTCAAGTGCACATATGACTATTTAGCTGACTAATGACTCCAATCTTTGGATTTGTATTCACTTGGTAGATGCACCACCACAATTAAACTATTAGTAGTTTGGCAGTTTTGAAGTGGGTACTTAAGTTCTATCAATAAACTTCAACAATAAACTCCTTGGGCAGTGTTGTGGCCTGTCAGCGGCCTGTGCAGATTGTAGCTGACTCTGACAGCGAGGAGGCTGGTGTGGTGTTGCGCCAGCAGCCTGTGCAGCTGGCACTTGAGTTGGACAGTGAGGAGCAGGGCCGGATTTTCCTATAGGCTAACTAGGCTTCAGCCTAGGGCCTCAAGATCAAGAAGGGCCTACATTCAAATTGTTAGCAAAATTAAAATTACACTTTCACTATAGGTTAAAGGGCCTCATAAGTGGAATAGCCTAGGGCCTCTTTTCATCTAAATCCAGCCCTGGTGAGGAGGCTGGAGAAGATGTGGTGCCAGAGGCAGGGATTCAGCCAGGGCCTTCAGAACCTCCAGAGGCTCCTTTAAGTGAAGAGGACGAAGAGGAGGAGCCTCTTCTCGATGCATGGGCGCGCAGAGTGGCCACAAGGCAGGAGTGGCTCCTCAGGAGGAGGTCTCCTCGAGAGTAAGGCTTGGGGCTAATTGGCCATTCCCTTAGCCTATTTAAGGAGGAACGCCAATTGCAGCAATTTGTAGGGAACAACTTTAGTTCACTCTACTTTGCGTCTGGATTCTCTGCAAATTGCTTCTGGGCTTTCTGCCAACCTTAGTAAGACTGTGATTACTTCATCTTTGGTTTCTTGTAGACTGTTAAGAAAGTTTATTAACAGCCTTTGTTTTGAAAAAGACTGAGTTATTTTAGTAAATTAAGTTTTGTACAAACTTTGGGTGTGCTGTATTCTTTGGGGTCTGTAGCTGGGGCAGAACAGGCCGTGATGTCTGCATTGGGAGGAGGGAGCAGAAGATAAAAGAGAGGTCATGCCAACATGATGCAAACTCTGCAGTTTCTGTATATTCACCAAGATGTCACGTGTAAGTATAAGAGATACAGAGCACTACTTTTGTCATTTTGACAAAGGTGGTGGCTTTTGAAGACACATCTGCCTCTGCATAATCTCATATTACTTCATGGAAAAGCCTGAAAAATCAAGAGACTACTTACAATTTGGAGCTGTGCCTTTTTGAAAAAAATAAAAAGAACCCTAGAATTGATGTAGTGTTTGTATCTCAATGATACTCAAGTTCTCAATGAAAGGAAAGACAGGAATAGGAGAGGCTGACATACTTCTCACCTTCTGATGGTCTGGAACAAACACTTAGGAGAGACTGGAGGGCCCTCAGCATTGAAAACTGATGCTTGCAAAACGTGTTCACGTGCCTCGCACGTTGTAGTGCCTATTCTGAGATTGTTATTCACATAAATCTTCCATATCAAGTATGATCAGACCTGAAACATCCACCAAGAATATTCAACATTGTGAGAAAGAGGTAATTGTGATCAGAACTTTTACAGGGTTAGCATGAAGCAGGTGATCCCAGCTGAGTCACCTGATCGTCAGAGGCTTCTAAAAGCATTTTTTTCTGCAACCTCTTAAGGTTGTAGAAAAAATGCTTTTAAAAGTTTTTTTTAAAAAAGTTGGCCACGCCCACCCAGTCACATTACCCCTACCAAGCCACGCACCCAAAATAAGCCACGCCCACAGAACCGGTTGTAAAAAATTTTAGAACCCACCCCTGATCTAGTGCATGGAGTACAAATCTGAAGAAATAGATATATTAACAACTATTTAATAATTGTTTGTCATGTCTTGGTACCTTGCATCTGTTGAACTTGATTTTGATTCCTGAAAACCTATGTGATAACAGATTAGTTAATTTTTAGGACAAGGATGAAAACACTTTATTGTCCAGGTCCTATATTTAAAACATAAGTTTGCTGTTTTCCTTGGGTTTGTGCAAAGGAAGAGAATGGATATGAATATGGATATGATTGTATATGTACATGTATATGTATACACATCTTGTTAACTTTTTAGTACTTTTTTTAGTAGTTCCTGTCTTAAAACATTAGAAAAATGTTCTACCAACTTTCAGTAGTTGTGATCAAAATGTGCTTCATGGGCTACAAAACAAATCAGAAGCACATGTACCTCAAGACTGCTATTTTTGCTGCAAAAAACTAACACAACTAGCATTCTGAAAATGTATATTGCAATTAGAAGGCTTCAAGTTTGGTTCTGTTCTTGATTAATACACTACAGGTAGTTCTTAGTTTATGACCATAATTGAGCCCAGAATTATGGTTGTAAATTTTGCCAATCATTAAGCAAGTAATGACATGTCCATTTTATTTGCCAGAAACCAGAAGTAAATGCCAATTTCCAGCCAAAAAAAAAAAAAAAGTGATGGTCACATGACCATGGGATGCTGCAAACAGCCGTAAATGCAAACTGGTTGCCAAGCAACCATTATATAATCCCGGGACCATGAGGGAATCTGGCCATTGGAACTTTAAATCTGGATTTTAAGTACCTTTTTGGATCAATTGTAATTTTGACCAGTCACTAAGTGACCAGTAGGTTGAAGATTATATGTAAATGCCCATTTGTTCTATTCTAATCTAGCCTTATATTCTGTCAAATATTATCATTCATTTCTTTTTTTAATCTCATTCCTTTTGTGCACGTTATAGAAATACATGTCTGTCTGTCTGTCTATCTGTCTGTCTGTCTATCTATCTATCTATCTATCTATCTATCTATCTATCTATCTATCCATCCATCCATTATCTATTATTATCTATCATCTATATCTATACATACATACCTATATCTACACACACACACACACACACACACACACACATATATAAACACACAACATACACACAATGTTTGTAAAACCTAGATACAGTAGATGGAGACATTGACAATTTCTATGGCAAATTACAAGAAATGTCTAGTGCAACATTAAGAAAGGAATATAATACTTAATAGATGTTTAGAATGCAAAAGTTGAAGCATTTGGAATTATATGAAGATTTGAATTGTGTAGAAATAATAAGATAGGAGATAGATTAATAAAACTTTGATAAACGTAATTATTTATGCCGACATATATTTTAAACAACTTAATTACAAATTCTATACATTGATATCACGAAATGGCCATATTGAATCTATAGCCTGCATAATAGGGAACAGAATCATTAGGATATACAACAGGGAATAGACATTGAAGAATACAAATTAATTAGCCAGGACATATCCAGGTGTGGCCTGTGTATGAATTGTTAGTGTCAAATATACAGGTTAAACTTAGAAATGAGGTGTGTCAGAAAGATTTGATCTGGAAGACATACAATTGAAATGGGGAAAAAACCCACATCAGTTTCAGTACTCTTAACATATGAAAAGAATCTGAGGAGCTATGGGAATAGATAAGAGTGTGAAAACTGCAATGGAAAACATATTCCCAAAACTTCAAAGAGGAAAAGATCAAAGTCATTTTCAGAGCAAGGCATCATGGATAATCAAGAAAAGATAGAGAATGAAGCAAGGGCAATAAGAATTATATATGACAATTCAATGCAAGAATTTCAACATAAGGAAAGATATCTCAATCAAGAATGTTGATGGAGAAAAATAATAAGGAAAAGAAAATGATCATTTAAAGCAGGGGTGAAATCCAGCAGGTTCTGACAGGTTCTGGCGAACCGGTAGTGGAAATTTTGAGCAGTTCAGAGAACTGGCAAATACCACCTCTGGCTGGCCCCAGAGTGGAGAGGGAATGGAGATTTTGCAGTATCCTTCCCCCAGGAGTGGGGAGGGAATGGGGATTTTGCAGTATCCTTCCCCCAGGAGCAGAGCGGGAATGGGGATTTTGCAGTATCCTTCTCCTGCCATGCCCACCAAGCCACCCCCACCAAGCTATACCACACCCACTAACCACAGAACCAGTAGTAAAAAAAATTGAATTTCACCACTGATTTAAAGTAGAGCAGAAAATTTACTACTAATGCATGAATTAAGGTTGAGCAATGACCAGATTCAAAAGAAACGGTGATCGGACCAACAGGCATGTTATACGCACTGGCAATTCCTTAAAGAAATTGCTAACAAACAAGCCCAGAAAAGATACGTTTGATTTAAGGACCTGCAGTTAGCTGTTCATAAGTGCAACATGCGTGTATTCATTCAAATAAACTTTTTCTCTTCAAGCCCAAAATGCTGCAGAGACCTGGTAGGAATACTGAAAAGTAATCAGGGAAGAGTTTTGCTAAAGATGAGGGTTAAAGGAAAAGAGAAAGATTATACTGAAACCATATATAAATGGGTTTATTAAATGGCAGAAACAATAGAAAATATTCAGAAATCCTTTGCTCTAGAGAGAAAGCAAGAAATGGCAATAGATAGATTGTTTTTCAGAAAAACAGCAGGCACAGATGAAATACCTACCGAACTGTTTAAAAGCTGCAAGAGAATAGGCAGTTAAACTGCTAACAGGCCTATGTCAACAAACATAAAACAAAGGTGTGCGGGTTATGGATCGGAAAAAGGTTGTGCATATATTGTGTTCCTAAACTGAAGAAGGGAGATGAAAAAGAACACATAAATTATAGCAGGGGTGAAATCCAGCAGGTTCTGACAGGTTCTGGAGAACCAGTAGCAGAAATTCTGAGTAGTTTGGAGAACCGGCAAATACCACTTCTGGCTGGCCCCAGAGTGGGGTGGGAATGGAGATTTTGCAATATCCTTTCTCCAGGAGTGGGGAGAGAATGGGGATTTTGCAGTATCCTTCCCCTGCCACGCTCACCAAGCCACACCACACCACGCCCACCAAGCCACACCCACGGAACTGGTATTAAAAAAGTTTGGATTTCACCACTGGCATATAGGTAACTTTTGACTTAACAACCATTTGTTTAGTGCCAGTTTGAAGTTACAACAGCACTGAAAAAAGTGACTTATGACTGGTTTCACTTATGACCGTTGCAGCATCCCCATGGTCACTTGATCAGAATTTGGATGCTTGGCAACTGGTTCATATTTACGACAGTTACAGTATCCCTGGGTTGTGTGATCCCCTTTTGTGACTTTTTGACAAGCAAAGTCAATGGAGAAGCCAGATTCACTTAACAACCATGTTACTAACCTAACAACTGCAGCAGGGGTGAAATGTGAAATTTGTTACTACCAGTTCTGTGGGCATGGCTTAATGGGGGTTTGTAATGTGACTGGGTGGGCATGGCCAACTTTTTTTTTTTTAACTTTTCAAAGCATTTTTTCTAATGCTTTGAAAAGCCTCTGCCGATCAGGCAACTCAGCTGGGATCGTCAGAGACTTTTCAAAGCATTCTTTAAACGCACCTCTTCGGCCAAGAGGTTGCAGAAAAACATGCTTTAAAAGTCTCTGACGATCCCAGCTGAGTCGCGCAATCATCAGAGGCTTTTTTTTTTTTTACTTTTAAAAGCATTTTTTCATCGGAAGAAGTTGTAAAAAAAATGCTTTTAAAAGTAAAAAAAAAAAAGCTTCTGATGATCGTGCGGCTTAGTTGGGCATGGGGGGGGGGTGCAGGGATTTTTGCTATCGGTTCTCCGAATCACCCACCCCATCGCTACTGGATCGGGTGATCCGGTCCAAACCGGTAGCATTTCACTTCTGAACTGCAGTGCATCACTTAACAATTGTGGCAAGAAAGTTTGTAAAATGGGCAAAACTCACTTAACAAATATTTTCCTTGGCAACATAAATTTTGGGCTCAATTGTGGTCGTAAATTGAGGATTACGTGTAATTAATTCCTCATGCTGGTAATATTTTGCTTAAGGTCTTATGCAAAAGAGTAGAGCCATACATGGTGAAAGGAAGGCCAAATTCTGCAGCTTTAGGAGTGCAGAATGACATGGAATCAGATGTGTAATACAGAGAGCAAGAAAATACAAAAAAGATTTACCTGTGTTTCATTGATGATGGATATTTGGATAGATCATAGAGCCTTGATTAATAGATTATATTAATATTAAGAAATTATATTATATAGATTATAGAGCCATGGTGGCACAGTGGTTAGAATGCAGTATTGCAGGATAACTCTGCCAACAGCCAGCAGTTCAATTCCCACTAGCTCAAGGTTGACTCAGTCTTCCATCCTTCTGAGGTCGGAAAAATGAGGACCCAGATTGTTGGGGGAATATGCTGACTCTGTAAACAGCATAGAGAGGGCTGTAAAGTACTAGGAAGTGGTATATAAGTCTAAGTGCTATTGCTATCATGCAGCTTGTGAAACAAACTAATAGGTATGCTGAAACACCCCTCATTATTTTTCTATAGAATTTGTACAATGAACAAAAAGCTGCTGCAGGTGTTAAATCTGGAGAAACACAATGATTCAGAATAGAAAAGAGAGCAAAACACAATGTATATTATTCTAATATCTGTTTAACCTATGCAGCAAATATATTTTAGGAAAGACAGTATTGAAAAGGATGATAAATGGAGTCAGAATTGGAGATCAATAGACTAATAATATGTAAACGGCATCACATTGTTAATTGAAATTAAAGCCTTAGAAAATCTCATTGTGAAAATAAGAATAGGAAACAAAAAAAAAAATGACTTGAAATTAAATATTAAGAAGATGACAATACAATGCCAGCCTATATGTGTAGTGAACTTATACTTGACTACGGAGAAGTGAAGGTGGTTGATAGTTTTGTTTTTTTGGGGGATGTAAGAATTGATAAAGGCAGGTAGGCTGTTGGAGAAGTCAGGAGGTGATGAATTGTAGGAAAGAATGCAATAACAAACTTAGACATGAAGGTCAAGGACTTTTGATACCACTGAAATGATATTACAGACTATCTATTAGCTTTCCCTGATGGCTATAGCTCTGTGATGGCGAACCTATGGCATGCATGCCACAGGTGACATACAGAGCCATATCGGTGGGCACACAAGCATTGCCCTAGCTCAGCTGCAGTGCGCATGCGCGCGCCAGCCAGCTGATTTTCAGGCATTTCCGGCCTCCGGAGGGCCTCCAGGGGAGTGGGGAAGGCCTTTTTTACCTTCCCCAGGCTCCAAGAAAGCCTCTGAAGCCTGGGGAGGGCAAAAAACGGGCTTACAGGGCCCACTGTGCCATTGCCTGCCAAAAGCGAGGGGAGCGCAGGGGGGGGCAGGCACATTGAATTATGGGTGTGTGGGCACACACGTGTGTGACCCCCCCTGCTCCCCCTGCTTTTGGCACGCGATGGCAAAAAGGTTAGCCATCACTGCTACAGCTGGTGAAAGACTACACATAGGCCCTTTTAGGAACTGGCATTTTTGGACTGGTTGGATCCAAAATGTCAAATTTCCTTTTTGAGATCCCTAGCCTGGGGATCTTATCCATGTGGTCTGATGTTCAGTGAATGGAAACAAGGAAAGAATGAGCAAGATCTCCAAAAAGAAGAGTCATTGACAATCTTTTCTCCTTCTAGTTCCTTTGGTTCCAGCTGTGTTCCAGATGCAGTGCTAACTTTGGTTCAGATCTCCCCTCCTGGTCAGATTAGAATTGCTGGGTAAACATCTTCCACTAAATTATAGGATTTGCATCTTTCCATCAACAGCTCAAACTGAAGTTTAAGATGTCCGTGAATGAGTCTTAAGTTTAAGTTGTCTGAGGATAATCAGATAGGAATTATTATCTATGACATCCAAATGCCACTGTTTTAATGCAGTCGTTAAGCAATCTTCTAAATATGCATTGTATAATATTGGATTCAAAATCACACTATAAAATTCTCCTGTCATTCCCATATCCCCACCTCATTGTATTATTCTGAAGACGGACTCCCATCCCCTGTGATTGCTAATAAAAACATATCCCACTCTCTCAAACAAAATGAGAATGCTGGGGTTTTCTCTCTCTCTCTCTTTCTCTCTACCCCACCCCCTTCTTCCTCTTTTCAATCCTGTATTCTATATTGATTTAAGAGACACCAGGTCCACAGAGGAATCATGTCTCACTCCATGATTATGCTTTTTATGTGATGTAGGATGAAAAAGGTAAGATGTGCCTAATATGGGAAGAACAATTAGCACACTGTAGTATGGGAGAAATGAGCAATAAGTACAGATAATACATGGATGTAAACTGGAAGAAACTTTTGACTTCCTTTTTGGGGGGTTCAGCTGAGAAGTTTGTAAAATACAAGAAAACACATTCTACAATGTTTTGCAATGAGGGAGGTTGAGACAAAAACAGCTTCAAATTTCTATCGTGCTTACATTGTATGCAACACTCTCCTTCCTGGCTTGCTTATGGACAGCTCTTATTTGTTTCTATATTTGGCACTGACTCATCCTTGCCATGGCTAAGCTGTGCATGCGTGAGATGTCAGGTGCACAGGAGTTTACATCATCTGCCATGCTGATGCATGAGATTTTTGAATTTGACCTTGAGAACAATTCAGCAGCATGGAAGACAAAGGTCAAGCATCAAGACTGCAGACAGAAATGTCAGTCACAACATTTCAGACACCATTTGAAGGAAATGTTGTGAGAATTTAGCCGGGCAGTTGCTTAAGAAACAATAAAAAAATAGAAAGGACTCAGATTTCCTTTGGTAGTATTTGTATGCTTAAAATAATTAAGAGACATTCACCAATGGATCTGCCTTAGCAAAAAAATAGATCTGGTTATCTAAGATCAGGATGCCTATTTTTTTTGGGGGGGGGGATCACCATAATTATTAAAATTCTTTGCTGATCTTACTCTAAGTTCTAAGTGGGGTCATAGTTGCTATGAAAAAACAACAACCTGATGACCCCAATTTTTGTGTATGGAACCACTTTCTGCTAAAGCCATGTTTCCAGTGAATTCAGCTCTCAAATCACTACAAAATGATTTCTATTTAACCAAACATTTATTTACTATATTTAATTCATTTTTACTCCTTTCCCCAAATGGTTTCACAGAGGTTTTCAGACATTTTTAAAACAAACAGCGGCAGCTAAAAAAGCCAATGCAATCCTAAATTGCATTAACAGAGGGATACAATCAAGATCAAGTGAGGTACTAATACCACTCTATAAAGCCCTAGTAAGACCAGATCTAGAGTACTGCATCTAGTTTTGGTCACCACACTATAAAAAAGATGTTGAGACTCTAGAAAAAGTGCAGAGGAGAGCAACCAGGATGATTAGGGGACTGGAGACTAAAACATATGAAGAACAGTTACATGAACTGGGCATGGCTAGTCTAGTGAAGAGAAGGACCAGCGGAGATATGATAGCCGTCTTCCAATACTTGAGGGGCTGCCACAGAGAGGAGGGGGTCAAGCTGTTTTCCAAAGCACCTGAAGGCCGGAAAAGGAATAATGGATGGAAGCTGACCAAGGAAAAATTCAACCTGGAAATGAGGAGGAACTTTCTGACAGTGAGAACAATCAACCAATGGAACAGCTTGCCTTCGGAAGTTGTGGGAGCTTCATCACTTGAGACTTGCAAGAAAAGACTGGACTGCCATTTGTCAGAAATGATGTAGGGTCTCCTGCTTGAGCGGGGGGTTGGACTAGATGACCTATAAGGTCCCTTCCAGCTCGGTTAATCTGTTTAATCTGTTTAAACAAATGAACAAACAACAAATCTATTAGATAATTATTTTTAGATCATCTTACGTGCTTGGGAATCATTGGGCCTCTATTAGAATGCTCTGGAGTCTATACTGTGAAAATTACTTTAATTCATCATGATTAATATAATTACTCTTGTGCATTTAATTATTTTCCCCATTTTCCCCTTTTGGGGACACTGGGGAGCCATCCCCCAAGATTGAGGAGGTTTGAACACTGTTTTAGCAGGCACATATTGTGAATCCCTGGCTTAAAGGAGACAAAACCGGATGGAGGATGCTGGGAAGATTGCTGACAATTTAAGGAGCTTGAAGCTACTAAGCACAGCTCATCTAAGAGCCCTCTCTCTCAGCTTGCAGAATGAGCATGTTTCAGAACACAGAGTGACTTTTGCACTTAAATGTTTGTGATTTTTTTTTAAAAAAAACATTTATGTTTATGAACGTTTATGTAATATAGTAAAGATATGAGACAGTAGCAGATCTATCATTAGCTACAGTAGTGGCCAAAATTGTGGAAACCTTTTGGGAAAAGTGTATTTTCCAAAACTAGCTAATAACACCACTTTTTTTGGGAGTAGTACCATAAAATTATATATCAATGGAAAGATAATTTAATCAAGAATGTAATGCAATAACTTTTATGAAGGTTTTGCTGTTAGAATAGCAGTTACAGTATAAAGAAGAAAAGTGAAACATGTAGAAAAAATGAGATATACAAGAATTATCATCATAGAAAAAATGAGATATATAAAAATTATCACCATGTCAGTTAATAGTTGGGTAATCTTTAGCATGAATTACGGCCTTACAATGTCTTCCCATGGAGTGAACAAAGTCTTTTAGTTCTGCAGCTGTTATAATGTGAAACCAAAATTGAATGATTGCTTCTATTAACTGGGTTTTATTGTTGGGTTACTTCTGACTAACAAGTTTCTTTAGTCGGCTCCATAGCTTTTCAATTGGGTTAAAGTCTGGTCTATTCCCAGGCCATTCCAGCAGTGGAATATGATTATCTTGAAACTCCAAAAAAAAGTGGTGTTATTAGCCATCAAACCTCAAAAATATACTTTCCCCAAAAGGTTTCCACAATTTTGGCCACTATGTATATTGCTCAAAGAAATGTTCTTCTACTGTATTCTGTACCTACTTATACTGTGACAAACAATAAATGTACATATTTTCAGGGTTCTTCTCATTCTTTTTTTAGTTTTAAACTTACGTGTTTCACAAACGTATCTGAAATATAACAATTAAAGGACAAACAATAGGATATGACTTGGAAAGACATATGACACTTGGCAGTAATTAGAATCATGAAGTTATGAGAATAATTTATTTCCTATATGAAACAAACAAAATGTGTTAAAGTTATGATATTTTTGTAGTTACTTCCCAAGCACTTCAAAATTATATTAAAGTAACCAAAATATTTTTACAATCCCCAAGGCATGTCACAACTTTTGAACACCCTTAATGTTTGGAAATTGAAAGTTGAAAAATTTGACACGCCCTACATGTATTTAGGCAACCCAAGAGATATTAAGATTACGTATTCTGAGATGAGTATAATGATTGTTCAACTTTGCATATAAATAATACTTATTGAAATTATGTGGTGATTATGCTGTTATATCTTATATGTCTGGCCATCCGATCTGCAAATTTCAAGCATCAAAATGCTTGCAGAAGCACAGAAAACTTAAGTGCTTGGGATATGAAAGGGGTGAAATCCAGCAGGTTCTGACAGGTTCTGGAGAACCAGTAGTGGAAATTTTGAGCAGTTCGGAGAACCAGTAGTGGAAATATTGAGTAGTTCAAAGAACCGGCAAATACCACCTCTGGCTGGCCCCAGAGGGGGGAGGGAATGGAGATTTTGCAGTATCCTTCCTCTGCCATGCCCACCAAGCCACGCCCACCAAGCCACACCATGCCCACCAAGCCACGCCCACAGAACCGGTAGTAAAAAAATTTGGATTTCACCATTGGTATGGGTGTTTCACATTGAAACAAAACAGTTTCTGTGTACAGGTAATCCTTGTCTAAGGACTGCTTGTTTAAGGACTGCAGTTATGACAGTGATGAAAAAGTAACTTTATGACCAATCCTCACTGATACGACCTTTGAGGTTTGTAAAACAAGGGAAAACTAAAATAAGATCATGAGCACAGTTGTGGTTTCACTCAGCAACACCTTAATAACCAAGTTGCTGGTCCCAATTGTGGTCAGTAAATGAAGATTATCTGTATCATAATACTAGAAATTGCTTTGCTGCTTTCCCTTTGGGAATGATTAACAAAATCAGGTTGTCTTCTATAGATGTTTTGCTTTGGTTGGAATCCAGTTCTCACAAATGTTTGCTGCCTGATAAATATTCATAGCACATTAGTTTGTTCTTCTTGTGGGGCTGTTGGTATCCCAACTGTCACGTTGCTCATGTTCTTTTCTACAGCTTCAATAATCATTATGCAGAAAGTTTGTCACTCCCCCCCCCCCTCCTCAGAAGCGATGCATCTTTGCACAAATATGACAGTGCAGAATTTCAATGGTTGTAGTTCTTCCTATAGCACAGAGAAATCTATTTACCTGATGCAGCAACAAAATTGTTCCGGATAATGGAGAAAGACAGACAATAGTGTTTGTATATGTACCATGAGACATTAACTTGGAACAGACCCCCCCACCCCCAGATCTATTGGTACTTGTATTCAAGGCATGGTCAACCTGAGATAGTTGTACATCGTCTTCCTCTTTCTTTGTGCTTTCAACATCTTTCACTTGGTTGTCTTCCTAATACAAGCCACACCAACACAGCTAATTTAAACAAGTCAAGTCTTAAATCTTCTGTTCAAGGAATCCTATCATTTATCATTCTTTAATGAGCTTGAGTTTAATGAGTCCCTTGGACTGCAAGGTGATCAAACCGGTCAGTCCTAGAGGAGATCAACCCTGACTGCTCTTTAGATGGCCAGATCCTGAAGATGAAACTCAAATACTTTGGCCACCTAATGAGAAGGAAGGACTCACGGGAGAAGAGCCTAATGCTGGGAAAGATTGAGGACAAAAAAAGAAGGGGACAACAGAGAATGAGGTGGTTGGATGGAGTCACTGAAGCAGTAGGCGTGAGGTTAAATGGACTCCAGAGGATGGTAGAGGACAGGAAGGCATGGAGGAACGTTATCCATGGGTTGAGATGGGTCGGACACGAAGACATGGAGGAACGTTGTCCATGGGGGTCATGATGGGTCGGACACAACTTCGCAACTAACAACAACAATGAGTTTGAAGGATTGGCAAGACAAGTCCTAGCATTCAATAGAATGAGGCAGTCCTCAGACCAGTGTAGCAGATTGATAATAACTCCAAGAATTAACATGAAATCTACTGCCACATCTTAAACTCCTAAATACAAACGATCGTTGTCTCCATTTTTTTGGAGAAAGGTATAGTTTTATTAAAAGTCAAGCATATTGCAGTAATGCAAAGCCAGAACTGAGAAACGTGTGCCAAAATCTCTAAATTCAACTCCCTCCCATCTTGCTACCTCCCATCACTCACCCCAGGGCAACCAATGATGTTCAGGCAAGATGTTTTCATAATGGACAGTCTAGGCACAGTTTGGTATGTAGGTGGTATGCTAGTGACCTTGAAGCAGTGTCTCGAGGAGATATAGCACTTACTTTCGTTTCCCCCCTCCCCAGCATTCATGGCAGTCTGTCACTGAATAATAGTGAAGTGCAAGCAAGCATGAGGTGACAGCTGACACCAACAATCAAGAAGGAAACAATATCCCATCAAGGAACTGCCAAACAAACTAACAGTAAAAACCCCAACCAAATAACCTCTAAGACCACCCACACCACACTGACAGGGCAAGCTACTAGAATATAAACTGAGAGCAAACTCCACTCCTTACTAGCACTGCTGATGTTACTGAGGACCCCTCGTTTCTCCCATCTGCTCTCAATATGTCTGAAAAGCTCAGGTGCCGTGGCAGATAGAATTATCTTTACCTAAAACCTCTGAAATACCTATTTACTTGTTCTGTTGCATAGATCTACTGTGGACACTTTTCCAATCTGTGAAAGTGGCTCAAATGCATGTTCTGAAAGCATGTCGAAGCCAGTTCTGAGTCAACTGCAAGAGGAGGAACATCTCCTTTTCTTCTTGCAGCTGCATATTCTTTGTAATTGTATTTTTAGCTCCAAGATCAATGGTAGTAGCATTACTGGAATGAGGAATTTTTTTGGGGGGGTGGGGAATGGCTCGGAGACTTTTAAAATAATAACAGTACTTTCAGAAGCTCAATGCACTTATCTTAAAGCTCACCTCATAAAAAGGAACAAAAATTGTTCCCCAAATTGTCTTCTTTTTGCTCCAGCTAGTACATAGGTCAGGAGTGTCAAACTTGATTTCACTGAGGGCTGCATCAGGGTTGTGTTTGACCTCGGGGGCGGGCCAGGGGGGGCATGGCCAACTTGATATCACTCATGTCAGGGCACCTGTGCTCTGCCAGTGAAAACAGGGCCTCACAAGTTTTATTTTTGGCTGCTGAGGCCTCCTGTAACCCTCCACTAGAGAAAATGAAGCTCCAATTTCGTTGGCAGACACACTGCGGGCCGGTCCTTTGTTGTTTCCAGGGCGGCCCCATGGACCAGATCTAAGCATCCCATGGGCCGGATTCGGCCCGTGGCCCTTGAGTTTGACACCCCTGACATAGGTGATCTTGGGAGTTCTGGAGATTGAAAAAGAGGATTGGGAACACAAGCAGCCCATATTATTATTATTTATCATATGGCATATTCACATTATATTTTTATTTAAAAAATACAAGAGATAAAGGTATGAAATATAAAATCTAAAATATTATAAATGTATGTCTAGATTATAGTTTTGTCAATAATTTATTTCAGAATCAGGGGTGAAATTCAAAATTTTTCCCTACCAGTTCTAAGGCTGGTGGGCGTGGCAGGGGAAGGATATTGCAAAATCTCCATTCCCACTCCACTCCAGGGGAAGGATACTGCACAATCCCCATTCCCTCCCCACTCCTGGGGAAAGGATATTGCAAAATCTCCATTCCCACCAGTGGTGGGTTACCCCCGATTCGGACTGGTTCTATAGAATTGGTAATAAAACCAGTGGGAGGCTCTGCCCACCGACCCTAATGTCACCAGGAAGCTTCTGCGCATGCGTGTCCCCATTGCGAACCGGTAGTAAAGGTAAGTGGAACCCATCCCTGATTCCCACCCGACTCTGGGGCCAGCCAGAGGTGGTATTTGCCGGTTCTACGAACTACTCAAAATTTCCACTACCGGTTCTCCAGAACCTGTTAGAACCTGCTGGATTTCACCCCTGGAATCTACACAAATACCCCTCTTTTGCAATCTAAGCCTTGGCATTAGAATGATGTACAAGCATATGTGGGAACTGGAACATTGCATATCATCCATGATATCATAGATACCCATGCAAGAAGAGTCTATAACATTCATGAATCATCGTCCACTAGCATCCTAATAGCAAACCTAATAGATAGTAAATATAAAACTAATACTGAATAGGGAGGAACATGTACTGTTGCCCCTTTATTCTTTCATTCTCTTATTGCTATCTCTGTAAATATCTAGAGTCTCTGTCATTATCTTTATTCTTTCTTAACAATTTTTTCATTTTTTTCTGCTTTTGCCATTTCTGGGACAAATGTGATGATCGGACACTTTGAGACATCTGTATTGAAGACTTTACCTTTATAGTAAATCATTCATGCTGCCACGTTTTCAGTAATCCAAAACCTATGTTAGCTTGTAACAAAATATCTGTGACACCATTTTCACTGGTGCACATGTTTTAAAGCAGAGTTCTGTCTTTTTTTCCTACTTCTTTCCTCTTCTCTTTTTCCTTTGGCAAATGGCTAGCGAGATAGTCTGTATATTGTGTCCATTAGTGCTAGAATAAATGCCTAAACTTTATGCAAGTCATATCATTTTCTAGCTGCAAAGGCTTTGCTTGGCTATATAATTCAATTTCTAATTTAATTATTTTAATCCGACAAGGTCAATTTCAACTGTAATGCTGGAATGGAATCCCTGTGGATTTTTCATAGCAAATATGTGTTGTTGTTTTTTTAACTATGTGTAGAGGTATCTGCTTTAAATCATTTTGGACATTTTCAGGAGATTGTTGGGAATAGTGAATGGTAGATCTCCACCAGCATCACTCCTAATGAAAATCATGAGATCAATTTCTCCTCCCTTTTTCAGTCTTCAAAATGCTTCAGACTACTCCCCAATCTTTCAAAGTGTTGTGGCCCACCAGCGACCTGCACAGATTGTTGCTGATCCCAACGACGAGGAGGCTGGTGTGGTGCTGCGCCAGCAGCCTGTGCAGCTGGCGCTCGAGTCGGACAGCGAGAGGCTGAAGAAGATGTGGTGCCAGAGGCAGGGATCCAGTCTGGGCCTTCAGAACCTCCAGAGACTCCTTTAAGTACAGAGGATGAAGAGGAGGAGCCTCTTCTCAATGCACGGGCACGCAGAGCTGCCAAAAGGCAAGAGTGGTTCCTCAGGAGGTCTCCTCGAGAGTAAGGCTTGGGGCTAATTGGCCACTCCCTTAGCCTATTTAAGAAAGAACGCAGCTTGCAACAAGTTTCAGAAAACAACTTTAGTTCGCTAATCATCACGTTGGGATTTCTCTGCAACCTTGCTTCTGGGCTTTCAGCCAACTCCAGTAAGACTCTGACTATCTTATCTGTGGAATTCTGGCAGGCTGTTAAGAACGCTTATTAACAGCCGGCATTTGCTAAAACTGCATTATTTGAGTAAACTAAGTTTAGTTCAGAGTTTATGTGTGCTGTGTTCTTTGGGATCCATAGCTGGGGCAGAACACAAAGTAAGTTTTAAAACGATATAGCAACTTCATGGGACAGAGAAGAAAAAAAATATGTATGTATTTGTATCTTGCCTTTATTATTTTGACAAACAACCCAAGGCGGCAAACATATCATTTAAAAAAAAAACATTTAAAAAAACATTTAAATTTAAACATTTAAAAAAAAAATTTTTTTAATTGGTGAATTTTATGGGTAACGGGGTTTTAAATTGGAGAAGCCTAAGATAATTTAATTTTGTTTTAATGTATTTTAATATTTGTATTGTGTGTTTTTAATTTTGGCTGTTCACCGCCCCGAGTCCTTCGGGAGAGGGGGCGGTATAAAAATTTAATAATAAATAAAATAAATAAAATATCCATTACACCTTCTTCCTACTATTTTCCCCACAACAACAACCCAGACAGAGAATAACTGGTTCAAAGTCACCCAGCTGACTTTCGGGGCTAAAGTGGGACTTGAACACAGAATCCCCTGCTTTCTATCCTGGTACCTTAACTACCTAACCATCAGCTTTTGCAGTTTTTACAATAGTATTTCGTAAGTGGTGCAGCATGCAGTCTAAAGGGATGGGAAACAAGATGGCTTCCAACTTCACTGAAAATTGTTCTACCAAGGAATCCTTGGTTATAATCAGGGGTGGGCTTCAAAAATTTTAGCAAGGGCTTCTCTGTCCGGTTGCTGGGTGGGCATGGCCATGGTGGGTGTAGCCTAGTCAGCCTCCTGCACCACGGCTTTCTTCGAGCCTCCGGGAGGGCGAAAACGGCCTCCCCAGGCTCCGGAGGACCTCTGGGGGACAGAAACAGGTCTGTTTCCGGCCTTCCCAAACTTCTGGTAGGCCTGTTTTTCACCCTCCCTGAGCCTTCACGCATATCCTGCACTTACCTGCATCCAAAATGGGATGGGGAGGGCAGGACCAGCCAAATCCCACTCCTGGGAGGGGTGGGCAGGACCAGCCAGGAGTGGGATTTGGGGGTTCTCTGAACTGCACAGAATCTTAGCTAGAGATTCTCCCAAGCCTCTGCGAACCCCCAGCAGCGAACCCCTGGTTATAATCTCAAATTTTCCACCATCTTCATCTGTGTATTAGTTTCTACTGCCTTTTGCACCCTAATCCTGTACTGTTAGATTTGTTACTATGGATGTGAGTGACTTCCTCTTCAAATGCATAGGAAATTAATCCGAAAAGGTCACTCAGATGCTCTCAGTTGTCTTACAAGAAACCTTCATCACTCAATGATTCAGGTAGGTGGTATCTAAATTGAAGTCCACAAGTCTTAAAGCTGCCAAGTTTGAAGACCTCTGCATTAGAGAATACAGAATGATGAACAAAGTACTAGCAATACGTGGCTGATGCTAGAGCAAAAGAATTTCCTTGTGAGAATAATGTCGTCACTGTGCAAAACAGCAATCTAGTGCTGGACTAAGTAGCCAGGAAGACAGCACTGGTGAACAACAACTCCTCCGATTTCATCTACCTAATCTAAGTAGCACGAACTAGGTAAGTCTTATTATTATTAAATTATGGATGGGAATGTTATTACAATCAACCACACATTTAAAAAAAGACTCAGTTTGGTGTAGTAGTTAAACATAAGGTTAGGAATCAGGAGATTGTGGCTCCTGCCATAGGTAGAAAGCCAGTTGGGTGATCTTGGGCCAGTTACTCTTTCTCAGCCCTATGAAGAATGCAATGGGGCTTTTGAAAATGCTGCCAAGAAAACTATGGGAACTAGCCAGACAGTTACCAGAAGGAATGCTGACTAGAAGGCACTGCATGCATGTGCATATATCAGTGGTGGGTTTCAAATTTTTATACTACCGGTTCTGTGGGTGTGGCTTAGTGTTGCCAGGTGTCCACTATTTGAGCGGACAGTCCGCTTTTTTCACATTATGTTCACTATTTTTTTTCACAAAATAGTGGACATTTTTTTTATTCAAAAGCTTTATGATGAAATTAAAATGTAATTTAATATTTTACATATTATTATAATATATTTGATGTTTTGAATTTTAAGTAAAGTTTTGAAGTGATTATTTTAATACGTGTTAAAATGTTTGTAAGAAAATATATAATTTAATTGTAATTTTTTTTTATTTTTTTACTACTTAACCCCCCCCTCGCCCCCCCCCCCCCGCTTGTCTGCTATTTTTTGGAAGCAGACCTGGCAACCCTAGTATGGCTTGGTGGGCGTGGCATGGCTTGGTGGGTGTGGCTTGGTAGGCGTGGCAGGGGAAGGATACTGTAAAATCTCCATTCCCACCCCAATTCAGAGGAAGGTTACTGCAAAATCCCCATTTCCTCCCAATCAGCTGGGACTTGGAAGTCAGAGAATAGATGGAGGCGGGGCCAGTCAGAATTTTAACTACCAGTTCTCCGAACTACTCAAAATTTCTGCTACCAGTTCTCCAGAACTGGTCATAACCTGCTGAAACCCACCTCTGGCACATATGTTCATTTGTGCACACACAAACACACACACACACATTTAAAAGCAGTACCAAAAGCATAGAAGATGGGCTGGCCAAGCAATTTTGATCTTGAGGGATGGATAATTTTCAAATATGCTGGGCCTGGTGGCTCAGCAGACTAATAGCATTATGATTAACACCAGCTGTCTGCAATTACTGTAAGTTTGAATCTCACCAGGCCCAAGGTTGACTCAGCCTTCCATCCTTTCTAAGGTAGGTAAATTGAGGACCCAGTTTGTGGGGGCAAAAAGCTGACTTTGTATAAATATACAAAAGTATGAAGGCTATTGCTTAATGCATTGTAAGCCGCCCTGAGTCTCCGGAGAAGGGCGGCATATAAATCAAATAAAAAAAAAAATGTCTGCCTGAAAACCTTTAGTTTAAATAAAAACACATTTTTTTCTCTGTCTCTTCTTTCTTCCCCATGGAACAAACTGATGATGATGATGATGATGATGATGATGATGATGATGATGATGATATCCATTCAGACATTTCTGACTCTTTACAATCCTATAGGCCACTGGTCTCTCCACATCTTCCAATCTTGCACTACAACTTTACAAATTTGGAGCAAACTACTTCTCCTTTTAATATATTATTAAATGTATAAAGCACTATTATTAAATATATAAAGCACTGTTAAGTAGCACCAGCTGCCTGCAATTACTGCAAGTTCAAATCTCACCAGGCTCAAGGTTGACTCAGCCTTCCATCCTTCCGAGGTAGGTAAAATGAGGACCCGGATTGTGGGGGCAATAAGCTGACTTTGTATAAAAAAGAACACCGCTTGGGGGGGGGGGCGAAAGCCCTACTAAGCAGGTATATACAAAAGTATGAAGGCTATTGCTTAATGCATTGTAAGCCGCCCTGAGTCTCCGGAGAAGGGCGGCATATAAATCGAATCAATCAATCAATCAATAAAGCACCCATCCAAAAGTTTTTCTTCCTTTTCTTTATATTTCCTTTTGCAGTTCTAAAATACAGTTAATATGGGGCTGTGTATCCTGTCAGTTCCTAATAGTTCAAATTGACATTCTGCTTGATTATCTACTCCAGTAAGATCAACATTTTTAAGGTCACATTCTGGATAACTTTCAATATTCAGAACACCTAAAAAGACCTGGATACAAAAGCTCTTCCAACCTTTCAGTAAGACTGTATTCATTTGTCACAGCCTTTTCAGCTTTTTCCCTAATAGCTCTTCAAATTCTTCATCTAGCTGCGTGCTCCTAATAGACTGAAGAAAGCTCTCACTTGGTTTCCTTCATTTCCGTTCCATTCTTCTTCTTCTTTTTTTTAACAAAAAGACATTTCCTACTTCAGCGTTTCCTGCCAATCATTCTAAAAGTTTAATTCTGAGCAGAATGTCATTATTAGATCTGCTAAATAGAATAGTTCAATAAACGGAACCAAAAAGCCGTATTTTTTGGAAATTCTTACTACTTACTACTTATATGCCCTGGAATGAAAGAAACTACAGAGGATTATTACTGCCAGAGAAAATTTAATGTTAACATATGGCGTGGTTACTTTTATGAAAGTACAATCAGTTTTCTACAGCAATTGACTTAACATTTCTAGCACAGCACAATAAAATTGCTGGGTTGTTAACTACTTTTCACTTTCCATAATGATTATCCAATCATATGAAACCTACCAGGCCCCACCTTGAGTTAACACTGGAGAATATCCGTGCTGGGTGCAAAAAAAGAAATGCTCATAAAGTTCCATTTGTGATACCCCATCTGATATAACTATTTGGTAACCTGGATATGTGTTTCTTTAGCACAAAGCTCCCTCAAAAAAAAAAAGAAAAGAAAAAGAAAGAAAGAAAGAAAGAAAGAAAGAAAGAAAGAAAGAAAGAAAGAAAGAAAGAAAGAAAGAAAGAAAGAAAGAAGGAAAAGAATTACAGGAAAAGAAGAGAGAGGTCAAATTTGCTTAAGTTTAATTCTTTCTTAAAGAACAGACCAGTTAGAGCAGGGGTGTCAAACTCGATTTCATTGAGGGCCGCATCAGGGTTGTGTTTGACCTCCAGGAGCCGGGGTGGGCGTGGCCATGGCAGGTGTGGCCAGCTCAACGTCACTCATGTTGGGGAGGGGGGTGGCCTGAGTGCTCTGCCAGTAAAAATGGGCTCCCAAGCTCTGTTTTTGGCTGCAACCCTCTGCCAGTGAGTGCTGCACATGGCCCTTGTGAGCTCTGTTTTCGCTAGCAGAAGCACCATGGGATGGTCCTTCGCTGTTTCCAGGGCAGCCCCGCGAGCCAGATCTAAGTACCCCACGGGTTGGATCTGGCCCCCGAACCTTGAGTTTGACACCCCTGAGTTAGAGGGACAATTTGAGATGGGCCCTACCATTAGATAGGAGGAAGTGCCTGCCTCAAAAGTTGAACATTAGGAAGTGGAAAATACTGATAAAGTAGGGATGTATAGATGAGTTTCTATCCACTTCACTGTCTATGTCGTTAGCCATTTCTAACTTCTTCAGTTAGCCAATGTTTAAAAACACAAGAATATAGGTGACTACTTTCATACATAACTTTCCCAAGCACGTACATTTTGTATACAGTACATCTGTTTTTAACATACATGTTTTTGCATTCAGATTATACAGTTGGCCATATCTAATTCACCTTGGCTAATCTTAAAAATGTTAAGCAGGGGCCTTAGATTGGACACTGCCAGAAATTCTAGACTTCTAGTGTATGCTGAACAGTATGCTGAACATCATCCTGCAAGAAAGCAATTATAAATATGTCCAACCTCCTAACAAATACTTTTTGGTTGAGCTGAGAACTGAGAACTGAGGGATCCTATGTGTTCGCAAAGCACCAGAATGGCTTCTTTCTTTCTTTCTTTCTTTCTTTCTTTCTTTCTTTCTTTCTTTCTTTCTTTCTTTCTTTCTTTCTTTCTTTCTTTCTTTCTTTCTTTCTTCCCTCCCTCCCTCCCTCCCTCCCTCCCTCCCTCCCTTCTTTCCTTGTTATTTGTAGTTTTTTTTCTTTCTAATTCATGAAGATGGGTGGGGATCAGGGGTGAAATGCTCCCAGTTCAGTAGCGATGCAGGCGGGTGGTTCGGAGAACTGGTAGCAAAAATCCCTGCCCCCCCACCATTGCCCAGCTGAGCTGCGCAATCATCAGAGGCTTTTTTTTTAATTTTTAAAACTTTTTAAAAAATGCTTTTAAAAGTTAAAAAAAAAAGCCTCTGATGATCGCGTGGCTCAGCTGGGATCATCAGAGGCTTTTAAAAGCATTTTTTCTACAACCCCTTCCCCCAAAGAGGTTATAGAAAAAATGTTTTTAAAAGTAAAAAAAGCCTCTGCCAATCAGGCAACTCAACTGGGATCGTCAGAATCCTTAAAAAAAAAAAGCTTCTGCCGATCAGGCAAGTCAATGGTTTTAAAAGTTTTTTTAAAAAAATGTTGGCCACGTTCTGTGGGTGTGGCTTGGTGGGGGTGGGTAATATGACTGGGTGGGCGTGGCCAACTTTTTTTTAACTTTTAAAGGCATTTTTTCTACAACCTCTTCAGCCGAAAGAATGCTTTTAAAAGGCTCTGACAATCCCAGCTGAGTTGCCTGATCATCAGAGGCTTTTGTTTTCTTTTAAAAGCAAAAAAAAAAAAATGCTTTTAAAAGGCTCTGATGATCCCAGCTGAGTCGCATGAAGAAAAAATGAAAAAATGCTTTTAAAAGTAAAAAAAAAAAAAAGCCTCTGATGATCGCGCGGCTCAGCTGGGCATGGGAGGGGGCAGGGATTTTTGCTACCGGTTCTCTGAACCACCCGCCACCATCACTACAGGATCGGGTGATCCAGTCTGAACTGGGAGCATTTCACCCCTGGATTGGAGTTTTAAGCAATTAAAGTTTATTTTAACTTGAACACAATTACAAAAAAAAAAAAAAAAGCAATAGCCAATTTTACTCACCTCTGAATTAGGAAATGATCCTCTATCACCACTACCAACCCAAATTATAGATAGGTCTGAAAAAAACCCTTCTAATTCTCTTTCTGCAAGGCTGGTCTTTAAGGCACAACACATGTTTTACACTGACAAGCTGATGTTAACACATTTTTGTTAATAACTGAGTAGCAAAGTTCCTGTAGGCATTGCATTTTGCAGCTCTAAAATCAGATACCATCATTAGAGTTCATATCTTTCTCTGGGTACCGATAAAACAGATTCATTTTTTTAAATGCTGAAAAACCTTGGTAGTGCCATAATACATTCATAAGTTACCTATGGAGCACTGCCCTTTTATCATTTTTAAGTCTCAGCAAGAGGTAGTTATATGGTATATGGACAATTGTACCAACAGCCCAATTTGTTGCAATTTGTAATGATTGTGAGTCTTTTGAAGAGGTGCATCCTCTACTAGGAAGTGGATGTTGAAGGGTCAAGAAGAAACTTTTTAGAATATAAAATTAGAGCCATGCTTAAAAAAATATGAATTCCACATATGTATTCTTAATCAAAATAGAGGCTGTGTGCTTGTCCAGATTACTGTATTTTTTTGAAGTATGAGAAGCACTTCCTCCCCAAAAGTGGGTGGAAATGTCTGTGCCTCTTATACAGCGAATGTTGCTGAAGCTCCGCCTACCCTTTGGCCTCTGCCTCCCAGCAATTTGCCTCCTTGCAGCAAACAGCAAACAGCGTGGTCAGCTTCAGCACAGCCTGATTTAGCACGAGCAACTGCCTGATTGGCAGTTGGATCTGTCTCCCGGAACAACTCCTATCAGCTGTTCCAGGCTGTGGGGATTGCGCCATCCATCGGCGCCAGCACTGCCCATTGCCACTGCCACCTATCACTACCTCCACGTACCCCTTTTTCAGCCTCCACGCATCCCGTTTTCAGCCTACTCGCACCCCATTTTCAGCCTCCAGGTGCCCCATTTTTGGCCTGTTTCAGACCGCCGCCAACACCTATCCCCGCCGCCTGAAACAGGCCAAAAATGGGACGCATGGAAGCCAAAAATGGGGCACACAGAGGCCGAAAATGGAGTGTATGGAGACAGTAATAGGTGGCAGCATCAATGGGCAGTGCCAGCGCCAATGGGTGGCGGTAATCCCCGCAACCTGGAGTTGGGTTTTCACCAGATGTATCAATATGACATGCCTAATAAATTTGGACTTTGAGGAGCACCTTGGCCTCGGAGTTTTGATTGTATTGGGTCTGTTACTTGGAACTCTGACAGTCTTTTAATCCAACCCCCTGCCTAAAACAGAAGACCTCATACTACTCAGACAAATTGTTCAATCTTCTGTTGAAAACCTCCAGCGATGGAGCATATACAAATTTGCGAGGCAAGCTATTCCATTGATTCATTGTTTTCACTATCAGGAAATGTCTCCTTAGTTCCAGGTTGCATCTCTTTCTGATGAGCTTCCACCCATTGCTTCTTGTCCAACCCTCAGGTGCTTTGGAGAATAAATCAGCCCTCTCTTATCCTTGAGAGGCCCTCAAGTGCTGAAAGACAGCTATCATGTCACCCCTAAACCTTCTCTTTATTAGGCTAGAGAATATCTAGTTCTCTCAACCATTCACCATACAGTTTAGCTTCCAGACCCCTTATCATCTTTACTTCTCTCTTTTTCTAGGGCCTCAGCATCTTCTTCGTATCTTGGTGACCAGAATTGGACACAGTAGTCCAAGTGTTGGCTCACCAGTGCACTATAAAACAGTACTATTGGTATCATTTCTTGTAATTTTGATGCTGTCCCTCTGCAGCATAGGTCTGCATTGGCCTTTTTGACAATTACAGCAACTGCTGACTCATATTTAGGGGGTGGTCCACTAGGACACTCACTTCCCTCTCAAACATACTATGTCTGAGCTAGGTACTGTCTATGCCAGGGGTGTCAAACTGGATTTCTTGGAGGGCCAAATCAGCATTGCAGTTGTCCTCTGTGGGCCAGCCAGGGGGAGGGGAAGAGGAGGAGACAGGACAGATGCCCTCCTGCAGCACCCTGCTGGCCAAAATGGGCCATGGGGGGCATGGGAGACACCTGCATGTCCCATTTTCAGCCTGGATAGCCTCCTGCAGCACCCTGCCAGCCAAAATGGGCCATGGGGGAGGGCATGGGCAGCCCCCACATGCCCTGTTTTTGGCTTGGACAGCTTCCTGCAGCATCCTGCCAGCCAAAATGGGCTGTGGGGGACCACAGGCAGCTCCCACATGACCCATTTTTGCTAGTAGAAGCACCACGGGCTAGTCCTTTGCTATTTCCAGGCCAGCCCTGTGGTTTGGATCGAAGCACTCCATAGGCCGGCTCTGGCCCACGGGCCTTGAGTTTGATATCCCTGGCCTATGCCTATTCTTATATATTTATATATTTATATTTATATACTTTATATTTTTTAGCATTAACAGATTTCTTTATATCATGAAACTCTCCGAATATCAATGAAATCCAAGTTTTACCTGTGCAAACCACTCAAAAAGGCAGGGATTCTTTGTGAACTTTGTCCTGCCCCGAGAAGTGGATATTGGATGACAAGGGAGTGAAGCAAAGACAGGGAGGATATGAAGACAGAAGTAAAAGTGAAGTCTTTTCATCTGTCTATACTACTTTAGATATAAGATGGATACTCGAACTTGTACTGACTTTCTTAGAAACAAAATCAAAACAATCAAAGCAAATTAGCGTAATCAAGAAAAGATATTCTCAGACATCTTGAGATATTGCATAATAATAACTATATACTGATGGCATCTACCCAAGAGTTCTTAAAAAGTTATATGTAATTTTTTTCTACAAATAAGGGTCACAGATTTAGTAGTAATTTGTGGGATAGGGTATGGATTACACTTTTATTCTGAAGACCACTCAGAGTCCATATTGAGAATGTTTTATTTATTATCAAGTCAAACTGTTCTGTCAAACCTATTCTATTTTATTCTACTCTTTACTGGCTGAGTGCTTGGAGCAGACCTACATTTGTTGAATGGGCAATATTTACAGAAATAAATGAAAAATGGACAAGCAGCCAAAGCTAGGTACTCTACAAAAAGTCAATGATGCTTTTAACTTATTTTGTTTTCAATTCCCCAGTGAAAATCAGAAATTCCAGGGTTACATGTTGACACTTGACTGGAACTGAAATGTATCTTCAACTGTTGGTTAAATAAATTCATCAACTTTATTCTCTGAGAACAAAGAACATGCTAGGTCAGACTAGGACCATCTTGTTCGCATCTTGTTGACCATCTGGGTCCTTTGGAAAGTCCAAAAGCAGATAATGGGTCTCTCTATTATGCTCTTCAGTACATCCACATTTATCTTTTTAACCATACGTACTTAGAAATACAGTATGTTATCTCAGCGCTGAAATAGCTGGAATGTTTGGAATATGAAACATTTGCACAACTTTGGTTATTTTAATAGGTAATGGCACATCTATCATCTACGAATTTGCTTAACTTTCTTTTAAACTAATTTAATCCAAACTCAGTGGGGACAATATAAGATCAGCTCAGTATGCCTTGTTGCTCAACAGCAGCAAGGTCAAAAAGCAGTACATTATATATGCTGTATGACCCATTCAGTTAAACAGCATTTATGAATGAGGAAAAGTATATCTATCGCTCTTGCACACTTATGGAGAAGCATTATCAACTCTGAAATCATCACATCATCATTTATTATCAAAGTCAGGAGTGGTCCTTTCATCAGAGAGAGTGAAGCCATTTGGGCAACCATCCCCATATTTTGGAGAAAGAAGCTGTATGGGACATGTATTCCCTTGTTATATTAGTTTACTGCCCTGAAGGGTAGAAAACTCTGTTTCTTTATTGTTATTGAAAAACGTATCTTTTCTTTTATGTACACTGAGAGCATATGCACCAAGACAAATTCCTTTTGTGTCCAATCACACTTGGCCAATAAAAAATTCTATTCTGTTCTGTTCTGTTCTGTTCTGTTCTGTTCTGTTCTGTTCTGTTCTATTCTATTCTATTCTATTCTATTCTATTCTATTCTATTCTATTCAAAGAGATTTGCTTACAAAACAGAGAAGCCACCATATATTGTCTTTGGCGTCTGATAGCAAAATACTTTAAGGCTGCCCTGCCAATAGCTTCTAGATGTCAAGTACAATTAAAGAATTAAAAATAAAATTGAAATTCTCTTACCAAGCATAGCTCTTGATTAATTGATATACATTGTCAAACAATGTTGAATGGAGTGGGAAAGAAGCCAACTGTTGTGGCCCGCCAGTGGCCAGCAGAACTGGCAGCAGATTTGTAAAGTGAGAAGGTTGGGGAGGAATGTGGGCCAGTCCTGGAATCTGGGGAAGGCTCAGACGATGGCTCTGAGTCAGAGGCAGAGAGGGGACCAAGGCCAGCTAGTACTTCTTTGCTGCCTCCGGAGTCTCCGGAGTCTCTGGAGTCTGACTTCAGCGAGGCAGAAGAACAGCGTGAGCCTGTTCCCAGTACACAGAACTGCCAGGAGACAGGAACAATTAAGGAAACAGGGTCGACTTGGGAGTAAGGCTTGGAGATGATTGGCTCCTCCCATAAGACATAAAAGAGAAGCGAATGGGACCCGAGCTTTTGCCGTAAGCAATTAGTTCATCTGGCTGATTCAAGATCTGAAACTTCTGTTTGTGGCTCTGTGCCAAATTTGGCCTCGCCCTGCATCTGGAAATTAGCTCTTTAGCAGTGTTCCATATGAGATAGGTGGGAGTTGATAACCTTCCTCTGAAAGACTGTTTATCAAGCCTTGCGGATTGTAAAGGAAAGTAAATTCAGCCATATGAATTAAAGAGGTTTGCTGGGACTACGTTTGTGCTCTTTACTTTCTGAGGAAGCCTAGGTTAGAATACCACCCACTCAAAACCTAAAATCTCCTTTCACGGGTGAAAAACTAGACTCCTAACAGTTATAGTATAAACAAAGTAAATATGCAAGTGTGTGTGTACGCATATGTTTGTGTTCAGCTCAGTGTGGACCACAAATTGCCCTTATTACTGATAATTACTGACAGATTCCATATTGTCTGCATTTCCTGTTAATAGTCAAATGTTTCTGTGCACTATCCACCCAAAAGTAAATCATTTTAGTACATGTGTCCTAAGGAAGTTGGCTGAGCAGGAAACCATGTTAAATCACTAGGAGCCTCCTTCTCTACTGTAAATGTATCTGCCCACCTGTTTAAGTGAAGCAGTTGAAAATCCCTTGGAGTTTTTACAAAATATAAATTCACTGACTTAGAAGCCTCTATATAATTTGTTGGAGTTTTTTAATAGTCTGGAAGATTAATTCTATTATTTCCTCAGGAAACAAAACTGAATATCTTGCAAGGTCTTACAGGCTTATTTTGCTTCCCGCTAAGAACTGGGTCTTAATTAATATTGGGTCAAAATCTCTCCTTGTTTTTTCAATATTGTCTTCCCAGTGAGTGACTCCTTTGTTTTTCAGCTTCATTCTCCTGGTGCTTTTCAATTTCCTTTAATGGCGTTTGAGCTTATTGATACAAGAAGGAGAAGTGTGGGGGTTCCCCCCCCTCTATTGCACATCTCACTAACACTTCATAACCCTGTCTATCCTAGCTTCCAGATCTGAAAAAGCCCCATGGAAAAAATTCTCTCGTGAGATTTCCCCAGGATTGAGCTGAGGATTCTGCATATTCCTTGACAGGTGATTGTTCAATTAAAGAGAGGGAACACATGTTTCAGACATCTCATAGCAAAAAGTAAATGCAAGAACCCCATGAGAGTCCCCTACAGATAGAAAGACTGGATATAATCTGAAGTAATAAAATAATGCCTATGAGAATGTCATTGAAATTTTCTTCCTTGAAAATATTTTTTGAAAGCAATTACTTTTCCATCATATTGAAGGGGAATGGTCAAAACACTGAGGAAAATAACACAGCACTAACAATAGGACCTTCACAGACTTGTGACATCCTTTCACTAAAACGTATTTCATTCTCAATGCGAGGAAAATTTGCTGGTGGATTTACATATGCAACAAGAATGATTTCCCAAAATCAGTTCAGACCAATCTTTTCACAGTAGGACTAGTTTATGAAAAACAAAATAGGGGAAAAATTTATTTGATTCCAATGGAATGGTAACAGATATGAGACTCAGAGGGGGATTTGTGTTGAAATTCTGTAGCTTTCTTCCAGGAATCCATTGTAAACTTTTTTATTTTATACCACCAATTGGAACAGGATATAAGATGGAAACATTAAATATAATATGTAAGAATACATGTGGCATTCTTTTAATTTTAAAAAACTCAAGGACCTATTTAAAGGTGAAGTTCAACAGTTTGATTTGACAAGCAATTGCGAAAAACAAGATCCAATCAAAATGAAAGACAAGAAAAAGGGACAGTTTGGGAAATGTTTATATATATAAACATTTATATATTGCTTTGATAGAAAACCCATTTAATCTTCCCCGGAACAAGCTGACAAAACGAGGAGAATCTGTGGCTTAGAGGTTAATACATCTGCCTAATATGCAAGCAAGCTCAAGTTCAAATCCCAGAAGGGTATGGCTAGCTGATGAGAGCTAAATAGCTTGAAATAGATCTATACTAGTCTCCCTTTATTTCTTTGTCAGTAAATATAATATATATATATATATATATATATATATATATATATATATATATATATATATATATATATAGAGAGAGAGAGAGAGAGAGAGAGAGAGAGAGAGAGAGAGAGAGAGAGAGAGAGAAGAGATTTCCAAAACTTTTTGCTCAACTTGGAGATAATGTGATTCTTTGTTGTCTCATTCACAAGCCTGCCTAACTCCTCTTCATCCATAATCGGTATGTGTGCTTTGATTTTCCTTCTCATTCTCATCCCTCGAATCAATATGTGATATAATAATCCCAATATAGTAGTACTATGTACATTAATAAGATTGATAATAATAAAAATAAGGCCTTGAAACTAGTGGGAAAAAACCCCAAGATATCAAAATAATCCCTCTAAATTCCGTTTTTTCCATTTAAGAATTTTTTTTCCTTTGCATGGAACAGTTAGCAGGGAGGGCATTTTGAGAACAGGAGGGAAAGATATATAGGCATCTTCTGTTCATCTGCACTTCATTCTCTCAAACTGAGACTTGTTTTCATTTATTTTAATTGTTTTAATCAGGGAAAATTGTACTTTGGTCCTCAGGTTTCTTTCCCAGAATAATCCAGAACAGACAAAGAATCACATCCATCTGCAATACAATTTCTGAGTAGTTTAAGAAATCACTATGAGTTTTTGATTCTCTTTTATCCTCTTGCCCCAAGATATTAGTTTGAATGTGAGTGTGGGTTAAAAAAAAGTGTGGAAGCTATATTACATTAGCCAATCAACCCAATTATTGCTAAGGTGGGCAATTTTTTTTTTAGAGTTTCAGAGTGGACACCTAACAACAGATTCTAGATAATATATTTGAGATATCCTTCATGCAAAACATACATAGTACACTATTGCTAAGCAGTGGGAATGTTGTTTATTGTTATGACTTTGATACTCTTTAAGTCCAGAATGGAGAGGTCGTAGATGTTCAGATGCTCATGGAATGAACTTCCCAACATCTCCCAATGCTGATCTTTCTTACCAGAAATGCATGGCAAAATCAGGAGAATCTACTTAAGTTCTTGAATTTGAACCTGTGCTTAAATATTTGCTTAACCTTTACATACTGTACCATATAAACAGATAATGATTAAAACCTTTCGTATATAGAATAGAATAGATTTTTTATTGGCCAAGAGAAAGAGAAGAGAGAAAAGAGCATTTCAGATAAATTCTTCAGAATGGAACGTGGTCATGCATATATGTTTACTTTCAATGTGTGTAGGAGATGTGAGTGAAGTCCTGTTTCTCATTTTCCAGTGATCTGAAGTCTAACTGATTTCCCATATTTCAGTTGAAACCTAAGAGGACACCTCAGGCAGGAATTTTCTCATGGGTCTTTCTCAGCCTCAGAATAGAATAGAATTTAGATTTTTTTTTTTATTGGCCACGTGTGATTGGACACACAAGGAATTTGTCTTGGTGCATATGCTCTCAGTGTACCTAAAAGAAAAGATACATTCATCAAGAATCATAAGGTACAACACTTAATAATAATCATAGGGTACAAATAAGCAATCAGGAAACAATATCAATATAAATCGTAAGGATACAAGAAACAAAGTTACAGTCATACAGTCATAAGTGGAAGGAGATGGGTGATGGGAACAATGAGAAGATTAATAGTAATGCAGATTTAGTGAATAGTTTGACAGTGTTGAGGGAATTATTTGTTTAGCAGAGTGATGGTGTTTGGGAAAAAACTGTTCTTGTGTCTAGTTGTGCAGTGCTCTATAGCGTCATTTTGAGGGTAGGAGTTGAAACAGTTTATGCCCAGGATGTGAGGGGTCTGTAAATATTTTCACAGCCCTCTTTTTGACTCGTGCTGTATACAATGGAAGGCAGGTTGGTAGCAATTGTTTTTTCTGCAGTTCTAATTATCCTTTGAAGTCTGTGTCTACAACTTGGCAAAAGAAATGCAATGAATGAAGATAGCTATTCACTTGCTCCATTTGAAAAGAAGAGTAAAATAATGCCTTCAGCCAAACAGCCACTGTTGTAATATCTTCCATGAGCTTTACTATTTAGAAGCCCCTTTGATGAAACATATATTTAGGAGACCTTTTCACCATGAATCAATCATGTGTATGTTGACTGAGTAGTAATATTTTATTTAGCAAAACTAAACTGTATTTAAAGATATATAGGATGATATCCTGGATTAATAAAAAAATCAATTTGAGCAATAAACAGTTTTCTGAATTTCACTTACTATATATTCTCATTTGTGTAGAAATGATACAACAGGGTGAACAAATGTGCTTTTTGAAACTTGTGCATGAAATTTGTAGGCAGGGTAACTTCTAGAGTTCTTGGCTTGGCCATTCAAGTAGGAATCTGGGAACTATAGTCCCAATAACATCTGGAGAATGCCAGTTTGGTGAAGGTTGGAATAGCCTATGACACTCCTTTATTTCCTCTTGTTTATCATGACTAACACTGAAGTATAATATTCCACAACTGTTTCTCAGGAATAATAACTCTTGAAGTTCCCTTTGCAGCAATTTCCCCAAGCAGCTCATTGCCGCTTCCTCACTAATTATGAGAACTGCTAGCTCATTGATCATCAATATGAATGCAGCTACCACATTACTCTCTTCTAATTTGCTCCTATAGCTCACTGATAAAGCCATGTTTTTGTGCAGAAGGTCCCAGATTCAGTTCCTGGATTCACCAATTCAAAAGGAACAAAAAGTGCAAGAAAATGGGAAAGATCTCTAATAGGGACCTTGAAGAAGTATTTCAAATCAATGAAAACACCACCAATCAATGCTGACCAAAGGACTGCTCTGTGTAAGGTTCTCCAGCTGCAGAGATGCTCCATCATTGGTTTCCCAACTGAGCACTTTCTTCCATCTGTCAGCCAGAAAAATGACTTAGAAACAGGCAACCTGGAGCATCAGGCACACATTTATTTTTATTTTTTATTTTTTTATTTTTCATATTTGTATACCGCCCTACTCCCGAAGGACTCAGGGCGGTGAACAGCCATAATAAATACAAATACATATAGAAGTTAAAAACTATTAAGAAACAGATTAAGTAATTTAGGCTCAAAGATTAAAAAACATCCAAATTTATCTAAAGAGGTTTAAAACCCTATTTAAAAGACAGTTTAAAAGCCAATTAAAAAGGGAGAGTTAGGCCAGACCAGCTTGTTGGAATAGAAATGTTTTCAGGGCTCGGCGGAATATGCGTAAGTCTTGGATGTTTCGTAACTCTGGGGGAAGCCCGTTCCAGATGGTAGGTGCCCCCACAGAAAAGGCTCTCCCCCTGGGGGCCGTCAGTCGACATTGTTTGGCCGACGGTACCCTGAGGAGTCCCTCTCTATGGGAGCGAACTGGTCGGTGAGAGGCTATTGGTGGCAGGAGGCGGTCTCGTAAGTACCCTGGTCCTGAGCCATGGAGCGCTCTAAAGATAGTAACCAAAACCTTGAAGCGCACCCGGAAGACCACTGGGAGCCAGTGCAGCTCGCGCAGGAGGGGGGGTTACATGAGAGCGCCACATTGCTCCCATTACCACCCGCGCGGCCGCATTCTGGACCAGTTGGAGCCTTCGGGTGCTTCTCAAGGGGAGCCCCATGTAGAGAGCATTACAATAATCCAGGCGTGAGGTGACAAGGGTGTGAGTGACCGTGTGTAATGAGTCCCGATCCAGAAAGGGATGCAACTGGCGAATCAGGCGAACCTGATAAAAAGTCCTCCTGGCTACGGCTGTCATATGATCTTCAAAAGACAGCCGTGAGTCCAGGAGGATGCCCAAGTTGCGAACCCCATCTGTGGGGGCCAACGACTCGCCCCCAATAGTCAGAGATGGCGCCAACTGACTATATCGGGACGACGGAAGCCACAGCCACTCGGTCTTGGATGGGTTGAGTCTGAGTTTGTTCCTCCCCATCCAGATCCGTACGGCCTCCAGGCACCGGGACATCACCTCGAGGGCATCATTGGGGTGGTCTGGGGTGGAGATGTATGGCTGGGTGTCATCAGCTTAATTCCATGCAGTCCTTAGCTTGTTTCAAACTCTCCTTGCAGTAAAACATAGTTGTTCCTCCTCTGGCACTTCATTGCTTGGGAGAGAGAGGAGAGTAAAAGAAAGACAAAGGTGGATTGCAGGAAACCCTACCTGAAAGGGATTAATCCCACTCAGTGTTGCCCCAGCAACGTCTACAGCTTGCTTCATTTGCAACCAACGTTAGATGCAGCTTCATCAGATTATTTAAAAAAAAACCAAAAAAAAAACTAGTAGCATCCCAAAATCATACTATCCAAATTTAATGGCAAAATGGCCAGTTTCCAGTAGATTATTTTATTTTGTTTTGAAATAAAAAAATATGGAAATGGAAGTAAGAGGTCCTGAGCAGTGGTGGGATTCAAATTTTTTTGCTACCGGTTCTGTGGACGTGGCTTGGTGGGCGTGGCACGGGAAGGATACTGTAAAATCTCCATTCCCACCCCACTCCAGGGAAAGGATACTGTAAAATCTCTATTCCCTCCCCACTCCAGGGGAAGGATACTGTAAAATCTCCATTCCCACCCTACTCCAGGGGAAGGTTACTGCAATATCCCCATTTCCTCACAATCAGCTGGGACTCAGGAGGCAGAGAATAGATGGGGGTGGGGCCAGTCAGAGGTGGTATTTACCGGTTCTCTGAACTATTCAAAATTTCCACTACAGGTTCTCCAGAGCTGGTCAGAACCTGCTGAAACCCACCTCTGGTCCCGGGGAGGTAAAACTCTCACATTTCTGTTTTGGTTCAAAACAGTCTGAATTTGCACTGAATTTTAGTGCTAGAATTGGAGGCTATTTGGAAGGTATAGTTATGGCATCTTCCAGAAACATCCTGGAAAAATATTTCCGCTCTTTCTTTTGCTGGATGGAATCCTGAGTTGTGATCCCCAAGTCTGGGAATGCTACCTAACCCTGATTGATTTAACTGTGGTTTTTGGCAAGACAAAAAAAAAAAAAGAGTCTCTTGCTGATAAAGCTACAACCGAGGAAAAGATTGAGTTGCAAGATGGCTGGAAATAATGGGAGTTGTAGCCCCCCTCTCCCCGCCCATGGGAGAAAGCCAATGTATTGAATTGCTTAATGTTCTCTGCATCAGGACAGAGATGCCGGTGTGCTAGCATAGAGATCACTCCTAAAATATGGAGAGGAAAAAAACTGATCTACAGAATGCTTGATATGATGATTGTCTGATATGTGACTCTTGTTTCCTAGGTGATATTATAATCAATAACAAAAAGATCCTGAGAGTAGATGAAAAAAAAATGCAAGAATTTTTCTAGGGCAATCAATAACCAATACCTTGACTAAAGAATTAAATGTATTTAAGGTACATATTATTCAGGTTTTGGTTCTTTAAAAGAATTACAAGGCAACTTCGACCTACAGCTGCAATATGTTGTGGCCCCTATCACACTGGGGTTGGAGATAAAGAAATCTCTCTGTAGTAATGAATTCCCTTGCAAGACCTTGGATCTGATGCTCTGTCAAAATCTGCCTTACCATTTTTCAATCTTTTTCTTCCTCTGTTAAAGAGTTTTTTTTTTTAATCATACTTCGTTCTTTGGGCAATGGAGAATTTCTTTCAAGTTTTTCTTGGTAGTGTTTCTGAATTTACTTTGTTGTTAGAAGTGGTCAAGAGTGCTATCTTCGTGTTGTTTCTTGCCACAGATCTTCCAAGCAAATTCTCTTTCATAGAAGCGAGTGGGAATTGGAAGGAAAAACATACAAGAATATTTATTGTTTTGCATTTTTGCACAGGATTTTGGACTAGTCATTTCGGCCCATTTCCATACTAACCCATCTCTCACGGATGTTTTGTGGATCTAGAAAAGAGATAATTTCTATATATCCCTTACTAATCAATAACTATATACAGAGGAATCATGTATGGGGGGCAGCTTGCAATAGCTTATAGAAAATTATTATGCAACTGCCCTGAAGTAATGAGACAACATTCTTTGGAGAAAAAACACAATAAGATCATAAATAAAATGAAAATGGAGAAGGGATAAGCACACTCTCTGTGGCCTATTCTGTACCTAATCATCCAGGGAATTTAGCTAAAACATTTTTCAAAGAAACTTATGAGAACTCCAGTGATTCAACTCTGCTGGATTTCTGCTATGATGAGTTTTAAAAATGGATCTGCCTGGCATGAGCTGTTGCAGCAGACTGACACCCTCAGGTATTCTATCTTCCGGATCTGTCACAACTTTCTGATGCGTAAATGGCTTGTTAATAATGATCTTATTGACCTGAAATGTTGTTCATCAAACCCCTGTTGCTTGTACATAAAGCCTTCGGTTGAACCCAAAGCAAAGTTTTAGTAAGATGCAACTGCCATTATGCCTGTTCATCCATTTTGCCTGTGTTTTCCCTTCCCTTTGTAATCTACTGCATTAATGAAAAACAAGGAATATGTTCATGAAACCTCATTTTTTTAATATATTAGTAGTGTTAGACCTACCCCAGATAGGTCCCTTAGGAAAGAAAGACCCTCGACAGCATTTGAAGTGATCCTTTTACTAAAGGATACTGGCTGCAGCAAAGTCAGGGAAGAACTAAGTTTTTCCATGGGAAGAAGTTACAAATTGTTGCCTTCATCCAAGCCCTCTCCCTATGACCAGTTCGTCTTCAGCCATTGAAGTGCCGCATATGTGAAACGCTGAAATGTTTGGGGTAGTACATATTCCACTCTCAGGATGCATGGCCTTGACTGCTGGCACAAATTGGTTCCATTTATTTCTGGTCTTCATCATTCTGTCATTCCCCCTCCCTGTTTCCTATCACATCCCCATACATGCTTATTGCCCATTTGTTCACCCCAGGGGTGAAATGTAAAATTTGTTACTACCGGTTCTGTGGGCGTGGCTTGGTGGGGGGTAATGTGACTGGGTGGGCGTGGCCAACTTTTTTTTTTTTAACTTTTCAAAGCATTTTTTTACCACCTCTTCAGCTGAAGAGGTTTATTTATTTATTTATTTATTTATTGGTTCGGTTTATATGCTGCCCTTCTCCGGAGACTCAGGGCGGCTTACAATGCATTAAGCAATAGCCTTCATACTTTTGTATATACCTGCTTAGTAGGGCTTTCGGGCCTGCCTAAGCGGTGTTCTTTTTATACAAAGTCAGCTTATTGCCCCCACAATCCGGGTCCTCATTTTACCTACCTCGGAAGGATGGAAGGCTGAGTCAACCTTGAGCCTGATGAGATTTGAACTCGCAGTAATTGCAGGCAGCTGGCAGCTAGGTGCTACTTAACAGCACTTCAGTCCACTGCACCACCAAGGCTCTTCAAGGTTGCAGAAAAAAATGCTTTGAAAAGCCTCTCTGATGATCAGGCAACTCATCTGGGATCGTCAGAGACTTTTCAAAGCATTTTTTTAACCACCTCTTCGGCTGAAGAGGTTGCAGAAAAAAATGCTTTGAAAAGCCTCTGAGCCACGCGATCATCAGAGGCTTTTTTAAAATATTTTTAAAAGCATTTTTTCATTGGAAGAGGTTGTAGAAAAAATGCTTTTAAAAGTAAAAAAAAAGCCTTTGATGATCATGCAGCTCAGCTGGGCATGGTGCGGGGGGGTGGGGGAGGCGCAGGGATTTTTGCTATTGGTTCTCCGAACCACCCGCCGCCATCACTACCGGATCAGGCGATCTGGTCCGAACCGTGAGCATTTCACCCCCGGTTCACCCGCATGCCCCCTCCCTCCTAGCCTTTGATGGCAGAATGCCAACAAGGCACCAACCTGAAGATGGCAAACCTGACAAGTAGGGAGAAAGAACTTCAGATGCTGTTGGGCTCTACTACCCATAATTCATAATGAGACATCATGTTGTCCAGGCCTGATGCAGCAAAGGTCAAGGAACATCTGTAAAGCAGTGTAAATCTACATTGACAGATAAAACAACAACAATAAACATAAATGTCCCGTACAAGTCAGGATGATATCACAGGTAGGGAAATGCTACAGAGTTCTGTCCAGAACTCAGTGGTCTTCAATATTTTTATAACTGACTTAGGTGGCAGGATAGGCAGTATATTCAACAATTTTACAAATGGCACAAAGTTTGCACTAATGATGAAGTGATTGCTACCACCTCTGAAGAAAGGCTTAAGGTTCAAAATGATCTTGATAAACTTGGACCTTTTCCAACAAAATGCTGTTCAAAGGTGAGAACTGGTAGGGGACTACAGCTGCGAAACCAGCCAATGAAATGCTGGGTGACATCAACAAAGATAATGTGTTTGTTAAATCTCTCTTGGAGTACAGTTTCTGGTTGTAGTGGCTTCAATACAAAAAGGATGTTGAAGAACTGGAAAGAGTTCAAGAATAGCAATTCAGGTGGTAAAGGGCTTGAAGGTTCTTATGTCCCTGTTAGGGACGACAGACTGAGGCAAGACAGGTTGAGGTAAAAGCTAACAGGATTTATTTCACTAACATTGTTCTAACAGATTTTCTTAGCATTGCGACCAGCAATGGCTGCTCGGCTAACAGGAGCAGCAGCTGTCAGCCTTTGACAGCTCCTTATATACTCGTGGCTGAATACAAACAGCCAATCAGAGCACGGCTGCATCTGTAGACTGGAGGGGAGCCTGGATACAGCATCCCTCCATCACTAGAGAGCGCACACATAGTCCTTGAGGTAGGCCGGCCTTCTCCTGACACGTCCTGACCTCTGAAGGCCTTTGGGTCATGTGGATTAAATGGAAGCGCCAAAGAAGTCCCTGAAGTGGTGTCAGTAGGTTCTTTTTCGGCTTGGAGAGGTGTTGTCGCTGGAACAAAGTCCTCAGGTAAATTGTCCTCGCCTCAAGTTGCGTCGAAGTCCTCAACTTCTGACTCCAGCTTGCTGGGCTCATCTGTAAGAAACCTCTTATCTGGTGGTTGTGCTTTATTATTTGAATCATTGAATACAGCAAAAGTGAAATTCTGTGAATGGTTAAAAGAACTGTGCAGGTTAATCCTGAAAGGAGACATAATAGTAGTCTCCAAATACTTGAGACACTATCATAGTGAAAAGGGTATGGATTTATTCTCCATGTTGTCAGGGGAGAAACAGAAGCTAGTGGGTAGAAGCTTACAGAGAAAGATCCAAATTCAAAATGAGAAGGAATTTCCTGACTGTGAGAGCTGCTAAGCAGTGGAACAGCTTGCTTCTTGGAGTTTGGGGTGCTCCATCACTGGAAGTTTTAAGCAAAGGTTGGACAGCCATTTATCTGATAAGGTATTCCTGCCCTGAACAAGGAATTGGACTAGAAGATCATCAAAGTCTTCATGAAAATCCCATCTCTGTGATTCCACAAGAGTTACTCAGTTATGTTATGATGCACATGAAAAATTTCATGACAGTTAGAGCAATTAATCAGTGGAACAACATGCCTTTCATCAGTTGGGGTGCTCCATCATTGGAGGCTTTCAAAAAGAGAGTGGACAACCATTTGTCTGAAATGGTGTAGAGTCTCCTGCCTAAGCAGAGGGTTGGACTGGAAGACCTCCAAGGTCCCTTCCAACTCTGCTATTCTATTCTAAGGTAGAAGTCACAAGGGAAAATCCAATTCGCAAAAAATCCACTTAGGGTTAAGGTTAGCTCTCCATGAATTCGGAGGGAAAAATGGACATCACCAATGGATTCAGAGCCCATAGATATGGTTAGGAGGATACATACTTTTTGAGGGTGCCTAATCTGAATTTACTGTCAAAATACATGGAAATATTTTTTGCAAAAATATCACATAGGGTTAGGTTTAGGTCTCGATGAATTCAAAGGGCAAAATGGACATCGCCAATGGGTTCATAGCCCATAGATATGGTTAGGAAGGGTGCAAACATTTTGCACCTGCCTTATCTATGTTTCCTACCAAAATACATGGGAAAATCCCATTTGAGAAAAATTCACTTAGGGTTACGGTTAGGTCCCCATGAATTTGGAGGGCAAAATGGACATTGCCAATGGATTCAGAGCCCATAGATATGGTTAGGAGGGTGCATACTTTTTGACCCTGTGCTATCTACGTTTCCTACCAAAATACATGGGAAAAATCCCATTCGTGAAATACCCATCCCACCCCACTCACGGAGACCCCTGGATTCCCTCCCCAACCCTGCCTAGCCCATACAGGCACCACCCACACAACTGACGTAGGGTTGGCCATGCCCACTCAGTTACATGACTCCCCAGTCATGTCCACCCGGGCATTAAGAAGTACTGGTTATTAAATTACTTGAATCCCACCACTGCCTATGCATATATTCTTTCTATTCTTCCAACATAAATACTCAACCAGATGGAACAATGGATTGAACCTGCTGGAATTTTTAAAATATAATTTTATTATTCTTTTTTTTTATAAAACAATGAACAAACAGAGATATAGAGAAAGAGATAAGAGATAAGAAGTGCAAAAAGGTAAATTTTTAAATGGTAAAAATCATAGAAAGGAACAAAAATGTTTAAAAAAGTAACTCCAACTTCTTTTATAAATAAATAAATAAATAAATAAATAAATAAATAAATAAATAAATAAATAAAACAGAATAGAATTCTTTATTGATAAATAAATAAATTTATTTATTTATTATCAATAAAGAATTATATTCTACTCTACTTTACAGAATATATAATTAACACTGAAATTTAACCATTATTTTAGCATGAAACTATATTTTCCATTTTTCCAATTAACAAATTTTACTAGTCATTGAATCAGACTAGCTAGAATCTTAAATATCATATCTGATGGTGTTTACAAACTTAAATCCTAATTTTCTACCATTATGCTCATGTGTGACTTTTTCTAATTGAAATAATAAGATGTATATTTTCTAGCTGTCTTAGTAATCAGAAGATACTTCATATTATGGCACATCAACTTGGTTGGTTTATTCAACATGAAATTTTTATGTTTCTTTTAGTTGAAGTATTTTTATAATACTGTAGGCTTGGTGTGTTTTCTAAATTTCAGCTCATCTTATGGCTTTTGGAATAGAAAAATTATAATATAACTGTTAGAATACAATAGCATTTTACATAAGGATTAATTTTCTCCTGAATAAATTTTCACAGAGAGATGCTGATAAAAATGAAAAGAACAGGCTGCTAAATGAATACATTGATTTATAAGAAAAGCCTGGTTGAATTTATTTTAAGGTTATTCCACAATTTTCTTTTATGTTAACAGCTACTTACCCAGTACAACTTGGTCTTTTTATTTAGACATTTAGACATTTATTTTTACTTGGAAATTCAACATTCTCTGAAATATGATTTGTCACAGGTAAGGTATTATATCATGTAGATATGGCCAGGTTTGCACTATATGATAAGTCACAATCTTGCCTGCTTGTTTTTGAGTTAATATGATGTATTGTGCAAAGGGTGTTAGTGAATAAATAATTGCTTGTTTTGAAGAAATAGGCTAAATTTTGAAACCATTGTTTTCTGATGGCAATTGGGTTCCACTATTGAATGAGTAAGGCAAATAATTTGAACATTTGACTGGTTTGGTTCAATGTAAGACTATAATCAATGCCATGACATAACAAGAGTTGTTAAAAAGAGAGGAAGTAAACTAGAAATAGCAAAATAAACAATGATCACTTTCCTCAAATAAAACATTGCTTGGTTTTTTAATAAATATTGCTTAATAGCTTAGAATGTTGCGATTGTATAGTCACTTGCTTTTTAGAAAAATACTTTTCAAGTTAAGATTTATAGATACTAATATAGATACTAATAGATACTGTTAATGTTGAATCTGTTGAATTTTCTTTCCCTGTTTAGGTTACTTCACCGAGGTGAAATTCATTCCAAAGTCTTTTTTACTTCTTGTCTGATTGCTTTTATTTTAATTTTATTTCTCAAATTAAATGCAGAAAGGAGTCTGCACGAAGCAGTGATTGTACAATGAAGAGGAAATGGAGGAAAATAAATTCTGTGTGATGATTAAACTTAACTAAATATAACAAAAAGCAGCAGTCAACAGAAAATTCCATATAAATACATATGTAAAATTAATTCAAACATTTGGTTTATCATCTTATCTAGACCAGTGCTTTTCAAACTTGGCAACTTTAAGATACGTGGAGCTCAACTCCCAGAATTATCCGGCCAGCATACTAACTGGGAAATTTTACAAATCGAGAATTTCACATTTTAAGATTTCCAAGTTTGATCTAGACCAGTGATGGCTAACCTTTTTGCCGACGCGTGCCAAAAGCGGGGGGGGGGGAGCATGGGGGGGGGTCGCATGCACACACGTGCGCATGCCCACACCCATAATTCAATGCGCCCGCTCCCCACGCATGTGTGTGCACTCCCCCACGCTCTCCATGCTTTTGGCATGTGATGGCCCAGTGGGCCCGGTAGGCCATTTTTCGCCCTCTCCAGGCTTCAGAGGCTTTCTTGGAGCTTGGGGAGGGCAAAAACAGCCTTCCTCACCATCCCCGAAGGCCCACTGGAGGCTGGAAACAGCCCATTTCCTGACTTCCAGTAGAACCAGAAAGCCCAAAAATCAGTTGGCCGGCATTCACATGCATGCTGGAGCTGAGCTAGAGCAATGCTCACGTGCCCACAGATATGGCTCTGCTTGCCACCTGTGGTATGTGTGCCATAGGTTCGCCATTACGGATTTAGACCATGTAGCAACACATTGTGTCATTTTCTCATTTGCAGAACAAAAAAGGAAATAGATATCTATTTTTGAAAATAGATAAAAAATTCATATCCTGGATATAAATCCCTTAAATGGATCCCTTAAAATCAGAACAGCGCCTTTCTTTCTTATTAAGTGGACATCCTCTTTGCCATACCCCAGGTTTGAGAGATTAAGCGCTTCATAAAATGGTAAAATAATATGTTTCAGGAATATAATTCAACAACACACTGAGATAATTAACTATATTTCTCCCCAAAATTAAATTAATATATGTATTGATCTGAAACCAAAACAAAGTTACAACAGAAAAAGGCCACCTCACCAAGATAAGAAATCTAATGCCTACTGTCTTTCAAAGAAACTTTGAGGGACAAATGGATGAGAAATAATATCTTCTGATGAATTAATTTCATTTTTAAATCATAGGAAGGATATCTCACTTTTTAAACACATGGACTTGTTGTTTTTTTAAAGGGTATATTCATTGTTCCTTCCACGGATCAAATTAGCTTGCAATACTGCATTCTAACCACCGTGCCACCATAGCTCTTAATCATCATCATCATCACCATCATGAACACTTAAGTTAACTGTTAAAGGTTGACTCAGATTTCCATCCTTCCAAGGTCAGTAAAAGAGGATCCAGATTGTTGGGTGTAATATGCTGACTCTGTAAACTGCTTAGAGAGTGCTGTAAAGCACTATGAAGTGGTATATACCATATTTTTCGGAGTATAAGCATCTTTCCCCCCCAAAAAAAGAGAGTGAAAATCTGGGTGCAACTTATGCTCCCAATGTAGCCCCGCCCAGCTTCTCAAACAGAGGTTTCAGAGACTGAAAAAAGCATCAGAAAAGAAGCTTCAAAAAAGAAGCCCCCAAACAGCTTCAGAGGCTTTTTTTCTGAAGCTCTGTTTCGGAGGCTTTCAGAGGCAGTAAAAAAGCAAAAAAAAAAAAAAAAAAAGCAAAGCACAGAGCTCACAATCAAGGAACCTGTTGCTAAAATTCACCTCTGGGAACAGCTGATTGGGGGTATTCTGGGAGGCCAATCCACCTGCCAATAAGCTTTTTTCTTATTTTCCTCCTCAAAAACTAAGGTGGGTCTTATACTCCGGTGCATCTTATACTCTGAAAAATACTGTAAGTCTAAGTGCTATTGCTATTCAGAAGAAGGCTAGCGATTCAATCAGATACACAGCTGGAATAGTAGACTGGACTCAAGTAGAACTAAAAGCCCCGGATAGGAAGACCAAAAATATAATAACAGTGAGTTATGTCCTTCATCCATGCAGCAATCTTGACCCACTCTACTTACCAAGGAAAACAGATGGGTGTGGAATGTTGCAAGTACACCAGATAGTAGAAGAAAAAAAGAACATTGGAAAAATATCTGAAGGACGGTACTGAAGCTACATACCATGAAGGCTTACTGAGTACTGGAGAAACCAAACTGGGATATAAGAAAGACTAAATGAAAAATAGAAAGGAGTCAAGGCAAGGAAAAGTATTACATGGCCAGTACATTTAAAAGAAAATAGTATTCATAGCAGATAATAAGGCAATTGGCTAAGAGCATTAAACTTGAAGGAAGAGACAGGAGGTATAATTCTGGTTGTATAAAACCAACACTTAATAAATATATACAAAGACAGGATTGAGAAGACAGCAACAGACAGCAAGAGTCACATTTGCAAAGAAGCTGAAGAAACAGTGGACTACCTAATTAGCAGCTGCAAGAAGATTGTACAGGCTAACTACAAACAACAGCATAACAAAGTAGCAACAATGATTCATAGACAAAGTAATAGAAAATGAAGAAGTAAAAGTGCTCTGAGACTTTGAGATCAAACAGACAAGCACCTGCCACTTTACAAATTTATCAGTTGTTAATAAGAAAGAGGACAAAATCTAGATAGTATATATGGCAGTACCAGGAGAGAGAAGAATAAAGAGAAAGAACTGGAGACCTTCACAAATACAAAGGCCAGCAAATAGAAGTAGAACAATGGTGGCAAAATAAAACAAAGATAATACAGGTACATTGGATGCAATCCCAAAACATCTGGTGTACCACTTGAACATAGAAACACATACACACATAATTCCTCTTCTTAAAATATTCAGAACAGTGGTGAAATTCAGCCGGATCTATCCGGATCGCATGATCAGGTAGCGCTGACAGTGGGAGGCTCCACCCACCCTTCCGGACGTCATCATGTCCCATTTTTTACCCTCTGAGCATGTGCAGAAGGTTCTGTGCATGTGGGGAGGAGGCGTGCGCAAGTGTAGCGAGTGTGCGAGCACGTTCACATTTGCGAGCCGGTAGGGAAAGGTAAGTGAATTTCACCCCTGATTCAGAAGTCCTTTGGGTAAATATTCTATTAATTTAAAAGGGAACACTCAAATTACACTAGGGTGATTTTGACATTTGTAATATATGTTAATAAATTACATAAAAGGGAAGACTTGGGAAAAGAAAAGAGAAAATTACAACCAGAATATATTTTGATTAAAAAATAATAGTCAAATATAAGTATATACACTAGATAAAAATCTGATTAATTAAGGTGGGATTTATTTCTTAGTAAGTGCATAGAGTTATGCTATAAATTGCATAAACTATTACTTTTTCTGAGTATGTTTAGGGATTATTTATCTGTTTTGTAAAAGAAATGTATAGATACTGTTGAGAAATATTATTAAGTGATTCACCTCCCCCCTTTTTATACTACACACACATACACACACACTTTAAACAAAATGTTATGCCAAATTTGTTAATCTTTATGAAGCCACAGGATTCTTTTCTTTCTTTTGGCACCCAACAAATATGGGTTATTTGTCTGCTAATTATTCTTAGTGTTTTTGTATCAATGCCATATGTTTATTCTAATGATGGATGCTTGGAAAATTAATTTGATATATGATATAGAAATAATATCCATATAAATAAATATATATAAGACAAGCAAGGATGCTTGGAGGAACAGCTTACAGAAGCATTATAATACAATCAACAAGTTTATAGCTGTAGATGTTATTAACTCTGTAAATCACCTGAGTCTTTCTAAGTTGGTAGCTATCTATAATGTTGGTACTGAAGTATAGCAGAGAACAGGGCAGCTATTGTGACTCAAAGTTTGAGATGTTTTGAGGTATGATGTGAACATAGGACCACATCAGGAGTGGGTTCCACTTACCTTTACTACCGGTTTGCAATGAGAGTATGCGTGTGCATGCACAGAAGCTTCTGTGCATGCATAGATCACCCATGAGGACATCGTGGTGGGTAGGCGGAGCCTCCCGCTGGTTTTACTACCGGTTCTATAGAACCGGACCGAACTGGGAGCAACCCACCACTGGACCACATGTTCTTACTGCCTATGTAGAAGTCAGGGACTCCAAACAATTGCAATGTCTCATTCAGTTGAAATTCATCTGCAAATATAACTGCTATCCTGATACTTTATGTGGCCTGACATTTCCCAATGTAGACTATAAAATCATTCTATCTTTTCAAATTGCTCATATCTCAGAATATAGTTTGGGGGGGAAGTTGTTCAACACAAGATAGGGTAAAAATCTTATCTGAAATGAAATTTGTAACACTTGTGGTCCTACTTGGTTCTGAACTCAAAGTCATTTGTACTATGGATTTTATTTAAGAACAGCATAAGATATGGAGCAATAGGACTTATATATTGCTTCATAGTGCTTTACAGCATTCTCTAAGTGGTTTACAGAGTCCCTACAATCTGGGTCCTCATTTACCGATCTCAGAAGGATGGAAGGCCGAATCAACCTTGAGCCAATCTGGATTGAACTCCTGGCAGTAGGCAGAGTTAGCCTGAAATACTGTATTCTAACCACTGCGCCACTGCGGCTCAGTGTTGTACATCAGTAGATGTAAGTACCATCAAAGAGGCTCTTCTTAATGCAATATAATTGAATTGTGTGGAACTCTTTAAATGTGTACCAATGTGTGGTTTAGAGATTATCAGAAAACAAACATTCAGCGCAGGATCTAGTCCTTCCTCCCTACTGAATTTTTTAAAAAACGTTTTGTGCATTTTTGAGCAGGATCCAAGTAAAAAGTGAAGCCAAATTCATTTTCCTGCAGAGCAAGGCAAGGCAAATTCAACTTCCCACTTCTGACAACCTAGCTGGAGAATGATACAAATACAGAGGCTGGTTATCCTGGACTAAGCTCAACCTGGGTTGCTAAAGCAGTTGCTAAAGGGGTTTTCCAGTTTGAGAAGAATTGGAGGGGGGGGTGGAACTTGAATCTGGAATCTGACAATAATATGTCCTCTGAAGCCAGAGAGATTATAGCAATGTAGGCTCCAGAGGTCGTATTCAGCCAGTTCTGACAGGTTCTAGAGAACCAGTAGTGGAAATTTTGAGTAGTTCGGAGAACCGGTAAATACCACCTCTGGTGGGCCCTGCCCCATCTATTTGCTGACTCCAGAGTCCCAGCTGATCGGAGTCCCAGCTGGATCTTCTTTTGTTGCCCTGCACAGGAGAATGGATCTGGAAAGCAGGTTAGTGGGATGGGGAAGGAATGGGGATTTTATAGTATCCTTCCTCTGGAGTGGGGTAGAAATGGGGATTTTTACAGTATCCTTCCCCTGCCATGCCCACCAAGCCACACCACACCCACCAAGCCACGCCCGCAGAACCGGTAGTAAATTTTTTTGAATACTACCACTGGTAGGCTCTTGTTGCAGAGAATTTTTTTTTTTTAAAGAAAAAATTAAAAAAGAAGAGAAAAAGATCATCCACCTTAAATCCAGAGACTTCCCTCTTCTGTTTTGAGAATTCCTCTGTATAGCTTCATCCTCTGAATAGAGAAGTCTGATGTTGGAGTCATGACAAATGAAACAAATAAGCCATGAAAAGTATTGTGAATCTCCAGAGTTATATTCCTCAATGATTTAATGCATATTCTTAGTTATATCAAAAAAACGTTGACACTACAGAAATGAATATGCTTAAGTGTAAAGACTGAATTCTCCTCCTTCCTCCAGTGTACCAACAAGAATTTTTTAAAAACAAACTAATTGCACTTCCTCGTTATACCTGAATTGAAAATTGTAGGTTTTTTTAAAAAAAAAACTATTTTGTTGAGAAGCCTAGAAACTATAACTGAATCTTGGACTGTTTCAATAAATCACAATTTAAGCCAACTAAGCTCTGGTGCAATTCATATACAACATATACAAAATGTGGTACACTTAATTTTTTTTAACTTACCTTATTTTTCGGAGTATAAGACGCACTGGACTATAAGACGCACCAGACTACAGTATAAGACGCACCTACTTTTTTTGGTGAGGAAAAGAAGAAAAAGAAATCTGCCTCTGCCTCCCCCTCTGAGCAATTTTGCCTCATTGCAGCAAACAGCAAAGAGCCTGCTTTACTTTCATTTTCGTTTTCAGCATAGCTTGATTAGCACAAGGGAAAAAAAATCTGCTGCAGCAATTTACCTCCTTGCAGCAAGCAGCAGAGGCCCGGGCAAAACAGCTGAGAGCAAAACAGCTGAGAGTCGGGAGGCCGATCCAATCAACTTGTGCTAATTAGGCTGTGCTGAAGCTGAACGGAGCTGTTTCTTCTTGCTGTTTGCTGCAAGGAGATAACTGCTGGGAGGCAGAGGCCAAAGGGTGGGTGCCAGTGAGTGGGCAGGGCTACATTCAGTGTATAAGACGCACCTAAATTTTCACCCCCTTTTAGGGGGAAAAAAGGTGCGTCTTATACTCTGAAAAATATGGTAATCTCTTTCAGCAGCGGTGGGTTTCCAATATTCTTACCACCATTTCACCACACACATGCATGCTCACTTTGTTCATGCATGCGCCTTTCGCACATGCTCCCGCCCTCAAAAACATGGCTAAATAGGATGGCATTACACTGGGGCGGGGGGGGGCAACTGCAGTTGCCGCTACCGGTTCATCCAAACCGATTCGAACCAGCTGAATACCACCTCTGTCTTTCAGCTATATTATCCTACAACTTTTACTTCTCTCACCCAACATAACACCCAGTGGATGATGGGAATTGTAATCAAAAAGCAATTGGAAAGCACCAAATTAGGGAAGGCTGTTCTAAGCATTTAATATGGCAAACAACTGGATACCTCTAATGCTATCTAGAGCAGGGGTGACAAACTCAAGGATACAGCCCGCAGGGTGCTTAAATCCAGACTGTGGGGCCGGCCTGAAAATATCAAAGGACCAGCTGTGGTGCCTCTGCCGGCCAAAATGGGCAGCATGGAGACCCCACCCCCCACCCCGGCAGCCCATTTTCGGCCTCCTTGGCCTCTAGCAGCACTCTGCTGGCCAAAAATGGATTGCACAGGGACCTTGGGAGGCCCCTGCATGGCCCATTTTTGGCAGCAGAGTGCTGCTGGAGGCCAGGGATGCTAAGAACTGGCTGCGCAGAAGCCTTGGGAGGCTTCTGCGTGGCCCGTTTTTGGCTGGTAGTTTGCTGCTGGAAGCCACGGAGGGTGAAAATGAGGCATGGGGGTCACATGTGGACCCCCTGTGTCCCATTTTGGCCAGCAGGGTGCTGCTGGAGGCATCCGTCCTGTCTCCCCCACCACCCACCACCAGCCCATGGAGAACTACAATGCTGATCCAGCCCTCAAAGAAATCCAGTTTGACACCCTTGATCTAGAGAATGAATTAGCCTGCAGCTTGGCCTTGAGTCAGATTCCAAACAAGTACTTTTTCATCTTCCCAGCATGGGAAGTTTTGAAAAGCATTGCTGTCCTGAGATTTCTTTTACTTTGTAATGTTTGTATACTTTCATGGTGTGAGGCTTGGGCTCTTTTGTAGCAAGTGGTAACCTTAGGTGGAGCTCACAGGCAAATCAGCAAGAGCCAAATGTGACAATATAATATCATCCAAAGTTATGGCAGATATTTACTGCCCGTATCAATCATCTCTCTGAATTAGCTCTTCCTTTAGTCACCTTCAATATGTAGCTTGCTCCCAAGATCTGCTTTTAGGAAAATGAAACAATTATTCAAGCTTGTATACAAAACATGAATCCAGACACCAAATTGGTCTAGGTAACTGTTGACAGAGAAATCTTATAAAGCACTTTGTACTTCTGATCAAATATTAGAACAAACAGCACAGTTAATAGTTCCTGATGGCTGCAAAGTGAGACCATCAAAAAGTCAGTTTGAACATCTCTGCCTTAGGGCACCTCTCAGCAGTGCAGTAATGAATGCCATAAAAACAGTATTGTCATTAATAATCAATTGAGAGAATAGAAGGGCACGTTCACAGCAGGCTATAGCCCCTTCCTGTTAATGGTGAGAAGCCATTCAGGTTTATTTAGAAGTCTCTGATTTTGATTCCAGTGTAAACATTAGCAATTTGGCTGACATATGCAGTGCATAAAACATTTGTCAGGGGTGTCAAACTTGCGTTGTCACAGCATCGTCGTGTGTCATATCATGACTTTTTTCCCCTTCGCTAAAACTGGCATGGGTGTGGCCAGCAGATCCCACCCGCAGGCTGCAAGTTTGACGATACTGTCTTAAATTAGTAAAGGCTCACATTCTTGAGAATTCCATTATTTTGTCTGTAGGTCCATTCTGGTTGGGAAAGTTGGCCTTAGCTCTCTTGATCCAACATGTCTTCTCTCATTACTAACTCCATGTCCTTGGGTTGTTCTACTGTATGTTCTATAGTCATCTGAGCAAGACACATGGCAATGAAGATGGAAACTTGTGTTGCTATGTCTTCCGTCACCTGTTATGTCTTAACAGAAAGATCTTCCAAGTGTCCTACTAGAAGTGTTTAGTAGAGTTGGGCACAAGTGGTCTTTTGAAATTCTTCAATGAATGCGTTGATTAGAATACCTGATGGATACTGTTTCTGAAGTTCTTCAAAAGAACATATCCATTAAGAGTAGGGCTCCCCTTTAGCAGTGACAGTGGTCTGATCTCCTATCCTCAAAATGACGCTATAGAGCACTGCACACCAGAACAACTAAACACAAGAACAGTTTTTTCCTGAACGCCATCACTCTGCTAAACAAATAATTCCCTCATCACTGTCAAACTATTTACTAATCTACACTACTATTAATCTTCTCATTGTTCCCGTCACTCATCTCCTTCCATTTCAGTGGTAGATTCCTCCCGGTTCGGCCCGGTTCGGCCCAGTTCTCCCGAGCTGGTAACGGTAACGATATGACATCACTGAACCGGTTCTGCCCCCCATGCCCCTCCACCCCCACCCCGCATTATTCTTACCTTTTATTTGGCCCCACCCCCAATCTATTGCTGCCTCCTGAGTCCCAGCTAATGGCTAGAGGGAAAAAAAACTGTTTAAACTCTTGCCGCAGGCCTTCAAAGGGCCGCTCTACAGCTGCTAAGTGTTAAAAGAAAACAAATGAGTAGACCAGTGCCTGCAAAAATACATGAGTAGATCAGTGCCTGCAAAAATACATGAGTAGATCAGTGCCTGCAAAAAATAAATGGGTAGATCAGTACAGCTCTGCAACCAGTTAAAAGCCTGGTAGACCAGTACCTCTGCTAAATCCTAAATAATTGTCACATGACCATCAAGCCATGCCCAAAAATAAGCCACGCCCACAGAACCAGTAATAAAAAAATTTAGAACCCACCCGTTCCACTTATGACTGTATGACTGTAATGTTGTTGCTTGTATCCTTACGATTTATATTGATATTGTTTCCTGATTGCTTAGTTGTACCCTATGACTATCATTAAGTGTTGTACCTTATGATTCTTAATGAACGTATCTTTTCTTTTATGTACACTGAGAGCATATGCACCAAGACAAATTCCTTGTGTGTCCAATCACACTTGGCCAATAAAGAATTCTATTCTGATCTGAGGCTGAGAAAGACCCATGAGAAAGACCCTGAGGTGTCCTCTTAGGTTTCAACTGAAATATGGGAATCCAGTTAGACTTCAGACCACTGGAAAATGAGAAACAGGACTTCACTCACACCTCCTACACACATTGAAAGTAAATATATATGCATGACCACATTCCATTCTGAAGAATTTATCTGAAATGCTCTTTTCTCTCTTCTCTTTCTTTGGAAGAATGTTGAAAGCAAATGCTTTTCATCAAAATGAATGACAACTAGTGGGGAAAATGCATATTTTTTTCCTCTAGCACCAAGGAATAATGTGTTTAGAATAGCAATAATAACGTGTTAAGGGTAGCTCTTATTTGACTAGTTGCTTAATGTTTCACAGTTGCTGTAGCTGCCTTGCTGTTGAACTTAACACTGGGTGCTCTCAACATTAGTTTAATATTTTCAATTAGTAATCTGTCTTTAGCTGCTTTTAGCTAGTTGATGGTGGGATTTTCTGGAATAAACAAATCGAAGACTCTGGTCCTTAAATCTCATACTTTTAATATTAGAATTAAATTCCAAGTAGGTGCACACTAGTTTGCAACTTTCACCTAGATCTTCCAAGTCATTACACACTCGGCAAACTGCTAAATGAGCTGTAAGCGGAATGGCTTCGTGTAGCGAAAACTGTTTGTACCTCATGCAAGACAAACCATATTTCTATATACTAAACTGTATGTGTGTGATTCCCAACTACCTACTTCATTTCCTGTACCATTGTCCATAATTGTTCCAAAGGATTAACTTAACACTGGGTGTTCTCAGCATTAGTTTAATGTTACAAGAACAGCTTTTCAAAGCCAGAAATGGGAGATGGGGGTGGAGGTGGGAAGAGGGTTAATTGGGGGGGGGGGGAGGGAAATCTGGTGTTCTACCCATAGAAACAAAAGTGCTTTTAGCCGCCACAAAGCTGTCTCCACATAAAACCTAAAGGTATTATTTTTCCAAAGTTCTTATTTGAATATTAATCATGAGTGAGAGAAGCAATCAACACCAACCTCACTTTATCAAAAGTGGGCATGTGACCATGAATAAGGAAAAGGAACATTAATTAAGAATGTAAAGTAAAATTCTACTTTTAAAGTAAATAAAAATGATTAAATTCAGTGTAATTTTCTTTTTTTAAAAAATGACACAGCTAGAGAATACAACTTATTTGGTGTGCTCTCTTGTGCAAAATTGTTATTCCACGGTTGTGAATCTGAATAGACTATACAACTACTGCGAAGAACAGAGATACGTTGATTACTAATTTGCTCCTAAGTAACATCTCACTGTGCAGATAATGAAAAAGACTGGTCATGTGGGTTGCATTAAACAAAACATTTAAAACATGTTCCACTGTATCCAGCATTAGTTACCCCTTTAAGAAACCTATGCATCCTGTTTGGCTTTACCCAAGGAGGTGGAGATAATGTAGAAAAAAGAGAATGTTGGGCGAAGCTGGTAGCTTTAGTTTGTTAATAATATTTGACTCAGATAATCACAATTAAGAATGAGATGGAATGAGGAGTGGAGGGCCAAAGCAGAGGTTGATTACAATCTAGATTTTATCAGCAAAGCTGTCAACTGATCCAAGAAATCATATTTGATTAATTGTAAGAGGTTTTCCTTACTGTTTTATTATAAATAAATACCACTCTCTTTCCATTGGCTCCAAGAGGCTTGTATTAAGAAACAATATTAAAACATATTATAATCTAAGAAACAAACATTTCCTTCCTTGTTCAGCTCGGCAAGTATAAAGCAATTCTCAATATCCCAATGCTTTCCCGAGTGTCATATCTTCAGAAACCAGGCAAGGGGGAGTAATCTGGATATCTGGGAGGCCTGAAGGCTCAAAGGTAAAAGGTAAAAGATGGTTTACTTGGAACCCTGACAATATCAGGGTTAAGGTTTTCCCCAGGAAGTGACCCATTCCTGAGAACGCTCAGTTATTGGGATCCCAGTAGATGATCTTCTGTCAGAGGAGATACCTTCATAATACACTTGCTTCCAATAGATTTAAAGGAAAAGTCATAATTTTCTTTGTTTGGCAATGTACTTAATGATGTGGTTGGTGCATCTCCAGAAGAACATTTCTTTCTATATTGCAAGGTGCTTTTTTCTAAGGTGCTTCTGGCCCTCCACATCTTTCATGAAATAATAGGAAAGACAGATCAGCCTACCTGATTAATTGGGGAGTAACTTTTTCCGTAGTTAAAAAAGGAGGTCACTTGCTTAATCTGACCAATTAATCAGTGGAATGCAGCAACCCTCACGATAATAGCTCTGGCCATTTCCAGTGTGGTTTTTATGGATAGCCAAAGGGCAACAAACAATTTTATCTCAACCACATCTTTTTTTGAAATGCAAAAACAAAACTCAGCAGCATTCAGTCTGGGGTGACATAGACATGCAGCCAACTGTCTCTTGCTATGTTATTTTGGAAATAAGTAATGTTTGTGTAAGGAATATATAGAGCTGTTAAAAGGGAAAGGCAAGGGATAAGCCATTACAAGAGATCTTGGAGAAGAATTTACACAGCCCAAAGACTGAGCTGAGGTGTGAAAAAAGAAACCCAAAATAACCTGCCTTGATTTTGTTTCATAAGAGACAGAAAACTTAAGGCAGGCTTTCAAGATTGTTGTAAGTTTTTTGAAGTAGGCCAAGTCAAGGAAAGACGGCACCATAGGGATTGAAGAATGCTACTTTATTGTTGCAGGATATAATAACAGAATCTTGAATCTACCTGGCATTGCTACCTAGGTCAAACACAAAGAAGCTTAATAGCCTCTATGAACTGAAAACTTGATCAAGGTTCCAAACTGCAGACAGAAATTTCAGATGTTAAACAAACAAGTTCTCCCAGCTGAGAATATAGGTTAGCAAGATCGGCAAGCCCAGCCCCTCTTTTCCACATGGTTTTAATTTTGTACAGAATGACCAAAAATGTGTATTATAGAATTTATTCAAGAGAATGCAGTTCAGTAATGTCTTTGCATAAAGTAAACGTTGTTATTATGCATAAAATTTTATATGGAGATGTTGCAAAAGACAGTTCAATGTTCAGTTTCAAGCAGTTAGCCATTCTTCTTCATCTGAGTGTAAAACAGAATCTCCACCTTGCTGATATCAGAAATAAAAGTTTGAGTTTGGTATGTTTGTACATCCTCAAAGCCAGGTATATTTGTAAATACTTGACTTACCTTCTGCATCCATGCAAATGCTCCTCTTTTCTACATATAACAGTTATTTTGTGTTAGTTTAGGACAGGGGCAGAGGTGGGCTGCACTTTCTTTAACAGAGGGTTCGCTGGTTGTGAATATGCGTGCACTCCAACAAGCCAGAAAGCAAGTTATAAATGGATAGCATAGAACAGAGTTGGGTGGGCGGCCCAGCCAGCGATCAGAGCTAAGGGTTCGCCCGAACCCTTGCAACCATGCAGCAGCCCACCACTGGGCAAGGGTGTCAAACTCGATTTCATTGAGGGCCGCATCAGGGTTGTGTTCAATCTCAGGAGGCTGGGTGGGTGTGGCCAGGGTAGGTGTGGCCAGCTGAATGTCATTCATATCGGAGGTGCCGGTGGTGGCCTGAGCGCTCTGCTAGCGAAAATGGAGCTCCGTTTTCACTGGCAGAAGGTTGCAGGAGGCCATAGGTCGAAAACGGAGCTTGGAGGGCCGCACGCAGGTCTCCTGAACTCCATTTTCTCTGGCAGAGACACTGTGGGCCAGTCCTTCATTGTTTCCAGGGCAGCCCCACGGGCCAGATCTAAGCACCCCATGAGCTGAATCTGTGGTTTAGGGTAATCAGAATAGCAAGCAAAATTGCCCTTTTCTCAAAATATAGCTCTGCAGGGCTTTATGCAAGGAGAAAGTGTTGTGAGCGCACAATAATCCCAGCATCTACAATAAAAATGAGTGGCTAGTCCTCAGTGAGCACATAACGAAAAAAGGAGAATGTAGTGGTTCTGATCTGGAATATTACAGTTGCAATAGCACTTCCAGAACTCTTTATTGTTCTAACAGGACAATGGTGACTGGGAGAAGAATTGTTTCATTCTGCCAGCTTCGTTCAAAACAATTTTTTTCTAGAGATTAGCAATTTATTTATTTATTTATTTATTTATTTATTTATTTGTTTGTTTGTTTGTTTGTTTGTTTGTTTCCATTTCTATACCGCCCTTCTCCAATTAGGACTCAGGGCGGTGAACAGCCAAAGTAAAAAACAGAACATACAAAATTTAAAAAACAGTTTAAAATAATTAAATATTTTGGCCGTAAATTAAAACAATCCGATTTAAAATCAATTTAAAATTTAACTCAAGCCAGCCCAGCTAGTTGAAATAAATAGGTTTTCAGGGCCCGACGGAAAATCCGGAGGTCTGTTATTGTACGTATCTCTGGGGGGAGGTTGTTCCAGAGGGTGGGCGCCGCCACAGAGAAGGCTCTCCCCCTGGGGGTCGCCAGCCGACATTGTCTGGCGGACGGCACCCGGAGGAGGCCCACTCTGTGCGAGCGTACTGGCCGGTGGGAGGCTATTGGTGGCAGAAGGCGGTCTCGTAGATATCCCGGCCCTAAGCCATGGAGCGCTTTAAAGGTGGTCACCAACACGTTGAAGCGCACCCGGAAGACCACCGGGAGCCAGTGCAGCTCGCGCAGGAGAGGTGTCACATGGGAGCGCCTCGTCGCCCCCATAATCCCCCGCGCGGCCGCGTTCTGGACCAGCTGGAGCCTCCGGGTGCACCCCAGGGGGAGCCCCATGTAGAGAGCGTTGCAGTAGTCCAGGCGGGAAGTGACGAGTGCCTGAGTGACTGTGCGTAGGGAGTCCCGATCTAGAAAGGGGCGTAACTGGCGTATCAGGCGAACCTGATAAAAAAAACCCCTGGCCACGGCCGTCAAATGATCTTCTAAAGACAGCCGTGCGTCCAGGAGGATGCCCAAGTTACGAGCCCTCTCCGTGGGGGCGAGTGATTCACCCCCAATAGCCAGCGATGGCATCAGCTGGCTATATCGGGATGCCGGAAGCCACAGCCACTCGGTCTTGGAGGGGTTGAGTCGGAGCCTGTTTCTCCCCATCCAGACCCGCACGGCCTCCAGGCACTGGGACATCACTTTAAGGGCATCGTTGGGGTGGCCTGGGGTGGAGATGTACAGCTGGGTGTCATCAGCGTACTGATGGAACTCCACCCCAAAGCCACGGATGATCTCACCCAGCGGCTTTACATAAATGTTGAACAGAAGGGGCGAGAGGACCGACCCTTGTGGCACCCCACAAGCAAGGTGCCTCGGGGTCGACCGCTGCCCCCCTGTCAACACAGATTGCGACCGGTCAGAGAGGTAGGAGGAGAACCACCGCAGAACGGTGCCCCCCACCCCCAACCCTGCCAACCGGTGCAACATGATACCATGGTCGATGGTATCAAAAGCCGCTGAGAGGTCTAACAGGACCAGGATAGAGGAGCAACCCCTATCCCGAGCCCTCCAGAGATCATCCACCAACGCGACCAATGCCGTTTCCGTGCTGTGCCCAGGCCGGAAGCCGGACTGGAGCGGGTCTAGATAGACAGCTTCATCCAGGTACCGGGGAAGCTGTTGCGCTACCACACTCTCAACAACCTTCGCAACAAAGCGAAGGTTGGAGACTGGACGATATTTAGCCAAAACAGCCGGATCCAGAGAGGGCTTCTTGAGGAGGGGCCTCACAACCGCTTCTTTCAAAGCGGCCGGTAGGACCCCCTCACTCAAAGAAGCGTTAACAATCTTCTGGAGCCAGCCTCGTGTCACCTCCCGGGAAGCCAGTACCAACCAGGAGGGGCACGGGTCCAATAAACATGTGGTCGTGTTCAGCCGTCCCAGGACCCTGTCCATGTCCTCGGGAGCCACAGGATCGAACTCCCCCCAGATAACACTCTCAAGACCTGCCTCAGTCATCCCGTCCGGACATACCCATTCAGAGGCCAGCCCTTCCCGAATCTGAGCGATTTTGTCATACAGATATTGCACAAAATCCTCAGCTTCATTTGCATGAAGTCGCTGACTAGAATTCTTAACTGGGTGGGCAGGTAGTATTGAGTCTGTATGGATGCCATCTTTCATTCTACTTTATATTGTTCAACTGATTGATGTTGTACTTTTGTACATTAAGGCCTGTTACTATGGGACAAAATTTGTGTTTTATAATGGAAATATTATGCTTAGATGTATATTAATGTAGTTTCTTTCTGCACATTTCTTTTAGGGATAGGATGGGTTTATGTATTGTGGAAGATACTAGTTTGATTTTGGCTTGCTGTCTTGTGTGAGTCTGGCTACAATGATCGATGGTTTAGCATATTGTATGAACTCAGTTCTGGTTAAAATCAATAAACCACAGTGTAATGTGATAGGTGAACTATATCTTGATGCTGATTTCCGTCAAATACTTAGCTTTGTGAGTTATATATTTGCAAAGTCAGAAAAAGTAATATTGGATTTCACGTTGAACTTCAAGTATTTAGCCTATAGCAATGTTATCTTATTCTCTCATATATATTTTTTTAAAAACTATACTTGCTGGGTGGGATCATCTGAAGGGCTGGAGTTAACTGTCCTCACAACTGATGACTTTCATAATGAATTTCAGTCTGGATACAATCCAGTTCAATCCATCTGATAAGAATGAACAGAAACTTAAAATGGAAGCCGTTGTGTAGATGGAGTCCTACAATTTGAAATTTATGCTGTTGTAAACCATCCTTGCTCTGCAAACGTCTAATGTTTATATGTCGAGTTTCCCTTGAGAATGACATTGAATCTTCATTTGGTTCAGAATTTTGCTACAGTATTGTAATTTTGACAGGTTTAAATGTGTGAAACATACCAATTCTTCAAGATTAATGCTACTGTTCCATCTTGAATATTTGCCAAAGTAGGAAAGGAAGATATAACCTGAATGAATAAATAGTAAGAGTTCTTTACTCATTTCCGAGCTTAATTCTGAATTTGCCTCTACAGTTCTAAATATATTGAGATCCAAATACTAAAAGAACATCATCCCCCAATAATACACTATTAAGATATTTAGCTGAATTCCTTTTCTAACAACCCCCAACTGATAAAATATATAAGCTTATTCAAAAGAAAAAGTTTTTTTTTTTTGAGTGAAACCTCACTTTTGAACAACTCCCTTTTCTATGTCTTCGTACAATAGCCAGAGTTGGTCGAATGGGGTTAGTGACAAATATTGTAATGAACTAACTAAAATCTGTTGGGATGAGCACCTGCCCACAGATTCATTCATGAATTGAGTAAATCCTATGACTCTCTATGGACCTACTATGATTACTGTACATGTCTTACTTTATTGCGTGTCTATTAGATGGCAAAACCTCCATATCGTAGGTTAAGCATTTTATGAGAATAAGGACATTTATTAGTTTTGATCTATTTTTACTGTCAACTAGACAATCCGTGAAGCCTTGAGTCATCCTTTCAGAAATATTTCCTTATCAGATTCCTCAACATCTTCAACAATGGCAGAGGTCCTAATGCATCGACTTCACTGGAAAAGCTGGGATACATTTAGAGATATATTTGCGTTGAAAACAGCCCATATTTGTATAGCACAGTCAAACGTGTATGATATTTATATTGTGTATATTTTGTATTTGGTATTATACCATAAACTGTTTAATAATTTTTATGCTATAAAAAGTTGTATAAAATACACCAAATTTTAGTTCTGTGGGAGTCATGAGGATTTTAAATACAAAATGTCCTTTAGGTCTCAGTTCTTTTCTCCTTACTGTCAATGTGAAGTGCTGTATGAGTTCTTATATTGGCATGTGTGAGATATCATCAATGAATGGATGATATACCCAGTTATGCATTTCTATCCCTCGTGAGACAGGTGATGTGATGGAGATTCTGACTTGATGTCTGGTGTCTAGTAAGATCTGGATGGAGAACAAACCAGGACTGGATCATAGAAAGGCAGACTAGCTATGAGTGCAGAAGCTTTTAAACTCCAGAGGTATATATCATCTTTAATACTGGATAGAATGATGTTCCCAATGATAGAACTGGTTTCCATCTTGAAGGTTCTGCTGGACTCACTGTTTCTATTTGAGCAGCAGAATTAAAACCATGGCCAGGAGAGCATTTCCACAATTACATCTCAAGTGCCAATTGCAACCCCTCCTGAATCAGAAGCATTGGGCATAGTTATGCATGCCCCCATCAGCACCCCCCCCCCCCATGATTAGACTATTGCAATTTTCTTTACACAGAGTTTATACCTGAAGATCATGCAGCTTAAACTGGTTCGGTTTGCAGTGGCTCAGGCAGGGTGGCGATTGGAGATTGAACTGCGTAACACCTCTATTTTGAGAACTCCACTGGCTTCCAGTCAAATTCTGGGTGCAATTCAAAGTGCTGGTTATCACATTTAAAATCCACATTACTCAGGGAATGGCTGTCTGTAAAATGCCTGCTTAGAAGGGAATCTGCCTGTCCAATAAGAGGCTCTGTTGGACAAGCCGTCCCGTTAAAGATCTATGAAGGAATGTCATTGAGACTTCCATAAAAGTCATCTCAGTTGTACATTCCTCCTATGGTACAATTTGTCCTCACATATAAGAACCATTTCCTCCCTAATGAGTTTTGCAAAGAAATAAAAACTTGGCTCTAAGAGAGCATATTTGTGGAAATGTTAGGTTTTTTAAGAATCACTCCTGCTGTTTAGTACTACATTAATGTACATTTTTTACTGTTCTTCTCGTTTACTTGTCGTATGTCACTCATAGCTGTCTGGAGTACAGTGGCATAGAAATATCAATAGTAAATAGATTTTAAAACTGACAAAGCAAGAAAGGAACACAAACTTTTAAAAATATAAGCTTAACATTTTTAAAAAATATTTTACAAAATATATCAGTTTTCATTATAGTTCACTTCTTTCCTCAAAGATATTTTTTCCTTTCAAATAAATAAATGAATTATTTAATGAGCAACATACTTTTTATTCATCAAATGAATGAACATGAACCCATCTCATGAAAAACCAGCACATAAGTCTCTGTTCTCTTTTAACTTATCTAAATTGGGTGTCGCTGAAAGTGGCAAAAAAGATAATTACTTGGCTGTCCTCCCAACCCAAAGACTATTACATTTAGTGAAACTGCACAGTATCTATTGAGTATTAGTTATTTTTTCATCCATGTTTCCTGTAAAAACATGACACTGATAAAACTGGCAATTCTGGATTTTTTTTGTCTGGCTCTTAGGAAGAAGCAGCTTCTTGGATGAGAAGCAAAACGTCTTCAAAGAAAAACCAGAAAGTCCAGTTGCCTCTTTAAAAAGCACCTTTGGGACAACCATGATTTGGATCACTGGGAATCTCCATAGACATAGTGAGGTGAAAAATCTGGAGATCTACCATCTTTTTTTTCTGAGAACAGTTCTTCTTTCTTGGCACAGATCTTCTTCAGCTGTTATGTTTTTATGGAATAGTTTATGAATTTCCTTTGATGACAGGTACATCCAATGAGTTCAGGGGTGGGATGCTACCGGTTTAACAACCAGTTGCTAAGCGCACATGCGCAGCTTGGAGAAAACTCACCTTCCGCATTGCTGCCGACAAGAAAAACAGCTGAGGTATGGCAATCCACTCTGCTACGCCGATCAGCTGAGCTTTGGAAGTGGAAATATAGGTGAGTATAATGCAGGTGGGCCCACTTCAAAATTGGAGCGAACCGGTTCGTTCACGGCTGAAAGTCAGAGCTAACAGGTCGCCCAAACTGTAGAATCCCACCACTGAATGAGTTGCTTCCAATGAGGGTCTTTATAATTTCAGATAAAGTTTTTAGGAACTATATGCTTTTTGCTCCCATGTCATTCTCCTCTTTCTTATCTCCAGCCACTTTCTCTTCTTGGCATTCTGTACATTATTCCTTGCTGCCTCTACCGGTATTTCAAACTCTGAAGTCCTATAGAGCCACCAGTTCTAGATAACTCTAGTATTTGCATGAGGTTGACAAGATGTAGAATCGGTCTTTGTATTCTGTTCCATTTTTGTTACCTTCAAAGAGGGAGCGTGTTGTTTTGGTTGTAGTTCCGGTTCTAATTTGTGCTTCCCAACCAGCTTTGAAATTGAATTTGGCGGTATAAAGCAATTTATTAAGAAATGTTTGCAAAGGAAGGTTGTTAATGAATGTCTCTTCTTGTAATGCTTGCTCTTCAGAGAACGATTCTAGACCTGTCAAATTTTCCAGCAACTTTAATAACAGCAGTCAATCATTGTGTTCAGAAAAGAGCTCAAGTTAATGCCAGGTCCAACTTCTTCAAGCTCAGTGAATTTACTAAGGAGAATGCTGGTGGAAGAAGAGGCTGTTAGTAGTGAATTTTTCAGTGTTTGTGTATTTGTTCTTGCTTTTTTTAGTGGGAGTGCAGCGAAAGTGTTAATAAGCTTGTTGTCCTCTTCAATGCTCTGATGGTGCTTTAAATGTCCTTTACTAAACATTTGTGGTACTAATGACAAAATATATTTTGAATCAATGCACAATTAATACTACTTCTTGCAAAGAATACTTCATTTCCACATTATTTTTGCTATTTCCCTACATTCAAAACTATTTTTTCCAAACAGATCAGGATGGTGTGAAATTCTTCCCTTCTTCCCAGCACAAGTTCAGCTAGTGTAGTTTATTGCCGAATAGGGATTTAAACCTGGCTATCCTCAAGCATTATGTGCTTAAGTGGGTTTTTTTTTTTAATCTTAACTTTTACCTGAATAGAAAACTGATCTATACATGTCTGCTAACAAGTGAGCAACTGAATTGTGCAGTTTCATACAGAGTGACCACTAGGCCAATCTTGCACATATTTATACAAATGTCTCATTGTTTACGGGGGTTTACTCCCAGAAAATGTGCAAATGATTACAGTACAGGCTAAATTACATAATTAGCCATGGGAATAGGTATGGGGGATGGAGAACACATTTGGTCCCCAGCATTCCTATCTTGATACTAAAACTCTCCTGTCTATCTGTCTGTCGGATGGGCAAAAGTAAATATAGGGAAAGTAGGGAAGAGAAAACGGAAAGGAAAAGTGGGGGAAAGAAAAGGGGAAAAAGAAAAAAAAGGCATTGTCTTCTGACTCCCTTTGGTGCAGTAGAATAAGGCATTAACATCAAACCTCAACTTTTTACTTTCACATAATTGTAAAGTAACCATTTCTATAACAACAAACCTCTAATCGGTGAAACCCAAAAACAAAGTTTCATTTTTTTCCCACCTCAAGCACAAAGTCCAGAAGCGGTTTCCAACTAGAAATAAAAATATTTCTTTTTTTCCTTGATCGAAACAGACAATTTAGCCATCTCTGTTAACTTCATCAGTTTTTGCAGCCATTCATCCATTGTGGGGATCGAGGTGACCTTCCATTTCTGTGCATAAAGTAATCTTGCTGCCGTCAACATATATAACATCAGAGTTACACATTTTTTCCCAGGTTTTTTTCCATTAAACCCAAAAGAAAAGTGTCTGGTTTTCTCTTTATATTCACTTTTAAAAATTTTCTGTATGAACCCTACTCCAATATTTCTTTGCTTTATCACACATCCACCATAAATGATAAAAAGTCCCTTCTTTACATTTCCAACCTCCCTCCCTTCCTTCCTCTCTTCCTCCAAAACTAACTAGGTGCCTCAGTAGCTAAGACACTGAGCTTGTTGATCAGAAAGGTCGGCAGTTTGGCGGTTTGAATCCCTAGTACAGGTCTCCTGCGTGAGCAGAGGGTTGGACTAGATGACTTCCAAGGCAGGGATGCTATTCAGCAGGTGTTCTGCCCCAGCTCCAGATTTCTGATTATATTGACACACACCAACGGTCCTTATCAAATTTATTAAGTAGCAAGAATAAACAAGACCGGCAAAAGTTGGCAACCAGCCCAGAAAACAAGATATGATAAACCAAACTACTCTGATAATAATACGAGCTGTTTTCAGCAAGAACGCACGAGCTGTGTGCGACTTAAATAGGCTAAGGGAGTGGCCAATTATCCTCAAGCCCTACTCTCGAGTAGACCTCTTCCTCCTGAGTAGCCACTCCTGCCTTTTGGCAGCCCTGCGTGCTCGAGCATTGAGGAGAGGCTCCTCCACTTCGCTCTCTCCACTTGAAGGAGCCTCTGGAAGTTCTGAAGGCCCTGGCTAAGTCTCTGCCTCTGGCACCACATCTTCTTCAGCCTCCTCTCTGGCCAACGCGAGCGCCAGCTGCGCAGGCTGCTGGCGCAACCCCACACCAGCCTCCTCGTTGTTGGGATCAGCAACGATCCACGCAGGCCGCTGGCAGGCCACAACAGCAGGTTCTGAAGAACCAGTACAGAAATTTTGAGTAGTTCGGAGAACCAGCAAATACCACCTCTGGCTGGCCCCAGAATGGGGTGGGAAAGGAGATTTTGCAATATCCTTCCCCCAGGAGTGGGGAGGGAATGGGGATTTTGTAGTATCCTTCCCCTGGAGTAGGGAGGGAATGGAGTTTTTGCAGTATTCTTCCCCTGCCATGCCCACCAAGCCACGCCCACAGAACCGGTAGTAAAAAAACATTGAATTCCACCACTGCTCCAAGGTCCCTTCCAACTCTTTGTTACTGTTACTGACTTTGCTTAGCCGCCTAAGTGTTGCCTCTTATAAGGCTGAACTTTGATGGCATAACTTGGGCTTTCAGGATTGTTTCTCAGGCACTTCCTGCCTTTATTCCCACCCTTATTTTTTGGGAAGAGAACACTACAGATGAAAATCACAATTTCGGTAGTATAATTTCAGGAGCTGGAGGGCTGCCAACAGGGTGATGATGGTCTGCTGACTCCTGATTAAAAGCAAACAAAGCCCAGGCCAGCTGGAATTGCAAGAAAGTGGGCTATAACTTGCACAAATAAATAAATTACTCAAAATGTAGGGCAAAAGTGGAGTGCCGGGGAAGAAATGACGAATTGAAGGTGGCTCTGCTAAAAGCAAAGCTGACAACCATAGCAGAATGAAGAGCTGGTTCTTCCTAATTCCTCTCCAGATAAAGAGAGAACTTGAGATCTCCCGTGTTTCAGACAGTTGCTTCTTGCAAGGAGACGGCAAGACGATGGTTTCTAGCCGGTTTAGAACACTGGGAAACAAGGGCAAGCAGTTTTCGCTCAAATGGCAGTCAGAACCTTTATGGACACTGGGTTTGCTTATTTCCTTTTATAATCACTTCTGGAAATTACTAGTTAATGGCTTTTCTACTATTAGAAACCTTTGGATCAACAGCTTTTAAAGCAGCACGTGTGTTTCCTTTAAACTTTGGCTAAAGAAGTTTTGAAAAGAATAGAATGGAATGGAATGGAATGGAATAGAATAGAAATCCAGGAGAACTGGTAGTGGAAATTTTGAGTAGTTCAGAGAACCGGCAAATACTACCTCTGGCTGGCCCCAGAGCAGGGAGGGAATGGGGATTTTGCAGTATCCTTCCCCCGCAATGCCCACCAAGGCATGCCCACCAAGCCACACCACACCACGCCCACCAAGCCATACCCAGAGAACCGGTAGTAAAATAATTTGAATTTCACCATTGCCTGAGATTGATCTGAAAAGTGGATTTAAAAATTACAGGCTATAATACGGATATGGGAAAAAATGTTACACTAGCTGATGTCTTAATAATTAAAAAGGATATACAAATAACAAACAAAAAAAAGTGACTTGGATAACTTTCCTATACTGGATTTACAAATGAGATCTATTCAAGCTTTTAAAAATTTTGTGAAAAGGCACAAAGAAAAAATGAAAACAAATCAAATTCTATGACATTATTTGAAGGACGTAAATTGAAGGACATTAGTTGAAGGGATTAAAGATCAAGATTGTTAAAAGGAAGGAATATAAAGTTTATTTATTTGATCAAGGTTAAAATAGATATGTTGTTATCTCTGGTGACTCTTAATGGACTTTGCTAATCAGGATGAGGCTCTAAGGATTTGTTTACAGATAAGAGATGACATATGGGAAAAAGATCATTTGTTGTATTTTAAGAAATGAGAAGTTACTAAAATTGTTTATCCTTGTTATGATGGAGTCATTTCTTTACATATCTATTTTTTACTATGTTTTTTCTTTTCCATACTTTCTAATTTTTATTTGTTTAGCTTATATTCATTTTTATCTTTTAAATTGTAATGTTTAATAAAATTACTATTAAAATAATGTACAGCAGAAGTAAAATGAGACATAGAATAGAGCATAAAAATGTTTTCTTCATTAAAGGTAAGATCTTAAAGATCAATCCACCAGCTGAGATAGTGAGAAGCACAAGTTGAGATTACAGTATATAACTTATCTTTCCACCTTGCTGCCTGGCTTCTGTATTTTATTGTGAAAGAACGGACAACCTTTTGACTATTTGTTGATTAACATCTCAAAAGGCAAATAAAATAGCTTGAGTATATTAAATACCTGAAGTCTGAGTAATCATGATAGACTTCAAGAGTAATTGGTAAGGTCTGCAGAATTGCACTTCTCCTAATGAAACCTGGCCAAGAGAAATGCACGTGTCTGGGAAAGGAAGATAATGAGACAATGATAGAGAATGGGGTGAGAAATGACAAGCATGGGAAGGCAGGTTTAATGGGGGGTTATGGCGAAGGGTTTCAGGAGAAAGATGGAAGAGTGGAGTTCGGGCTAGAACATGAATGAGAAAAGAGGACCTGAGGAAGAAAACAAGAAAGCAGAGAATTATATGAGAAACAAGGGAAATTACATCTGTATATGGCATATTCATTTCAGGACAGTTTCATCTTGAAATCTAGAAATGAAAGGAAAACTATTATGAGGAAAGAAAATATAAGTACCGTGTTTCCCCCAAAATAAGACCGGGTCTTATATTAATTTTTGCTCCAAAAGACGTATTATGGCTTATTTTCCGGTTAGGTCTTATTTTGGGGGAAATACAGCAGTAAATGCCTCCGTCTGCTGACGATCTTAACTGGGGCTTATTTTTGGGGTAGGATTAGGGCTTATATTACGAGCATCCTGAAAAATCATGCAAGGGCTTATTTTCCGGTTGGGTCTTATTTTCAGGGAAACAGGGTAGGTTATAGGTTCAAGGTAAGAGAAGGTGAGAATAAGAAATAGATGAACCCTAGAATCTTGAGCAGGATCAAGGTCTTACAAGAGAGGGGTAAGATTAAGAGCATAATTTTGGGTTAGCAACTTAAGAGCAGCATCTTTGTGTAGTGAAGGAAGCTGCTTTGAAGGCTGGGAATTAAAATAAGTGACAATGGAGGTCCATGGGAACCTGGAGAAAGAATCATTCTCCTCCCGCCCTGCCCCCCAGACTATAACCTACTGATTCCATGAGTGTTACTACTAAGTGTATAGACACGGCTAATAGTCTGTAACAATCATTTGGGTTATTATTGCATGATACTTTGCACATTTAAGTGAAATTAGAATGACACCAGACAACCTGCGATTCATCTTTTGAGAGATATTTCCTTATCTAACATAGACACAGAAAGACCACAAGCAAAAAAAAAAAAAAAACCCAGTGGTCGCAGGAGTGACTTCCAATTTTCTGCTGGCTTCCACATTGCCTTTGTCAGAAATCATGATAACACGACCACAGCTAATTTCAGCAGTGTTGCAGTGCTCACCCGTTTGCCAAAACAACTGGTGTGAAGTTGCTGTCAGTTGTATAGGTGCAGGGGCCAGAGGTGGGGGTCCACACAACCTACAGGTTTCGGTGAAGTGTAGGGAAGATGGCCCTGAAACAGCCACAATTTCCCCAAATTTCATTCCCATGGGAGTCATGAGTCCATGTAATCTGTAAATTAGTCCATTTGAGTTACCTTGCTTCAATAATGTATGCCCTATTATCTTCACATTTTGTCCAACTGAAGGTTACAGGCACAATATTTTAGCAGTAAAAAGATTATTCTATGCAATTCTGAAATCAGTTTGTTTTTCTCTTCTCTATTAATTTTTTAAAACAGAAATAACTGACTAGTATATCTTTTTAATTTAATTTGCATTTAAGCCCAGGAAAAGCCTCCTAGGTATTCAATCTGACTTCTGATGACTTCCTAATACAGAAAGTTTGCCATTTGCCTTCTGGATTTTTTATTTTTCAGCCCCCTTCCTAACTTATTGTCTTTTTAAAAAATTTTTCCTGGAATTCTCCATCCATATACTAAGCAGATCTGGCTGCTTAGGGGTTAAATTATCAGTCAAGGTCATCTAAATGTTGCCGGGTGGCTTTCAAAAAGGGGCCTAAAATAAAAACCCAAATACGAATCTCTGTACTTATCATATTCCCAATCCTTCTCAAAATTAAAGAACTTTACTTTAGGTTCAGTGAAACCATGAAAACAGCCCACCTCATTTGAAGAGCCGAACCCGCACCTTTGAACTACCAACATAAGCGCGGGGCTGTTTACTGGCTAATAAACTTGGCTACTTTTGCCTTAGCAAGGGTCACTATCCCCTTCCCAACTTTCGCTTCCCAACAACTCGCCACGGAGACGACTCTGCATTTCAGGCTGGCTGGCTGAACCGTTTAGCCTTTGTATTTCGACGGCAAGATGAACGACGGCGACAAAATCAGCAAAAAAACAAAACAAAACCCAACAACCCTCCCTTGGCGTTTAAGGTAGCGCTTTGCCTTTTTTTTTTTTTTTTTTTTTTTTTGCCTTCTCTCCGGGTGCGATGCACCGCGGGAGAATCGGGAGTCTCAAAATACGCCTTTGGCACAAAGCGCCCGCCGGGGAAAATCTCCTTTTCCTGCTAGGTTCCCGCTCCCTTTCTTTTTCTTTTTTTTCCACGCCTGGAATTCGGGGATCGTGGAGAGCTTTTCGGAAGAAGGCGCGGAGGGAGAAGACTCCGCGCTCCTCCGACCTCTCCTGGTCTACTGAAGAGGCGCCGCTTTCTCCTTCCCGGAGGCCCCCAGCAAATAGTTGCGCGGGGAGCGAGGCGAAGAGGGCGCTCGCAGAAAGCATCCTCCGCTGAGCCACAGGGACCTCCCCGCTCCCTGGGGTCGGGGGGGGGGGGGGGTTCTCGCCTCTCTCTCTCCCGCCTAAGTCTTCCCTCGGCAGCCACCCAGCCGCCGTCAAGAGCACACCCTTTCTCCTCCCCCTCCCCGGCTTCCCTTGCGCTCTCGGCACGCACGCACCGACGGAGGGAAGTGAATGGGGAATCAAGAGGCTGGAGTGCGCGGCAAGTGGCTGCTCCTTACAAATGAGCCTCCAGGCAGCTTTATCTCCCCACCCTCTCCCGGCCGAAAGAGGAGGGGCGGCGAAATGTGGCCGCTCGCTGCGTCGGAGGAGGAGGAGAAGAGGGGAGGAGGGGATTTGTGGGGGGGGGGGGAAGAGGAGCAGTGGCCCGTGCGCGCCTCTTGTTCCCGGTGTGATTTGCAGCCAATCATCAGTAGGTGTCCACATCCCCGCATCCTCCTCACCTCCTCGGCGCTGCGGAGCCTTCTCACTCCTCGCACCCCCCCCGTTCCCCTCCGCCTCCTCGCTTCCTTCCCCTCCTCCTGCAACCACACACACGCAGGCACGCACAAACAGCGAGGGGGAGAGCGAGTCCCCCCGGCTGCCACCCTCCCTCCATCGCACACAGCGACAGGAGAGACGGACGGAGCGCAGCGCGCAGGGAGAGACCACCGAGCACCGCCGCCAAGCGCTCTCACACATTCATGCGCGCACACACACACACACACACACATTCAGTGCCTGCTCTTCCCTCTTCCCCCTCCCTTCCCTCCGCCTTTCTCTGCAACCAGAAAAAAAGAGGCACTTACAGGTATTTGCTTAGTGGATCGGAGTCTTTATTTCTTTCCCACCAAGCCTCCCCACCCCCAACCCGCATCACCGCCCTGTACAGTTTGTTTACAAGTATCAAAGTTGTAATTGAGGAGCGGCCAAAGAAAGACACCTCGGGATATTTTTCTTTTCTGTGGTTTTTTTTTTTTTTACCCTCTCCTTTGTGTTAGGGAGTGATGTGCAACTAAATAAAGACAAGCAGGCGGGTTAAACGTCTGCAAATCCAAGCCCCCAGTCCCCCCCAAAACACAGAGACTGGTAAGTGATTGTTTTTGGTTCTTTCTTTCTTCCTTCCTTTCTCTCTTCCCCCTTCCCCCCTTCATGCGCGCTCTTTCGCTCCCTCTCTTTTCCGCCTCTTGGACCGCTGGGATTGTTAAAGTAGATGAATGCTAAGCTTCAGCAATAAAAGGCGCTGCTCTATTAATTTATTAATTAATCTGCACCAGCCCCTCCTCCTGAATGTTAAATATGACCTTTGATCTCTCTGTCTGTAGCAGAACAGAAATGCAGTATTGAACATGAACAGTCACATTGATTTAAACAGTGAGAGAATCGTGGATTCTGAGCTGCTTTTAATTTTCTTTTTAATCTGGCTATAGTTTTAATATTGAAAAAAAAAATCAATAGCTGCGCTTTAGACTTCTCTCGCGCTCCAGAGATAACATCGATTAAACAATAATGACATGGTTGGTGGCACCATTATATTTTTCCCCCTCGTTTCTGGTAGCCATAAACCTAAGGAGATTTGGCGGCGGTGGGGGGTGGGCTGCTGGGGTGAGAGAAGAGGTTGGAATTGTAGGAAAGAGGTTTGTGAAAGCAAAGCCACTTTAAGGCTGTGAAAAAATAGGGCATGAACGTTCAGTCTCCATAGCCTTCCCCCCCCCCTTTACATTCAACATTAGAACCTTTTACCAATCCAGCACTTTACCTAACCCTTAACCAACAAAGCGACTTCTATTAAATACTTGCTATAGTTTCCTTTAAAATAGTGGGGTTTTTTTTTAAGTATTCTATTATGCATGGTGACCTGCAATCCTGTTTGTGTGTGGGAATAGTAGGATTTGCCACCAAATCCCTCCAGGGAGCAATGTTTTTTTTTTTTCCTTTTCTTTTTCCTGCTGTGAAAATGCAAAGGTGGCTGTGTTCTCATTAAAGGCTTTTAGCATTCAAGGGTGCAGATTGACCTCCTAGTCTAACAAGACTGAGGTGTGTTTTCTTACCTTTGCTTTCCTTTCCTCTTGATTGGTTTCCCCAACCATAGGGGTTTTTTTAGTAAGGTTCAGCTAGATGTCTGCGTGCTTTTGTAGCTGGTAGGTTGGGCTAGATATAGTTCATTGGTCTAATCATGATAGTAATTAGTATAATTGATAAGTACTTTTCACCTGTAGGAATGGTGTGAAAACTGTTTTAGGCCCTCCAGGCTGTCTCAGCATTTAATTTACAATACTGTAAAAAAAATCCTGTTTTTTTATATACATACATATCTACAGTATATTTAAAAAAATTCGTGTATATATAGAGAGAGTATTCAACTGGGTTAATGCTTTCTTTTACTTTCTATATATTGCAACTCGGTCTGATCTGCAAACTAAAATCCTCCCAACAATTATTTTAAGTATGACTTGGGAGTGATAAACACTATAACATCTTCCAGCCTATAGATTGTTGTATTACACTGAACAGGTAATGTTCAGCCTTCACAAACCTTAAGAATAGCACTTCCAGTCTCTGTGAGGTGGCATATGCATATTTTTAAATGAACATAAACCTGGGTTCCATGCTTAACTTGATTGATAAATTAACCCATAAATTACTCAAAAAACGGTGGGGTTCACACAACACCCAATGCCATAAAAAACTAATGAAGGTTAAAGCTAACAAAACTTTGCTGACCCTCTTTAAGTGTGTCATAAACATACAAATTTATTCCTCATATACATCCACAGGTATGGACCTGTGCAAAGAACAGAGAGCCTGTTGTCTGCAGCCTTCCTGACTGGAGATTAAACCTGTTTAGGAACCGATCAGGGTTTAGTTGCGAGGCGTGAGGTTGGCCCCTGGGAAATTGCTTTCCTATCTATTACTCTGGTGCTTAATTTCTGGCTAAGAAGGGCATCGCCTTCACCAAGAGCCTTGCCTTTGAGACATCTAGCACCAATTCTGCTGAGACCCAGACCCAAAGGACAAAAGTGGCAGCTAACAAACCTCTCCAGATTCCAGTATATCAAGATCTGTGCAGCTTTACCCCACTGAGGAAGGAGGGGAGGCTCCGAGGGGCACAGGGGGAAGCCTTGCCATACTTTTGTTATTTTTAACCCCTGGAGGATACTCGTTTTCCCCTCTCCTGTACTATTTGATACTTTCCTCCGGCAATCCGGCTTGTTCCCACCTTCCCTAACGTTCAAGATGCCCTCCGGTTAGAGGATTTGGAGCCTCTCGCCACCCATCATTTGCATGTGTTTAGCCCTCCAATTGCCCTTTCTCCCTTGGCATTTGTCGGCCCTTCCCTTCCCTCCCCTCCCTCTCCCTCCTTCCCCTCCCCCGCCATTCTCAGCTATTAAAGCGGGCAAGAGAGGGTAGCCCGCCCGCGGGAGGAGGAGGGGAAGGGGAGGGAGAAGGGGGAGGAGGCTGCGGTGGCCGGATCATGTCTTTATTGATTGTTATGCAAATGGGTTGCAATGACTGATGTACGCCTCTTCTCTGCGTGTCTTGTGGATCTTTTTTTAACCGAACCAAAACAAAAGCACACAAACGCAGCGGGATCCCCGCCCTCTCCCCAGCCTCCCTCCTCCTCTTCCCACCACCCTCCTCCTTTCCCCCTCCCCCCCCCAACTCTTTGGCGTAGACCTTTTCCGAAATGACTCTCTTTATTTCCAGTGGCGACGGTGCCCGGGCTTGAGAATGCCAAGGAAGAGCCGGCTGCCTGAGACTTCGCCGTCTGGAGAGATGCCCCCGCAAGAGGATTAGAGGATATCGCTTCCCCCCCTTCCCTTCCCCTCCCTTCGACCCCTCCGGCCACCCAGCCCCCGTCTCCGCCCCCCCGACGGCTCCAGTGGCCCTCCTCCCGGCCCTGCCCTTCCCTCCCCTGGCCCTCCCCGGACCCCCCTTCCTCTCCTCCTCCTCCTCCTCCTTCCCTCCCACCCTGTTGCCCCAAGCCCACCCGCACCCCTTGGGCACCATGAACACCAACGTGTGCGTGGAGACGGGGCCCAACCCGGAGGCGCCGGGGCTGCCCAAGGAGAACCACCTGCCCGACGGCGCCCTCAACAGCCTTGTGGATTACAACTCGGAGATGGAGCGCTACCGCTCCTTCGCCACCTTCTACAAGACCAACGGCGGGGCCTTCCCTCAGGCGGCCAAGATCGCGCGCATCACCACCCCCATTTTCCCGACCGCCGCCGCCGCCGCCGCCGCACGCATCGGCATGTCCCCCTGGAACTGCGACACGGCCACGGCGGCCGCCGCCACCGCCATGCTGTGGGGCAGCGGCGCAGGAGGCGGGGGCGCAGGCGTCGGCGGGCCTAACCCGGCGGCCGCCGCGGCAGGCGGCGTGGCCCGGAAAGCAGCTGCCGTCGCCGCCGCCGCCTCGTCGGTCGCCGCGCCGCCGCCGCCGTCGGCTTCCTCGCCAGCCTCTTCTCTGCACGCCGCCGGCAGGAGCGGCGGCGGCGGGAGTTTGCACCATCGGAACGAGTCCCAGCGGCTCGGCAAGCCTGGCTGCGCGCCAGCCGAGCAGCCCTCGTTGCAAATGGCCAATAATAATTTCCTCTCCACCTTAGCCCCGGAACACTGCAGACCTTTGGCTGGGGACTGCATGAACAAGCTCAAATGCGGCGCTGCTGAAGCAGAGATAATGAATCTCCCCGAGCGCGTGGGGACTTTTTCCGCTATCCCGGCTTTAGGGGGCATCTCATTACCTCCCGGGGTCATCGTCATGACAGCCCTGCACTCCCCCGCAGCAGCCTCAGCAGCCGTCACAGACAGCGCGTTTCAAATTGCCAATCTGGCAGACTGCCCGCAGAGCCATTCCTCCGCCTCTTCGTCGTCCTCCTCCTTGGGAGCCGCCGGAGGAGGGGGAGGAGGCGGGGGTGGTGGTGGTGGAGGAGGAGGAGGGGGCGGCAGCGGCGGCGCGGGAGGAGGAGGAGGAGGAGGGGGCGGCGGCAACCCAGCCAAGAAGAAGAGGAAAAGGTGTGGGGTCTGCGTGCCCTGCAAGAGGCTCATCAACTGTGGAGTCTGCAGCAGTTGCAGGAACCGCAAAACGGGACACCAGATCTGCAAATTTAGGAAATGTGAAGAGCTAAAGAAAAAACCTGGCACTTCGCTAGAGGTCAGAGGAGATGATTTCTTTCTTCCCAGCCTCCCGCCGTCCCTCGTGAACCCCCTTCCCCCACCTCTTCAGTGCTTCTTGTCTAGTTTCAAGATGCAGCATCCCTTTTCCGAAGCCTCCTTCAGGTTGTGAGGAGGGGGGGGAGCCTTCCCTCCTCGCCCCCCCTCCCCCACTTGGTTGCCTCTCCGTAGTACTGTGCACAAAACATAGCCACACGTCCTCAGCCTTGAGGGTTGGGGGGGGAGGAATGGGGGTTGGATTTGGACTGCTCTGGACCCCGGTTTTGGAGGAAGGGGGAGTGAGGAGGCCGGCCCTCTGCAATAAAAACCTGGCCGGGGCCTTGGGGCGTTTTGTTTGGGTTTTTTTCGACAGGCAGGAATATCCGGAAAGTTGGTCTAAATGGGATTTGGAAAGGAAAAAAAAAAAATGCCACGAAATCGCTCAATTCCCGAGGGGATTTTTTCCCCCATCCTTTATAATCATTACACGAAGATTTCTTCTACTCTTTCTCTTTTTTTTTAAATACACATTCCCAAGTTGTATATTACAAGTAAATCGATTGGAATCTATGGTCTATATTTTTATCTGTTACTTCAAGGTGTGTTGTTTGGTGACATGTAAATTATTTTTACTTAATGTGAAAGTAATGGTGAAGGGCATTTTTTTTTAAAAAAAGAAAATCCAAACGCTTTAGTAGTCATGAAACTTTTTAAGTTCTAAAATAACTTTGGCAGTATAGTGGATCCTTTCCTTCCTTATTTGCTGTGTAGATTTTGCTCTGTTTGAAAATTAGGGAGTTTACTTTTCTAAAGCTGATTCCACATCTTAAAATGGTCCTACATTCATCTAAAATGAAGAACTAGGTAATTTGGGGGTTGTTTTTTGATAATTTATTACAAGAAAACAATTGGTGAAGAAGTTAGCCAAGCATACCAAAAGTAATACTTTGGATCATGATACATCCTTACCAAAAATAGCCCTTTGTAGTATATTTTACAATCTGATAAAGAATATGAGTATTTGTGCTTGAAATGTATATGCATTTATTTTTAAAAAACTCAGAATTGACAATGTATCATAGACCAGAAAAGGTCTTCAAGTTTAGTAGACTTTAAAAAAGTAAAAGGGATATTCTGGATTTTCGGTTCATGTATTTAGTTTAGCAGTCAAAGAAAAAAAAAACATGTAAAATGATTAATAGCATTATTTTTAGATGGAAGAAAAGAGAGGAAAGACTTGTAATGATTTAAACCTTGTGATTATTAAAACTATAGTATTACCAGGTAGATGAATCTATCAGATGAGTGTGTTTGATTTGAGAAATAAAGTTCTTTATGGAACTTTAAGATGTAAGCTGAAATTAGCAACTCAGAGTTGCAACTGTCATTAACAGGAGTTAACTTATACATGGATTTTTTAAAAAATTGTGTTAAAGTTACTACTAAGTTTAGCATTTCATTTAGAAAAAATAGGGAGGGAAAGGAAAGCACTTGAGTGATACTATTTTTTCTTCTTCCCTTGCAAAATTGAACTATCCTTTTGGAAAGTTTAATAACTTATTCCTCATATATTTTCCATAGCTGCTTATTGTGCATATATGCTAATCCAATATCACATTGATGCAACAGTCTCTACAGACTATATTTCAGCTGGTAAAAATCAGTTGTATATAAATGTACCTGTTATTTTTGGTTGCAAACACTCCTGTTTATTTCATAGAACATTACCAAGAATGTATATTGTGATTTTTACAATAAACAGTAAATGCTGAATTTGAACACTAAACCATAACTAAAAATGATAACTTTTTTCTGTTCCTGGGTGCATTAAGTGTACTCTCTTGCACAGTTTTCCAATACTCCTCTTTAAAAACCAATCTTGATTTTGCTAATTAGTTATAAGCAAGGAAAGACTGCAGTTCTCAGCATGTTTACCAGGGATATATTTCTTAAAAATACCAAGGTATACTTGAAAACTAATTGGATAGGATAAAGCTGACTGCCCTATTCAGTCTAACAAAACGGTATCTTGTGTTGCTTTAAACAGATATCCCACCTTTGCACAGAAGTAAATCACACTAGAACTGTTTTCATGACTGCACTGCTAACTAGCCAAGCATATTTTAGATTAACTGCTTGCATGAACTAAGGCTATATGGTTAGTTTATAGTTCAGTTTATTATACAAATCCAGACAATGAGATTAAGTCATTAAATCATAACTTAATTTACTGTGGATTAGTGTCTTATACAAAGTGTTTACTTTCAAGCAAGTTAGTGCCAGATTTCAACTTTAGCAGTTAACTGGATAATTTCTGAGCAAATGGCATGTTTCTAAGCTTGTATTTGCTGAGAATCTTAAAATTCAGGAGAGGAAAAAATATTTACCAAAGAAAACTTCCTTCATCAACTTCTTCCAAATATTGTCCTTCTGTCCATTTAAGGGAAAACTAGCATTAGTAGGAAGTCTGTAGAGATTCTTAGTCATCCAGGTCATGGTTATCCGAATGATGTTTTTTCAGGAGGCAACTTGGACTTTCGTCCAAGAAGTGAAACATCTTCAAAAGAAAAAACAAGAAAGTCCAGTTGCCTCCTGAAAAAGCATCTTTGGGATAACATTAGCAGCAAAATTAGAAGAAAAAGTTGAACCTTCTCATAGTTCTCTGCATGCGTGCCTTTGATTTCTGCAAGGGTATCACAAAGGAAAGATGTGGCTGAGATGCTATGTTAGCCTTAGATCATCTGTTTCCATCCTCCACTGCAGCCTATAGATTGATGGAGTTGATAAGCTTTTGTCTGATGCGATATGGCTCCTATATCCTTAAGAACTTTGGATTGAGTTCAAAGTTCATTTTCATCAGTGCATCTGTCTTAACATTTACAGCCCTATCTGAAACATTTACAGCCCTATCCGAAACAAATACTAAAATCCTGTTGACTTCCACTCTTTTTCTCAAAAAGTAAGTTAGACTCATAGCTGTAAAGTGCAATGATTAAATAATGGTTGATAATGAACATACAGACACTCCCCTGTCAATAAATGGGTGAAGGGGTGGGAAAGAGATATATGTAAGAGAAAATAGCATTCATGAATGAGTCTGTAAGCACATTTTTCCTGACAAAGAAGTTCTGCATCTTTAAACGTTTCCTGGACGTGTGTATGAGATAATTGCGCCACAGTTGTGGCCAGCAAAATACATGCCACTACATTTGAAAACATCCTCACTTTTTAGTTACTTGTTTCTTTGTTGTATACAAGCACATGTGCAGGTATATATATGTAGAGATAGGTAATTCATGTAACGTAGCATCACAAAATAGCAACTTCAGTTTTAGTATACATTAATGTGCTGTGTAGAGACAGTCTACAGCTAGCTCAACATCTTGTGTGAACCTCCAAAACTGAATCTATTAAGTCAGCTATGGTTTATTTAAATGTGGGGAACTATGTTGCAGAAACACAATCCTGAGCTGCAGTTTCCCAATTTTGAAAAACAAATCTCTGCAGATTTCAATCTATTTCAGTCTAAATAACGGCAGTCATTTTCAAATTAGAAAAAAGTCCAAATTTAGCCATTGTCTGTTGAAATTAGAATTTTCCACTTACTGTTTCTTTTCTTTTTGTCCCACTACCCATTTTTATTGAGCGGTAAAGACAGAGCACAATTGTCCAAGGCACATAAAGAACTATACATCCAATGTTAAAACAATAAATTGGAAGCCTGTCGAAAGTTGGCAGAGCATGTATGACTAAACTGATGCTTCCCTTGTTTCAGACAGGAAGATAAAGTTGGAGTGACTTGGTGTCTCTGTCCACAGGTAGCCTGGTAACAAGTCATCGCAGTCTAGAGGGGCTCCTGATTTGAACAAATTCAGAACCAGAACCAGTTCTCTTTCTGTTTACAAATATGAACATTTTCCTAAAAAAAGAGTAAAAGCAATTCTTACTCAGGATAGTCCTTTACTTAACAACAGTTCATTTAGTGACTGTTTGAAGTTACAATGGCAATGGAAAAATTGATTGTATGACAGTTTTTCACACGACCATTGCAGCGTCTCCATGGTCATGTGATCAAAATTGAATATGGCAACTGACACATTTATGATGGTTCTGGTGGCCCAGGGTCAAGTAATCACCTTTTGCAACCTTATAACAAGCACAAGTCAATGGGAAAGCCAGATTCACTTAACAACCATGTTACTAACTTAACAACTGCAATGATTCACTTAACTGTGGCAAGAAAGTTTATAAGATGGGGCAAAATTCACTTAACAACCATCTCATTTAGCAACATAAATTTTGGGCTCAATTAGAGTTGTACGTTGAGGACTACTTGTAGTCACACGCCAACAAAAATCAGCTACTTGATGTCTGAATTACATTTGAATGAAATGTTGCTTGCATCCTAGCTTTTTTAAAAAGAACACTCCTTTTTTCTTATGTGAAAGCTCACCCAAAGAACACTTTGATCGCTTGGTTTTTTCCATAAAAAAAGGCATTCTATAACAATATAAAATGTCCATGCATGCAAGCAATACTAGTAAATATACAAACTAAAGATGGATGTCACACACAGCTCTATGCATTCACACCCATCCACAGCATTCATTTAGTTATGGTATGTTTAAAAAAGCATAATCATTATTTATCCAGGGAGAGTACTTATTTTTTCCCCATTAGTGTACATTAATATAATTCCTTCTGTAAATTATAGACTGAAGGGCATGGCTCACTATCGCCTCTTTCATGCAGTGAAAAACCAAAGGGGATTTTGCATAACATCCATCTTCATGCTTTTTGCTTCCCAAAACTGCTTCTATGGAGCAGAGAAAGGCAATCCAGGCTTGGTTTTAAATATTTCAAAACTGATCTCTGGAACTAAACACTGTCTTCCTGTTGAGCTTCTATATTAAATATAGCTTAACTGTCCTACTCTTTAGTTTCCCTTTCATTGGACCTCATTACTGTTATTAAGGCCTTCACCATGACCAAATAGTTATATACTACAATTTATTTTTCATTCTAATCATACTGAGAAATAGTTTCATGTTATGCTCCAGATATCTTCCCGTGATCCATTGGTACTTAGCTTTCAAGTCTGAACAGAAATTCCTGGGTGTTGTGTGTGTTGAAATAATGTTAGTAGTTATAAATTATCCTTAAAACTTTCACACTTGAAGAGCTGATAGCTAAAATTCAGCTTACTAAGAGAAATGGAAGCAGCCATAGAATCTGTCCTTAAGAAAAGGACATCAAAAGAGGTTATATGGTTGGCAATGAACTGTTTTTCCTTGGGAAAAGGATGTTGACAATGTGAGGCCACTGAGCTGTATGGATAGTGATCAGTTATAAAGAGATATTTTCATCTTTTGGTTTTCTGTAATTGTAGATTACATTGTTCCATGACACTCAGCTATATAGGGAGATTGTTTTATGAATAATAGACTGGTAATATGATTTAAAATAGCTACAGGAAAGTCAGCAGAAAAAAACTGGTGTGCTCTCTGGTTCTTACTCTATTGGATACCAAGAAAAATAATCAACCATTATACTCAAATTAGGTTTTTTTTCCTCATCTTGCATTACATACAACCATATAATTGTTAAGTTATTAACCTATATCCATAACCTTATGATTAACCTTACCATAACTTGTTCCAATTGATAAAAGCTTTATTGGGGGAAAGTGTATTTCTATCATTTTTGGGGTCTGATTCATTCAGGAGAAGGAGGGATTCATGTTTTTATTATTGAAGATGAATACGTGCCATAAAAATTGTTTTTATTGTTACTATTATTATTTATCAGTCACAAAGCAAAACCGTATTTTCTGTTGTGCATTTTTAGCTACAAATTTTATTGTAACGAGGTAAATGTGGGTTTTTTTAACAATGTGTTCATTTTTCACCAATATACATTATATATTATAACAATATAGGACTGCTTAAATCAGAGGTAGATAGCATTATTTCAGATTTTACTAAACATATGCACATCTTCCACTTCAGTAGGTATTCTTTTTTTTAAAAAAGTGTGATTTATTCACCCTAAACTTTGACTTCATTGGTAAATTTACCCAAATCATTATTCAGATGTTATGGAGCCATAAGAATTTTATTTATGGGTTTGAATGTTCTGAAGTGTGGGGAGAATTGAAGATTTCTGAGTGAGGCAGCTGGTAATATCAGACCAAATAGATTAAATGACAGGAACAGATCTATAGGCTCTCTGCTGATCAGCTGTTGCAATGCCCCCCTGATTTTTAACTTATTTAGAGAACTTGATATTCATTTAAAGAGAATTGAAATTTGATCTCCAGACACTTTTTAACTTCAACAGTGCAGTGTTTATTGTTTATTTATCTACATAAATTATACTAAAACAGTTTAAAATAATTTAAGAAGTTTTACCATAAAACCATTCTATATTTAGCCTTTTCTAAAACATCTACAGAGCATCAACTCAGGAAGGCTAATAAAAGAGCGAAAGAGTTAAAACCAAGCCCCACATCTCCCTATCTAAGCCACCTTTACCCATTTCAGGTAAATGCCATTGTTTGATAACAAACACAAAGAAAGAAAAGGTAAACACAAAAAGTTTGCAGTGAAGAGCCACATAATCAAGCTTCTTAAAAAGTCTATGGAGAGTCTCAGTCATCCAGGTCATAATTTCCGGTGCTTTTTCAAAAGGCAACTGGACTGTTTTTCCTTGTGGTGGAAGAACACATTTCGCTTCTCATCCAAGAAGCTTCAACAGTTCTGACTGGATGGTGAGGGGATGGTAGGATAGGTTCTGACAGGATGGGGATGAGGGAAATAAAAGGACTGTATTTCTTTGCAGAAATTTCTTAAAAAGAAGTTTTCAAAATGGGAGTTACGACCCTGACATCAGATTTCTCTACTTAGAAATAGAACAGTCCATTAAATAACTTGACCCCCAAATCGGTTAAGTTAGCCCTGGCGCTTAGAGTTGGGCATAGAAATGCAATAGAAACTGATGCAGTGGTAAATAATGTCAGATGATCTGACTGCCCACCCCAAACAACACCTGAGCAGCTACATTTGGCGCCCGTTGAATCATCTTCAAAAGCAATCTCATGGCGAGCATGTTAACAATATTTCAGTTTATACATGACACTCTCAAATAAAAAATAGACTGCATACTGATGCATACGGTACATATATGTTAATTATATGGGTATGATTGCAGCTATACAAGAGATAATATACCAGAAGGTTTCCCAAATAAATGTCATTGGAATATAAAAAGAATTCAGCAACATCGTTATTTTCTTCTATTTTCAGTTTCTTTTATAGAGGCACAATAGAGGATTATGCTAAAAATAATTTCAGGCTTCTTTTTTTATCCCTAGGAATAAATATGCAAATCACGATTAAAACTCGTGGGACTGAAGGGGGGTATTTATACCTAATAATCAAAATTAATAAATCAATTCAATAGATAAGTCCCAGAAAAGTTAATAGTGCATGACAATTTTTGCTAGCTTTACTACTTGTCTACTGGCACATATCTGACAATCATTTATAATGTATAAATATCCTGAAAAAAGAAGGTCCAACTTTTGTATTGCAATATTGAAATGAAATAATTTTTTAGCATCCTATGAAACGTCATGTCTCTGCAGTAAAATATAGATAGCTGAACTGCTCCAAATTCTCAAAATTTACTTGAAAATGCATGATAATCTGCCACAAGTGACATGATTTAATTTCATAAAAGATGCCGATAACCTTGAAATTTAGATTTCTAAATTTAATATGTCTCCCTAAGTAGTCTGCTTCATTGTCAGTCATCTTTTGATACTTAGACAGTTAAACCAATAATTAAATGGTCATGGCAACCTGTGAACACAAGTCCACTCAGTTATCTGTACAGGTCAACAGTAGTTAAAAGGGAAAGTAAATGGCAGAGATGTAGAGTAGCAAATCTTAAGAGTACTTTGAAAGACAACAACATCAGATCATCCTGTCCAAAAGCTTCAGGAGCCAACATCAATGATATATGTAATATGTCAAGCTATATAAAATATTGTATGAAATAACATCAAAACTGGATGTTTAAAAAAGGACATCTTAATGAGCCATGCAGATAAATATTATTATAAATTATTAGGCACAATCTGTTCTTGCATTTTCCACATGATACAGTGATGTATTCTGTTAACACCCACAGTTTAGTTATCTCTATGTAACTAATAGTAAGATTAGCTTCAGATGAATCTGCTAGTTTTATAGCAACTTTGTGAATTATGTTCATTGACTATCTTGGGGGGCGGGGAAGGGAGGTTATTAAAATTTCATACAATTTTAAAGTTTCATTCGAGTTTATTGTAAAACTGACATGCATTGTATTTTTCAATATTCAAGTTTAGTTTTCCACGCGAATGGTGGACATATTAGGAATGTCTTGTGAATTCTAGTAAAATTTAATAATATATTTTCTAGAGGTGACTGACTGTTGGCATAATCCCAGGAAATTAGTTGTAGCTATATGGAACTAAATGTAGAATGTGGAGTTTTTTAAACTAGCTGATTTTGTACACCCATTGCATATATGTTATACAGCCTTCCATTAAGTAGGTTTATAACAAAATAAATTTTATTGAATTCAGTCATGCATGCTGTCAGGGAAATACGAATAAAATCAAAATGTGGGGGATGAGCTTGATTTGATTGTTAGGAGTAAATTTCTTAGCTTCATGTGATATTTTTAGTATCCTGCAGAAAGTGGGTTAATGTTAGGAAACAGCCCTTTGCCTTTCATATGTATGAAGTAAATATGATATTGTGGGTCTAAGTCGGTATTCCACTAGTGGATATGTCCTTTCCATTCACAGAAGTGTTGTTTCCAGGGTGCTAAAAGAGCATGGCGTAAGAAAAATAACCTGAGATATAGATGCACAAGCTGTTACTGAAATTATTTGAATCATTAGAATGTATATATAGCTTCTATCTTCCTTATGGATCAAGTTTCAATACAACTTCCAAAATATCATGATGTGCAAGTTTAGAAGTTTCTTTCCAGGTTGTGTAAGAATTGTAAATACCATTAACATAGTTTATTTTTTCACCAACTGGTGGTCCGTGGACCACTGGTGGTCCATGAGAAAATTTTGGTGGTCCGCAGAAAAATTATTTGCATTTTTTATATTGCACTAAATCAGGGATCCTCAAACTATGGCTCCTGGGACAGATACGTGCAATGAACGTTTGTGTTGCTGCAGAGAGTCTCTCCCTTCGGGGTCTTTTTGTGTGGGTTGGAGGGGGACAGAAATTCCGATTTGGGGTCTGCTTCGGCCTCCTGGTGCAGGGCTTTGGGTGAAGGCTGGAGGGAAGTGCTGCTGGTGGCGAAGAGGTGGAGGGCCTTGTTCCAGTGGGACAGCATCATGGCCTGGAACTGGCTGACCATCTCAGCCCACTGAGCCCCCAGGCGCCTGTACCTGGCCTTGCACTCCTGCAGGTCTTCCCTCTGCTTGGAAAGCCTATGCTCCTAGTCCTTAGTGATCCAATTTGAACTGAGCTGTTTTGCCAACTCTTTCTCGTGGTGGCTGCTTAGGTCCAACAACTGCTTCCTATTGGGGCCCTAAGGAGCCCGGGCAGGGAGGTGAGTAGCTAGGAGGGGAGGGGTGAGTAGAGGCTGGCGAAGTGCCTCTTGATGGGAGTGACATCAAGTTGGCCACTCCCACCCAGTCACATGACCACTAACCATGCCCACCAAGTCAGTCATTAGGCAGATCATATTAGTGGTCTGCGGGATTTAAAATTAAGAATTTAGTGGTCCCTGAGGTCCGAAAGTTTGGTCACCCCTGCTTAAGAGTACTTTGACTAAAAAACCAAGATGTACATGTTGAATTAAAACCTGTTTCATACACCCCCATGAGTGATTTAAGCCAATTCATTTATTTATTTGAGACAATCCTGTTTTCTTCGATTGGACATAACTACTTCTTATGAATCTTTTATTACTTTGAAGTATAATCACCAAGCTTCATTTAAGTATGGCAGAACTCCCTAGCCCTGTTTTGATTCATTAAGACCCTTAGGCTGCCCTCTGTTTTATAGGTAGCATTCCTACTGATATATTTATGGGATATTAGACCAGGATGAAGCTGATAACTCAAGGAGTACAAAAGTCATCAAACTTCATTTCCCTATTTCATTAAAATAGATTTCTATAAGAGAAGAGAACTTGATTTAGCAGTATTCAGAGTTTATTGACCTGCCCAAAAATCAATGGACAAAAAAAAAAAGCTATGTCCTACCTGTCATATGCCTGACACAAGAAGTCTTTCGTAGTCCTAATAAATTTATGTGTCTTATCAGTGGTTATAGAGGTCAGAGTTGTGGATAGAACTAATATATCTTTATTCAAAAGATCTTCATGTTCACTAAATACTGTAGTGAGTTGGAGTTTTCCCTTTTTGCTCCCATCTGTTGGCCATGTACATGTTTGCAGTCCAGATTTGATATTAGTCAGAAAAAGGACCAAGGAAGGCAACAAAACTTTCTTCCAGTTAATTATTCATTAGATGGCTACCTAAACATATATTCTATAAATCTGACCTTGAAATTCAAAAAGTTGATTATAGGCTGAAGTTTATACATATGTATATTAACTTATATATTACCTATGTAATATAAATCTAATATTATGCAAATGAGTAGGCTGTTCAGAAAGACAAATTATGTAGGGAGGTAAAAGGTTAATGTTCATTTGCCAACATTCATTTATCTTAGTTCCCATGACTGCGGTATACCTAACAAAAATTATGCATGTATAATAGCATTCATACATGATATTACATCCAATCCGATTGTATAACATCTTGGGAGGTCTTATAATAAACAATAATTCATAGTAGTTGGTTGACAATGAGAAAAGATAGTTGACTATTTAAAAAAAGATTAATATGCCTCTATATTGTTTCCAATACAATTACAATTCAAGGTGATTTACACCCTACAAATTATTAGAATGAAATAATTAAACAATAGTTAAAAAAATGTAAAATATTCATTTGAAAAGTGGTATAAAAACTATTCAGATTTGAAGAGATGCTAAAGGAAATAGCATTCTAAAGTATGAGGCCCTCAACATAATGTTCACTTAAGATCTGCTTCTATCACATTGTCTTGTTGACATAAGAACTGCCATAAAGAGTTCTCTGTTTGCTCCTTTCATACCTCTCTCCCCCATAAGAAATATTTTCTCAAACCATAAAGCAGAAAAAGTATCCTCTAATAATGTAAACTTTTATAAACATGATTAATAGGATTAATAGTCTTAATCTACTGTTTTGCTAATATATGTGGTTTTTAGCTCTTAAGAATTCCAATTCAAACTGGAATTGACAAAGCCAGTACTTGTAGGGAATTCTGGTAGTCAGATATGTACGGAGGTCACCAAGTTGGAGAAGAATAGATTTTAAATACTTATGCAACTATTAAGAATTTTGTAAATAATTCTCCAGCTGTTATGTAGCTCTGAGGCCTTTATTATTATTATTATTATTATTATTATTAATAATAATAATAATAATAATAATAATAATAATAATAATAATAATAATAATAATTTTATTTCTATACCGCCCTTCTCCCGAAGGACTCAGGGCAGTGTTCAGCCTATTTAAAAACACAAGACAAAACAGCAGTTAAAAATTAAAATGATTAAATAGATTTGGCTCAATTTAAAACCCCAGAAATGTAAAATACCCCAATTTAAAATTATTATGTTGATAGGCCAGCCTGGTGGAACAACAGGGTCTTCAGTGCGCAGCGAAACACCCGGAGGTCGGAGATCTTACGTATTTCCGGGGGCAGTTCATTCCACAGGGCTGGGGCTCCCACAGAGAAGGCCCTCCCCCTGGGTGTCGCCAGCCGACATAACTTGGCCGATGGCACCCTGAGGAGACCCTCTCTGTGGGAGCGGACTGGCCGGTGGGAGGCTATTGGTGGCAGAAGACGGTCTCGAAGGTACCCGGGTCCTATGCCATGGAGCGCTTTAAAGGTGGTAACCAACATCTTGAATCGCACCTGGAAGACCACTGGGAGCCAGTGCAGCTCGCGCAGGAGGGGTGTCACGTGGGCACAACTTAACTTGCACTCAGTATCTATTTGTACTCATCCAGATATAAAGCAAAATTTTACATAAGTAATTTGTCTTCAGATTCAAAACAACAGCAGCAACAAAACAGAATAATTTTTTTTATCTTAACTATGTTTGTACAGAAGATGTATCACTTGTATGTTGTATAAATTCATTGCCAGGATAACTTCATAAGTTTTTATACACATCTGGGTCATTTTGGAAGTTATTACATACCCAACAATTTTTTGTGCAGATTACTTATTGGATCATTTTAAGAGTCTAGAGGTCTGTAGTCTGTACTCAGGCGATTGAATTTGGGTTAAATTTCTAATAGAGATATTCTCGTAAACGTCAGCTTTTACCTTCCAACTTTGTATGTCAGCAGAAACATCTTCAGAAGGATTATAAGCGCTTTGTTTGAATGAGGATATGGACTCTTGTGAAGTTGAGGATTGTGTTAATGCAGAGTTCCTAATTTTGGAGACAAATGTAAACATGCTGGATAATTGTACTTACAATTCCCTGTAAACTGCGGTTCAGAATGGGTTGGAAGTGATGGTGAGTGGGTTTGTACATCCTTTGCATATACATTTGTATCTAGAGGGCCTCAACCTATTCTCCAAGCAGCGGTCACCAACTGGTGGTCTGTGGACCACTGGTGGTCCATGAGAAAATTTTGGTGGTTCGCAGAAAAACTGTTTGCATTTTGTATATTGCACTAAGTCAGGGGTCCTCAAACTACGGCCCCTGGGACAGATACGTGCAATGAACACTTGTGTTCCTGCAGAGTCTCCCCCTTTGGGGTCTTCTTGTGTGGGGCAGAGGGGGGGCAGAAATTCCAACTTGGGGTCTGCTTCAGCCTCCTGGTGCAGGGCTTTGGGCGAAGGGTGAAGGGAAGTGCTGCTGATGGCAAAGAGCCGGAGGCCTTGTTCCAGTGGGACTGCATCATGGCCTGGAATTGGCTGACCATCTCAGCCAGCTGAGCCTCCAGGCGCCAGTACCTAGCCCTGCACTCCCGCAAGTCTTCCCTCTGCTTGGAAAGCCTATGCTCGTAGTCCTCAGTGAGGTGCTTCTGCTGAGCCTCCTTCTCGATCAGATCCAGTTTGAACTGAGCTGTTTTGCCAACTCTTTCTCATGGTGGCTGCTTAGCTCCAACAACTGCTTCCTGTTGAGGCCCTAAGGAGCCCGGGCAGGCAGGGGGGGAGTGGCTGGGAGGGGAATGACATCAAGTTGGCCATGCCCACCCAGTTACATGATCACCTAGCCACGCCCATGCAGCAGATCATATTAGTTGGTGACCCCTGCTCCAAAGCACCTGAAGGCAGAATAAGAAGCAATGGATGGAAACTAATCAAGGAGAGGTCTAACCTAGAAATAAGGAGAAATCTTTTGACAATTAGAACATTCAATCAGCTTGTATTCAGAATTTACGGGTGCTCCAGAACTGGTGGTTTTTAAGAAGAGATTGGACAGCCATTTGTCTGAAATGATATAGGGTCCCCTGCTTGAGAAGACCTGCAAGTTCCCTTCCAACTCTCTTATTCTACTCTATTCTACATTTGAAGGTAAAGAAAAAGTGCTTTAATACAGGTAGTCCTTGACTTACAACAGTTCATTTAGTCACTGTTTGAAGTTACAACAGCACTAAAGGAAGTGACTTATGACCATTTTTCATACTTATTACTGCTGCAGGATCCCCATAGTTACATGATCAAAATTCAGCCGTTTGGAACTGACTTGTTTATGATGGTTGCAGTGTCCTAGGTCATGTGATCACATTTTACAACCTTCTTATCATATCTTATCAAAGTCAATAGGGAGGCCAGATTCACTTAACAACCATATTACTAATTTAACAACTGCGGTGTTTCGCTTAACAAATGTGGCAAGAAAGGTCGTAAAATAGTGCAAAACTTACTTAACAAATGTCTTGTTTAGCAACAGAAATTTCGGGCTCTATTGTGGTTGTAAATCTAGGGTGACCCGTATCAGATTTCAACAATCATTGATTGGCTTCTAGCTCAATGCTTTTAATGATTTGCTAGTCCTATATTTCAGGAAATAGCAGACAATTTTAATAAATTCTATTGCAGTTATTAGCACAAAGTCTCCCTGCATTTTCCACAGATAACTCTTCATTTCTTTTTGTTTTAAAACACTTTCCTCTTGTTCTAGAGTAAGGATTAGCAAGACTATAATTCCTTGCCCACTTCTGTGGATCAGGAAAATTAGAAAGCTAGATGAATAATTTTGGCCTCGATCTCCCGGCATGATGGTTTTCCACCTGCAGAATTTTCCTTATGAAGAAGCAGTGACCAATGTATCTGTCATTTAAAGTAGTACAGACACAAGCAATTTCAACAGTGATGAAGACTTCAATTAGAGAGGTGGACAGGGAGAAAGCATTAGAATGCTACTGTGATAATACTTTAATCAGGTAGAAAATGTCCTCTAATAAACAGTTATTAAATGCATAAACTACAATATCTGAAGAGGACTTTCAGTGGGTTCCCTTTACAATTGTAATGATAACAATTTCATTAAAAAGATCTTGTTTCCTTTATTTTTATGATATGGATATGGTTAGAATCCGACAAATTCTATTTATGGTAATCTTTTTAGGCTAGCAAACAGGTAGAACAAATGTATCATTCCCTGTAAACCCTAGTCACAGCTATTGCCACAGTATATATGACTTACCATATTTTGTCCAGATAAGCAGTTTCACTTTCAGAGTAACCTGTTTTTGGAGGCAGTAGACCAGGCGGCACAGTTACCATTCAAGACAGATTTCATTGTTTTTTAAAGTTTTGCCATGCTAATAATTTATATTAGTTGGAATGTACATTCAGATGAAAAATACTTACCTCATAGTGTCACTTGTGCAACTGTATATCACTATTACATGGGATTATAATGGCAAATGTAGAATCTTCTGTAACATGCTTATAGAAGAAAATTACCATATTTTTCGGAGTACAAGATGCACCTTAGTTTTTGGGGAGGAAAATAAGAAAAAAGTTGATTGGCAGGTGGATCGGCCTCCTGGAATACCCCCAATCAGCTGTTCCCGGAAGTGAATTTTAGCAACAGGTTCGTTGGTTGTGAGCTCTGTGCCTTGCTTTTTTTTCAGCCTCTGAAACTTCTGAAATTCTGTTTCAGAAAAAAACTTTTTTTCCTGCCTCTGAAAGCCTCCGAAACAGATTTTCAGAAAAAAAAGCCTCTGAAGCTCTGTTTGGAGGCTTTTTTTCTGAAGCTTCATTTCTGATGCTTTTTTCAGCCTCTGAAACCTCCATTTGAGAAGCTGGGCGGGGCTACATTCGGAGTATAAAATGCACCAAGATTTTCACCCTCTTTTGGGGGAAAAAGATGTGTTTTATACTCCAAAAAATACAGTATGTACTAGATTAGGCAAAGGATGCAACGAGATTTCATGTATAAAATCTGTGATTACAGTGGCTCTCAGTATAAAATAATTCTATTTGTTTTCCTGCATAATCTTCCTAGCTAAATAATTCTCAGAAAAATCAATATTTTCTGCACTATTTTTTTCAAAGCAACATCAAGAAATCTAAGCTAGGCTAGTTAAGACTAGGTTAAGCAAGGTTGGCCTATATGGACTGGAAGTGGTTCTCCAGGATCCCAGATTTTTTCCCAATACTAAACCCTGAACTTGATGTTTCAACACTGAACTATAAGGAGTTGGTTAAATGTTTGCCAAGAAGGTAAAACCAGCTTTAGGATGGCTGTTGTAATAGGAGAAATTTTACTCGATAGGATCCTTTTGAGACATTAATTTCTTGATCTGATTCTCACTTAACTATATATGTGGTATATATTGTGTATATGGTAAATCCATGTGATTAGATCCATCACATCTTCTTGGACTTAAATGTTGAAAAGAACTTTGATTCCACAGAAAGATTTGAATCAAATGCAATAGTCATCTAAAGCCAGTGACAATGACAGAAAAATGTTAACACACACAGTTAATGTCCCGGGGCAGGCCCTGATCTTTCACAGTTGCATCCTTATATGTCAAATGCAAGCATATAAATTGCAAAGTATGCATTGTGATGTCATGGCACTCATTCATCACATGTCATATTTGCCCTCATGAATGTTTCTGATGCCCACATCACTTGACACATTCACTTAAATAGCTCAGAATGGCTAAAGTGCTCATTTGAAATCATGTGACTTGGGAGCAGCTTTACAAATGTAAGGTACTATAGTTTTTGTCTTAGGAATTCTGCACACGCCAGCTCCTTTATTAGCCAACTACTATGTTTTCAGGATTTATTTCATTTATAAGGGTAGACACAGTAAAAATGTTGCAGTACAGTTGTGGTCTGTAGGACAACTTGCTGTCCTCCACTGGGTTCAAACATATGTTTTGACTGTGCAGTAGAGCTCTGTGCTAAGGAAGCTGTACAGAAGTCCAGTTATTGGGAAGTTGTAATTATTTGCATCTTAGGAGCTGGTAAATATCTCTGAAATGAGGGAGGGAGGGAAAAAAGGGAAGGGAAGGGAAGAGAAGGGAAGGAGGAAGGAAGGAAGGAAGGAAGGAAGGAAGGAAGGAAGGAAGGAAGGAAGGAAGGAAGGAAGGGTTTCCAATGTTGTGAGCTTCCACAAGAAAATTCAATGTGGAAGCCAACAAGAAGTTGGAAATTGCTCCCACTCAATGATTTTTTTGCCTGACCATGGTCTGTTTTTCAGTTTAAGATAGAGGTATATATCTGAAACAATAAATCAATGGGTCATGGGCTGTCTAGTATCCTATAAAGTTGGTTGCTGCTTAGAAGACATAGTTATTCTTCAGTTAAAGTATTTCATATGATCGTGAAAATACACATACATTTTAAAATGCTGTATGTTTTGACAGTTTTATACATCAATCATCTACAACCTATTGTCCTACAGACAAATAGCATTTGTATACATTATTATGTCAAATCATCTGGAACTGATTTGGAGAACATCAGGTAGGGGAAATCTGCTGTATAGAATCAATCGTAAGTCCTAGTCTATAAATATAACTTTTATAGACTTGGACTTTTTAGGTATCTCAGTCCTTTTGATTTTAAATAATAAACCTTTCGTTCTCTGTCTCTTTTAAATAATCTAAGATTGCTTGTTCAGAGAATGTCATCCGCAGAGGTTCTTCAGAGTTGTCATTTAAAAATCTGCAGTGAGAAGGAAATTCCAATATAAATGTGGAAACAATTTTCAGCTTTTATTAAAATCCAGATCATTCATTTAGTGGACAGTTTTAAAGAGCTTGAAAAGAGGTTGTATTCTCCATTTTCAATAAAAGGCCCTAAGATTATTCAACATATGTCAGGTGACATAGGGAAGTAAGTATATGGAAACCATTGGAAGAAATAAATTTATTTATTTATTTATTTATTTATTCAAATTTCTATACCGCCCTTCTCCTTTCGGACTCAGGGCGGTGAACAGCCAAGATAAAAACATCTATACAAAACATCACAGTTTAAAAATAAAGTTAAAATAATTTATAAATTTGGCCCATAATTTAAAACTTGTCAATTAAAATCAATATTAAAATTTTAAAACTAACCCTAAAATCAAGACAGACCGGCTAACTGGAAAAAATGAGTTTTTAGGGCCCGACGAAAAATCCGAAGATCGGAGATCACTCGTATCTCTGGGGGTAGATTGTTCCATAGGGTAGGTGCCACCACAGAGAAGGCTCTCCTCCTGGGGGTCGTCAGCCGGCATTGTCTGGCCGACGGCACCCTGAGGAGGCCCTCTCTGTGGGAGCGAACCGGCCGGTGGGAGGCTATTGGTGGCAGAAGGCGGTCCCGTAAGTACCCTGGCCCTAAGCCATGGAACGCTTTAAAGGTGATCACCAACACCTTGAAGCGCACCCGGAAGTCCACCGGAAGCCAATGCAGCTCGCGCAGGAGAGGAGTCACATGGGAGCGCCCCGTCGCTCCCATAATCCCCCGCGCAGCCGCATTCTGCACCAGTTGGAGCCTCCGGGTTTACCCCAAGGGGAGCCCCATGTAGAGAGCGTTACAATAGTCCAGACGAGAAGTGACGAGTGCTTGAGTGACCGTGCATAGGGAGTCCCGGTCCAGAAAGGGGCGCAACTGGCGTATCAGGCGAACCTGACAAAAAGCCCCCCTGGCCACGGCTGTCATATGCCCTTCTAAAGACAGCCGCGCATCCAGGAGGACACCCAAGTTGCGGGCCCTCTCCGTGGGGGCCAATGATTCGCCCCCAATAACCAGCGATGGCGTCAGCTGGCTATATCGGGACGCCGGCAGCCACAGCCACTCGGTCTTGGAAGGGTTGAGTCGAAGCCTGTTTCTCCCCATCCAGACCCGCACGGCCTCCAGGCAAATAATAGCATTTTAATTGATGCTAAATTTGACAGAGGGTGATCTTGATTTTCTCTGGTGTTTTTGATCTTACAGTACTTACCCTGCTCAAGAAACCATGTCTCCATTGTGTGACTTTAGAGCAGTTGAACCAATGAAATTCAGAGAGACAATGATGCATAAGGGCCATCATCAATACCTTTGATGTCACAAATGGGCTTGCAAGCAGACAGCCAAGCACCAGATGCACTTAGTAATAGGGCCAAAGTTGGCCATATTTCCAGCCCATTATATTCTTTCTTGCTACAAAACTTTCTGAAGTATCCTGATTTTAGATCCTCATTTGTCCTTTTAGCATTCTGGTTTCTAGTATTTGTAAACATGGGTGTTACCCTTTTTTAATAATAATAATAATAATAAACCCTAATGAATGCTTTGAACCTAATGTATGCATGCTTATGTGTTTGCATTTCCTTGTTTTATTTTATATTTTCTCCACATTGCTATTTTGTTTCTGTTTCATGCAAACTCCTGTCCTGAAATTGTGCAGGGTAATCTGATGCTCTCCCTTCTGTATCATATGTTTTCTCTTGTTTATTGAGTTATGTTCCGCCATACTTCAGATATGACAGCCATTTAATAATCCTGAAGCTGTAGCTCTGCAGGGGCTAAAAAGATCCCAGCAGGCTTGTTAACTTCTGCTCTGAAACATTATGGGAAATATTTTCCTGTCCTTGAAATCCATGGGCTTCTGATTAATTTATTTTAAGGCTGTAAAAATCCATAACCAGGTATGTGGGAAGCATATTGAATTGCTCTTCCCATCCAGTTATTTAAGTTCTCTTTCCTCATTCCCAGGTTTTACATAGCCATTTAACTGCTTGCCCTGTTATAAAAGTAACATTGACCAATCTCACAAATCTCTCATTGAAAAGTCCACAACAAATATTTAATTGGGGGGAGTTTGTTTTTTTAAGAAAAGCGTTAGGTATCATTCCTGTCTCAGGAAAAATACAATCTAGACATTTTTATAAATATGCTGAGGTTGTCCTGGTTTAGATAGAAGATTCCTTCAATAAAAGAAGTTATTCCAAATGGGATATGAATCCTATTCCAGATGCAGTGAAAGGGAAACCAAGTCAGTTTTTAAGGGGAAAGAACACACAAAGAAAAAGTTGTTGAATAGTAAATCCTACTCCACCCCTACCTGTTTTTTTTGTTGTTATTGTTTTTTGAGAAAAAAGCTGAAGGAGAAGTGTGTGGATTCAGCATTTCTGGTAATAAATTACAGTGGGTAAGAAGTAATGGGAAACAGGAGAAACTGTTGTTATGTTATATCAGGCAATTATAGTGTACTGTTTGTCTAAAAAATCATCTAAAATGAAAATCTACTATAGAATAAATTCTAAATTTAAATGCATGTCAGGTACCATGTTTTCCACATGCTACTGAATTAGCCAGCCTTATTATCAACTCAGTATTTCACTTTGAAATAGATTTTGGGAGCCTGGTTCACAGATGAATCTATCATTCTCAGTATTTGTTGGGTACATGAATGTTGATCAACTTCACTGCAGTTGATCAATGAATCCATCCTTTTGTGTGTATGTGTGTATAAAATGTGTACATATGTGTATGTGTGTATTTTCGTATAGGTGATCTATTTAGAAATGATGTGAACATTTTATTCAGGAAATTATAAAATGGTCATATTCATTATGCATCATTCTATACATGCAAGTGATTTCTAAACACACACAAATCATCAAGTGATGAACACGTATTTGTGAACTAGATCACACTGTGCAAGTGAGCGATGATAGAATTGAATAGGGTCACCCCATATTGCTGTGCAGGATGCAACATTTGATCCCTAGATGAGTTTTGCAAAACTTCTTTTTACATTTTCAGCTATGGTAACTATCAACGGGCTCTAGAAAAAAATGAAGCTGAGATAATGAAATATTTTGTCAGTTACTGTATTCGTGTGAATTTAAGAATATATGGTTCTGATGAACCTGAAAAGCCTGGTCATCATTTTGTGTCATTTGAATGATTCTACTCAAGGTCCTGTTGTAATTTGGATGCTGGAATTTTTCTCAAGGCCCAGCATTTCTGCCTTTCATTTTATGTATTTTGAGCACGTTCATACTTCTCAGGAGGGAAAATAGTATCACATTTATATGGGAGAAGCTGATGGTGTTGCTACTGCTCTCGAAAGTAAAATTACTTCCATTCAAAACTGAAGGGAAGAAAGGGATATGGAATTTCATCCAATGTTGCTTTTTGAAGGGCAGCAAAAATAATCTGAATTAGGATTTTATGTGTTGTCTGTAATATGGTCTGATCAATGTTTGCTCTCCCTCTCTCTCTCTCTCTCTCTCTCTCTCTCTCTCTCTCTCTCTCTCTCTCTCTCTGTAGATAATGTAATGATTAAAACGCTGAAATAGGAGTAGAGAAATATAGATTCTAGTCCTTCCTTGGATATGGATAAGTGAGATGTGGCTGACTTTGTGTCAGTCAGTTTGCTAGGAAGTTAAATTAGGAAATCCAGTTAAACTAGGACAAGGGTGTCAAACTCGTGTTGTCATGGTGGCATCACATGACGTATCTGGACTTTTTTCCCCTTTGCTAAACCAGGCATGGGTGTAGCCAGCGTGTTGATGGATCCAGCCTGTGGACCACGAGTTTGACAGCCATGAACTAGGAAATCAAAAAACATCTACCTATCAATCCACATGTGACAAACATGGTAGACTATGAACAGAGCTTCACCTGAGACGATTGATTTGGGATGATGATGATGATGATGATGATGACAATGATAATAAATGTACACACACACACAAACACACCCCCACCCCCACACACAAACACACTATTGTAGGGACAATAGAAGGTAGGAAATAATACATAAAAATGTTAAACAAATTAAAAGAGGGTTATATTATAGAAGGGAGTAATGATAGCAGTTGTAAAGACATCAATACTGTAGATGCTGTCTCATGAATTTTGGAAAGCATGCAGGAGAACTGAAGGATAATCAAAAATCCACGGGCAAAATGCTTGGAGCACAACTTTATTACCAAAGACTTTGATCTTTGCAGCAAAATTGAGGCTTGAGCTGCTGAGGATAACTGTGGAATCACAACATGAGCCTGTGGGATTTAACTGGGAAATAGACTTCTGCCACAGAAAAATTTCCATAGAGGCAAGTTATGGTACACCAAGAGCCTCACTAGCTAGGAGCGAATAAGAAACAGAAGGGAAAAGGGGTCAGCCTGGTTCAAGAATACAATGTTTTCTCAAGAAAGGAAGGGGGAAAAGATACTGAGAATAGAAAAGAAATAATTTATCTTAACTAGAAAATTGCTATTATTAACTCTTATATACTATGTGGAATGGTCATGTTAGGGAACAGAAGATTAATAAAAACGGAGCAATCTTAAATAACAGGGTCTGTTTTCTGTGGTTTTCAAATAAATTCAGGTGCACCTTTTTATGATGGGAAATATTAAAATTTAAGAACTAAGTGGCATACATTCATTTAAATAAGTAGGCAAGCAAATGAATTTAGTACTAAGATTACAAATATGAACCAAGACTGAAAAGCTAAGGTTTACACAAGGATTTTGAGCACGCTTCGCCAAATATAAATCCCAGTGACATTTCTCAAATTACTTTAAAAACTCAAGTGTGATTCCTAAAGACTCAGGGAGGTTGCTTGAAGGAAAAAAATCAAGGTGCCTTAGGCTCTTGGTAGATTATTTTTCTGGAAACTATAGTCAAGACTTAAGCCCAAAGATTTGACAGTAACATTCCTTGCCTTCTCTTCCCCCACTCCTTGTTTGCTGGTGACAAAAAGTAACTTAATGACCAATCCTTGTATTTACAACCTTCAAAGGTTTGGAAAGCAAAGGAAAGCTGAAGTAAGATTGTAAACACAGTCATGGTTTCACCTAGAGATCGCTTCACTTAACCACTGAGTAGAATACTAAATGAGAATTGCCTGTACTATACATTCAGGTTACATCACTGAGGCGACTCTCACTGATAGCAGAAGTGGTAAGTATTGAATTGTTTAGGAAGGTTGTTTTAACTTTGGGTCAAACTTGATAAGATAACTGCTGTATTACTAGAAAGCAGAAGTGAGCTCCTTTAATATTGATCTAGATGCAGGGGAAGATAGGTTTTTAATAGAAGTTCATGTAATTTACAAAGGTTTAAATTTTCCTTATCCTGTCAGGAACCTTAGCAAAATCCTATCCCAAACCTTAATGTTTAAACTGTTTGCAATTTCCATCTAAAAACTTTCTTTAGCTCAGTAGCTTCAAAGAGCCACATTGCCTGCTGCTGAATCTAGTTATGTAGTTACTTAGTTTGATCAGGATCATCTGAAAGTGCTGATTCGTATCTCTTCTACTAAGATTAAAATATTTCTTTGCTGCTAACTGATATCCTTGAGGCAACATGAATAAAGGTTCTTTGTCTATGTGTACGTGGCCAGCTGCTGTACAGCTGAATACAGAGTAAACAGGTGGCCACTCAGGTGTGAGCAGCACGTGTCTGAGGGCCCAGTTGCCACATGAATATCTTTTAAGGTGAAAGAGGATAAAATGCATGTACGTGTGTTTGCTTGTTTCTTAGGCATTCATACAGGAATATCTTACTTTTCACAGAACTCTGTCTTTTAAGTAGATGGTATTTAAAGTGTATCCCAGCTTCTTAGTTTAAGAGATTGGCTATTCTTATAACCAATACATCTGATTTAGAGAATTTAGACAACTTAAATTCTATGTATCTGGATTTCGCAGTGAGTGAAAGATCTTTTTTAGTGATTGACAGTGTTGTCCTGTCTGATTAGAGTGCTTTAGAAATGTAACTGAGAGGCAAAATAATTACTGTAAAAAATCCCATCCTGATCTAACCCTTGCAATAGAAAAGCTTCAACACAACTTGATCATGTTGAAGGAGGAGGAGGAAAATATACATTCTTTAGTGTGGGATAGGTTTGTTTTTAGTGATGCAAGGCAAAAAGCCCCCCAATGGTTGGAATTTAAAAAATGCAAATATTATTGAGTGTCTACCTCATCTTTCTATTTATATAAACTAGTAAGACTCAGTATATGATGGAGGAATTTAAATCCAGTCTTTATGGGACAATTTTTTTTTTTAAAAAAATCTAAATTTGGTTTATCCATTTCTCTGTATAAAAACAAGTTTGCTATACTACCTTTTAGGGATGGCTGTAACTAAACACAGTTATCAAATCCTTTTTCAGGATCATTAATCTATAGAGAATAGTTACAGGGAGACCTATTGGGCTAAATCTTTACTCAAGACAAAGCAGTTTCAGCAAATCAGTTTCATAAGGGGGTGGAAACAGTTTCTAGGAGGAAAATTTAAAATGAGCAATCAGTATCTTTGATGCCGTGGGAAGACACTTTTCTGATGATTTCAACAATAACTGTTTAACATAAGGCTGCCCTAGATCAACCAAGACAGATGGGTTCATGTAGATGTGAGGCTGGCTATGTCTGGCTAGGTCCCTTTTTAGAGAAATGGTCTAGAAAAGAGAGAGGAAACTGGTTTTGTTAAGTTTTTTAGATGCTAAAATAGTGCTTCTTTCTGATAAAGAAATGGAGAAAAAAAGATACAGGCCTGGTTTAGTAGTTTTCCTGATATATGGACCAGTCATGGACAGCCTAGTAGTTCTATATTCTCTCTCTTTTCCTCCTCCTTCACTATATAATAAATTGGAGGATTCCACTTTTATTTATTATTGTATTTTGGTACAACTATTAAAGTGCAATAAACAAATTAAAAACAAAAATAATAAGATTTATTTATTTGGCTTAGGCTCCGTCTCTCTATTTCCATAAATAAAAATGGATTTTTAATTAATTAAAAGCTTCTCTGAAGATGTATATTTAAAAGGCTTTTTAAAAGTGAATAAGAGTTTACAGCTCTTTAAATCAATGTTTTAAATCCATGTAATACCTCATCTTAAAGAGGAGTTCTTCGATTAGGCTATAGGACCAAGTCAGGTTCAAAGCTTGATTGCTGAGTTTAAGAGGGCTTGGGCCACAGTTTTATAGTATTTTTTGTTGGGCCTAAGCTCTCCTACATCTACTCACTGAGGGAAATCTACCTGAGTTTTGGAATGGGGTGTCATCAGCATAGAACAGAGTTCCCCAAACTTTCTGGCTTTGCAGACTGGCGCTGGGAGGGGGGGTAGAGGAGATGGATCTGCGCAAGTGGTAGTGTGCGTTTGCATGTCTCACCTGCCATTTCCGCAGTCCAGTTCCGAACAGCTCACAGCCTGATAGTGGGCCATGGCGGGGATTGGAGACCCCTGGCGTAGAAGATTACTGATGACATTCAGTTCTATTATGCTTCATTATCCATTTTCAGAGAAGCAGTACTCTGTTTCCTGAATATATGATGAGGGAGGAGTTTCTGAAATTAGAAGATATTGATTTCCAGTCTATTTTGGGATTATCATCCTCCTGGAAGAACATTTTCACAGTCTGGTAGTATTCCTTGTGAATCAGTGGATTCAAGAGTGGTGATTATGGTGAGGAGCAACTATGTACAATGATAACTAATGTATCATCTATTTCCTTTCTTCAGCAGGATTCATTTGGCAGTGGTTATCCAGGTTTTCTTTGCATTTCATCCTGATTGCTGCACTGTACTATGAGGGGCTATTGTTGAAAAGGTTACAGGATTACACTGCAATATCTGTACTGGTTCCTAGTTATTAAAGGTCAATTTAAGGAGTTGATATTAACCTTGAAACCTTCCGTAGTTTAGGACCTAAGTTCTAAAAGATTGAATTGCAATTATGAAATAGTCCAGTTAAGATCTGTAGGAAAGACTCCTTTGAAGATGCTTCTGCTGTCTGATTAATCTTTCTGGTTTGTAAGAGGAGAGTTGTATTTGAAAGAGATATCTGCTAAGACTCATGTCTTTCTTTGGGCTTGAGGTTATATTAACTTTTTAATGTTCTGTTTTTGAACTTTAAATACCTGTTGGAGTAGAAATTAGGTGTAGAAGACTGATAAGTAAATAAATCTGAATATGAAATTCATGAGACATTCATATAGTGAAAATTATCCCATTTTCTAAAGCTAATAGTTTGAACCACCAACGCATAGTTTCATTTATTTCTGAAATATGCCAACTTTGCAGGATAGGGTATTTCTAGCAGAATAAGGATTTGTGGCTTCATGAATTATTCCACCTACCTACCCATCTACAGTATACTATTTATCTGCTTAGTTTGGTCAAGAAAGAATATAAACATCTCTTGTTCAGGCTGGAAAATTGGCGGTGCAATAACAATAACATAACAGGGCTTTGGCCAGCCACCTAGATCTGTTGCACGCTTTTCTTTTACGCTTTTTCCCTTGGTTATTTTTGGAACCGTTTGGGCCTGGTTCATACATGCCAAGATGTTCCTTAATCTGTCACTGCTTGCTTACAGGAAAGTTGATGACTTACAGCTTTGTGTCTGAGTGGAAGTGAAATGATGTTAATATAAGCCTCATGCACTTGATGTCTAATGGCTCATCACACACGTACTCTCAAGAACTGTACGTGTGTGTGTGTGTGTACAGGATCCAGGTGCAATTATGTATCATCACGTTTAAATAAACCATTCACTCCCAGTGATTTAAATGCGATTGTCTAAAATGAGTGTTGGCTATCCATGGAACTTAGTGAATTAGGGATGAGGAACTGATACAAAATTCTTTGATTTGGGACAGGAGCTTAATGTTACTTTGAGATTTTAATTCAGTTTTATGCAGCTGAAACTCCTGTTTTCTTTTCCTTTTCCTCTCCCCCTCCCCATGTGTTTTAAACAAATAGATAAATAGACATATAGAACTCAGTGGGACAATTGTTCTAGCCTCCAGTTTGACCATGAAAGGCAATCTTAAGAAATAAATGATATAATTTGATTGGGTGTTTAGGTATGCTAGAAACACTTCATCCTCCTATATATTGTCTGGCTTTTTCTTTTGTCTGCAGTACAGAATGGCAAAAGATTCAAGTGAGTGTAAAGGTTTTCCACTGTAGGTTTTCACCAGGTTTCCACTGGTATATGACTATATTTGTATAGATGGGTATAAATATATACACATACAACAACTTATACAAAACACTTGGAATATTGCATTCAGTTTTGGTTGCCACGATGTAAAAAAGATGTGGAGACTCTAGAAAGAGTGCAGAGAAGAGCAACAAAGTTGATTAGGGGACTGGAAGCTAAATAACATATGAAGAACAGTTGCAGGAACTGGGTATGTCTAGTTTAATGAAAAGAAGGACTAGGGGAGACATGATAGCAGTGTTCCAATATCTCATTGGTTGCCACAAAGAAGAGGGAGTCAAGCTATTCTCCAAAGCACCTGCGGGTAGAACAAGAAGCAATTGGTAGAAACTAATCAAGGAGAGAAGCAACTTAGAACTAAGGAGAAATTTCCTGACAGTTAGAACAATTAATAAGTGGAACAACTTGCCTGCAGAAGTTGTGAATGCTCCAACACTGGAAATTTTTAAGAAGAAGTTGGATAACCATTTGTCTGAAGTCGTGTAGGGTTTCCTGCCTGGGCAGGGGGTTGGACTAGAAGACCTCCAAGGTCCCTTCCAACTCTGTTATTCTGTTTCTATTTCTAATTTGCTTTGGAGTGCATGCTATAAATTATTGTCACCCCTTCTGCCAACAATTAATGAGCTTGCTAATCGGAATGTCATGAAAAACTATCAAATCCTGTGGTACCTTGGTACTCAACTGCTTCAAAATTCATCAAATTTGGTACTCAACACATTTTGACACGAAAATGTCCTGATACTTGTTGTTTGCGTGGTACTCGATGCGCTGCAATAGGAAAAGAGGGATGGTTGCAGAGAACGGACAAGAAGTTGGCCATGCTGGGAAGGTCATTGCAAAAGAAAAAGAGGGATGGCGACAGAGGGCAGACAGGAAGTCGGCCATGCTGGGAAGGAGACTGACATAGAAAAAGGGACAGACAGGAAGTCCTTCCTGGCCAAAACAAAGGGCCATGTGGTAAGTCATGTGATTGTCACTCATTTTTAGTACCTGTTGCACCTCCCAGAACCAATTAATGATGTCTACTGAGGTACCATTGTACTTTGTTGAAAGCACAATTGCTTATGTCCAAAGCATTTCCCAAATCTACTAAAGATTTACTTGTTCAAAAACCAAGACTTGTTTCAAATAGATTTATGCTGATTTCTAGTAATTTCTAGTAATCACTGCTTGGCTGTAATAAAAAAATGGTGAGATGCTTACAGATCAGTCTATTTATATAATTTTTACTCTTTCATCCCCTTTAAATTTTGTCTGCCATTCTTACCAAATCATATGCTATATTTTTCAGGGTTTTTTTTTCTTCACTGTGTGAATAGTTTCCACATTGTTTCTGTATATGGCTGAAACTGTTCCGGGATGTTGGCTTTGTGCCTGATTAATATGTTGGACCAGTCCAGGCTATACAAATCCAGCTTGTGACAGAAAGACAAGAACAGGCACGTCCAGAGTATGGTATTAGTGCAAGAAGACTGTGTATATGTCAAACAACATCAAATTTGTTTCCATAGCATGTTTTCTGATAACATAGTTATTTATAGTATGTAGTAGGAATATTTCCAATCCACCCAATACCACAGATTTCTGCACAGATGACAAAATCATTTAAAATCTTTGAACATTAAAATCTGTAAAATAATAAAAATAATTAAAAGAATTAATAAAAAAAAAGAACCCCTGAATTGGGCGATACAGGGAAATTTTTATACTTATGGTAATAAAAACTGAACTATAGAACCAACCAGGACTTTGTTAACAGAAGCAACTCAACCTTTAGATATTGATTTTGAGAAAAAGTTAAACTTAAGTTCAAGTCAATGAGACTTCTGCTGGTTACAGAACTATTCATTTTGAGCATGAGGACCTTTGTGTTGAATGGAATACTTAATAACTCTACATGGCACGTGTTCACAATAATGTAATGTATTTGGGGAGCGGAGGCCCCAAATCTGATAACTTTAGAGAAGTTAGATAGTAATAGCCTTTCATTTCACTTAGCACTATATTATTATTAAGTGCTTGAAGAAAAAAAGTCACTTGACTTTCTCCATCTCTCCTTGAATTTGAGCTTAAGATGGTAACAATATAATTTGAATAACAAATGTAGGCTAGTCCAGGTTGTTCCAGCTTCAGATCCATCCTCTTGGAAAAAAATGTATGCCAAAATGCAAATTTCACTCTGCTGGGACATCTCATACAAATATCTAATGGGAGAGTTTGCTTTGTAAATGTCACAATGCCACATTTAGACCCATGTAATAAAACTATATCTTCCCAAATGCTCAGCCAGCAATTCAGCCATCCATTTAGGAAGTCTGGGAATTGAACTCGGAACACATTTAGAGAATTTGTTTGGGAAAGCTGTGTTTTCTTCTACAAGGTGATTTATTTTGAGAGTTATTTGGATTTGTCGGGGGGGGGGAGGGAAAGGGTGAGAGAAGCAGAAAGGAAAGAACAGAGAGAAAGTTAGCTGCGATCTAACTTTCTTGTGGACAGATTAGAGAACTCTCTAAAGGAAACAAGGCCAAGTTTGGGATCATGGCACAGGAAAAGAAATATTGATTCTCCTGTGCTATTTATCCAATTAGAGTACTTCCTCCCAAAGCTGCTATTTGTCCTGAAACTTCCTAGGGATATGTGTTTCCTATAAGCTTTTCCCTGCAAGGCAAACAGCAACTGGAGAAAATTTATTTTAAGGAGAAGAGTCAGAGATTGTTCTACATTGGGGTGGTTCCTAGTTTAATCATATATATACACTCACACCTCTGACACATGCGCACAATAGCTGTTATATAAAGGGAGAAAAGCAAGACAGATCAGATTACTTTTATGCAATGTCAATGTATTTATATATCGTATTGATTTCCAAAATGAAATGTTGAGAGCTTTTTTTTTTTTTACATTTCTGTCTACCTGCAGAAATTGAGAAAAAAGTATCTCGTGTTTACATTGAAAGATATTGGTTTGTTCATAAAGCAAGTGGAATTCTATTGTAAAACTAAAAGTAGTCCTTGACTAACAAACATTCATTTAGTGACCACTTGAAGTTTCAACGGCTCTGAAAAAAGTGACTGATGACCATTTTTCACATTTAATGACCGTTGCAGCATCCCCATGGTCATACGATCAAAATTTGGACACTTGGCAACTGGTTCATATTTATGTCAGTTGCAGCATCCCAGTCTCATGCGTTCAGTTTTTGCGACCTTCTGATAAGCAGAGCCAATGGAGAAAACCAGATTTACTTCACAACCGTGTTACTAACATAACAATTACAGCGATTCCCTTAACAACTGTGACAAGAAAGGCTGTAAAATGGGGCAAAACTCACTTCACAAATGTCTTGCTTAGCAAGAGAAATTTTGAGCTCAGTTGTGGTCGTAAGTCGAGAACTACTTGTAAAAATCAACTGATTTCACAAAGTATACTGTGTTTTGCAATGTCACAGCTCCATTGGGAATTACGTACAACTTTAGTTGCAGTTTTGCAAGTTGCTTTTTTTAAAATGTTGCTCTGATAACAGGCAAATTGTTTTCTGTCCTACTGTGGATGCGTATTGTTGGTGATATCTTTTGCTATGTTTGGTATTCTTGTCTATAGTAAAGGTGCAAATTTGAATTATTATGCCATAAAAATAACACAAGACAGACCATTTCTCATAAATGCCTTCATGAGGCTTGTTTGCTGTTAATTTTCTAATAGGATTTCTTTAATTGTCCCGTAATATCCTGTGGGTTTATATTGCTCTACTCTTCAGTGTCGTAATCTTCGGTGCATATTAGCATTATTAAGAAATGGTTTCTTCTGTTTGGTGCAGTATTGGCACAATGCGTCATATGATAAGAATGTGGATTACTCGCAAATCTGCATGAAATTAAGTTGTCTGGAAAAACAATGAACCACTTCCAAGGGATACCTAGCTCCCAGCCTTCATTTACTCAACTTTTTTTTTTTTTAAGATTTTCAGGGAGAACTAAATTTCAGAGTTCCAATCTGAATGCAGAACTTTAATTGCTAAATGACATTAACACTGTGGTGATGCTGATAAATTTTAATATCTTAACCTTGGGATTTCAATCCAAACAGTAGTATTATTAATTTATCCAGCTAAGATAATGAACATCTATATGGAGAATAACAAAATGTGTGACATGTCACTGTGCAAACACTGCAAGTTACATGTTTCTATCAGACACTGGGTAAAGTCACAGAAATATGCTGCCATAAATAATGCCATATTGCTGTGATGGTGAACCTATGGCACGCGTGCCACAGGTGGCACGCGGAGCCATATTGGTGGGCATGCAAGCTGAGCTCCGGTGCGCATGCATGCATCAGCCAGCTGATTTTCAGGCCTTCTGGGCCCACCAGAAGTCAGGAAACACGCTGTTTCTGGCCTCTGGAGGGTCTCCGGGGTGGGTGGGTGAGGAAGGCCTGTTTTTTGCTCTCCCCAGGCTCCAGAGGCTTTCTAGGCCTTCTCCCCCCCCCCCCCGGAGGCCCTCCAGAGGCCAGAAATGGCCTGTTTCCCAACTTCCGGTGGGACCGGAAGGCCTGTTTTTCACTCTCCCCAGGCTCCAGAACCTTTCTTGGTGCTTGGAGAGGGCAAAAATGGCCTTCCCCATGCCTCTGGAGGCCAGAAATGGCTTGTTTCTCGACTTCCGGTTCCACCGGAAGTCCGGTGGCCCACCGTACCATCGCGTGCCAAAAGCGTGGGGAGCATGGGGGGGGTCGCACGCATATGCGCAGGGGGCAGGGCACATAGAACTATGGGTGTGGGCACACATGCGTGTGACCCCCCTACGCTCCCCCCGCTTTTGGCACTCGATGGCAAAAAGGTTAGCCATCACTGCCATATTGTAATCACTGCCATTTCCTATGGAGGTTGCTGTTAAAATACATATAACCTCCTGTCATAAAAGAAATAGCTTGCAAAGATTCATATGATATTAATGATGTAAAGTGGATATGATCATCTTCATTTTTCAAGTCAGTTCTAATAGTGCTGAAAAATAAACACCCTTATCAAATCTTTTACACTAGCTCTCCTCCAACCAGCTGCTCTCAAAATGTGAACTACTACAACTCCTAAAAGCCATGCCGGATACGAATTCTGGAAGGCTTCACACTGAGGAAAGCTGTGAACTATATCTGACAGAAGCAGGATACATTTAAGGCTATCATACAACCCATCAGATCACAGGAGTAACAACAGACTGTTTAAATTGGCTGTGATATCCTGGGTAGTTTTCTGGGGACCAGGCAGTTCAACAGCTCTTGATATAATTACAAAATGGTTTTCCTAGTCAAGAACCTGAGAATTATATATCCTGGGCAGGGATGAAATTCACTTATCTTCCCTACCCGTTCGCAAATATGTGTGCGCTGTCATCTTCACATGCGCAAAGCCTTCTGCACATGCACAGAAGCTTAAAATGTCACAAAAAAGTGACGTCATGACGTCTGCGTGGGTTGGTGGAGCCTCCTGCAGTCACCGCTACCGGTTTGCCCGAGCTGGATAGAACCGGCTGAATTTCACCCCTGATTCTGGGACACCCTATGAAATTTTCATACATGTATGTTAGATTACTGCAACAGACATTGCCAATTTTTGGCAACTATATTTCCCAAATCCCCCAAAGATTTTAACCATTAGATTTTATTGGTTGATTTTAATTTATTTATGTTTTAATGTATATGAATAGATTTTTATGATTGTAAGCCACCTGGTTACCTTGTAGTAAGATGGGCGGCCAATAAAATTTATGCATGAATGAATGAATGAATGAATGAATGAATGAATGAATGAATGAATGAATGAATGAATGATATAGTAAAAGGAGGCACCAAGCGTTGAAACAATAATCTGGCAACCACACATTGCTTTAGTTTCCCAGATTGTCCAGGATTGTTCTTAGAGAACAAAAAAGAAGTATCATTTAGAAGTTGAATAGAGACACAGAAAAGTCAATAGCTTGAATTACACAATGTACTAAGACAGAAATTCTTTAACCATAGTTTACTGAGAAAAAAAACAATTGGTGGTTTATACAACTTGTCAACGCCAAACAAGCAACATTCTGACTTAGCATGATGCATAAAATCTACCACGAAGTACCCCCTTAGTTAAAAAAATAATTTAGTGTGATCTGGCATCAGAAACAGGACCTTAATTGAATATTTCGTTCTCACTGAAACTAAATCAGAATCGGGCTGCTATATTTGAACTATAAAAATGCAGAAGACATCAGATCATTGAAGTGAGTTGAAAGTTTTCTACATTTTATTTATTTATAGCCACCCATCTTATATGAATCTCTGGCTGATTTCACAACCAAAAGTTAAAACAGCTATTTACAATACAAAAAATATTTTTTAAAACAAATATTGAAATAAATATTTTTGAAATAAAAAAAAACTTGGCACCATAATTAGCTTTCAACATGCAGCCCATAAGTTCATGTGATCAGCCTCGCCCTATTGTTATTCAGTTCACTTTAGCAATCCATCTTAAGACTGCATGGTAAGACCAGCAGAAACTCCATTTTATATTAAAAAACAACATTGTAATTTACAGAAGAACAGAAGTATGTGGATCAAAATTAGTTTGTACATATTTCCTAGGTTTTTTTACAGTGTTCTGTATATTTTGTAGGCAGTGGTGAAATCCAAATTTTTTTACTGCCGGTTCTGTAGGCGTGGCTTGGTGGGCTTGGTATGGCTTGGTGGGTGTGGTGTGGCTTGCTGGGCATGGGTTGGTGGGCTTGAGAGGGGAAGGATACTGCAAAATCTCCATTCCCTCCCCACTCCTGGGGGAAGGATATTGCAAAATCTCTCATTTCCATCCCACTCGGGGGCCAGCCAGAAGTGGTATTTGCCGGTTCTCCGAACTACTCAAAATTTCCGCTACCGGTTCTCCAGAACCTGTCAGAACCTACTGGATTTCACCCCTGTTTATAGGGCAAAGTGCTGTTGAAAAGTTGAGTATTTTCCAGACAGAATCTTATTTTGGTAATTACAAACTTATTTCAAGAAAGAGGGCTTGCTTGTTTCTTTTTTAAAGCTGAGAAGCATGGCTAATATTTTAGAGGAGAAAGAGAAGGTTCAAAACATGATTGAGTAATGGGCGAAATAAATAGGGTGGAATTTAACTAATGTAAAGCTCTGTCTCAGGGAGGGAAAACAAGAGGTACAAGAATAGAAGGGGGGAAAGCCTATCACTGGCACTAGTATGTAAAAAAAAATCTGGATGTTCTTATAGACCACAAGCTAGCATGAGCTAGCATGATGCAGCTGCTGCAACAGGGATTATCTTGGGGTGTTTCAACAGGAGCCCAGATTCTTACTTGGCCAGATTCCACTTGAAATGTTATGTCCATTTCTAGGCACCCTAGTTCAGGAGGAACAACGGCAAAATGGACCAATTTCAGAGGAGAGCTATCATTACAGTGGGGAGTCTGGAAATAAACTCTTAGAGGAATGCAGTAAGCTTAGCCATAGAAGAAACTACTGAGGGAAAATCAGGTAATAGTCTTCAAATATCAGAAGGGTTTTTAATAGAAGAGGGAGCGAATATATTCTCTACTGATCCTGAGGGCAAGACTAGAAATAATGAATTAAAACTACAGGTAGTCCTTGACTTCACAAGTGAGCTCAAAGTTTCCAATGCTAAGCAAGACTGTCCCCATTTTACGACCTTTCTTGTCACAGTTGTTAAATGAATCACTATAGTTGTTAAGTTAGTAACATGGTTGTTAAGTGAATTTGGCTTCCTTGTTGATTTTGGTTGTCAGAAGATCGCAAAAGGTGATCACATCAACCCTGGGACACTACAACCATCATAAACACATGCATATTGATATGTGTCTGAATTTTGATCACATGACCACGAGGGTGCTGCAACAGTCAGAAGTCACTTTTTTCAGTGCTGTTGTAACTTTGACTGGTCACTAAACAAATGATTGTACGTCGGGGACTATCAGTATAAGGATGAAGCTTTTCCATAACTATTTCTGTGGCCTTAATAACTAATGTTCTGGCTTCTTCTTTTATAATCATCTTTTCCCGCAGTTTCTCAGGCTCTCATCCTGTTGGATCCAAGTCTTTGTATCTGTTCTGACCTAGGCTTCCCCAAACCACGAAGCAGACTCCTTGTCCCGACAAAACCCCCTTTTTATTAAGTTACTGTGAATTCCTCTCATTCACATCCAGCAAAGTACTTTCAAGGGTGAATTTACAGTCACAGACCTTATCTGGCTTGGGGAGCTGCCAAGGCGATATCTTCAAAACTTGGCAAGGAGTCACGAACCAATTAAACGAACTAATTGTCTCCTGTAAACTCCACTCCCCTTTCGCTCCTCTTTTATTCCCTCTGGGAGGGGCCATTCATCATCCACTTGTGGCTTTACTCCCAAATTCACCCTTGTTCTTTAGCTATTCCCTTCGTCTGGCAACTCAGCGCAAGCGCACACTGGAAACAGGCTCCAGCTGTTTGTCTGCCTCACTGATGTCTGACTCCGAAGGCAGCTGTTAACTGGCATATGGCCCTGGCCCCCTCTCTGCCTCCGACGCAGAGCCCTCATCAGCACCTTCCCCAGACTCCAGGACTGACCCATGTTCCTCTCTAACCTCCTCACTATCCCAATCTGCTGCCAGCTCTGCTGGCTGCTGGTGGGCCACAACAGTATCTATTTGCAATCTGGAATTGCTCATATTCTGGAACGAGTGCTGGGTTATAACTCATTGGATTGGATATTTCCTAATTCTTCAGCCTGATATCTATTTCAGTGATTAGTAACCAGTGGTCTGATCCACAAACAACACATGACAATGTTTTGCAGTTCAGCATGCATTTTTTCCATCTTATCTATATAAAATATAATCTATTTGATTATGATGTTATCCACTTGAAGACATCCAGGTGTAGGGCATCTTTTGTGTTGTTGAAATCGTGTTCACAACACATTTTCTATATAGAAGGTTATCGGTTGTATTTTTTAATGCATGGAGTGAAGCGTCTTAGAAAGATTAAATGCATTAATCTTTTGGTATGTCATTATGGCTTACTACCTATTAGATGTGATTTAGCCTGACAAACTAATGTTAACAATGGTTTCATTAATAATAGTAAATAGATTGGTGAACTTTCCTTCAATGAATATGTTTAAAATCTGGATAACCATGTTATCCTGGATATTTCGTTTTGGAGATCTGCAGTGAAAGAGGATTAGACACAATGTCTAACTAGCCTTTTCCAACCTTGTAGCTGAATCCAGATCACACCACTTCCCTGTTTTTCACTATTCCCAAGCATAAGGTACTCAACAGAAGAGTGGCAGATGATCAACAGCAAAACATAATGCAATTTCTTTTAAACCCTATCTCAGTCTCCACAAACGATCAGGTATTCTTTTTGCTGTGTCAATAACACTGGTCTACAAGGAGAAAGCCTCAGAAATGAAAGTAGCTTAATTTTACCACAATTGGGTTACTAATAAAGGAAAACTAAGTCCTGAGTATTAATTGGCTCCAGTTTCTAAAATAAGCTTCAGGTCAAAATTGCATCAAAATAATTCAAAATTATGAGGGTGTGTGTGCAATTATGCTCCATAACTTTTCTGCAAAATGTGATATAGTAATGAGAATGGTACCATACCAATCATTATAAATTTATTTTTTTATTGATACCAATAACATAACTTCCTATTCATTTATTGCTTCTTGTATGAAAAACTGACAAGCTCTAACATCAGATTAAACGACAAGGTTCCATCTTTATTTGGTATCTAAATTGCGCTTTTTGGCTTTTCTCTTGTGAACTCATCCCTGGGGAGATTCCAGCAGTAGTCGGCAAGCATGGATGGACTCCATTTCCCTTGGTATCTTTTCTCCATGCCTGTGATATCCTGGTGGAATCTCTCCCCATGCTCAGTACACCACAGTTCAAAGGGAAATAGTCAAAATGTGAGTGTAAGAGGTGAACTTTCAGTGACATGTTTGCACTAAGTGCTTTATAGGACCTAAGCCAGTAATGGCTAACCTTTTTGCCGTCGTGTGCCAAAAGTGGGAGGAGCGCGGCGGAGTCGCACACATGTGTGCCCACACTCATAATTCAATGTGTCCCCCCACGCATGCGCACATGACCCCCCCTGCGCTCCCCCCGCTTTTGGCACGCAATGGCACGGTAGTCCCGGTAGGCCTGTTTTTCGCCCTCCCCAGGGGGGGAGGGTGAAAATGGCCTTCCCCACCCCCCTGGAGGCCCTCCGGAAACTGGAAACAGCCCGTTTCCTGACTTCCAGTGGGACTGGAAGGTCCATTTTTCACCTTTCCCAGGCTCCAGAGGCTTTCTTGGAGCCTGGGGAGGGTGAAAATGGCCTTCCCCACCCCGCTGGAGGCCCTCTGGAAGCCGGAAACAGCCTGTTTTCTGACTTCCAGTGGACCCGGAAGGCCCCAAAAATAGCTGGCTGGCATGTGTGCTGGAGCTGAGCTAGGGCAATGCTCGTGTGCCCACCAATATAGCTCCGTGTGCCACCTGTGGCACGCGTGCCATAGGTTCGCCATCATGGACCTAAGCAATTTTCCATGTGTTTTTCATATTCACCTGCCTTGCTGTTCTCAAAGTGAAGATAAATTTATACACTTCCATGTGATACCATTTTTATTGTTCTACCATACTTTGTCGAGAAGTTACGAAGCATCATGATCATTAGACACTTCCCTCCCTTGTAGGCAAATTACTCTCCTGTGTATAAATCTTTATTGTGAAGTATCTTGAAAACTTCAGCCAACCATCCTCTTTATTACCTGTTTTCTAATTCATCTAATCAAAATATGTAAAACTAACACATTTTATCTCGGAAGTCGTTAACTTCCCAAAATCTGCAGACCAGTGTAATCAGTGTTGAGACCTCTACAATGTGTGTAGATTCATTTGTCCACCCTTCTCCTTGTTTTTCTTGGTGGAATACTGTTTGTGTGCATTGAAAATGATGTTAAAACATCAACAAGAGTGCTTAAAATGCTCCAGTTTTTCAGGGCTGCTGTCGGTTTCTATCTCTGTATCTAGTTAACTGGGAGAGAGCGGTTTTATCCAAAATAAACCTGTGACTGTTTTGGAGTAAAACTGACCTTTTCTTGCCTTTCCAGCTGGGATTTCATGTTTGCGTGATACATAGCTTCTCTGACCTCGTTATGAAAGTCATCTGAGCAGAATCTATCCTGTGAATCTTTTGTGAATCCAAAAGGCATTATTTAATCCAAATGGGGAGAGATGCAAAGTGCCACTCTATCTCTTCTGTGTTAAAAGTAAAGTCGTTCTGTCTCATAAGATACCACACTGTAATCACAGCAACTTAGTAAGCGGGGTGGCCTGGCAGTTGAAATCTGCTATGTAGAATACCTTTTTCACACAGTGTTGTGAAATCTTTGGCCTTCCCTATTCCCTTTGAGGTTCTCTTGACAGTCTCATTTTGTTCATATTTATAGCAGCATAAGGTTGAATGCTGAAAACTCACACCCCTCTGCAATGTGTTGCCCAAGGCAATTTCTTTGAATCATGTTGTGGTGTGGCTGACAATAAGCTGTGAAAGTCTACCAGTGTAAAGAGCACTAAATTCCAGATGTGTTGTCCCACCAGGGCTGTGTAGTCAGGCTCATCAAAATACATTTGCTACGATTAATTCCACTAAGATTTATTTAATACCATGTTGTTATCTGTGTTCCAATTTCAGAAAGTTTTCTTCAGCTGTAAGTGAGGATTAGGTTTTCCTATCCCACACTCTTTTTCTATCTCTTTAGAAATAACATAGAATTTCTTTGAGGGAGAAGTCAAAACCCACTTTTTCTTGTTCGATGAGGAAATTGATTTTTAAATGCAGAAGATTTTTTTTGTTGTTGTGATGCTAGTTTACTGATATCTTCGGCTATTTTTTCAGGGTGCATGGTTTTCAGATGAAGGCTTAGATGTTACTGCTTTAAATGTATCAGAATTGCTGTACATTTTATTATTCCATATTGGAAAAAAGAACTTTGAAACTATTTCTAAATATTTGCCTGCAGTTCAATGAAAAAAGTGTATGTGTGTCTATAGTTATTATATATGATACCCTGCATGCTTTTCTGTCCTTTTCATTTAAGTGAGGGGAAATCACATTTAACAAGATCTGTGAAAAGATCTTGTATAAGATATTTAGTCTAAAACAAGAAGTGTTATACTATATAGCAGTGTTGCCGAACCTTTTCGGCACCGTGTGCTGAAATGGGAGTGTGTGTGTGCGTGCCATAAACTGGAAGAGCAGCCGCCCAGTGCACATCTCTGCGGTGGGTGGCTGCTTTACTGGTTTCCGGGGCGTGCATGTGTACTAGCCCCCTGGTCTTCCGATTTCTGGCACGCATGTGTGCGTGAAGACCAGCTGGCCGGCGCACATGTGCATGCCGGAAACCAGAAGAGCAGCCGCCCGGTGCGCACATGCGTACTGGGCGGCTGCTCTTCCCGTTTCCAGCGCTCCCATGTGTGTGAAGACCAGCTGGTCGGAACCCGGAAGAGCAATGGGCAACGACTCGCATGTCCAGAGAGATGACTGTGTGCCACTTCCGGCAGGCGTGTCATAGGTTCGCCATTATGGCTATATAGGGATTTTTAATGTCTTTAATGCAGGTGATTGAAATAAATTTATGGGAAACCAGCGCAATGTAGTGCATTCCTGTCATTTATTTTTGAGTATGTACTTGTGCATATACTGTTATTATTAGTGCATATCTGAAACACACAGATCTTTTTCTGGGTGTTATTTATTTATAAAAATGTAATTAGTAGTTTCCATGGACTTAGACAACAATCCTGCCTTTAAGTTATGCTTATCTCATTTATTTTATACAAATCATAGGCATCCAGTTCCCTGTGATCCTTGACAATATTAAATGAGCACTTTAAAAATTCTTTATACTTGTAGCAAAATAATCATGCTATTTTAAATAAAACCTGTATAGAAGAACATCAATTCAAACAGATGTTTGTGTTGGTGTGAGTGTGTAATTTGCAGGATAACTTCAACTATTATAGGCATTATTAAATAGAACAAATAGAAGGAATTATAGTAATTTGATAATAGAGTTCCATAGCTGAATTGGTATGCTATGATTTGTTCTGGATCAATACAGAAATTCCCTATTTCCCCAAGTCTTTATTGTTGTACAGATATAATGGGGTAATAACTTAAAAAGAGTCTAGTCAATTGCTAACTGGGAATTCTGGCACTTGTGAACTTAGTACATTTGAAGGGCAACAGGTTGGCTGCTATATATCTGAACAGCATATTAAAAAGATTGTGCAATGGTCTACTTACATTCTTCTTAGTATGGTGGGATGTATTGTATTTCAATATAAGTTATAGGAATTATTTATAATGCAACCTTTAAAGATATAAATTAGAATGTGCATATTTCATTCAAAATAGCTTCCCCCTTTCTTTAGTAAGGAGTGTGAGTGTGTGTGTGTGTGTTTGTGTGTGTGTGTGTGTGTGTCCATGTCCGTGTCCATATTATCCCACAAAAAACAAATACAGTCCAAAAGTATTCCTGGACACATCAAGTTGCTAGCTTCCTGACTGTCATTTTAAAAATAAAAACATTACATATTAAAAACTAATAATTGACTTAGTGAATTTATTTTATCATGAAGTTTAGGACTTGAAAATGTTAACACCAAATGTAATTCCAATAGTTCTTGAAAAAAATCTGAGTTATATGGCATTGATGCACAAATAACAAAATGCCATGTTATTAAATTTACTGTGGCTGTTATTATATTCATTATACTCCCCAAATTTTCTTCCCCTGAAGAAAGGGTTTTGTTTTCTATCCATTTCTCATATCTTTAGAATATCTTTATGTAACTACAGGTAGTTTGTACTGTGTTTTTCCTTTGTTTCCACCATACCTGAGTGCTCCTGGTTCCTCATTTAAAAAGTGAAATGATAATTAATTTAATAACGGGAAACCAGAAAGACTAAAGATTGCTGGATCATTGACTGTACCAGGGAGAGGGTTTGCGTCAAAAAAGTAGAGGTGCAGGCCATGGTCAAAGACAAGAAAGACAAGTCATTCACATGCATCCTTTCAACTCTCTTGTAAGTCAAGTTCATATGGAAATCATAGGCTCCACCCTTGAAGAGTTCACCAACATTTTCTTCTGCTTCTTTAAATAACTTTTGGATGTGTTTTTTGTTCCTCATCAGCTTGAATGGAACTGACAAGGCAAGGGGGGGAAGTATAGCATCACCATATATGCTTGCCGATATCAAGTCACTCAATAGTGATATGGGCAGTATATAAATAAAATAAATAAATAATAATTAAAACGCTTATGGATATGCCGAAAATTTTAGGTGCCAAAATGCACCCCAAAAATTGGCTTTGGCTCATTCATAGATAGGCTTATTTGCAAGTATATACAGTAATATATTTTTAAAGGACCCTTATTTCCTATATATTTTTGCAGATCAGCCAATCCACAGATAAGCAGACCCTTGAATTTTTAATCAAAATACCATAAAAAATGCAGGTTGGCTTATCTGTGCATGGCACGTTTTTCATGGTATTTTGGTTCACATTTCAAGGGTAAGCTGATCCACAAACGGGCTTATTCATGAGTATATATGGTAATTATGATGTATTGCTACTGCATATTTTTCTCTGAATTGTGGAGTAGACAAAGACACGAACCCAAATCACTTTGCCAATATTAGAGCCTATGTTGGAAGGTAGTTCCAATACAGCTTCCTTTGATTTCCACCTTCAGAGAAGATGCCCATTTTCATTAAAATGGAAAAACAAAGGGGGGGGGGGGGGAATAGAGCAATCTTTCTCAACTTGGCATCTCTGGATGACAGGGGCCTGCAAATTACAATCCCAGCACATCTGGAAGATTGCAGGCTGGGGAAGGCTGACAGAATCAAAGGCTTAAAGGTTATCGAGCTCACATTGTGCTAAATTTTCTAGAATGCCCACACTTTGCAATGTAACCGACCAGCAGGATTGTTGAGTTTCCTTTCGGGAACAAGCCCGCTGTTTGTCAGTATTTGCACCTACAGAACACGGAACACTGCCTTAAACAATGCTGATCAATTACAATTTTATTCCTGGTTTCCCTCCCCCTCACTTCCAGAGGAATCTTTCTTTCCTGTCACTCAGGATAATGATCCCTCTGCAAGCATAGCCCAGAAACCAGAAACTAACTGTAATCTCATCAAGACTTTGATTCCTTAGCGGGGACTGGTAAATTTATACAACCAGGAAACTGGGGCACCGTCACATCCCATGTTGGTTTGCTCAGCCACCAAAGTGGGTAGATTTTCTTCTCCTTCTCCTGACATTTTACTGGAAAAATCAAATAATTTGATGGCATGAATTGAGTTTAAATGACCTCATTGCTTTTTTCCCCTTTTCCTCTGAATCTGGACTTTTACTGGTGCTACTTTTAAACTGAGAATCAGAAAAGAAAGCTATGTTCAGTTTCAAGACCAAGAGTTTTGTTATTATTAATAATAAACTTTGCAGAGTTTTGGAGATGATGTGTGTCTGTTCCACATTGTGTGTGTGTGTGTACATGTACGTGCATGCTGCTAAAATAAAAAGGGCCTTTACGGATTTAATTGGGTGCAAAAATTCAGTCTGCAAAACAAACACTCTAATACTAGCCTTTTTTCTCTTAGAAGCAAGTTTTATTACTGTGAATAGCATAACCTTGTAGAGACCCATATGGAATTCAACTTCTTAACTAACTTATTCTGGTTTCTAGATGAAAACAAAGAATGGTAACCAATTCTCAACCAGCCAAATAATAAATCAGGACAGTCACAGTATGCAACAGTGCAGCTATTTTAAGCTGTGCTCTGTTGCAGCTGTTATGTGGAAAAGCTGTATCCGTGCTGTATGGAGTTTCATCCACAACTCCCTAACTTTAGACTAGTTTGAAACCCTATCCTCCATGTTTCTCGTGTGTTTAGTCTATTTCTATTTATCAAACCTAGTCAATGAGTTAATGGGTGTGTCCAGAAATCCTAGCACTTTGCATTTCTTAGCTATTTTGACCATCTTTCCCTAAGACATTGTTTTTAAGGTGAGAGAAATGATGGAAGAAACAGTGGGAAGGCACAGGGGGGACTTTTTAACATCTAGAACAGAGGTCCCCAAACTTAGTGACTTTAAGACTTGTGGACTTCAACTCCCAGAATTCCCCAGCCAACATGGCTGATGAGGGAATTCTGGGAGTTGAAGTCCACAAGTCTTAAAGTCGCCTAGTTTGGAGATCCCTGATCTAGAAGCACTGTAGATCATCTGTATACAGTAAAAAAAAAATTACTGTAAATGCACATTAACAATCTCTGAAACTTTGTACTGGATACGGGATTTTTGCCTGTATCTCTTGGGTCATAGTGTAGCTTCCTTTAGCCTGATACATGGATATTAGATTTGTTAGATAACATCCCTTTTGGTTGTGTGGCTAAAGTTCATGGAAATTCAGTCATATAGAACCTTTTATAAATTAGTACTCTCTGTGTGTACTGTATTTCTAGTTTTATAATCCCCCAACTAGATGGAAGGCAATTCTAGGTACTGCACCATGATGTATTTTAACAGGGGTGTTAGAATAAGACTTATAATTCCTCTTGTTGATAATAAGCCTAGATTTCATGAAGCTCTTTCCGTGGAGCAGAACACTTCAGAGCTTAAGCAGACAATATAGCCGAAAAGTTTCCAGCTGTCACTTGTGATCTCCAAGCCCCTGCTAGGCATGCTTGAAATGAGGGTGGATTACCAAGAGGTAGGAGGTCATGCTGCGTTCCCACAACTTGCTGGTTCTAGTTTGTTGAAGAAGAAAAGAAAAAGTCTTGGCAACTGTGGTCCTTTGGCTTTGCTGTTCTTAAGAGAATCCAATGGACGAAGCTTGTCTTTTTAAAAAAGGAAGCAAAAATGAGCAACATAAATTGGAACATATGTTTTAGGTAGAAAATTGTAAAAAGAGAGGGAAAATGTTGTTTCAGAAGAAATAAATATATATATATATATATACATATACATATATATACATATACATATACATATACATATATGTAGGTCTTTGGTTATTCGGGTTTGTTCCCGCGTAAAATTGGAAGTGTCTTGGCAACGTTGTCTCATTCGTCATCTTCAGGCTGGTGTTTTCGGCTTCGTGCTTCTAGGAGCAATGTGAGATCGCAGCTGTTTCTTCCTTTTAACTGCTAGTGGGGGTGTGAACTGATTGGGTGGGAGCTTGGCTGTGTTCTGATTGGGTGGAGATGTGTTCTGATTGGTTGTGGGTTTGTCTGTGCTCTAATACCCACGAAAACCTCAGAAAACCAATACACACACACACACACACACACACACACACACACACACACTGTTCCAAATAGCTTTGCAAGCCATCTTTATTTTGTCACCCGCAACAGCAAAGAACAGAAGTAGAGAACATGCATCGGCAGCTTGCATGCATGGCTCTTGTGCCAAAGAAAATCCTGAGGTTCAGAATATAATCAAAAGGTGGCAGGGACAGTGTCTTTGGAAAGTAATTCATTAAGATATTTCCCCCTTTCTATTTAACCAGAACAATTTATTATAAATACTACACTATTCATGAAAGGCCACTGGTCACTAAAAGAGCCATGGTGGCACAGTGGCTAGAATGCAATACTACAGTCTAACTCTTCATTCTGCTGCCAGGACTTTGATCCTGACTGGCTCAAAGTTGACTCCTATCCTTCTGAGGTCGGTAGAATGGGGATCCAGATTGTTGGGAGCAATATGCTGACTCTGTAAACCACTTAGAGAATTCTATAAAGCACTATAAAGAGTATTATAAGTCTATTGCTATGAACACTATCACAGATGATTCTGTAGGATCAGTTTGTGGCTGAAGAACAAGAAATACTATAACTTTCCTGAATATCTCTATGAGTGGCTGCTGAAGAAGAGCATTGCCAAGTTCTTACACAACATTCATTCATTGTAGTGGAGCTTGAGCAGCAAAGCTTCCTGTTATACTGTGTCCATGTTATTATCCTGTAATTATTGCTGTCCACACGAATAAACAGTGAACATCATTTGATATCAGCCCATTTTGTGGGAATCAGACTACCTTTGAAAGATCAAATTCTCAGTTTGGGAGTACGTCTGGCAGAATGTTGATTCCAGAAGTTCTATGATTAAATTTGGATCAGGCCTGTCAAACTGACGGCCCATAGGTCATATGTATCACGCATAGGACCCCGGCTCTGCAAAGGCAAAAAACATAGTGATACGTCACAGTATATCACGTGATGCAATTGACTTTGACACATGTGATTTAGACTAACTAGCTCAATTTCTGAGAAGACTAAAACAGCTGTAATACATATGCTTCAGGTCTAAAGTAAAAATGGCAATGGAAAATCTCTTCTGTTCTGCCAAGAAAACTATATGGACATGTTTATAAATGCATCAAGAGTTGAGTTTGACCATAGGAAGGTTTACCTTTACTATAGCATGCTTTGCATAGATTTGTCTAAAAGAGACTAGAAATTTAAGTTAGCATAAAATGAATATTTGAGAGACTTCACTGATTCCAGAGTTTTGTAGTGTAGTGTCCCATTGTTGGACCAACTAATTTACCTTTAGTTCACACAGTAGATGAATTATCCTGCAAGTTACTCTTGTGATATGCAAGGTAATATTAGCAGAAAATGGAACTTCTTATCATAAGAGATATATTTTCTTCTGCCAGTTTATGTTCTTGGCAGTAGATTACTCTATATTTGGTAAGTTTTAATTTTTTCTTTTTTTCTTTCTTTTTTTTAAATTTGATTTATATGCTGCCCTTCTCCAGAGACTCAGGGCGGCTTACAATGCGTTAAGCAATAGCCTTCATACTTTTGTATATTTCTACAAAGTCAGCTTATTGCCCCCACAAACTGGGTCCTCAATTTACCCACTTTAGAAAGGATGGAAGGCTGAGTCGACCTTGAGCCTGGTGAGAATTGAACTTGCAGTAATTGCAGGCAGCTGGATGTTAAATGCTGCCTTAGGAAGCATTAGCCTCCTACGCCACTCAGGCTCCTTTCTTTGGAAGTTTTCTTACAATATAGAATTATGAATGAATTTTACATTTCTTAAATTTTTTACTAAGCAGGCTAAATTAACTGTTTCTATTTTGGAAGTAGAAAAATAAGAATAAATCCTTTAAGAACTTTTTAAGAAACCCTGTCATTAGTTTATCGCATATTGCATTAAGGAGTAGACACTTGTGTTTCTTTTAGCTTCCTAGCCTTATTCAGACATAATACATACACATACTTTGGTAATGTAATGTCCCTGAGCCTGTTACAAACTTCCCCAACCAGCATACCCTTCAGAACTATTTGAACTTTAACTCCCACGGTTATAGACATGCTAACAGGGGAAACCTTGGAATGGAGATTTTCGTCTTTTGTGGGTACTTATGTTGCAGAAAGCTGGCCTGAAGAACTTTTGGTTCAAGCACTTTTCCATCCCCTTTTCATTCTCTTTCATGATTTCCTGCTGTCTAATCTTGATTTCTCGTTGATGAAAATTGTACTTCGAAGAAAGCAGCAGGGATGCATGGGAAGAAAGGCCCCAGCAATCAAAAATTCCTCGTTAGTTTTTTATTACATTTAAATTCAGTTGATTTTAAAGAGGAAAATATATAAAATGATGACTTATGAAGTAGTGATGAGTGTGGGAATTTGCTTTATTAAGGCAACATCCTCTGATGTTGGTTCTCTGGTGAATCAATGAAGCACCACATACCTAAAAAGGAATGCTGATTTTTGAAACCTCTATTTAAAAGTTTATTTTACACATACTTAGAGACTGGCAAGGCACTTATTAAAATACTTTTTGTGGGATACCATCTTCAATAAATTTAACTAATAGTGCAACCTTACATGAATTTATTCTGAGATAAGATCTTTTTAAGTCAATAGGAATTATTTTGCATTCTAATTGTTTTCATTTGTAAGTTGATATAAACATCAACGATTTTAGGAATAGTCTACTATGTGATTGTTACTCTGCTTGTTTAAGTATCCTGTTGCAAATTACTGCATATTCATCACAAAAAAAATTTTGTGATCTGTACTTCTCCAAGGTATTTTCTAGGTAAGGTGACTTAGAGTTGCAATTATAAGACACAAGAGGCTAAAGTTGGAATTTTTCTTCCCACCTCAACCATAGAAGAGGTCTAGTTAAGAAGTTCAAAGCTCTCCAATGAGAATTTATATAGAACAAGAAACCTTTGATCTTCTAAATGTTGCTGACCATGCTGACTTGATCAAACAGGAAAGATATTTTGCCAACATTTAGAAGCCTTCAGCTTCCCTATCTAAATTGGCAACATTATTGGAATTGCATTATTGGAAAGATCAGGCTGAGACTTTTTTTTTTTTAAATTTGATTTATATGCCGCCCTTCTCCGGAGACTCAGGGCGGCTTACAGTGCGTTAAGCAATACTTATATCCACTATTTGGTCTATGACTCAGATAAAACAAATATCTACCCACTCTTCTGGATGCAGAATTCCCAACACAATATACAACTTGTTTTGTGGTCTTTGATTGTGATGGTAATAATCTTCCTAGTATCATGTTATATAGTTCCATTCCCGAGGAAATGTCCATCTACTACCTTGTCCCACTTAATTCAGTACCGATATTCTATTGCCCTCTTCCTTCCTAAGAAGGAACTGAGGAGGCTGTACTCAAACATATCCGAAAAATACTGGGGTAAGTTGGTCTGCAGTCATAAAAGAGAGCATGTCTTTTGCACATAAAGTGTGTGTTCTGTTTATTATCCTTATACCCTCACAGTATAAATTTTAAAAAAAATAGCTTAGAGCAGGATGTAGGAAATCAAAGTTCTGCCCCATTTATATCAGGCACTGTGTTCAATCCATGTTAAAAATGGACAGGGCTTCCATCAGCCAATCACACCTGCCATTTTGGTGCTGTTGATTGCTCTATTACAAGGGTCTCCAACCTGGGCAACTTTAAGACTTGTGGACTTCAGCTCCCAGAATTCCTCAGCCAGCTTTGCTTTGCTCTCTACACATAGCAGTTATCTCTACACATAGCAGTTATCCTGTAGTACAAAACAATATTGGCAGTTAAGCCAATCAGGAGGAAACAAAGCTGCACATAGATAGCAAGTGAGGGCCTCTTATACTTGGCAGCCAGTAGGAGAAAAGGAAGGGAATTTAGAAAGGATTTATCTTTGAGCACACAGCTAACTAAAAGGGATGCCATTTGGCGTTTAGGATGAGGCAAACGTTGCTTCTGCCAGCTAAAACCTTTCTGGCAGCTGAAGTCACATTTTGCTAGCTGATTTCAAGTGCTGCCAGCAGAGAGATCTGTCAAGAAGAGAGAGATGCCCCTCCTTCAGAGATAGAGAAGATAAAGGACAAAGAGAAAGCCAAAGCACACCCCATCATTCACTTCAGAAAACACCTACCATGACATACAAAATTACTCCAGGCTAAGGATAGTCCTATCAGTTTTCCACAAACTGGATTTAATGGAATCTTAAAAACTGCCCCAAAGCCCCCACCACTTTTGGATTCAGTACAAGTTCAAGTAGCCAAATACAGTTTAGTTCAAATGAATAGTGGCTAAGGTGTTGGATTAGGAGTAGGCAGATCCAGGAACACCCTCAGTCACGGAATCTCCCTGGGACTTTAATCCAGGTGCTCTTTATCAGTTCATCCTACATTGCTGGGTTGCTCTGGGAGAGGATTGGAAGAAAGAAACCTATCAAATAAGTTAGAAGGATTTTTTTTGCTATAAACCAGCTGCCTTCCACCTGGTGCCTTCAAGATGTCTTGGGACTATAATATATTCCCCAAATGCTAGCAATATGGCCTTCAACTGACTGGGAATTATAATATCAATGTACCTTCCTCAAATGGAGAAGCTATAGATTAATGGGGGAAAGTAAGTTCTGTATACCTCAGAAATGAACTTTTGGGAGAGAACAGCACGTCTTGAGCTTTTTCTCATTTTTCTTGCAAAAGTGTTCTACAAACCAGAAGGAAAATGGATTAGAGATTTGGATGATTTTCTATGGACTGGCAAAAAGCGGATTTTCAGTGGTTTAATAATAATAATAATAATAATAAAAACGCAAGTTTGGGGAAAACATATCTTTCAACAGTGGTCTTATGTTGATTGTTTATATGTCATAACTTTTATGTTATTCAACTGTAAAGTATTGTTTGCTGTTTACTGTTGGCAAGATATTTGTGCCATTTTCTTTTTGTGTTCAAAATGTTTATCTCATTCTATTGTAGATTTGTGCCTGAATATTCAGGTCAACCTAGCCTATCACTCATGGACTGATATAAATAATATCAGTGCACCACTTAGGCCGTTATATCATTGACTGATTCCAGTTGGTAAACTTTAGACTAACAGATAAAACATACAAGTCTGTTCCATGCTTATTTACCACTTGCTATAATTGCCAATAGTTCACCCATTGATGTTTTAAAATTCAAAAAAGTCATACATTGCTAACATGACTGTTTCTTTAAATCATTAATCATCAAGAAATACTGCATAAAACTGCAGGACAACTAAAAGCACAAATGACATGTAAAAGAAAGCCAAAAACAAAACAATTAATAGAAACAGAAGAGCACGTTTTATAATGCAATGGAAAGAAAGCTTAACTTGTTTTCTTGCTTCTTTTTTGTAGAGAACACCTGTTCCCAGCGCTGAAGCATTCCGATGGTTCTTTTAAGCAGTAGCATATCTTATTTTCAAGGCAGCCTGAAGTGAAAGGCAAGCTAAAGTCTTGTTTTAAGAAATCGCTTAGTCTACCACTGAAGAATATTATTTTTATTTATGTATAGGGGTTTCCTCAAAGAAAAAAAAAATCATGACATAGAGTGGTCTCCAGGTAAGAGGGAAGACAATACATTTAAAGAGGCTGTATCTGATGAAGCAGAACCTCCCCCCATTGAAATGCCTGAACATAAGATAATACTGTTTTATTTTCTGTCCCATCATATTCACTGTCTGACAGCATGTCCTGTTGTGTTTCATCTTTGTTTAGACAAAGCTTCTGCCATTTCTTAGCAGCTGCATTCTGGGCATTAGTTCCTCAAGTCTTAAATGACATTCAATTTCCTCTTGAAAGGCCCTCTTAGTAAGACAACATTCCATATAAGAGAGCATTAACCAGCTTTTGAGGGCTACTGTCTTATCCGGAGACCACCATATCTGGGATCCTGACAATTGGCCAGTTTGCTCACATTCAGTACACCAATTCTTTTGTTGATGTAATTTAGCTATAACTAGTGAACTTGTTGTCTATTTTTAAAGTGGCTGTTAAAAACAAAATTATACGTTTGGGTAAACCCCTGCTATAAAATAATGTATCTTGACAAAGTACCATATCTCTACTTCATTTTTCCAATGATACGTGTTTTGGTACTGTAAACTGTACAGATAGCCGCTTGTATTTTGTGTGTTTAGACACGAGGAGACAATCACATCTGACCAGCTATGGAGATTAACCCTTTGTTCACATCAGTGTGTTTCTGCAAATTAAATCTGGAGCAATAAATTTAAACATTAAGAATCTTCCTCTTCTACCCCCCCTTTTTTTTGTTGCCAGCTGTCCAGTATCATCATCAGCACCAGTACAGGTGTATTCTTACCATACACTCTGCTATTACTACCTGGAGCAAAGTTGTTCAAAAGAAGATTTAATAATGTCTCTTTCAAATATTCCCAGGACACCATGTTGTATGACAGGGAAGATACAGGCAGTAACAGTTAATCTTCATAAACGTTATCTTATAGGAACAATTATGCTCAGAAAAGTTTAACAAAATAGGTTTTAAAGCAGGGATGGGCAACTGGGACCCCTTAATAACCTATGAACTTCAACTTCTGGGCTCAGGAATTCTGGGAGTTGAAGTTTACAGGTCATAAAGGGGCCATAGTTGCCCAGCTCTGATTTAAAGTATAGGCAGACATACAGTTTCAATGTTGCAGAGCTACAGCAGAATGGTTTGTTACACAAAATGAAAACAATTTCATATGTTGAGAGGAACAGGAAATCTCTCAGTTAATGTATTTACTTTCCTCTAGAGGTAGGGGTAGGGAATGATGGCCGTTTTATGACTTGTGGACTTGAACTCCCAGAATTCCTGAGCCAGCCATGCTGTTGAAGTCCACAAGTTGTAAAAGGGCTATTGTTCCCCATCTCTGTTCTAGAGGTTGCTTTATAGATCTTTTATTAGGGGAAAAAGATACCTGAAATTATTTTTCTCAGTTTATAATATTTAGCTCTTAGACTAGTTTGTATATGTAGGTGAGGTTACATCTTTTCTTCTGTCTGAAAGACATGAAACTCAGAATGTCTTTTAAGGTGTTCTCAAATGTTAGCACTTCTAATAGAATTGAAAGTTGAAAATAGATTGTGATCTTTTTCTCTTTACCCTGATCAGACATTTAATTTATTATTACCCTATTCAGAAATAATACACGAATGTGGAACAGTTAAAAAAAAAATTCTCTATGCAGATTTCTTCATGGCTATAGCCATCTCATCAAAATTTAGGCTTGCAAAGTAGTTGATTGGCAGGAAAAAAAGTGATAGGAGGAGTACAGTGTGAAGGGAATTGCATGGCTTCAATTGATCTAAAATGGATTTTGTGAAGCTAGAGAACTTGTTCAGGATTCTGCAATTTGCCAGCAAATAATTTCTTTTTATAATTTTTTTTTTTTAAAAAATCAGTATAACTTTTGTGATTGCCAGAAAGATGGGATTGAAAACAGACTGGCAGTTACCAGAGTCTTAGAACATAGAACTTGTTGAGAATACGCATTGACAATTTTTATATTCTTTATTACTGACATTAACTTTCCCCATCATACTTTTGGGTTTTTCATTTGTTCATAATTGCCCTGTCATATTTAACAATTGTAGATTTTTCTCACTTGCAACAAATAATACGTTGGTGAAGATTTTTTTTAATCCCATAATTGGAAGTACAGAAACAGGATCGTATTGGACATCTATTCTCTTTATGTGCAATTCCTTATTGAGTCTTTATCCTTAAAACAGAAACTGTATTCCAACGTTTCCCATTAGAAAAATATATGGTTCAAATATATGCAAAGCTTAGTACTTTGCATAATTTATTCCACTTGTGGAACATCTTGTCACAGAATATGAAATTTTCAATGCATAATTCTAATGTACACAAAGATAGTAATAAGATGAAATATCTACATAGCATTTTTCTTTCAGCAGTTTGTTATATTTCATTTTATTTTGTCACAGAGCAAAGAAGGAAGCTTGAAGGTACTTTGGCCAGTAGCAAAGTATTACGATTTAAAAGGAGCAGAAAAGGCCATTACTATGAATCATTTCCCTCTCTGACTTCTTTTCAACAAATACGTTTTTTATCATTTTTACGACTGTTTAACTTAAGATAGAAATATTTGTGATCTAACAGTAAGAAAATATCTGATTCTCTCCCCCTCCCCCCCGCGTTGTATGGAGATACAGCAAGCCCATAAGGTATAATACTGAGAAAGTGACACCTATGGAAATCCCATTGAAACTGCAGAATTTAGATATTCAAAAGATGCTCTTCAGATGCACAGATTTTTATGAGTTACATCGTGTTAATTTTTTATAGACAAAGACCATATCATTTCATATTCTTTTTATTATGGTACTTTTTACCTTTTTTGGAAAAATTTAGCTGAGTTTTCTATTGTTTGAATGAATGAATACAATGATCTGTTACTATATAAAAGAAGGGATTATTTATAACGCAAGGAAATTGTTTAAATGTTCTCAGTGAAGATATCTTAACTTTCAGAAGGGTTTTTACCTTTTCTTTATTTTTTTTCTTTTGACATGCAAACACATGCAAATACATATGTACACACTGATTTGTGAAGGATTGGGAGAACGACCAAGAACTAGGAGGAATTATTAGCAGAATAAAAATCGAACCAAGTTTGAGTGATATTAGAAAGGATTATATTTGGAAAAATCTGTTAGATGATAGATAGTTCTAACCATATAACCGCAGAAAATAATTCATTTTTATTGTGAGGCAATTAATTATATGACTATTTTATTCCTGAGGTTATTTTCTTTAATATGTTCTCGCCACCATTCTTCAGGAAGCTTTAGGATACAGCCTCACAGCTCTTAATCCCTAGAATTTGCATCTGATGTCTCTTTTGACTAATGCTTTTGTCTCCTGTGATGTAAGCATTTGGCTCTTCAGCTTGGCTGCACCACAGAAACCAAGAGGTGTGCTCCAGCAGCTTTTACTCTTGGCCAAAGAGAGGATGTTGGACTACATTTAGCATCTGCTTCCCCCTCCATTTGTAGTTGACATGATGCAGAATATCCTGTGCAGTAGGTAGGCTTTCCAAAATACTCATAGGGATATCCATTTGGGTAATATAGTACCCTTTCTTAGTTCTAAATCATCCTAGATGAGGTTTTTTCTATTCCAAAATGTTAGGATAATACCTTCATTATGCAACCTCATGACTTCAAGTAGTCTGAACCTGAATCAACATGATGGTTGTTTTTCCTTTTTGTCATTTGAGGTTTTTCTGTGCTAATTATTGAGCAATTGAGTTATATGGGGCCATTCTTTCCCTTCCCCCATTCAAAATAAATAAATAAAAACAAAAGTAAGTATCAATATCGTAAATGCTGGAAAAAATCATTTCCCACCTCAGTGTTCAGCTGGCCTTGTTTTGAATAATTTTTGTTTCTGCTGTTAAAAAGGAGAGGGACAAAAATATCAGTTCAGGTTCCTTTTGGTGTACAATGATTCATAGCAATGTACTTAACTGTTTAAAAGTTGTTGCATGTGTCAGTGTGGTTTTTTTTTTTCTGGATTTTTTTCATTTTGATTTTTAGAAAGCTGATGAATTTGTATATTGTAATTGTGATTTTTTTTTTAGATGTCAAATCTGAATTGTTAAAAATATCAATTGCATAAAAATATAAATACGATTACTTCGATTCCCACAAATTTTATTTAATTGGGTGGTAGAATTCTGCAGCTTTTATTAATATTTTTTTCATTTCACCGAAACAGCATTTGTATGTCGTTGTGCATTAAAGTATTTTGGTTGCAAACGTTTTGAAAAAGGAAATAAATTTTCAGATTTTTTTTTCTCTTCTCTGTGTAATAACAAATTATTTGCAATGTTGAATATAGTTAAAGTTTTGAATCTTATTTGTGTTTACCACACAATGTCCTTAAGGCTGCAATCCTGAATGCAATTACTTGATGGTAAAATGTATTGAAATCAATGGAACTTCTAAGTAGATCTCAATAGGATATGCTGTAAATAATTTTAAAAATATATGATATGAAATGCATTACCTTGTGGTAGAAAAGCAGGGTAAAATATTTTAAATAATAAATTTCATATTTTTGCCAGAGTACTCCTTTACTTTTGAAAAAGGGACAACTCTGCAGGAACCAGTGATGGAATTGCCAAGATTGTTACTCTACTGAAGTGAGAAAGGAAGCATAACATAATTTGTGCAGGAGTTCTGTGTCTGCCTAACAATATTGATATGCTCAGGATGTAGTCAACAGGATATACCTGAGTATCAGTTAAGCCAAATTGTACCATAGCCCAGGTAAACCTGTACCATTATCCATAGACATTACAAGAATGAATTAGTCATTTCTATAAGAGAAATAACACATTTCTTTTTGTTTTTTCCCCCACTCCACCCCTTTAGGTACCTCATAAAATTAACCATAAAAATGAATCTTTAAATTGGCTATGTCTATAATGAATTAATAATAAGAAAAATAATTAAATGAACATTCTATCCAGGGTGAAATACATCCAGCCAAATCAACAGTGGGCCTTTGATCATAGCTGGATGCATAGTGATACTGAAATGATTGGTTATGTGTAACAGCTAAATGTTTCAGATATTGTTTTGATTAAATTTGGCAGTTTCACACTGAGGTCTGCTGTTTCCTGGTGCATAAAAGACACCTCAAATGTGAGAAAGTATTCCATATTCACAGTTACAGAGAAATAGGTTTACTTTTTTTTTTCTCTTGCCCAGAAACATAGACCACAAAAACATTCACCATTCACACTGTTCTCCTATTTCTGAACTGTGCAGTAATCTATTAAATTTTCTAATAGATCTTGTGTAAAGTGTATGTATGCTTGTGCAATTATGAAAAAGCAGTTTTGGAAAATGGTGTATTTATTTCAAATCACTTATGGGGCATGTACAAAACTGTATAAAAACATTCAATTTGCCCGGTAAAGTTGTTTTTGTGATATTTCTGTGTTGTTAAATAAAGGAATTTAGTACTCTAAAATCTCTTTTTTCTTCCACTGGACAGATGTGTTGTAAGGATCTTAAATAATCATAAAGTTTTTTCGAGGGCCATCACAATAAAATAACTCAAAAGGTTCGTATCTAGTTCAATAAATGCAAGAAATCTGTGGTACAATATTTATATAATATTTTTACGTTTATTGGATTTGAATGGATTTTTGCATCACCAAAAGCCTATAGAGATTCTCAGTCATCCAGGTCATGGTTGTCCCACAGGTGCGTTTTCAGGAGGCAACTGGACTTCCTTGTTTTTGAAGACGTTTCGCTTCTCATCCAAGAAGCTTCTTCAGCTCTGACAGGATAGTGGGGAATGGAAGGATTTATATTCCTTACAGATAGCTGGTCATTTGCATCATTTTAAGATCATTGAAGTACTTGGAGGTTTATCTGTGTCCTCAAGGTCATCTGAGTAGTACTCCTGGTTCTGTAGTCTTCAATTTTTTCTCTGGAAATCCGTTCATACTCCTACACCATTCGAAGGGTGTTCATCCCAAATTGGATAGCTAAAAGTCTATAGAGATTCTCAGTCATCCACTGAGCCGAGGTGGCGCAGTGCTTAGGGTGCAATATTGCAGCTACTTGAGCTGACTGCTAGTTCAGCAGATCAGCGGATCAAATCTCACCGGCTCAAGGTTGACTCAGCCTTCCATCCTTCCGAGGTGGGTAAAATGAGGATCCAGATTGTTAGGGGGCAATATGCTATTTAGCATACTGTCTTTGGTGTAAGCCGCCCAGAATCCTCGGAGAGTGGGCGGCATAGAAATATGACTAATAAAATAAAAATAAAAATCCAGGTCATGATTGTCCCAAAGGTGCTTTTTCAGGAGGCAACTGGACTTTCTTGTTTTTTCTTTGAAGGGTTTATTAATATAAATCCTTCCATTCCCCACCATCCAGTCAGAGCTGAAAAAGCTTCTTGGATGAAAATTAAAATGACTTCAAAGAAAAAACAAGAAAGTCCAGTTGCCTCCTGAAAAAGCACCTTTGGGGCGTCACTAAAAGATTTCTTAGAAGTACATGAAGTTTTAAACAAATCTTTGAATTATAATGGATTTATTGATCCAGAATCATGGTTAGAAGTATCATATAATTAATAACACAATATATATGCAGAGACTTGGCTTTCTTTTTGTTAATACTACCGTATTTAGATAAAAAATGAAAAAAATATTGGCATTTTTTCCCTCTTAAATACTTTTGGTTAATGATGACACCATTCCAATAACAGCACTTTGCATCTGTTTTACTGCTTCCTAGTTCAAAGTCCTATTCACTTGCTTGCTTGTAAATTTCTAAAAGTAGAAAAAAACAGGTTCTTTCCCTCGTAAATCCATATTGTGTTCATTACCAACACATGGACCAATTTCATATGGCTTAAGGTTTTCATACAATTCTTGATCTAAGTCATGGGTGTCAAACTTCCTGCGTCACATTGCCGTCACATGACATTTCGTGACATTTTTTTCCCCTTCACATTTTGGGAATCAATGATTTGGTGGATTTTGTAATTAAGCAGATGTCTGGTACTAATTTTAAAATCTTTAATACAGCCTTCCAGAATCTCTTGCTTTTAGATGAAATCAGTTCCGTTCCTATAATACCGCCAGCCATGTGGTCCAAATCCAGCATATCTAGAAAATACCAAGTTGGATGAGACTACATTAAGAAAACTATAGGATGCGTGAAGTATGAATGGTCTGAAAAGTTTCATTTTTATTGAAGAGGTTAGTGCAAGTCAGGAACATTTCTTTACACCCATGCTTTACATCCTGCCAGTTTCATCTAGAGAAATTGTCAGTGCTAATAAAAAATCTCTATTTCAGGTTCTTTTTTTTGGGGGGGGGCACAATACCAACAATATACTTAAAACAATATACCTAAAACTTACCCCCAAATCACCTTGGAACAAGCAATAGCAATAGCAGACTTATATACTTAGACTTATATACCGGTTCATAGTGCTTTACAGTCCTCTCTAAGTGTTTTACAGACTCAGCATATTGCCACCATCAATCTGGGTCCTCATTTTACCGACCTTGGAAGGATGGAAGGCTGAGTCAACCTTGAGCCGGTGAGAATCGAACTCCTGGCAGTCTATTTATTTATTTTATTTTATTTATTTATTTAGTTTGTCAAACATGTACGAGATAACAGGTATAAGCATGGACATGAGCACAGGTAATGAGTACAAATAAATGGTGACAGTGGGATAGGGACCGTAGGCACGCTGGTGCGCTTATGCACGCCCCCTTACGGACCTCTTAGGAATGGGGCGAGGTCCACAGTAGACAATTTAAGGTTGAAGCTATGGGGGTTTGAGGATGAAAAAACGGAGTCGGGTAGAGCATTCCAGGCATTGACCATTGTTGCTGAAGTTGTACTTTCTACAAATCTGTAAGTCTGCTGTTAGCCTGCAATACAGCATTCTATCCACTGTGCCACCACAGCTCAAATCCTTTGATAGCTCTTAACAATGAGCCTGGATCCAAAATATGCTAAACATCTGTTCTGCCATGCCCTATAGCCGTGATGGCGAACTTATAGCACGCATGCCACAGGTGGCACGTGGAGCCATATCTGTGGACACATGAGCATTGCCCTAGCTCAGCTGCAGCGCACATGCGCGTGCTGGCCAGCTGATTTTCGGGCCTTCCAGGCCCACCGGAAGTCAGGAAACAGGCTGTTTCTGGCCTCCATAGGGCCTCCAGGGAGTGGGGGAGGCCGTTTTCGCCCTCCCAAGGCTCCTAGAAAGCCTCGGGACCCTGGGGAGAGTGAAAAACGGGCCTTCCAGGCCCACCAGAAGTCGGGAAATAGTTAATGGACTAATGACTGCATCAGAGGCAGTTTGGTTTCGTGATTAAGGCACCAAGCTAGAAACCAAGAGACTGTGAGTTCTGGTCCTGCCTTAGGAAAGCCAGCTAGATGATCTCTCAGCCCAGCTGATCTTCCAGGTATTGTTGGGGGGAAAAATAAGAGGAAAGAGTATTAGGTATATTTTACACTTTGAGTTATTTATAAAAATAATCTTTATTCGTGTCAGAAGCACCTACAAATTAAGAGACATAAAACATTCAACATTTTACATGTGTTATATTTCTATGATCTATTTTATACCTATTTTATTTGCTCACTGTTGAATATTATAAAAACAATAAAGGCAATATAAATAAAAATAAAAATAAAATCCTGTTCAAATAATCCCTTTACTTCATTTTGATATCTTTCATTATATTGCCCATTTCACTTTCTCCTGCCCAGCTATATCTCCAATGATTATTTTTATTTGAACTACCGATGACTACCATTCATTAGGATCTTGATGCCAACTTCTCCATTTGTCATCATGGCAGCAATGATACTTGGTTTACATCAGCTGTTTGGTTACCAAGGAGGATTTATCCCCAGGGACACTGGGATGCAAGGACCTCTCACTTTTTTTCAAGCTTTAAATGTCAGATTGCTTCCTGGGGTGCATATCTCTAGCCCTGCTGAGATTTTATGTTGAAGCTTTGTGTTTAGGTTAATGTGCCACAGTAATCAGAAGGGCGTTGTATCTTTTTTTTCAACTAATATATTTTGTTAACAGGCATAAGCTTTCAAGAATGTCAGCTCAGATGCATAAAATGGCTACACTGATGTAGAATTAAAATAATTGGGGTGATGTGGGGTAAGGGAAAGGAAGGTGGTTATGGAAATGAAGGTTACATGTGAAACAGTTTATACATACCTGATCAACTAACAAGTGCAATGTGTTAAGTGTCTTGAGACCTTCTGGGATTACCTGAAATCTTTTGATGTATGTGAGTTCATCAATCTCTCATTTAATGGTGCTGTTAAACTCCCAAGTTTTTCAAAGCAGTCACCCCTGAGATCTGCCATAGAGTTCTTGGGAGGGTGAAATGCTCTGATTTTACTTTGGCCTTGTTCTGGGTCCTTATGTCAAACTTGTGTTCATTAATTCTTTTGCACAAAGTTTGTCTCCTTTGTCCTACAGAGAATCCAGAGGGACATTGCTGACAGATGATGCCATATATCACATTAGAGGAAGAGAATGTTGAATGTGCATCTAATCTTGTATGCTCTGTGATAGTACAGTTGGAGTAAATATGAGGGCATAGGATATATCTGAGTTCCCATGTAAACATGGTTGTCCTGATGTTTCTTGTTGTTTGTGAGACTCTTCCCTTTGCTTGGGTGAGAATCCCCTGTCCTCCAGGCTCATCCCAATGTTAACCATACATTAATCTAACTACTGTATGCGTTTGATTATGTGAATTACAGCTCATGAGAGCGTATGCATTTTATTAAAATGTGTTAGTCAAAAGATGCGCTATCAGATTCCTGATTTATTATCACCACAGACTAACAGCATTCTCCTCCTACAGTATCTTACAACAAAGAACACCATCTCTTTCAATGTCTGTGACCCATCTCCGATAGAAATAACATTCCCCATATGTCATATCAAAGCCTCCCTGTGTGTTCCATATGACTGAAACTATAGGCCAAGCATCCCACAAGGTAGGTTGAATTCCACAAGGGTTTATGATTTGTCATTCCTTTAGGCATTGTCCAATGGGCCAGTGGGAAACCTCATCCCCTTTGTTATACTGGAAGACTAACTGAAGACCAACAAAAGCAAGAAAGAAGTAGTGTGTCACCAGGCATCAGAATCCAATGACTGCCTCCAATTCACTATCCCAATGATGAATCAATTCACCTGTGTGAATCTATGGTTCAACCCCTAAAATCATTTGAAGGAGACCGGGGTTAGCAGAACAGGGTGGAATGAGCAATGGTTCAATATTTTTGGATAACCTTTTTAGCATGTGTTAAACAATTGGACACTGTTGGCAAAATTCAAACAGGTGTTACACATAATAGGCTTCCTGAAACCCTCCCAATGTGTGGAATTGCTATTTTTAACCAATATTACTGTTAGTCATGCTGTGTCAAAATTCTGGGATCTTCCCAACACATCTGAAAGGAAAGCCTGGGTTACATATGGGAAAATAATGCCGTTGGCAATAAGAATTTTTGTGTACATTGGCAATAAGAATTTTGTGCAGCAAAACATATTTAAAAATAAACTATTGAACATCAAAAATATTTTTATCCTAAATGTACAATCATATTCATATTTCCTCCTGAGCCACCCTATTTGTCATAATATCTATAAGAGGATGGCTTCTCGCTTTGAAACATTTGTTTGGACACATGGTGTTCTTTCAAGAACTAAGGTTTTGATATTCTCTAGAGTGGTGCTTTTCAACCTTGGCAACTTTAAGATGTGGATTTCAACTCTCAGGATTCCTCAACTAGCCTAGGCCAGGAATTCTGGGACCTGAGGTTCTGACACCTTAAAGATGCCAAGACTGAGAAACACTCCTTTAGGACACAATTTTAACTGTATAGAGCTTTGTCTCATCTATAATTTAGAAGACATTCCTGGCTCTGGTGTGCTGAGTCCTCTATAACCTTTGTGTGTGGCTTTCTCTACAACTGTATGGGTAGATCTGCTTTATTTCTATTCAGCGGAAAGGAAATTGGGATAGCCAGATGGTGAATAGCTCAAGGCCACCCAAGTAGCTTTCCTTTGATTTGAACTAATATTCCCTGCGTGCTGCATGCTATTCATGAGACCAGATTGGCTTTCAGTGTAATCTCATGTTTTCTCAAAAAGGGAATATAATTCTTGAGCTGCACATCAGGAAAAACATCATGGATTCACACGAACTCAGTGGCTGCCCAGACAAATTTATTGTAAGAAAAACTGAGCTGCTTCAATGTTATTTAACTGGTAGCCAATTTCTTCTAAGAAGCATTTCTCCAAGGAACTTCTCAGCAATTATTAATAGCATGATCCTACACGGTTCCACATGCTTGCTCAGAGATAGTGATCATCATTAAATTCTCACTTGGTAACTAATCAAATTCTAATTGGATGCATAACTCTTCCTTAAAAGACAATTATTAGTATAATTATTTGGATTAGAAGGAAGGACTGGAATGAATCCTAAGAAAATTGGGCCCTATGGAGGTCATCCATGTGATATAAACTGTTGTTGGGAAGGGAAACATTATTTGGTGAAAGGGATATGCCACCTGATGATAACTTTCAATTGATAGATTTTTAATCTTCTCAGCTAAAAGATATTGCACAAACATGTTTGTGGGTGTGATAAGATGAGACAAAGCTAGAGCAATTGCATAATAAGAGTTTTATCTGGAAAAGCAGTCCAGATCTTCCAATTCTTTCAATAATACCTGTCAATGATTCAACTTGTTTTATAATGACTTTGCTTACGGGTATAGTAACTCGTGCAAAGCAGGACATTATATATTACATTCAGTTGATTGTATTTTTGTAACATGACCTTAGCAATGTAGTATGCAATCTTTATGCTACAAGTACTCTATATAACACATTCTATTTAGAATAAATCAATATCTATATTGATTTATTGATAATGATATCTTACTATTGCAGACAGATTTTGAAAAAAAAACTCTCCATAGCAGTTATTAAAAACATGGTTACTAAGTCTATATTATGGTACATCTTATCAGGAGATTTAGATCCATAACAGAATATTCTCAACTCATATGGAACTTATTAGCAACTTTTAATATAATTCTACAAAATGATGAGGAAAATGATGAGGAAAAGAGGGGAGGAGTGAGGGAGAGGAAGGGGAAGTAGGGTTGGAGGAAGAAAGTAGAAGAGGAGAGGAGGTAGGGAGAGGAAAGAAAGAAGAAGAAAAAGGTTTGTTGTGAAAAGAGGGAAAAGAGAGGGTAGAAGAGCAACCCCAAATGTGATTAAAATGTCTTATTTTTATGCTTTTGTTAGAAAAAAATATAGATGTATATTTGGAATCTTGCTTTGAATGCTAAATTCACTGAATTTGTCCATCTGTGAGAAAGAAAAATAACAATATGAGCGTCCATGATTAATTTCTTAACTATACAGACAGTCCTCGACTTGCTATTGGTCCCATAGCATAGCAACCATTTGAAGTTACAATGGATTTCCCCAAAAGGAACTTGTAACCCAGTTCTGACGTTCTGACGGCCACCGCAGTAAAGTGACCACACTTCAAACGCTTTGCAACTGGACCATGCATACGGTTGTTTGCATCATCCCACATGATTTATGTTTGTGCCTTAGTGAACAAAGGATTTGCTTAACAACCATAGTGACTCACTTAACAACCATTGCAAAAAAAGATTGTAAAATTGAGTCAGTCACATGGACAGGGTCCATTATATTTTTGTAAGTCAAATAGTGCTATACGATGGTTATAGTGCAATAAGACATTGTCTCTGCCATTTTGGGGTTAAACTTTCATAGCATTTGTCCAGGCTTTAGTTTATGCTTCCAGTGCTGCTGCTTTATTCTAAACACAGAGTTATTCCAATTCAAATCACAGAGCCAAATGGGAACATTGCCCAAACTCCCATGTCATAAAAAAATAAGCAGGGCTTCCTGCTTTACCTGATAAATGCTAACACACTCCAAAGAGCAGCCCTTGAAGATTTTGGGATATTTTTCAAAAATTACAAACACATCCCAAGTCCCTATGGCGATAATAATAAAACATATTTCTTGTTGGAATCCAAATAGTATGATTTTACTGTACAGCTATATATAGCTATCCGAGGAGGGGAATGGGAAGGAACATAATTATACACGTTTTCATGAGTTACTTCTATATGTGATTCTCTTCCTATATATCACACATTAGGTGCTTCCTGTCAATCACTATGACTTTCCATTTTGTTTGCAAAGAATAAAATGAAAATGAATGCACACTTAGGGAACTAATGGGGCATACCCATCTTGAATGTACACGCATGGAACACAACAGGGTATAAATTGAAGGATGCTGAAGGAGGTGGTAGAAATGGACTGATTAAAGTGCTAGATTTAAAGAAGAAACATAAAATTTCCATGTATTATGGAGTCAATGGGCAGTTTGGGATTAGTCATTATTATTTCACCTATGTAATATACACTACAAAGATATGGCAGTAGAATGAAGTAATCCTCAGAGAAAGCATGATGTATATATTTGCAATGTCAATAGTCTTTACATATGCTTTCATGGTTGATGAACTATATCTGCATTACAATGTTTGGTATATATAAAACAATGCATTTTGGTTCTTCAGATGTCCTAATGTGAATTCAGTTATATTCACAACTCTGTACGAAAGGATAACAGAAGACAGAATGGGAATGAAATGAGACACTTTGCCTTAATAACAGAGGATGTGAAATTCAGTCCTTTGCATGCTTACTTGGAACATAAATGAATGGTGCTTTCTCCAGTTCTGTTCTGTACCAATTTTTCGGATAAAATGTAATTTTGTGGCAGTTTTGATGGCATGCATTAGTCTCCTTTTCATGGGATGTATCCTCCAAGCCATCTAGATTTCTATACCAGGTATTGTGAGTTTATCACAATCCTATAACATACACTGGGCTGTCAAGATAATCTGTAAATCTTCACACCAAAATCATACAACTCTCCTAGTGTTTTGATTTCCCTATTCTTCAGTTGGTACACATGTGGTAAAATATATTTGATACTGGTCTACCAAGAAAATTCTTTGAATGGATATTATATTTCTGTTTAACCTTTCTCTGAAAATATTACTGCTGCTCAATGTGTGATATTGAGGCTATAAAGAAACTTGTGAAAAGCTTTCAGGACCAAGTTAACATTCTTAAAATCGTTATGTAGTTTTAGAACAATGGTATTCTTTGCCCTGATATGTCAAACAATAAGCACGATGAAACCAACTTTCTTTTCCATTTTTACTTAAATGAGTGACTGTATTACCAGCCATCTTCTTCGATCTGCCTCCATTTCCTCAAAATGCAGGCCATGACCTACTAAACAGCCAGTCCCACATTTTATTATTTTATTGTTTTTATTTTCATATTTGTTCAGCCTCTCAAAAGACAAGGCTCCTTCACTAGAATGGAATTTCAGACAATTTCACTCTAAAACTGCAGATGTGTGAGGTTAAACAATGCTACGATTAATTATTCAGTCTGGGCCTGCCTGGTTTGGCTTGTGAAATATAAACATTCAAAGGAGAAGAGAATTTTGGCTTCTATGCTCCCCCCCCTTCTTTTTTCCCTCCTCTCCTATTCCTTGAAAGCCAGTTTTAGTCCTCTTATTAAACACTCCTCCCACAGAAATGGCAACAGGAAGACACAACTGCTCTGCTATTAGAAACATTTTATAATGAATGAAGACAAAAAGAAATTCTTTACAAGCCTGGAAGCCCTGCTGTTTATCCAAACCAGCTGACATTAATCCTTATGAAAGTTTTAGGCTGATCATCCTTTAACACCAGATGCACCCATATAGCCCTGAAAAATGATATATTAGAAAGCAAGAGAGAATAACCCTACTTTGAAAAAGAAAATCCATATTGGGGGGAAAAAACCCATAAAACCCCGACATAGATTGCTGTGAGGGATGATGTGTCACTTTTTCTATGCATACACAGTGATGCCATCAGGCTACAATTTTAGGGAAGATTCCAAAGACCTGTTCAATAAAAATGAATAGTAGAACCCTGAAAGAAAACAGTACTGGCTTACCTTATTTTGAAGTCAAGTCAACTTGACATCCCAAGGATGAGAAGCAAAGTTCATTTGCAAAGTAGAAAGTTATGGAGATAGCAAAGGTACTTATGTAACTTAGATTTTACTTTGGTTTTTTTAAAAAAATCTCAATCTGGCTTTTAATTTATTATGCCCCCTAATTCTCACTTTTCCTAAAATTTGTATAATGTTATTTACCTTGAAAGGGAATAGCGTGATACAGTGGTGAAATCTAATTTTTTTTACTACCGGTTCTGTGGGCGTGGCTTGGTGGGCATGGCAGGGGAAGGATACTGCAAAATCCCCATTTCCTCCCCACTCCAGTGGAAGGATATTGCAAAATCTCCATTCCCACCCCACGCTGGGGCCAGCCAGAGGTGGTATTTGCTGCTTCTCCAAATTACTCAAAATTTCCGCTACCGGTTCTGCAGAACCTGTCAGAACCTGCTGGATTTCACCCCTGACATAATAGATACGTAAAAGTAAAAGCTCAACTGAAGATAATTATTTTAATTTTTGTCATTCACATTTCATTTTGTCCCTCCTTTGGCATCCGTTCTTTAATAATTCTATTCCACCAATTTAAAAAAAAATTAGTGTACCTCTTGTCCTGTGGCAAGTTGGCCATGGCAAATTGTCCCATGGTGACTTGGCTGTGGTGACTTGGCCACAGCAAGTTTTTTTTAAAATTTGATTTATATGCTGCCCTTCTCCGAAGACTCAGGGCGGCTTACAATGCGTTAAGCAATAGCCTACATACTTTTGTATATTTATACAAAGTCAGCTTATTGCCCCCACAATCTGGGTCCTCATTTTACCTACCTTAGAAAGGATGGAAGGCTGAGTCAACCTTGAGCCTGGTGAGATTTGAACTAGCAGTAATTGCAGGCAGCTGATGTTAATAATAGTGCTTTAGTCTGCTGTGTGCTACTAGGGCTCCTTAGTTGTAGGATAGTTGTAGGATAGTTGTCCTATCCTACAGTCTGGAATGTCTTGCAAGTCTCTTCACCCAGGCACTATTCAGGTCAAAGTCTGTTTGTTTGTTTGTTTGTTTTAATCAACCAATACTAGCTAGGTGTTGCAAATGCTGTGGCATTCTAGCTGCTAGGATTGTGCAAAGCTTCTATCTGTGTCAAACAAGTCAGGATGAATTTTCTAATTATATCTCTAAATCAATTTGAGGCTTCACAGTGGATCAGGAGCTTTCAAGTATTTTCAAAGATCAGATGGATTTTTTGCACTTATAGGCGTACATTTATTGAATCAGATAAATACTTTGAATTGAATCATATCATTGAACTGAACCCTTGAAGCAATTTCAATTGACTTAGGCCTTTTAAAATGAATTGCAAACATGGATTTAATCACAAATTGGAATCAGATTTTGCCTGATTTATACATTCCAACTAACTATTCATACATAAAATGTGAAGCTAAACCAATGAACGCAAAAGTTATCTGATGATGGATCCCTACAATTCTTTATCTAAGCCAGCCTTGTCTACTCCAAGTACATACAACCTCAGGGCTACCCATGGTCCCTTGATCAGTTTTGAAAGCACTGCCATGCCCTTTTCAACAGCAACTGACATCCTGAAAAAGCATTTTGAGGTAACATACCTCAAAAACTGAAATTAGGAAGCCCTAAAATAATCTCTAATCATTTAAGCAAAGAAATTCACGCACATTTCCACCACACAAATTAGGGAACAAAACCAACCACATTTACATAATGTCCCCAACCACTGAAGTCCTTGGTTTCCCCAAAGCATATTATGGTTTCCAGACATCAAAACATTACTCAGTCCTGTTTTGTTTTTCCTGGCAATTAGGTTGTCAAGTTGGTGTCTATGCTATAATTTGCTAATTTGACCATCTACTGGAGATGCTAGGGATTTAATTGAGAAGACCTATTAAATGATAGGAAATGTACTCTGTCATTTAGCAAGATTATTTCTTTCCAAAGAGCTTAACTATGGCAATATTGGAGGAAAAAATAGGATAGAACTAAACATACAGTAGGACCTGGATTCACAGAATGAATGTTGAAATAAAAATATTTTAAAAGGCATTTTAAAAATTCTGTATGCAGAAAGGAAAGTAGAACCCTATTTAATTGCTCCCTCCCTACCACAAAGCACAGTGTTCAGAGGGTTTGAGTGTCAAGATTCCAGGTTCAGTCATACATGTGGGACAGTTCTTTGTCATTCATTGATCAGGTAACTGATGTTGAACTGAAAATGCCCATGGCCATTGAACAAAGTGTGTCTGAAAATGATAAAATGCATAGAGCAGGTTAGAGCTACAGGGTTTGTAGTTTTGCTTTATTCTTTTTATATTCCAATGTTTGATTGTAGGACACCTAAGAATACTACGGTATTTAATCCAAAAAGGGAACCATACAGAATCATTGATCGATATCAATATCATTAGGGAACTTTTTGTAAAAATTCAATTGAGAGATCTGTAATTAGGGTCTGTAAGGAGAAGAACTGACTCCAGCTCAATCCTACCAAGACCAGGTTGATGTTATTGTTGGGACTGCCTAGGTTCAGGTATCTTCCATCTTTATTTCTAGATGGAGTTACACTTCCCCATTCAGAAGTGGTGTGTGATCTGGGGGTCATCTTGGATAATTGATCTTCTTGGAACCTGTTGGAGAGAGAGTCTTTGCATAGTTCCATCAGGTGTGCCAATTTTACCTCTACCTGGATTGGATGGTCCTCAATTACTCAAACCCTTGTCTCCTCGTGGCTCAATTATTGCAATGTGGTCTACATATGGATGTTCTTGGATGCATTTTCTTTCATATGGATGAAACTCAGAAGCTTCAACTGGTACAGAACATAACAACAAAGCAGTGGTGAATAAGCCTTGGCATGCCCATGCTTTATGGGTTGCACTGGTTGCTGGTATATTTGTAGGTGTGATTCAAGGCTAGTTATCACTTATAAAGCTGTATATAGCATGAGACCTGGTTATCCAAGGCACCACTTGTTTCCTGCAGCCTCTGCCTAATTGTTAAAATCTACAGAGTTGGTGCACCCTGGATCCTCTCACAGTCTCACTCAAACATTGTTATTTCTTTGATCTGGACACCTTCTCTGTAGCAGCACTTTCCCTCTGCAATGAGGTCCCCCATGAAATCGAGATGTCTTCCTCCCAGAGGGTATTCAGAAGGCATTTGTAGAGAGTAAGGAAGATAAACTTGACAGAGATATGCAGGATATGTTGCCTAGGCAAAAGCAGCAGAAGCAATTTTTAAGTCCACAAAGAGATGTGGCAGATGCCCTCCTTTTACTGAACCATAAAAAGGAGGAGGAGGAGGAAGTAATAGAACAATCAGACTCTCAAGATTCTGCTATTATCTGCCTTGGGGAAGGGTTAATTGGACCATTGTTGCACAAGGTTTCTGACCACTTTAGGGTGAGATAAATCCTATGAAACATTGAACCAGTCAGTGAGTTCTGAGAGTGTTTCAATTGCTATAATAAACATGATTCAAATCAAAGATGCAGCTCAGTTGCAAATTTTAGTTTAATGTCTCTGGCCAATGATTAATACAAAGATATCCTAATGTAAACAATCTCTTCAAGGCTGCAGCTAAGAAACAACAGTACTAGATTTCCATTTCATATCAATTCAAAAGCTCTTATATTCTTAATTCTAGAATAGGAGTTTTTTCACTTGCATCAAGTTTGTATAAATCAGACTATTAGCCTAAAGCAAGCTGATTTTTAAAACTTTACATTCATCCAGAGAGTTACGGAATGAAATTACACGATATATGTACTAATAACATATCCCTCTTTTTTCCTGAGAAGGTGATCCTTTTAAAATATGATTACAAGCAGAAACCAGGCATTAAATTAAATGATCTTTGGAGTCACTTCCAGCTTTAAGATTTTATTCTTTATTTTTGTGATTTCTGCAGCTAAGGGAATATTTTCAGACTTAATGCACAACGTTCAACTGGCAATGAAAGCTGGTGTCAACTGGATCAAGTCGGAAATCTGTAACTACCTGCAGTTTCTTCTAAGAGTATTTTCAGAAAGACCATCTTACAGGACTGAAAACCTGTATTTCTGTATACATTTCAAATTCTGTCTAAAGCAAATATGAGATACGTTAAGCCTTTTGTAAACTTTTGGATAGGAGGATTGAGAAGATAAACCATTATTCTTTGTCTCTGGTAGGGTTTGAAAGCAGGTAACATAACAAGAGCAGTTCCAGGACCGGATGAATCCAGCTGGGCACATTATCTTTCTCCTCACCTGGAAACACTGATGACGTGGTTGTTTTATGATAGCCCACAATATGAGCCAGGCATGCAAACCACACACACTTTGACAAAGCAAGGAAGAAAATATGTCTTGGGGTCCACTTGCAAAGCTGAGCTCAGAGAATTTGCACATTTTCCAGTAAGCTGCTTTAGAACTGGAGTTTTATGCCAGGGTTCATATCATAAAGTATTATAAAGCCTCTGCTCTTCATTGCCTTAGCTGGAATCAAGAGCCAAGTGGTCTCTTTCTTCAAAAACAGTGTGCAAAAGCAGTCCACTTGGTAACATCAGAGGGAAAGAAATGACAGTAAAACCCAGGCCAATATACAAGTGAGGGAAGCCACTGAGGTATATACAAGTGAGGGAAGCCACTCCTCATAGGATAATAAAATATTTTGAGAAATGTTTAAAAAATGCAGGATAAAATATTTCCCCTAAAAGAGAAATAAAAAAATCTTAAGGGAGACAGAAATTCCCTGCCCCCAGCAGATATTTGGTCCCCATTAAGAAAGACTGGGCCATCCTATCTACAAGACAAAAGACCTTCAGCAATGTGACCCTCCAGGACATAATAGGATTAACCCATCTAGCAGCAGGGCTCACCACATGGCTTAAGGACATTGCATCACCCAGCAAATTTCAACCAAGCCTGGGAGCTCAGACAAACATGACCTCATAGGAATCTGACAACAGCCAATAGAATACATCAGGGGTGGGTTCTACTTATCTTTACTACAGGTTCGCAACGGGGCATGCGCAGAAGCTTCCTGATGGCGTCCGGGTCAGTGGGCAGAGCCTCCTGCCAGTTTTACTACTGGTTCTTGGGAACCGGTCCGAACTGAGGGCAATCCACCACTGGAATACATGTTCTTGCACAGGAACCCGAAGTTCAAGTTCAAAACCCAAGAGAAGGTATAACACACACACACCCCACTCTCAACTCAGTGTGTCCACTGCACCAGAGAACCATGTGCTTGGTAGTACTCTTTCATCATTAAACCCTCTTTCCAATCAGTCTGCAGCCTCCATTTTGTCTTCAGTGTCTTTCTCCTAGCTTGGAACTGAACCAGATGGATATTTCTCCTAACACAAGAAAAGGTCTTACCAGGAGTCAAAATACTATAGAGTTGCAAAGGCAATGTTTTGACCCCTATTCTTTCACTTTATTACAGAAAGACTTATGGAGTCCTTTTTTCCCCCTTCCATTCAATCACGTCCAATTCTTGGTGACTGTCAGGGTTCCAAGTAACACCCCCAACAGAAGTAAAATTCCAAGGCAGGCATTTTCCTCAAAGTTCCATTTTATTAGAGATGTCATATTGGCACATCTGGGAAAATCCGAATCTGAAGGGCCCCTGGTTTTCCCCACCCAAAGTAAAGTCCCTTTCCCTGCATCCACATGTTCATCACATGGACCAATCAGGTAACCGTCCCAACTTGTTTGTTGTCTCCTAGTCACGCCTCTCCAGGTGCAGGCTGAACATCCTGGACTCCCAGGGAAAAGAATGCTGTTATGGCTATACATCTCACCCTGTCTCCATCCAACCTCCCTCCCATTTCCCACAGCATGCCCATCCACTGGGTTTGGCAGCCCTGAAGATCCAAAGTTAAAGATGGCCTCCAGGGCTGACAGGCTGATCCCCCCCTCAGGCGATGAGCGTGTCCTGAAATGAGATAAGTGTAGGAGGTTAGTCCAGTTGTCTCTAAGTGCCTCTCTCCCCCCACCCCCAGGAGGACCCTTTGGCTTATTAGGGAATTTATTGTGGAATTGTTTTACCAACCTATCTGCTTTCACATCCCAGCTATTAATCCAGCTCTTCTCAGTTTAGCCTGCTCTTCTCTTACACAACCAGGGGTGAAATGTAAAATTTGTTATTACCGGTTCTGTGGGCATGGCTTGGGGGGGGGAGGTAATTTTACCGGGTGGGCGTGGCCAACTTTTTTTTTTAACTTTTCAAAGCATTTTTTCTAATGATTTGAAAAGCCTCTGCTGATCAGGCAACTCAACTGGGATCGTCACAGAGGCTTTTTAAAAAATGCTTTGAAAAGCCTCTCTGACGATCAGGCAACTCAGCTGGGATTGTCAGAGACTTTTCAAAGCATTTTTTTTACCAGCTCTTCGGCCAAGAGGTTGCAGAAAAAAATGCTTTGAAAAGCCTCTGACGATTCCAGCTGAGTCGCGCGATCATTAGAGGCTTTTTTTTTTTTACTTTTAAAAGCATTTTTTCGTCGAAAGAGGTTGTAGAAAAAATGCTTTGAAAAGTAAAAAAAAAAAGGCCTCTGATGATTGTGCGGCTCAGCTGGGCATGGTGGTGGGGGGGCGCAGGGATTTTTGCTACTGGTTCTCTGAACCACCTGTCACCATCGCTACCGGATTGGGCAACCCGGTCCGAACCAGGAGCATTTCACCCCTGTACACAACCTACAGTATGCTATACCAATGGTGGTTTTTCCCTATCAAATTCTATAACATAGTTGCTCACCATTACTCAGATATGGAAGGGAAAAAGTTGACCTTTTATTTACAGACCCTCAAAGGGAATAGTGGAGGTCAAAGATCTCAGAATATTGTGTGAAAAGAGCACTCAGCCTAGAAGATTTCAGCTACCAGGCCATCCCTCTTACTAAGCTGCTGTGATTACAGTCTGATATCTTGTGAGACATACTTCTTTACTTTTAATGAGAGGGAGAGGGAAGGAAAAGAGAGAGAGAGATTTTGCATGTCTCCCATTTGGATTAAATAATGCCTTTTGCATTAACAAAAGATTCATAGGATAGGTTCTGTTCACATGACTTTCATAAGTAGGTCAAAGGAGAAGCTATGTGTCATGCAAACATGAAATCCCAACCAGTAAAGGCAAGAAAAGGTCAGTTTTACTACAAAACAGTCACAGGCTTATTTTGGATAAATAAACTCTCCCAATTAACCAGATTCAGAGACAAAAACCCACAGGAGCTCTGAGAAACTGAAGCTTCTGAACACTCTGTTTGTTGCTTTTAACATTATTTTCAATCTCTAAGAAAACAATTTCTTAGATGACTTAAAGTTCATGACTTGCATGCTGCTGAATAATCATCCCTAGATTCACTTTTAACCAGAGTTAAAGAATAGAAGTCATGAAAGCCACCTGAACTTTTTCAAGATTCTTTTCACCAAGAGATTGGTGCATTGAGAGATCTTAACTGATTTTAACACCACAAATCTTAGGATAAAATAGGCCAATTATACAAAGCATCAGTGTAATCAGTTAAAGTGGTCAAACATTTGCACGAAGTTTAGGAGTCAAAAGCTAGTCATCTTCCACCTCAACATCTTTTGATGATGAAAAGGATGGCTCTCACATTATTGCCCTTCAGCACAGCAATAAAGTAGCATTGTTTTTCCTTGGTCATCTGGAAGCAGAATTCAAAATGGTTTCATGCAGGCAAGAATATATCAGTTCCTAAATGAACTAATGACTTACGCAGCCAGTGTCCAAATGGAATGAGGGACACTGACACGAACTTGTAGTTTTATATAAATAAATATATTTTATATCTGTATATACAGTAAACAGGATTGTCAGGCACATCACTACATCATGAGGTAAATCACAGAGCACACAGAGAGCGCAGAAGAAGGAGGCCACACTGTTCTAGCTTCTAAATTTAAATGTCTTAACATTATGCCACTGGACTATTTGACACTGGAAATTGTGATAACAATTATCAACCAGCTTTGCTAACATTCTTGCTGAGTTCCAACTGCAGAAATATGGAAAATATCTGTTTGATAGGAATAGAATAAAGTTCTCTTGGTCTTGGGCTGGATGTGAGGAAGGTTTCTATCCCAGTTGGAGCATTACCACAAGAGACTATAAACTCTCTTGCATCTTCTCCAATTTCTTCACTTCATTCCTTACCAGGCTAACAGATTATTGTCTATCTGTCTTGGCTTTCATTAGGCTCAGATTTCTCTTTCAGGAATTTAGCAAGCAAGCATCTATCTCCAAATACTCCTCAGAAACAGCTTTTCACTACTGAAGAATTGGGTTGAAACACGAAGGAGGGAGAAAAGTTCACAAATCTGGTCAACGGACTCTTAATAGAAAAAACAATCTAATGGTTGAAAAGGAAACCAGTGTTTTAAATTCTAGGGAAAGGTATAGAGGAACCTTTTAGAAAGAAGGATGAAGTTAGAAAAAAAAAGCTGTTTGCTTCTGTATAGGATATTGAGATTCTAGGAAACAATTTCTCATTACCCTATGAGCAAGTAGAGGATGACATTGTACCCCTACCCCTAATGCCCAGGGGAGCAAATTCAACACCCAAGAAAAGGACAAAAAAAAAAAGATCAGCATACATTCAATGTATGCTGATTTATTTAAGTAAATGATTTGATATATAATTTCAAAAGACTATCTTTTTTATAATAAGAATGCTCTGATCAAATGAGCCTATTCCTTCTTAGTTCATTGTTTAGATGCTGAAGGACAGTTTCAAAACCCTGGTACTTAAAAGGACTTTATTCTTAAACCAAACTTGGACCATCCAATTCCCTATAAATGCTGGATATATTATATTTTTATTTGTGAGTTCACAGAGAATAAGGGGATGTACTAAGGAATTTTCATGGATGCATTTACAGCAATCTACTTTGGATAGACAGAAATCTATTTTACATTCTGAACCAGAAAATAACTTTAATCATTCTTGCTTTGTAATGCAGTCATGTGTTATGAAGGGGGGGAGCCTATATTCTAAATCAGATAATTACAGAGTTAAGATATATATTTTCTAGACACAATGAGTAATAAGAATGGATGGATTTTAATTTGTCTTAATTTCTCATATTTCCAATGTTAAACTCAGTTTTTCCCATTTCTGCATCCCTTTGAGATCTCTTTTACTATGTTACTAATTTCAAGTGAAAAGAAGTATACCAATGAAACAAGAAAAAAAATTATTTGACTTGGTCAGTTTTTTTAAAAAAAAATCTTAAAAGGTGATGAAAAGTCTGTATGCAAACACCAAAGTTTTAGAAGATAAAATAGGAGACAGAACAAGGTTCGCAGTTTATTCATCAACAGGAACTAAAGTAGAAAATTTACATACAAATGTGTGTAGTTCCATAGAAGGTAGTAAAGAAGATACAGCAATTATAACACAAGTTTCAGAATAGTTTGTTCTAAAATGCACATTTAAAACTACATCTTTTTCTGGACAATGGTTGACTAACTCTACCTCCTCTCACAGATATTTGGTTAACATGCATTATTGTTTTTCATATGGATAACATTACGGATAACAAAGAGTTGGTCTTAAATTCCTAGCCAAGCGGTAACATCCTGTCAAATATAAACCCAACTCTAATCATGAGAAAAGCTAACAAGTATACACACATATTCTGGAATAGTGAGTTCTTATTTCTCAAGGGAAAATATTTGGGATTGAGAAGTGAACTAGGAAAGCCGCCTCAACGCTAAAACATCACTCTGATGAGACTGGAATTTGAAGGGCGATGCATTCTGTTTCTGAAACTTTCCAATTTGTTTCATTCTATCTAGGTTCAGCTCTTTTCTCACCTCAAGCCCTTTTGTCCTTAGCTTGCCACATCCTGGCTAATAGTGTGCGCACACCGAGACTAAATAAGGCCAGACAAGCAGGCAGGGGATTTTCTGAGAGTTGTCAGGTGGATTGTGATGTGCTAAGTGGAGTGTGTAGAGAGAAGAGATGGGGAGGGGGAGGGAGAGGAAAGGAAGAAGGGAAGAGGAAATCTGTAGGGCGGGGTGCCAAATCAACCTCTGGTCGGGTGACAGCCTCACAAGGACACCAAGCCAAACGTGACTGACTGAAAAGTCATTCCGAAGCCGAGCGCCATCTCCCCCTCTCCCTCCCTCCTTCCTCTCTCTCTCTCTCTCTCTCTCTCTCTCGCTCCCTCCCTCTCTCGCTCTCCGTGTCATCTCCAGCAAGGATTTTCAACTCTGCTGCTGAGTTGCTGCTTATCAAAAGCCAGATAAAAGTATGCGCGGATTAGTGATTGCCTCCCTCCTTTCCTCCCAATAACGGGGGTAGGGAGAGAAAAAGAGAGAGAGAGAGAGAGAGAGAGAGATCCTCTCCCTGCCTCCAAGTTATTGCTTTTATATGCCGCACCTCTGTGCATTCAGCTGGAACAGCTTCCTTTACGCATTGAAGTGAAAAGAAAAAGGGAGGAGAAGGGAGCCAGCCAGCCAGCCAAGGAAGAAAAGAGCACCGAGCGCCGCTCCCTCTTCTTCCCTCTCCAACCTTTCAGGCCTCAAATAGTTCCGGACTTAAGGGGGAGTGGGGGGTGGGGACCAAGAATCGGATATTCTCGTTTGTGTGTGTGTGTGTGTGCTGGAGGTGGGGGTGGGAGTGTAATTGGGAGCATTATTGACGATTCTGGTTTCGTTAGAGCAAACCCAGGCAGACGGGAGGTTATAACTGATGAGCTGAAATAACTGTATACTGACCAAAAAAATATTTTTATTAAAAAAAATAATTTGGATAGCACTCCCGCCCCCGCCCCCCTTCCGCACCATATTCCAAAGCAAGGAACGGGATGAGCAGGTATCATCTGTGCCATCATTACAAAAAAAAAAAAAAAAAAAAGCATAAATGGGACATTTATACCATAGTAATAAAAGAAACGGTTTCTCCAAACGGCAGATCGCTCCCTCGGATCTGATGGATGGATTCTCCAGTTTCACGTGGCAGCTTTTAGAGGAGGTGTTTTTTTGTTGTTTTTTTTGGACACCCGGGGACTGGGACCCCTTCCCCCATCTTTTTCCCACACTCTTTGACACCCACAGTTTGCCATCCCCTTTTATGAAGTTCCCTCCCTCATTAAAACGTGGGTTTCTTTTCTCCAACAAGTCCACAAGAGGTGGGGGAGGGGAGGAGGGGAGACAGGGAGTGGGGGGGGGGGGAAGAGAGAGAACAGTTTTTTCAGGGAGCCAAATCCTACAGCGCGGCTGCCCTTAATATATTTGAACCCTAATTGCTTTTAAACCCATCAATCGATTAATTTATTGATCGGTGGGTGATTAGTAAGCCGAGCTGCACCCAAGGTGACCCGTCCCAGGCGAACCCTCTTTCTAATTGCCGAGGGGGCTGGCCTGCCTGTCTACGGGTGCGTGAGAGAGCGCGGGGGAGATAATTGAAACAGCTACATTGAGGTTCCACCTTAACAGCGCACCTTAAAAGATTATCTCGGTTATTTCACAGGCACCGAGCCGGCACTAATAGTGCAAGGCAGATATTGAAAAGCAGCGCAGGGCCAGGCAGATCTATTAGAAATTCCCATCCACGCGCCTCATACATATTGATTTCTGACACCAAGCAGCAGTGAAAGCCCCCATGGGAATAATATATTTAGCAGGGTTCGCTGCGAGAAGGTCACAGGGTGCATACAGATTAGCTCCAGAGGACCAAGGCACTAGTGTTGGAGCCAAATGGTAGATTTTATATCATTTTAATCTAAACTTTTATAATCCTTTCAGCTCTTCCTTCTCTGGGTGGCAGAAAGAAGAGTCCTCTCTCAGCTACCTTGCTTCTCTCCCCTCCCTTTTACTTTTAACTCCACATTTCAGTGGGCTAATGCTGTAGGGGAAGGAAATGCTCCTTGTTCTAAAGCAAGGAAAGTCAAGAGGGGGTTCTTCATCCCCCCTTCTTTTTAAATGGAAGGGAAGTGGGGGTGGGTGTCGTCATCTGAAATGAAGATATTCTAGCTAGCTGAAAGATTTCCTTGCATTGGGGAGATTAAGATGACAGGGACGGGTGGAGAGAAAATGCACCAATCTAGTTAATGCTTAGAAATTCAAATCCCATTTACTTTGTTTGGCCCTGTTCCCACCCTCAAACCACTCGCCTTTAGGATTTCTTAAAGCTTTAGTGTAGCCAGCATTGCTAGTGAACATGGGATAAACAAACATGAAAAAACAACCATAAATGATTTTTAATTACCTCTCTGGCTTATTTGTTTGTTTTCTTAAAAATTATTTTATTATACAAAGAGTTGTTGCGATTCTGTCATTGATAGTAGTGATATTTGTAAAGATTGGGAGATGCCAAGAGTGCCAAAAAGGAAAGCTTTGGATTAATGCAAGAATGAAATACAGCCAGGCAACAAACGGAATTAAGAATATTTTTCTAAAGAGACACACATAATAAATAATATATCCACACAAACCCTTGGTATTTAAGTCGGACATACTGCCCTTGGAAAGGTTAACTTTTACAGGCTAAACAAATGAGCAAAACAAAAATAAGAGCTCTGTGATCTTCAAGAAGAGAAATCCCATTTAAGCCTTATAACCAGCTCTTTTCCTCCCTGTCAATTAAAATATTCAGTTTTGAGTATGGAAGTATTTACTTTTCCTGCATTAGGAAAAGCAAGACAATGTATTTTCAGAAATATCTCTTCTTGGGAAAGGTGGAAGAAGGAGCTCTACATTTCAAAGTTAGAAGAGGAGAAAAAAAAAACCCTGCTTTCAGTAATTCCAAACATCTGACATTTAATTCATGGATGAAGTGCCTACCTGGAGACAGATGGATATGGATTTTGATATATTGATTTTTAAAATTATTTGTCATGGTGTGTTTATCTGCAAAAAAATAGGACATCACGTCCTAAATGATTATCTGAGAAGATGACTTCTTAGATGGAAGTAATTAGAAAATATTAACAAAAATGTATGATCTCTGTCTCACACTCACACTCACTCACTCACACACACACAATACATAAAAAATGAAATCACTTCCTTTATTACTCCTATCATAAACTGCAATAAGAAATAACAAAATATCAGGAAGAATTACCTGTTCCTGCCTATTACAATGAAATATTAATATATGAGAAGTTGGAAGGGAGGCAAAGAAGGCAGGCAGTGCCACTGCTCTGTTAAAAGGGGGAAGGGAGAAATTAAACTCTTAGGGGTGAATTAATAACAATAAAATCTGCAGCAAATCTTTATAGCAACAACTGAGCTGCTATCTAATTCCTCGGTGTATTTCAGTTGCAAAACTGTACTTTGATTTATTTTAAAAAATGGAGAGACTTTTAGGGGTTAAGGATGGAGAAATAAAATTGCTCTGTATTGTATTGTTTTGAAGTAGATGCCCATTTTGATAGAACCTTTTTAAAAATAGTTCCTTTCTTCTGTTTCCTGTACCTATCTCAGATAAAATCTTTAAACAATTCAATGATTTGCTTTGCATTATTGAAAATGATAATAGTAATTATTCCAGGATAATTTCTATATTTTTAAAAGGAACTAAAAATATTTAAAAGTTTAGGAGGATAAATGTTTCTGGAGTAGAAAAAGTACTTTACTTCTACAATGGGGAGGAGCTTCAATAAATAAGATCAGCATAATTAATAAGGCCATCCTGAGAGCTGTCACATGATTAAGAGGGTCGTCTTTAAAAAGCTTCCGTAGATGAATACAGCTGCTCCTCTACATAACTTCTAATTCCATTGCCTTGCTTTTTTCTAATATTTACATGCACATGCACTGTTACCACACTCTGATTTTGCTTTTGGTTGATTATCACATTATTCCAAAGTACACAAAAATCAGTGTGGATGTGAAATATATCTTTGCTAATCATACAATGAAGAACCAAATTTGACAGCATCTTCCTTTTGACAAGGCCACCTCTATGATGAGTTTGCATCTCAGGTAGTCCATCTCACCAATATCATGCTGCCAGGACTGTGTCTAAATTCCCACAGTTGCTGCCTCGGCTGTTGTTTTGGTACAACCATAAATCTTTCATGTTAAATGGCATTTGCTGTTGTAAGAAAGTGTCCTCAGATGTTACTAGCCAGATCTCCAAAATGTTTACTTCAACTGCTCTTTATCCATGGGTGTCAAACTCGCGGGGTCATGTTGCCGTCATGTGACATTTCATGACTTTTCCCCATTTGCGGAGCTGGAGTGGGCGTGGCCTGGGCGTGAGGCATCTGGCTCGCGGGCCACCAGTTTGACACCCCTGCATAAGGAGCAAGGTTTGGTTGGTGTCCCAGACTCCAAATGTGCTTGTGTCAGGCCTTGCTGCAATGCACCACATAAATGTTTGAAGCATGATTTAAAGCAACTTAAAACATACCTTATGTTTTCATCAGCTTTTGAGATTGTTATAGCAAAAAGGTCATAATAGAAGCTGTGGCATTCAGTTTGAGTGGGAAAAGAGTTCTGGAAATCTGGAGACTGTCTCTTTGCTGACTCTATCACTAGTCTGAAAAATGAAGAAATCAGCCAAAAAAACATGCCTAGTGGAAAAGGAGGAGGCAACAAAATAAAAATATAATTGAGATGGTAGAGAGGAAGATACGCAGGTAATAGTACAGGTAGTCCTCAACTAACAAAAGTTCATTTAGTGACAGTTTAAAGTTACAACAGCACTGAAAAAAGTGACTTATGACTGTTTTTCACACTTATGACCATTGCAGCATCCCCATCGTCATGTGATCAAAATTCAGACGCTTGGTAATTGACTCATAGTTAGGATAGTTGCAGTGCCCAAGAGTCATGTGATCACCTTTTGTGACCTGAGAAGCAAAGTCAATGGGGAAGCCAGATTCACTTAACCACTTAACTACTGCAATGATTCACTTAACAACTGAAATGTCAGAAAGGTTGTAAAATGGGGCAAAATTCACTTAACATATGTCTCACGTAGCAACAGAATTTTTGGACTCAATTGTGATTGTAAGTCAAGGATTACTTGTAGTGGTAGGAGGCTCACTTTAAGTGGCATAAAATCTTGTATTGATTTTGTCAAGTGTATATGAGAGAGAGAGGGGTGAGGGAAGGAGGAAGGGAGGGAGGGGAGAGAGGGGGGGGGAATGGGCAATATTTTTCACTGAGACCTATACCTTTTCTACATTTTTGATGCCTGCTTGGGCTTGGATAAAATCAATTGAATAGAAGGTGCTGCATTTGGGAGGTTTCCTTTATATGCTTTATTATTGGGATTAAAAGCCAAAATGCCACACTTGGCACCTCATTTTCATGAAGGAATCCAAACAACATCTGTCTATCCTTTTCTTAGACAGTTGTCAACTCAATTCTAGAAATTAAAATGGGATCTCAAAATACTTCCTCTTTAGATTAAGGTCAGCAGGAGAAAAATCTGGAAAACAGCACTGTAGCAGTTTTGTAGTAGATAACAAGGATTTGCATATACGTTTAGCAAAAAGCAACACACATTTACTAAGCGATACAAGAATTGAGGCAAACAAAATTAGATTTTTAGTTGAAAAGGATAGGAAACATCATTTAGTTTCAGTACTCAAAATTATTTACTGGGCTCACAAGCCTTCGCTTCATTGTCTTTTCCATTGAATTGTAGGTGTTGCTGTTTTTTTAAAAAAATCTCACAAGCCTGAAAGTTGCCTATCCTTGGTCCAAAACAGCTTTAATAGCGGGCCTGGTAGCTCAGCAGACTAAAAGCATTGTGATTAACACCAGCTGTCTGCAATTACTGTAAGTTCAAATCTCACCAGGCTCAAGGTTGACTCAGCCTTCCATCCTTTCTAAGGTAGGTAAAATGAGGACCCAGTTTGTGGGGGCAATAAGCTGACTTTGTATAAATATACAAAAGTATGAAGGCTATTGCTTAACGCATTGTAAGCCACCCTGAGTCTCCGGAGAAGGGTGGCATATAAATCAAATAAAAAATAAAAAAATGAAATAAAAAAAAAATAGCACACAAACATTAAAAAATAAGGAAGCCTTGATTGAAACAGGTAAATGACCTGTAAGATCAGATTTTTTTTCCTTTTTCCTCTTCTGTTCAGTCTTGTCCAATTCTCTGAAATAGCTTGGACAAGTTCCTGCAGTTTTCTTGGCAACATTTTTCAGAAATGGATTACCACTGCCTCCTTCCTAGGGCTGAGAGACAGTTACTGACTGACGGTCACCCAGCTGGCATTGTGCCTAAGGCAGGACTAGAATTCATAGTTTTTAGCCCTATGTCTTTACTATGTGTTACTTTATTATTCAAAGTCAGATTTACCTTCAGCAAGCAAAGCAAAACAAAACTTTTGGTGATACCAACCAACTTTGATAAATCTCCAATTCAGAGTAGTACAGAAATAAAACTAGAAAGCATTATGCATTGATGGTACAACAAAAATCCAGATTTTTTTTTACCCGAGCTTGCCACCAAGGAGGTTTTCTGCATTCACAGCAGTCTTGAATAATTTTTATGGATAAAATGAAGGAATAAACTGGACTACTTAATAAGAAGTCACATGAAATTTCCATATCATGTTTGGGATGGGAAGTGGTAATCCATTACACCTATTTAATATTCATCTTTAGATAGCAGCATAAAAAATAGTTTAATTTTCATAGTATATTATGATTTCCAATATTACTATTGCTACTCTTACTTCTCTTCTTAGGATGCTATAGAGTTCGGTGTTTCTGGGAATAAAATGCAAGAGCATACACAACTGCGTGGGGATTTATATTTGCACATTTGTTATGTGTGTGGTCTGCAGATCCAGAGGCTGCCGGTATCTACCACCAAAAGACTATAGAGGTGCTTTTGTAAAGAAAAGCAAGAAAGGGGAAATTGTGCTGGTGGGGAAGGCTGGGGGCGGGGGGGAGACATAGCCCAACAAACATGCATTTACTTTCCGCAGAAGTAGACCCACTTCAGTTCCTGCTGTGCAGGAGGGAGAACCTGTCTGCACTGTCTAAAAAGGCATCTCTCCTTCCTATTATACATAAATATATCTCACACTCCAAATCACCAGTCTGCATCACGAGTTGCAGCTCAATGGCTTTTTTGCAGGAAGGAAAAAAAAAAAGCATCAGAGCTGTTAAGAAAAAGGCTTAATGCATTCTCATTAAAGCAGGTGGGGGAGTACAACTCAACCTTTCTGGGAAGCACAACAATCTTGTGCCTTCCTGGAGTCCAACTCCCTCAATCCCTCGGCTGTACATGGCCTTTTTTTTTCAGGCAGTTCAGAAAAATACTTCCCAAGCTTCATGTAAAGAGAGCAGGGCTGAGCAGAGAGATGCTTATGGCATTAACAGTTTGTTCGCTTGGACCTTTTGGAGAATGGCCCCCTCCCTTTCTCCTCTTGGTGTTTCAATGACAAGGCTCTACATTCATTCATTCATTCATTCATTCATTCATTCATTCATTCATTCATTCATTCATTCATTCGACCAGACATAAGAAAAAGGAGAGGGATGGTAGGAGATGAAGGGGGACAGACGGCATTAGGAATAAAATAAATGCCACTAAATCTTTCTGATAGGTGTAAGTGAAGGGAGCTTTCAATCCATCTACAAGGGTAAAAGGAGGCCTGGAAAGATTTGGGGTTCCCTGTGGCAGTATTGCTTTTGCTCCAACATTCAGGCAACCCCAGCTGCTTCAGGTTGTGGAGGGAAGGAAGATGAGAAGGAATTGGGCTACACAGTGGCTGCGGTATGGATGATCATATAGACAACAGGATGGGAAAATCATTTTTTTGGTGACACAAAGGACAATTATGGTGAGAGGAGAAGGAAGAGGATGGCAAGCAGGTTCTCCGTTGAGAAATTCCTCAGAAAAAAACTATCTTGAGAATTATTGCCAACTAGATCTCAAAATTTGGTTGTTTCATTATTGGATGAGTTGGATTGGATTCATTATTTGTAATCATGCTTCAGGGTACACAGTGCTTTGCAAACTGCAAGAAGATAAGAGTTCAATCCAAAGAGCTTAAGAGTTTGAAATTTAGCATAAAGGAAGGGTAACAAAAAGTGTAATGATATGTGGCAATGACTTGGGAAATAGGAAGAAAAGCCATAGATTAGACAATCAGCATGTAAAAGATACCTCAGTCCACAGAAGGAGGGAGGGCATGGAAAGAATTTCAGAAGAGACCCACCCCAGTTTTCCAAGGAGTAAAACAAAAGTGTGGGGAGGGGAGAGAGAATTAGTGTTCTTTTTTTTTGTCTGGATTACCTCAAAGGGCTAACAAAAAGAGACAGGGGGTACACTTCCCAGGCGGGAAGTGACAGGCACTTGTCACTTCCCGCCTGGACTACTGCAATGCTCTCTACATGGGTCTCCCCTTGAGGAACACCCGGAGGCTCCAACTGGTGCAGAATGCGGCCGCGCGGGGGATTATGGGAGCGAGGGGGCACTCCCATGTGACACCTCTCCTGCATGAGCTGCATTGGCTTCCAATGGTCTTCCAGGTGTGCTTCAAGGTGTTGGTTACTACCTTTAAAGTGCTCCATGGCATAGGACCTGGGTATTTGCGGGACCGCCTTCTGCCGCCGATAGCCTCCCACTGACCAGGGACAGAGAGGGACTCCTCAGGGTGCCATCAGCCAGGCAATGTCGGCTGGTGCCCCCCAGGGGGAGGGCCTTCTCTGTGGCAGCTCCTGCTCTCTGGAACGATTTGTCCCCGGAGATACGAAGGATATCGGATCTCCGGGTCTTTCGCCGTGCCCTGAAAACTTTTCTATCAAGCAGGGCTGGTGTGACCCCCCCTTTTTTTTTAGTTTTTTAGCTTTTAATTTGTCAATGGGTTTTAATTTCAATTGTTTTAAATTTGGGCCAAAGTATGTAATTCTTTTAATAATTTTAAATTTTGTATTGGTATGTGTTTTAGTTCTGGCTGTGTACCGCCCTGAGTCCACTAGGAGAAGGGCAGGATACAAATTGAATTAAATAAAATAAATAAATAAAATAGTCGTGTGATGTCCTTTCAGGGCAAAATTAAACACAATACACAAACTGGCAGGGTGACAGTATACAGCCTTGCCAGAGTCCTTTCCCAATTTTGAACCAATCAGTGGTTCAATGTCCAGTTCTCACTGTTGCTTCTTGACCAGCATATAGATTTATCAAGAGACAAATAAGATGGTCTGGTGCTCCCATCTCTTTAAGAACTTGCCACGATTTGTTGTGATCCACACAATCAAAGGCTTTAGCATAGCTAATGAAGCAGAAGTAGATGTTTTTCTGGAACTCCCTAGCTTTCTCCATGATCCAGTGTATGTTGGCATCTCTAGTTCCTCTGCCTCTTTGAAATCCTGCCTGTACTTCTGGTAGTTCTCAATCCACATAAAGCTGGAGCCTAGCTTGTAGAATTTTGAGCATAACTTTACTAGCATGTGATATGAGTGCAATGGTGCGATAGTTTGAACATTCTTTGGCATTGCCTTTCTTTGGAATTGGAATGTAAACTGACCTTTTCCAATCCTGTGGCCACTCTTGAGTTTTCCAAATTTGCTGGCAAATTGAGTGTAGTACTTTTACTGCATCGTCTTTTAAGATTTTGAATAGCTCAGCAGGAATATGGTCACCTCCACTAGCTTTGTTGTTGCTCAGATTTCCTAAGGCCCATTTGACTTCACATTCTAGGATGTCTGGCTCGAGGTCAGTGACCACCCCATCTTGGTTATCAGGGACATTAAGCTTGTTCTTGTATAGTTCTTCTGTGTAATTCTACCAACTCTTCTTAATCTCTTCTGCCTCTGTTAGTTTCTGCCATTTTGGTCCTTTATCATGCCCATCTTTGCATGAAACATTCCCTTCATATCTCCAATTTTCTTGAAGAGATCTCTGGTCCTCCCTATTCTATTGTTTTCTTCTATTTCTTTGCACTGTTAATTTAAGAAGGTATTCTTATCTTTTCTAGCTATTCTCTGGAATTCTGCATTCAATTGGGTGTATCTTTTCTTTCTCTCTTGCCTTTTGCTTCCCTTCTTTCCTCAGCTATTTGGAAAGCTTCCTCAGACAACCATTTTGCTTTCTTGCATTTCTTTTTCTTTGGGATGGTTTTAGTTGCTACCTCTTGTACAATGTTGCGAACCTCTTCCATAATTCTTCAGGTACTCTGTCTATCAGGTCTAATTCCTTAAATCTGTTTGTCACTTCTACTGTATATTCATCAGGGATATGATTTAGTTCATACCTGAGTGGCCTAGTGCTTTCCCCTACTTTCTTCAATTTAAGCCTAAATTTTGCAATGAGAAGCTCATGATCTGAGTCACAGTCAGCTCCTGGTCTTGTTTTTACTGACTGTAAAGAGCTTCTCCATCTTTGGCTGCAGAGCACATAGTCAATCTGATTTCTGTGTTGATCGTCTGGTGATGTCCATGTGTAGAGTCGTCTCTTAGGTTGTTGGAAAAGAGTGTTTGCTATGACCATCGAATTCTCTTGGCAAAATTCTATCAGGCTGTGCCCTGCTTCATTTTGTATTCCAAGGCCAAATTTGCCTGTTATTCCGGTTATCTTTTGGCTTCCTACTTTAGCATTCCAATCCCCCCTGATGATAAGGACATCATTTTTTGGTGTTAATTCTAGAAAGTGCTGTAGGGCTTCTTAGAACTGGCCAATTTCATCCAGTTCAGCACCAGTGGTTGGGGCATAGACTTGGACTACTGTGATATTGAATGGTTTGCCTTGGATTCGAATTGAGATCATTCTGTCATTTTGGGGATTGTATCCCAGTATTGCTTTTTCTATTCTTTTTATTGACTATGAAGGCTACTCCATTTCTTCTGAGGGATTCTTGCCCGCAGTAATATACCTGATGGTCATCTGAATTAAATTCACCCATTCCTGTCTATTTTAGTTCACTGATTCCTAAGATGTCGATGTTCAGTTTTGTCATCTCTTGTTTGATCACGTCCAGTTTGCCTTGATTCATGGATCTTACATTCCAGGTTCCTATGGAGAAAAGATCTTTGCAGCATTGGACTTTCCTTTCACCACTAGATACATCCACAGCTGAGCATCCTTTCGGCTTTGGCCTAGTCGCTTCATTCTTTCTGGCACTACTAGTACCAGCCCTCTGCTCTTCCTCAGTAGCATATTGGACACCTTCCGACCTGAGGGGCTTATCTTCCAGCATCATATCTTTTTTCCTTTTGGTACTGTCCATAGGATTTTCATGGCAAAGATACTGAAGTGGGTTGCCATTTCCTTCTCCAGTGGATCACATTTTGTCAGAATTCTCTGCTATGACCTGTACATCTTGGGTGGCCCTGCATGGCATAGCTCATAGTTCCTTGAGCTACACAAGCCCCTTCACCATGACAAGGCAGTAATCCATGAAGGTGTGATGACTGGAAATATACAAATATTTCAGGAAACAGTTCAAAGTTTAAGGAGCAGCCATATAATATTGGATGATGGAGTTAAGGAAATTAAAATTACAGATGTGGGTGGACTAGAGCATGTGATGATTTTATAGATAATATTAGATGTTAGATTAGTCTCCCCTAGTATGTTGCTCTCTAGGATTACAATTCTGTAAAATCCTAGTGATGAGATGGGAAAATTGCTTTACAGGTAGTCCTTGATTTATGACCACAATTGAGCTCAAAATTTCCATTGCTAAGCAAGACAGTTTGTTTTATTATTAAACTTGTTTTATTAAATTAGTTGTTAAGTGAGTTTTACAATCTTTCTTCCCATGGATATTAACAATAGTTTGGACTTACATACCACTTTACAGTGCTTTACAGCCCTCTCTAAGCAGTTTACAAAGTCAGCATATTGCCCCCAACAATCTGGGTCCTCATTTTACCCACCTTGGAAGGATGGAAGGCTGAGTCAACCTTGAGCCTGGTGAGATTTGAACTGCCAAATTGCAGTCAGCCGGCAGTCAGCAGAAGTTGCCTGCAGTACTGTACTCTAACCAATGTGCCACCATGACTATTAAATGAATTACTGCAGTTATTATGTTAATAACATGGTTGTTAAGTGAATCTGCTTCCCCATTGACTTTGCTCATCAAATAGTCTCAAAAGATTATCATATAATCCCAGGACACTGCAACCATCATAAATACATGCCAGTTGCCAAGCTTTCGAATTTTGATCTTATGATTATGTGGATTCAGCAACCATTGTAAGTGTGAAAAACGGTCAGTCACTTTTTTCAGTGCCATTGTAACTTTCATGGTTTTTTTAAAATTTATATAACATTCAATTTTCCTCAAACAGTGTGTATTCTGGGTACAATTATGTTTAAATAGTCATATTTATACATTTTTGTTGTGATAGGTCATCACCATCATATTAATAATATCATAACATAATAATATAATAACATTAATGCTTAACATTCGATATCATCTTCTTTAACAACTCTCCTCTATACCATTTCCTCCATTTATATCTCCTCCATTCTAACTTCTATTTCTGTTACTGTATCTAGCCCAGGGATGAAATCCAGCAGGTTCTGACAGGTTTTGGAGAACCGGTAGCGGAAATTCTGAGCAGTTCGGAGAACTGGCAAATGCCACCTCTGACTGGCCCCAGAGTAGGGAGGAAATGGGGACTTTGCAATATCCTTCCCCTGCTACGCCCACCAAGCCACGCCCACAGAAAAAATCTGGATTTCACCACTGATTTAGCCATTGATAGAATATGTCCCATATCAAAAAATATTCAGTTTCTCCTTTCTCCTTAATAGCAAGTGTTAATCTGTCCATTCCTGCACAGTCTAATATTTTTTTAATTACATTCCCCTCAGACTGGATCTCATCCTTTTTCCATTGTTACACAAATACAATTCTAGTTGCAGTTAGTATATGCAGGATCAAATATGCAGTCTTTTTACTTGCCATTGTAACTTTCAATGGTCACTAAATAAATGGTTGTAAGTCAAGGACTACCTGTATTTTCTTATCTCTGTCAAGTGCAGTTCCCAAAGGTTTTAGAATTTGGCCTCGGGACTCTATTCTAAGAATTTTTTCATGAACCTGAGAAGAGTTTGCTCATTTTATAGGCTTTATAGAGGAGAGCCATGTGAATAAACTGAATACCCAGAGGAAGAAACCAGGAAGAAGAGGAGAATTTATTTTCCATTAGCTGAAGAACACAAAAGGGTCTCTGATTATTTTGCTGAAATCTGTAGCTAGTTTATTTAGTACTGAATTTTATATAATTAATACTATTCCTTCTGGTAGGATAACCAAAAGGATGACCAAACGGAGCCCCGGTGGTGCAGTAGCTAGAATGCAGTTTTGCAGGCTATCTCTGCTCACCTTGCCAGGAGTTTGATTCCTTCAAACCTGATTAACTCAAGGTTGAGTCAGCCTTCCATCCCTCCAAGGTCAGTAAAATGAGGGCCCAGTTTGTTGAGGGCAATATGCTGACCAGTGGTGGGATTCAAAATTTTTTATTACCGGTTCTGTGGGTGTGGCTTGGTGGGCGTAGCAGGGGAAGGATAGTGTAAAATCTCCATTCCCTCCCCACTCGGGGGAAGGTTACTGCAAAATCCCCATTTCCTCCAGATCAGCTGGCACTCGGGAGGCAGAGAATAGATGGGGGCGGGGCCAGTCAGAGGTGGTATTTACCAGTTCTCCAAACTACTCAAAATTTCTGCTACTGGTTCTCCAGAACTGGTCAGAACCTGCTGAATACCACCTCTGATGCTGACTCTATAAACCACTTAGAGAGTGCTGTAAAGCACTGTGAAGCAGTATATAAATCTAAATGCAATTGTTAATAACAATAACTTTATTGTCATTGTACGTGTACACACAGTATACCCATACAACGAAATTCACTTAACACCCAAAGACCAGGTCCAACACACATAACAATCCCCAAACACACTCCCACCCACCACAAATTCCCCACCCCTAAACCACCCAAACATCCACACAACAGACCAAGCAATGCTGTCCAACAGCTCACTGATGGTGGCCCTTTAGTTCATTGTTGAGTGCAATTATAGCTCTGGGATAAAAACTATTCAGAAAACTTTTTATTTCAGAAAACCTATTGCTATGACCATCAATAAGGCTTTATGTAAAAGGTATTCATATTAATGCAACTGGTCTTGTTGACACAATCAGATATTCTGGCATGGGTAAACATATTGGATGAGCTTGCTTCACCTTTTGCTGGGCATGGTCTCAGCATATATGATTCACCTTGTTGAAACTAAGCAGGTCTGAGCTGCTCAGGAGCTGAATGGGAAACCACCTGCACATTCCTACCTTTGTGTCCTCTGTGATAAGAGGCACTGCACCTAACAACACAGAAACTTCCCATATGTTTTTACAATCTCAGAGGATCTCAGTGATTGGAACAAGCTGGAAGACAGTCGATAATCTAAGGTAAGTTTATGGCGTCTATTATTCCAGTAAAGTGGGTTATGCAGACAACATCCAATCATCTTTAATGGATATTGTGCAGTTGTTGAGAAAAAAGACAACCGGTTAAAAGCACTAAATGTCTAACCAAGATCAGTGACCGAGATACCCTGGAATTGCCCTCTGTGCATATCCTAGTGTTGACAAGTAAAGACAGCAAACTGGTAAAACAGCTTTTGAATTTTTATTGTATGGAGGAAGCTACTGATAGGAACCATGTATTTCCCTTGTTTTTAGCAGAGCTTTTTTAAAAAAATAACTCAGAGAAATTTCTTATCTTTGACCTTGTGGATTCACATATTATCAGTAAATCTCTCCCATACATTAGAGTTCAATTATCTGCTTCTTCTCCTCAGATTCAAATGGTATGTTATTCTAGGTTATTTCTGATTATTATCCAGATTCTAAATGTACTGCATCCATTGATAAAGGGTGCTGATTTGCATGAGGAAAGACTCAAAAACAGAAATATCCTTAACCCTTTCCCCCAAATCGTATTTAAAATGAACTTTGCTTTGTCTCCCTGATACTCCCTCCATCTAAGTAACTGAGTGTTGCAATGTTGGGCAAAATCAAGACAGACAAATAATAGGAATCAATATCTATAAAATTCTGCATTCTTGAATGAATGAAGCAACTATGTCTTGTTCCATAATTGCTTTTTGTTCAAACACATAGCCTTTGGAAGACAGACACAGATTTCCCAGCATAGCGTGAAGTTTCATCCTCATTTAATTATTTGTGTAGAGTTACGTTAAAAAGCAGAGACATCACCCTGCCAACAAAAGTGCGTATAGTCAAGGCTATGGTTTTCCCAGTTGCAATGTATGGCTGTGAAAGTTGAACCATAAGAAACCCTGAGTGCTAAAAAATTGAGGCCTTTGAACTATGGTGCTGGAGAAGACTCCTGCGAGTCCCTTGGACTGCAAGGTGATCAAACCGGTAAGTCCTAGAGGAGATCAACCCTGACTGCTCTCTAGAAGGCCAGATCCTAAAGATGAACCTCAAATACTTTGGCCACCTAATGAGAAGGAAGGACTCATTGGAGAAGAGCCTAATGCTGAGAAAGATTGAGGGCAAAAGAAGAAGGGGACGACAGAGAACGAGGTAGCTGGATGGAGTCACTGAAGCAGTAGGCGTGAGCTTAAATGGACTCCGGGGGATGGTAGAGGACAGTAAGGCCTGGAAGAACATTGTCCATGGGGTCACGATGGGTCAGACATGACTTCGCAACTAACAACAACAACAAAGAGTTATGTTGGGGTTGGTGGAGGAAGGGATGAATAGGATGGAATTGAAAATGAATGTAAGAACAGGAAGAAAGGAAGGTGGCATTCAGATGGTTCAATTATTATTGAGAAGTAATAATTGTTCTGATATTTTTTATCCCTAGAGGGAGGCTATAGCATGAGATCAGAGGTGGGCAACTATGGCCCTTTTATGACTTGTGGACTTCAATTCCCAGAATTCCTGAGCTAACATGGCTGGCTCAGGAATTCTGGGAGTTGAAGTCCACAAGTCATAAAAGGGCCATAGTTGCCCACCCCTGTATGAGATCTATGTGACACCTTTTAACATGTGATCTGATCATAAGGTTGCAGCTCCTCCAGCAAACACATTGGTTCAATATTTTAAAAGAATATCAGATGAAGTTTGAAAGTAGAGACTTGATAACCTAGGCCTAGCCCATGTACTGAAGCAGGGTTGCAAACCTGAGACTCAAGTATCATAGGTCACCATAGAATGCCTTAGATTAGACCCCTAGAGCCCCTACCAAAGCTATCAATGTATTCTGATTTCTTGAATAAATACAATTATATTTATTAATCTATTCTCACATGCTTCAAAATATATGTATATTTTGCATATGCATATGTGCCACTTTGGGGGGGGGGGGTTCCTTCTAGACCAGGGGTTGGCAACCTTAAACACTCAAAGAGCCACAAAGGTCCTAACCGGAAACCTCCCATTCAATTCTGGAGCCAATCAGACGTCCGGTTCCCCCACCATAGAGTCTCCTCCTAGCGCAGTGTCCTTTTCCCTCTGACGACCACAAGTCCGGTTCCCCCACCATAGAGTCTCCTCCTAGCATGGCGTCCTTTTTCCTCTACCTGTCCTAACTGAAAACTCTATTGGTGACAGGGAGCTGCAGCAGAGGGATGAAAGAGCCACATGCGGCTCCAGAGCCCTGGGTTGCCGACCCCTGTTCTAGACTAATGACTCCTGCTTGATGAACAGGTGGCATTTGTAGCTAGGAGGGCCTTTGCTTAGCTTCTTGTTCACCTGTTGCACCCATTCTTGGATCAGCAGACCCTGCCTATAGTCAATCATGCCCTAATAACCTCCAGGTTGAACTACTGCAGTCTACATGAAGCTGTCCTTGAAGAGTATCCACAGGTTTCAACTTGTACAGAATGCAGCCATGCAGGCACTTATTTGTGCTCCTAGAAGAGTGCATATTACAACTCTGTTCCAAAAGCTGGACTGGTTGCTAGTTTGCTTCTGTGTCTAATTCAAGATGCTGGTTTTAACCTTTAAAGCCCTTCATGGCATGGATGTGAGAAACTGTGTTTCTGTGTATATTAGCCTGTCCCATCAGATGCCACACCATTTGGTGTGTCCCAATAGACATGCCTTTTCTCCTGTGCTGTACAATTTATGGAACATCGCCTCCCCAAAATTAGATTAGGTGCATCCCTTTTAATATTCCATAAGGCCCTCAAGATCAGGTTATGTGACCAAGCCTGGGATTCGCATGAAACTAGAGACTTATCTAGATGGCTCTATTGTTCAAGGAGCCATCTCATGTTCTCCCTCCACTAGTATTTTAAACTTTTTAGAATATTAGATTAACAGAGTTGGAAGGGACTTTAAATATTTCAAGTGGCTGTTTTTATACATTTTATCAATGGTTGTGTGTGGACCTTGGTGAGATGGATTGCTATATAAATTTGATAGACAGATAAACAAATATTTAAAAAATAATTCTCTATTCAGAAATATAACTGAAAAAAAAAAACTTTCTCATGAAAGTTTCCAGTAGATCAAATGGATATTTCAGTCTATTCAATAAAGCTACATCACATCAGTAAGGTTGCAGTCAGAGGTGGGTTTCAGCAGGTTCTGACCAGTTCTGGAGAACCGGTAGTGGAAATTTTGAGTAGTTCGGAGAACCGGTAGTAAAAATTCTGACTGGCCCCGCCCCCATCTATTCTCTGTCTCCCAAGTCCCAGGTGATCGGGAGGAAATGGGGATTTTGCAGTATCCTTCTCCTGGATTGGGGAAGGAATGGAGATTTTACAGTATCCTTCCCCTGGGATGGGGTGGGAATGGAGATTTTACAGTATCCTTCCCCTGGATTGGGGAAGGAATGGAGATTTTTCAGTATCCTTCCCCTGGGGTGGGGTGGGAATGGAGATTTCACAGTATCCTTCCCCTGCCATGCCCACCAAGCCATGTCCACCAAGCAATGCCACACCTGCCAAGCCACGCCCACAAAACCGGTAGTAAAAAATTTTTGAAACCCACCACTGGTTGCAATCATAGTTGCAAGAAAGAAAAATAGGGAAATCATCTATTTTAGGAATATTCCTCCTCCTCTTCCTCCTTCAGAAGATTTACATCGGATTTTAAATTTGGTAACAGATTATTATAAATATTTTTGCAAAAATAAGATATTCATAATCATTTCATAATGGCAAAGCATCTATTTCATCCAGTGCTTGAGAGGTGTTTCACTAACCATATCTGAAATAATAATGAGTCCAACTGCCTGGAAATTCTGTAGTGAAATTCTTTGTCCTCAAGCTTGAGGGATAATTTTGGTGGGCCTTTTTGCTTATTGCATTAAATCTGATTTCTTGTCCAGGTTTGGGATAAAATAAGGAAATGCTCAGATAGCAATTTCAAAACTCCCCTTTCAGCTGCACACACACACACAAAATGCAAAGTCAATAGAACCTGAAACATTTTCTTCATATGGATACTATTTAGTATAAGAAAGAAAGAAAAGATGAGTAGGAAAATCATCATAGATCAGTCCTGTGGGGAAATGGATGCTAAGCATTTCTCCTCAAGTTCTTCCATTAAAAAACACCAGCAGATCTTTCCCATGTCTGCTATTTTACAGCAAGCTGCTCGTTTTAGTCAAACAGCTATGTCCCCTTTCTTTTTGTATTTATTTACCCGTTATTTTCGAGATTGTTCCAAAATTGTGCAGTAATCAGCCTGGCGCTAAATGGGGCCTGATGGGGATGTAATTAATTATTCTCAGTGCCTTTTCAATGAACGTGTTAAAAAGCAGGGAGTCAAAACCTCCCTCCCCCTCCCCATGTAATCGTATACCTCAGCTGGCTTTATTGGCTCAAAGGGAGGGAGAAGAAAAAGGCATATTTGCTTCCCTGCTGATAGCATGTTAAGCATGCTCACTTCACAGGCAGCGCAGATGAAAGTGTAATTGCATGGAAGGTGAATTGATTGCAATTAACCTCAGGACTTGGCCCCAGGCTGGGTTCTCTCACCTTCTTCCCAGGAAAGGTGTCATCAGAGGCATAATAGGAATGCATCTATTGCAGCAGAGAACATTTTGGGGTGAAAGTACATAAATCACAAGGGGGAGAAACATGCATTTGTAACCAAATGCTCAAATTTAGAAATGAAGCACATACATCAGAAGCTGATGCTGTTGAATTATATCAGGAAACATAAATTATATAGTGGGGATCCAAGGGTCAGCCAAGGGTTCACTGAATAATGAAATGAGCTTCCATGAAAAGGGCTACATTTCTGTGAAACCGAAAGTATTGCAACGCAACCTTCAGAAAGAAAGGTTGAGGCTGGAAATAATTCCATGCATCCTTTCCAAATGTATTAAGGATCCAGTCAGTCTATGTGGATTGAGATAAAGAACTATTCCCCTTACTAATTGTGAAGTCCTTTACTGGTGAAGAAGAGGATGTGGACAAGACTTGCACAATGTCCCATGATGTAGGGCAGGGCTCTCCAACCTTGGCAACTTTAAGCCTAACAGACTTCAACTCCCAGAATTCCCCAGCCAGCAAAGCAAAGCTGGCTGGGGAATTCTGTGAGTTGAAGTCTGCCAGACTTAAAGTTGCCAAGGTTGGAGAGCCCTGCTGTAGGGCAACCTTCTCCTGAGTGCTTTCTGGATGTTTAGTTTTCAAGAATGGTTGCAGGAATTGGGTATTTCTAGTCTAATAAAACAAGAGGACTAGGGGTGATATGATAGCAGTGTTCCAATATCTAAGGAGCTGCCACAAAGAAGAGAGGGTCATCCTATACTCCAAAGCACTAGAAGGAGGACAAGAAGCAATGGATGGAAACTAATCAAGGAGAGAACCAATGCAGAACTAAACAGAAATTTCCTGACAGAACAATTAATCAGTGGAACAACTTGCCTCCAGAAGTTGTAGATGCTCCAACACTGGAAATTTTTAAGAAGAGATTGGACAACCACTCTGGAAAGAGTGCAGAGAAGAGCGACAAAGTTGATTAGGGGACTGGAGACTAGAACATATGATGAACAGGTATAAGAATTGGATATGTGTAGTCTAGAGAAAAGAGAGAGAGAACAATTAAACCAGTGGAACAGCTTGCCTTCAGAAGTTGTGGGTGCTCCATCACTGGAGGATTTTAAGAAGAAATTGGACAACCAGTTGTCTAAAATGGTATAGAGTTTCCTGCATGAGCAGACGGTTAGGCTAGGCCTCCAAGGTCTCTTCCAACTCTGTTATTCTATTAACTCTGAGAATTGGTGTGATTTGAGAAATTCTGCACAGACAGTTGAAGTTTCCTCAACTGTCCTGATGAGGAACTGTCCCCATCAGGACAATTTTGAGAAAAATTGTGAAGGAGATGCTTATGTTTTGCAGTTTCCAGTCCCAGATGTTTTACTCTCTGCATCATTGGGGAAGCTTATTAGAAAAAAAAGAATTGCTGGCATATTTTCAGGGGTACTCAAGCATCACTAATACAGCACACAAGAGATGGCACAATGGCTTCTAGCTCAGCAGCTGGGATTAGGGATAGGGGAGCGATTGCTTGGGTTCACATCACCAAATGCTCACTTTTCAAACCAGCAGGCTAACTGAAATGTAACTCAGTAGTTACACTACTGAAGGTTCATGATGCAGGTCTCTCAATGAAAAACAAAAACAGATTTAACAACTAGGCATATAATAGAAGAGTGCGAAAATAATGTGCAAAAATGTGCTATATCAAGGAAAATATTTGCACTAAATATGGGGATTAGAAAACACTGATACAATAGTGTATATTAAAAGTAGTGCAGAAAACTGCTTATACACTTTCTTTAGGAAAAAAACTAGTACACTAGTGCAGAAATGAAATGAGTTTAAGGCTGGAAGAATAAAAAATTGAGTAAAGATAAGATTCCTTCAACTACATAGTGGATCAGGTATAATACATGTACTTGGTCACAGGACTGAAAGGATTGGATTGGTTCATAGGAAGCCTGAATATTTGGGAAGCTGAGTGGCAAAAATATCATTTTTACCATTCATAACATAATGATTAATTTTTGAAAAGGAGTGACAAGCAAGCAAAAGGGAAAAAGAAAAAAAAGTTAATTAGTACAGAAGTATATCTGTTGACAACAGAATTACCAAAATTTACTATTAGTGCTCACTATATTGTTGATTGGAGATTAGCCAATAAAACGTTAAATTACATTTAAATACATTAATTTTTTTTAACAAGGTAAGAACTTAAATTTCTGGGAAGGGGAGGGGGAAGGGGAGAGGAGAAGGAGAAGGAGAAGGAGGAGAAGGAGAAGGAGAAGGAGAAATATTAACAATAAATATTGGTTACAGTGGTTAATTTCTAATTTTATTTTCCCATCAAGATGGGGAAAAGGTGTGCATTTTTCTTGTTTTCTGAGAAGGGCTGAGAAGATGTCCTGTTGTTTTTTTTTCAAGTCGTCTCCTCTTTCCCAATTAGCTATCATTGGTTAACTCTAATAATTGAGATTCCCAATGTAGTTTATGAGACTGTATGAGTCATTCAGTACTCACTTCAATGAGCACCAGTTTTCTTGCCCCTTCTGTTTTTTAACATTTAAAAGAGATGTTTCTAGTTTGGAAATAAACAAAAACAACCTCCAGAATCATATTTATTTCCAATAATTCCTCTGAGCACCAAAGGGATACTAAAATATATAAATGGTAACTACTGCGCTACAGTGTTAAGTCTGGAAATGTGTTTACTTATCTAAATAAAACAATCAGGAGAAATTTGTAGAACAGGAAGCTAGATGAAATGATAGATAGTATTCTCACCAATCAATACTTTATCACAGTTAATTCTCTGCCAGGGAGCCATTTTATAAATGGGCAATTTCTCCCCAGCATCCATTTTGTGAGAGAATTCACTACATGGTCTCCACATTTCAAATGAACCCACCAGCTGAAAAAAGTTGACCCATTTTCTATACAGTGGTGGCATCAATGTCATAAGTCATAAGTCATTATTTTGTCAAGCATATATAAGATAAAAGTAAAAGTAAAAGTATAAACATAATTTGAATACATGAAAAGAGTAAGTAAAAAGGAATATTAGGACAGGGACGGTAGGCACGCTGGTGCACTTATGCATGCCCCTTACAGACCTCTTAGGAATGGGGTGAGGTCAACAGTAGACAGTTTAAGGTTAAAGTTTTGGGGGTTTGGGGAAGAAACTACAGAGCCAGGTAGTGCATTCCAGGCATGTTGGTCTCTGAATCCAGATGCAAAATTTCTTTTGGATATCTTGTATGATATCTGGGTGCTGCTGAAGATCTAGGAAAGCATTCTGATGTAGGAGTATAGCTTGTAAAAACTCTTTTCTCATCCCCTATTATTCATGGCAGCTATTTCTGACACTGTCTGGAAAAGCAAAAACAATAATGGAATTTACAAGATTCTGAAGAAAAGTGACAGATAATTCTGAGATTCAGAATGCAGTTGAATTGGAATTTTAAAATATCAGTGACTAAGAGAGGTTAGAGACTAAAACCAGCATGAAGAAGTAATATGTCTGGGAGAATTTGGTGGAATAGAAATTTAAGAATGAAGACGAGGAAAAGAGATATGCTAAATCAGGGGTTGGGATTAGTATATCTAGATAGAATGTGAAAAAGCATAGCATGTGTCCATGCCATGTTATACTTAAAATTGTGTTAATGATGCTGCATAATTCTTAAGTTTATATCTCTTATCTCAGTACTAGACAGTACTAGAACTCAAAACCAAAATTTGCAGAAGTATTTTTGGTCATTTCATAAATTTCATTCAACTTCTATAATCAGCGAAGTTAGAAAGCATAGTGAAAATTGGTGTTGATGCTTTCTGATTTCAGCAATCTATTGTGCCTGGGCAGTACGTGATTGGACCTGTATCTTTTTTTTTTTTAATTGTGCATACCCTATTAACAACACATCTGTAATCTTAAATATCTTTTAAATAAATTAAAGAATTAAAAATGCAAACTAAGAAAAGAAAATGCAGAAAAAACTTTCTACCTTATATTTTATACTTATCAAGAATGTTTTGGGTTACTAATGAATTCACTGCTATACTATGAATAATACAAAATATTATTGTAAATAATAAATCTTGTAAATCTTTGGTTTGGGGCCATTGTGAAAATCTATATACACCAATCCCCAAAGCTTTCAGCAATCTAAAGCTGACCTAAGTTCTTAGTATAATGGGTCAGAGTCAAATTACGTGCACTATAAATTTATTTCTGCCTGTATGCCTGTATGCATGAATTATGTTGATGTTAAAATTCATATTTTAAATGCACATACATGCTTGGTAATATCATGGGTTTTGCTTGGTGAATCAGGAGGGCTTTAGTTATAAACAAAGAGGTGGGTGATCCCTTCTATTCTTTTATCCAAGAAGACATATACCAACTTTAGTCTGTTCACTGCGCAGATTAGAAGAATGTCTACTTTGCCCTCTGCCTTTCAGAAGCAGTTTCTGGATCCTAGGACTGAAAGAGACAGTGACTGGCTCAAGGTCATCCAGCTGTCTTCATACTGAAGGCAGGACTAGAACTTGCCATCTCCCAGTTTCTAATCGGATGCCTTAACAACTATACTAAACTGGCTTTTATGCTTCAATTACACATGATAAACAAACCTATATCAAATATACATTGCATACGTAGGGCATAGCTATACTTGCTGTTTAAGCTGCTCCTTTCCTATGCTTATATTAGCTTGACACAGAACTGGTTTAAAAGAATTCAGCCCAGACTAAAACACTTAGCAACAACTTTCAAGATATTTAGGCTTAGATTGCAAGTTTGGATAATTACTCTATTGCTGATTTTTCCAAGAAAGCAATTGCAGCAAGGAGGATGGAATTCAGTTACAGAGGTGATGGGTGCATCATTGAAAGACAAGATCAGGCATAGGTCATCATGGAGAACATCTTTCTGTCCATATTAGAGTCAACAATGACTTGATAGTACATAATCAATTAGATAGGTAGACCACATGCATGCATATAGACACAAAAAGTCAAATTGTAATTATATATGCAACGTTAAAGCACCCAAATATACTGTAGATATAGGTGGGCACAACACAGATACTTCTTTTGAAACCCCCACCCCCTTTTTTTTTTACTGCTCTGCATCTTTCTAATGACTTTTAGAGCAACCTTTAGTAATGAGTACAGTGGTTATAACTTTTGCCTTGTAAGTAGAAGGTTGCTAGTCCAAATCCTGGCAGAAACATGTAACATTATTATTTCTCTCTTCCTCAGCTTCTTATTTTATCCTGAGCTTTTTAAAAGAAAAATCCCCTGGTTCACTGTTTCATTTTTCTTTCAGTCACCTGAAACTGTCAGAAAGTTTCAATCTTGGCTCAAGTCATTTTGACAGTGAGCAGAGAATCAATGGCGGGCAGTATCATCTGTTTGTGCCTACCAGTTGCAACCAAAAGATGATGTACTATCTTTAGCAAAAAGAAGAAGAAGAAGAAGTCCTGGGTCTGTTTTCTTTCTAACATATTGTAGCATCTAGCACAGCTGGGTTTGCTGCTCATCTAATTTAAAACACACACACACACACACAGACACAAGAACTGCCTATTGGAATGTATATGCATAATTATTTTACAAGATGATATATTGGTTTCATTAGATGAGGTACACAATTTGCCATAATGAATGTGCTCCATTAAATGATCTATGCATCCTTTTTGGAATGCATACATTTCACTAAAAATGGTAGACATCCATCAATGATGAATAATGTTCTTATAACAACAGCAGGTTATAACACTTGACTGAGACTAGCATAGCAGTGGAAGCCTTCTTCTTCTACTAGGAAAACTGGTTCCATTTTCCAAAAAAAGATACAAATTGGTGCTCATCACGATAGTTGTAGATCAACATTGCATCTCCCTGGAAACACCTGACGAGAGAAGGATGATTTATGTCAGGCGTGTGAAACTTGATATCATTGAGGCCCTCATCAGGGATGTGTTTGACCTCGGGGTGGGGGGGGGGCAGATGGGCATGGCTAAGGTAGGCATGGTCAGATCAACATCACTCATATCGGGGATGCCTGTGGTGGCCCGAGTGCTCTGCCATTGAAAATGGAGCTTGGGAGGGCCGCATTCACAGTGTTTAAAAATACAAACATAGCACCCTTTTACAAATTTGTAAAGCAACTATATCTTTCTGAGTGTACACACACACACACACACACACACACACATAAAAGAAGAAGCAGACATACTGCAAACTCTGGAACTTTAAGATTTTAAAATTTTAAAAGAATTAAAATTTTATTTTACTAAGCTTTCGTCAGCCATCTGTTGACATCGTCAGAGTATTAAACTACCATTACAGAGATCTCTGCCTTTATCTGCCATTAATCAATTTAGCCATATAAAGCATATAAAGACCAGAACTATCGCCAAAACTGAACACTTTAACAACAGAATAATCAGAGAAGCCATCGAGATAGAAAAACGCCCACGCAGCATGAACAAACGAGACGATACCTCCCGCCTACCAGCCATTTGGAAACCTGCCCTTATTGACAAACGAGTCCCTAACACGACGAATGACACCAGACCCACACTCACGAGAGCCACACAGGATGTCACCACCACACATCCACGCAGAAAGCAGACTCAAACCCACACTGATAATGAGCCACGACCAAGGACCAGAAGCCAGACTGCAGCTGCATCATTAGCCACTTTAAACCCCTCCAATCCATACATGAAGCAGACTGACACCCACCATGAAGAGCTCGCACGGCCACAAACACGAAGCCAAACAACAACAACGTAGCTCACCAGCTCAAATCCCCCTGCAACTCAGACTAAGCTGAGCACAGCCAAGCCCCTAACCAATCAGAACACACCTCCACCCAATCAGAACACAGCCAAGTTCCCACCCAATCAGCCCACACCCCCACTAGCAGTTAAAAGGAAGAGACAGCTGTGATCTCACATTGCTCCTGGAAGCACGAAGCCGAGAACACCAGCCTGAAGATGACGAATGAGACTTCGTCGAAACGTCGCCAAGACACTTCCAATTTTATGTGGGAGAAGACCCGAATAACCAAAGACCTACATACATATATATATATATATATATATATATATATATATATATATATATATATATATATATATATATATATATATATGCATGCACGCACGCACGCACACACACACACACAGAGTATATACATACACACACACATACATACATACATTTTTATTCATTTATAAAAATGAATTGCTATTACAAGATCCTATTTTTAAAAAATTTCTTGCTTTGTTGGCTGTACTTTATTTTCAATAATTTAAAAAATGCAACTTTAACTGGTCAAAGTTTATTTTCATGAAACAATCATTTAGGCTCTTATACTGAAGTTCAAGTGCACATTACAGACATTATAGAAGAACAAACCACTTTTTCTTGACTATTTAACAAGTGCTGAATATTCAGCATAAATCTTCTTCTTTTTTTATGAAGAATGTAAAACAAGTTTATGGACAAGTCTTAATTTTATAGAATTCCACAGTTCTGGGGAAATGGTCACAAATAATATAAGGTCCGTGTAAGGCCTGCATATAATTCTGGTGATAATAATATTCAGTTTCATTTATTTTTCCTTTGTATGATAAGGTTGTGAATTACTAGAGGGTGGTTTTGAGGTATCATCAACATGCTAGCCTTTTTCTTCCATGTATTGATTTTTAGGATTTTGTTCAAGTCACTGAGCACACAGAATTAGGCTCAATTTTAGCTTGAGTTTTATTTTCCTTTCTTGGAAACAATTGATGTGCACTGCACATGTACATGGGGATAAAAAATGCAAACAAAGAAATATGCAATCAAATCAAGATTTCTTGTATGCCATGGTTGAATCAAGATGCATATATGTCAATGTGTTCCAGTGCTATTTGTAATAAATACAATGATACAAAGCAAAATTATAGCAGCATATACCATAGAGATACTGATTGTAATTAAATTTAGAAATTGTTGAATGCAAAACACCAAAAAAACAATCCTAACATGAAACATGCCATTTTCATAAATTATAGTATGAATTAAGCCTGAATCTTATGAATTAAGTATAACCCAGATGATAGTTACCACATGGATTTTTGTTTTTCCTTTTCCAAAATTTGTAGTACAATTGTATGATCATTATTATTATAAAAATTAATTCAGAGTTTTAGAATTTAATTTAATTTAATTAATTTAATTTAATTTAGAAATAAATGTTTTTTTAAAAGTAGCCTTCAAAGTAAAGTACAACTATTTTGCAATTATAAACTCATGTAAAGGTGTGGCAGGTGGATTTATCCCCTTTGTGAAATGTGAAACCCCAGAACAATCAGGTAAAATAAACACATTTGCTCATACTTGCTTCACTCTTGATTGTGTGCTGAGAAGGTACTTCCTGTCAATCTTCAGGCATTCTCTTTTTTTCCCCTACACCTCAATTTTCCCATTCCACAACCTTGCCTGTTTTTGTGGGCAAGAGTGAGTTAGCTATGAATGTGGCATAATACATGCGAGAAGGGATGGCAACTTTTGGAGAGTGCTGACATAGTAGTCAGAGTAGTTCCAGTATCCTACTAGATGCCTACTAGATCCTACTAGATGCCTACTAAAAAAGAAGGAAGCATGTGGCACAATAACAAAGACAACATGATAATATATTTTTGTATACTATACTATCTTTTAAAGAACCCAAAGAGCTCCATAGTTTTAAAAAAAAAACACCCTACAATAAAATACTAGACAATGGCAAATGACAAATATTTATCTTGATTATCTCTTCAAATATTTCTCAAAATTAAACTATACTAATTAATATTATTCTTAAATGTTGAGTCCTGCGATCATGGTTATCCTGCCAAAGTGTGGGGGGAAAGTGTCTGGTTTTAAGATACCTTCAAAAAGTAGACAGCATGAGACCCCAGAATTTTGCCCATTGTGGCCTTCTTAAGAAGAATTCATCATTATTCACTGTGGACAAGAGCATTATTTATTGTGAAATACTTCAGATGATACCATCATTGCTCTACTCATCTCTGGAAAGGACATCTGGAGTCACAGGTAGCGTGGACAAAGCTACTTCCAACCATTTGCACCTAAATTTGAATCCAACTTGTCCTAATTTACTCTTCTATAACTTTTTACTTATATTGATTGTGAAGAAAAGAGGAACTGATCAGATAGGGGACTGATCAAAGGATTATGTCTTTGAAATCTTAAGGCTGCTTTCAGAACAATTTTCCATTATACCATTGCAACCACATCATATGCTAAAAAAAAAAAATGATACGGGGAAAGAAAATAAGCAAAAGAAAGGGCAGGCAAAATAATCTTTCTTGGGTTTTTTTTTTTTTTCCATTAAAAGGGCTATGTAGGTGGGAAGGATACAAATCAGGCATAGATTCACCCTAAAGACATTTTAAATGACTACAGGCATTTCTCCGTGACATTTTGTCATCTTAGCTGACTGTTTGGGGCTTAATACATTCCTGGCGACTGCAGTCATCTATCAGTTATTGGCATCTCTTGCCAGTAAAGCTTAACCTTAATGACAGAGGTTGTGTGAAAACTCCAAAAGACTAAATCTCTACCCTGGACATAGAGGATATAGATTTGAGGAGGAGAAGGGGAAAATTGCATATATTCCAAGATTCAGAAAGCACCTTTTCACCCCAAAAGTTCACTCAATTAATAACATTTGCAAATATAATATGTATCTTGGATTACTATGTATGTTAATAGCAACCTAATAAATTGGATGCACCTGCCAAAATCAGCCTTTATTAAACTGATGTCTCTAGAAGTGTAAGAGTTCAAATTCCAATTGTTCATATATATATAGAAAATGAATGAATGAATGAAGTCACCAGATTTGAATCCTTAAAGAACATTGAGCAAACATATATCTACCTGTCAATTCAATCCTGAAACCTTGTTTCATGTCCCTCAACCTCAGATATAGGACAGGTAGGCACAAAATACAGAGCATACATTATTGTGGCCAAGCAACATTGGGAATGCAGATTCAAAGAAGATACATTTGGTCTGTTACCAGGCCATCATGTTTGAATGAACAGTAAAAACTGGAAACATTGAGGGCTGTTTTGATGTCAGTATCTGCTGGAAAGAGATGTTGGATGTTCATTTACTCTTTAAAACTTTATCTTGTATGATATAAACTTTGTAAACTATCATGAAAGTAGAGAAAAAAGGTAAACAGGTGAATGATAAACAAAAATATACTGGAATCTTTGGGTGTAGGTAGGCTATGGGGAACTCAAATCAATGTTGCATTTGGATAGAATTTTTGTCAGGTGGGATTCTTCAGGTAAACACACTTCCTCACCTCCATTTTTGTTCTCAATGGCCATAATTTTTGAAATGGATCTGCAATTGTCTTCTCTGCATTTAGCCGTGAAATGCAGAAAGGGTGTCTTCCCCGCCGCCCTGAAAGAGGCGGTGGTAAGGCCCCTCCTCAAGAAGCCTTCCCTGGACTCGGCAGTATTGGCTAATTATCGTCCAGTCTCCAACCTTTGCTTCGTTGCGAAGGTTGTTGAGAGTGTGGTTGCGCGACAGCTTCCCCAGTACCTGGATGAAGCGTCGTATCTAGATCCATTCCAGTAGGGCTTCAGGCCTGGGTACAGCACGGAAACGGCATTGGTCGCGTTGGTTGATGATCTCTGGAGGGCTCGGGACAGGGGTTGTTCCTCTGTCCTGGTCCTGTTAGACCTCTCAGCGGCTTTTGATACCATCGACCATGGTATCATGCTGCACCGGCTGGAAGGGTTGGGGGTGGGAGGCACCGTTTTACGGTGGTTCTCCTCCTTTCTCTCTGACCGGTCACAGTCTGTGTTGACAGGGGGGCAGAGATCGACCCCGAGGCCCCTTATATGTGGGGTGCCGCAGGGATTGGTTCTCTCGCCCCTTTTGTTCAACATTTATGTAAAGCCGCTGGGCGAGATCATCCGTGGTTTCGAGGTGAAGTATCATCTGTACGCTGACAACACCCAGCTGTACATCTCCACCCCGGACCACCCCAACGATGCCCTTGAAGTGATGTCCCAGTGCCTGGAGGCCGTACGGATCTGGATGGGGAGAAACGGGCTCAGGCTCAACCCATCCAAGACCGAGTGGCTGTGGTTTCTGACGTCCCGATATAGTCAGCTGGCGCCATTGCTGGCTATTGGGGGCGAATCATTGGCCCCCACGGAAAGGGCTCGTAACTTGGGCGTCCTCCTGGATTCACGGCTGTCTTTAGAAGAGCACTTGACGGCCGTGACCGGGAGGATTTTTCATCAGGTTCGCCTGATTCGCCAGTTGCGTCCCTTTCTAGATCGGGACTCGTTACGCACAGTCACTCATGCCCTCGTCACTTCTTGTCTGGACTATTGTAATGCTCTCTACATGGGGCTCCCCTTGAGGTGCACCCGGAGGCTCCAAGTGGTGCAGAGTGCAGCCGCGCGGGTGGTTATGGGAGCAGCGTGGAGCTCCCATGTAACACCTCTCCTGCGCAAGCTGCACTGGTTCCCGGTGGTCTTCCGGGTGCGCTTCAAGGTTCTGGTTACCACCTTTAAAGTGCTCCATGGCTTAGGACCTGGTTACTTACGGGACCGCCTACTACCATCAATAGCCTCCCACTGACCAGTACGCTCCCACAGAGAGGGGCTCCTCCAGGTGCCGTCGGCCAAACAATGTCGGCTGTCGGCCCCTAGGGGGAGAGCCTTCTCTGTGGGGGCACCGACGATCTGGAATGAGCTCCCCCCAGAGATACGGAGGATTCCAGATCTGCGCACCTTTCGCCGCAAGCTGAAGACTCTTTTATTTCATCAAGCTGGCCTCACCTAAATCTTCTCCCTTTTAAGTGTAAATTTTAAATTTTTACTGTATTTTAAAATATGGGTATTTTAAATTATGGGTATCAATTCAGCCTAATTTATTTAATTCATTTTATTCGATTTTAAATTTTGTATATGTATGTGTTTTATTTCATGGCTGTTCACCGCCCTGAGTCCTTCGGGAGTAGGGCGGTATAGAAATTCAATAAAATAAAATAAATAAATAAATAAATAAATAAATATATTGAGTTCACCAAGAACCAATTAGTTATCCCTCTGGCTACTCCAGTAAGAGAAAGCAAAACCCAGAATTAATTAGTTCCCATCCCACTAAGCTCTTACAGGTACTGGTGAAGCAAAAATGTATTCTTCCCACTCTATGCAAAAGAGAAATTACACTATTTTCAGCCTAACCTACATATGCATCCAGTGCTGCTGTAATGGTTTCCATTATTACTACATTCCATGTATTAATACCATATTGGCAGTTTTGCAGCCAGCCAAGTACAATTTCCTGTACGTCGAACCATGATTGCATGCTTCCATAGTGGCTTGAGTATTTGAAAGAGGAATGTCTTGAACAATGCAAGCAAGCCCCAGGAGTTCTACTTTCAAAATGCAGTTTTAAAATGGAGAGCACTTCTTGAAAGTCTTTCAGGGCACAGAGAAGCACAGGTGAAATGAGCAAGGTGGAATAGAGCAGAGATCTTTTTGTTCCCTTCCTCTTTAGCAAAGAACCTCCCCGCCTTCAGGGCATCAGGTTGTGGCTGGGGGATTGAGGAATAGCCTTGGAAGGGCTCATGTAAGCTCAAGAGATGGGAAAAAGCTTACAGATTCCTGTGTGGCAAAAGAAAAGTTTTCCTTTGATTTCAGATAAATTCAAAGTCTGAAAAGAAAAACAACTCTCAAGTGAATGAACCTCTTCTGATCAGACAGTTCTGGAGCTGATCCCAAGTGATACAAAGCTCCCATGTGGAGGTCCCACAACTGAGCCCAGTGGGGGGGGATCACTGTTTAATAATTCAATTAATTGTATGTTTATTGCCCATCTCCCCACCATTCTTAAACTTTCCTATGTAAAACATCTGGAAAGGAGAAATTGCTTCTGTTCTGAACTCCCATGAAAAAAAATGATGATGACACCACAAACTTGTTCATCGCACATTACATCACAGTCTTGGGTAAGATCTGCCTGCCTCAGCAGGAGAAAGCCTAGAGAATGTAGAATATAGAATAACAGAGTTGGAAGGGACCTTAGAGGTCTTCTAGTCCAACCCCCTGCCCAGGCAGGAAACCCTACACCATTTCAGACAAATGGTTATCCAACATCTTCTTAAAAATTTCCAGTGTTGGGGCATTCATAACTTCTGCAGGCAAATTGTTCCACTTATTAATTGTTCTGTCAGGAAATTTCTCCTTAGTTCTAAGTTGCTTCTCTCTTCGATTAGTTTCCACCCATTGCTTCTTGTCCTACCCTCAGGTGCTTTGGAGAATAGCTTGACTCCTTCTTCTTTGTGGCAGTCCCTGAAATATTGGAACACTGCTATCATGTCTCCTCTAGTCTTTCTTTTCATTAAACTAGACATACCCAATTCCTGCAACCGTTCTTCATATGTTTTAGCTTCCAGTCCCCTAATCATCTTTATTGCTCTTCTCTGCACTCTTTCTAGAATCTCAACATCTTTTTTACATCGCGGCTACCAAAACTGAATGCAGTATTCCACGTATGGCCTTACCAAGGCATTATAAAGTGGCATTAACACCACATGATCTTGATGTGCACTAAACATTGTGCTGATATTCTTCTCTGCTAATTTATATGGCAATAATTAGCTCCAATTAAACCAAAACGATCAACCTGAAACGTACAGTCAAACTAGGCTACGATAGCATATGCAGAAGTATATCAACCCAGCCAGCTCAAACGATAGAAGAATGCCCTTGATTAATGAAGAGGGTGGCATAATGTTACCTTAGCAGCACGGTACGGTTGCTACCTGGCTGGCTGAGAGAGATGTCTCCTGTAATTAATGCAACTTTCACCTTTTGCTTTTAACATGCCTCCTAATTAAGCTGTTCAGACTCTTAACTTTAGCATCTGACCAGAATAGCTCCAAAATGATTTATTTCAGAATGATATCAGTGGCGTTTCCCTCATCCATTCTGTTTCACTGGCACATAAAGTCATGTATCTTACTCAGAGGAAGAAAGAAACACGCTTCTTGCACTTGGAAGAATCTCATCTCGTCTTTTACCTATTAGACAATTACCAAATTCATGAGAACTTGAAGGAGTCTCTTGTTGCTCAGTATTTCTCTAGATTTTAAATTTTAGAATATTATCCACCATTTGTTCAAAATGTGAAAAGGCCTAAGGGGATATGATATTAGGGACTTAATTAGCTCTGCGTGCACATGCACAATGCTTGATCATAATTTTTTTAAACCATAAATCTGTGAGGTTGTAGCTTTGGAGGTGAAGTCAGAGCTACACTAAGACAAGGGTTTGTGAGGAGACTTTAACCTTCATGCCTTATGCACGAAGCAAGATCTTACTGGTACCAATGGGATAGTTTTACCCCTTAAAATATTGTACCAATTTATTTCTATGTTGTTAATATGAAGAAAAGTATTAATGGTGGGTCAACAGGATTAAAGCTTGGAGCAGTCTATATTTTCTATATTTTATGTTTTTTAGAAAAAAATCACAGAAAGTTTAACAAATGTATTAACACTGCCTATAGAAATCAGTAGAACTCAATTTAGTTGAATTATACCCAAAATCTCTGTATGATATTCTTTTTTTTTAGATATATTTTTATTGTTTACATATAAATATATTGAATACAGTGTAATTGTCCTGGCATTCCACTTATCATAAAACAAAAGTAAAAACAAAATAACATACTGTATATACTATTTTAAACAGTGCTAGTGTTGTACAGTAGTTTTTGACCATCATATTCTAGTATGTCAACTTATCTATCATTCTAATACCTACATTCTAATAATATCTTTTTCCATGTCCACCTAACCTGATTCTTTCACATTCCAACTTCTACCTCGTGTTTCTAATCGTTGATAGAATCTATTCCATGTTGAATAGTATTCTGTATCTCCTTTATCTTTTGTTTTTAGCGTTAGTCTGTCCATTTCCATACGGACTAGTATCTTCCTTATTGTCTCCTCCTCTGAAGAGGTGTTTTCGTTCTTCCACTGCTGTGCATATACAATTCCTGCTGCGGTCAAGATGTGTAATATTAGATATATTGTCCCTTTATCATAACCATCTGATATAATGCCTAATAAAAACAATTCTGGCTTAAACTCTACATGTTGTCTGGACATTTTTTCTAACCACATATGGATTTGTGTCCAAAATTTCCTTGCCTTTATGCAAGTCCACCACGTGTGGTAATTTTTGTATTCTGAATCATACAGTTGGTACACATTTCTGAAGATGTGTACCAACTGTATGATTCAGCCTTAATTGCTTGGGACCAAGTCAGAAGCTCTGTAATTCAAATATTTGTGCTTCTTGTCTCTGGAAATTATATTTATCTCTTTTTTTATTAGAATGGAGGAAATTTACAGAAATACTAGCATGAAACCTGTCTCAAATAAAAGCAATTCTTAGCACGTTCTCTGGATCCAGGCATTGTGAATGGTAGCAGTGGTGGATTGCCTCCGGTTCGCACTGGTTCTATAGAACCGGTAGTAAAACTGGCAGGAGGCTCTGCCCATCGACTGCGACATCATCAGAACGCTTCTGCAGATGCGCAGAAGAGCGCGCACATTCATGAGCGAAGCAAGTACGCACGCGAACCAGTAGTAAAGGTAAGTAGAACCCACCCCGAATGGTAGGATGTACAACTTCCACCAGCTGAAAGGCTGCACCAGATTTTCCATGGCATGTTAAGTGCCATACTCCAAACCATCTGCTAGGTTTAGAGGCTCCCATTTTGTTCACTGGACTTCCCTAAAGCAGCCTAGCATAGAAATATTGGTGCATAGTTTTGCTTCCACCCACTCTGAAGAGCCTAAAATGTATGCCACACAAACACCGGCTCACACCTTTTGCACCCTCCATTTATGACTAGGCTTGTTGCATGAATCCAGCCAGCTGTGATTATTCCATGGAGCATTGTTAAGCAAACCATAACTTAGCCAGTCAGAAAGAATAATCGGAGTGGGGAGGGGGATGTTGACTTTAGTGCAAATGATGAACATCCAGCATTTCTCACACAACCGATGATTTCCATAATAAGGCTCCATAAAACCACACAGAATCCATAAAACCAAGTCTCCATAAACAGAGCTGGTTGCCTTCTTCCTTGCCAGGGTAGCTGTAGGCAAAAATGTGCTCAGGAGTTAACGAAGCATCTCCTGTTGCTGCCCTACTTGTAAAGATAAATCTGCTTGGAAAAGGGCATGAACTGGGCAAGAATTTCAGGGGGGGATTTGGGTCTTACATTACATTTGTGCAATGAAAGTCATTTTTCATCATTGCCCTCATTCACCTCACTCTGGTATGCCTCCTAAAATATTAAATGCGGTCCCTTCCTTTCCCATGCTTTAGTCAGAAACAGATTCTCACAGCGTGAAACCTCCCAAAGTGATTTTCTTCAAACAAGCAAGATACCTTTCTTGAAGGTGTCATAGGGCTAGTATACGACCCAACCACAACTGAGGTGCCTAGGTGGTCCCCAAAACTGGAGCCTATTAACAATATGGGCTTTTGAAATGCCAAGGTAGGTTTGCTGGTGTCATTCAACAAGTTGCTGTAATTACCCTTCTTTTTTTTTAAAAAAATGCTAGTTAAGAGGCTTACAGCTGGCTGCCATGGAACCCCACCTAACCGTGTTTCTGCCTAAATGAAAAAGACATGATTATGATTATGAGGTGGTGTCTGAATCCCGCAAGCAATATAGCAGCGACTTCCTAATTGTCAGCTGGACTGTGCTATGCCTGCTGAAAATAATTAGAGTGCAGCAGCTTCAGCAGGCCCTTAAAAAAATAAAATAACCTGCACTGCACAGATTTTTTTTTTTTTATCGGGCACCCTCGGCTTCCAGTTCGTTTATGACACAGAGGTTCTGGCAGGCTAGGGGACAGGGAGTCAGGCTGGAGGAGAGGGGAAGAGGAAAGGAAGGTATTATCTCTAATGCACACAAATAATGCAGCCCTCAAGGAGTGAGGTGGATGAACTGGACGTGACATGTGAGACAGACAGAAACAATTCACCAAATAAATTCAAAACCCAAGTCTCCAGGGGAAAGAATAACTGAATGAATAAGTTGGGGGTGGGGGTGGGGAAGGAGGGAGGGAGGGAGAGAAGGAAAACCTTCATTCTCTTTCTTTTTACCCCTTTTCTTGCAAAAAAAAAAAAAGCAGAAAAAGCTAGCCAGAATCTTTCTTAATTACTTCTTCTTTCAATGACAGAATTGTAATTTATCATTTAGTTGTAATTTGACATATGTTCACACCTTTGCCATTTCCAATTTCCTCCTTCGTTCTAATTGTCTGCTTCACTCGCCTGTCATGCACTCCTCTCGGGATTAATTCGAGCTGTCTGTCTGCGCCACGCTACTGGCACACTTGGGGCTGCCGAGAGCGTGACAGCGCCGGCGTGCCCACAGTTTATCGAAGGCATTATTCAGCCATCATGCTTCTGCATCCTCTTCCCTGGCTGCCCTTCCCCAGTGCCACATTGTTTATTGTTTATTCCGTTCTCCCTTTTTCACACTGCTGGCTTCTCAATGTTTTATTAAGCTCTAATTATGCTCTTAGCTGTCAGTGGGGGGTTGGGGGGGGGAGAGAGAGAAAAAATGTTGGCGTTAATTACTGGGAAGAGGCCACCAAAAGAAGCGATAAACAGACCAGTAGATGTCTCTGTCTGTCTCTTGCTTCTGGACTAGAGTTAAATATCCTCCTTTCATTTTTTTCCCACAGCTGCTTGTACCCCCCCCCCCCAATTTTCCCTTGGCTTTCACACCTGTTTTGTTGCTCCCCTCAGCTTTCACACTAACAGCCTTCCACAAACAACCTTTGCTCTTGGTACACAGTGACAGGGGTATTCAATTTCTTCCACATGAATGCAGGCTTTTATTATGGCCACAGCTCTCTATTATCTTCTGTTCAATTTCATACGAACGTTGCCGGCGCCAGTCAACTTGAATGTGGAGTATGGGTTGACAAGAGATGGGAACATTGTTGGGAAAAATATTTGTGGCATTCCTGAGACGGATGGGTGATCAGAGCTAAACATTAACTTGAGGGGTGGTTATGATGATGTGATAAATAGTCTCTGCATTTTGAAGGTTGCTTTTGCTAAGCCTGTCCCTTCCCCCCTCCCCCACTTTTTTGTTGTTTTTGGCTTTGCCAGCCTGTAAGACAGTTGTTTATTTTCTGGATTCATCATCGAACTGCATAGATGTAGGTGGTGATGGGTTTCAAGAAGGCTTGCAAATAATGGAATTACCTCTTTTGTCAAGATGACAGTGGCAGGAAAATAGAACTAATTTAGCTACTGTTTGTTTCTCTCAGACAAGAGGCACATATATGTACATTTCTTATTTTCACCTTGTAACAATCCTATAACCAGGTTAGATAATGGTAGGGAGCTCCCTATTTTAAATGGATCATATTATTTCATATAATTATGTTTGAAATATACATTTTTGTATTCAGTCATACATATTTTGTACATTTTATGCACATTTTAGTACACATTTTGTATGAATGTATCCTGTGAAAGTTTTGCACCATTCTGATTCAAAAGAAGAATGAAAGCAGAAAAAAAAGTGTGGTTGTTTTTATATATAGTATTCCCTAAATGTATGCACTGTATCTTGTATAAAAAAAAAATTCAATATGCATTTTTATCTTAACCCATTATATATACATACACACACACACACACACACACACACACATGCATTTGTGTATGCATTTTCTCCAAATATATAAATTTTGCAGTGTGTTATTTGTGCTGAAAATATTTTGAATCAATATTACAGAATTCTTATGAATGACATGCCTATTTGTGCCATAGCAGTTGCTGTTTTGGCAGTTCACACCATTTCATTTGAAAGGAAATCCATGACAGATTTCTCTGACATTCTTAGTGCCATTTTTACCTCCTCATAGAAGAAAGAAAGAAAGAAAGAAAGAAAGAAAGAAAGAAAGAAAGAAAGAAAGAAAGAAAGAAAGAAAGAAAGAAAGAAACATAGCACCTAAAGAATAAGAGAAGATAACCCTGGAAATAATTGCTATAGATTAACAGAAATACACATTTATCACATGACAGTGAGAAAGTCTAAATTTAACAGGCCTTCAATCTGAGCAGATATTTATACAATTGCACTATTAATGGTATTTCTAATCTCTTATTATTTTAGAAGATACTTTATACTAATGCAACTTACAAGCATATGCATGGAAGTTCATTACAATATAAAACACCCTATGCAAGTGAGACAAATTAGGCAATTAAAAAAACTATATAGTTTTATTTTAATTTTTTAACATGTTTTATTTTTAACTCTCGCCTGTAACTGTAGCATACTCTATGCTATGCTTATGCCATATACCGTATTTTTCTGTCTATTAGATACACTTCGCCGCCCCCAAAAGTGGGTGGAAATGTCTGTGCGCCTTATAAAGCGAATGCTGTGGGGATTGCTGCTCATCATCATCGCCACTGATCGCTGCCTCTGCGCAACCCTTTTTCGGACTCCATGTGCCCCATTTTCAGCCTCCGCACGTCCCATTTTCAGCCTCTGCATATCCCATTTTTGGCCTGTTCCAGGAGGCAGCAATCCCCACCACCTGGGATGGGCCAAAAATGAGACGCGCAGAGGCTGAAAATGGGGGATGCAGAGGCCAAAAACGGGACACACAGAGGCTGAAAATGGGGCATGTGGAGACGGCAATGGGCGGCGGCAATCCCCACAGCCTGATCGGGAGGCCAATCAACTGCCGATTAGCTGTTCGTGCTAAATCAAGCTGTGCTGAAGCTGACCAGGCTGTTTGCTGTTTGCTGCAAGGAGGCAAATTGCTGGGAGGCAGAGGCAGATTTTTTCCCCTTGTTTTCCTCCCCAAAAGCTAGGTGCGTCTTATGGTCTGGTGCATCTTATAGTGAGAAAAATAAGGTACTTTTAGTCATTTTTACAAAAGTTATACCAGTGATCTATATCATGTTTCATATTTTGCACCAGTTGTGTAATGATATCAAGATGCGTATGATGTCACTTGACCATCTATACAGGTGCCCATGGGCATATCTATCCTAGATCTCTGTCTTGCATCAGAGTTCACCACATTTTAATTAAAGCCCTTCTGAAATAGATTCCCACAGAATAGCCCTCTCAAAACTGATAAAGATAATTATCAGGGCTGGGTACATTTAAAAATGATTCAGAAATGTTTTAGATCTCAATCAAGCACTCATCTCTCTGCTACTCATTAAAACCACATAATTTTTCCACCTTTAATACCGTTTGAAGAAACATGCTTCTCTTTAAAAAAAAAAATCCATTAAAACAACTCTTAAAGTAGCAGCAATTTATTTCAGGCTATTTATTGTTCGTTTTATAAAATTGCAATTTAAAGAAAACAAACAGAAAACAAAATAATCAGAACAAGACAAAATGACCTGAATATATTCTATATGATTATTTAGTAATACTAAGGGACAAGTTAATGAATTAGATTAATAATATCTAGATTGAAATGTGTGGTATCATGATGAGACAACCCAAAAAAACCCTTAAAAGGAACACCCCCCCCCCCCCAAAAAATAGTAAAATAGTTATTTTTAACATGCTGGAAATAGCAGAAGAAATAAGAGAAATAAAAAGCAGCAGATAAAAAAAACAAGCTCATCTAACCACTAAAAAAGGAATAATACAAATATATGGATTGATTTATCCAAAAAAATTCCATAATAGATGGTATGCATGAAGCATAGTGAGACATTTTAGATTGTTAAATGGGCTCTAGAAAATATCTAACACTAAAGCTTCAGGAGTTGATGAAATATCAGCAGGGCTGTTTAAATTCTAACAACATGCTACTTAATAAAGTGTTACTTGCTTTTTGTAAGTGGCTACACAATACATGGCACAAGCCAAAGAACTGAACAATTCAGATTATATTCTAATAATAAAACAAGGACAGTGCTGAAGAAAGCTTAAAAAAAAAACCCTATAACCCCAAACAATACCATTTGTTTCATAAAGTAACATTGAAGATTTTGCAAAAATGACCTCAATAATACTAGTTCAGACAAGGACTGACAACATGTATAAGAAACAGGGAAATCTGAGACCACGTCGCTAATGCCTAATGGATAATGGGATAAGCAAGGAAGTTCCAAAAACATTTTTTTTGTTTCATAATGACATAAAAGGTTTTTGATTTTTGATACAGATAGACCATAAAAAGCCCTTATCTCAATATTAAATTGTATTATAACTAGGAATCAATGGTTCGAGAACCATCTACTAAATGGTTTAAAATTCAGAAGGAAATGTACTATTTCTACTATGTCCCCTTATTTTAATTTACATAGAAAATGCTGAAGCATAAAATCAGACTTAAAATTGTGAGGGAAAATAATAATAACCTCAAATGTACTGACGATTGTATATCCAGTCATTCTGATTACTGGAAGTGAGAAAGACTTTAGGAATCTCTTGACAGAATGCAGTCTTCTGCTCAATATTTCAAAAGGTTAGATTGTGCTAGCTCTACATCCTTGCATTAGAGCATTCACCCATGTCCATACACGACTTTTGCTTTTTCTGATTTTACAAATTTAGAAAAAAAGCATGGCCTTGACATTTGGAAATTAAATGTAGATTAAACAATCTTTTATTGCATACATTGTCAGGGTAGGAAAATAAAATGCCTTCTTACTTTTTAAACTCAGGTTTACATTATTCATCCACAAATAGGACAGCAGTCACTGATATTTTATTTATATCCTAGCTTTATTATTTTTAGAAATAATTCGAGGCAGTGAGCATTCCTAATACATCTTCCTCCCCCACCCCCCACAACACCCCTGTGAAGTGGGTTGGGCCAAGAGAGAATGACTGGTCCAAAGTCATCCAGATCAGAGGTGGGTTTCAGCAGGTTCTGACCAGTTCTGGGGAACTGGTAGCGGAAATTTTGAGTAGTTCGGAGAACCGGTAGTAAAAATTCTGACTGGCCCCGCCCCCATCTATTCTCTGCCTCCATGTCCCAGCTGATTGGGAGGAAATGGAGATTTTGCAGCAACCTTCCTCTGGATTAAGTCATAAATCATAAGTTTATTTTGTCAAGCATATATAAGATAACAGGTAAAAGTATAAACATAATTTGAATACATGAAAAGAGTAAGTAAAAAGGAATATTAGGACAGGGACGGTAGGCACGCTGGTGCACTTAATAGAGATTTTACAGTATCCTTCCCTTGGATTGGGGAGGGAATGGAGATTTTGCAGTATCCTTCCCCTGCCACATCCACCAAGCCGGTAGTAAATTTTTTTTGAAACCCACCACTGATTCAGATGGCTGTCATGCCTGAAGTGGGACTAGAACTCACAGTCTCCCAGTTTCCAGCCTGATGCCTTAACCACTAGACCAGACAGGCTCCCTACATTTTGTGAAGATTCACCAGAAATGCAGGGCTTTTAACACCCTAGTCTGGTTTCCTTCCCCTCTCCCCCCCCAAAAAAGTAACAGAAAAAAAATGAATGAATAATTGGAAGTGGTAATAATTTTTAGCGTTTTTCTTTATACTCTGTCCATTTATATTCCTATGTCATATCTATTTCTATCACTATGAATATTTTGGAGCTCGTGACTTCATTTCATAAAATGTCAATTATATTCTATATTTATAAATCCTTTCTGCAATCATGGCTATTTTTTGGAGAAAAGCAGAGAGGCATAGGCCTAAATATTAGCTTTAGCATAACATGTAGCTTCAGCCTCAAGTTTGGACAAGATAGAAACATAAAACTTATTAACATATAGCTGAGTTTCCCAGTAATAGTTATTATTGACTTAGCTGCAATTTCTACTGGGAAATAAGAAACATTGAATTTTAAAATAGAATTAAAGTAAATAACGGCTCTAGACATTATGTTTGAATTTGGGTCACAGCAGTTCAGCAGTTCGAATCCCTAGTGCCGCGTAATGGGGTGAGACCCATTACTTGTCGCAGCTTCTGCCAACCTAGCAGTTTGAAAGCATGTAAAAAATGCAAGTAGAAAAATAGGAACCACCTTTGGTGGGAAGGTAACAGCGTTCCGTGTGCCTTTGGCATTTAGTCATGCTGGCCACATGACCAAAGGGACGTCTTTGGACAGCGCTGGCTCTTCGGCTTTGAAACGGAGATGAGCACCGCCCCCTAGAGTCGCGAACGACTAGTACATATGTGCAAGGGGAACCTTTACCTTAGTACATGGAATTTGATAACTGGACAATGTAAATGGATTCTCCATGTCCTTATTATGACCAAAAGACTAATATTGCAGTATTCAAAAGATAAATTTATACCCCCTTTCACCCTATGGATTGAAGACCGGATTCCACTTGCCACTTTTTTATTATTTATTATTATTATTATTTATTTATTTGTCAAACATGTACAAGATAGCAGGTATAGGTTAAACATAAACAAAGGAAGTAAATACAGATAAATGGGGACAGTAAGACAAGGACGGTAGGTACGCTGGTGCACTTATGCACACCTCCTTTATGGACCTCTTAGGAATGGGGTGAGGTCCACAGTAGACAGTTTGAGGTTGAAGCACTTATGGTAATGAAATATGGCCCTCGTTTAAACAGAACACAATAGGTCTGTGTGTGTGTGTGTGTGTGTGTGTGTGTGTGTGTACACACACACACACATACATATATGTGTGGTGTGTGTATGCATATATGTATGTGTGTGTTTGTATATATGTATACACACACACACACACATATGAATATATGAACATATGCATTTATGTAACTTCTTGTTATAATAACATGTCTTATTATGGGTGGATTATCATGAGAGGGACACTAACTGCGGGATGTGGTTTATAGGAAAAGGTGATCTTATCCCTGTGCTGTCTGTCTCCTTGGTTCTAGTTTTTTGTACAGTTTTCAAAATTTTAATTGCTTTTCTTTCTTTTCTTTTCTTTTCATTTTTTTACTGTTTATAAGCTTCCCAGAGTCACCTTATCAGGGAGATAGAGAGCACATAAATTTAATAAACAAACAAATAAGTAAAAATATATTTTTTCATTTTTTCTTATTGCACTTTTCATGTTTTTTTTCCTTCTCTTTGACAATGTATGAATCACTATCCTTATTAGTTTTGTCTTTTGCTCCTTTTTTGTTATTAATTAAAAATGATAAAAATAAATTTTAAAAAATGTTTGAATTTTGGGTCGCTTTACCTCAGAGAGTCTTCTCTCTCTTGAAGCTGCTGGTAATTCACTCAGAAGTTTCCATGTGATTTCAAGTATGTTCTGGTACAGTAGTTCCTATTTTAAATAATCCTCCTTGGAGCACATTAATTGCCACTATGGACAGAGTAATGTATTCCCCTTTCTCTTTAAATTCCTTAAATGAATCATTAAGGCCCAGACTTTAAATTCTCTTCAATTACAGGAGCTTTGGGAACATTTTCAGTTAGAGGCCTACAGTGTATTTAGAACCACATTACTTACATGTGTTTAATGTTCTTTGGGAAAGAAGAAACTAAATCTAATGCAGTGTTTCTCAAATTGGCAGGTTTAAGATGTGTGGACTTCAACTTGTTTGTTTGTTTGTTTGTTTGTTTGTTTAATCAAGCATGTATTTGATAACAGATATAAATATAAACATAATTATGAATACATGAAATGGATACAAATAAATGGGGACAGTAGGACAGGGACGGTAGGCATGCTGGTACGCTTAAGCACGCCCCTTACAGACTTCCTAGGAATGGGGTGAGGTCTATAGTAGACAATCTATAGTTAAAGTTTTGGAAGTTTGGGGAAGAAACCACAGAGTCAGGCAGTGCATTCCAGGCATTGACCACTCTGTTACTAAAGTCGTATTTTCTGCAATCAAGTTTGGAGTGGTTTACCATGAGTTTGTATCTATTGTGTGCTCTTGTATTGTTTTGGTTGAAGCTGAAGTATTCATTGGCTGGTAGGACATTGTAGCAGATGATTTTATGTACTACGCTTAGGTCAGACTGAAGACGGAGAAGTTCTAAACTGTCTAAGCCCAAAATTTCAAATCTGGTGGCATAAGGTATTTTGTTGCGAGTAGAGGAGTGGAGGACTCTTCTCGTGAAATATCTCTGGACTCTCTCAATTGTATTAATGTCTGATATGCAGTGCGGGTTCCAGAGAGATGAGCTGTATTCAAGAATTGGTCTAGCAAAAGTTTTGTATGCCTTAGTTAGCAGTTCAATATTACCAGAGAAGAAGCTATGCAAGATTAGGTTAACAACTCTTAATGCTTTTTTGGCAATGCTGTTACAGTGAGCTCTGGCACTTAGATCATTTCAGATCTAAGTGCCAGAACTTCCTGAATTTCCCAGATAGCATGACTACTGGGGAATTCTGGGAGATGAAGGCCACCCATCTTAAAGTTGTCACAATTGAGAAACATTGGATTAGGGGGAAAAATTGAACCCAAGTAGCTTATACAAGATTGTGCTTGAAAGGTTGCCTTCTCTTCTATTTATGCACACACACACACACACACACCCCTTACTACCCCCTCTAGCAAAGTGTAGCACAGCTGAGCTCCAGATTTCTGGATGGCCATTAGATGGCAGCAAAGAGTTAGCCTTTTCAGTGTCAGTTTGATGTTATCTTGTGGATTGGCTGGGTTTTTATAGCTAAGATCTGCCTGTGTTAGCAGGGCAGTCTTCATGATATATTTATTTATACAATTTATATACTACCCACTACCAAGACTGAAAACAGTTTTACAGCTTTTTAAAAGCAAAGATCCGTACAGAAAATCTGCATCTGTTTGCATCCTCAGCTTTTAGCTCCATAACATATGGAGTTTTCAAAGAGAATATACAGGTGTGTGTGAAGGAGGAGAATATTAAACAGGGAAGAAATTAAAATGAAAACTGATAGAAAAGGGAAAGGATGAAAGAGAGGTGCTATAAAAGTAAAACATAGAGAAGGGGAAGGAAGGAAAGGTGGAGATTAAGTATGGTTATTTTAGATTTATCTGAACAGAGAGTGGCATGGTGGTCTAGTGGTGAAGATACTCAGAAGGTTGAGAGTTCAATCCTAGCTAGTGGCAGATGTTTCTCTCCTAGGGTGCAAAGAAAAAAATACCTGCTGTGAACTCCACATAGCATCAGGAAGGGCATTCAGCCAGTAAATGTTCAGCTCCATCCAGTTGCCCTGACTGTATCCCAAAGGGATTACAAGGTTATAAAAAGGGAACAGAAAAAAAACCAGGTGACACTCAATGATAGTATGAGTTATTTTTTCCCCTATATCTCTTTGGTTCCATCGAGTGCAGGGGTGTCAAACTCAATTTCATGAGGGCTGCATCAGGGTTATGTTTGACCTGGGGCGGGGGGAAGGGTGGGCGTGGCCAGCTCGACATCACTCGTGTGATCAAATGCCACTTTTGCTAGTAGTTTGTTTTGCAAGAAATCTGCAGCGCAGCCCTCCCAGGCTCCGCTTTCGCTGGCAGAGGCACCGCAGGCTGGTCCTTTTTATTTTTTTTTATTTTATTTATTTCATCAAGCATGTAGTAGATATCATATATAAGTATAGACATAATTATGAATACATGAGATGGATACAAATAAAAGGGAACATTAGGACAGGGACAGTAGGCACGCTGGTGCACTAATGCACACCCCTTAAAGACCTCTTAGATCAGAACAAAGGCGGTGTAGTTCTAAGTTGTCTAAGCCCCAAATTTCAAGTCTGGTGGCATAAGGTATTCTATTGCGGGTAGAGGAATGGAGGACTCTTCTCGTGAAATATCTCTGAACTCTCTCAATTGTATTAATGTCCGATATGCAGTGCGGGTTCCAGAGAGATGAGCTGTATTCAAGAATTGGTCTAGCAAATGTTTTGTATGCTCTAGTTAGTAGTACAATATTATCAGAGGAGAAGCTACGCAAGATTAGGTTAACAACTCTTAATGCCTTTTTGGCAATGCTGATACAGTGGACTCTGGCACTTAGATCATTTGAGATGAGTACTCCAAGATCCTTGACAGAGTGAGGGTCGTCTACGAGGTCGTATCCGCCCAGCTTGTATTTTGTGTTTTGATTTTTTTTTTTGCCAATGTGTAAGACAGAGCATTTGTTGTTGAGATTGAGAGTTGCCAATTGTTTGACCATTCTGACAGATAGTCAAGGTCTTTTTGTAGGGTAGCAGTATTGTCCTTCACTGTTTCCAGGGTGGTCCCGTGGGCCAGATTTAAGCACCTTGCGGCCCAGATCCAGCTTGCGGGCCTTGAGTTTGACACCCTGACCTAGTGCTTTCACATTTTTGCAGTCCAGATCTGTTGCTCATGACACTTTAAACATATACATAAAAACAATTTGTTAAATCTCTTGCTTTGACTTTTCATAAGTAACACTGCATTGTAATTTTAAAATGAACTCACTAGATCAAACTAGCATAGGACTCATATGAATGATTTTTCCTTTCCATCCTATCATTCCTTCTCAGCTTTTCCAGATAAAAATCACATTTCAAAACAGCATTCATCAATGTTTTCTTATGATAGTGAAATTTCATGTAGCTGGAATTCCGTGATGATTTCTGAGTATTTTCATACAAAAATTAAATGAATTCAAAAAAGAACAAAAATATGGTCAAGAATATAGAAAAAAAAATTATATGAAAAAAAATTAAGAAAACAGCACGTCTTGGCTACAAAATAGAAGTTAAATTTTAAACATTAAAATGTTCAGATACCTGAAGCTGTGTAAGAATAAAAACAACTGCTCCCTAAAGTCTGGATGAAATGTAATGGATGGAAGATAAAAGTTGATCAATTTTAACTGAACCTTAAAAGAAAAACCTTCATGATAACAATAGCATTTAGACTTACATACTGCTTTACAGTGCTTTACAGCCCTCTCTAAGCGGTTTACAGAGTCAGCATTTTGCCCCCGACAATTTGGGTTCTCATTTTACCCACCTTGGCAGGATGGAAGGCTGAATCAACCTTGAGCCTGGTGAGATTTGCCAAATTGCAGGCAGCCGGCAGACAGCAGAAGTAGTCTGCAGTACTGCACTCTAACCACTGCGCCACCATGGCTCATATATGATAAAAGTAATTGGATAATGAAACTATCCAATTGATACTGAGGATCTGGAAGACCCTCCCACTGAAGACTGACACTCTAGTTCTAGATTTCCTTCACTGAAGATGAAGTCTGTCTGGGGGCAAAACCACCCCTACCAAGAGGAAACAATAGATACTTGCTGAGGGCAGGAATGGGAAACACTTGATGGATGAGTTTTCTACATGCCTTGGGTCTCTCAAAATGTTGTCTGAAATGTGACAGAAGAAACATGATTGCCCAGAGCAGGATTTACCTCTTAGTCCAATCATGATGGAGGGAGTGTCATCTTCTTTGCCTTAGGCAAAACATTTATCTTGGCCTGGAGTTGGTTTGATGGGCTTATGACTAAGATCCTTTTTCATTCTTTTCATCTGAGATTTAGTTTGATTCAGATCAGATTATGCATACAAAAAATACCAAGCCTTTGTTCGTACTAAATGTATAGAACGTAAGTAGAATTCATATGGAGTACACAAAGCCACCTTCAGGATGATTAAGGGATGCTCTAGCCCAGGGGTGAAATCTAAAATTTGTTACTACCAGTTCTGTGGGCGTGGCTTGGGGGAGGGTTAATGTGACTGGGTGGGCGTGGCCAACTTTTTTTTTTTTACTTTTAAAAGCATTTTTTCTACAACCTTAAGAGGTTGCAGAAAAAAATGTTTTTAGAAGCCTCTGACGATCACGCAAGTCAGCTGGGATGGCCAGAGGCTTTTAAAGGCATTTTTTTCCCTACAACCTCTTCGGCTGAAGGGGTTGCAGAAAAAAATGCTTTGAAAAGCCTCTGACGATCCCAGCTGAGCTGCATGATCATCAGGGGCTTTTATTTTTACTTTTAAAAGCATTTTTTCTGCCGAATAGGTTGCAGAAAAAATGCTTTTAAAAGTAAAAAAAAAACATTCTCTGATGATTGCGCAGCTCAGCTGGGCATGGGGGGGGCGCAGGGATTTTTGCTACCGGTTCTCCGAATCACCCGCCGCCATTGCTACCGGATTGGGCGATCCACTCCGAACCGGGAGCATTTCACTCCTGCTCTAGCCTCAAAAAGTCTGGGAAGTTATTGTCATGATCAGGACTAAAGGAAAAATAACTAATAAAACTGTTTGACCTAATAAAATGGTTTCATAGATGCTTTAAAGTTTAGCCAAATGGTTTAAAATATACAAATAACTTACTAGGAGACTGAAATTGCAAAATCATGGTCTAGTTCCTGGAAATGAGGAAGTTGATCCCTGATAGTTACTGAAGGCTTGCTGATTGAAATAAAAGCTAAATGTGGATTTGAGTTAACTACATTGCTAAGGGGCATTGTTATCCTTCTTAAACATAATATAAGCTTTTGCCTTACTCCCTCTCGATGGACACAACCTTCTATTCTAGGGGTGTCAAATTTAGTTTCATTGAGGGCTGCATCAGGGTTGTGTTTGACCTCGGGGGGCCAGGATGGATGGAATCAGGATGGGTGTGGCCAGCTCAACATCACTCGTGTTGGGGGCACCTGTGGAGGCCCAAGTGCTCTGCCAGCGAAAGCGGGCTCCCGAGCTCCATTTTCAGTTGCAATGGCCTCCTGCAACCCTCTGCCAGTGAAAACAGAGCTCAGAAGGGCCATGAGCACCATAGGCCAGTCCTTCGCTGTTTCCAGGGCGGCCCCAAGGGCCAGACCTAAGCACCCTGTGGGCTGGATCCGGCCCCTGGGCCTTGAGTTTCACACCCCTGTTCTATTCTGTCTCCTGAGCAGTTCAATAAACTTGGCTCAAGGAGATTCTGTGGTCATACTTATCCATCGGGTCAGGGGTTTTCCTCTTCAATGGGCAGGTCCCATTTCACAGTTTGTTAATTTTTCACATTACTCATGTGAATGGTGTGAAAGTTACTGGGCATTCATCCCTTGGACTCTTCTACCCTCCTCCTTTTGACTGATTCCCTCCCCCCCTCCAGCCCCCCCTCCATCCAAGAACAGTGTGAATGACAAAGTCTGGCATTTACTCAGGGTACGACAAGCACATTCTGCCTCTACATTTGAATTGATCACCTTAATAATGATATGTGTGATGAAGAATGGAGGGTAGAGCCTTTGAGATTTAGACTGGTGGGAGGAATATCTTTCAATTGTCAGTCCACCAACATAAAGGTTGTGCACAAATCTATTCATGTATAAACTGCTATTTTCACTTGCTGCTGCTACTTCTAGATAGCTTACACAAATCTTACTCCTTCACACAGGCCATCTGAATTAATGTTTGTGCAGACCACTTCCATCAGAGATGTGGACTTTATGACTCTAAGCAAGAAGAATTAGCAATAAATACATACACATGGACATACTCATTTCCTCTACAGCACGTCTCTCCCTTTCTTAGCCCAGCCACCTAGCAATCACCCCTAATTCTGCAGTCCTGATACGGTTTGCCCACATTGTTTTAATTTACACCCAGCTCACAGTCTTCCCAGCTAGTTATATCAAATGTCCTAATTGAACACAAATGCTTTCTGAGCTTTTTCTCTTGTCGAAATAAAAATTAGCTGTGTCTGGATTTTGAAAGACAATCTGAAGCACAGACATTTAGTGTGCTAATCAAATATATTGGAAGGGTGGGAGTGGCCTGTGTTGATGACTTGGTTAGAAAGTCTATATCAGGGATGTGAAATGCATGGCTCGCGTCCCGGATGCGTCACGCACTGGCCACGCCCACCCTTTGTTTAGTGAAGGGGGGGAAAGTCACGATACATCACGTGATGACAATATGACACCATGAGTTTGATACCTGGTCTATATTGTATCTAAAGTATAATTTTACTGTTGATTAAATTTGTTTTTGTTATGTACATATGCAGCTTATTGGCTACATAAATTCAATCTTCTTAACAGCTTTTTGACATTATATATCTCCATAATATATAATTCTACATCTATTAATAGCCCATGGTGAAAGGGGCAACATCACACATTTAACCTAGCCCCCAAAGAAAAGATGCTTATATCACATCTTGATTAAGTGTTATCCACAATTTCTATTCAACATAATTAATACAGTGGAAAACCTCCAGCACTTGTGAAGAATCTTCTTAGTAAAGATCCTTTCAATTATTAATTATGCAATGCTCTGAATATTTAATTTATCTATCAAATGTATGTCACATATCCACGCATATAGAATTCTATACAATATGCCACTAGTTATGGTAGAAATGGTTTATGTGACTTTGGGATCAGGCATATGCACCAAGACAAATTCCTTGTGTGTCCAATCACACTTGGCCAAAAAATAATTCTATTCTATTCTATTCTATTCTATTCTATTCTATTCTATTCTATTCTATTCTATTCTATTCTATTCTATTCTATTCTATTCTATTCTAATATTTATCTCAGCTCCCCTTATAATGAGGTTTACCCTATTCATGAAGACATACCGGTAACTGCATAGTTTTATTTGTTGAAGTAAACTCCCACAATTAGGTTGATTTGGGAATATCTGAATATCTAGAAATATTAGGATTCTCCTGTAACTATTTTATACCACTTTCAGTATGGTCCGGTTTTGTCCATATGATGACTTCATCTCAAGGAACAATCAGTACTGACATCAAGAGAGAAGCCAACAAATGTGACTAGCCCCAATTCTAAACCAAAGCCTGCTAAAAGCTTTGTTACAGCAGTGTTTTAAATAGCTCTGTGCTTTTCACAACTTTAGGCAATATACCATATGAAAATTCGTAGGGATGACAATGTATGTAGCTCAACAGCTATGTTTTCATTCATCAGCAAAGGATGGAACTCTGGTGGGATTAAGAGCAAGCTGTCAGCTGTCCAGGGTACTGAAATGCTGGTTCTAGGCTGCCCTTCTAGAATTTTTAGAGATGTGCAATTGTCCCTGAACAACCTAAGGCTCCCCAAACCTTCTGTATGGCCCCTTCAAAAAGTTTCCATCAATTTTCAGTGTGATAGAATTAGGAATATTTATTAAATCCACATATTTAATAACTACGTGAATTGTATTTAATTAATGCAATTTAAATTATAATACCTTACATTGAATTTTTCTTCTGCTCCATGTACTTGGTGTAGTGAGGTCTCCAGATTACCAATAAGCCAAATGCTTCTCTTAAGATTGAAACCAGCATTCACCCTGTTTTAGATTGTATTCCTTTTCCTTGAATGGTCCTTGTTTGCCTTCTGTGATCTTCTTTGCAGATTTGATTCTGTATAATTGATTAATACATTTTGTATCAGCTCAGAATTGTTTATCAGACAGATATGCTTCTTCTGCAGGGCACTATTTCTTTAACTGATTTCCCCCCCTCCCCTGAATCTTTAGTCTAAATAAGGTTTCCAAGGCATTTATAAAGTTATATTAGTCCCTCCTTCCTAATTCATAATATCAAAGTCATAACATAAAAAGAAAAGGGAGTAGGAGGTTGGAATAAATGTGTGCATGAAATTTTTCTTCTTGTATTTTTTAAAAATATTCATCAATTTGGGAAAGGGACAAATGTTATTTTATAGAGTGGAATGTACATATGGAAGTAAATCGTAAAGTGAAGTTGTTAATTCTTACTATAGTATTTGCACATTTTGTTATTGTGCTATTCTAAGAATTGTTCCTCGAGTTTCTCAAAAAATCAGCACTTATATTGTTTATTTGAAACTTGGAGTTGAGCATTTTTATTTCTCTGAGCATTGATAAATAGTATTTCCATTTCATTTGCCATAATAATTAGTTTTTGTGTGTGTGTAGATTTTACTTTTATACTACTTGCATTTTATTTTTCATAATTATGCTCCACATAATGCCTAATGGATCCAACCTTGGGCAATGTATTTGTGTGTACACACATGCACACACACAAACACACATACAAGAGATACAAAGGCATATTTCCGTTCATGCACATTAAAAAAAAGTAAATATTCTTTGGTCTTTCTGAGTAGATGCTTTCCTGGCAACCTAGCCATTCAGAACAGTGAGTGGAGAGAACAAATACATTGGGGGGGGGCGGAAACAGCTGTCCCAATAAAGAGAAAAAGCAAGCTATTGCGGTAAAGGTTTGTTTGGCTTCTGATAAATGCAGCAGGGTTGTAAGTGAATACAAGTAAGGGAGAGATTCTAGAAATGATTTAGGCAAAGTAATAGAATTGGATTGGCTGGATGTGTTCTGACCCAGGCTTCCTTAGAAAGTATAAAGCACAATCTTAGTTCCGCAAAACCTCTTTTATTTATACGACTGTAAATTACTTTCATTTACAGTCCGCAAGGCTTGATAAACAGTCTTTGAGAGGAAGGTTATCAGCACCCACCTATCTCACATGGAACGCTGCCAGATAGCTAATTTCCAGACGCAGGGCAAGGCCAAACTTGGCACAGCATCACAAAAAGACTTTTCAAATCTTGAATTAGCCAGATGAACTAATTGCTTCCTGCAAAAGCTCATGTCCCGTTCGCTTCTTCTTTTATGTCTTATGGGAGGGGCCAATCATCTCCAAGCTTTACTCCCAAGTTGATCCTGTTTTCTTAATTGTTCTTGTCTGGCAGCTCTGCGCATGCACACACTGGGAACAGGCTCCTGCTGTTCTTCTGTCTCGCTGCTGTCAGACTCCGGAGGCTGCACATAACTATTAGATGGCCTTGGCCCCCTCTCTGCCTCCAATGCAGAGCCCTCATCTTCCCCAACCTCCTCACTGTTTGACTCTGCTGCCAGCTCTGCTGGCCTGCCAGTGGGCCACAATAGGATAGATTTTCCTTCCCCCCTCCCCCATAAACTGCATCTTGGTTGCCTCCACACAAGCCAGGACTTGTCAATCACATCTTCCCTTACCAACAGAAACTTATGAAAGCAAAAGATGGAAAAGAATGAAAAGTAATTCAAGCGATCTGTAAACCATTTTTAATTCCAGATAGGACACTGCAGAGAGGATCCTTAAAGTTGTATTATTTGCTTTCTGTTTTGCCCAGTAAGAAAAAAAATAAAATTCTGCGATATACAATTTTTGTTCCAGCATTTTGCGTTCTCATCAATGTGAGTAATGTTCCCGAAGCATCCTGGGTGAGGGGACGCATATGCTATTTTCCCCATGTGTTGTTTTATGGCTTCATTTAATCACTTAGCCTAATTGCACTGTTTGCCAGAGAGCTCAAAGAGCAATAGGACTAAGCAGGCTTTGCTCCCAGACATAATTTATTGCAGACAAATATCAGCGTAAAAATACATGAAACAGAAATGCTATCTGGAATGGTAGAGTACCGATTTTAAAAAGTGGTTACATTTCAGAGCCTTTTCTATGTCAGGCGATCACTTCAGACATAATGCTATGAACAAGGTTTAATTCTGCATTTCCCTCTCTTTCTTTATACGTACAGGAAAATTGAAAACATCTGCTTCTCCTGTAGAATGAAATAAAAGCCAGTGTTTATTCTAATCATTGCTAACTAAAAGTCAAGAAATATCTATCAGGTTTGCCTGTATCAGTCAGAATTTAAACTTTCAAATATCCATACTTTCGTTAAACATTAAATTACACGAAACAGTTTGCATTCAGTCTCCTATACTGTTTTCCTTAAACACATGTTGTTTTCCTAGTATATACAGAGAAAAAGATCACTGTAAGAGAAATTAAGTACAATTGTGTTTCTATTCATATATTAGTCCTGGATGTATAGATTAGCTCACTTTTCTAAAAATGCATGGCAGAAAATTATTCAACCTCCCCGGATATAAATCAGAACCTCATTTATAATCTAAAAACAAATCACATTTCCCTCACTTGGAACATAAGAAAAAGTTCTTTTTAGATAAGCAGAGGAAACAGAAGTTTCCTGGATGTATAAAAGGGACAAGATGTGGATGTTATACATGCAAAATACTTGCAAGGAATTGTTCCTGGAATATTAAACCATGGTTTCATGTTACATACGAAATGAGCTTGCTGAGTTGCGCTGAGAAAAAAGAATATTTTTTACATCATGATAGAACTGTCACTGTTTGAACTCAAATATCCTATTGCTACAGTGATCACATCTAACTACAACTGATGTAACATCTTTATAGGAAGACAAAAGTATGATATAGAAAAATTTACAACGCATATTGTTTATTAACCTTGCTTTCCCAAAGTGCCTTGCAGCAAGATTGACGGGCAGGACAACCATCCCAAAAGTTATCTCTGTTTTACAAATTTCCTTATCCCATAAAAGATACATATATATTCCCTCAAGTGGAGAAGGTGGTTTTTTCTAGAATCCAGATGTTTGATAATCCAGTTTACTTTCCACTGGAATTTTACATCAAAGTTAGCATTATGCAGTTCCTGTCCAAGTGGTATGATAAAACAAGCTAGTATCTGGTGAAGGGGAAATGTTTCCTTCTGAAGGCTATGAGAAATTATTATTAAGGAAATGGCTTTATAAACTAGCCTTTAAAATGACAAAGCAAAACAATCTGTTTATATAAAAAATTAGTGGGTTTTGATGCCAGCCACCAATGTTGGAAAACTCTGAGTAGGATTTGCACCTTGCACAACATCTGTCAGGATTCTTGGTTTGAATGGGGCAGAGTATCCTCCACCTAATGTGACTCATTGACTCATAAACACTGGATCATATGATGATTAGCTGCCATTTGAGACCTTATACAGAGGAAAAGCAGAATTTTCTCCAGCTAACAAATACCCCACTTAATTAGATAAATGGCCTAGATATTAATAATCCAACAATTATTCCATTCTCATGAACTAACATATTTCAAAACATAACCTAGAACTTATATATAACTTATTGAATTCTCCATACCTTACAAAATTGACTGCATATTTCCATCATAAGTGTTCTATTACGTTTATTAGTATTAGTATCACGTGCTCCTTTTATATTTTTTTTATTATTGTTATCCATGTACTCTATGCTGCATGCTAAATAAGTAAGTAAGTAAGTAAATAAGTAAATAACATACCACATATGCAACTATGTTGCTGTCCTTTCAAGCAAGTTCTATTATTATTATTATTATTATTATTATTATTATTATTATTATTATTATTATTATTAATCTATGGTTCATTACTGCCACAAGCAGGTACACTCCACAATATATTAAACTATAGACAGCTTGCAGCCTGCTTTTTAGTAGGACCAGGTTGGGGATCCATGAAGGGGCACTTGAAAAATGCAGTGGTGATGTGGGGTCTGCTAAAGGACATATAATCCCTGGCCTCCTCTTTCCTAGCTTTTGTGAGGAATAAGAGGTAATTATATTATCTTCTCTCATTATAGCAATGACTAGGCTCACATTTTGTCCCTAATATTAGGTTATACTGACTAAGTATGCCTATAATCTAGGATTGCTGCTCCTATCTTTGGCTACTTTCATGTGCTGCTATTCTTCCAGATTCACTGAAATTAGTTCTTCTAGAACAGGGGTATCAAACTCAAGACCCGTGGCTGGATCCGTCCTGCAGGATGCTTAGATCTGGCCTGTGGGGCTGCCCTGGAAACAGCAAAGGGCTGGCCCACGGTACTTCTGCCAGCAAAACGGAGCTCGGGAGGGTCATGTTTTTGTTGGCAGAGTGCTCAGGCCACCACAGGCGCCCCTGACACAAGTGACATTGAGCTGGCCACGTCCACCCTGGCCACACCCACTCCAGCCCCCTGAGGTCAAACACAACCCTGATGTAGCCCTCAATGAAATCGAGTTTGACACCCCTGTTCTTGAAGGTTCAGTAAAGCAAGCAGAAGAATAAGAATAAGAATAATTTTATTTCTATACCGCCCTTCTCCCGAAGGACTCAGGGCAGTGTACAGCCTATTAAAAGCACCAGACAAACATCAATTAAAATAATTTAAAATTATTAAATAATTCGGCTCAATTTAAAACCCCAGAAATTTAAAACACCCAATTTAAAATTATTATGAAGAAAAACATTCTCCTGATTCAGGTATTTTTTGTTTGATCTATGTTTGTTAAGCTTTTAATTTTAATATACCATGATTGGCAAGTTCAGCCAGTGGGACAAGAATTACTTCTATTAAGTTTATTTTGTTGTGAATCCCACATCCCATTTTTGTGGGGTTATGCACAAAATGAGAAGATTAAGAATCAATATCAGAGGTAGGTTTCAGCAGGTTCTGACCAGTTCTCAAGAACAACTAGCAGAAATTTTGAGTAGTTTGGAGAACTTGTAAAAACTACCTCTAACTGGCCCCGTCCCCATCTATTCTCTGCCTCCCGAGTCCCAGCTTATTTGGAGGAAATGGGGATTTTGCAGTAACCTTCCCATGCCACACCTGCCAAGCCACGTCCACCAAACCATGCCACGCCAACCAAGCCACACCCACAGAACCGGTAGTAAAAAAATTTGAAATCCACCACTGATCAATATAGCTATGCCCTTCTAAAGTGCTACTCATGCTTGACTTCCAATGAGGATTCATGACAAACTAGACATCTCTGAAGAGAAAGAGATGGCATTACGGTGAGATTGGCAGATAAAAGGAGAGATAATGAGGGCACCCATTTGTACTCTGGACAGCTGCAGAGGTTTTTGCGGTCAGCTCATGAGTTAGTAGTTGGGAGTTGAGGGATTTCCACCAATCTCACAGTCTCAATGAAGATTTATGGATACAGAGTTCTGCCAAGACTCATTTCTTAATCACTTTTGGAAATAGTTTCTTAACTGCTTTTCAACTAATAAGAACCCCTCGATTGTCAGATTTTGCAATAATGCATAGGAGATCCTTAGGATTTAATTCTTAGCAAAAGAAGTTTTAAAGATAAAAATTTTAGGGAGGGAGGGAAATAAACAGCAAAAGAGCAATTAGAATATTGTTTTTGGAAAGTTACAAACAGATTAAGAGTCCAGGTGGATTTAAAATAAGATTTTGAAATTAATTATAAGCATTCTTACTGTGAAAACATTCTGTTGTGAATTCCTAAAATAAAACATGTAAGACAAGAATTTGAATGTTGGACACTAGAGGACACCCAGAGGAACTAAAAATTACAATTAAAGGAGAAGAACATTTGAATTTGATGTATTAACGTAGAATGGACCAAAATATCTTAATATTGGATGTATTGAAAGATATTTTTATTCAATGATCCCAGAAGTTAATCTTAGAAATGTCTGCCATTATGGATAGTTTGAGTGCAAAATATGTTATGGAAAATAAACACATTTTCCTGGATAACACTGAGATTGTGTGGATTTAAAGATGACAAGCTACAAAAATGATATGGGAAAAGATGTTATCCTAGATATACAAATAAAACAGCTGATATTTTAATAATTAAAAGGGATACACAAATAGCACGCCAAAAGACAGACTTGGATAACATTCTTAGATTTACAAAGTTGTTAAACTTCTGAAGAATTTTGTGAGAAGCAACAAAATAAAGAATTAAAATGCTTAAAAGAATTAAAGAATATATTGTTAAAAGTAAAAGGAAAAAAATATAAAGCAGGTTTATTTGACCAGGGTTAAAATAGATATGTTGTTATTTTTGGAACTTTTAATTGACTTAATTCTGACTATGACTGAATGAGGAGGAACTTTTAAGGATTTAATTTTAAGAATCTGGTTATTGATAAGAAAAGAGGTATGGAATAAAGAGACAATTTGTTGTACTTTAAGAGAAGGTAATAATTGTTAAATCGTTAATACTTGCTGTGATGAAAGGAGAAGTCCTTTTATATATTTCTTCTTCTTTGCTTTCTTTGTTTTTAATTTTTTTCTTTCTCTTTCATTTTTTTCTTGCACTTTCTATTTTTAATCCTTTTAGTTTTTGAAGTTTGTATTAGTTTTTATGTGTTTAACTGCAATGTTTAATAAAACTATTATATTTTTTTAAAAGAAAATATTGCACAATAAGGTTATACCACCTATTTCTATATATAATAGATGTTAATTCTAATTAATTATGTGTCAAGTCATGTTTAACGTAGGTGTGTCTCTTTATGCCCAGATACATAAAAAGACCTCTTGTCTTCTAACCACTTGTTTGTTTTAACAAGTGGTTAGAATCATATTTCTTTAGTCTACTGCATCAAAAGCAGTCGAATGTCAATGCTTTTCTTTTTCTTTTCCTCTTTACCCTACACTTTGTCCTCTTTTTTTTTTTTTTTAATTTGATTTATATGCCGCCCTTCTCCGGAGACTCAGGGCGGCTTACAATGCGTTAAGCAATAGCCTTCATTCTTTTGTATATTTTATACAAAGTCAGCTTATTGCCCCCACAAACTGGGTCCTCATTTCACCTACCTTAGAAAGGATGGAAGGCTGAGTCAACCTTGAGCCTTGGAGAGATTCGAACCAGCAGAAATTGCAGGCAGCTGTGTTAATAACAGGGTGCACTAAACCACTGTACTATCAAGGCTCCTCTTTCTCTTTTCCTCCCCTATTTTCCCATTATCTTCATTTTTCTTTGTATTTGTTTTTTATATTTCGATAAAAGAATAAAAATATTTGAACTAATAATTGGTTAGATTCTGCTTTAAATATTTATGATAATATAATCACCTTCCTTTTTCTATGTGGATAACTATATTTCACTTACGTATGTTATACTGTGTTTCCCAGAAAATACAACCTACCCAAAAATAAATCCTAGCCTGTTTTTTTATGCTTGTGTCTAATATAAGCCCTACCCCAAAAGTAAGCCCTAGTGAAGGGGGGTGGGCGAGGCCAGCATAGGAGGTTGTGAGTGCATGTGGCCGATGGTGTCTGGCAGCAGCCACAGCCTGCGCAGCACAGGTGAGTTAAATATCTGTGCAAGCAGCAGACAGAGGCAGAGGCATGGGGGAAGGCAGGTGATCTGGATGTGCCACATGGGCTGTAGGAAAGCTGAGTGGCATTGGGCTGGAGTGGTGGGCAGCCACGGGAGGTTTGTCTTTGCATGGCAACACCAGCAGGCAGAAGCACAGGGGGAAGTAAGTGATCCAGATGTGCCATACGGGCTGTGGGAAAGCTGACCGATGGTGGGCCAGAACATCAAGTAGCTGTGGGAGGCTCATCCTCACATTTTTTGGCTTGCCTGCAGCCCACCTGGTTCATCAGGATTGCCTGCCTTCTGCTCCATGTCTTCTGCTCTGCTCAGTGTCAGCTCACAAAACATCCCTGGCCTGGTCTCAAGTTGCCATAGGAAAGGGTGGATGGGAAACTGACAAAATGGCACAGCAGCCAAAGACAGATGCACATTCCATGCTTATCTCTCTCAAGGCTGTATCCCAAGGGTTACCTACAGCAGTCGAGAGGAGTGACCTCTACAACGCACAAAATTGCTCTGTTGTGATGTGATTGATGACACACTCTGGGCGGGAGGGGGGAAACAGGGTCATAATTGGAGTGTAAATTAGATAGGGTCAGAATTGGCTTCACTTGGGAATGTGCTGACATGAATAATAAATAACTGGATTTCTTTTGAAGCTTGGCTCGAGACTCATGATTTAATTAGGGCATCCGTTGGAATCCTGACAGCAAGCCAGCTCTGACCCTATGTAATTTACACAGCCCCAGAGTGCCCTGACCAAGGGACTGGCGGGCTGCAGCTGCTGCTGGATACTGTCGGTCCCCACACGCTTGCTGGCTCTTGTTTGTCCAATCCATTTTTGGATTGGTGGTGGTGGTGGTGAAATCCATTTTTTTGGGTGAAATCCATTTTTGGGAAATCCATGGTGGTGAAATCCATTTTTTTTACTACCAGTTCTGTGGGCATGGCTTGGTGGGCGTGGTGTGGCTTGGTGGGCGTGACAGGGGAAGGATACTGCAAAATCCCCATTCTCACCCCACTCCTGGGGGAAGGATATTGCAAAATCTCCATTCCCACCCCACTATGGGGCCAGACAGAGGTGATATTTGCTGGTTCTCCAAACTACTCAAAATTTCTGCTACTGGTTCTCCAGAACCTCTCAGAACTACTGGATGTCACCCCTGTGGGGCACCCAGCTGGGATGATGATCCTGAAATGGTGTTTCCCTGAAAATAAGCCCTGGTGCTTATTTTGAGGCCCCAAAGAAAATACGACTGGGTCTCATTTTTGGGGAAACACAGTATTTATAATCTCTACATGTGTCATGTGAAAACAACCAGGTCTACATGTAAAGGTTTGAAATTATTGTTTTATTGCTTAAATCTATGCACAAGAATCTTCTCAGACTAATGATTTGCACCTGGACAAACCTAGGTATGGGTCAGCAGCACACAAGGATGGTTGAATCCTCTTGTGACTACATAGAGCAGGCGTCTACAACCTTAAACACTCAAAGAGCCATGTGGACCCGTTTCCACAGAAAAGAAAACACTGGGAGCCACAAAACCCTTCCTGTGCCTGACTATTTCTTGAGCAGTCACAAAACTAGCATATGTAGTGAATTAAACGTTCTCTTTTCTTCTGAAACTTTTCTTTTCTTGGATTTATCCATGGTTGGCCTACCGGGGATTGAAAAGCTCAATAAATCGCGTGCCGGCGGGTGTCACACATTGGTGGTTGTGATGCATATTTTGAGTGACAGGGAGCTGCAGCATAGGGGTGAAAGAGCCACATGCAACTCCAAAGCCGCAGGTTGCTGACCCCTGACATAGAGACTCTAAATTAATGCCCTACTTGACTCCTACTCCTGGCTCTCCAATCTCTATAATGCAACATTGCTTCTTCAAATAAACCAAATCAGCTATCACTACAGAAGACATTCCGTCTTATTACCTGACCAATGATCTTCAGGTTTCACATTAATCACAGCCTACAACCAGAGATTAACATTTATTGTAGTGGTTATTTTTTCATCCTCTCTGAAGTATGAAAAACAAAGGACTATTTAATTGACTTAGAGAAGGAGGTTTTGTTTTTTTTATGCCTTTTTTTTATATAAAATAATTTTTATTGAGTATTTTACATTTTAAAACCAAACACACAATAGCAAAAGAAATCAAGAGACAAAAACAAAAAACAAAAACACACGTACACCAGGCATGAAAAAATACATTTTTTCATGCCTTCTATATAACTTAAAGGTAGGCAACAAAAAAAAATGAACTCCTTTGCATTTGATCTTTCTGCTTTTCTCATTAAAAAATTAAATTAAAAATAAAACAAAGTGCTGCCCATGTTGGCAACACCTTATTTTTGAACACCTTCCAGGAAAAACTTCTAGCTGTTGTTTTTCGTCCAGTCGGTGCCATTCCAGGAGACTTCAATATTCAGCAACACTTTCTGTTATGTATATAGGTTTTGGCGGGAAGTTTGAATTAACTAGCCATCAGCTGATTGGCTGACCACCACAGCTGCAAGGTATATAAGGGGAGCTGTTTTCCCAGGTCAGTTGCTGGGTTCTCACCCTACAATAAAGAGCTGTTGTCACTCACTGCCTGGCTTGCTGTGTCCTCATTCACCCAATTTAACACTTTCTTCCACAGTTCCCCTGCCACTTGAAGCAGCATTCACAAGAGCTATTTAAGCAACAGAGATGCAACATTTGAAAAGAGTGAAAGAATCATTGCCAAAAGCCATCTAAATTACTAATTTTCTCTAAGCATGTGCAGAAATGGCTCCAAGAAGAAGTGTTTATTATCATTTTTGAACCTGTGCAGGAGTTTTGTTTTGGATTAGCTCTACAGTCATTTCCCCTCCTTTCGTTTATGTCTGCTTCAGTAGCTGTTCATCTAAACAGACTTCCTTCAAATACATTCGGTGGATAGTATTATTTCCTACAAATCTCAAATGGTAACATACATAACAGGTTGCATACATTTGTGAATTTTAATGAGCTGTTCTCATTCTAAGCTTCTTACCATATATATGCAAATTATAGTCAGGTGCTGCCAGCAACCTAGAGGCAAACTATACTTTGAGTCAAACAGCAAATTGCATTCTGCAAGTCTGTCGAATCTTTAAATTTAAAACACCTAAACTTTAAAGAAGAAAATAAATCCGGACCAACCTCTTCGAAATCTTCCTTGGCTTCATATTTGGAGGTGGATAATTTTTTTATAAGACAGTGTGCCTGTATCTAAAAAGTTAGGGAACATATCTGACATTTTGCTGTGCATCCTTGTGTCATTATCCATTTCCTTGGTCCTCCAGCATTTTCTTCCTTCCATCACTGGAAGTAAAACAGTCACATAGAATTACAAAGCAAACTCCTGCCTGTGGAAGAAGGAATGTGATTTTCTGCAGCACAAAATCTGGTGTAAGGGAGAATAAATTCTAGATATATTCTTGGATCATCAAAGTGAAATAAATTGGAAAAAAAAAAGTGCTGAATGCCTGATTTAGGGGGAAAAAAGTGGTTGATGTCAAAAGACCTGAAGAGACAGGCAAAGCTTTTTTTAGTACGACAAAGTCAGTGCCCATGAATTACATTGCCATGAAATGTTGGAAGCAATTATAAGCAATTTCCTTAAATATAGAGCTGAGCAGCAAGAAAGAGTTTAGATATCTTTGGCATTTTGCTTCTGAGATACGTCCATAACAAAAGCATAGAATGCCATTTGACTCCTGATAGGATTATTATAGTTAGGAGGGGTTTTCTTTATTTTTCTTTTTTATTAGTTTATAGTATAAAATACAAAAATACAAAAACAATCAGTCGGAAAAATAGGAGAAGGAAAAGGGAAGGGAAGGGAAGAGTATAGAAGAGAAGGGGAAAAGAAAGGAAAGATTCTTTTTGATGCAAATAAGATAGTAACATCAACTTTTTATTTTTACATATTAATATAAACTAGCCATTCCTATATCAACAATTCTATCTAATTGGTAAAGCCCAAAATCAAACTTTTTTTAAAATCACAAAGTCCAGGAACAGTTTCCAAGTAGAGACAAAAGTAGTTATGTTTTCTTTTCTTTTAACAAAATAGTCAACTATTCTTTTTTGTCATTGTTGAAAATGAGGTATCTTGAACTGGACTTTTGTTGGTTATTTGTTCATTTCCTTATATTTGTTTCAGTGATATCCAGCTCCTAAAATAAAAAGCACAGTTGTTCAATAGCTACTCAGTTGTTATCCAGCCCTAAGTGACCCTGAGGTAATGTCTTCCTTGTGTATCACTAATTATACATGTTGAAATTGGAATTTTTGGTGCCGTTTAGTTATTTTTTTTTCATAATCATACAATATGATATTATCACTTCATGGACAAGAGTAACTTGTCCTCACAAACTGGAATTGGCCCACTAAATTACTGTAGATAAGGCACTGGATTCCTTATTGTAATCTGTACCAAAATATTGGCATACAAATGAGTGATAAAAATTCCTCACAAACCTTCAAGCTATTTAAGAGCTCCAATATTGGATTTTCTAGACCAGTGGTGGCGAACCTTTTACTCACCGAGTGCTGAATAGGTATGTGCTTTGCGCGCTTCGTGCTTGCGCATGCCGTCTACACTAACACATGGCTCCTACCCCATATGTTGCACATGCAACCACACCATCTGCGCATGTGCACTGCTTTCACGCGCATGCCCCACCGTGCGCTGTGCATGCAATTGCACCATCTGCACATGCATATGGTTTTCGTGCACACAATGCATGCATGCAAACGCTGTCTGTGCATGTGTGTGCTGTGCACCAGTACTCTCTCACGCATGCGCAAATGCACATGCATGCGCAGGAGAGCTGCGAAGACCAGCCGGGTTCCTTGAATTGCATGCATGTGCACTGGAGGCCCGAAGACCAGCTGGGGAGGGCACGCATGCACAGCTGCAGGTGAGTTGGGGGACAGCTCACGTACTCAGGAAAATGGCTCTGCGTGCCACTTCTGGTTCGCCATCACTGTTCAAACCAAAGAACTTTTGACTACCCTTAATACTTCTGCTGAATAGCTACTTCAGATAATGGAGGCTGCAAGATCTTCTTTAAGGCCTTCTTTGCCATGCAGTAAGCATGATGTATATACTAAAGCATATCAGGTTGATTTCAAAGAAGCCTTGAAGACATATATTCAAACCTACTTCATTGTTCAGATTTTATAGAAAAACAGAAAAAAAACAACAACCAAGCTTTAAGGCACTTAGAGGAAACTACTCTACTCTACTCTATTTTCTATTCAGTAGGTCAACAAGGGTTTGAACAATATTAGATTCAGAATAGAGCTGGAAGGGACCTTGGAGGTCTTCTAGTCTAGCCGCCTGCTCAAGCAGGAGGACCCGGGGGGGGGGGGTTCCAGGGAAGAATGATGAGAAAGCCAATGAAGCAGAACAGGGGAAGAGCCGGGAAGGGGGGTCGCCCTCCCTGGCCAAAGGCAGCAGCAGGAACCAGGCAGGGAGGGAGGGATGGAGGCTCCCCCGGACAGAAAAGTCAACATGGCAGCGAGGGCAGGAGGGAGAGGGAGCCCCTGCTGCCATGTTGAGAAGAGCTGGTCCAGCCGGGGGTCTCCCCCGGGCCCTTCTAGGCAGGGGCTTCTCCTCCGCCTCCCTCGGGCCAGGGAGAGAGCGGGGTCACTGCCCGGAGCTTATTACAAGCTCTAGATTCTGGAAAATCCCACAGACCATTCAAAAATCAAATTGCATAAATGAACCATCGCTTACTTTTGTTAAGGTATTTCAAGCCAGGAAGCAACATAATTTGAAACCATGCTGGCTGTCTCCTTCTCCCAAAATTATTTAAAAATAATTTCTACAAAATTATCTGCTACAACGTTCTACCTGTCAATGACTACTTCAACTTCAACCGCAATAATACAAGAGCACACAATAGATACAAACTTAAGGTAAACCGCTCCAAACTCGACTGCAGAAAATACGACTTCAGCAACAGAGTGGTCAATGCCTGGAATGCACTACCTGACTCTGTTGTTACATCCTCAAACCCCCATAACTTTAACTTTAACCTTAAACTGTCTACTGTTGACCTCACCCCATTCCTAAGAGGTCTGTAAGGGGGTGTGCATAAGCGCACCAGCGTGCCTTCCGTCCCTGTCCTACTGTCCCCATTTATTCGTACTGTATTCATATCCATGTTTATACTTATTCCTGTTATCTCGTACATGTTTGACAAACAAAATAAATAAATTAAATAAATTAAAAATGTTCTCCAATAAAGCTCTTGGATAGATAGACTACCATCTATCTGGACCCGTACCAGTCGGGCTTCAGGCAGGGGTACAGCACAGAAACGGCATTGGTCGCGTTGGTGGATGATCTCTGGAGGGCTCGGGACAGGGGTTGCTCCTCTGTCCTAGTCCTATTAGACTCTCAGCGGCTTTTGATACCATCGACCATGGTATCATGCTGCAGCGGTTGAGGGGGTTAGGAATAGGGGGCACCGTTCTGCGGTGGTTCTCCACTCCCACAGAGAGGGTCTCCTCAGGGTGCCATCGGCCAAGTTATGTCGGCTGGCGACACCCAGGGGGAGGGCCTTCTCTGTGGGAGCCCCAGCCCTGTGGAATGAACTGCCCCCGGAAATACGTAAGATCTCCGACCTCCGGGTGTTTCGCTGCGCTCTGAAGACCCTGTTGTTCCGCCAGGCCGGGCTATTAACATAACGTTTTAAATTGGGGTATTTTAAATTTCTGGGATTTTAATTGGAGCCTAATTATTTAATGATTTTAAATTTTAATTATTGTTTTGTTTCTGTGTTTTTAAATAGGCTGTACACCGCCCTGAGTCCTTCGGGAGAAGGGCGGTATAGAAATAAAATTATTTATTTATTTATTTATTTATTTATTTATTTATCTGCTTGTCTGAACCTCCCAACACACTCTAGTTTGTCCAGCTGGGAAATACTTAGTCCATCTATCAAAGACTTCTGCCTTCTGCCCAGTTCTAGAAAATAAGGGGACAGGGGCCATTGCAGTCTTCTTGTCCAAAGGCCAGAAATGCAAAGCTTAACATAAATAACCCTGAAACACAAGAATTGTTTCTGTAATTATACAGTCTTTCTTGAAGAAAGTGTTAATAATAAACCAAAGAAGCTAAATCTCTAGAAACAAAAAAAGAGTATATTTAAATAGAAGGAAAACAAGGGAAGAGAAAACAAGAACTCATAACAGAATCAACTTAACTCCATTGTTACTCACTACCTTCTTAAATAAACTCCTGAGTTTCAGTCCATCTTTGCTGCAGAGAAGGTAGTGGAGCGAGATGACCTGGCTCTCCTCTTTGATCTCTACAGATAGCTCCCCTTTGGATAATGCTTTCTTTTGAGCACTTATTCTCAATTTTTGTGAATGTGGGTGATAAGTCAAGACCAGTCTCTTTAGGGAAACTGGACATTGGCCTTTGTCAATCAAGACAATGCTCTATCTATCTTTGTGCAATCAAGACAATGGTCTATTTATAAGAGCTGCAGTGGTGCAGTGGTTAGAGTGCAGTACTGCAGGTTATTTCTGCTGACTGCCGGTTGCCAGAAGTTTGGCAGTTCAAATCTCACAGGCTCAAGGTTAACTCAGCCTTCCATCCTTCCTGGTGGGTAAAATGAGGACCCAGATTGTTGGGGGCAATATGCTGACTTTGTAAACTGCTTAGAGAGTAAAGCACTGTGAAGCGGTATATAAGTCTAAGTGCTATTGCTATTGCTATCTATGAAGCATTTGGCTTAGGCAACAAATTCAAACTATTTATAAACCCACCTTCCTAATGACACTTGGTGGAATTACAAAGGCACAGCCTGCTTTAATTTGTTATGTTTTTGTATAAATAGGATTACATGGGAGAAGGTTTTGGGAGGAGTGAGGTGGAGCAGTTTAATTCCATTGATTCAGGCTTCTCAGTATGCAGTCAATTTACCAGACGCTTGAGGCATATCAAAATTACAAGTTTGTCACACCCCGCAGTATTTTCTCATTGATGCTTTCCCTTCAGTGCTAAAAACAAGCAAATACCAGGGGAAAAAGATGCTAAAGAGGAAATTGCTTGGGTAGAGAGGGTGACAGGAGTGGGGAGGGGGAGATAGAAGCATCATCTTCCCGCTGCAATTCTACTTCCATTAGATTTTTATATTATGACCTCTCCAGTGTGTATGCATACGCAGGCTCACACATATTATCATAAATTTTAGAGGCTTTTGTTCTCAGCCCTAAACATTTATTAAATGATCAGTTTCACCTTGAAAAAAAGACTGGATTTAAAAATAAATGGGATAGCGGGAGACATTGGTGATACTTTTGAGATTGCTTTCCAGCAACCTTTATTCAGATGTTTGGAAGACATTCTTGTTTATTTCACTAATAATAAATTGGCCAACTTAAATAGCTCCAAAATTATCACTGTCACTTTGAATAAGTCCTAATTGGATCAGGACAGCAATATGACGCAGGCTCCCAATTTTTTATCATCAGCATACAATGCTGCAGATAGCAGAGTGGTGCGGTGGCCTAGAGGTGGAGTTCTCGCCTCACAATCAGGAGGCTGTGAGTTCGATTCTAGGTAGAGGCAGATATTTCTCTCTTTGGGCACTCTTAGAATATATCTGCTGAACAAAACTCCACATTGGTGACAGGAAGGGCATCTGGTCAGTAAACACTCTGCTATCTTTATTCAGTTGCCCAGACTCCACCCTGCAAGGGATTATGGGGTTGTTAAAAGAAAAAGAAGAAAAAAATGATGATGATGATACAATGCTACAGATCTCTTGATCAGAGGGATGTTGATGCAGGCAGGAACAGCTTTTGAAGATTTGGTTGCAGCACCTCTTGTCATGGGACCTCTCCTTGAAGTCCAATGGATCCACTCTGAGAGTGTTCCCTTAAAGACATGGTTGTTCTTTCAATTGTTGGTCTAGGTAGTTGGAGCCTCTCTAGAATATATATATGCTCATCATGTTGATCAATTCCACCATGTGATTATTAGTATGGTCATATGTATTTGGTATATTTTTTGTTTGGTTTCATGCTGAGAGGCACCCTGAGTCATTTGCAGTAAGGCAGTGTCCAAATGGAAGAGAGCTGAACAGGTTGAATTCTAAGAGGTCCAACAGACAGAACGTTTATCTCATCCCTTCTTTTTTTTTTAAGTTTTTTATTTTGAAAACATTAAAAACAAGACACAAACACACAACATTTATATACATATCACTTTTCCCTACAGCTACTTCGAAGTGATCCTTTCTTACTATTTACATCTATTCACACATATTTTAACTTTATCTTATTCAACAATTTATTTTCCATCATTCTTTCTTTCGTCTAGATTGTACTTTGATCTTCAACATTTTTTTCTCCCCTCTCTCCTTTATTCCTCTTTCTCATATTTCCTATTCTCCAACCATTCATACCACCTACACCACACCTTGTAATATTCTGTATCCTCTTTCTCCTTGATTTCTTTTGTTAATTTGTCCATCTCTGCGCACTCTAAGATTTTCCTAATTAAAGCTTCTTCTGATGGTAAGTTTTCCTTCTTCCAATTTTGTGCATAGACTATGCGGGCTGCTGTCAGTATATGTAATATTAAATAATATATTTCCTTAGTATAGTTTTCTATGGAAATCTCTAGTAGAAACTGCTCAGGTTCTCCCTTATTGAATTCTGAATTATTTCCTCTATCCACTTTTTAACTTTTGCCCAGAATTCCTTCACCACTGGGCAGGTCCACCAGAGATGATAATAAGTTCCATAGTTATTCTTACATTTCCAACATTTCAGTGAGTTACTAGGGAACATTTTCACTATTCTAGCTGGTGGAAAGTGCCATCTATGAAACATTTTCATGTGGTTTTCCTTGTATGCTGTTGATATTGTCAATTTCATATTTGTTCTCCACATCTTTTCCCACTTCTCTAATTCTATTACATGATTGAAATTCCTTGCCCATTTAATCATAGTATCTTTTACTATATCCTCTTCCATTTTATACCGTAATAAAAATTTATAAATTTTACTAATTAATTTTTGTTCCCTCCCATATATAATTTTATCTAGTTCATTTTGCTCCAATTGTACCTGATCTATTTTTGTATCTTCTAAGTATTTTGATCTTATTTGTAAGTACGTCCACCATTCAACTTCCCTTTTCAAATCCTGTTCCAATTCTTGTTTTGTTTTTAATTTTCCCGAATCATTTAATATATCCCTGTATCTAATTATTTCCATCCAGTTTACTAAATTTGGGTGCGTTAATGTTTCATTGGGAGAGATCCAAAATGGTATTCTTATATAGTGTTGCTTTTTGATTTTATGCCAAATTAATAATAGTGAATTTCTAATGATATGCCTTCTAAAATCCCTTCTAAACGTTCTTCTGTACTTGCACTCTCTATCTTGCGTTTTTCCATTACTATTTTTTTTAAATATACTTTATTATCTTTCTACAAAATATAAAATATGAACAACAAAAAAGTGAATTAAAAAGGAAAACATAGAGAAAGGAAAGTGCAAGGGATAAAGAAAAAGAAAGAAAAAAAGAAGGAAAGGATAACTTCCAACTTTCTTCAATATAGTTACATCAGTGTTGGGTTTCTACCGGTTCGCTCCGGTTCAGCGAACCGGTAGTGGTGGCAGCAGGAGGCTCCACCCATCTGCTCAAACGTTATCACGGATGCACGCAAGCATGCTCACAGTTCCAAACCGGTAGCGAAAGTAAGTGGAACTCACAACTGAGTTACATGATGAAGAGAAGGATTAGAGGAGACATGATAGCAGTGTTCCAATATCTCAGGGGTTGCCACAAAGAAGAAGGAGTCAAACTATACTTCAAAGCACCTGAGGGATGAACAAGAAGCAATGGGTGGAAACTAATCAAGGAGAGAAGCAATTTAGAACTAAGGAGAATTTCCTGACAGTTAGAACAATTAATAAGTGGAACAACTTGCCTGCAGAAGTTGTGAATGACCCAACACGGGAAATTTTTAAGAAGATGTTGGATAATCATTTGTCTGAAGTGGTGTAGGGTTTCCTGCCTGGGCAGGGGGTTGGACTAGAAGACCTCCAAGGTCCCTTCCAACTCTGTTATTCTATTCTATTCTATTCTATTCTATTCTATTCTATTCTATTCTATTCTATTCTATTCTATTCTCTATATAAGATATATTAACCTTATGACTTAAAATTCAATAATACATGTTATTTCTACAATCATAAATAATTCATCAAATTTAATTCCAAGAGAGCATTTATTTCAATTTCCAGCAAAAAGTCCAAAAGTACCAATAAAGGAGAATATTTGTAGCTCAGAGTGGAAATGAGGACTGCTTGATGCTCTCTGGGCTTGGTTGTTTTCTGGCAGATGTTTCATTACCCAAACTAGCATAATGAAACTGATGTTACCTAGTTTGGATAGTGAAATGTCTTCAAGAAAACAACCAAGCTCAGAGAGTACCAAGTCCAAAGGTGGTTTTCATGTAGAAAAAAAGTTAGAAAAGACTTTTCTTTAATCAAGGAAGTTAATTTCACCATCTCAGCTCCCCCCCCCATTGCTATTTGTTCATCGAAGTCAATTTCTTAATAAACACAAGGGAATGGAGACCCACCCATTCTGGAAAAAAAATAATGGCATCATATTTAATAACTGGTTTTATTTCCTTGGATTAAAATGTTTGTTCATCTGCCCATTTGAAATGCTGAGATTTTTGGCCCCTTCCTTTCCCCCTCCATGGAACCCAAATGACCATGAATTAGATTGTCCCTAGATCAAGTCCTTCTGCTCACAGTTACTCATGCCCTACTTACCTTCTGATTGGACTACTACAATGTACTGTATATGGAGCTGCCCTTGAAGAAGTATCCAGAATTTTCGGCTGGTACAATTATGTATGTCTCTAGAACTACACATTTATTTATTTATTTATTAGTTTGATTTATATGCCGCCCTTCTCCAGCTTACAATGCTTTTAAGCAATAACTTTCATACTTTTGTATATATCTGCTTAGTAAGGCTTTTTGGCCCCCCCAAGCGGTGTTCTGTTTTATACAAAGTCAGCTTATTGCCCCCACAATCCGGGTCCTCATTTTACCTACCTCAGAAGGATGGAAGGCTGAGTCAATCTTGAGCCTGGTGAGAATTGAACTCGCAGTAATTGCAGGCAGCTGGCAGCTAAATAGTACTTTAACAGTAGCTTTAGTCCACTGCACCACCAGGCTCCTACATATTGTACCTCTGTTCAGTGAGCTGCTTTGGTTGCCTGTTTCCATGTCCAGTTCAAGGTACTGGTTTTGACTTTTAAAGCATTACATACAATGGGCTGCTGGGGATTCTCATGGGTTCAGGAGAACCTCTAGCTAAGATTCTGTGCAGTTTGGAGAACCCCCAAATCCCACTCCTGGCTGACACCACCCACCCCACCTGGTCCCTCCAAGGAGTCCCCACACAGCCCGTTTTGGATGCAGGTAAGTGCAGGGCGCGAGTGGAGGCTTGGGTAGGCCAAAAAACGGGCCTACCGGCAGTTCAGGAAGACCAGAAACGGGCCCATTTCCGGCCTCCAGAGGGCCTCCGGAGCCTGGGGAGGCCATTTTTGCTCTCCCGAAGGCTTGAGGAAAGCCTCTGGAGCCTGAGAAGGGCAAAAATGCCCCCCTGCCATGCTGCAGGAGGCTGACAAGGCCACACCCACCATGGCCATACCCACCCAGCAACTGGGCAGAGAACACCTTGCTAAAATTTTTGAAGCCCACCCCTGCTTACATAGACATGGATGTTTATTTGAGATAGCACCTCTCTCTGATTCCATCTGATTGTACTCCATGTAGCATGCTCCTCCAGGGAATTTGTCTGTGTGTGAAAAGGAAGGAGTCATCTGAGTCATCACATAATATTATGGTTACTCCCCTGGGATTTCCAGGTCAATTTCATATGCAGAGTAACCAGGATATGATTAAAGATATTGGAAGCTTGGAATAATATTTAATTTATATGATTAAAAAAATTGGTGTCCTTTGTCCTCTCTCTGGGCTTCATTTTTCTCCATTCTTTCTTTTTCTGAAATGAAAAGATAACTCAGTGAAGACTAATTTGGCCCAAAGCAGGGAGTGGGCAGGTGCTGCCAGGCAGGTGAGAGAAAAGAGTTCCTTACAGCTCCATCCCTCACGCAGGTGTCACTTGCAGCTGTAGCCCTTGCATCTTCCCTGGGTGCGTAAGTGCTGAAGGAATTATGTTACATACACAGTAGAGCCCATTAATTAAATTACAGATCCCTGACAGCAGCAGCAGCAGGAGGGGGATCATCAATCACCACACAAACAGGCTGGCACATGAGCAGCATCAAATAAAAGGCAGGAACATAAAGCAAAATGGAGTCTAGCTAATCTCGGATTTCCTGGCTGTGGCCACTTCATTAGTTTGGTGTAGTGTTTAATGCAGGGGTGGATGACATTCTGAGGGGCAAGGGTTGCACTTAACATTTTTAGGGAAGGCTGAGGGGTACAACATGTGGTGGTAGTGGGGTTTCTTTATATTTTATCTGCAAAGCCTGTTTTAGGAATTATACTGCAGTCTTTACCTGTTTCTCAAAAGGCAGGAATGCCACCCATTTTGAGTAATCATAGTGTGAGAGGCTTCTGTGGGCTGCAAAAAGAGGGCTTGTGGAGAATTAGGAAGGTAACCTTGATGGAGATAGGTAAAATTACCTAGGCAAAAGGGGCTGAAACATGTTATTTAAGTCCCTAAAAATGGTTTAACATTTGGAAGCACATTCGATAGACTCCATCCTGATTCACTAAACTATAAGGAGAAGGTGGTACAGCACAATCAGGTTCTATTATTATACTGTTATACATTAAAAATAGTTTTGTCTTCCCGTGCGTTGATTTCCTAGCTTGGTCTCCCTAATAATACCTAGCAGTGCCAGCCAGGAGGAACAAAGTTGCCACCAAGATCTGGATGCCCACCCCCCCCCCCATCCTATTGTTAGGAAGAACTGTGAAGACTTAGGCCTTCAGCAAGGGAGAGTGAGCCCTCGGTTCATTGTGCTTTCCATCTTTATTGTTTTTTAAAATTGATTTTATTGTGATTTCTGATTGTTGTGAGCCACCCAGAGTTTGTAGAGAATCAGGCAGCATATAAATTTTGTCACATGTAAATGCCTTATTCTCTAATATGTAAATAGTATATGAACGGGATATCAGGGGTTAATTTATTCTTCACTTTTTAATGTATTCATACTTCACCACTCCCATACCCAGCTCCACCCATTGTATATATAAGGAGCTGCACACACTCTCTCCCTCGCTTCTATCTGTGAATATTCAGTGAATATAGAATGCCTTATGTAAATAAAAAGAAATATATTTGAACTCTTAACTCTTATATAATTTATTGAGTCTGATCCTGAAAATATCGCAACAAGCTGGTAGCAGAGGATGGTTGAATTGACTCAATAAAAACTTAAATATGTCTAAGAGAGATAGGCCCAACACCAGGGCATACAGCAAAGAAATGGAAACGGATCAAGAAATAATAGATGAGTCCACAAATGCAATTTCGAGAGAATCTGAAGAATACACAACTGAAGACGAAGAAATAATAGATGAAGATGATGACCGAGAGGAAATCAAAATAGAAAACAACGAACTCAGGTCAGAGATATTAAAACTGTTAAAGAGCCAGAAAAACGATGAAAGTCTCATCGCGAACCTCCAAGACATGTTGAAAAACAGCGGAGCAGCGAGAGAGAAGCACATCGCTACTGAAAAGTCAAAAGATTCAAAAATAGTGAGTGATACGACTACAGAAAAGAACGCTCTAAAGAAGAAAAACGGTGATCCCGCGCAAAATTTTGAATGGCAGCCATCTTGGTTTCAACAGACCTCCAGAGTGAGCGAAGCAGAGCCAATCAGAAAACTTGATTCAAAATTTCTGGCGCGAAAGACACTACTAGATAATGAAAACGAAAAAGAAAAATCAAACACCTCAGAAGGATCAGAATCAGAAAGTGAAGGTGATTCAACAGATACTCAAATAAAGTCAGCAATGAAGACGCTTTTTGCTGCATTTGGACCAAAACTAAAAATTACCAAAAAGTCAACCAGAAAACAAACGAGCAAGCCAACGTCTCAAAATCTACCCGCTCCCATCCTGACGACGAGAGCACCGACGCCTGAACCAAGAGAGCCCTGCAAATACCGCCCCACACCGCAGACCAATGCAAGCACCAACGCTCTCAAGAGAAGAAAAAGAACAACCGCCATCGTCAGGACCCCCAAGATCGAGCCGGAGACCGATTCATCTGAGGAGGAGCTGAACGAGCGAGCCGCAACGACGAGAACCTCTCACGACGACTCCAGGAACGAAATGAGCAACGCGCATGCGCGAGACTACGCAGACGGCCCGGGAAGACATGAGTTGCTGAAAGGACCCTGCAGACTCGTCGCGAGCATTCCCACGCCGTTTTGTAATTTCCAGCATTTACAAGACCACGGACTACCTCCGGTTGTAAGTAATGGACCCAATAATGTCGGAAACTTGCCCAGTGACTTCCCAAAGCTGAGAATAGATGGCATTAATTTACAAGAATGGTATCAGCAGCTCCAGGTTGTCTTTATGAAAGAAAACTTACTGTTTTTCATCACTAATCCCCCAAAAAGACCTTGGACTTTAAAGTTAGACTGCTTACACCATAGAGCATTTTTCTTATTAATTTCTAGTGTATCTCCTGCCATGTATCACAGCATTAAGCAAAATCTGACTGTCTCAGAAATTATTCAATGCATGTTCAATTTGTTTCACAGTGATAGTGTAGCTACTACCACAAGAATGTCTAAAGATTTCTTTTCTTCTAGGATAAAACCAGGGGTTTCCATAAGTGAACATTTAATATCTTTAAACAAAATAAGAGCTGAACTGCATTTAAGGGGGGAGGTGATTTCAGACCAAACAATGAAAAGTGTTATCATCAACTCACTTGACCCATCATGGAACAATTATATGTCACATTTAGACACAATCAATCTAGGATACTTATCCATAGAAAGTCTATCCAATAAGTTAATAGCTGAAGACAATTCAAGGAGGAGTCGCTCTAACAACCACATAGAACACAAACCATATAGAAAAGTAGCTTTCCAAGAAAGATATAATGAAACATTCAGATGCCACAATTGTGGATCCAGGGAACACAATAGAAGAGATTGTCCCAAAATTTCAAAAGAAAGACATAGGTCAGAACACAGAAACAAATACACCTATAGACAGTCTTCCATTGATAGACATAGATATAGAAGCCCACCAAATTACAAAGAGCATAGAGGGGGCAGAGATAATTCAAAGGACAGAAAATCTGGTTCACTGAATGGACTAAACAAGCAAGACAACACTAACATACAGCAAACTGAGGATAATAATTGGCTTATTGATTCTGGAGCAACCAATCATACCACTAATAATAAAAGTATATTATCTTCATTTATAGAAGATAAATTTGTAATAAAGGTAGCTAACCAAGAAAAGGTCCAAGTATTAGGTAGAGGGAATGTAACCTTACCTGGTCTAGGAAAAATAGAGGGGGTATTACTGATACCTGAGATACCTCATAACATACTAAGTGCCATAAAACTAAGCAGAGATTCTGATATTAATATTGTATTTTCAAAAGGAAAAGCAACTTTGGAGAAAAATAAAATAGATATAGGTACAGTAATGATTAAGGGAGGCCTACCTTATTTAATAACTAAGGAGAAATGGTTACACAACATTGATTCAAATATGGAAGATTGTATTGAACCAGATAATGGAAACATTAGCAACAGTGACAATGATGAATGTAAAATAGCTCATGATAACAAGGATGCACATAATGAAAAAAAACCAAAAATAGGTAAGCCAATTCATGATGAGTGTGCTCATGTCTTACATAGGAAGTTAGGACATGCCAGTTTTCCTGTAGTACAGAAAATGACTGAACACGCAGAAGGTGTTAAAATAAAAAATTGTGAAAACTATTTGGAATGCTCAGTATGTAAATCTACAAAACTAAAAACTAGTCCCAGGCCTAGAAAATCAACAAGGTCAACCAACAAAATTTTTGATTTAGTACACATGGACCTGGTTGGTCCACTAACTCCATCAATCATTTATAAAAAACGTTACTTCTTAACCATTGTGGACGACTATAGTCGCTATGGATTTGTTTACACATTAAAACACAAAGATGAAACCTTTCAGAAATTTAAAGAGTTTTACAAACGCGTAGAAACACAACACAATATCAAAATAAAACAAATAATGACAGATAGGGGATGTGAATTCATGTCTAAGGAATTCTCCCAATGGCTGAAGGACAAAGGAATGTTACATTACACATCTAGCCCATTTTCTGCGTTCCAGAACGGAATTATAGAGAGGAAGAACTCAACATTACAAACCATGATTAGATGCACATTGGAAGATGCTGGCTTAAGCAAACAATTCTGGTCAGAAGCCCTACAATATTCCAATTACACACAAAATAGAACTTGGTCCAGCATTGTAAATAAGACACCATATGAAGTGATGTATAATAGGAAACCAAAATTAGCACACATGCACATATTTGGAGTCACCGCAGATGTACACATACCTAAACAATTAAGAAGAAAGGGAGAAAATGTGTCTAGAAGACTTAGATTTATGGGATATGAGACAGGCACAAAAGGGTACAGATTCATTGATAATAATAACAAATTTATAGTTTCCAGAACAGCTGTGTTTCATGAACAGGCCAACTGGTCTAAAATACATCTTAATGAAATATTCCCAAGCAACAACACAGATACAAAATCCCAAGAGAAAAGAACTATAGAAAAGCAAAATGACAACAAACATAGAAACAAAACTAAAACATGGACAAACAGTCAACACAAAATAAAGACAGATACATTAACAAAAAAGGAAGCAAGATATTTGCATGACAATAATAGTAAACCTGAGAAAACAATTAGAAACACTAGAAACCAAATGCCAAACAAATACAAAGATTATATAATGCATATGGATGGAGAATCAACGACACCTAACACATATGAGGAAGTGTTAAAACTTCCTCCTAAAGAAAAAGAAAAGTGGGAATTAGCAATGACAAAAGAGATGGAAAGTTTACAAGGATTAAATGTATTTACACCTGCAATTGCACCAAAGGACAAAACAATTATTGGCACTAGGTGGATATATAAAATTAAAAATTTAGAGGGAGGCAATACTCTATACAAGGCTAGATTAGTTGCACAAGGTTATGCACAGAAATATCCAGAGGATTATACTGACACATACTCCCCCACAGTAAGAACTGAAAGTGTCAAAACGGCTCTAGTTGTAGCATCAGCACTCAATCTCGATGTATTCCAGTATGACATACAGACTGCGTATTTACACGCAAAATTAGATAAGGAAATATATGTAAGAGCACCTCACAGTCAATACACAAACAAGAATGAGATTTGGTTATTAAACAAAAGTTTATACGGGTTAAAACAATCTGGTAAACGATGGTATGATTGTTTAGTGAAAGTACTTAAAACTATGGAATTCAATGCTACTACTGCTGATAACTGTTTCTTTGTTAAAAAGGGTAATGATTACATAGAATTTGTATTGATCTATGTGGATGACATTTTATATATAGGTAAACATAAAGAAAGAAGAGAAACATTTGTAACAAAGTTAAATGAACATTTCTCATTGAAATCTTTAGGCAAAGTAAATAAGTATCTTGGTGTTCAAATTAGTAAAACTAGAAGGGGATTCAAGCTTTCTCAGAAAGATAAGATCATAGAACTCTTGAACAAATGTAATCTAAGTGATGCTAAACCCTGTGACACTCCAATGCAAACTGATTTCCTAAGAAATGCAGATGAATCATCCCCTGAATTCAAAGATAACACGTTCTATAGATCAATCATAGGTTCACTTCTTTACATTTCCAATTGGACAAGACCTGATATCGCTTTACCCCTCAATTTATTGTCCAGACATGTCAGCAAACCAACAATGTATCATTGGGAAGCTGTTAAAAGGATATTAAGATATTTAAAAAATACTTTAGATTTTTGTTTAATGTTAGAACCTAATAATGTCAAGGAGCCAAAACTCACATGTTATGCAGATGCAGATTGGGCTGGAGACATTTCATGCAGAAAAAGTACATCTGGTTACTTATTTCTCCTAAACGGTTGTCCAGTTTACTGGTACACTGGCAAACAAGATTTAGTGGCCACTTCAACGACAGAAGCGGAATATGTTTGTTTATCTAAAGCAGCAAATAACCTTGTATGGTTTAATTTCTGATGTTTGGAAAAAACCTGCCCTACCTTTTGTCATGCATGAAGACAATAAAGCGGCCATTGAAATATCTAGATCTGACGCCATTGGACAGAGATCTAGACATATAGATATAAAATTTAAACATGTGAGACAATTATCTCAAGATGGATTTATTAAAGCAGTGCATTGTGAGACATCAGAACAATTAGCTGACATATTGACAAAGCCTTTGCCATCTAAATAACATAAATACTTGACTTCCAAGTTATATGTATTATATTGTTCTGAATCTGAATGTAATAGGTGTAGCATATCGAATCGGCATTTAGAGGGGGATTTGTCACATGTAAATGCCTTATTCTCTAATATGTAAATAGTATATGAACGGGATATAAGGGGTTAATTTATTCTTCACTTCTTAATGTATTCATACTTCACCACTCCCATACCTAGCTCCACCCATTGTATATATAAGGAGCTGCACACACTCTCTTCCTCGCTTCTATCTGTGAATATTCAGTGAATATAGAATGCCTTATGTAAATAAAAAGAAATATATTTGAACTCTTAACTCTTATATAATTTATTGAGTCTGATCCTGAAAATATCGCAACAAATTTAATAAATTATCACGGTTAGTCACACAGTCATCTAGATATTTACACTGGATTTGGCATTTTTATCCACCACTTGAGTCCTTGAGATAAGCAGAAATGCTTATTTAATAATATTAAAGGTATCTTTGATAGGATGCAAGCAGTGCCATGTAAAGCTGCCTTTTGCAATGGACTGGTGGGGATTTTATTAGTACTGATGATGTTCAAGTGATGTTTCAGATATTTTGGGATTGCACCCAAGACACCTTTCACTATTGATATTATCTTTGCTTTCTTTTGCCACAGTCATTCTATTTCTATTTGCAGGTCTTTGTATTTTGTTAACTTCCAGTTCTTTGTATTCTATTCAGGGATGGCCTTCAAAAATTTTAGCAAGGGGTTCTCTGCCTGATTGCTGGGTGGGCGTGGCATGGTGGGCGTGGCCTAGTCGGCCTCCTGCACCACGGGAGGGGTGGAGTTTTTGCCCTCCCTGGGCTTTGGAGGCTTTTTTCGAGCCTCCGGGAGGACGAAATCAGTCTCCCCAGGTTCTGGAGGCCCTTTGGAGGCCCATTTCTGGCCTTCCCGAACTTCCAGTAGGCCCGTTTTTCACCATCCCAAAGCTTCCACATGCCCTGCACTTACCTGCATCCAAAGTGGGCCATGTGGGGACTCCTGGGAGGGTAGGGTAGGGGCGGATAGGTGGGGCCAGCCAGGAGTGGAATTTGGGGGTGCTCTGAACTGCACAGAATCTTAGTTAGAGGTTCTCCCAAACCCCCAGCAGCCCACCCCTGATTCAATTCTGTTCTCCAGAATATTACTCAGGTTCTTCAGAATACTACTCAGGTACTTCCACATCCACTACCCAGGCTTTCCTGTCTTTTTTTATCATCAGTTTTTAAGTCTGGGATGTTATGTGGCAGGTGCTTGTCTGTTTGAATTCCAAAGTCTCAGAGTACTTTAGCTTCTTCATTTTCTATTACTTTCTCAATTTTGTGGTCCCACCAGCTCTTACTTGCAGGTAACTGGTATTTCTTGCAGATCTTCCAAGGCACCATTGTTACTACTTTGTCATGCAGTTGTTTGTAGTCAGTCTGTGTGATCTTCTTGCAGCACCTACCATCTGGAATGAGCTCCCCCCGAAGATACGGAGGATCCCGGATCTGCGCTCCTTCTGCCGTGCTGTGAAGACCTTTTTATTCCATCAGGCGGGCTTGGCCTAATTTCTTCCCTTTTTAAATATGTAAATTTTAATCTGTTTTTAAATTATTGGGGTGTTTTAATCTGTCTGGGCCAAAATGATTTAATTTGATTTTATCTGGTTTTTAAATTTTTTGTATTTATGTATTTTATTGTTGGCTGTTCACCGCCCTGAGTCCTTCGGGAGTAGGGCGGTATACAAATCAAATAAACCTAAACCTAAACCTAAACCTAAATGAGGAGGTCCACTGTTTCTTCAGCTTCTTTGCAGAGGTGACATTTGCTATCTGTTGCTGTCTTCTCAATTCTGGCTTTTTCTGCATTTGTTTTTAAAGTTTGTTGTTGTTGTTGTTGTTGTTGTTATTATTATTATTATTATTATTATTATTATTATTATTATTATTATTATTACTGTTGGTATTATTGAAGTCAACAGCTATATGGGAACTTGAAGCCGATGGTTATCCATCTATATTTTAATTGTTCTTCTAGGTTAGGGCATGAAAAAGCCTGAAGGCTGACTGATCTATTTCAGAGCTCAGGGTAAAAGGCAGCATGAAGTCCTGGAGCAATTTCCAACTTTTTTCTTCATCTGGACTGTTTGCTGCCATCAAGTGGCTTTTAAATTTTTGCATCCTAAATATGGTAGTTCAGCTTAACAAGAACAAAAACTTCCCTTCTACTATTAAGTTATAAGCAAAGGAAGGAGTAAAACTAGAAGAGAAGCTTTGTGTAAAAAGTACTCAGTTCTTCATAACAAGATGAATTCCTGAACTGAACCAGCAGTCCTCTACTTGGCAACTGTATTTCTCTCCGCTATTATTTTGTGATTGTCTCAAGTCAGTGAATTGCAGAATTCTAATAAAAGCGATAACCTAGATCTCAGAGGAGGTGACATCTCAGGATGCTCAAGAGATTCGATTCTGACAGAGTCGATATAAGAGCAAACTCCCTATTGCAGATCATCATCAGCATCACCTAACATCTGTTATGTAATATGACTGATAGACCCTGAGGCTGTTTGTCATTGATCGGTGTATTCTCTGGGAAGGGCTGATAGGTCTTTTCTCCAGAAATGAGAATCATTGTTCAGGTCATGTATTGTAGCACTAGACCGCTAGAGCATGACAAATCTACAAGTTCACTGGGCTCTGTAGCCTCATCCAGTTAATGTGGCAATCTGTCCATGTTTGAGCTTCATGGCATAGTAGACCCAAATCTCCTCCCAACAGACTTTAGGTCACTGTCCACTGAAGTTAAGAATCAGGATGAATAACAGAAAGAAGAATTTCTAGTATTTGCAGTCTTTGAAGCCAAAATCCCAAATGTCTCTGTGTACCACTAGATTATGCTAATGTCTTCTGGACCATGAAGGTAGGGACAATGGACTTCAAGTTCATAGTTTTAGTCCACCAAAACAAAGAGGCATTCCAGAAAGATAATGATACTAGGGATTAGAAGATACAGAAAAACTGTTCTTCAAAAGTGTTTTGACCTTAGCTTATTTAACCTATTAACTGGGAAAGCCACTGTTTATAGATTAACATACAATCAATTGTATTGATAAAGTTGACCTGATCAAGCTGATCAGACAGGGATCTCCCTGGAGGTATACTTCAGCACAGTGGTGGGTTTTAAATTTTTTTACTACTGGTTCTGTGGGTGTGGCTTGGTGGGTGTGGCATTGCTTGGTGGGCGTGGCTTGGTGACCGTGGCAGGGGAAGGTTACTGCAGAATCCCCATTTCCTCCCGATCAGCTGGGACTTAGGAGACAGAGAATAGATGGGGATGGGGCCAGTCAGAATTTTTACTACTGGTTCTCTGAACTACTCAAAATTTTTGCTACCAGTTCTCCAGAACTGGTCAGAACCTGCTGAAACCCACCTCTGCTTCAGCAGGTCAGAGGCTTAATTAGGGTTAGTTCATTTTTTCCATTTCAGAAACATTTTAACATTTGAAAAGATAAGACTTTCATTAAAAAAAACTTAATTCATTGTCTTCCCTTGATTTTTTTCATCTCCTTTTTTCAGAATGAAGATGAATTTTGAAAATAACAGCAAAAATCCTTGAGTTCTATGACCAAACTTTATGTCTAATATTTTTTCTAAGTGCATATGTACATCTTCACAAAAAGGGTATTCTTCAATACCAAAAAGAACAAAGACAAGAAAAAGACAATAAAGTAGTTTCCAAATTGGCTAGTTTAGTGTTTGACATGCCTTACTCCTACTTAAAAAATAAAAAAACTATCACATATTATTTACAACTAAATTTTACCAAGGACCTATCTCTGACTGCTTGTTTTCTGGACTGGCAAGCTAATCTATTAGAAATGTAATGCATTGTTTGTGCAGTTTTAGTCATAGAATTATATATATTATCACTGTATCATATACTATGATAAAATATTTTTTTCTCACTTATGGAGTGGAGTGAAGTTTTGGAAGTAGAAATACCTTTACTCGAAACCATTCGGCACAGGTTTTTAGGAAAGCATTTCAACTGACATGATATTCCTAATGCTTAGAAGTGGGCCTAGCAGAATAGAATAGAATTTTTACTGGCCAAGTGTGATTGGACACACAAGGAATTTGTCTTGGTGCATATGCTCTCAGTGTACATAAAAGAAAAGATACATTCATCAAGAATCATAAGGTACAACACTTAATGATAGTTATAGGTTACAAATAAGCAATCAGGAAACAATATCAATATAAATCATAAGGATACCAGCAACAAGGTTACAGTCATACAGTCAGTCATAAGTAGATGAGTAATGGGAACGATGAGAAGACGAGAAGATTAATAGTAGTGCAGACTTAGTAAATAATTTGACAGTGTTGAGGGAATTATTTGTTTAGCAGAGTGATGGCGTTTGGGAAAAAAACTGTTCTTGTGTCTAGTTAGAATAGAATAGAATAACAAGAGTTGGAAGGGACCTTGGAGGTCTTCTAGCCCAACCCCCTGCTTAGGCAGGAAACCCTACACCACTTCAGACAAATGGTTATCCAACATCTTCTTAAAAACTTCCAGTGTTGGAGCATTCACAACTTCTGGAGGCAAGTTGTTCCACTGATTAATTGTTCTAACTGTCAGGAAATTTCTCCTTAGTTCTAAGTTGCTTCTCTCCTTGAATAGTTTCCACCCATTGTTCTGGTATGCAGTGCTCTATAGCGTCGTTTTGAGGGTAGGAGTTGAAACAGTTTATGTCCAGGATGTGAGGGATCTGTAAATATTTTCACAGCCCTCTTTTTGACTCATGCAGTATACAGGTCCTCAATGGAAGGCAGGTTAGTAGCAATTGTTTTTTCTGTAGTTTATTTTTTATTTATTATTTTTTATTAGTTCGATTTATATATGCCGCCTTTCTCCGGAGACTCAGGGCGGCTTACAATGCATTAAGCAATAGCCTTCATACTTTTGAATATACCTGCTTAATAGGGCTTTTTGGCCCCCTCTGAGCGGTGTTCTTTTTTATACAAAGTCAGTTTATTGCCCCCACAAACCGGGTCCTCATTTTACCTACCTCGAAAGGGTGGAAGGCTGAGTCAACCTTGAGCCTGGTGAGAATTGAACTCGCAGTAATTGCAGGCAGCTGGCAGCTAAATGCTACTTTAACAGCAGCAGTTTAGTCCTCTGCGCCACCAAGGCTCTTCTAATTCTAATTCTAGTTCTAATTATCCTCTGAAGTCTGTGTCTGTCTTGTTGGGTTGCAGAGCCAAACCAGACAGTTATAAAAGTGCAGATGACAGACTCAATAATTCCTCTGTATAATAAAGGCTAAATCTATAGTTTGGATGAAATTAATTAATTAATTCAGTTTGGGCCACTACCCAACTCCAAATGCCCTGGATGGCTCACAATATGAAGAAGATGAAAGACAACAGCTCAAAAACCAAGGAAAGAAATGTATTTAACTTTGCTTCAAGTTTTTTTCACAATAAGCTTTCACCTGGCCCTTGTAACATTGGTAGATCTTTCCCTTTTGGAATCTGCAGATAAAAGAAAAAGGTGGTAAAGAGGATAGTCTCTTCATTTGCTGGTGAAATGAGTTATGAACAAGCATAGAATGTGCTGAAACAGAGGCTTCCTGGTATATAGACTGATTGAGGTGAAATTCTGCAAATATGATGTTGGGATCTAGTTACACAATCCTTAGGTCACACAATATCTCAAATAGCTTACTTTCCCAAACATTCACCATTGTTGCATCAGTTGGAAACAACCAATAAGAGCTGCTCTAGTCCCACCTACTCTTGATTTCCTGACTTCAACTCTAACATAATGGTGGTGAAGTATAGCAGGTTTACTCACCTTGCAGCTCTTGTTGGACGTTGTCAGGCTCTAATATGAACATTACCTAAACATCATTTGACAAAGGATGATTAAACTCTATCTCACTTATGGCCTTCGAACAAATTGAAAAGACCGTTATGAAGACATGGGAAGGTAATATTGGAAGGGCATGTACCAAGGCTAGGAACAAGTGAGGCAAGATTCAGAAACAGACATGTAGCAGAAAGAGGATTTTTTAAAAAAGTGGGAGAAAAGTGGAGAGAATGAAACAGATTGAAAAGGAAGCCTAAAACTGCTGAAAAACTACAGACAGATTGACAATAGAGTTATGATTATAGAAAAGGCCAACTAAATATTGCAAGAAACCTGGAGTTTCTGCTCTATGCCACTTTTCTGGAAATGTTTGCTATGTATGATATGAGATCATTATCACTATCTCACCACGGGCAGTAGTAGTAATAGAAGGAGAAAGATATGGCAAGAAAGAGAAAAGGAAGGAATAAGGAGTACCAGCAGTACCTTCCCTTTTGTGATATTCCATCCTCAGGCTTAAATAAAGATTTTGATTTGGAAGCATGGGCACAAAAGATTTCTCCAGTAATAAATTGCTATTAAGACAACATTCAAATGTGCCATATTTAATACCTGCTCATCCTTTTACAACTTGATTGACAGGGAAAAATTAGGGTGGGGGTAGCTTGCAAATAATTCCTGAGCATCTGCAGAAGTTTCTGTGTATGTGTCCATTCATATGTATACAGTGGCGGGATGCTGCCAGTTTAACAACTGGTTCAGTGATCGCGCGCTTTGCGCGCGCACGCACCTAACACGCACTATACATGCATGCACAAATAATATTACAAATATTATCCTTCTGTATTACCACTTTAGAGTAACACAGCTGAGGTGTGGCAATCCACTCTGGCATGCCAATCAGCTGAGAAGATAAAGGTAAGTAAAGTGCAGGGGTAGGTGGGCAGGCTGACCTGAATCATCGGAGTGAACCAGTTCTCTTCCAGCTGATCGTCGGAGCCACCGGTTCGCCTGAACCAGTCCGAACTGGTAGAATCCCACCCCTGTATGTAGACTCAACAAGGAGATTACAGTGTTAATTTCTGAGTGGAAAAGTAGCAAATAAAGTGGTATTTAATCCTTTCCATACCTCCATGTTCCATCTATAACTTTCTCCATCATTTCTTTGTTACTTTAAGATGCTTCCATTGCAGGGAAAACATGGGTAAATAAGGATCCAGCTATTCTACTGTCATCTGCTGTTTTAATTTTCCCTGCCACTTGGAGACTAAATTTTTAGCAGAGATCTGAGCAATTTCCATTCTCAGGTATCAATAACCAAGCAAACAGCAGTAAGGATCTCCTCCTGCTCTTTGGGAAGCTTTCTCCAAAGTGCTTTGAGAAACAGTGGTGACTCACAGGGACGACCATATCTTGTTGACAATAGTGGTGATACACATACATATGCATTGCTTGTGTCAGTGTGATGGATGGTAAAAAGGGAGAAATATAATCACCCCCCCCCCATAGCTGTAATCAATGATTAGGTTTAAGTGTTCTGTCAATTCGGTGGAGTCAACTTAACCCTGTGCATGACTTGGTCAATCTTAGGTTAAATTGAATCCCCTGGAGTTCGGTTGTCTGGATCAATTAGTACTAGTAACTTAAGAGAACCAACAGGATTCCCTTGAAAGAACTGTGCTTCCAAGGATGCAGCTAGTTGCTTTCCTAGCTCAGTCTGTCTGGAATAAAAATAAATAGAGTTGGAGATTGGAATGCACTGGGAGACTTTCTATGCCAATTTTATTCAGAAGCTACCAGGAGAGGCCAAACCAAGAGAAATGCAAAGCAAGGAAGAGAAGTGGAGGGAGGGTGCTTTCAGAGCAGTCAAGGCCCCCCCAAAATGAGGCAGCCAGGAAATGTACATAGGGAGTCATGGTGGCCAAAGATGAGAAGAGAGGGTATGTGCCTCCATTGGCTTGAAATGATCCCACCCACCATGGATCATCTGACTTTGCCACCAGCGAAAGGGTGGTGAAACGCATCAGATTTTACACACTTTGCAACTGCTGTTTGAAGTTGTATGTCTTAAAGGGGAAGATATTAGTAGAATAGCTAAGGGTGACCTAAGGTTGCTTTATCATAAATTGAAGATGAGATGAAGGCAATATCATGGGGACATGATAAAGTAGAAAAAATGTCATAACAAGGCATACTTATACTGTGTTTGAGTGTAAGTGGACAAAAGTTCTTTTCAATCAAGGAAGTATTTCAGCTCACTCACAGGGGTGAGCTGGAAACGGATTTCTTTTTTTTCATTTTACATTGAAATAAAGGTCAAAAATAAAGGGTTGGATGAATGCAAACTTCTTGGCCCACTAATCTTCAACAATGTGGCCCATTATATTGTACTGCATTAACCATGTGGGGCTCTTAGGTGGAAAGTCCCTTTATCTCTCTCCCAACAAAGTTTAAGAATAATGCCCTCTAAACGTTCTGATCTTTATTAAAGTCCTAATTCTGAGAACAGTTCATATTAATCCTTGAAAGAATTAACATTTGTGTTACATTGTGTTTGACAGGGTTTTTTTCCCCACAGAAAAGAGTCATATTTCCTTCAAATTCATAATTTCTTCTTAAAACTACCCAAAAATTAAGTATTGTAAGAAACTTCCTTACATTAACCTCAAAATAATGATTGTTTATGTAGTACAGTAGTGCCAAGACAGATAGGGATATTTCTATATCCAATGATGGATGTCTACCCCAAGGAATTTACAGTCTTTAGCAAAAGAAAGGGAAGAGGGGTGAATATGACACTCTCTGCCCCCGGGAAGCTATGAATTTCATTTTGCTTGGAAACCAAAGAGAAAGAAAAAGGTGACCAGATTCTAAAGTAAAGGTAAAGGTTCCCCCCACACATATGTGTTAATCGTTCCCAACTCTAGGGAGCGGTGCTTATCTCCATTTCAAAGCCGAAGAGCCAGCTGTCCGAAGATGTCTCCGTGGTCATGTGGTCGGCATGACTAAATGCCAAAGGCGCACGGAACGCTGTTACCTTCCTACCAAAGGTGGTCCCTATTTTTCTACTTGCATTTTTTACGTGCTTTCAAACTGCTAGGTTGGCAGACGCTGGGACAAGTAACAGGAGCTCACCCCATTATGCGGCACTAGGGATTCGAACTGCTGAACTGCTGACCTTTCAATCAACAAATTCAACATCTTAGCCACTGAGCCACCACATCCAGATTCTAGTTCAAGCTATTCTCCTTGTCAAAGGTCAGAAACAAGAGAGATTCCATGAAGTCATTTCTGCAGCTAAAGGAAGGCACATGCCATTCTACAGTTTTGTTGCCCTTAAATTTGAAGCCTATTCCTCTTTAGCAAATTTGGTATGTTACACAAAAGTTGCAGCAAATTCATGAACTTGTATAGAATGCTAGTTAATGCACAAAATGTAAGACTTGGAAATGCTGGCAAAAAAGTGGTGGGAGCGTCTCATTTATTATGGAGGAGTGAAAGGTTTGTCGAAAAAAAGTGAGATTGCTTGTGTGTAAGAGGGTACTTCTGCCCATCATGTATCTGGAAGTGTGAATTGGGCATCTCCTGAAAAATTTAAGTTGAAGTGGGAATGTGGTCCTTAAGAAATGTATGTGGTAAAGCAAGAAGACACGGGAGTAAGAATGAATGGGTGTTGAATGAATGTGGATTGATTACAAAAATGAGTGAGTGGTATGAAAAAAATTGGACAAATAGAATGAATGAGAGTCATGTTGTTAAGCAAATATGTAAAGGAGGAGTGAGTGGGCTGAAATTAATGGGAAGGCCAAGGAAATGATGATTGGATGCAGTTGATGAGAGCCTCAGAAGCAGAGAAAAGTATGAAGAACAACAAATAGTGTATGCATATGGTGGAAGCAAGGTTGAACAAGTACATGAATGGTATAATTGTAAACTAGCTTTAATTATGTCTCGTTTTATTTTCCTTATTGCCTGCATTTATTTTCTTTGGCTGATTATTCCATATTCCATTTCTGTGATCTGCATAAAGTTGCTTATTCTTCCTTCAATTCCTATAATTTTTAATTTCATCCCTTGTCTTTCACGGCAGGAATAGATGTAGGTCTCCTGCAATATACTGCAATTATCGTGATAAAAGTCTGTTTGCAATCTGGCTTTCATTGGCAGATTAATAAATTTGAGGCACATAAGAATTCCACATGTAGAGAACGTCATGAAGTCCCACACTGCAGTAGCTTCATCTGCAGTGAATATATATTCTTATTTATAATTCAGGACTTTGCCTTAGCTTTGAAAGCATATCTCCTCTATTTTTCTTTTTACTTGTGTTCTTTATATCAAAAGTGGCGTGTGCCTCTTTTTTTATTATCATGAACCAATAAAATCATAGTTAAAAACCCATTTCTTGGCTACTTTCAGGTCACACTGAATTTTCTCCCAGCTTCTAGCCTTATCCCTCGTTTTTAACCTTTTGAAATTAGCCTTAATACATTGTATAAAGCACCACCATTTCTCTATTCAGGACAAGGGAGCTGAGAAGAAAGGAGAACTTTCTCAGAAATGGATTCCGTGTTCATATTTCAGAAGTGATAAAAGACACTTTAATTTTTAATTATTAAGTCTCTCCTGGAGAAGGGAGGGTAGATGGAATGGAAAAATGAAAAAAAAAAAGTCAACAGATATTCTGCTGAGATGTTTTACCATTCAAGGTAGCTGGAGAAGAAATGGAAATTGGCAAGGTGGCATGCCATACAGAGCGACAGTTGTACTTTTCCTTCTTTGTGCTCTGAAACATAAAGCTGCTGTCATGACAACAGTAATTCCAAAACTACAGGTGTGTGCGTGCGTGTGTACGTGTGTATATGTGATGTCAAAGCCTTACTGGAGTGCAATGGTACTATTGTTACAAGAATAGGAACAAAGCCTAGAGCCTCATAACTTGTGGACAGAAAGAAGAATGCATTGAATCAGTGGAAAGGTGGGTGGAGTAAGGAGGTAGGTGAATACATACAGAGTTGTGCTGTGTAGCAACTTACTCACTGCAGCAGGGAATGAGGTGGGGAATCTGATTATGTTGAGGGCTAAGGGAGCTGATTAGATGCCAGGCAGACCTGATGGATGCTTTATTAGATCCAAATGATTAATCTATCGGTGATCTAGTGGAGTTATGGAACAATAACAGAACTTTGTGGGCACATGATAATCGTTCTATGCCTTTTCAGAGCCATCATGCTCCATGTGTTGTGTATTTTTTTAAATATTTTTTTTTATTTATTTTCCATTTAAACAAAAATATAAACATTTCATCTCTCCTTAAGCAGTGTGTCATTTGGGTACAAATATTTCTGTGCAACATCCTTCCACATATTATATACATTGAACCAGGGGTGAAATCTACTTACTTTAATTACCGGTTCAGAAGCGCATGCCCTGCATGGGTCACATGCGCACGCAGACCTTCTGTGCATGCGCAGAAGGTAAAAGACACATTACTTCCTGGTTAAAACCAGGAAGTAATGACATCCAGGCGGGTGGGCAGAGCTCCGCTCGACAATCGCTACCGTATCACTGAACCACTGGCCAAGATCGCTACTGGATCAGGCAATCCGGTCCGATCCGGGAGCATTTCACCCCTGCATTGAACAATTATACCTTCATTTCCTTCATAACGTATCTTCTAATAAAAATACAATAATAACATTACACATAGTTATTCTCATCATACTCATATTATCAATTGCCATTTTATTTTTATCTCTATCTTAATATATTTTTTATTCTTATTGTCTTCTCCCTTTATTTCCAATTTCCTTTTTTCCCCTCTAACCATTGATACAATGCTTCCCATGTCACATAATAATCAGTTTGTTCTCTCTCTTTAATTGCTAGTGTTAGTCTATTCATTTCTGCACATTCTAATATTTTCCTAATCACCTTCTCTTCAGTAGGAATCTCTTCACTTTTCCAATATTACGCAAATACAATTCTAGCTGCTGTTAATACATGAATAATTAAATATATATTTTCTTTGTTATAAGTTTCAGGTAAGATCCGCAACAAGAATATTTGTGATTTAAACTCAATACGTTGATTTATCATCTTTTCCAACCATATCTTTATATTTGTCCAATACTTCTTTGCTTCTTCACATGTCCATCACATATGATAATAAGATCCAGGTATCTGGTGGCACTTCCAACATTTAGCTGATTTGTCTTTAAACATCTTTGCCAACCTCACCGGTGGAAGATGCCATCTATAAAACATCTTATATAAATTCTCTTTAGATGCAGTTGACATCGTTAATTTATAATTCCTATCCCACATGTGTTGTGTATTGTGTATGCTCCACATATCGTGGCTGATAAAACGTAAGTCCAAGATGGCTTGAATAATTGTGGCAGAAATTTATGGATGAATCCATTGGACACAGTATCAATATCATCATGAATCACATTCTGTGGCTATTGGAGAGAAGAGGAAAATGAATTTATTTTTATTTATTTATCTATCACATTTAGAAACTGCCCACCTCCCTCGGAGAGTAGTATAAAGAATTAATCAATGAACACCTTTTGCAGTTGTTGGGAAGATGATGTGGCCCATTGGCACCTTAGTAACATTTGAGCTTTGCTGTAAGCAACTTTTACAGTTCTTCACAAATAAATTCACTCAGATTCACACTGAACTTGGTGTCAAAATACGTATTAGGTATCCAGGACACCATGCAATAGTGTATGTTTGAATCACACAATAGTGTGTGTGTGTGTGTGTGTGTGTGTGTGTGTGTGTGTGTTTGAATCAGCTTTTCTCCCAAAGAAGTAGGGCCTTGGAGTTGTTCACACTATTATTTGCCCTTTAGATCTTGTATTGGCTTGGCTTCTAAAGGCTGCTAAAGTTTTCACTCTGACAATTATTTTTGAGATAATCAACACATCTTTTCAGCAGGTGGAGTTTCCCAAGGCTTAATTTAAAATGTTCATATTAGTGTACGAAGCCTAAAAGGATTTAGGCCTAAATTATCAGCAAAATCTCTAATACTCCATGATCTCAATGCAACAACTGGATAGTTTAACATCAACTCCTGCACTTTTTTGTAAGGTTGGTATTCATATTGTGGAATAATGTGTTGTTGAATTTGAATCTGTCCCCTTCTTATTAAACCTTGGGAGTGGGTTTAAAACCTTAACGTATTTAGAGAGACTTCCGGTTGGCGCTGCGGCGAGCGGATGGGAAAATAGCGGGGCTCTTTGGAGCCCCACGAAAACCCCGTCTTTTAAGCCACCGCCGGCAGGTCTGTGGACCTACCCTGTCCTGGAGGGACAGGGGATTAGAGAGGGACCCCTTGGACAGCTGAGAGGAACGGGAAGGTTCCTCAGGGCCGGGGGATTGCCCTCTGCACCTGCGGTGGTGGGAGAGGCAGCCATGGTGGCTGCCCCAAAGCTTCGGCAGCCAGGACAAGCAAAGTGCAGGAGGAGACACAGGAGCAAGATGTTTGAATGCCGGGTGAGAAGGATAAGCCCAGGCGAGAACAGTCTTCAAACATTTAACTACTAATAATGCCCTGGCTCTAACAGCGGCTAAGAACTATTTGGGCAAAGAATTTAAACAATTAACAAGGAGACCCATTAAAGGACAATAGCACCAATTGACTGTTTTGGATGGATTTAAAATTTGATATTTTCTTGGTGTTTCATGAGAATGGATTAGCTTGGAAGGGGAAGAAGGAAAAGAGGAAACAAGCAGAATGTTTTTTTAAAGCTATGAGAATAACAAGCAGAGGAAGTTAAAATGGCTGAGAGAGTGAAAGTACAAATTGCAACTGTGGAAAGTTTGCTGTTTAAAGAAGAAACTTTGTCTCTTGCTTCCAGAATTGGATTATTTTGAGGAAAAATTAAGGAGGCTTGATTTTAGATATACTTAAACTGTCTTTGGACTACTTATGGATAGTTGGAAAGAAGAAATTAATTGGAACAATTAAAATAGCTGATTAATGGTGTTCTAACATAAGGGAAGGGTGGAGCCCCACAAGAAGACATGATGATACCATATATGGAATACAAAAGAACTAAATCCTTTAGTCTTTATAACTTTATTGATATTGGAACTGAAAAGAAAGAAAAGAAAGAAAGTTTGGACAGATTGGAGAAAGAAAACTAGAATATACTGGGTAGCAAGATGAGAAAAGTACCACAGTTTGATTAAAATGGATGTAAATACTTTTTATTTTTTTATTTATTTTATTATATTTCTATACCGCCCTTCTCCTGCGGGACTCAGGGCGGTGTACACCCAGGATAAAACATAGCATATAAAATTTAAAAACATTTTAAAAAACAATTAAATAATTTTGGCCCGAATTTAAAACAACCCAATTAAAACCGAATTTCGATTAAAAACTGAGAGGATGGGATCAAGCCAGCCCAGCTAGATGGAACAAGTGTGTCTTCAGGGCCCGATCAATTACTTTCTATGTAATTGATGTCTAAATAATGTAAGTAGGAGCGTTCCTCCTGCTTCTTTCTCTCTCTTTTCTACTTTTTCTTTCCTTTTTAAAATATACTCTTACTATATTCCTCTCTTTTTGTTTTCCTTTTTTCCCTTTCTCTTTTTGAATCTTTCATTTTGATTTTTTCTGCTATACTTTTATTCCTTTTTTCTTCTCCCTTTCTCTTTCCTACTTTTACCTTTCATTACTATTATTAAGAGAAGTGATTTTCAAGGTGGGGAAAATGTGATTATAGAAAAACTATAAGAAATATGAAGATTATGAATGAATTTTCGATTATTAATAAGAATTGTTGATAGATTCAACGACTACAGAAAATTGTTTCTTTAAAATGGTTTAAAATATTGTTCTTTATAGAAAATAAGAAAACGTGAATGAAGCTTTGAATATTACCAAGAATTGTTTATAGACTTTAAGACTATTTTAAAGTGAGAAATGTCATTATAGAAAAACTACAAAAAATGTGGATATTTTGAAAGAATTTCTTTAAAAAAATATTAATAAGCGTTCCAATGGTTACAGAAAATGGATTTGAAAGTGATTTAAAATGTTGTTTTTCCTACAGTAAATAAGAGAATGGGAATGAATTTTTGAATATTAATAAGACTTGTTTATAGATTTTATAACTATGGTAAATGGGTTTTAAAAATGGTTTAAAATGTTGTTTTACATAGAAAAACAAGAAACAAATAAGAAATGGGAGAAATTTAAAGAAAATTAATAGTTCAGGAGAGAGTAGGAGAGAAGACATATACTAAAACGCATTATTAGTTTAAATTGGCAAAGAAGTATGATTTTGGGGATCAGATGATTAAAGCTAAATTGTGAATTAGTCAAATATAAGGTTAGGAGCGGAGGAAAGCATTTCTGGAGAACAGCTGATTAGGAGGAGCGGAGGAGGCAATGCTGGAGAGCAGTGAGAGCCAAACTGTGAACCAGTCAAATGTAGGGTAAGGAGTGGAGGAAAGCATTCCTGGAAGACAGCTAATTAAGCTGTGAACCAGCCAAAAATAAACTTAGGAGGAGTGGAGGAGACAATGCTGGGGACCAGTTAAAGCTAAACTGTGAACCAGCGAAAAATAGGTTAGGAGTGGAGGAAAGCATCCCTGGAAAACAGCAAATTATGCTGTGAACCAACTAAAAATAAACTTAGGAGGAGAGGAGGAGACAATACTGGGGAGCAATTAAAGCTAAACTGTGAACCAGCGAAAAATAGGTTAGGAGTGGAGGGAAGCATCCCTGGAAAACAGCTGAAAAGCTGTTATCCAGCCAAAAATAAACCTAGGAGGAGTGAAGAAGAAAATGTTGGAAAGCAGTTAAAACTAAACTGTGATCCAGCCAACAAATGAGGTTAAGAATGGAGGAAGCATCCCTGGAAACCAGCTAATTAAGCTGCAATCCAGCTAAAAATAAACCTAGGAGGAGTGAAGGAGATATTTTTGAAGAACAGTTACTGATTTTGAAATGTTCTTAAGAGAGGAATAAAATACTTTATGTTGATTATTAGATGTGAGTTAAACGAAACATTGACTTGATTTGGGTCTTTGAAGTAAGGAAAATATATGAAATACTGATTGTTAAAATGATAAATGATTATTATAAAGAGCTGTTTAGATTTGAAGTTTAAGATTTAGGGTGATTACATAATAAAATATTAAATGTTAGAATAAGATGTTAGATTGAATGATAAAAATTGGGTTTAGATTTGTTCTTTTTTTCTTTTTTCTTTTTCCTTTAAGATGTTAACTGATGAAATTTGGAATTTATACTTATTTTATACCGGATCAAACCCTTGCTCTAAAAAGATGCTGGTTTATGTTTTATGTTTAAAAATAAATAAAAAATTTTTCAAAAAAAACAAAACAAAAACCCAAAACCTTAACGTATTTAGAAGTTTTAACATTCTACATGTCCTACACACTTTCCTGCCAGCAAGCCGCTGCTATTGCAATGAGAGCTGATAGGCAGGCAGGCAAGCAGGCAGAATATTCTAGAATATTTATCATGAATATATAGAATACATCAATAGCCAACCACTCTGCACCATTTGTTACCACAGTAACCAATGATCAAACATCAGATTGGCAGCTAAAAATGAAAATCACTGCAACCAGTGGTTAATTATGGCACAGCAGCGACCACATGCAACAAGTGGGAATGATAGTTTGTTTATCCAACACCAAAAAAAATTAAGATTAATCTTCCCCTTCCAAATAAATCTCTTGCTGGCTCCCTTGAACCTGGCAAGTTGTTCTGCCTTCTATTTCATTCTTCCTATTTTAAGCAATACTTTTTCGATGCAATTTTGTAATTTTCCCTTCTCCCTTGATGCATGACACACTTTATAGATTGCCTCAATGCAGTCATAAAAATTATGCTTGGAATCTTTAAATTGGAAGAGGATTGAGACTTTTACTTGTCCCATTTTTAGCAGCTTCATTGGATTCTATTATATTTTAATAGAAATGTTTAAAAATAGACTTACTGTTTTCAGTGATTATCTCTACTATCTGGGAATGGAATAATTTAGTATATGCATAAATGAATTGCTCTTTTTCTTCATCAGGAAGAGTTAGAAAGCGAGGTTGAGTAATGTCAATTTTATATTCCTGGGTCCAAAATGAATCTTCTTTCTGGTCCCTTGGAAAGAAAGAAAACATATGCTACTCTATGTATTTCTATCTCATATGCCACTGGCTATCCACTCCTTTGGGAATATTTTTCTCCAGGGAGTATTCTTTGTTCATATGAGGAGGTCTTGAATGAATTCAGGGTCTAATAATAAGGACCCACTCCTGGCATACATTCTTCAATATATATATAGAAAAACAGGTCACAATTAATCGTTATTTTCTCTCCCTTTTATTTAGGCAGAATTCTATAGATCTTCTCCAGTGTCAAGCTTAGAGTTCTTCCTTTCAAACTCTAGCCCAATTTTAGAATACAAATGCTGTACATATACAATATAGAAAGGTATTGCCAAAAACTAAACCAGTTTGTTTGTATTATTTTTAATGAAAATTCAAATAACAAGATAGAGCATTGTGGTTGGAGGATCAATTCAAAGATTTGACTAGCTGGTATAGTGTGACAAATGTCCCATCATCCTCTCTCCATCAAAGTGCACAATATCCAAAAGTAGTCAAATTATTTTGACACCTGAAGCAGAAGATCTTCAAACTGGTAGTAGAAACATTAAAAAAAATGTAATTCTATCACAATACCCACTGGCAGTTGACTCATTCTACTCAATCCTTTTTAACATCTACATGTTAACTCCCAGGAATGGTTATCTGATGGCTTGTGGTGTCATCATCATCAACAACAGGGTGATGATATCCAATTAAGTGTCTCCAACCCCAGTCAATTACTTAGTAACAGAAGACATGAATAAGGATCTGTTTTATTGATATGATCTGGAAGGGAGACAAAAGGCTGAAGCAGAACCCAAGCAACTTAGAGTTGCTGTGTACATTGGGGTTCTTCGTTGATGCCAAACTTTGTATGGGTAAACCATGCCTGTTTAGAAGCAGGTCCACGATTTGGGAGTTCTCCTAGACTCATGGAACCTGTTTAAGCAGCAGATAGAAGCTGTGGCTAGAAGAACCTTTGACCAGCTTTAATTGATGCATCACTTGCCAACTTATCTGGTGCAGGAAGAGCTGATTAGAGTAACTTGTGTCCTCCATATTAAACTACTTCAGTGCATTTTACATGGGACTGCCTTTAAAGATTGTACAGAAGCTACAAGTAGTCCAAAATGCTGTGGCCCACGTGTTAACTGGCATACAAGGCTGTGTGTATGTTTGTATGAGTGTGTGTGTGTGCGCGCACACACACACACACACACATATACACATACATACATATACACACCAATACTACTGTGCCTCTATTTGTCATTTGTGTTCCTTATATAATTTAAAGTGCTGTTTTTAATCTATAAAATCCATTAATGATTGGCAACTGGGTATATTCAGGGCAACCTCCTCCTCAATGAATAAGGCCAACCTAGTAGATTGTTCAGGGAGAAATTGTTTACAGTCCCAGGCTTCTGGCAGTTGAGGAAACTCAAAACGCGGGGATGGAGCATTGCTTTGGAATAATCTCATGGTGAAGATCGGACTGCCTTCTATCAATAATATATACAGTATAATGTCAAGGATCTTGACAGACTTGAACATTGGGCGCTATCTAACAAAATGAAATTCAACAGTGAAAAAACTAAGGTTCTACATTTAGGCAAGAAAAACAAAATGCACAGGTACAGTATAGGTGGTACCTTGTCCAATAGTAGTAACTGTGAGAGGGATCTTGGAGTCCTAGTGGACAATCATTTAAATATGAGCCAGCCGTGTGCTGCAGCTCCCAAAAAAGCCAACACAGTTCTAGGCTGCATAAACACAGGGCGAGAATCAAGATCACATGAAGTGTTAATACCACTTTATAATGCCTTGGTAAGGTCACACTTGAAATATTACATTCACTTTTAGTCACCACGATGTAAAAAAGATGTGGAGACTCTAGAAAGAGTGCAGAGAAGAGGAACAAAGATGATTAGGGGACTGGAGGCTAAAACATATGAAGAACTGGGTATGTCTAGTTTAATGAAAAGAAGGACTAGGGGAGACATGATAGCAGTGTTCCAATATCTGGAACTTTGTGGGGCTGCCACAAAGCAGAGCGGGTCAAGCTATTCTCCAAAGCACCTGAGAGTAGAACAAGAAACAATGGGGGGGAAACTAATCAAGGAGAGAAGCAACTTAGAACTAAGGAGAAATTTCCTGACAATTAGAACAATTAATCAGTGGAACAACTTGCCTCCAGAAGTTGTGAATGCTCCAACACTGGAAGTTTTTAAGAAGATGTTGGATAACTATTTGTCTGAAGTGTATAGGGTTTCCTGCCTAAGCAGGAGGTTGGACTAGAAGACCTCCAAGGTCCCTTCCAACTCTGTTATTCTAAATTCTATTATTTTTCTTGTTGAACCATGTGAGGATTTTTTAATTTAGTTATTTAGTGGTAAATTTTATTTGCATCATGGAGCCACTGAGAATTGCCAGACTGTGATAAAACAAAGTCTAACTTAGGCTAAATAAATAAAATTAACAGAAGCCTGAGATTTCTTTTCCCCAGACTTCTCCTTTATTGACTGTGCCCTGCTCTCAACTGTCTATTCTGTTTTTAGTTTGGTAACTCAAGTTGGAGAATTACTAGTTGCCTTTCAAATTCTTTACCAAAACCTATTTTTAATTATTTCGTTGCCATTTATATTCAATAGACAAGCGCTAGGGAAAGCGCTTAACTGATTCACTTCTGCATCTGACTCTCTGGCTATTTTTGCAATAGCTAAACAGATTTTGGGGTGGAACAAAGATAAATTTAAAAGGATTGAGAATTGGTAGGAAAGAATTACAGATTGCTTTGACCTATTGATTTATTCCTGAAGGTGTTTACATTTCAAAGAGATGTATAGTTCCACTCAATAAAAAAAAAAAAGCAATGTAGTTCTAGCCCCATTCAATTAGGTGAAGATGTGTTAAAAGAGCCAGTACAGAAAGGGGCAGTGGGGGCTTAACACTGCTCCCTTCCCCATTTCGTGCAACTTCCCTACTTATAATGGCTTTGTGCTGAACATGGGCCTTTGAACTAGTGCCAGACAGAGGCAACCTCATGCGTTTATTCCTGCCAATTTTCATTCACTTTCATGAAAAATAGTTTACTTTCAACTTATTTCAAAGGAGAAGAGAATTTCAGAAAAAATCCTACTGGCTGGCTGCTGTTATGGTGTTTATTTAGTTGCAGGGTGGCCAAAGGATGTGCAAACTTTGCTTGTGTTTTGCTTTCACTGGACTCATTCTCTTCTCTCTCCAACTGCATCACAAATATCCCCAGGAACTATTTTTTGTATGACATGTCCTCATGGTGTTACTTCATCGACCTTCCCCCCAGCTCACAGCTGACATAGCTTAGAGTTGTCTTTTTAGTTGTTCCCCTTTGAAAGTAGCAGTTTTTCCTCTCTTCCAGACACAATTTTTGCGGTGGTTGAGAGAATTACAAAGTACTCTAAGAGGAACCAAAAGTACAAGTTCTTTGGCAATGAGAATGGGTTTTTGCAAAATATCGCAGGAGCAGAATAGATTGTACATTCCTTCACTTTTATCAGGAAATAGGGAGAAACTTCTTCCCTGTGTCAAGAAGCTGTTGGGAAGTGGATCAAAAGTATCAAGAAAACCTCACTATTATTCACTAATAAAGGGGGTTCAAATGCATTTAGCCAGTTTCCAGAGTTCTGCAAACTAATCTTTCTTTTCCTTGCAGTAAATCTATTAATAAGACTCATTCAGAATCTGCATTTCTTGGTAACGAGCAGCCATTAAGGGCTTAGCAGGATTTTTTTGTGCTGTGGCTGCTAAATTTAGTTTATTAATAAAACTCATATTCTGCCACCGTCTCAGAAGTCTATAGCTTACAGAGTAAGAATGTGAGTGCTCTGCTGCATTCATCGGGGAGCTGTGAAATGAAACATGGAGCCTTTTGTAAATTTATCAGCAGATCACTGCATTGTGTAAACAGTCCTGAACTCCATATGTGTTGTGGACTGAAAGCTGAATCAACTGGCAGAAATCTATTATGCATTGTGCCTTTCCTAGTTTTGGAATACACCTACCATCTGTCAGCATTAAAGGTCTACTTTGCTAGCCAATATTACTCATGACAGCACATCAGGGAGCTGCATCCAAAGGAACGTTGTTCTGTAGCAACTCTAGGCAGAAACTCATTTATACATTTGAAGATTACTTGCCTTGAGTGCAACTAGTACCCAACATGAGACAGAACTAATACCATTCTATTCCCAATTGGAAGAAGGGGAGCATGAGGTAGTGCTTCTTTGGAAAAAGAATAACTTCTACAAGATAGGTAGCAACCTACCAGTGGTGGGTTGCTACCGGTTCGCCTCGGTTTGGGTGAGCTGGTAGTGGCGATGGTGAGTGAGAGTGAACCGGTTCACTCCACCATCAGCTGGGCCCTCCTGCCCGCCCCTGCGCTATACCTACCTATATTTGTTCATTTTTAGCCCAGCTGATAGGAGCTGCAGAGCGGATTGCCGCACCTCAGCTGTTCTGAAATGCAATGTGCTTGCACGGAGCGCACATTTGGCACGTGTGCAAGCAAAGCGAGTACGTGCATGCAAAGTGTGTGCGCGAAGCGAACCGGTAGTAACACCAGTTGAAACCCACCACTGGTGCCCACCCTCCTATTGTAGAAGCACCAAAGCAGAAGCCATGGTGAATTGCTTATGGCTGATTAGTATAGTAAGAGCCACAGTGGCGCAGTGGTTAGAATGCAGTACTGCAGGCTACTTCTGCTGATCACCAGCTGCCAGGAGTTTGGTAGTTTGGGTCTCACCGGCTCAAGGTTGACTCAGACTTATATCCTTCTGAGGTCAGTAAAATGAGGACCCAGATTGTTGGGGGCAGTATGCTGACTTTGTAAACTGCTTAGAGAGGGCTGTAAAGCACTGTGAAGTGGTATATAAGTCTCAGTGTTATTGCTATACTGCTAAAATTATATTTCTGAGTGTGTGTCATCATGCTCCTAATTGCAGGAAATGTAGAGGATACTCTGTAAGGAGATGAAGGGTAGAACCACTGAAGCCAGAAAGAATGGCAAAGTAGACATCAACATACCTACTTGCATCCATTCTACCCATAGATAGAATATGGTGGTCCATTGAAGGTGTGCCATGCTATAGCACTGGCTGTTGTCAGTTGTCTAGGACCATGTCTGCTCTGTCTATCATAAACACCAGGAATCAAGCATCTGCAGGTAGCATGGCTGTATTTTATTCAATTACCTCTAGTATGGAACAGTCCTACTTTCAGGGGCCAATTTTCAATGGAGAGAAAGCAGAGTAATATGTGGGGGATGTCTGAACCATCAAGGGACCCTGGATGTAATGTATACAATATCCTCCCTTGGTTGCTGAAACTGTTGTCTAAGTAATAGATGCAGGACTCTACCTCCCACACAAACAGTCTGAGGTTCCTACATGACTATCTCTTCCTGGAATGACTTTGTAACAAGGGTTGGACCAGGGGTGAAATCCAGCAGGTTCTGACAGGTTCTGGAGAATTGGCAGCAGAAATTTTGAGTAGTTCAGAGAACCGGTAGTGAAAAATTTGAGTAGTTTGGAGAACGGGCAAATGCCACCTCTGGCTGACACCAGAGTGGGGTGGGAATGGAGATTTTGCAATATCCTCCCCCCAGGAATGGGAAGGGAATGGGGATTTTGCAGTAGCCTTTCCCTGGAGTGGGGTGGGAATGGAGATTTTGCCGTATCCTTCCCCTGCCATGCCCACCAAGCCACACCATACCTACCAAGCCAAGCCCACAGAATTTGAATTTCACCCCTGGGTTGGACCTTCCCTTGACCAGGTTTTTTTCACACCTGGCCTTTGACTTGGAGAATACTTTGACATTCTGTCTCATTTGATGTCCAAAATGCTGCAGAGTTTGTTCTGTTACTGTAGAAATAAAGATGAAGGAAATTAACTACACAACTGAAAACTAATTAAGTATAAAGATTTCACAAAAGCCTAAAGATTTCACAACAATCTTGTTGGAAGCCCTATTTGCATTCTGTACTAAGTTACTGCAGCTGCCCCAAGGGAGTTTTCCATCCATATGTCTTTCGCAGGTCTCATTAACAATCTAAGATAGCTGCTGTGATTATGACTAATTCTGTCAAGGCTTTGGTAGGATCCAAAGTTCACTCTCTTCAGGTTGATCATTAACCAAATCATAATAGTCTTCAGAAAGGGATAATACACACATCTGAGGAGCAACCAGTTGCTCATGCCTGCTGTACTACAGGCAATACAAAAACCATATGTCACAACAATTAAGGATAGAAATAGCTCTATATCATGGGTGTCAAACTTGTAGCGTCACATTGCCATCACACGGCGTATCATTGTCTTTTTAAATTTGGGGCCAAACAGAGATATTTCTTTTAATTGTTTTTAATGTTTGTATTATATGTTTTTATCTGGCTGTACACTGCCCTGAGTCCTCAGGGAGAAGGGCGGTATATAAATTTGAAATAAAATAAAATAAATAAAAATAAATGACGTTTTCTTCCCTTCGCGGAGCTGGGGTGGGTGTGGCCTTTGTGTGACACATCTGGCCTGTGGGCCGCCAGTTTGACACCCCTGTTCTACATCATTGTAGAGGTTACCTACTAAGCCTCAGAAGATAGAATGAAATACACTAGGTGTTTGATAGATGAACTTGATTAAAAGTGGTTGCAGCACATAATAGATATGCATGTGAATGAGTTTTGTGTGTGTGTAGATAAAAGATAGATAGATAGATAGATAGATAGATAGATAGATAGATAGATAGATAGATAGATAGATGCAGTGGTGGGATTCAGCCAGTTTGCACCACTTCGGGAGAAATGGTTGTTAACTTTCTGAGCAGTTTGGCAAACTGGTTGTTGGAAGAAATCATTAGGGCAGAGAACCTGTTGTTAAATTACTTTTTTTAAAAAAAAATATTTATTAAATATTTACAATTAAATTAACACACAATAATGGTTGAAAAGCAATATAGGAAGTGAAACATAGAAACACCTAAACACAGGACTAAAACCAAACAACAAACAAGACTAACCGAGAGTTAAGCTCACTCTCCAATTAATATTAACTAATATCATCCTAGCCAAACATTTCAATGCAATCAGGTTCTTTTTACTAACTACAAAACAGTTGGTCTGTTTTTATCAAAATTATAAAGTTATAAAGCCTAGTTAATATCTAGTTGATCTAATTAGACGATCTTATCACCCTTCTCCTAAGTTTAACCTTCTTTTGAGCCAAACAAATCTGTCCCAACTTCTATTATATACTGAATCTTTCTTGTCTTTTAAGATATACGTTAGCCTGTCCATCTCAGCACATCGAAGAATCTTGTTTATTATCAGATGGTCAGGGGGCGTGTCTGCATCTTTCCACAGTTGAGCAAATGCCATTCTCACCGCTGTTGAGACATGAGTAATTAAATTACTTGAATCACACCACTGGATGGATGGATGATAGATAGATAGATAGATAGATAGATAGATAGATAGATAGATAGATAGATAGATAGATAGATGATAGATAGATAGATAGATAGATACCTTTTGTGAGTAAAGCACATAGATACCATTTTTTTATGTAACTCTTCTTAATTTTAATTCTTTTTATCTATATTTTTATCATTTAAAAGCCTCCCGGAGTTGCCTTATTGTTGAAATGGATGACATATAACTTTAATCAAATAAATAAATATCTTATAATTGCATTTGCTTATAGCCATCTTTTGTTGTCCTGATTGATGCAATATGGCTTATGAAATCTTTGGGACATGGAATCTTTCCTTTTGTAAGTTTAAGTGATTGTTTAAAGAATCATATACATTGATAAATATCAATAGTATTAATTTAGCACAAAAGTATCACACAAGGAAAAAAAATGAAGGCAGCAGAGAATTCATATGCCTAGTTTTTCAATGTAGTAAAAATGCAATTTACAAATGATTCCAAGAATAAAACAATGCAAACTGTTCTCTAAGAAGTAAGGCTCATTTTAGAGGAAAAAGAAGGTATGCTTGGATTTGGTAAATTAATATTTTTATAGTAACATCTCCAGTCCCTCTTCATAAAAAAATTCAAGATAGTTTGTTTCCAATCTTTATGAAAACTGATTCTGTACATCCAATGCTGTGTTGCCTCATCACTTTCCCCACTTATATCTCTGCTACAATGGTGCTATTAAGATAAATGATTGGTATTTCCCTTTTCTGAAATCTATCAGTAATTTCTACCTCAGTAATGTTTAATTTAGAGAATAATGCATATGCTTTTATCATTATAACATATAATATATGCTATGTTGTCTTTTAGACAATCTAAAGAGCTTTGTGTGCATGTGTGATTTTAGTTTTGCAGCCTTTTATCCTATAATAAACGAACAGGAGAAAGAAGAATAAAAATATATAGAGGTGGGGAGAGAGAGCACGAAATTGGGTAAAGAATCAACATAACATTAAGCTATCTCTTTTTCTTTTCTTCTGATCACTTCTCTTTGCTACTTCATAGACAATTATTACTTTTAAGAGTAAACACAATAGTACCAGGAAATGCATTTCTCCTTCTATTCCATGTAAAATGCTAAAAGCTGGAAGAGCTGGATGTAAAATTAAATAAAAACCAACACAGATTTCTTCTGCATTCAGGTTTTGTTCTGTCAACCCAGTTTATTGCACTTAGCTGCCGCTAAGAAGAACACCATTACTTTTATCAATGTGTTGTTGGTAATGGACCTGAGGTAAATGTGCTTTATGGAAATAGAACAAAGCATTCGAAGTACAACATATAAGCCTGGTTACCTTGCCATCCACTGGAATACAAATAGAAAGTAGCTACTCTTGGGCTTCGTACTAAGTAAATAAGAAATCTGATGAAGCAGGCCATGCAATCTGTCATTTTATCCATTTTTTATTGGACAGGGAATATCCACTAGGAGGTGTTTTTTTTTCCACCTGAAAACTCTGATTTGTCAGAAAAAGACATTTCTACAAAAAAATGCCATGTCCACCAAACCTCCTGTTTGAAGATACCCAGGTCATGTATGCATTTGGATTGCAGGATTTCCTAGAATAAGAGTGCCAGATCTGGCATTTTAGGAAATCTAGCCTTACATAACTAAAAAATATAATTAAATAATTTAGACAAGATATAGACCTTATTGCAGGGGTGAAATCTACTCACCTTTCCTATGCGCCTACCTATGGTCCACGCACCATCGTCAGGTCTGATTTTTGACCCTCTGCGCATGTGCAAAGCCTTCTGCGCATGTGCAGAAGGTCAAAAACAGGTTACTTCCTGGTGAAAACCAGGAAGTAACAACATCTGAGTGGGTGGGTGGAGCCTCGTGTTGCCGCTGCTACGAGTTCGCGTGAGCAGACAGAACTGGCAGGATTTCACCACTGCCTTATTGGTTACTAGGACTTATAATGCATCTGGATACAATTAGACAATCTGTTTTGGATTGTGTGCTCCATTCTCTTGCCGGTACAACTTGGGGTGCTTTTTAAGCCTACAATTTTTCCAAATGTACAAACCAAGGGTAGAGGGAAATGGGGCATCTTTCCTGTTTTTCCTTACATATGTAAGAATTTTTATTTATTTTGTCGAGTACATATTAGATAATATATATAAGTATAAGCATGGATTGAATACATAAAATGAATACAATCAAAGGGAACACTAAGACAGGGATGGTAAGCACGCTGGTGCTCTTATGCCCCTTACAGACCTCTTAGGAATGGGGTGAGGTCAACAGTAGACAGTCTTAGGTTAAAGTTTTGGGGGGTTTGGGATGAGACCACAGAGTCTGGTAGTGCATTCAAGGCATTGACCACTCTGTTACTGAAGTCATATTTTCTGCAATTGAGTTTGGAGTGGTTCTCTTTAAGTTTGTGCCTATTGTGTGCTCGTGTATTGTTGTGGTTGAAGCTGAAGTAGTCATTGACAGGTAGGAAATTGTAGCAGATGATTTTATGAACTATGCTTAGGTCATACCGAAGGCGGCGTAATTCTAAATTTTTTAAACCCAGAATTTCAAGTCTGGTGGCATAAGGTATTTTGTTGCGAGCAGAGGAGTGGAGGACTCTTCTTGTGAAATATTTCTGGACATTCTCAATTGTACATGGCTGGCCCTGCCATATAGGAAGAATGAGGAGGCTTTTCCACCAGTTAGCAGAATTTGGGTTTCATAAAAGAGCAATGAATGAGTTTGGTATTTGTGTGTTTTTATTTTTCAGGATGAGCAGAGGCACTTGAAATATTTGTCTGATTTTATAATGGCAGTTACACCTTGATTAATCTGTATGGGGATGCTAAGATTTCAGGCAGTGACTAAGATTGGGGCTTTTGTCTCCTAATTACTACTATGCACTGTATATGGGCCTCTTGCCACGATAAACTTATATTTCTAAATGTAGCCTTTTACCTGGGATTTAAAATATTGCCTTCTTTCAGTTACATTGGTTGTATATTGATTTCTGGTCTGGTACAGAACACACCTTTGAAAGTAGTTTAGGAAGAAGGGACTTCTCTTTAAGACCATCTGCTCCTCTATGATAAGTTCTGACTAGAGATCAGCATTGGATAGCTTGCCAATTGTCCCATTGCTTCTTAAGATTATATAGTGGAGAGAAACACAACTTCAAGGTTGGTGCCAAAATTACAAAAGAGGTTCTATGCTCAGTAAATATCCACTGAGCATAAGTGTTATTTTCTTTCTTCTGTTTTTAAATACAGAAATAAGGTGTACTTTATTTCATGACATATGACTGATGGAAATGAAACCAAGGGCATAGGTGTTCTGCCCCAGCTCCGGATTCCCGAGGATACTGACACACACCAACGGTCCTTATCAAATTTATTAAGTAGCAAGAATAAACCAAAGTCCAGCAAAGGTTGGCAACCAGCCCAGAAAACAAGATATGATAAGACTTTTCCAAAAATGCTCTAATGATAATTAGAAGTTGTTTCCAGCAAGAAACTTACTAACCGCGTGTGACTTAAATAGGCTAAGAGAGTGGTCAATTATCCTCAAGCCTCACTCTCGAGGAGACCTCCTCCTCCTGAGTAGCCACTCCTGCCTTTTGGCAGCCCTGCGTGCTCGAACATTGAGAAGAGGCTCCTCCACTTCGCTCTCTCCACTTGAAGGAGCCTCTGGAGGTTCTGAAGGCCTGGCTGAGTCTCTGCCTCTGGCACCACATCCTCTTCAGCCTCCTCACTGTCCGACGCAAGCGTCGGCTGTGCAGGCAGCTGGCACGACACCACACCAGCCTCCTCCTCGTCGGGATCAGCCACGATCCGCGCAGGCCACTGACGGGCCACAACAATAGATAGAGTCTTTGCATAAGTCCCAAGCTAGCATCAGGAAAACAAGCAGTAGATACCTAGGAAAACAAGAGGGCTCACACAAGCCATCTTGTACTCTGCAACAGGGGTGAAATTTACTTACCTTCGCTACTGGTTTGCAAATGTGAGCTTGCACATGACACCTCTGTGCATGTGCAGGACCTTCTGTGATGATGTCCAGGTGGGTGGGCGGAGCCTCCCACTGTCGGCACTAATAGTTCGCCAGAGCCGGATAGAACCTGCTGAATTTCACCACTGATCTGCAAGCACAAACAACATGGGTTTCTTTTAATAGTCATGGGTGAGAGACCTATACAAGACACATTCCCATTCTTGGCCAACAGAATTTCACTAAGAAGGAGTCTATCACCTGTGCATTTTTTTTTATATGAAGCACATTAATAGCAATCTTTGTATGAACATGTGTCTATTATTATCTTTTTTATACTTGCCTTTATTGAGGAAACATGACTTATGAACCCCTTACATCCAGTGATGGGATTCAAATAATTTAACAACTGGTTCTCTGCCCTAATAATTGGCTGGGTGGACATGGACATGGTGGGTGTGGCCAGGGGGTGTGACAGGCAGCACTTGGCCTCCTGCACCCCCCTGGGAGCAAAAATAGACTGTGGGGGGGGGTGCTACTAGGCTCATTTTGGGCCTAGTAGGCCTCCCTGCAGCCTCCTGGGAGAAAAAAATGGGCCATGGGGGCAGGCGCCACACCCCCCGTGCCCTGTTTTGGGCCTAGTAGGCCTCACTGCAGCCTCCTGGGAGCAAAAATGGGGCACATGGGGACTTCTGGAAGCAGCAGGGCAGGGAGGGGCAGGGCCAGCCAGCAATTTAACAACTGATTCGTCCGAAGTGGTGCGAACCGGTTGAATCCCACCATTGCTTATATCTCCATATTTTCTACCTAGGACTATTATAAACACAGTGAACAAGGACAACATAAAGTCTTGCAGAAGAGATTTTTCCCCTTCAGATGCACCACAAATGTGCTGTCCTGTTTTTCCTTAGTTAGCTGGGCTTAGGGTAGTTGTAGACCAGCCAATATAAATGGAGAGCCCAGGGTTAGGAAAGGAGAATTAGGATTTTATTTTTTTAAAAAAAGGATTTTCTGACGTTCTCATTAATAAACAATCACTTTGTTACGTATGCTACGTATTATCATGTTTGGTGGACCTGTAGGAAAGTTAAGGGTTTTTGGATAAAAATTTGGTGGGTCATGCAGAATGTTTTGAAGAAAAAAATTCAATTTTCTCCACAATTGTTTTTATTGGGTATAGTTAAGGGTTTTACACGGGGTGAAATAAAACTAATATTGTATATGATAACAGCAGCAAGATTGCTGATAGGTAAATATTGGAAGAATGAAGCTTTGCCTACTATCGAGGAATGGACTTTGAAGATGGCTAGTTTTGCAGAGATGGCGAAGATTTCGGCGTATTTAAAAGATTGTTCACAAGAGACTTATGAATGGGAATGGAAAAGGTGGATAGAATATGTTCAGAACAAATACCAAACTAGAAAGTATCAAATAGCTTTTATTTGAAAATAATGTATTAGAAATATTTTAATGTAAAGAGACAAAGAGGAAAAATTATATAGGGGGAGGGATGGGTTCAGGTTTATATATTAGTGTTATTAGTTATGAGTATGTAATAGGGAAGTCTGGGGGGGAGGGTTAGGGAGGGTTAGGGAGGATGGGAAGTTTGGGGAGGGAGGTGGGGGGATGAAAAAAGGGGTGAAAATGTAATTGTAAAACTTTTGCAATAAAAAAAAATAAAAAAAATAAACAATCACTTTCTTTAAATTACATTTATATTTTATTGTGTTCTACCAATCTAGATGTTAATATATATATATTTATAGTCCATGTATGATATGCTATGTGCTAAATAAACTTTCTTGAAGCATCTTGATAAGAAATAAAAATGATAAAAGGGAATGATCCTGCAAACCAGAATTAAGCACAGTTGAAGGAACTGCAATTGATCAGTGACCCATCTGATTTAACAACTCCATTACTACCATGGTTGACTAAGATGCAAGAGCAATAGAGGAAGAGATATGTACATGTGCAAAAATATCCTTTGTGCTTGTCATGGAAGATTGGCCAGCATAATGCTTATTTTGTTTTTATGAGCTGCTTTTTCAAGTTAAAAGGATCTGAAATGTTATCCAATGTAAACATGACAAACAAATAAAATGTACACAGCACAGTAATAACGGTCAAATGGAAAACCTTAAAAGCTTAAATTCGTAGAATAATCACCATCTAAAAACATCAACCAAGAACAAAAGTAAAGCAAAACAGAACCTTGGGATATAAAACTCCTAACAGCAGGAAGACAATCAAAATAAGTGGTGATCAGATTTTGGGAGAGGAGGAGCAAGATAGAAATTTACAAAAAGTATTATAGTTGTGGCCACTAGACTTATGAAAGGAAAACATCATGGAACGAAGAATTCAGGAGACTTACACACTGATTCAAAGTTCTTCTTAGGCTTTGGAGAATGAAAATAGTGGCAATTTCTACTCCCCAAAACCTAAGAAGAATTTTCAAGGCAACACATAAACTAGCTACTTATGTTGATTTATTCTGTTGAAACTGGGAGCAAAAGCACTGCTCCAGTAGAACCTGCTAAAGATCTCATGGTACTCTCCACCCAAAAGGGAGGAAGGAAAATAAAACTGGAGAAGGTTGGTGCTTTCCTCTCTTGATGGTTTCCTTCCAACTAGATGGGAGAAACTGAGAAAACCCATGTTCTTTTCATGCCTTTTCTTTTTGGTTTTGGCTACTGAGAGGGAATTATAATTCTGTCAAGCTAGCATTTACCTTACAGGACTTAAAACTTAGGAAATATGAGGAGGCAAGTGTTCCTTCCAAAGAAGAAATAGAGGCACAGAATCTCAGAATGAACAGATCTTTTAAGATACTGAGCTGAAGCTCCTACATGGGACATGGGAAGACAGAGATGTAGAATCTTCAAGAGATATTGTCTTAAGAAACCTATCTGACTCTACTTGACTTCTGAAAGGAAAAGCCATCTGCTTCTTTTTTTTTTTTTTTTTTTTTGTAAAACAGTTGTAATAAATCAGATTATCTGTGAATTAGTTATTAAGTTTGAGCATATCCAGGCTTCACTTCTCCAATTGCTGGGCTATTCCTTTAAACCAGGGGTCTGCAACCTTAAACACTCAAAGAGCCATTTAGACCCATTTTCCACAGAAAAGAAAACACCGGGAGCCACAAAACCTGGGTGGGTGTGGCCAACTCATCACTCACTCCCATCCAGTCACATGACACTCCCCCAGCCATGCCTACCCAGGTTTTGTGGCTCCCAGTGTTTTATGTGGGAAACAGTTCTCTCTCTCTCTCCCTCTCCCTCCCCCCCCCTCTCTCTCTCTCAGGCCAGGCGAGGAGTGACTGGAAGGGGAGAGTGAGAGGTGGCGCCAGCCAGTGGTGGGTTCAGCCAATAGGGAGCCACAGCAGGGGGACAAAAGAACCGCATGTGGCTCCAGAGCCGCAGGTTGCTGACACCCGCTTTAAACAATGGATATGTATCAACAAAATCAAACAAATGTAGATCCCTGGCTGACTTTCCTTAGCTAAACAGTACTTACAAAGTACAAACTTTGTAAGCCACCTGATTAGATAATTCACGTTATTTATTGATCAGTTGAAATTGCCCACCTTGGAAGATGATATGGGAAACACAAAATGGACTACCAATCTTTGTTGATGACACAGTGACAGTAAAGCAAAACTGAAATCTGGAGAGGAGAAAAGGCAAAGCAGAAACTGGGCTCGTGGTCAAATGTCTCCTCCGATTTCACCAACATCATAGAAAATTTCAAGATGCTCATTCAGCATAGTTCTACCTTTGAAAATCTTTTTTTTCCTTTTCTCTTCCATATGCTTCTCCAATAATGCAATTTATATTTTGCAAATGAGTGGTATATTTGTGCCATATTATAGCTAAGCCACTAATTTCTGGTGGCAGAAGAGAAAATATTTCTGCATAACAGGAAGAGGCACAAGGATTGTGCTGTAGGAAACGACATGTCTGTGAGTTTCAGATTACACTGAATCATGGAGAGATCAGTCAAATGAAAAATGAATTTGTCATTTTCTTCCTCCTTCCACTATGCTGCCAAATGTTTCTCTCCCTCCTTACTCAATTCTTTAGGGGGAAACTATGTGTCAGTCATTCCCACCAACAAACACACAGAGACAGGTCACACAACTGTCTTTTCAATTTAGCTCTTGTGATATAAATGCACGGATTTCTCTATGGTTGTGTGAGTGCATATAATGAGTACATTTATAATTAAATTCAGATGAAATAGTTCTGAAAAATGCAACTTTCTTTGCCCCGTTGAAGCTTAAAGCCCACTTTGGTTTAATTTAATATTGGTTTAACAATTGGTTGAAGATTGCAAAAAAAGATTTTGGAAAATATGACAACCATTTAAAAAAATGTTGGATTCTGGTTTCCTATGGATTTGAATGATTGTCACTTGATTGTGATGTGCTTGATGGGAAGCTTTGAATTGCCATACCCAAAGAACCATCGTCTATTTAACCTTTCACATCAGTTTCCATTCTGACACTTTTTTATAATAGTGTAAATCTTGTTTAATCCTTCTTTCACCTGAATTAATTAAATGCCACAGCATGTCTTCAGGCCAGAATAAACTACCAAGATAAATACATTGTTTTTATTTAAGGACTCAGTCAGTCTGATATATCACATTAAGAAGAATCTCTGCAATTGTCCCCAATCTGCTGTTATCTAAAATTGGAGAGGGGGTGGTAGTTTTCTCTTTGGAAGTTCCCTTATGCTTGTTTGCTTATTCCCTGTATATAAAGGTAAAGGTTCCCCTCAAAAATATGTGCTAGTTGTTCCTGACTCTAGGGGGCGGTGCTCATCTCCGTTTCAAAGCCAAAGAGCCAGTGCTGTCCGAAGACATCTCTGTAGTCATGTGGCTGTCATGACTAAATGCCAAAGGCACACAGAACGCTGTTACCTTCCCACCAAAGGTGGTCCCTATTTTTCTACTTGCATTTTTTATGTGCTTTCGAACTGCTAGGCTGGCAGTTCGGCAGTTTGGGAGCTCACCTCGTTACGTGGCATTAAGGATTCAAATCGCTGAACTGCCGACCTTTCGATCGACAAGCTCAGCATCTTAGTCACTGAGCCACTGTGTTCCTGTATATAAGACAGAAGAAAAACCCCACACTCTCTAGCACTGATGATGTTACCTATCATTGCCTTATTGAGGATGGGTCCAGAACAAGCTTGGAAGAATAAATCTCTGTCCTAATGACCAACTCAGATTGTTACCTATCAGTCAATGAAATATCTGCAAGCAACCAAGTCCAGATAGCACCAAGGACTCCACAGTTGAGCTAGAGGTAGTCTCTGTTATTATAGAAATGGTTTACTATTACCTTATTCTGGGATAATGTTGTCTCTCTTATCTCCCTTAGCAGTTCTGATGTCCCTGATGTATAAAGGGATAACTAGATCAATTCTGTAAGGTCAGTCATGGGGTCCATGTCCTTTGGCTCATTTGAACCTATGTATGAATATGCATGGATAAAATTTGGCTTTCTCAAAATGCTGTACTTATTTACCCAGCAAAAAAAAAAAATAACAACACCCTGTTTAAATTAGTTTTACAATTGGTTGCACAAGAAAAATAGAATCAAACAAACCTTGGTACGGAATGGCACGAGAAACAACAGTTAAGCAGGCATCAAACTTAAAGCTTTGCAATAAGGATTAATGAGAGATCTTTTAAAACCCGGAAGCCAATTACATCTTGGAGCTTTGGGATGCCTTTCAGGTTAAAGCAAAAATGTTTGACCAGTCTCTGCTTTTATGGTAATGAATCCCAGATTGCAGCGATCATATTATTGGTGTGGCGGGGGGGGGGGGGCAGGAAAGAGGAAGAAGGGAAGCTACCTTATATATCGGTCTTTGCTGTGCTACATCATTAGGGCTTCAGCACTTTGCACACATTTTCTAATGGATGGCTTTTTCGGTAATACATCACCAATGTGACAGCACGGTGATGATCTACTACCCTGAGTGCTGTAATGCTGATCATAGGGCTGTGGCTCTAGTAATAATGTGGGTTTGCTCCAGGGAGAAGAAAAGCTGCATCCTTTCATAAAGGTGAACCAAATGCTTATTACTGGAGGGGGGGAAGAAAAAGAATATGACTAATCCAGGCAGCTGGGCTGAGAAACCAGACAACTAAAGGCCTACCTAGAGGGCTGTAATTTCAGGAATTTAGAATTCTGTTGTAATGCTTCCAGGCATATAGTCCAAATGTGCCCCATCTGTCCACATGGCTGATAAAGGATAATAGGCAGGGCTCAGCACAGCCTCGGCAGCTGATGGCATAATATTAACACATTATGGCAGCTGCAATAAATGTTGAACATGCAGAGAGGGTTAATCTGGGGAATGGGACAGTTTTCATTGCAAGGGGCAATCTTCTTCAACTGCAGTTGTTCTTACACAATCCAAAAAGCTTTCGTAATAGGAAAGGGACAGAAATGCCATTTTCTACATACAAATCATAGGTTCTTATTGAGTTACTGGTCTCCTCCTTCCTTGGTGTCTGTCAATCCTTCCCTTAAAAATCTTCTCATTGACAGCACTGGCTGTCTACTGTATCCAAACCAGAGTTTAGGGAGTGAAATAGTTTAGATTGGTGTTTCTCAAACTTGGCAACATTAAAAAGTGTGGACTTCAACTCCCAGAATTGCCATGGTTGGCTGGGGAATTCTGAAATTTGAAGTCTACACATCTTAAGTTGCCATGTTTGAGAAATACTGGCCCGGTATTGCCTAAAGGTGGTGGACTTTGCTTTGAAAGCTGTTCAGGTGACACTATGCTAGTAGTGGCCCACAGTGCCTCTGCCAGCGAAAATGGAACTTTGGATGGCTGCTGTTTTCGGTGGCAGAGGGTTGCAGGAGGTTGACACAACCAAAAATGAAGCCAAGGGCCCATTTTTGCTGGCAGAGTGCTTGGGACACCACAGGTGCCCCTGACATGAGTGATGTTGAGCTGGCCATGTCCCCTCCCAGCCACGCCTCTGCCCCCCCCAAGGTCAAACAAAACCCCAATGCGGCCCTCAGTGAAATCGAGTTTGACACCCCTTTTCAAGAGGAAAGGTGACATAAATCTAACAAAATTAAAACAAGAAACAAAAGCAGTTGAACATTAGTCATAAGATGCAGTAGACAGCTGATAGTTATACTGTTAAGCATAAGAGCATAAAATTGTACCAGATATGGTTTAAGATCCATACAGGAAGCATCACTAGGTACAGTCTATCAAGCCAGGTGCTGAAACCAGAAGCACAAAACCTCACCAGTGTCTATTGTTTCACATCCATTGTGTTTGAGATTAATCTCAGTTTGGATGTATTATGAAAATGATGAACTCTTCCTATCCTCCTTTGGGTCACCATTCAAAATCTAATTTGGGTCTAAACCAGACTCCAGTTAGGAGGGTTCCGTTGATGATCATAGCTGCTGCTCACTCATAATGCTCAAATTCTATTCTGGAGTCTGCAAAGTGAGTTGGTCTTCATTCATACTGTACAATGTATTTATTCTTTTGCTTGCCGGACATATACCTCTATATTGTTGCTGGACAATTAGGTTATATTCTACCTTTTTTGGCCCAATTGAACTTAACTAAGCCTGACCTTCATTATCATGTGGAATAGAATTTCTCAGAACACATTTTCCTGATTGACTTTTTTTTTTTTACAAGCCCTGCTTCTTCTGTAGTCTTGTATGATATTGATTCATTCCCATCTCAATGAGCAACTGATCAGCTTTCACCGCTCATAACATCCATCTTTCTATCTGAGTTGCAGGATTCTCGTTTCCTGGGAGATTTAATTGCAGATTCTGAAGGACTAAATGCCTTTTTTGTTCTCTGCTCACAGATGCTGGCAGGACAATAAAACTGTATTATGTATCCTAACTCCTTGAAAGAATATATAGGGTGCAGTGCCTTGTCATCATTATCTTCCATTTAAATTCTGTACGTTTTGCTCTGCTGACAATAAACTCACATTTACAAAAAAAAATTTGTAGAAAGCTGCATCTGGGTATGTGTTTTGAAGACAAGTTCATCATTCAAAGCATAGAGAAGGGAATTAGAGGACAGCTATGTCGGACTTAATACTTGCTAACAGGAAGAAGTGGTTAAATAGTGGGGATCTTGGGGGAAAAAGGGCCATGTAATCCTATAGTTTGCCTTACTGCAGGCAAAGAGAAGTGAAGATGGCTAGGTTAGCGATTTAGATCTCAAGATATTTGATTTCAACTAAGGGAAAAAGCAAGGAGGATTCCACAGATGGAGCTCCTGGAGAGAAAAACAGTTCAGGAAAGTTTGGAAATGCTGAAAAATTAAAAAGGGAGACTTCTGATGAGACCAGTGTGGTTGCATCTTTCTGAGAAACAGAAAGGACAAGTTTCAAAAATGGAAAAAAAGGGCAGATAATAAGAGCAGAATATTAGGAACTGGCCTAAATCTGCAAGGTTGAGGTCAGGAAAGATATGGCTCAACATGAATTACGGCTTCTTCTTCTTATTGTTGTTAGTTGCAAAGTCGTGTATGACCCATCACGATCCCATGGACATTCTTCCAGGCCTTCCTGTCCTCTATCATCCTCTGGAGTCCATTTAAGCTCACGCCTACTGCTTCAGTGACTCCATCCAGCCACCTCCTTCTCTGTCATCCCCTTCTTCTTTTGCCCTCAATCATTCCCAGCATTAGGCTCTTCTCCAGTGAGTTCTTCCTTCTCATTAGGTGGCCAAAATATTTGAGTTTCATCTTCAGGATCTGTTGTGAATATCAAAAATAACCAAAAAGGATTCCAGAACAAATGTGTCCTGAACAAGAGAAAAATCAAGGAGGTTCACTGGTGAGGAAGATGGCAATATGGTGTCAGGAAACGGAAGAAAGCAGAAGTGCTTAATTCCTATTTTGCACCTGGGGTTTTTTTTTTCCACAAAAGGAAAAAAAAGTCCAAATTGTCAGAAGCAGTATTATGTGATGTAGAAAAGGAATGCAAATCAAAATAGGTAAAAAAAAAAAAACTGGTGAGAAAACAAGTAGTTGCTTTGGATGAATTCAAATCTCCTAGACCAGATGTTAAAGAAATTGGGAGAAGTCATCTCAGAGCCATTGACTGAAATCTTTGCGAAATTCTCGCAAGTACAATGCAAGAAAACTGAAGAACAGCCAACCTTCTTCCCATAGTTAACATTGGGGGTGGGAGAGTGAACTTGGGAAACTGCAGGCCAATCAGCTTGACATTAATACAATACAGGAAAATCCTAGGAAGGATAATTATGCAGTAAGTTTGCAAGTACTTAGAAACAAACAGAATCAAAAGCCAGCATGGATTTGCTAGAATAGAATAGAATTCTTTTATTTTTTTTAATTTTTTTTTATTTGATTTATATGCCGCCCTTCTCCGGAGACTCAGGGCGGCTTACAATGCGCTAAGCAATAGCCTTCATTCTTTTGTATATTTATACAAAGTCAGCTTATTGCCCCCACAACTGGGTCCTGAATTTACCTACCTTAGAAAGGATGGAAGGCTGAATCAACCTTGAGCCTTGGCGAGATTCGAACCTGCAGTAATTACAGGCAGCTGTTCTTAATAACAGGGTGCTTTAGACCACTGTACTACCAAGGCTCTTTTTTTTATTGGCCAAGTGTGATTGGACACACAAGGAATTTGTCTTTGGTGCATATGCTCTCAATGTACATAAAGAAAAAATAAAATATATTCATCAAGAATCATAAGATACAACACTTAGTTATAGTCATAGGATACTAATAAGCAATCAAATCATACTAGGAAACAATAAAAACAATATAAATTGTAAAGATACAAGCAACATGGATATAGCCATAAGTGGGAAGAGATAGGTACTAGTAAGGATAAGAAGAATAGTAATACAGTCTTAGTAGATAATTTGACAGTTACAGTTTTGTAACTGTAAAATTAACTGTTTTAACTACAGTTTTGAGGTTAAAAACAAGTCATGCTTGACAAATTTTACTACTTTTCTTTGACAATATAACTAAATGAGTGACCTAAGGAAACAATGTGGGTGTAATGCACTTAGGCTTCAAGAAGGTGTAAAAGTAGGTTGTACCCTCCTCTTTGATAAACTAATGTGGGATAGATGGTCCCACTTTCAGATGGATTCACAACTGTCACCAAGATGTGGTCCTTAATGGGTCTGTGGAAGGAAATATATAGTTAGATCTCTCTCCTGGATCCAGTACCCTTATGCATCATCATAAAACCTGGGCCATAGGCTATCTTAGGGTTAGAAAGTGAAGACTATTTCAGAAAAGGCCAATACTTGTATCTTTGCCCTTTCCAGCTAGATATTCTAATAAATTTTGAAAGAATTAGTAGCGGGTTTCACAAACCTTGCTAAACTATAGTGTAGTTTGCTTCGGTTTAGTCTATCCCATAATTGAACCAAAGTCCTGCAGTCTTTGTGTCAGTCATGTGATACAAACCTAGTTATTTGTAGTTCATGAAGCAAACACGATTAAATATACTATGGCTTTATATAATGTGTGATCTTAATCATTGCATATATTGCTCCATCATTTTTTAAATGAATGTTTTATTAATATCTTCAACCATTCCTAACTGTAATGATGCCAAAATGATGAAAGGTACATTATACCCTTTTTGTAATTATATCATACATCACACACAGGTATATATGAGTTAAAGTTTACACCACTAACATATTTCATGTTTTGTCCAGATTCCTCTCCAGATTCTTATGGCTACTTAGTCAGTTCTTTCTTTTGTTGTGTGTCTTTTGGATTTGTATATTTTCCAGTAAAAAGTGTTAAATGAATTCTTGTCGGTTGAATGCAAACTTTCTCACTGCAATGCTGTCTAAATGTGTTGCAGATCAGTCCCCATCAGTTTCTAGTCATCATGGTCTTTGGTTTTGTTATCTAGGAATTATAGAAACTAAACACATCTGGAAGGCACCAGGGTGGTAACAGCTGGTGTGAGGGAAAGATCTTTTAGGGAAGTAGGTTTTCTGAGATTTAAAGAGGCATTCCTGTTGTTCACTCTTGAAAGAAATAGAGATGCCACATATTACAATTAAAAAGGGATTCCAGAGTTGTTTCAGGAGATGGTGTTAAATGAAAATGAATTTCACTTAGTTGTGTTCTAATTGCGTGGTTTTACTTACTTGTTATTTGAAATTTTATCCTGCCTTTCCAGCAATCAGTCTTTCTCAAGTCAGCTAAAGAAACAAGCAAGGAAGCAAAATGAAATGTAAACTACAACAACAACTCTTATTAATAACACAAAACAAAAACAGCCACTGCCTCTCAATTTAGCAACCAATATCTGCTTGAGCATGACAGGCTTACCAAAATGAAAATATTTTTGTTTGCTAAAGAGATGCTACCTGAGAAAGAATGAGCTGGGGCCTCCTTAGCAAGAAGTTCTAGTGTTTAGGAGCAGTCTCCGAAGAAGAAGAAGGAGAAGAAGAAGAAGAAGGAGAAGGAGAAGGAGAAGGAGAAGGAGAAGGAGAAGGAGAAGGAGAAGGAGAAGGAGAAGGAGAAGGAGAAGGAGAAGGAGAAGAAGAAGAAACAAGAAGGCCGCAAGAAGGTACATTGACCTCCTTTTCTTCTGCTCCAACCAGCAGATATTCTTACTTTAAACAGTATTAAAGAAGGTGAGTCCAAAGGTGAGAAGAGAATACATATATAGAGATTAGAAAGTCTGCTCAAATACAGAGAAATTAATAAACTAAAAGAGAAAGTCCAGTAAAGGTTATTTTCAAATAAGCCTGTGGCCACCATACATACCATGTTTCCCCGAAAATAAGACACTGTCTTATATTTTTTTGAACCCCGAAATAAGCGCTTGGCCTTATTTTCGGGGAGGTCTTATTATTTTGGGGCACGTGGAGCAAGATGGGGCTCCTCTTGCCGTCTTACCTGATTTCCAGCTCTGCATTTAAATATTTTCGGGGGGAGGCTTATTTTAGCACATGTGCTCAAAAGCCCGATTGGGCTTATTATCAGGGGGTGTCTTATTTTCGGAGAAACAGGGTAGTAAATTGCAGCTACTGTATCATATGGCTTGTTTATGACTACATGGTTTTTCTTTTAGAAACAGCCAGGGCAGGGGAGGACCAGGTTTTAGCTCATAGTGGTGGGTTGCTACTGGTTCGCCCCAGATTGGGCGAATCGGTAGCGGCGGTGGCGGGAGGCTCCACCCACTTGCCCGGATGCTTCTGCACATGCGCAGAAGCTCCTGTGCATGTACAAAAGCATCTCGCGTGTGCATGTGTGCCCACAAGCAAACCGGTAGCGACAGGTTTCAAAACCCACTCCTGGCTCATACCTCCCTCTTCTCATCTTGGTTTGGTTGGAACCTTTACATGTGTTACATACTTGGGAAGGAAGTCCCTGCCCCGTGAAAATTGCAAAAATCAAATTGGAAGTATCACTAACGGGGAACAGCCAAACTGACACATTAAATTGCTAGACACAGTCTTGGAGCCAGCAGAAAAATGTGCAGCATCAGATTTGAACAATGATTGAACAATGGACCCAATCCAGCAAAATAAATTTTAATGTGGAGAAAAGCAAAGCATTTAGGCAGGAAAAAATCAAAGGTATAAGTATAGATTAGATGAGACCTGGCTCAAAAACAGTAACTGTGAGAAGGACCTTGGAGTCCTGGTGGATGATCATTTGAATATGAGCCAGGAATGTGCAGCAGCAGCCAAAAAAGCTAATACAATCCTGGGTTGTATAAACAGAGGCATAGAATCAAGATCAGTATATGAAGTATTAGTGCCACTTTCCAAAACCTAGTAAGACCACACCTGGAATACTGCAACCAGTTTTGGTCACCCTTCTACAAAAAAGATGTTGAGACTTTGGAAAAAGTTCAGAGAAGAGCAACTAAGATGATCAAAGGCCTGGAGACTAAACCATACGAAGGATGGCTTCAGGTTTGGGTCTGGTTAGTCTAAAGAAAAGAAGAATCAGAGGTGACATGATATCAGTATTCCAGTATTTGAGGGGCTGCCACAAAGAGGACAGGATCAAATTATTCTCCAAACCACCGGAGGGCAGGACAAGAAACAAAGGCTGGAAACTAATCAAAGAGAGAAGAAACTTGGAATTAAGGAGAAACTTCCTAATAGTGAGGACAATTAACCAGTGGAACAGCTTGCCTCCAGAAATCATGGGTGCTCCATCACTGGAGGTTTTTAAGAGGGCAGTCACTTGCCTAACCCTAACCATTCCCTCCCCACTCCAGGGTAAGATTACTGCAAAATCCCCATTTCCTCCCGATCAGCTGGGACTCGGGAGGCAGAGAATAGATGGGGGTGGGGCCAGCCAGAGGTGGTATTTACCAGTTCTCCGAACTACTCAAAATTTCCACTACCAGTTCTCCAGAACTGGTCAGAACCTGCTGAAACCCACCTCTGCTGGTGACACAGTGATTAAAGTGCAGTATTTCAGGCACAGCTTGGAGCTTAAGGTTGATTCATCCTTCCATCGTTCTGAGGTCAGATTGTTGGGGGCAATATGCAAATAATGCTTCTATATTGTAAACTACCCCGCAAACAGCTATGGGGTGGTATATAAGCCTAAATGCTATTGCTATCACATTAGAATGGAGTTTGGCCATTTAACATGTGGTACAAGTAGTAAGTCATAGGCATGCTCAGAGTGTTTTTGATGACATCTGGGTGGGTGGGTGGAGCCTCCCACCACCGCTACCAGTTCACCTGAACCGGGGCAAACCAGGAACAACTCACCACTGTTCCAGATGACAGGTACCATGGCAGAAAATGCTCTCCTCCTAGGCCCGTCAGATGAAACTCCTTTATAGATGGCACTAGTACCTTTTGTTAGATCTGATGAAATTTGGAAGAGGAGGTATCATAAAAAAAACCGAGCCACAAGCCATAAAGGGCTTTACAAGTCATAATCAGCCTCTTGAACTGAAGCTGGAAGAAAACTGGCAACCAATGTAGCTCACATACAAAAGGATATAACTTGCACTGATCTTATGAAGCTTCATTTGCACCAGATACAGCTTTCAGATAGTCTTCAAGGCTAACTCCACACAAAGTGTGTCAGAGTAGTCCATCTGGAAGATGACCAAGGAATGAATGAACCAAAATAGTGCCTCCCGATCCAGGAATGGGCTCAACTATCTCACAACCTTTGTGCAACTATCTGCACAAAGACCTTCCTAGGCATGACTTCCATCTGCTCCTCAAGCAGGAGTTGCAAGTCCAGGAAGTTCCTCAGATTATGCACAGGTTCAACAGGCAGTGAGCAGTCCCACCTGAATGTGTGAATACTTATGCATAGTAAGTATTCTTTATTACCCCACAAAATCCATTAACATTGTTGATAGCTTTGTTGATACTGGACCTGATATCTTTTAGCGTTTATACTTGTTGAAGTTGGATAGAAAGTACCAAACTAAGTCATTTTGCAGTTACTCGTACTAGTAACCTCATGTTTATAGTCATTAGCTCGTAATATTTATGCTCATAATGTTTGCTAATCTCAGCAAGTGCATGAATGAATGCACACACACACACACACACACACACACACACACATATAATTTCTCTATTATACTTTTGTCTATTGATAGATATTTCTAGCACCATCTGCTTTCCTTTAAATTCCTTTGAACAAAGAGCCAATATCAGAGAGATAGCAAAGATATTTGGATAAAGTAGACAGAAATCCCAGAAGATGAAGGGAGGAGGGAGATCATTTCCACATTTCTCTATTTGTTTTACACACTAATTAGCGTGCGCTTGGTCAAAGCAATTGCGAACTTTTATTTAGTATTTCTATTTAATTTCTATAGAACTGATTGCCATGGCAGCAAGGTGCTTCAATAACGGAAAATTAAAATACAAAACAAAAGCCGTTAATTAAATGTGAAACCCAATAAATGAATTTCACACAGCCTCAAAGGTCACTGAGCTCCACATACAAGAAGCAGAAACATTTTTTTAAAGGAATAATATGTATTTGGCTTTCTACTACGTTATTCCTGCTTCTCATATCCCAACAATGCAACCTTGGTGGCGCAGCCTTGGTGGAGCCTGGGTGGCGCAGCAGACTAAAGTGCTGTTAAGTAGCACCAGCTGCCTGCAATTACTGCAAGTTCAAATCTCACCAGGCTCAAGGTTGACTCAACCTTCCATCCTTTCGAGGTAGGTGAAATGAGGACCCAGATTGTGGGGGCAATAAGCTGACTTTGTATAAAAAAGAACAACGCTTTGGGGGGGGGCGAAAGCCCTATTAAGCAGGTATATACAAAAGTATGAAGGCTATTGCTTAACGCATTGTAAGCCGCCTGAGTCTCCAGAGAAGGGCAGCATATAAATCGAACCAATAAATCGAATCGAACCAATAAACCTGTGGAAGCTGAAAAACTTGAAAGCCCCCATTGATAATTTTTTTTAACAAAAAAAGACAGAATTTAATTTCAGCTTGGGCAAATAATGGATTATATAATATAGGATGGTATTATCCAGGGGTGAAATGCTCCCGGTTCAGACCAGATCACCCGATCCGGTAGGGATGGCAGGGGGTGGTTCGGTAGCAAAAATCCCTGCGCCCTCCCCACCCCATGCCCAGCTGAGCTGCACAATCATCAGAGGCTTTTTTTATTTTTTTACTTTTAAAAGCATTTTTTCTACAGCCTCTTCCACCGAAAAAAATGCTTTTAAAAGTTAAAAAAAAAGCCTCTGATGATCGTGCAACTCAGCTGGGATCGTCAGAGGCTTTTCAAAGCATTTTTTTCTGCAACCTCTTCGGCCAAAGAGGTGGTAAAAAAAAATGCTTTGAAAAGCCTCTGACAATCCCAGCTGTGTTGCCTGATCGGCAGAGGCTTTTCAAAGCATTTTTTTTCTGCAACCTCTTCAGCTGACAAGGTTGTAAAAAAATGCTTTGAAAAGTGGAAAAAATAAAGTTGGCCACGCCCACCCAGTCACATTACCCCACCCCCCAAGCCATGCCCACAGAACCGGTAGTAACAAATTTTACATTTCACTCCTGGTATTACCATTTGTGTAACAATTACGGCCTCAGTGGGAACACTGGAGTTAATTGGATTTAATCAGCTCATTTTTACATTTTTATATGAATTTATATGTTTCACTGTTAGAGATCCATGATAGGATGAACATAAATGCGACTAAGTCGAGCTCACATTTATGTGTACTTACCAAAGCTATGTGGAGGGATAGACAGAAGTTGCCTTTGCTTTCTAAACTATATGAGATGGCCAAGGACATCTATCTGTTTTTAATATTTGAAAGAGTCTGATGCAGTAATGGAATTCAATTTTTTTTACTACCTGTTCTATGGGCGTGGCTTGGTGGGTGTGGTGTGGCTTGGTGGGTGTGGCTTGGTGGGCATGGCAGGAGAAGGATACTGCAAAATCCCCATTCCTACCCCACTCCAGGGGAAGGATATTGCAAAATTTCCATTCCCACCCCACTCTGGGGCCAGCCAGAGGTGGTAGTTGCCAGTTCTCCGAACTACTCAAAGTTTCCACTACCAGTTCTCCAGAACCTGTCAGAATCTGCTGAATAGCACCCCTGGTCTGATCCCAGATTCTATGAAGAATAAAAACTTTACTATCTGACATTTCCTGAAATGATACTGGGACTATCATAGATATTCAGACAATTGAAAAAACATAGTAAAGAATTCTGTCAACTCACGAAGCTTTCCCCACCTGCTCCCAAGTTGCCATAGGAAGGGGGATGGGCGGATTGAACCTTGCAGCTGCATCGAGGAATTTTCACCTCAGTCAAAACAACATACATCCTAGGCCGGCCAAAGTCAAGGCCATCTTCACAGAAACCAGTAATGGCTGGAGGGAGTGACTTTTACGACCTGTGGAATTGCTTTGTTGGGGAATGTGACTGATGACACACTTTGGGAGGAGGAGGAAACAAGTTCAAAGGCAAGGCACAAACTTAGTGGGGCCAGAGCTGGCTTCACTAGGTCCATGCCGACATGGCACTCCTAATAAACTACTGGGTTTTTATTGAAAACTGGCTTGAGGCTCCTGCTTTTATTAGGGCATCAGTGGGAACCCTGACAAATTCTTTATTTTTTTTAACCTGACATTTGTGTTTGCACACTTAAACAAAGCAAGAAAAATTATGTTGGCCACCATAAACTTGGCAAAAGAATTGTATTCTTATTCTAACTATACAAAAATTTGCAGGATTGCAAATTATCTCCCAAAGGACACATTAAAACAGGCAGTGGTCTAGTCAGCTCTAATACCAATTTACAAATCTAATTCAATCACATAAAAATAAAGTGCTTATTAAGTTTTATTAATTTAATTTTTCTATGTTTCTAAAGTAGGTACCTTGATTTATTTTGTAATCTTATGGATATTTGTGAATGAATGATGGAGAGAGATTGGCGGAGCCAGGGGGAGGAGTCAAATGGGGAATTAGTCTGGAATTTCTATGGGGACACAAGAAGATGAGGTCTGACCACCCTTCAATGCCATTGAAGGTTCAATGGCATTGAAGGGACAAGATCTTACAAGGCGCGGAACAAAAGATGATAACCAAAATATACAACTACCTTCTTAGATACAAACTATTAGAAGAAACAGTTAAAGAAAACATGATAACGTGGGCCAGGGATATAGGCCACAACATTCAATTGGCAAATTGGGAGAAATTATGGAAACAAAATATTAAAATGATAAGGGCCACAACGTATAAAGAGAATCTCATCAAAATGTTTTATAGATGGCACCTACCACCGGCTCGATTAGCTAAAATTTACTCAAACGCCCCCTCAACTTGTTGGAAGTGTAAAACCAAAAAAGGGACGTATTTTCATGCTTGGTGGAAATGCAAAAAGGCCCAACAATATTGGCAAGACATCAAAAAAATTATTGAGGAAATAACGAATCTACAAGTTGAAGATAGTCCAGAATTTTTTTTTATTTGGCATGATAACAGCACAATACTCTAAAGAGACGAAATATCTTATTATACATATCCTGACAGCAGCACGATTACTATATGCTCAAAATTGGAAATTAGACCAACTCCCAACCAAAGATAAAATTATCTCAAAGATAACAGAATGTGCCGAGATGGACAGATTGACGCTGGAACTCCAGGACAAGGAAGAAAGTGACTATTACCGTGTGTGGCACCAATGGTACCAATGGCTGGACAGGAAAATAAACATAACCATAGACAATAACAACTAGGGTGAAAAATTACAAGTAATAAGGAGAGGATGTAAATACATACTAAGTCTTAAGTAGTTGAATTAAGAATTTAATATTATTTTCTTATTATTATGTAAAGAAAAATACTATATATAATGTTGATGACAAAAAGCATATATGTAGAATGTTGTGTGGGTGCTGTGGGTGGTGGGAGTTTTGTGTGTTTTGTATTGTCTTTGTATTTTTGTTTAAAATAAAAAAAATAATAAAATAAAAAAAAACCTTATCTAGTGCATCTTATCCAAGTCCAAATAGTCAGTCTGAGAAGATTCTTGTGTATAGGTTTGAGCAATAAATCAGCTAACTGAACTCTTCATGTGTGGATCTGGTTGTTCGCGCCTTACAATAAATGCCCAGTTCAATGCGAAACTTATTCATAATGAATAACCATTATGTCTCAACAGCAAACAATATTTAAAGCTTATCATCATCAACAATTGTTATAGGAGTGAGCAATCTTTGGGGCTTCAAATCCTGAACTAGGATTTCCAGGCTGTATCTGGAAATGAGCCACGGTGGCGCAGTGGTTAGAGTGCAGTACTGCAGGCTACTTCTGCTGACTGCCAGCTGCCTGCAATTTGGCAGTTCAAATCTCACCAGGCTCAAGGTTAACCCCAGATTGTCTGGGGCAATACGCTGACTCTGTAAACCACTTAGAGAGGGCTGTAAAGCACTGTAAAGTGGCATATAAATCTAAGTGTTATTGCTATCTATGTATATGCAAGTGAGGCATAATGCAAACCGCACAGGAAATTTGAAGGAAAATGTGTTTGACTTGTGGGTTACCCATATCTGTTTTAGAGGGCCATATGTATTGCCGCAGGTATAAACCACCTCTTCCCCCATTTTATTCTTCATGATGACTTTATGAAGAGGAGGAGTAGGGTTAGAGTCCTTTGATTCCTAATCTTGATTTTTATATAGAACACGTCTTCTGAACATATGCTGTTTTACGGTTTCTTTTCTATTGAGTCATGGAATATAAACAGCTTGCTTCTGCTAGAGTTCACATTTACCTGAAAATAAGCATTGGTCATTATAAAGTATATTTGAATTAAAAATAGTTATATGAGCATTTATAGTTGTGAAACTACCCAGGTGACCACTCCCTGGCTAGGAAATGGAGGAGGAGGGGGGTTAAGCCAACACCATCAATTCCAAAAAGTTTGGATATATCCTTATTGGTCCTAGTTTGGCCCCTGTGTTTTATTCTCACATCAGCTCTACCTCTGAATGGTCAAGTGTGCAGGTATTAGCAACACCATGATATGCGATTTATACATTACTTCCTGCTCAATGTAGTTAGATCCCACATATTTTATCAAATATTTCTGAGGCAAAGAGGTCTGTAATTGTGTAGCAGATGTTTTTGGATGAATCTGGCATAATCTGGGCCTGAAATTATAGTTTATGGAACTTTGTGAAGCACCAATCTTGATGAATACTTCATTTTTGCTCTTAGGGACCAGTATGGAGAAACAATCTGCAGATAAGGTACCTTGAACCCTGCACTTTTCTGTAACTTAACTCGCTCATTTCAGTGTTTAAAAGAGTCATCGGAAGAAATACTTATTTAATATAATCTGATTTAAAGAAAAAGAACCCTAAGAATGATAAACAGAGTCCTGATATTAGCCAGTTTTAATTTGTTCTTTACATTCTGGATGCCTTTCAGATGAGTTTAAAAGTTTAGTTAAATTCTGATTATTTCAATTTCATAGAAAACACTGCTTCCTGGGTCCTTCAGGTGATACTGTTTAATAGATGCACACCTTGCGGGATATAGTGATCTGTATAATAATAATTGAAAAAAGGTAGTCCTGAAAATAATCCCATCCCATGAAAGGATTTAAAGGTGGTAACCAGAATCTTAAATTGTACCAAAAACCTACTGGTAACCAGTGTAACACAGAGAGTTATACCATACCTTGAATCTACCAAGGTGTGCCCATAATTGTTACATGTTACTGTATTCTAGGCCAGCAACAGTTTCCAAATGATATTCAAGGGCAACTCCATGCAGAGCGTATTTCAGTAACCCATTCAAGAAGTGACAAGGCATAAGTACCACAAGTAATGCCCCCGGATCCAGGAAAAGGGGTAATTGACACAGAAGATGATTCTGTGGAAAAGCCTTCCAAGACATGGCTACTGTCTGTTTGTTGAACAAAAGTCACAACTTCAGGAGGTCCCCATCCCCCGCTTTTGTACCTGTTCTGTTTAGGGCATTGCATCCTCACTTAGAACTAAGGATGGAAAATCTCTAGATCTGGATTGGGGATTTAAAACCTAAACCCATTGATCTGGCTAGGGTTGAGTTGAAACCTGTTCCTCACTAGGGTTTATTTGTTTGTTTGTTTGTTTTATTTACAATCTCAGACCAATGATCCTTCAAAGATCCTCTGAAACTAAACATTGCCTTATTCTCTGTTGCAGAATATCCCCCATTTTAGGCCCAAATCTATAGAAATTGAAATGTTCACCCATCCTCAGAGGGTTGTTGACTAGAATTTGACTATCTCTGTTGCCAATCCTATCCTGCTCCTCTTGCTACAACTGATCCAGGAACTTGCAATGAGTTTAGTAGGTATGAAACATTTACAGGAAGTCCCATGGAAGATAAAGTCCACTAAATTTTCATTCTACATATTTATAATTGATAGATGTAAGCCCAATGATATTTTTCAAGTCAAGTAAATAAAGCCACCATCATTAAATTTTAATCCTAATTTAACTAATAAAATCCCTTGACATTTATTTTCCCAAATAAATTTCCATATAATTTGTCAATCTGAAGAAAGTATTTATTTGGAATTAAGATTGGAATGTCCCTCAAGACATAAATCAGATGAGGAACATTAATTTAAGATTAATTTTAATGTTCATTTACCCCAAGAGGTTTAATGGAATTTTAATCCATCTATTTATACCCAACTCAATCTTTTCTAAAATATTCAACGTATTTATTTTTACATACTTAGAAATATTTTTTGGGGGGGAATGTAGCATCCTAGCACTTAATATAATCAGTAGAAATTTAAAAGAATGTTAGACTACTACCTCTGGGCTCCTATATCTCAGTGCAATCATGTAAAGAGTTGGAGTGGCTTATATGTACTACAAAATAAATAAATAATAGTAAATCTCAAGGGCATATAAACAGTCAGTGATCCTTCACCCCACAAAGACAAGTCATTCATCTCAATGAACTGCATTTCTCTGTGCCGACAAAGCCTCAAGGTGGGGCTAATCTGACTTGATTGGCTGCCACATTTTGACAAAAGGGACTTCTGTGCATATGCGGCACGTATGCAGAATCCTAATTTGTTGATTGCATAAGAGCAATGTTAAGTTGATCTTAGCTCTTTACATAATTTGGGAAGAAAAAGGAATGAATTTGAACTTTTCTATGTAAAATAAAAGCTGTAGTGGTTAGATTCATTCAACACACATGCACACACACGCACACATACAAACACATACATATACACATACACAGTCACACACATGATTCTAATCATTCAAATCAGCACATAATATCTGTAATACTTACAATAAATTATGGAGAATGATTTTTGCACCATTAGGTATAAAATACAGAAATAAATTGAACGAGCCTACCATATTTTCTGAAACAGTGTGTGACTGATTATTCATTTTAGTAATTGGGTCTAGGCTTATTCATGGCTACCTTATACATCAATCAATGGCTTGACTTAGTTCCAGCTCTTGTAGAGGCAACATATGGGGGAAGAAGCCATTAACTTTGGTTCCCAGGACTATAAAATGTCTAATAAACTCAGTTGCAGTTGTGCCAGATTCATGTGATAGAAGCAGCTGGTGCAGCTTTCTTTGTCTATTAAGTGATGTTTTTGCCATCGTTATGAAAAGGGAGGGCTAAATGTAGACCTTTTGTAATCCACGTTCCTTCTTCATAGATTTAATACAATTCCTCACACAATCTGTTTGTTCTACTGCTGTGAAATATAATCAGAAAATAACTCTTAATGAGTTGCCATTTTCAACTATTTCCACTGCTTCTAAGGTCTCTCTTTTCAGTTTCTAAATTATATTTTAAAAAGTACAGCATACTAAATCTGTCTGGTTACTTTGTAAGATCAGGGCCAGGGGTGAAATCCAGCAGGTTCTGACAGGTTCTGGAGAACTGGTAGCAGAAATTTTGAGTAGTTTGGAGAACCAGCAAATACCACCTCTGGCTGGTCCCAGAGTGGGATGGGAATGGAGATTTTGCAATATCCTTCCCTCAGGAATGGGGAGGGAATGGGGATTTTGCAGTAACCTTCCCCGGGAGTGAGGTGGGAATGGAGATTTTGCAGTATCCTTCCCCTGCCACACCCACCAAGCCACACCAGGCCCACCAAGCCACACCGACAGAACCGGTAGTAAAAAAAATTGAATTTCACCACTGATCAGGGCCCTGACTATTTCTCACTTACCAACCAAATACTCAATATGCTTGGAATATAAAACTATGCTTTTAAACATGACAGCAAAGTCACACATCTGCCTGTCTTCTCACAACATGCTGAACCACAGAACTAATCATCTAGACATGTCTCAGTTGCACATCCAGAAAGTTGAATGCATTATGGTTTAGTTGACCAAGAGAATCAGGTTTTGGCCTAATCCACATATTTAAATTATGTAAAATCTGCTATGTTTCGCTACCCTTTCCAAAATCACATGACTTCTGAGGACTGATATCAGAGGGGTGTTTATTGGCTATTTCAGGCTGACAAAGACTTTTCTTCTCCCTGCCAGTTCCTGGTCAGCCTTGTCCACTACTCTTACTCTGTTGTCTCCCTAAAAAACTGAATGCAATGGCATGTGAAATTTGCAACTCCTTGTTGCAACTTCAAATAGTAAAAATGCTGAAAAGTTTTAAAGGGAAATAACATAACAATGAACTAGTATAACAGACTGAAGGTACTATTGAAATAATGGAGCCTCACCTGACTCCAACCCTATTGCCCCTAAACAGAGCATCATGACCATATGTGAAGAAAAGAAATCCTAAATTAAAAAGTAGCTATGATTTAAGTTCTTTCAAGTCTGTTTTAGGACAGGAGTATCAAACTCGATTTCATTGAGCAGCGCATCAGGATTGTGTTTGACTTCAGGGTGGGCGTGGCCAGGGTGGGCGTGGCTAGCTCTATGTCACTCATGTCAGAGGTTTCTGTGGTGGCGTGAGCGCTCTGCCAGTGAAAAATGGGCTCCTGAACTCCATTTCTGGCTGCGATGACCTTCTGCAACCCTCTGCCAGTGAAAGTGGAGCTCAGGAGGGCCACATGGGCCCTCTCGAGCTCCGTTTTTGCTGGCAGAGACACCATGGGCTGGTCCTTTGCTATTTCCAGGGCAGCCCCACAGGCCAGATCTAAGTAGCCTGTGGGCCAGATCCGGCTTGGGGGCCTTGAGTTTGACACCCCTGTTTTAGAACCTTTATTCAACTTGGGTTCTGACAGAATGGGTTGTAAGAGGACGGACAGAAGGGAGGAGTTTAGAAATGATAGGCAAATCCCTGCAGCCACACCCACTTTGTTCCTGCTATAACACTGATTAGTGAGGGTTCCCCCCCCCACTGGTTGATAATATACTGAAAAGGAAGACAGCAAAGGTAGAGGACTCAACCAATCACTTTGCCTATCATATGCTGTGTATCTACAGTCAGCACAGCACTGATGCAAGATAGCAATTAGCAATAGACAGCAAAATTCCTGCCATTTTAATTTTCAGCCATCTCAAGGATGAGTGAATAACACAGCAATTCAGCCATGGGGACAAGCCCATTGTCTAAACGGTTGGCTGTTCTTCCTGGGAATTCTGCAACTTAAAAGTCCAAAATATCTGGGGAATACCAGCATGGCAAAGATTGTGCTAAACTGAAGCAAAGCTGTCCTTTTTAAACAGATAAGCAATATTGCTGTATTTTTGTTGCCTGCAATATTAAATTCCAGCTGATTTTCTCTGCTTATGCAATATTTCATTTCTCATTAATATTGGAGCATTTTAATTTCTCCCAAACAGATGTTTTGAGAGACAATATTTTGAATTCATTTACAAGGAACCTCAATTCCCATCTCTAAGAAATTTGGACTTCTATTTTACTTAGAAAGTTTAGTCAAGACTTTTTATACACAGTAATTTGGATAAAGGGGTATCTTCCAATGACTGAAGCCCAAAGAAATGGTGTAGGATGATATGATCATCAATCCACTTTGCAAGAAAAGTGCTAAAATTACAACTCTTGTGGGCTGCATCAGGCAGAATAGGAAAAGACCAAGGAAATTGCTATACCAAAGTTCTATCCCATGTTTGGTAGGAAAAAAAAAAGAGCTTTCTGGTGTTCAAACAGTATCACAACTAGGGAATATCATCATCATTATCATCATCATCATCATCATCATCGCTCATCCAATTGGCACGGAGATATAATCTTGTACAGAAATTCCTTTATTGTGTAGTAAAGTTTCACAAATACAAAAATGTTCCCCTCTAGTTTGCTTTAGTATTCGCCGTCCACTAATGAGGTTTACAACAAAACAAAAAGCCAATGTTTGATAAAGTGATCAAAGGTTTAAGCATTGTTTATTTGTTTGTAGTAAGAATTACCTCAAGATAAATAAAAGTCATTTTTCTCCAAGAGAGTTGATTCACCTTTCATTTTCACTTTGTTTTTCTGGCCATCAAAATGTCACAAATTGTTCTGTACCAGCTACGGACCCCAAAGAACGCAGCACACACAAACTCTATACAAAGCTTATTTTACTCAAATAACTTAGTGTTTATCAACCAAAGGCTGTTAATAAACTGTCTTAACAGCCTACCAGAATTCTAAGATAAGGTAATCACAGTCTTACTAGAGTTGACAGAAAGCCCAGAAACAATTTTGCAGAGAATCCAGACGCGAAGGAAAGTAAACTAAAGTTGTTCCCTATAGGTTGCTGCAAGCAGCATTCCTCCTTAAATAGGCTAAGGGAGTGGCCAATTAGCCCCAAGCCTTACTCTCAAAGAGACCTCCTACTGAGGAGCCACTCCTGCCTTTTGGCAGCTCTGCGCGCCCGTGCATTGAGAAGAGGCTCCTCCTCTTTGTCCTCTTCATTTAAAGGAGCTTCTGGAGGTTCTGAAGGCCCTGGTTGAATCCCTGCCCCTGCACCACATCTTCTCCAGTCTCCTCACTGTCCGACTCGAGCACCAGCTGCACAGGCTGCTGGCGCAGCACCATACCAGCCTCCTCGTTGTCGGAATCAGCTACAATCTGCACAGGCTGCTGACGGGCCACAACAAATGACAAACAAAATCAGGTGCAAGAAGCTGGGAAGGCAAAATTTATTTAGGATGTAAAAACTGCACTAGGTATTTATTTATTTATTTTGTTTACAGTATGTATAATCCCTCCCAATTTCAAAGGAGTCGATTGTGTATAACATCAAACAGAGCATCAGTCTGAATCCAAATGAGCATTAAAAATAGAAGATATCAATGAAGAAAAGCAAGGATAATACTAAAAAATAAAAGTCAAGAGAGGTACTCAATCAGTGATCTTGGATCAAAAGCCCATTGAAAGGAATTAGATTTAACATGCTTAGTGAATTGCAGCATGGTTGAGTCTAGTTGTTTTTCTAACAGAAAGTATTCCACAAGGCAGGTGCTTTTTGATACATTTCAATTAGCTGGAATGCCATATGGGAAGCTGACCAGAAGTAGCTTTGGTGTGCATTTAAAAGATTCCTTACAGATTCAGAATATGAACAAAATGTGGACAAAATGTTCTTGTCTGTTTTCTTTCCAAAGATAATGGGAATATTGCTGGATGTATGGGTAATAAGACTTAGGTACTTAATAATGAATGAGATACCCTGTTCAATGGCTTTGCTACATTTGATAGGAGATGCTAGCATTTTAATTTATGGCATAGTAACGATACCATTTCAGATTTCAAAGAGGAAATACAAAGAAATTGTGTGTCAGAACAAGATTAATATGTTCAAGTTTAAATGGCAAAAAAAGTTGAAATAGGGGCAGGTAAATCTGTTGGTGCAATTCTTCCTGTTCTATTAAAAAAATGTGGACTTCTGGGCCTCAAGTCACCCTCATTCTCACTCATCAACACTTATGGCTGAGTTCCCAAGGATTGGGACCTTGTAATCATTGCTTCTATGTGTATAAAAATAAAGGAAAAGAAGACTGATCCTTATATTTATGGACCAACCAGCCTTTTCCACATAATCAGCAAACTCTGCACACATCTACAATAAAAATTCCAGGACTAGCTGGAACAAAAAAACAGGAGCAAACTGGCTTTAAGGAAGGCTGATCCACCATGGACCAGTGCCATCATCTCTTTGAAAAACACTCCTCCAGAAATACAATCTCCTTTATTATTTATTTGTTTATTTATAAAATTTCTACACTACCCATATTACCTACAGTCAGTGACTGGATGGTTTGCAACAACATGGTTCGTTCTGCTTTCGTAGACTTCAAAACATCATTTGATTCCATATCCTGAGCTAAATTGTGGGAAAAACTGGAGGTTTCCTTGGCTGAAAGATGTCTTCTTCATTTAATATGTATGCTGCATGAAGGGACCTCATTCACAGTAAGATCATCTCACCCATGCCACTGAAACTGAGAAGGGCATCAAGCAAGGCTGCATATTGAACCTACTCTTATTTCAATTTCTATATCAACTCCAGTGGTGGGTTCCTCCCGGTTCCTCCTGGTTCCACCGAGCCGGTAGCGGTGACGATATGACGTCCCCAAACCGGTTCTGCCCCCCTGCCCCCCCTGCATTATTCTTACCTTTTATTTGGCCCCACCCCCAATCTATTGCTGCCTCCTGAGTCCCAGCTGATTGGCTAGAGGGAAAAAAACTGTTTAAACCCTTGCTGCGGGGCTTCAAAGGGCCGCCCTACAGCTGATCAGTGTTAAAAGAAAACAAATGAGTAGACAGGTGCCTGCAAAAATAAATGGGTAGACCAGTGCCTGCAAAAATAAATGAGTAGACCAGGGCCTGCAAAAATAAATGGGTAGACTAATGCCTCCAAAAACAAATGAGTAGACCGGTACAGCTCTGCAAGCAGTTAAAAGCCTGGTAGACCAGTACCTCTGCTAAATCCTAAAGAATTGTCACATGACCATCAAGGCATGCCCACAAAATAAGCCACGCCCACAGAACCAGTAGTAAAAAAATTTAGAACCCACCCCGATCAACGCCATGGCGAAACATCTCCACAAAATGAGTGTTTACTCTCCCAAACTTTCTGGAAGACAACACTGGAACACAAACTCTTCCTATGCTATCTCTACCCCACTTTTTAGATTTTTTTAAAGATTCTTATTTTTGTGTTTAACATAGATTTTGGTTTAATATTCTTTGTATATACTATTGTCAGGGTTCCAAGTAACATACCCATAGCAAACAAAACTCTGAGGCAGGCAAATTCGTCAAAGAATAGATTTATTGGATATGTCATATTGGCACAAGCTGGTGAAAACCGACTCTGAATATTTCTTTACTGGTTAAAAGTGAACGTTTGTCACTTTCTTGAAACAATCAGTCACATGGTCCAATCAGGATGCTATCCAGTTGCTAGGTGACTCCAGTCCCCTCCTTCCAAGCACCTGCAGGAATGTCCTTGGTTCCCACAAGAAAGTGTTTTGTTTTGGCTACAAACCCCAACTATCTCTATTCCCCCCTCCCTATTCCTCTTCCCTAGTGTGTCAGCTCTGAAATGGCCTAGGTCATTCAGGGTTGACAACAGGTACCGGTATCTGTTTCAGGGTTGATAACTATCTGTTTTAATATTTTTTTAATATTTTCTAAGTGTTCATTATTTTTATTTTTACACACTGATGTTTCTTCTATGCTTTTTAATCAATGTACCCAACCCTCCTTATGCTGGTCTATGATTGTAAAAAAAAAAAAGATTGACTTGATTTGATATGTCATCTCTTAATAAAAGCACAGTGGTGAAGGACAGACTGGGAGTTGTATTCTTATTTTCTGTCCTGCAACTTCATCCTATCTAATTCATTGCATCCATATAATTCTGGCTCACTCATAAATTGCAAAAAATATGATTACTTTGTAAGGAGAAGACAACCAGTTGCCTGAATTAATCGCAAAAGGTGGGGAAACAGGCATTGCCTTTTTTTCTTGCCAGCAAGGCAATGAATTCAACACAATGAATTGTTTCCCCATCCCCATACGGACAAATCCATCTCCTGAGGCTGTGAGAGGAGAAGATAAAACAGCAATGGGGGAGATATTGCTTTATGCAGTATGAATGTGATGCATGTCCGCTTTGTTTACTGAAAGTGGCTCTTCTTATTTAGCACAAAGAGAGGAATCCAACTAATGAGAAAGTAGGAAAGAAGAAACCTCTTCCTTAATTCCCTACTCCTCTCATTCCCTCGTCAGGCCTAAGCCTTGGGAGATAATAGGAGAGAAAAGGAAAGGGAAATATAGGTATAGAAAGAAGAAAGTGAAGGAGAATGCCAGCCACAGATATTTTTGGTAACTTAGTCCCAAAACAAGATGGTGTATCCAGTCATTTTGCATACAGAACACAAATCGGTTGGATCCATCTAAAATCAGGGCTGTGTCCTTACAAGGCATCTGGTTGACCTTACCTGTGCTCAAAAGCTAAGCATATGGTCTTCCGAGTGCGCTTCAAGGTATTGGTTCTCATCTTCAAAGCGCTCCATGGCCTAGGACCTGGTTACTTACGAGACCACCTTCTGCCTCCGATAACCTCCCACCGGCCAACACGCTCCCACAGAGAGGGCCTCCTCAGGGTGCCGTCTGTCAGGCAATGTTGGCTGGCGACCCCCCCCGGGGAAGAGCCTTCTCTGTGGGGGCACCCGCCCTCTGGAATGAGCTACCCCCAGGGATACGACTGATCCCGGACCTCCGTACTTTCCACCGGGCCCTGAAGACTTTTTTATTTCAGCAAACCGGGCTGGGTTAAAAATCTTTTAATTGGGGAATTTTATGGGTAGGGGTTTTAAATTGGAGAAGCCAAAGATAATTTAATTTTGTTTTAATGTATTTTAATATTTGTATTGTGTGTTTTTAATTTTGGCTGTTCACCGCCCCGAGTCCTTCGGGAGAGGGGGCGGTATAAAAATTAATTAATTAAATAAATAAATAATAAATAAATAAATAAATAAATAAATAAATAAATAAATAAATAAATAAATAAATATGACCCGGCAATATCAATCTGTAGACTAGAAGTGACAACTGAACAGACTTTCCGCAAATCGGGGATGAATTATCTCTCTAAAACTGCTAAATTAAGCTTTGTGCCTAAAACAGGACTAGAATTCACAATCTCCTGGTTTCTAGCCTAATTCCTTAATTACTACACCAAACTGGCAGTCCATATAATTCAATCGATTTTACATACTCAAAATGATCCCAGATCAATTCAAAGATAAGATCTAGGTGATCTTCAATCTTATTGCCTAGCACCTCGCCAATTTGAGGCATTTTATCTGCCAAATGCTGTTTGATTCATCAAAAATTAAATTATGTTAACTGTAACTTTAAATATATAGATATGTGATATATACCCAACTAATCTACTGATCTTTGTGTACTGGATACCCCAATTCCTTACTGCATTTCTTCATTTCTATATCCTTGATCATCTACATCAATAGATTCTAACAATCACTTACATATAATGATGATAGGGTTCTTATTTTGAAAAGCACATTCCAATCTGTATAATATTAGATGGATTTTGAAGCCCTTGCAATGTTGAACCAGTCCAGTTGTCAAATTATTTTAACTGAAGACATCATTTATCTGTTTTATTTTGGCAGGGGTACTTCTATTGCAACTCTTCTGGTAGCAAAAATCTATCATTTAATAAACAAGGTTTACTGGCAAAACAGTACCTGTTTTTTTATTCATTTATTCAAACTATTCTTTCTTTCAAGAAGTTTAGAATGGATTAAAGTTGTTTTCTCTTCTCCAAAAACATGTGAAGACTAATGGGATCCTCTCTACACTTTTTTTTTAATTGAGAAGCCTTGTGTGGTAAGCTCATCCTGTCATTTCTTGAGTAGATGTCATACTAAGATTTATGATTTGATTTGTTTGGCTAAGAATATAAAGGAATTCTATTTGAGGTAATACATTGGTATTTATTGATAAACCTTTAATTAATTAAATTGATGGTTTTGGAATCATTTCTGAATATTATATAAATTGTCTGAATCTGAATTGATGTCTTTGGGGACTACTTGATGTCTAAATCGGTTGGTTGCTGTTGTGTTTTTCCAGAATATTTGGAAAATATGATGGTGCTTGGAAGCAATTACCTATCTAAGATAAGAGTACCTAGAGATATACTTCAGCTATTTAAACTGAACATAAATATATTGATATTAGAACTATCCCAAAAATTAGACTTATTTAAACTGTGCATTTGAGGTAGAATTTATATTTTTAAATGATTTGTCCCTGTACATTTATACTACACATAATATTCCTCTAAATATTTCTAAAATGTATTTTCAAAAATGTAATGCTCTAGTTAGATATTTATTTGAAGAAATTCTCCTCCTCATTTTAACTTCAAAAAAAACACATTACTTTTAAAGGAATATTTGATTTTGCACAATAATTTAACTCAAATTGTTTTGCAACTGTTCTTTAATCTAATCGTTTGTATATACAAACTGAAAATAAAGGTTAATGCTTTTCCCATAGAAAATTCGAGATGTACAGAAGCCATTCCACTTAATTTCTAAAAATGATTTATTTCCTTTCTATCGCCATAGTAACAGCATTATTGGCCATAGACCAGATGGATAGAATGGCAAGCTCCAATTCAGATGTAAACAACAATAGTGGAAAGTCTGAATTACATTTATTTGTCATAACTGCCTTTTAATTTTTTTAAAATTTTCTACCTTTCAACTACTTAGATTGATTTAGTCCTAGCTATGTACCCAAACAAGTATGGAACATACATAATGAAGCAAATATAATGATAAAAAATGTTTCTTGAGTTGGTTCTTGTAATATTTGTAATCTGGACCAATATTGAAAGCTCTCCAGCTTTCAAAAAAACTTCAATATAAAAGTCAAGCTAAATAGATCCATCTGCATTGATTTGCTTTTTTTGAATGGGGAAATTAAGTTGAAACAAACACGGGATTTGTTGAAATAATTGGGTTGTCCATGGATAATCTCAATGATCTAATAGGAGGAAAGCATTGAGAAGAGATTGGAGAGAGTGGAAAGAAAAGGGGGGGGAAAGCCAAACTCTTTTACGGTGTTAGCATTCAGGACTGCTCCAATGCCTAATAGTGACAATTTCTGTGGTAACCAAGGAAACCAAAGTCCCAAAAGACAGGCCTTGTTTTATATGGTTGGAGTCTACAATGTATTTGTGATTTGTTTGTTTCAAATGGTTTGAATCCAGGACTGAATGCAATGCGAGGGCAACTTTATTTTCCTTTGAGCACAATTCAGAGCAGGTATATGAACATGCAAACATTTGGACATCATCGCCAAGGAATCCTTGCTTGGAACATTGGCTTGCAATGGAGAGTGTTGTCAGATTGGCCTGCAACCTGGTCTGCAATACATGGGCTTACAGTTGAGATGTGAGGGGAAGGAGATTCTTCTGCACATTTTCTTGCTAAAAGCTTGAGAAAAAAACTAAACAGAAAGAAATCATTTATCTCGGTGTCCCAAAGGTGCTTTTAAAAAAGCAACCGGACTTTCTTGATTTTTTTCCCCTTGAAAACATTTTTTGTTTTGAATAATAAGCTTATTCAGTTCTGACTGAAGGGTGGGGAATAGAAAGATGTATATTATTTGCAGTCATCTGGTTGTTAGCACTCTGGAGGTCAGTTGTTAGCTCTCTGAGAGTCATTGAGGCCACTTGGGGATTGATTTGTAGCCTCAGGGTCACCTGAATCAGAGTGAAAATGGGTGTGAATCAGTGGTGGTTTGCCCCTGGTTCAGACCGGTTCGCAAGAACCGGTAGTAAAATCGGCGGGAGGCTCTGCCCACTGCCCTGGATGTTGTCATCAGCGATCTGCACATGCAGTTTCAGTGGCACCATTGCAAGTTAGTAGTAAAGGTAAGTAGAACCCACCCCTGGTGTGGATTCTTCTTGGGACCGCTGAAAGGACTGTGTTGTAGACAGGAGATAGGTACAGTAGTGGCCAAAATTGTGGAAACCTTTTGGAAAAAGTATATTTTTGAGGTTTGATGGCTAGTAACACCACTTTTTGGGGGGGAGTTTCAAGATAATCATATTTCACTGCTGGAATGGTCTGGGTTATTCCCAATTGAAAAGCTATGGAGCCGACGAAAGAAACTTGTTAGTCAGAAGCGACCCAGCAATAAAACCCAGTTAATAGAAGCAATCATTCAATCTTTGTTTCACATTATAACAGCTGCAGAACTAAAAGACTTGGTTCACTCCATGGGAAGAGGTTGTAAGGCCGTAATTCATGCTAAAGGTTACTCAACTAAGTATTAACTGACATGATGATTTTTGTATATCTTGTTTTTTTTTTATGGTGATAATTCTTGTATATCTCATTTTTTCTACATGTTTCACTTTTCTTCTTTATACTGTAACTGTTATTCTAATAGCAAATCCTTCATAAAAGTTATTGCATTACATTCTTGATTAAATTATCTTTCCATTGATATATAATTTTATGGTACTACTCAAAAAAAAAATGGTGTTATTAGCTAGTTTTAGAAAATACACTTTTCCCAAAAAGGTTTCCACAATTTTGGCCACTACTGTAGTGTTGTATCACAAGGGATAGGTGCTATATCCCACCATCAATTTTGAAAATTTCAAAAGAAAGCTCAAAAGCTTGGGAGCTGAGGTGGCATTCTTGTTCATTCTCCCAGGCCATGGACCAGGACCAGAAAGTGAACAAATACTACAGATCAACAATGATCTATATAAATGGTATTGCTAGGAGAGATTTGCTAATGGGGAACATGGTCTGAATTATGGGCCGTATCTCAAAAGGACTGGTGAACTTGATAGGAATAATTTTAAATTAAATTCTTTTGAGAGTAGACATGAAAATATTACAGTAAGGTTCTCAGCATAAAATATGAATGCATTGTTGAAATGAGACTTCTAAAACCATTCAACAAACAATCTGAAAGAACAAAACCTAAGTAACTTCATGCCATTCCTTGTATATATTGTGATGCTGTTGATCTCTTAGAATAGAAATTTAAACATGATTTTATATCTGCATGGGAGTCATGATGAAATGTCTCCAACTGATATAATTGAAGGATTCCATTTTTCAAAAGAAATAGAGCAACGGAGCCCCTAATTTTAATGGGATTTAAATGGAGTTATCAAACATATGTCGTAGATTTGTTTTAGAGTTATAATAATCTAAGAATGCAATGAGCAAAATTTCAAGGAACAACTAATGGGAAAAGGAACACAAGATTGGTAGAAGTTTTTAAGGAAGAATCTACTAAAGGCACATAATCAGCAGCGGCGAGCAATTAACAATTAGTGTGATGCAGCTCAGGGGTAAAATGCTACCGGTTCACTCCTGTTTGGGCGAACCGGTAGTGATTAAAAACTACCAGTTCAGATGAACCGGTAGTAAAAAAAAAAGCTACTGGTTCGGTAGTTTAAAAAGCTACTGGTTTGGGCGAACTAGTAGTTAAAAAAGCTACCGGTTCAATGGAACCAGTAGTTAAAAAAGCTACCGGTTTGTTCAAATCGCACGGCACAGCTGTTCCCCTCCTTGATATTCTACTTACCTAGTGAATTCTTCTTTTTCCGCATGAAGTGTGTGTTTGGCGCACACTATACATGCACGCAGTGTGCTTTTGGTGCGTGCTGAACATGCACGTGTGCAGCATGCTTGTGGCTCACACCGCCCATGCGTGGGCAGCAAACTCGTGGCGATCCGAGGAGGATTTCACCACTGATGAAGCTCCCTTGAAAGAGAATTCAATCTTGGAATGCCAATCAAGAGCATAGAATGCAGATCAAGAAATTGTTCCATTCTATTCTGCCCTGGTCAGTCCCCAATTGGAATGCTGCATCTAGTTCTGGGCATCATGATACAGAGCAAACAATAATAAATTAAGAGCAATTCAGAGGAGGCTATTAAGAAAATGAAGAGTCAGGAAACCAACCCCATGAGGAAGGGTTAAAAACTGAATATTTTTAACTTACAGAAGAGTTAACTATGGGAAATATGATAGCAGTCTTCAAATATTGGAAGGGTTGTCACCTAGAAGAAGAAGTAGTTATTTTTTTATTGCCTCAGGGTGCATAATTAAAATCAGTGGATTGAAACTACAAAGAAGTAGGCTCAGTCTAACATCTGGAGAAAGCTCCTCACTATGTCAGCTATCAGCCAGTAGAACAGACTGCCACATGAAGTTCCCCTTCTTTGTCACACTTCAAAAAACTCCCAAGTTAGGGACAGTACACTCCACATCATTCTGTTTTGGTTAGATCAAATTATGTCCAGTTTTTAGGCCCCAAGCTTTAAGAAGGATTTAAGCAAAATTAGAACAGGTTGAGAAAAAGCAGTGAGGCTGTTCAGGGCCCTAGAAATAAAAACATTTTAAGAGCAATTGAAGAAGTTGTGCATATTTAGCATGCATTGTACCATAACTAATAAATAGAATGCAGATATAAAAACAAGATGTAAAACAATAAATGTCTAATCTTGAGAAGAGTAACCAAGAAGGATATGGCAGCACTTTTCACCTGAAATGAGGTTACATGGGAGAAGGTTAGGACCTATTCTCTGTCATTCCAGAGTGCAGGAAATGGAATCCGAATTCCGATCCCATGTCCATGGGGATGCTGCAATGGTCATTAGTGTGAAAAATTGTTCTGCCCCAGCTACGGACCCCAAAGAACGCAGCACACACAAAGTCTGTCCAAACCTTAGTTTACTAAATTAAATCAGTCTTTTTCAAACAAAGGCTGTTCATTAACTTTCTTAACAGCCTACAAGAATCCAAAGAATAAATAATCGTAATCTTACTATGTTTGGCAGAAAGCCGAGAAGCAATTTGCAGGAAGCTGATAAGAGAACTAAGATCCAGACGCAAAGAAGAGTGAATTAAGTTGTTCTCTGCAAATTGCCTCAGTCATCGTCCTTCCTTAAATAAGCTAAGAGAGTGGCCAATTAGCCCCAAGCCTTACTCCTGAAGAGCCACTCCTGCCTTTTGGCAGCTCTGCGCGCCCATGAATCGAGAAGAGCCTCTTCCTCTTCTTCCTCTTTACTTATAGAAGCTTCTGGAGGTTCTGAAGACTCTGACTGAATCCCTGCCTCTGGCACCACATCTTCTCCAGCCTCCTCATTGTCTGACTCAAGTGCCAGCTGCACAGGCTGCTGGCGCAGCACCACACCAGCCTCCTCGCTGTCGGAATCAGCTACTAGCTGCACAGGCCGCTGATGGGCCACAACAAAAATGGACACCAGTCATTTTTTTTTTCTGTGCCATTGTAACTTCAAACGATTACAAACAAATTGTTGTAAATCGAGGACTATCTTTAATTACAACCTTTCTTTTGATGTGCTTTGGAGGTGGAAGAAAGCTGAATAAAGAAAGCTGGTTTGAAGATGGTATGGACATTTGGATAGCAATGGGGAGATTATGCAAATTTTAGTACATATTGGAAATGTCACATATATCATGTTGGTCTACATATCAAGATACAGGGTATTTGTGCTTAAGAAAAATCAATTTTGTTTATGTTCAGCCAACATAATTTCATATTGTTTTTGTTTTATCACCATCATAATGATAGAAAACGAATACACTTCTGCTGAAATATATTGGGATTTTGCTATTACTGTGTTTCCCCAAAAATAAGACCTCCCCGAAAATAAACCCTCCCCCAAAAATAAGCCCTCCCCAAAAATATTTAACCGCATGTGCAGCCGGTCCCCGCCATTTCCTCTCGTTAGGGTTAGGGAGATAGAGCTGGAAATCAGGTAAAATGGCAAGAGTAGCCCGGTCTTGCTCCATGTGCCCCAAAATAATAAGACCTCCCTGAAAATAGGGCCAACTGCTTATTTCAGGGTTCAAAAAAAATATAGGACAGGGTCATATTTTTGGGAAAACACAGTCCTATTTTGCTATTACTATTCATTCAGTTTGATGCAAGATGATTTTATTTAACTTTTCTTTCAAAGGAGAACAGAATACTAGTGGCACAATGTGCTTTTGTACTGAAGAGATGGCAAAGGGGATGTCCCCATTTTCATTGCTAATATTTCATGCTAATATTTCTCTCTATGATTTTCTATCCAGCCTCAGCATCTTCTCTGGCTTCCCACACTTCCAAGGGAAAATATCATGTGTAAAAAAATTCCATTAGTTATTTTAAGACTGAAAAGACTGTTTTCATGCAGATTTCCTTTCACTGTAAAGGCAACCGCAGTTGGGTCCAGAATTTCCATTGCAAAGCAAGATGGTTGTTAGGTGAGTAATGCCCAATTTTATGATCTTTTTTGCTTGACAGTTGTCAAGCAAATCACTACAGTTGTTAAGTGAATCACATGGTCATTAAGCAAATCTGGCTCTCCCCTTTGACATGAAAGCTGGCTGGGAAATTCACGGACGGTTGTAAGTCAACAGTTCCTTACAAGGTTTAATAATCAAACCAGTCAACCTGTTACTCATAAAGTGGGGTCAAACTCACATTTTAAGTATCTTGGAAAAAACAAAAAATGCTTTGCAGAAAAAAAAATCATGAACAATTGATGCACTTTTTCAATGAGACAAAAACGCAGATGAAAATAATGGCATACAAATAATTTTATTCATTTCTAGTGAACTTTGAATACTCAGATTGAAACTATTTTGCTGTTGATTTTATGTCTAGTAATGCTAGGACAGACTAGAAACTTCTATAGGTACAAACATATCCATCTCTCATTCACACATTCACGATGTTTAATTTTTTAAAACATTGGCATCTGAATCAGAGACAAAACATAGCCAATCATTAGGATAACCAATTGTGCAACAATGCATGCCATTCTCACTGCACATTTCTTCTTTAAATTTTCATCTGTGCTACTTTAAATTTTTCATCTGATTTTATAATTTAATGACCATTTCTTCAGATGTGTATTTTCTGAAGCCATGAATGCTTTGTCTCCATGTTGTTTATGTGGCCAAATAGCCTTTGGAATCATATTGGGAGTTTCAAAGCTTGAACTGCATTGGACAAGAAGAAAAATATTCTGGAGAATTCAGTATATAAGATTCAATAACTAATCCACAATATTTTTTTAAAATGTTGCTGCTGATTTTCCACATGCCTTTGAAAAAGTGGTTTGGATTACCATTATTAATACTTGAACACATTTTCAGAGCTTGCCCTTTAATAGAGCCACTCAGAGTCATCTTACAGGGGAGATGATAGGCATAAAATTTAATAAATAAATAATGGATGTATCTTGCACCTTATTTTATCTCAAATATAATAAAGTCAGTTTGGCTGGTTCACAGAGAATTTAATGTTGTACAATATAAAAGATAAATTGTATAAACTTTAACATAATATAATCATGAATCTCTGTAACAAATTGGAATCAATGCTAAATAATAAAACTTAAAATTAATCAGAACAATATTATAAATTAAATTGGGGTTGAAGCTGATTATATATTATGTAAGAAAGATGGAGAATACAGCAAAGTTTATGAATGTTTAGGATAGAGAAATAAATGATGATACATATAGGATAAGCTAATTAATATAAACAGAACTGTACCTTACTTGGTATGATGCAACATGATATAATTCAGCCTTCCTACAAATATTTGCCGCAGGATTTTTACGGTACTGAGCAAATAGACAATGAAATTGCCTGTTTATATTGTTATCCTCAGGATACCTAGTTTCCAGTTTTCTCTTAAACTAAGACTTAATTCCTCTTTTATCCATTTGCAATCTTCGTTAAACTGGCATGAATAAATAAAAATAATGTATGTGCATTTTCATGCTTATCTCTAAGATGCAACTTTTCTTGAGTAGTTGATCCCAATATAGTGTGTTTTCTACGTTCTTCTCATTTACAAGGATAGAATAGAATAGAATAGAATAGAATAGAATAGAATAGAATAGAATAGAATAGAATAGAATAGAATAGAATAACAGAGTTGGAAGGGACCTTAGAGGTCTTCTAGTCCAACCCCCTGCTTAGGCAGGAAACCCTACACCACTTCAGACAAATGGTTATCCAAGCTCTTCTTAAAAACTTCCAGTGTTGGAGCATTTACAACTTGTTCCACTGATTAATTGTATTAACTGTCAGAAAATTTCTCCTTACTTCTAAATTGCTTCTCTCCTTGATTAGTTTCCACCCATTGCTTCTCATAAGCATATACAGTTTACCACTTTCCTCTAATACCATATACACATCCTTCTATGCCTTTTTTGTTTGTAGAAAGCCATCATGACCTTTAGAAATGTGCAAATGTCAAAGTATAATTGCAATTTGGTTTGGATATTGGCTCAGGAAGTGGAAGTTTGTCAATTTCACATGTCCTCCTGTTCTGTTGTGCAGCCTTGTGGGAATATTATATCCTAATAAAGTTGGCCGTGGATAAGGAATTGAGCTACCAAGAAACAAATGTAAAAGTACTATGGACCAATCTTACTCTTATGTCAGCCATATCACCACAAATAGGACATCTAGAGCCATATTGTCCAATCTGATCTTGTGCATACAATTGTGGATTCATTGATTGTTCTTTCTTTAAAGAAAAAAAAAACTTTAAAAATAAATTAGATTAAAGAAAATAGGAATGGTAATAATTGTGCCAGGAATATTCACTAGTTACAGTGCTATTACAGCTGCTAGGTTCCTCCTCATTTAATTGTCCTAACAGACTTCTGAGGTGCAGTGTAAAAAGCTTGGCGATTTATTTATTTTTCTTTCCAAACTGTCAGCATCCAATAGATGGGCTTTATTTGAAAGGAAATGTTTTCTTTCAATTTGTTTTCGTTGCGCAGCGAAATCCATCTGGAGCTCAGAGTTGCTTGTAGTCCCACGTGCTTTTGGAACCGTTGCAATTAATAAAATTTTATAAAGAGAGGAACAGGAACCACTGAGAGGCAAGCTGGTATTACTGTGAAGAGTCAACTATTGTGTTCTTTGTTCTTCTTAGTTAATCTTCAGATGAGATAACAGACACTTCTGCAACACTTAGCTACTTTTTAATTCCTTTTTTTTCTTTACATGGCTTATGATAGGCGTCTACAACAACAAAATAATAATAATAATATCAAATGGGGACAAAATGTAATTCAGAACTTAAAACCCTTGTCTCTTACCTGTTGTTAATTCCCTTGAAGTTTTTAGTTGCATAATTTGTACATGACAGCAACATGCCAACTGGAAAATGGAATGCTTATGGCTGGAATTTTTTTTTCTATCTAGTGATCCTTGTTGTTGCTGTTGCATTAACATTGTAATTTAAACAGGGGTGAAATCCAGCAGTTTCTGACAAGTTCTGGAGAACCGGTAGCGGAAATTTTGAGTAGTTCAGAGAACCAGCAAATGTCACTTCTGGCTGGCCCCAGAGTGGGGTGGGAATGGGGATTTTGCAGTATCCTTTCCCTGGAGTGGGGTGGGAATGGAGATTTTGCAATATCTTTTTTTTTTTTAATTTGATTTATATGCCGCCCTTCTCCGGAGACTCAGGGCGGCTTACAATGCGTTAAGGAATAGCCTTCATATTTTTGTATATTTATTCAAAGTCAGCTTATTGCCCCCATAATCTGGGTCCTCATTTTACCTACCTTAGAAAGGATCGAAGGCTGAGTCAACCTTGAGCCTGGTGAGATTTGAATTTGCAGTAATTGCAGACAGCAGATGTAAGTGGATGTTAATAACAGTGCTTTAGTCTGCTGAGCCACCAGAGCTCCTTCCCCTGGAGTGGGGAGGGAATGGGGATTTTGCAGTATCCTTCCCCTGGAGTGGGGTGGGAATGGAGATTTTGCAGTATCCTTCCCCTGCCACGCCCACCAAGCCACACCATGCCCACCAAGCCACGCTGACAGAACTGGTAGTAAAAAAATTTGGATTTCACCAGTGGGTTTAAAATGCTGTTGCCTCTATATTTTCATTGCCTCTCATTGCAAATGCCTACCTCTTGAGAAGAGAAGTAGGCCTACTTTTAAAAATAGCTTTTAGTTCCTATATTCAGAAGTCTCTTGCCGCGTACATGTCCCATGAATCCAGAGCATTAATTCCAATATCACTTCCTTCCTTGCTGGGTGTGAATCTTTGTAACCCTTGATATGCAGAAGAACCCTGATAATGCCAGCCCACATGGGGACTCACACATATATAAATCCATAGACTGTCTTCCTGCAGATGTTGGTCATGAATATATGCATGTTGCAAGAAAGCCAATCTCATTTGGGTGATATTGATGGGGGCAATGGGGCTTATTAGAAGACTTCATTAAATATTCAGATCTATATGATCTATATATTTGTATTTCTCTATCTACTTTTTGTTTCTTCTCTCTCTCTCTTTCTTTTTGTAAAGAGAAAATTTTGAAACAACAACCAAAGATCTCGCAATAGAATTATAATCTTCCAAGTCTCAGGGAACATTGAGCCTACAGCGATGAGTAAAAATATAATAGCTCACCACACTGTAGGATTAATCTTCTAGGTTTAATCTGAATATCCGAGACAAGACCTAATGGCTTTGCTACTTTCTTTGGGATGAAGAATCCAAAGCAGCTTAGTTCCATTCCACTATTCCACTTTCTAAAGATAACAGATTAACAGAGTTGGAAGGGACCTTATAGGTCATCTAGTCCAACCCCCCACTCAAGCAGGAGACCCTACATCATTTCTGACAAATGGCAGTCCAATCTTTTTTTGAAAGTCTCAAGTGATGAAGCTCCCACAACTTCCAAAGGCAAGCTGTTCCATTGGTTGATTGTTCTCACTGTCAGAAAATTCCTCCTCATTTCCAGGTTGAATTTCTCCTTGGTCAGCTTCCATCCATTATTCCTTGTCCAGCCTTCAGGTGCTTTGGAAAACAGCTTGACCCCCTCCTCTCTGTGGCAGCCCTTCAAGTATTGGAAGACAGCTATCATGTCTCCCCTGGTCCTTCTCTTCACTACACTAGCCATGCCCAGTTCATGAAACCGTCCTTCATATGTTTTAATCTCCAGTCCCCTAATCATCCTGGTTGCTCTCCTCTGCACTTTTTCTAGAGTCTCAACATCTTTTTTATAGTGTGGTGACCAAAACTGGATGCAGTACTCTACTAGGCTTTATAGAGTGGTATTAGTACCTCACTTGAACTTGATTGTATCCCTCTGTTAAGGCAATTTAGGATTGCATTGGCTTTTTTTGCTGCCACTGCACACTGCTGGCTCATATTTAGCTGATTGTCCACCAAGACACCAAGATTCCTCTCACAGTCACTACTATTAAGCCTGGTTTCCCCCAGTTTATATGTGTGCTTTTGGTTTTTCTTACCTAAGTGTAAGACTTTACTTTTCTCTACTTTGAATTTCATTTTGTTAGATAGGGCCCAGTGTTCAAGTCTGTCAAGATCCATCTTCTAGGGTGTTAGCTATTCTTGCCAGCTTAGTATCATCTGCAAATTTGGTGTGTTCCTCTTCTATTCCCTCATCTAATGGATCTCAAGACTTCATAAGAGAAGAAAGGCTTTATCCAATGGTGAAATGCACTTACCTTCACTACCAGTTCAGAGATGTGAGTGCACGCGCCTCTTCTGTGCATGAGCAGAGGGTCAAAAACGGGACATAATAACGTCCCGGCAGGTAGGTGGAGCGTCATGCCACCGGTGCTACCAGTTCGTGCGAACCGGATAGATCCGACTGGATTTCACCGCTAGCTTTATCTCATATTAGACACTTAAAAAGAGAAAAGGAGAAAAAGAAATAGAAAATGGAAGATGGAAATTGATCTTCCATGACTCTTCTAAGGAGAAAATAACGGTATAATTTATGTCACAAATGAAGGCAAATATACGTGTCTCAGGACAATGTTGCAGGATCCAATCCGAGTTGGTCATTGAGACCAGAGTTTTAATCTTCTGAGCTTTTGGACTCATGCTGGAGAAATTACGGAATTTCTCTCTACAGAAACAGAAACCTCTGTAGAGAGAGGTCCCTGAGGATGGGTTCCAGCACACATTTGAAAGTTTGGAAGACTAAACCTCTGGTCCCTGAGACTGACCCAGATTGGATCCTATATTTCATGTGTGTTGTGTAATTGAACACACAAGGGAAGAAAAAGAGAATGACACATTCCCCCTTTTAAGAATTAGAAGCGGTGGTGGAATTCAATTTTTTTTTACTACCGGTTCTGTGGGCATGGCTTGGTGGGCGTGGCAGGGGAAGGATACTGCAAAATCTCCATTCCCTCCCCACTCCTGGGGGAAAATATTGCAAAATCTCCATTCCCACCCCACTCTGGGCCCAGCCAGAGGTGGTATTTGTTGGTTTTCTGAACTACTAAAAATTTCCGCTACTGGTTCTCCAGAACCTGCTGAATAGCACCCCTTATTAGAAGCTCCCCTTTCTGATAAATTATAAGGTTTGACTCATATGAGTAGTCATGCAATCAAAACCATGGAGATGCTGACTAGCTACCTGTCAAGAGCCCTCGACAACTCACCGCAGCGTCCCCGACAGCCACACTCTGGACGCACCTGGGCTCGTTCACTCGTTCGCTCATAGCAGCATGGATCAGGGTGGGGGTGGCCGTGCATAATCACTGTGGTGAAGGGGGGTGTTGTTCCAGGTGTTCAGGCGGTCGGTCACCCTGCGGCTGGGATAGGAATACGTTTGCGCGCCCTCCGCTACTGCGGAGCTCTGGCGCATGCGCTGTGGCCGCCCAACCCGGAAGGGTGGTTCCTTTATCGGCGCGCTAGTTTAAAAGGCGTTGGAAGGCAGCCGCTCCCAACGCCGACTTTCTGCATTTTGCATCGATGTCACCTGCCGTTCTCGTTGTGACCCGGATTAAAGGACTTCGTGCATCCAAGAGCTGATTCGAGTTGTTCTTTCCTTGTGAGGTTACCAACGGGCGGGGGTTTGACAGAAAAGTCGGCGTTCCACCTTTCGTCCTGTACGAGCGACTGGAGCGTGCCGAGGATGGCGGAAGGCACGACAGGCGGTCTACCGGGACTTGACGACACAACAGAGACCGTCACAACGGGGCCCACGACCGACAGCCAGGCGGAGGAGGCTGAGGAACCGGTGGTCAGGCCCAAGGAAAAGGTACAGCAGCCGGCGCTGGTGGACGCGGAGGCGACTGGTACCGGACGGCTCGAAAAGGGGGAGTGGTGGCAAAGCCCCGCGATTGCTGAGGTCAAACAGCTGACGCCCCAGACCAACGAGCCCTCTTTCCAGGGGTGGAGGGAAAGAAGATGGCTGGAGGAGGACGATTCCGAGAGAAGCCATTCTACAGGGCTGGGGGTTTCCACTTTGGACATACTGTGTGAGAAGTTCGGCGAGGCAAGTTTCAGAGACGCCCACTCGTGGCAGCCATGGGCGCCCATGCAGGACACATGGCAGGGGCGGAGTGAGGCCCGGGGTAGTGCTGACTCCCGCTTCCGTTTAGCTAGCCCAAAACTGCGGCTTGACAACAGGGGCCCTTCGCTTCCTGCGCCTCTGCCCTCACAAGGGGGGGATCAGTTAGCTCCCTGGCGGCGGGGACAAACCCAGGGAGACCTCCGTGGGCCGCCAGGGCAGCCTCAAGGGGGGACCGCTTTCGGAGCCGGTCAGGACGCCCGGTTCGGGGCCCCAGCCCCTATTTGGGCACAGGGTGTAGGCCAAACCCAGCATCATTTTTGGGGCCCTCCCCCTTTACAGGCGACCTTTGATGGGAGTGCGGACAGAGTGTCCTTGTTTCTCAGTCAGGTCCTAAGCTATATGGACTTGTACGGCCACCTGTTCCCGTCACAATGGGCCATCGTGGTTTCTATTACGTCCGTGCTGACGGGTGAAGCAGCGGATTGGGTCGCTGACCTCCATAGCGACCACCCCAACGAACTGACTGATGTGGGACGTTTCTTAGAGGCATTGCGATTACGCTTTGAAGACCAGTCACGGACACAGTTGTTGGAAGGGGAGCTAGTGGCCTTGAAGCAGGGGGGACGCCCTGCACGGCAGTACGTCAAGGAATTCCGTACTGTAGCCGGACGTTTAAGAGCATGGCCTGAGCGGCTGTTAGTGCACCAGTTCCGATTAGGCCTGGATAGGGAATTAAGGCAGGCCTGTGTGTACCGGGGATTGGGCCCTAAATTGTCAGACTGGTTCCATGCAGCAGTGGATCTCGATGTGGGCTTACGAGAGTTCCGTACCAGGGGGGTGGCTACCTATCCCCTATCGTCTCGACGTACTGTAGATAAGCTGCCAGGGCCTCCAGTGGCTAGTACATCCCCCCCTCGTTCTTTGGTGCCGGTTGGGCGGGGTTCGATCCGGTGTTTCCGTTGCAACCGGTTAGGGCATCGAGCAGCAGAATGCCCTTTACCTGCAGCACCGTCCACTAAGAGCACGCCAACGGTAGCCAGGGGCCAGGAACGGGCTCGCTCTTCGTCAGACTGGTCCAGAGCAACAACTCCAACCATATCCAGAGGGTCTCGACTGGAGACGGAGAAGCCACCCGAGCAGAACGCCACCCAGGGCCCCTCAGACAGCAGTGACGATGACGCTCCGACTGACCCTATGGTGAGTGATCCAATACAGCCCTTTGTTATACCTGTTGTACTTAGGCACCCGCGCACTCAAAAGACGGTCCAACAGGGCGCTTTAATAGACTCTGGGTGTACTCGGTGTCTTATTCGAGAAATTGTAGCTAAGGAATTAGGTCTCCGCATACTAAACCTACCCACGCCCATCCGTTTTGAACAAATGGACGGTTCTTTGCTGGGTGGGAAACCAACAACCAGGGTCACTGAGGCGGTCATGTTGGGTATCGGGGAACATTGGGAGACCATTCGTTTTGTGGTAGTTGACACGATGGTAGAACCTGTAATATTGGGTCTTGCGTGGTTGGACAAATGGAGGCCCACAATATGGTGGGAAGGGGGGTTTCGACGGATTCGACTGACTGTGGGTCCAGACCCAGAGCCGGAGGTGCAGACGGACCAAACAGTACCACAGGTGGGGGGTTTAGTTGGTCTCGCCCCAACATATCCGGATGTATATAAAGATCTCGAGGCTGTCTTTAAAGAGGAGGAGTGTGAGGTGTTACCGCCCCACAGACCCACTGACTGCGCTATAGAGTTAAAACCAGGGGTTACCCTACCCAAACCACGTATGTATGCGATGACAAGACCTGAGTTGGAGGAACTAAGACGTTACATCAACAAAAATCTAGCCAGGGGTTTTATCCAACCCAGCCGTTCCCGCTTAGCTGCACCTGTGTTGTTCAGGGAGAAGAAAGATGGGGGCCTACGTCTATGTGTAGACTTTCGTGGTCTGAATGCTGTCTGTGTCGAGCATTTATACCCCCTGCCGTTAATGAAAGATCTGCTGGCTACTCTATCCACCGGGAGGGTTTTTACAAAACTGGATCTTCGCGAGGCTTATTATAGAGTACGGATTAAGCCTGGAGACGAGTGGAAGACAACGTTTAATTGCCCTTTGGGAAGTTATAAATTTCGAGTTATGCCTTTTGGCTTGCAAGGCGCCCCAGCTGTGTTTATGCAGGTGATAAACGAGGTGCTACATGAACATCTGTATAGAGGGGTCCTCGTTTACCTCGACGATATCCTCATCTACACCAAAACGATGGAGGAACATGTCGCATTAGTGCGACAAGTATTATCAAAACTACTCCGAGCGAAGTTGTTTGTTAAATTATCAAAGTGCGAGTTTCACCGCAAGAAACTCGACTATTTAGGGTATCGCATTTCAGAGGCTGGAGTAGAGATGGATCCAAAAAAGGTGAGCACCGTGCTAGAATGGCAAGCGCCCACGACCCGGAAACAACTACAAAGTTTCCTTGGCTTCGCCAATTTTTACCGGCAATTCATTCCTGCCTTTGCACACATAGCTCTCCCGTTAACTGACCTATTGCGCACCAAGGCATCGGGGGTGAAAGCAAGGCCAAGCCAGGTGCTCTGTTGGACTCCAGACTGTCAAAAAGCCTTTGAGGCGTTAAAAACATTATTTGCACAAGCACCTATCTTACGACACCCGAACCCTGCGTTACCGTATGTGGTACAAGCGGATGCCAGTGACGTAGCAGTGGGTGCGGTTCTGTTACAAAAAACTCCGGAAGGAGAGTTGCTTCCCTGTGCCTATACGTCACGCAAATTCTCCATCACTGAAAGGCGTTGGGCAATCTGGGAAAAGGAGGCCTTTGCAGTGCGATGGGCCTTACTTACGTGGCGTCATTTATTAGAGGGTAGCGGTATTGCATTCGAAGTATGGACAGACCACAAGAATTTGGAGGCCTTGCAGAATCCCAGACGGCTGTCCCCGAAACAAGTGCGATGGGCACAATATTTCCAACGTTTTGATTTCCGGTTAAGGTATGTTCCGGGAGGTCGGAACTTCCTAGCAGACGCACTGTCTCGCTTACCACAATATGACAGCAAAAGGGAAGAGGTGGTGCAGGCGATACTGCCAAGAAGCCAACGAGCTTGCCAGACATTCTATACTGGTTTAGACTCTGTGTGGAAAGAGGAGCTACAAAAGCAATTGATCAATGATCCGTGGGTAATAGAACACAAACAAGCCACGACCCAACGGGATGGGTTTATCTGGGTGCGAGATAAACTGTATATTCCCGAGGCTTTACGACAATCCGTTTTGCATAGGTGCCATGATACGAAAGCAGCCGGGCACTTTGGTGTACAAAAAAACCTTACATCTAGTGCGCCGTCAGTTTTGGTGGCCACGATTTAGAAAGGACGTGGAACAATATGTTAAGAGCTGCAGGATATGTGCTATGGCAAAACCCCGCACGGGAAAACCCCTTGGTCTCCTGCAACCCATAGCGGAGCCTACACGACCTTGGGATGAAATTGCCATGGACTTCATTGTTGATCTCCCAGAGAGTAATGGTCACACGGTAATTTGGACCATAGTAGACCTCTTTTCTAAACAGGCCCACTTCATTCCCTGTACCGGACTACCGTCAGCTCGCAAATTAGCCCGATTGTTTATTTGGCACATTTATCAGTTACATGGGGCTCCTCAACGTATAATATCAGATAGGGGGGTCCAGTTTACTTCGAAATTCTGGCGTATGTTCGTGAAATTGATAGGGTCATCACAGGGCCTGAGTTCCGGATTCCATCCGTGTACTAATGGAGCAGCGGAACGAGCGAATGCACTGGTAGAGCGATATCTACGTTGCTACGTGTCGTACCAGCAGTCTGATTGGTCTGAGCTACTCCCGTTTGCTGAAATAGCATACAACAATGCGGTTCATGGTAGTACCGGGTATACCCCGTTTCAGATTGTATCAGGTAAAGAGTTTCCTGCTATACCTGAACTGGACATCCAAAACCGGACGCAGCTAGCACCAGATAAATGGGCTACCCACATCTGGAAACAGTGGCCAAATATACGAATGGCTCTAAACAAAGCAACAGAAACATATAAACGCCAGGCGGATAAAAAAAGGGCTGATCACAAACCATTTGTAGTGGGGGATCAGGTCTTTTTATCTACAAAATACCTTAAACCCCGTACCCCTAGCAGGAAGTTAGGCCCGAAATATCTAGGCCCTTTCCCTGTTGTGCGCGTTATTAACCCTGTCACCGTGGAACTGAAGTTACCTCCGTTGTTAGGTAAGGTCCATCCTGTGTTTCATAGTAGCCTGCTGAGACCACTCGAAGCAGTCCGAGACACCTTACCTAGGCCCGGGCCAGTGGAAGGGAATCACTATGAAATAGAGGACCTGTTAGACTCCCGATATTGGAGAGGCAGGATACAATACCTAGTGAAGTGGAAAGGGTATCCGTTCGAAGATGCCTCGTGGGTCAGGGCCGATGATATACGAGCTAATCGGCTGATTAAACGGTTTCATACCCGCTATCCACACAAACCTGGGCCCTGAGGGGGAAAGCATCTGCTTATCTATGTTGAAAGTAATACATTTGTTTCTGTGTTCCAGGAGCAGCACTGGTAGGGGGAGCCGCCTGTCAAGAGCCCTCGACAACTCACCGCAGCGTCCCCGACAGCCACACTCTGGACGCACCTGGGCTCGTTCGCTCGTTCGCTCATAGCAGCATGGATCGGGGTGGGGGTGGCCGTGCATAATCACTGTGGTGAAGGGGGGTGTTGTTCCAGGTGTTCAGGCGGTCGGTCACCCTGCGGCCGGGATAGGAATACGTTTGCGCGCCCTCCGCTACTGCGGAGCTCTGGCGCATGCGCTGTGGCCGCCCAACCCGGAAGGGTGGTTCCTTTATCGGCGCGCTAGTTTAAAAGGTGTTGGAAGGCAGCCGCTCCCAACGCCGACTTTCTGCATTTTGCATCGATGTCACCTGCCGTTCTCGTTGTGACCTGGATTAAAGGACTTCGTGCATCCAAGAGCTGATTCGAGTTGTTCTTTCCTTGTGAGGTTACCAACGGGCGGGGGTTTGACAAGCTTTGTTGATGTAAGTGGTGTGTACTAGCATTTGTTAACCAGTCAGCAAATTTACAATCCTGTCTGTGAAATGGGACCTCTACCTCCTGGGTTCTGGTAAGGGAAGTGATTCTGATTCCTTCTGATCACCTGGAAGTGGCAGCCTGTGATTTTTATGCCACACACACACACACACACACACACCCACACACACACTATTGATTACCTCCAGAAATTGTGATAGTTCCAGAAAGATAGTTCCAGATATCATCATCATCATCATCATCATCATCATCAGTTCCTTTCATGTGGACCACATGGGTAGCAAATTTATAGAGGGGCCTGGTGGCTCAGCAGACTGATAGCATTGTGATTAACACCAGCTGTCTGCAATTACTGTAAGTTCGAATCTCACCAGGCTCAAGGTTGACTCAGCCTTCCATCCTTTCTAAGGTAGGTAAATTGAGGACCCAGTTTGTGGGGGCAATAAGCTGACTTTGTATAAATATACAAAAGTATGAAGGCTATTGCTTAATGCCTTATAAGCCGCCCTGAGTCTCCGGAGAAGGGCGGCATATAAATCAAATTAAAAAAAAAAATTTTTCTTCCCATGAATTCTTTGGCATCTTCCCATTTGATGTTCACTGTCCGTAAGTGGTCTAGTCATCTTTCTATCACGAAGTGTTGATCACTACGATGCAAATAGAAATGGAATTTTATAAGCAAGTGAAGCAGGAATTAACATGTTGTGGTTGAAAAGAGAAGCAGGAGACAAAGAGACTTCTAGGAATAAACAGGAGCAAATGCAGCTATGGATTCAGATTGAGCTCATTGGCTGAGCAACTTCACGGATATCAGCTGCATGTCTGCATGGGTAACCAGGTATATAGCTGCCTAACACAGAGCAGAAACAGCATTCCATAATTCAAGGTTTGTTTGTTTGTTTGTTTATTATATTTGTATACCGCCCTTCTCCCGAAGGACTCGGGGCGGTGAATAGCCAGCAGATAAAATACAAAAAATACAAAATTTAAAACAATATTAAAATCCAATTAAATTAATTTGGCCCACAGTTAAAACACCCCTATATTAAAACCCATAATTTAACAATTTAAAATTAAAACAATTTTAAAAAGTTAGGTCAGGTAAGTGAACCTCTATCACTTTATTGTGGCACCTGAAACAGAATATCTTCTCTCTGTTCTGCAGAAAAAACTACTAATGCTGCTGCTTTATGAATGTCTAAACCAGGGGTGAAATCCAATTTTTTTTTACTACCGGTTCTGTGGGCATGGCTTGGTGGGCATGGCAGGGGAAGGATACCGCAAAATCTCCATTCCCTCCCCACTCCTAGGGGAAGGATATTGCAAAATTTCCATTCCCACCCCACTCTGGGGCCAGCCAGAGGTGGTATTTGCCGGTTCTCCGAACTGCTCAAAATTTCCGCTAGTGGTTCTCCAGAACCTGTCAGAACGTGCTGGATTTCACCCCTGGTCTAAACTCAGCTTCCTGACAAATAGTAGGGCTGGCCATGAGTTATACCCTCAATTCTTTGCAAGGATCTGAATCCAAGCCTCTACAATCTTCCAATATCCTATAGTTCACCGTTTTTCCAGGTATTGAAAGCTTTTCTTTTTTTTAATCAAATTGTGTTTTGGAAAATACTTGAGGATGAAATGTGTTTTATCAAAAGAATTGCTACATGCATTATCTGTTCATTGGATACGGACTTATAAGGGCTACTTCTATGTTTGTCAGGTAGAGAAATAACAGAAGTCTGAAGGTATTACCGGAGTTTAAATAAAAATGCAGCCGTGCAATTTAGTTTGTGCCTTGATATTGGGCTCTCAGCCTTGGAGAGCGAGCTTGACACAACAATTTGTAGAATTTAATTAGCGTTCTGACGTCTGATTTTGCTTCATTAATGCATAAACCCCATTAGTCTCATTTATCCTTTAGACTGTTTGTTTCTTGATAAGCTTTCAGTTATTGTGATTTTGTTTATATACACATACGTATACACACAAATATTTTAGAATATAATAATATCCTGCAAATAGCTTCAGTAAGACTAGTTGTCTTCCAAGGAATTTCATCCAATGTCAGAGGAGGTGTACCTTAACTTCACCATTCATATTCCTAAAGAAAAGTATTTTCTTATCTCTATGCCAGCCCAATGGTTCTTCCAGAGAAAAATGGCAGGTGTAATCTAAAGCATCTTTTACATTACACTACTTGAGGGTAGTGATAGCAAAACCAGCAAAAGGACAGCATGTCTTCTTCTACATCCTCATATCATACCATCCATCCTCCGTCCAACAGACATAGTTTTATAATTCAAATATTATGTGGCTGTCTAAACATCTCTTCTGGGGCAGCTTTTCTCTGTGGCACAGTGCTTCCCTAACAACTGCTAACCGCAAGTTAACAAGCTCTGCTCTGTGACCCTAATTAATAGATTAATAGCCTCCAAGGGCTTGAGCTAGTTCCTGAAATTGACAAGACCTTAGTTACATGCTGAAGGCTTTTGCTTCTCTCTAGCATAATCCTGCCATTGAAAAGCCTGGTTTTTGTTGTTTTTGTTGTTTTAAGTTTTGATGTTTATGTTCCCCAAAACAGTTTATCTTGCATCCTATACATTTCAAAAGTTGTAAAAAGTAACAAAATAACAGAGCTGGAAGAGACCTTGGAGGTCTTCTAGTCCAACCCTCTGCTCAACCAGGGGATCCCATACCATTCCAGACATGCAGCTGCCCAGTCTCTTTTTGAAAGCCTCCAGTGATGGAGCACCCACAACTTCTGAAGGCAACTGATTAATTGTTGTAACTATTAGGAAATTTCTCCTTAGTTCTAGGTTGCTTCTTTCCTTGATTGGTTTCCATCCATTGTTTCTCGTCTTGCCTTCTGGTGCTTAGGGAAACAGGTTAGGCTTCTCTTCTCTATATGTATATAGTAATTCTATATACATGAAAGCTTTTTCACTGATTATTGTCACATGTGCCGAGAAAGTGTATGTGAGTCTTCCTTTTTCCTCCATTTGCCCTTCTTTGCCCTTCTTTCCAATTCAGTGGTGGGTTGCTCCCGATTCGCACTGGTTCGCAAGAACTGGTAGTAAAAATTTGTAGTAGTTTGGACAACCGGTAATAACATTGGCTGGCCATGCCCCTGAACCAATCCCCAGCCCGGTCACCGCTCGCTTACCCCGCCCACCTCATCAGAGGCTCTTTTTTTTTTACTTTTAAATGCATTTTTTCTACAACCTGTTCAGCCGGAAAAATGCTTTTAAAAGTTTTTAAAAAGCCTCTGATGATCGCGCAGCTCAGCTGGGATCATCAGAGGCTTTTAAAAGCATTTTTTCTACAACCTCTTCAGCCAAAGAGGTTGTAGAAGGAAAAAAAGCCTTTAAAAGCCTCTGGCGATCCCAGCTGAGTTGCCTGATTGTCAGAGGCTTCTAAAAGCATTTTTTTCTGCAACCTCTTCAGCCGAAGAGGTTGTAGGAAAAAAAGTGCTTTTAAAAGCCTCTGGTGATCCCAGCTGAGTTGCCTGATCGTCAGAGGTTTCTAAAAGCATTTTTTTCTGCAATCTCTTCAGCCAAAGAGGTTGTAGGAAAAAAAATGCCTTTAAAAGCCTCTGGCAATCCCAGCTGAGTTGCCTGATCGTCAGAGGCTTCTAAAAGCATTTTTTTCTGCAATCTCTTAAGTTGTAGAAAAAATGCTTTTAAAAAAAAAAGTTGGCCATGCCCACAAAATAAGCCACGCCCACAGAACCGGTAGTAAAAAAATTTAGAACCCACCCCTGTTCCAATTGTCTATGTCTTTCTTTGACTGTTCACATATCTGGTGTGCTATGTTCTTTGAGAAAGCAAGGAGAAGAGATTGATGCAAGGATATTTTATGAGTTTGCAGGATCCAATGAAAAGAGACCATCGTCCTCCACTAAACGAGGAAGTCACAAACTAGAAAAAGCAGGTAATGATGACAAGAGCAGAGATTAACAGAGCAAAATATAGTTGGTGTGCTCTTATTGACTGGGGGACAAATTTTCAGATCTGGCAAATATTTATTCTGATCTTTAATTAAAAATCCTTATGAACATTCTAAAGATTGGACCAAGGGCAGATTAAGGTTACATTTACTTCTTACATTTTACATAATGGCTTCTGCCACTTAACTGTTAAAAGCCTGAGATGTTCACAGCCTGTCGGGCTCTTTCAGGACAAAGGACCAAGCTTCCTTCCACCTTAAATGATCATTTACCCATGCAATTACTGGGAAGGAAGCTTCTCTACTTGGAAGTTCCCACTGTTGTTACAAGCATTCTGAGTTTATTAACCAGGGTGGGGGAGAGAAGATGTTGCCATGTCATTAAGTTGAGACAGTGACTCCAGCTATAGTGCCTCAGACCTTTTCCCCTCTGGGAAAAAAATGGAAGTGTAGGTAGATTTTGTTTTGGAGTTATATTTCTTTCTTTCTTTCTTTCTTTCTTTCTTTCTTTCTTTCTTTCTTTCTTTCTTTCTTTCTTTCTTTCTTTCTTTCTTTCTTTCTTTCTTGTTTTGTCAAATATGTACAAAATAGCAGGCATAGGTATAAACATAAACAAAGGAAGTAAGTACAGATAAATGGGTACAGTAAGACAGGGACGGCAGGCACACTGGTGCGCTTATACACGCCCCCTTTACGATCTCTTAGGAATGGGGTGAGGTCCACAGTAGACAGTTTGAAGTTGAAGTTGTGAGGGTTTGAAGCTGTAACAACAGGGTGGGGTAGAGCATTCCAGGCATTGACCACTGTCAAGTCGTATTTTCTGCAATCGAGTTTGGAGCGGTTTACCTTGAATTTGTATCGATTGTTTGCCCGTGTATTATTGTGGTTGAAACTGAAGAAGTCATTGAGAGGTAAGATGTTGTAGCAGACAATTTTGTGTACTATGCTTAGATCAGACTGCAGGTGGCACAGTTGATTGTCCAAGGCCAGAATTTCAAGTCTGGTGGCATAAGGGATTCTACTGCAAGTAGAGGAGTGGAATACTCTTCTCGTGAAATACCTCTGGACTCGCTCAATAGTGTTAATGTCTATAGCATTAAAGTTAACATTAATGTTAATGTGGCTCAGATGAAGTAAAACAGTGGCCCCCAACTTTTCCAGCTTGGCAGCCCAGGCCGGCATGAGGAGTCTTCACAACAGGACTTTCATCACACTTTCCCAATTATTGAAAAGGGAAGAAAAGTTGATAACACTGCTTGATGGCTACGTCCAGTTCTGATGGTTGATTCTCTTTCAATATCAAGATCTGCTCTACCTAATCATCTGCTTCTACTTGTGGACTTGAAAATCTGAAAATGAAACAAACTGTAGGTGCTTTCAGAAATGAGGAAGGAAGATCAGTTTTATTGGTTGCCATGTGTTTCCCGTGCTCATCATCCAAGCAATCCATTGTTTAAATTTTCAGATCAGTTTTGGATTTCCTGAAAGCAAGCCAGCAAATGGAGAATATTGTTTACGGTGAACTTTTTCTGGATGTACCATTTTTTAAAAAAAAACAAACAGTTTTTGAGAAATGCTATTCAATCTACGTCTTCCATATATAGTTATTTTGTCAGCCTCATGTCACAAGAGAAAAGCATAAGGTCAGATAAGAATGGATCCTTCTGCCTCATTTATTTAACTAGATGAATAATATCTGTATGATGTGACAATGCAAAATAGATGCAAAGCTGAAAAGTTATTAGTGCTCTTCCCCACCTTGCTTGGTCTACTTTGTTCTTGAGAACAATGGAATAGTTAGGCCATCTGGTGGCAAGTGGAGAATTGGCAATCCAGATTCCTAATTAAAATAAATGTATAAGTGTATGTTGGTGTGGGCACCTCTGTGTGAGAGAAACTAAAGGATTCAAAACAGACTGCAAGGCAATTTATTCCTACATGGCTACAATAGTTCGAAATGGATCCCCACTAAATTGGAAGAGGGATTTCAGAATGGTTTCATTCCATTTGAGGGGGGGGGGAGTTTGTAGCTGGCCTGCAGATGCTTTCTGCCATCAATCAATAATGCCTTTTGTTGAAACCCTCCCTTCAGTCTTTGGATTCACCTCCAGGTATTTCGTTGTCTCAACTGTTACAAAAACTAGGTATTTGTACTTGCTTATCTTCTTCCAATTCTAGCTGTGCTTTTAGCTATTTATATCTTTCATTCTAAGCGCACGAGTATAAAATATCTGATGGAGCAACTTTGTTCAAGTATGAATTTGGGAAAGAACAAGCTGAAAGAACAAATATTGGAAACTCAACATATATTGCCTTTCACATTTTGAAAAAGCAAATGTGCTTTTTCACATTTGGCTACATTTGTCAGGAATGTGAGCTATCCATTTTTCTATAATGAAGCTCACTGGGAATTTGGGAGGAATAATCCACCAAAGAAAGGAAGCCAAATTAGTGATTCAATTTCGGGCCACATATGTGTAAATTCTTGGTTCTTATATTGCCATTTGCACTTTGTTCGGTTTCTGATAGAATATTGGATGATAGCTTGTAGATATTATGTATTTGTGAAATATAATAAATTTATATTAGCTAAATTTATATATTAGAACAAATTCAGTATCTGTTTGAATCTTTATCATATTATTTCCCTCATAAATGCAATTACGAGCTTTCTAAACCAATAAATAGATCAACAGTGAATTCTTCCTATGATTTCACTGGGTTTCACAACTTGTGTGTTTCGGGGGTGGGTTCTACTTACCTCTACTACTGATTTGCAGCGGGGCCGCGCATGCACTCTTCTGCGTAAGCGCAGAAGCGTTTTGATGACGTCGGGGTCGATGGGCGGAGCCTCCCGCCGGCTTTACTACCGGTTCTATAGAACCGGTGTGAACCGGGGGCAACCCACCACTGGCGTGTTTGTTTTATGAATAAAACCTTCTTTTCATAAAATCAAAGAATTAAACATCTCATTATAGATTGGGTAGAAATACATTTTTATTTTGGAATGCATGATTCAACATATTTTTTAAGTCCTAGTGAATCCTCTTCATCCATTAAAACATCAACACTTGTATTTCTTTCTATTCACTATATAGAGACCAAAATTGCTACTATGCCAGGGTGAATCTCTACAGAAATACATTCTTAATATTTATTTATTTATTTATTTATTTATTTATTTATTTATTTATTTATTAAATTTTTATACCGCCCCCTCTCCCGAAGGACTCGGGGTGGTGAACAGCCAAAATTAAAACACACAATACAAATATTAAAATACAATTAAAACAAAATTAAATTATCTTTGGCTTCTCCAATTTAAAACCCCTTACCCATAAAATTCACCCAATTAAAATTTTTAACCCAGTCCGGCTTGCTGAAATAAAAAAGTCTTCAGGGCCCGGCGGAAGGTACGGAGGTCCGGGATTAGTCGTATCCCTGGGGGTAGCTCATTCCAGAGGGCGGGTGCCCCCACAGAGAAGGCTCTTCCCCGGGGGGTCGCCAGCCGACATTGCCTGACAGACGGCACCCTGAGGAGACCCTCTCTGTGGGAGCGTGTTGGCCGGTGGGAGGTTATCGGAGGCAGAAGGTGGTCTCGTAAATAACCGGGTCCTAAGCCATGGAGCGCTTTGAAGATGAGAACCAGCACCTTGAAGCGCACTCGGAAGACCACTGGAAGCCAATGCAGCTCCGAATGCTTTAAAGAAGATTCTGCCATCCTGATAAATGAACCTTCAGTATATTCTCTTTTTACATATCAGTACCTTCAAAATAAATTATTAATGATGCTGGCATGCATGCATATGTGTGTGCACAGATGCTAGAGCTACCATTTCATTAGAAAATAGGCTAGTTTGCTTCCGTGAACTAAATGTGGTATGTTCTATGTTCAAGTTTTTAAATAAAATCTAAATTTCTTTCCATTCTATGGATGATAAAATCCAGGAATTGGTTGTGGTAATTTTAAAAAGTGAACTGAACAAAGTGACATGCATTTGCAAATTCAGTTAGAACTGCTTCTTGGTAGAGAAAGGGTCACATTCAATCTGCCTACTGGACAATTGTTAAGACAAAGTATATAATAATAAAAAAAAACAGCTGGTATCTTAATCCAATACAAGTAGTCCTCGACTTGCACCAGTTCATTTAGTGACTGTTCAAAGTTACAACAGAACTGAAAAAAAGTGACTTATGACTGTTTTCACACTTACAATCAGTGGTGAAATTCAGCCGGTTCTATCTGGCTCAGGCGAGCCGATAGTGCCAGCGGCGAGAGGCTCCTCCCACCCACCTGGACGTTATCACGTCCTGTTTTTGAAACTCTGTGCATGCGCAGAAGGCTCTGAGCATGTGTGGAGGAGGCACGTGCGCTCACATTTGTGAACCGGTACCGAAGGTAAGTAAATTTCACCCCTGCTTACAACCTTTGTAGCATCCCCATGATCATGCGATCAAAATTCAGAGGCTTGGCAACTGGTTCATACTTATGGCCGTTGCTGTTTCCCAAAGTCACGTGATCACCTTTTGCGACCTTCTCACAAGCAAACTCAATGCGGAAGCCAGATACATTTAACAACCATGTTACTAACTTATCAACGGCAGTGATTCACTTAACAACCGTGGCAAGAAAGATCGTAAAATGAGGCAAACTCACTTAACAAATGTCTCACTTAACAACCAAAATTTTGGGCTCAATTGTGGTCATAAGTCCAGGACTACCTGTACATCCCTAACTTTTTGAACTAAACCTTTAAAGCTTCTGTCCACGTGCATGAAATTATTTAATTTATCCACATGTTTCAAAACTCAGGGTTTTGAGATATTTGCAAATGTTGGTAATATCTAAATGTAATTATATTTCCTAATTTGGTAGGAAGCATGCAACAATGTATTGGCTTCCAAGGCAGTCTCTTGATTAAAAAGTATAATTTGCATAGAATATCATGAAAGTGCATGAAATAAAGTACTGGCCAATATGTGCCAAAATTGGTTGGTAATATTCATACCATTAACAGAGAGTACTTTCCTTACCTTCATAAAAACTAGTGATACACAGCTGAATCAGAAAAGATGCTTCAGTGGAACTTGTATCGTAGCTGTATGGTCTCAGGAAAATATAAATTTGTGTTAAGGAGGCATCCTATTAATCCCGCGACATATTTTCCTGGGATTGTACATCTACTATGTGAGCTCAGAATCAGGAAAATCTTCTTTAAGGTAGTGCTGCCAAGTACCACTACGTTTCTGGATAACAATTCTGATGGTCATATTTGTCATGTTCCCTTGATTGTTTAATATATTTCTGAATCAATCGATGAGAAACGCTTTTGGTGACTTCAAAGGAGTATTGGTTGGGAACATGAATGTCTGGGTATACAGATGATTTATTGATTAATTGATTGATTTTTATTTATTGAATTTATATTGCCACCTATTTGCCCATGACTCAATGATGCCATGTTGTTGGCTGAGAACCCAAATTACTTGTGGCAAATGTTAGATAGGTAAAGTGATGTTATAAACAGTATGTCAGCTTTGGATGCAGTATGAATCTATATCAAAGACGAAAGTGATTGTGTTTGACACAGAAAATCGGGCGATAATTACAAGTTTATTTATTTATTATTTATTAATTCAATTTGTATGCCGCCCCTCTCCAAAGACTCAGGGTGGCTAAGTTACACATAAATAGCAATAACAATAATAATAATAACAACAACAACAGTGATACCCATTGTCATCGGGGCACTTGGCACCATGTCCAAGAGTTTTACAAACTACATCACGAAATTACAGCTTCCTGCTATAACACCAGTGGAACTGCAAAAAACTGTGCTACTCGGAACATCATATATTTTAAGAAGATACCTACGATGCTACCGTATCAACCATCAGTGCCAATCAATAATATTTGTGATACATTTTTAAATGTTCAGTTGACTGAGTTTCACGTTTAATGAATAAAGTATATAATAATAATAATGTGAATTTGTATACATCGACAGAATTGTTTTCACTAAAGATGGGAAAATGGATGGAAAATGTTTAAGATGTACGATCCTGACAGAAAAATAATGAATAATACAATAGATGTTTTCTTGTGAGGAATATTTCTGCCTTTTTTGGGTATGTCAGTCAAATTAGCTGAATGCAGTGGGAACATGCACATGTTACAGCAAGAAGAGTTGGGGTCAGGAATGCTGAAGAAATGTGGACGGAATGAAAAAATGAGTGTCAAGTACAAAAAAAAGTTTATTGAGCTAGTTTGATTATATACAGAAAATGAAAGAGGATCAAGTTACAACATAAATATGAAGGAAGAAGGAATAGATTAAATGGAAGTGATAGATCAAGAAAGGAGTGGTAAAGATGCTGAAATCTTTAAAATAAGAGGTGAGAAGATTAAAGAAAAAAAGAAATATATGAAGTGGTATATGGGTGTGATGGAAGCTAAGTCCTCCCCCTGCCTTTAACTCTTTCAGAAATCTTTTCAATCTCTTATTTAATTCTCATCTATTTCAATCTTTAAATGCATAAACCACCATTTTGTTTCCCCCCCCTTCTTTTAGCAAAAGGTCCATAAAAGGTTTCCAGTCTTTCCAAAAAGCACTTGTTTTCTCTCTGACTATATAGGTTAGTTTTGCCGTTTCTACTAGTTCTGGCCTTTTTTATGATCCATTTCTCCATTGTTGGAATTTCAATGTTCTTTGTTCATATAATAATCCTGCTGCCATTACCACGTGCAAAATTAATCTTCCACGAGTCTTTTCCAATTGAGGATTCTTTTTTTTATTTTTTTAAATTTTTATTTTTTTAAGACAAACAAACATTTAATGCATCAGTCATCCCTTCCGTGTGACATCTCGGTGTTATATTTCAAAATTCTTCTTCTTCTTGGTTTCTTCTATCTTGATCTTCATCCAGACCCTTATAACAGTTCATTGCTAAAACAATATTCTAATTATCAAGTTTTTATACAAAATTATAAAATTAATCATTTATATCTCTTTTCCAACCAACGATAAAAGTTATTCCATATCTTAAAATATTCTAACTCTTCCCTATCTTTAATCATCAAAGTTAATCTATTCATTTCTGCACAGTCTAATTTTTTTTTTATTACTTCTTCCGAAGGTATTTTCTCTGCTTTCCAATTTTGAACAAAAACAATTCTAGCTGCTGTTATTACATGTATAATCAAGTAGATATTTTCCTTACTATTTTTTTCAGGGAAGTTACCCAATAGGAACAACTCTGGTTTAAATTCAATATGTTGCTGTATCAGTTCTTCCACCCAAGTTTTGATTTTATTCCAATAATTTTTTGCTTCAGGACATGTCTACCACATATGGTAGTAAGATCCTGGTAATTGGTGACATTTCCAACATTTAGCTGATTTATCTTTAAACATTTTTGCTAACTTCTCCTGTGGCATATGCCATCTATAAAACATTTTATATTGATTTTCCTTATATGCAGTGGACATTGTTAATTTATAATTCTTTTCCCATAGTTGTTGCCATTTTTCAAGATCAATTGAGTCATGCCAGCCACATGACCACGGAGACGTCTTCGGACAGCGCTGGCTCTTTGGCTTAGAAACGGAGATGAGCACCACCCCTAGAGCTGGAAACGACCAGCACCATGTGCTGGGGAACCTTTACCTTACTATGATATCAGCAATGATATTATTCCATACAAAGAGGAAATTTAGACAGATGGGCTAAGGATTCTGGCTGAATATGCATGATTCCAAGCAATGAGCATAGTTTTCTTAAACCTGTGGGACTGATAGTGATGTGTTAAATAAAGCATTAAGTTCCTGGTCTTTTCCATAAAACAGACCAGCCATTAGACCAAGTCAGATAAATAAGATAGCTCACAAAATATTTCATCAGGTGATACAGATACAGCAAACTAAGGATAAGTCACCATGCCTTCTACATCCCTTGACTATTGGTGGTTTGATTACAAGCATCATTTTGATTGGTGTTAGAATGCAATCATCCCCTTCTGCTTAATGGAGTTTCACCATTAAGTGGTGAAACGTGGCTGGATTGGTTTTGTGATTATTATTGTTGTTGTTGTTCCTTTTTTTACGGAGCTGCAGAACTGACAAGAGATCTCATAAAAACATAATGGGAATGGAATTCTCTGGAGGCCCAGAATGAATGATAAGTTGTTCCCCTGGCTGCATTTTTGGGAGGGAGGGTTGATGTAAAAGAGCTCCATAGACTGTGGCTTCTAATGGGAGAAATGGGATTTTATGTTCCAGTAGGATCCTTTCTCTTTTCAAGAGGTACTGGGAGAAATGGGATTTTATGTTCCAGTAGGATCCTTTCTCTTTTCAAGAGGTACTTTCCCTCAAGATTTTTTAAAAAACACAACTGGTACGTTTGAACTAGTGCTATGCAAAACAACAACACAAAATCCTCTACATGTTTCCCTACCAATTCTTATTCTGTTTGAGGAATTTTCTTTCTTTCTCTTTCTGAGAAAGGAAGAAGATAACTTTCCTAGCATTCTCATGAGAGAAATGGGTTATTCTTGCATTCATTTCATGGGGAACTGGCTGAGGAGCATTAGTGAACTTCTTATTATCCATTATACAATCCCCTCTGCAATATCACTGGCTTCCTACATGTTCATTAAATCCCAAGGGAAGTCATCACGAGGGAGTTCCTCCCACTGGGCCTTTTCAAAATGGAAGTCATGATGGGGGGAAAAATGAAGTAAAAAACCAAGAATACCCATAGAAGCACTCTGACTCCAGCTTCCCATTGAGAAGTAATATTAGGATTGCTGCTGTAGCCTGAGAATAAGAGAAAGAGAGAGAATGAGATGGGAGATAGCCAAGAAATGAACAGTATGATCATGGATAGATCTAGAAATAAAAATTTATTTGCATATTATTCCTGGGGATATATGCAGATAGGAAGATCATTATGTTTCAAACTCTGGAAATACGTTTGCCTTCTTGCCCATGCTTATGCCACATAGAATCCACACAATTATGGTTTCTTGCCTTTTGCATTTCTCTTCCCCCCTCCTTAATAACAACAATTAGCCAAACTTGTGACTCACCTCACGTTCTAATCCCATCCGAGCCACAATGTTTATTTCACAGGACGTTCAATTAATTGGTAATACAATCTGCTGTGAAGTCTTGTTTCCTTTCCCTCTGTTGCTAAGTATAACCTGAATGGCACAGCAAGTCACAAAAGAAAAATAATTAAGCAACCTTGAAAGGGCAGGCTGCCACTATTTCACACACAGCAAAGTACTTAGCCAAGGTCAAGGATTCTGACAGCTTCAGACTCGAAAACCTTTTGGAAGACAAAAGTGGATTCTACATCCTGACCTAAAATATGAGATGAGCAGCATATCCACATAGGATCTTTCTAGGCTCACAGATTGTGTTAATTTTTTTACAATGGAGAAATATCTAAAGAATATCTAGGTCAGGGGTGTCAAACTTGCATCGTCACGTCATCATGTGATGTATTGCAACTTTTTTCCCCTTTGCTAAAATGGGGGGTGGGCGTGGCCAGTGTGTGACGCATCCGGCCCGTGGGCCACAAGTTTGACATCCTTGATCTAGGTAGTGAGATAAATATGCAGTTTCCAGTGAAACCAGTTGTCACCTGTTTGCTTCTCTCAGTCCTTCCTCCTGCTGCTTTCCTCCCTGAACAACATATAATGCACTTGTTTTGCAGCAAGGTAGCCCAATGCTCTTCAGCTAATAGTGATATAGTCATAATAACATTCCTTTCTGAAGAAGTCAAGGACAACTTGCCCTGCACCTGAAAGGCTGAAGCTGGGAGGCATCTTCAGATGGAACAATATTTGATTGGACCATGTGATGGACTTGTGGGTGCTGGGCAGGGACTTGAACTTTTCTTTGGGTTGGGAAAACCTGGAAACTTTCAGATTCGGGTTTTTCCAGATATGCCAATATGACATCTTTAATAAAAAGTAACTTTAAGGAAACTCAAGCCTCAGAGTTTTCTTTCGTTGGGGGTGTGACTTGGAACCCTGACAGTCACTTCCAAAAATATTGCCAAGAGAACTGCAGGGATTTGTCCAGGTAGGGACCACGACTTGAAGACTTCAAGAGCCTGGTGCCGTAGCAGACTAATAGCCTGTTGTTAGCATTCAACTGTCTGCAATTACTGCAAGTTCGAATCTCCCCAGGCTCAAGGTTGACTCAGCCTTCCATCCTTTCTAAGGTAGGTAAATTGAGGACCCAGTTTGTGGGGGCAATAAGCTGACTTTGTATAAATATACAAAAGTATGAAAGCTATTGCTTAATGCATTGTAAGTCACCCTGAGTCTCCGGAGAAGGGCGGCATATAAATCAAATAAAAATAAAAAATAAATAAAAAGACATTGATTTAAAATGTGAGCAGAGCTGGAATCACACCAAGCTTCTGGATTCAGGCATTACTGCTGCTTTTCTATAGACTTCTTGCTGCCACTGATCCTCCAATGGTACTTTCAGGAACCATGTTCTCATTAATCTGGCCATTGATTACCTTTTGTGGAATTCCCAGTATTTGTGGCCTTCTTCAAAATAACCTCTCTTTTTTTTGTTCCATAAACCGCATTGTTCATCAAGGATGCAAAAGTGGAGAAGGGAAGAACACTGGGGAAGGAGTCTAATGGGAACCAATAGCATAGGTTGGCTTTACTTGCTTAAAACAAGTAAAATATTTCATGTTATTAGACAGAATGAATTTTGTGGGGAGTTATAGACTCTAATATCTAGATGTTGTGAATGGTGATGTCAGGCTTTATTCTGTTGACCATGCTGGGGCTGTTGGAAGTTGTTCTTTAACAACATCTGGATGTCCAAATGCAATTCCCTGGTTTACACCCAAAATTCTGTAACTGTACCATATGTACCAAAATATGTGATTTTATTTTTACTAATTATATAGCAGCCAACATTAAAAGTGATTTTTCTCTACAAGCTTTTATCACTTTAATAATGCAAGCTTATTTTTGCATTCTTGTTTTGATTATTTAAGTTTTAAGTATGTGATTTTTTTTTCTTGAATATGACTATTTGTAAAAGACTGAGAATTAGCTATTCTATAAATGGAGTTAAGAGGAAATAAAAGGCATGGTTAAGGACACTTGAGAAGATCGGATAATTCAAACCTGATGAAATTAAGAAATGCACGCACATCAAAAATCCAACTATATGGTCCAGATACTCAAACACAAGTACACACACACATGGAGAAGCATGAAATAAATATACATATTCAAAAAATATACAATGAATGCATTTTATTTAAAAAAGAAGGTTGAAAAAAAATCACAGACTAGAAAAAATATATAAAGATATAATGCATAATTAGTGTACATAAAATTTATACAGCATAAATATTTATGTAAACTTTTCCACTCATATCAATAAGCATCATCATTTTAAAAGGTCTTATAATTGGTAAGATGAGAAAAACCATTTTGAATGAATGTGGTAGGAAAAATTTAACTAAATACTTTTTACAGAAATGTTCCTCTTTCTTTTTTTTAATGGAAACTTTGGTTAGAACACTTCCACTAAATCACTTTGAAGAAAATGTGCTGTGTGCTTTGCCTCAGGTTTAATGATCATGATTAATCTATATATTTTTATAAGTTTTCTTCTGAGTGATCTTTGTAATAAATGGGATAGTTACAACTTCAATTCAAGACCCTGCTGTGAAATCAGACTGAGGTGTCACATGTCAGGCATTTCTTGGTTCATTTCCATGTGGAATAAAGTAGATTATATTACATTTTGTCTTGTTTTTCTTTAAATTCATTTTAAAAGCATTGCGATTAACTTTTTAAACAAACATTTATTAATATGTCGGAATAAGGATATTTTAAAACTTTTCTCCTCCTGCTATTCTCAAAACCTTATTTGCATCTAAACATTGCAAAAGAAGAACATTTTATCTTTTCAAGATAGCTTGGTTAATTAAACAAAATTAATTTTCACATGCGGTTTTTAAAATAAGACTTGGGTTATCTACCAGTTCCTTATATATCTGCTTCACTTGTTTTTGTTTATCAGTGCTTAGGGCTGAGGTCTTTTGGTGAAGATTGAACATTGAACCCAGAGCCACTTTTGTGTACCTGGGAGTCTGGGCAATTCTACCCCTGCCTTAGGCATGAAGCTTCCTGTCAATCCTAGGAAGAAGGCCAAAGGAAGCAATTTCTGACAAGTGTTGCCAAGAAAACTGCATAGACTTGAATGTGTTAATTGCCAGGATTCGAGACTAGCTTGAAGACACACAAACAAACTCACACCATCTCAGTTAAACATCACCAAAATCTACAGTATGAATAGAATATAGATTTGCATAAACACTTAATATATGTTACTAGCTGGACGCCCGTGCTTTACTATGAAACTATGTGATTGGGTGTGATAAATTGACACTTAAAGCCTGAAACTTAATGTAGAATGTGTAACTCCGTAGCATCAGAGCGTGTTAATATAAGGCAACCGGCAGTTGGAAGAGTGGGGGAGGGGAGTAGAATGTCCTATCCCACAGGCCGGATGAGTCACGCGCTGGCCATGCCTGGTTTAGCGAAGAGGTAGCATCAGGGCATCTTAATATAAGGCAACTGGCAGTTGGGACAGAGTTCCTTTCAGGTGGGGAGGGGGAGTAGAACATCTAACTCCTTAGCATCAGAGCGTGTGAATATAATACTGTATATGAAATACTAATGATCTGATGGTCATTTCAAAAAATGCTTTCTTAGCAAGCACCTAGAAGCCAAGAGGAACATATGTGCCAAATTTCAACTTTGCAGGCTTTATCGTTCTGGATATTTCGTGATGAGTGAGTGGTATTTGGCTTATATGTATATAGATTAATCTAGATGCAAATGTCAAAAACAGGACTATATACATTTGAGATGTTTATGACAAAGGAGATCTGGTAGACATAGTTGTTATGGTTTAGATAGAAACTACTAACACATGTCTTCAAGGTTTATCTTTTCCCCTTCTGAATTTTTCTTCTATATTTGGACAGAACCACAATTTCAGTACAGATAGTCCTTGACTTATGACTGTTCGTTTAGCAATGGTCAAAATTTCAAAACAACCTTGGAAAGAGTGCTTTACAGCACCTAAAGCACTTTGTTGTGGCCTGTCAGCTGCTGGCCCCTCCAACAGCTGAATCAGAGGAGGAGGTGGTGGTGTGGGAGTCAGGGACAGCATGAAGGCAACCTGAGAGCTCCGAGAGGGAAGAGGGAATGGAGTTGTCAGAGAGAGAGAGAGAGAGAGAGAGAGAGAGAGAGAGAGAGAGGGAGGGAGGGAGGGAGGGAGAGGGAGAGAGGGGGGGGCAGAGCCTGGGCAATCTGTCAGCTCTCAGATGGAGAGTCAACAGCCCCCAGGTCTGGAGGTGGCTGATGAGGAAGAGGAGGAACATCTGGGTCCAGTGCCTGATGCGCGGATGCACAGAAGGCAAAGGAGAGGAGAGCAGTGGAAATTTGTGGGCCAATCCTTGGGAAGGAAGAGCCACCGCTGCTAGCAAAGCCCCACCCTAGCTCTGGGGATAAAAGGCAGGGAGCAGAGAGGAATAGATGTGGCAGACAGCTATTCATCTTCCAGCAGGCCAGACCTGTTAGCCTGCGTTGAGAGAAACTTTTTGCGGGGGCTGCTGGCGCTCCTAATCAAGGAATCTTTGAGTTAATCTTCAGAGAGTTTGTCGTGTTTGAGGAGCTGGGTCAGAATACACTTCTAGATGTCTTTAAACTATACACTACCACCCTGCAGTCACATGATCAAAATCTAGGTGCTTGGCAACCTGTTGGCACTCACAACTAGTTGCCAAGCACCCTGCAATGACATGATTGCCTTTTGCAAACTTCTCTGCTGGCTTCCCAGAAAATGAATATGGTAGTCAGCAGGGAAGATTGCAAGCTGCTGCCTCTTGCCAAGACGATTCCCTCTCATAATAATAATAATAATAACTTTATTGTCATTATACGTGTATACACAGTATACCCATACAACAAAATTCACTTAACAGCCAGAGACCAGGTCCAACACACATAACAATCCCCAAACACATTCCCACCCACCACAAATTCCCCACCCTTAAACCACCCAAACATCCACACAACAGACCAACCTTTAGTTCATTGTTGAGTGCAATTATAGCTCTGGAATAAAAACTATTCAGAAGACATGTGGTCTTAGTTTTAATTGTTCTGTATCTTCTGCCAGAAGGAAACAGCCCAAAAAGATTGTAAGCAGGATGGGAAGTCTCTGAAAATATTATGCAACTTCATGTCTGACTGAAAGAGCTGCCTGCCAAGGGGAGCTGAATGCCTTTGGTGGGGTGCAGAATCAGAATTCAATTCCTGAAGATTTGAGCTCCATTCCTGCACCTTGTTGAAGGAGTTCCCTTCTGTGCATGGAGGGGAATCTGAACTCCTTTAAAGGGGTACAGAAATAGAACTCAAATCTAAAGAGCAGCCCTCAGAGACAATAGGAAGCCAAAATCCAAACAGAGACTGGAGAGGCAGCGTATTAAGGAAAGGAGTGCAGGGTACTTCAGGGGGATGGGGGAGGCCCTGGTGGGCCTGGTGCAGACCACATATGAGTGACTCTCCCCTGAAAATCCTGCTTAGATTTTGGCAGGGAAGATTTTCAGATCCTGAGTGGCATTTCCTATGGCCTCCCCCATCATTCCTCATGCATCTCCTTGATCCTTACATCAAGTTCCATCTGCTTAATGACCCACAAGATTGGGAGTGCTGGGATTGGAATCATTGAGTGAAGCAATCACATGGGCAGTCACATGACCTGTTGCATGGCAATCACATGACTGCTTCACTCAATAACTGAGAGTTCAATCCCAATCATAAATCGAGAACTATCTGAACAGGGAATTTACTAATAAAAGATTGCCCTTTATGACAGGGGTCCCAGGCCACAGCCCATTGGGAACCAGGCCGCACAAATGGCAGGTGGATGCATATGAAACAATCTTTCCTCCCCCCCGCCCACGACCACTGTTCTACGAAATGTTCTATATCAGGGGTCTCCAACCTTAGCCACTTTTAAGACTTGTGTACTTCAACTCCCAGAATTCTGGGAGTTGAAGTCCACAAGTCTTAAAATGACCAAGGTTGAATACCCCTGTTCTATATGGTCATTACTCAATTATTGCACGGATCTGACGCCCCCACTCCCATCTATGCCCCTCTTCCATTTAACAAGGAAATGTAATAAAATTAATTTCCTCAGCATTTATTTAGTAATTTTCTGTTTCTGGGAAGATGTGACACTCCAACCTTGCCTTCCCACCATTACCTCTAACAATATGATTTAAGCTTCCATCTGAAAATAATTGTGTTAATTCCAGAGAAACTTATTGGCTGGCTTCCATAGCATCACTAATGAAACCATTCTTCCCCCATTGCTTTTGTTACTTATTAAACATTAAAAGCAACTTAGGGAATAATTGTTCCCTGCAATAAAATTCGAGTGACATCAACAATAGATTAATGGATACCAAAAAGAATATTTCCCCAACCATGTAGTGAATACAGGTAGTCTTCGGCTTACAACCACAATTGAGCCCAAAATTTCTGTTGTTAAGTGAGACATTTGTTAAGTGAGTTTTGCCCCATTTTACAACCTTTCTTGCCACAGTTGTTAAGTGAATCACTGCAGTTGTTAAATTAGTAATCCAGTTGTTAAGTGAATCACTGCAGTTGTTAAATTAGTAATCCAGTTGTTAAGTGAATCCCTGCAGTTGTTAAATTAGTAATCCAGTTGTTAAGTGAATCTGGCTTCCTCATTGGCTTTGCTGGTCAGAAGGTTGCAAAAGGTGATCCCATAACCTCGGGACATTGCAAACCATCATAAATATGAATCTGATGCCAAGCTTCTGAATTTTGATCACATGACCATGGGGATGCTGCAAAGATTGTAACTGTGCTGTTATAACTTTGAATGGTCATTAAACAACCTGTTGTAAATCGAGGATTACCTGTAGTATAATATGCTATGTTGTTCATATAAGTAAGACAATACCTTCAAGCACAAACAGGATTTTACTTCCCCCCCCCCCCACTTCTCTGGAAAAGTCCCAAGTTTACATAATCAGTAAAAATGTCAGTGCAGCTAAGGTCCCCAGAAACCCTAGTAACATATAAATTAAGCTACTGAAGCTTGAATGAAATCCAAATAGCAGATGTATTCTCCCTGCTGATCATACAGTGGGGCATAAATCTAGATCAAGTTGCTCAACCTTTTCTCACAAGTCAGAAGACCGTAGTCTAAATTTTGGAATCAGTTACTCAAACTCAACTTTTCAAAAGAATTATTTTAGACAATTAGAATGTGATTAACAGTAAACAAATGTATTAACTATTAAAGAAAAGTCATGTTCTATTTAATATTTATTTATTTATCTATCTATTGGTTCAATTTATATGCCGCCCTTCTCCGGAGACTCAGGGCAGCTTACAATGCGTTAAGCAATAGCCTTCATACTTTTGTATATACCTGCTTAGTAGGGCTTTCGCCCCCCCACCCGCCAAAGCGGTGTTCTTTTTTATACAAAGTCAGCTTATTGCCCCCACAAACTGGGTCCTCATTTTACCTACCTCAGAAGGATAGAAGGCTGAGTCAACCTTGACCCTGGTGAGATTTGAACTTGCAGTAATTGCAGGCAGCTGGTGCTATTTAACAGAACTTTAGTCTGTTGCACCACCAAGGCTCTTTTTCAGCTAATTCTGCCTCCATTTTGAGCATCTTATATTAGCATTTACCTAAACGTCAATGCCTAAAGCTTTATCCAATAGATTTCTAATAACTTGGTATGAGTGTAATTGTATAGCCTACATCCATGATGGCGAACCTATGGCACGTGTGCCAGAGGTGGCATGCAGGGCCCTCTCTGTGGGCACACACACTGTCGTCAACTGCTCTTCTGATTTCTGGCGCATATGTTGGTCTTTGCACGTGCTGGAGCACCGGAAACCCTTCTGCCACTCTGGCATGTGCGCGCACATGCACGTGTCCTGGTTTGGGCACCCAGTGCTGAAAAGGTTTGCCATCATTGGCCTACATGAAAGCTACCTTAGCTTTGGCCATACTTAGTTGAATAATCAGAATATTCTGGTTAATACTTGATTGGGGACCATGGCTGTTGGCTGGATGGGAAAAGTAAGAAAAACACGACAATGGCAAAACCAAGCCTATTTTATTGTCAAGAAAATTACAAAGACATAATCACTAGGATAGTGGTGAAATGCAAAATTTGTTACTACCGGTTCTGTGGGCGTGGCTTGGGGGGTACTATGACTGAGTGGGCGTGGCCAACTTTTTTTTTTTTTTTACTTTTAAAACCATTTTTTCTATAACCTCTTCGGCTGAAGAGGTTGTAAAAAAAATGCTTTTATTTTATTTTATTTATTTATTTTATTTTAAATTTCTATACCGCCCTTCTCCCTGAGGACTCAGGGCGGTGTACAGCCAAAATTAAAAAACATGCAGTACAAATATTAGAAACAGTTAAAAACAAATATATAAATTTGGCCCAATTAAAACTCACTACCAATTAAAACATTTAAAATTTCTTCTTAAGCCAGCCTGGCTTGCTTAAAAAAATGGCCTCTGACGATCCCAGCTGACTTGCCTGATTGGCAGAGGCTTTCTTTCTTTTTTTTTTTAAAGCCTCTGACAATCCCAGCTGACTTGCCTGATCAGCAGAAGCTTTTTTTTTTTAAAAAAAGCCCGTGATGATCCCAGCTGACTTGCCTGATCGGCAGAGGCTTTCTTTTTTTTTTTAAAGCCTCTGACAATCCCAGCTGACTTGCCTGATCAGCAGAAGCTTTTTTTTTTTAAAAAAAGCCCGTGATGATCCCAGCTGACTTGCCTGATCGGCAGAGGCTTTCTTTTTTTTTTTAAAGCCTCTGACAATCCCAGCTGACTTGCCTGATCGGCAGAAGCTTTTTTTTAAAAAAAAAGCCCGTGATGATCCCAGCTGACTTGCCTGATCGGCAGAGGCTTTCTTTTTTTTTTTTAAAGCCTCTGACAATCCCAGCTGACTTGCCTGATTGGCAGAAGCTTCTTTTTTTTTTAAAGCCTCTGATGATCCCAGCTGAGCCATGCGATCATCAGAGGCTTTTTTTTTAACTTTTAAAAGCATTTTTTTCAGCCAAAGAGGTTGTAGAAAAAATGCTTTTAATTTTTTTTAAAAAAAAGCCTCTGATGATTGCGCGGCTCAGCTGGGCAATGCGGGGGAGGCAGGGATTTTTGCTACCGGTTCTCCGAACCACTCGCCTCCATCGCTACCGGATTGGGCGATCCAGTCCGAACTGGGAGCATTTCACCCCTTCACTAGGAATTGAATTTGAGTTGAGGGCATGAAACACAGACAGTAACAGAAGAATAAATCTCATTGGATGCAATAAGAATTATTGAAGTGCGCTATGAAGCTTGCAGGTGCCTACAGAACTGAAACAACTGATTTGCGGGGGGGGTTGTTTTTTTTAAAAATATGGCATTTGAAAAAGCAGGTCTATAGATGCCTTTATGCATTGTTCAACCTAAGAGGGCTCAAGGCTGACTCAGCCCTTCCATCCTTCCAAGGTCAGTAAAATGGGGAAGCAGATTGTTTGGGGAAATATGCAGATATTGCTCACATTGTAAACCACCCAGAAAGTGTGGTAAAACACTATGGGTGGTATATAAGCCTAAATGATATTGCTAATGCTATTGTTGCTCTGTGTTATTCTTCTTTATAAAAGACACGTGAGAGATAAAAGATTTAATTTGCATCAGCGCTTCCTCCAAAAATATTTTCCTTTATACTACTGCATTCCGACAGGATTTGGCAAAGCATACCCTGCTCTGTTTCACCCTGTTATAATAGAGTTACAAATCTATCAAAATACCATGCGTCACTCTTGTGGGAGGAAAAGAAAATAAATTCCCACTTCATCAGATATTTGTGAAATATTCCTAATAAGATCATAGGTTAATCCTCACAGCGCTTTCAGAATGTAGCAGTTATCCTTTTTTTTTTTCTTAATGGCTCAAGTTGATTTTTATTGCACTATAGAGAGTTGGAGCCGTGTGCCTGCCGTATTCACCTTGTTCGCCACAGAGTGCTTATCGGCTCCAACTAAGCAACAATAAGCCAATGCATGCTTAGTTCCACACCTGGAATTGGTGGATACAAATGTGATTAGTTTGATTTATTTTGGCACTGCTAAAAATTAACATGAAGTGAGAGGGGGAAAAAGGAGCCTATGGAAGTTGAAAGTTGTATGAATTGTATGAATTGTTACCTATCAGAACTGTGAAGGTTGTTGAGAGTGTGGTTGTGCGATAGCTACCCCAGTACCTGGATGAAGCGTCGTATCTAGATCCGTTCCAGTCGGGCTTCAGGCGGGGGCACAGCACAGAAACGGCATTGGTCGCGTTGGTGGATGATCTCTGGAGGGCTCGGGACAGGGGTTGCTCCTCTGTCCTAGTCCTATTAGATCTCTCAGCGGCTTTTGATACCATCGACCATGGTATCATGCTGCGGCGGTTAAGAGGGTTAGGAATAGGGGGCACCGTTCTGCGGTGGTTCTCCTCCTTCCTCTCTGACCGCTCGCAGTTCGTGTTGGCAGGGGGGCAGAGGTCGACCTCGAGGCATCTCGCATGGGGAGTGCCACAAGGGTCGGTCCTCTCGCCCCTTCTGTTCAACATTTATGTGAAGCCACTGGGTGAGATCATCCGTGGTTTTGGGGTGAAGTGTCATCTGTACGCTGATGATACTCAGCTGTACATTTCCACCCCAGACCACCCCAACGATGCCCTTGCTGTGATGTCTCGCTGCCTGGAGGCCGTGCGGGTCTGGATGGGGAGGAACAGGCTCAGACTCAACCCGTCCAAGACCGAGTGGCTGTGGCTGCCGGCGTCCCGATATAGTCAGCAGGTGCCATCGCTGACTATTGGGGGTGAATCTTTGCCCCCCACAGAGAGGGCTCGCAATCTGGGTGTCCTCCTGGATGCACGGCTGTCTTTAGAAGAGCATATGACGGCCGTGGCCAGGGGGGCCTTTTATCAGGTTCGCCTGATCCGCCAGTTGCAGCCCTTTCTGGACCGGGACGCCTTGCGCACAGTCACTCATGCCCTTGTCACCTCCCGGCTGGACTATTGTAATGCTCTCTACATGGGGCTCCCCTTGAAGAGCACTCGGAGGCTCCAACTGGTCCAGAATGCGGCCGCGCGGGTGGTTATGGGCGCAACCCGTTGTGCCCGTGTGACACCCCTCCTGCGCGAGCTGCACTGGCTCCCAGTGGTCTTCCGGGTGCGATTCAAGGTGTTGGTTACCACCTTTAAAGCGCTCCATGGCTTGGGACCCGGGTACCTTCGAGACCGTCTTCTGCCACCAATAGCCTCCCACCGACCAGTCCGCTCCCACAGAGAGGGTCTCCTCAGGGTGCCATCAGCCAAGTTATGTCGGCTGGCGACACCAAGGGGGAGGGCCTTCTCTGTGGGAGCCCCAGCCCTGTGGAATGAACTGCCCCCGGAAATACGCAAGATCTCCGACCTCCGGGTGTTTCGTTGCGCATTGAAGACCCTGTTGTTCCGCCAGGCCGGGCTATCGACTTAATAATTTTAAATTGGGGTATTTTAAATTTTTGGGGTTTTAAATCGGCCAAATTTATTTAATTATTTTAATTTTTAATTATTGTTGTGTCTTGTGTTTTTAAATTGGCTGTACACCGCCCTGAGTCCTTCGGGAGAAGGGCAGTATAGAAATAAAATTATTATTATTATTATTATTATTTATCTGCCTTGCCACCAAGTTTTGATTTTTGGGGCTGCTATTGTAATATCCACATTAACCAGGGGTGAAATGCTCCCGGTTTGGACCGGATCACCCAATCCGGTAGCGATGGTGGCGGATGGTTCGGAGAACCAGTAGCAAAAATCCCTGTGCCCCCCCCTCCCCACATGAGCAGATGAGCCGCACAATCATCAGAGGCTTCTTTTTTTTAACTTTTAAAAGCATTTTTTTCTACCTCTTCCAATGAAAAAATGCTTTTATAAGTTAAAAAAAAAAGCCTCTGATGATCGCGCAGCTCAGCTGGGATCATCAGAAGCTTTTCAAAGCATTTTTTTTCTGCAACCTCTTGGCCAAAGAGGTAGTAAAAAAATGCTTTGAAAAATCTCTGATGATCCCAGCTGAGTTGCCTGATCGTCAGAGAGGCATTTTTTAAAAAGCCTCTCTGATGATCAAGCAACTCAGCTGGGATCGTCAGAGAGGCTTTTTAAAAACTGCCTCTCTGTTGATCAGGCAACTCAGCTGGGATCGTCAGAGAGGCATTTTTTAAAACTGCCTCTCTGTTGATCAGGCAACTCAGCTGGGATCATCAGAAGCTTTTCAAAGCATTTTTTTCTGTAATCTCTTGGCCAAAGAGGTAGTAAAAAATGCTTTGAAAAGTCTCTGATGATCCCAGCTGAGTTCCCTGATCGTCAGAGAGGCATTTTTTTAAAAGTCTCTCTGATGATCAAGCAACTCAGCTGGGATCGTCAGAGAGGCTTTTTAAAAAATGCCTCTCTGTCGATCAGGCAACTCAGCTGGGATCGTCAGAGAGGCATTTTTTAAAAATGCCTCTCTGTCGATCAGGCAACTCAGCTGGGATCGTCAGAGAGGCGTTTTTTAAAAAAGCCTCTCTGACGATCCCAGCTGAGTTGCCTGATCATCAGAGAGGCTTTTCAAAGCATTAGAAAAAATGCTTTGAAAAGTTAAAAAAAAAAAGTTGGCCACACCCAGCCAGTCACATTACCCCACACACACACCAAGCCACGCCCACAGAACCGGTAGTAACAAATTTTACATTTCACCCCTGACATGAACCATGACTAACAGGAGACACAGATACGATGTGTCCAAATAGAACAGTGCTGTTGTCTACTATTCTAAGATGTAATGTATAGTGCTGATTGTAAAAGATTTAAGTATCACTGACAGCACCATTTACATGAATCTCCTTGTCTTATTGAGTTGTAAGACTCAAAGCATTTTTTTCTGTGTGTGTGTCAGGTGCCATTATCATTCTTCTTGCGCTGCTTCTAAATAGACAGGAAGGTTCTTCCATCTAAGAAAAAACTAGTGCCACTGTATGAGGTTACCCACCCTTCCTCCATACTACAGAGGTAATCTATGGATTGAGCTATGGATTGAGAGGTGGTCATGGCCAGCTATTTGAATGCTTTCAAAAATGAACTAAACAATTGCATGGTGGACTAGTTCAGGGGTCTCCAACTTTGGCCACTTTAAGACCTGTGGACTTCAACTCCCAGAATTCCTCAGCCAGCAAAGGTTTTCTGTTTATCTGTTGCTGAATCATAGGCAACATGCTTTAAATACCGACCGGGAAGCAACACAGAAGGAGGGTATCATCCTCCTTTCCACACTTGCAAGTTCCTCAACTGTATCTGATCAGATACATTTGCTGGATTACATGAACCATGGTACTGGTTGAGGAGGGGGTGGGGCAGGGGTGAAATGCTCTCGGTTTGGACCGGATTGCCCAATCCGGTAGCAATGGCGGCGGGTGGTTCAGAGAACCGGTAGCAAACATCCCTGCCCCCCCTCCATGCCCAGCTGAGCCGCGATCATCAGAGGCTTTTTAAAAAAAAATTTAAAAGCATTTTTTCTACAACTTCTTCTGCCAAAAAAATGCTTTTAAAAGTAAAAAAAATAGCCTCTGATGATCGCGCAGCTCAGCTGGGATTGTCAGAGGCTTTTAAAAGCATTTTTTCTACAACCTCTTCGGCCAAAGAGGTTGTAGAAAAAATGCTTTTAAAAGCCTCTGACGATCCCAGCTGAGTTGCCTGATTGTCAGAGGCTTTAAAAGCATTTTTTTACAACCTCTTTGGCTGAAGAGGTTGTAGAAAAAATGGTTTTAAAAATAATAATAAAAAAAAGTTGGCCACGCCCACGCAGTCACATACCCCCCCCACCAAGCCACACCCACAGAACTGGTAACAAATTTTACATTTCACCAGTGGGGTGGGGGGTGGGGGTTATTGGTTTTTAAAATCATGTACATGTTTATTACGAAGCCATAATACTTACAATGGAGCCTCATGACCATAATGTAAGATCAGGTAATGCAGGTAAATTACTGGTATCGTATTTTACCAATAACAGTTTAAGGCCAACATTAATAGCAATAACATGCTAAGTAGAGGTAGCCCTCAACTTACAACTATTTCTTTAGCAACCATTCACTATTACAACAATATTGAAAAAAGTGACTTAAGACCAGTCCTCACAGTTATAATTGTTGCAGCATCCCCATAGTCACATGATCAAAATTTGGATGTTTTTTTTTTTTAAATTTGATTTATATGCCGCCCTTCTCCGGAGACTCAGGGCGGCTTACAATGCATTAAGCAATAGCCTTCATACTTTTGTATATTTATACAAAATCAGCTTATTGCCCCCACAAACTGGGTCCTCATTTCACCTACCTTAGAAAGGATGGAAGGCTGAGTCAACCTTGAGCCTGGTAAGATTCGAACCTGCCGTAATTGCAGGCAGCTGTGTTAATAACAGGGTGCATTAAACCACTGTACTACCAAGGCTCTTTGTTTGATAACCGACATGGATTTATGATGGTTGCAGCATCCCAGGGTCATGTGATTGTCATTTGCAACTTTCTCAACTGGCTGGCAAAGTCAAAGGGGGAGGGTGATTCAGTTACCAAACTCATGATTCATTTTACAGCTGGAATGATTTGTTTATCAATCATGGCAAAAGAAAGTCATAACACTGGGAATGATTCATTTATAACTGCTTTACTTAGCAAGAGAAATTGTGATTGTAGTTGTAGGGCGAGGACTACTTGCATGGTACTGTTGCTTCCTCTTCATTTACCTAGTACAGGGGTCTGCAACCTTAAGCACTCAAAGAGCCATTTGGACCCGTTTCCCACAGAAAAGAAAACACTGGGAGCAGGGGTGGGTTCTAAATTTTTTCACTACCGGTTCTGTGGACATGGCTTATTTTGTGGGTGTGGTTTGATGGTCATGTGACATACAATTCTTTAGGATTTAGCAGAGTTACTGGTCTACCAGGCTTTTAACTGCTTGCAGAGCCATAACAGTCTACCCATTTGTTTTTGGAGCGCACTGGTCTACCACCACACTGCCTTTTACCACTAATCAGCTGTAGGGCGGCCCTTTGAAGCGCCGCAGCAAGAGTTTAAACAGTTTTTTTCCTTCTAGCCGATCAGCTGGGACTCGGGAGGTAGCGAATAGATTGGGGGCGGGGCCAGGCAGAGGTGGTATTTACCGGTTCTCTGAACTATTCAAAATTTCCACTACCGGTTCGCAAGAACCGGGAAGAACTGGTAGCAACCCACCACTGACCGGGAGCAACAAAACCTGGGGGGTGTAGCCAACTTGATGTCACTCACTTCCACCAGTCACATGACCCCCCTCCTAGCCACGCCTACCCAGCCAGTAGGGCAGAGAACCAGTTGTTAAAAAACACTGGGAACCACAAAACCCTTTTGACATATCTCTCTCTCCCCCTCCCTCCCCCCTCTATCTCTGTATCTCTCTATGTCTCTCTCTCTCTGTATCCCTCTATCTCTGCCCTGGCTGCTTTTCCATCCCCTGCCGTCACCCTTACCTTCTCAGGCCAGGCAACGAGTGACTGGGAGGGGAAGCGAGGGGTGGGGCCAGCCAGTGGTGGGATTACCTGACAGGGTGCCACAGCAGAGGGCCCAAAGAGCCACATGTGGCTCCGGAACCACAGGTTGCTGACCCCTGACCTAGTAGAAAACAAGGAAGAACATCCTTTATCTAGTGGGAGAAGACAAGACTGTCCTTATTTTGTTCTTTCTTTCAATCAAAAGTAAGGAACTTCAGATTTTGGAATGGGTAGAAAGTGTCAATAGCTCCCATTGTGCTTGGCGAAGGTATTTCAATCAAAATAGAAGGACTCTGAGCAGTGCCTTCAGTAAAACCATCGTCTGTAGTACGTTCTGTTTGTACAAGTAGAGATATTAAACAGTGTCTAGATTGAGCCAAGAGGAAGGAAGATTAAAAATGAAGCAGATGATAACACATCAGGGAAATCTAGTGGTTGGGAAGGGGAATTGTAAAGTCTATAATTCTCACATGCCAGCAGAAGAGGGCTCTCGTGGGCTTTTTATGCCGCCAAGAAGAGATTTTACTCTTTATTTCCCATGGCAACATTTCCATGGCATAAATCAAACACAAATGAATAACCTTTGATTTATCATTCCTAATAGAGAGCTACATCATATTGATATGTCATCGCATTTCAGCACTGGCTATTATGATGCCAATCATCATGTAATTTTCCTTTATTTTGTAATTGGCAATGGAGATGTTCAGTCCTATTCAGTCCAATTAGACTTCCTTGTTATTTTCATGGTATCTGAGGGCAGACCTGCTACTACCGTTTCTAGCACTTTCTAATCATAGTCATTTCCTTAAGAGACTTTGAAAGGTCACCTTGGTTACAGCAAGGTGAGAAAAATAACAAAGGACACAAATAGTATAGCACATGGCAACGTCTAAATATCTAGAGATATACGTATGTACATGCTACACACTCTTGCATTTGAATCGCAAGATAATATCTTCCAACACTGTTGTGAAGGGCAAGGGGAATAACAGCTGCATAGGAAAGCTGTTATCCTATCACTCTCTTCCTGCCAGATCGATTTTCAGCACTGACAAAAGAAGTGTGTGGGTTTTTTTTTTTTTTTAAATCTCCATATAATGCACAGATCGGAATATGCTTGCTTGGTACATGCAAACATGCTTAGCTAAGATTCAGCACCTGCATTTGCATAACATGTGAAATCTGAATAGTTTTAACTTGGGTTAGTTTCTATGGTTTCACACAATGAATTGTTCAGACTCAGAATATCTGAGTGTTGAGTATTGGAGTGTGAGTATTGGACTGAATGCTATAATACAAAATTATCCACTACAATGTCCTATCTGTCAATAACTACTTCAGCTTCAACTGCAATAATACATGGGCACATAATAGATACAAACTCAAGGTAAACCGCCCCAAACTCGATTGCAGAAAATACGACTTCAGCAACAGAGTGGTCAATGCCTGGAATCAGGGGTGGATTCGAAATTTTTTTACTACTGGTTCTGTGGGCGTGGCTTATTTTGTGGGCATGGCTTGGTCATGTGACAATTATTTAGGATTTAGCAGAGGTACTGGTCTACCAGGCTTTTAACTGCTTGCAGAGCTGTACCGATCTACCCATTTATTTTTGCAGGCACTGATCTACTCATGTATTTTTGCAGGCACCGGTCTACTCATTTGTTTTCTTTTAACACTGATCAGCTGTAGGGCGGCCCTTTGAAGCCCCGTGGCAAGAGTTTAAACAGTTTTTTTTCCCTCTAGCCATCAGGTGGGACTCAGGAGGCAACAATAAATTGGGGGTGGGGCCAAATAAAAGGTAAGAATAACGCGGGGGGTGGGGGGGCGGGGGAGTGGGGGGACAGAACCAGTTCGGTGATGTCATATCGTCACTGCTACCGGCTCGGCGGAACCGGGAGGAACCCACCACTGCCTGGAATGCACTACCTGACTCTGTTGTTACATCCTCAAACCCTCATAACTTTAACCTTAGATTGTCTACTGTTGACCTCACCCCATTCTTAAGAGGTTGTAAGGGGTGTGCATAAGTGCATCAGGGTGCCTTCCGTCTCTGTCCTACTGTCCCCATTTATTCATACCCATTTCCTGTGTTCATATCCATGTTTATACTTGTTCCTGTTATCTCGTACATGTTTGACTAAATACATAAATCAATCAATCAATCAATCAATCAATCAGTCAGTCAATCAATCCTGGTATATGAACATGGCCATGGAGAACTAAAGTCAATTGCTCTGACTTTTACCAATTGTGACCCCCTCTCCCCACTGAATATATTTCCTAAAGGTGCATCCTATGTAAAACTGAGGAGGAAATGGTTAAAGGATAAATAAAAGTTTTTGGATTAAAGTGTAAAACTCAGCCGGGCATCCTTGTGAACAATAGAGTTCAAGACAATTTCATCTGAGCATTTTCAAGTTATGAAATGATCTTTCCCACACTGAGTGTAAGGCATAGTTTCTTTATTCTTTTGAGAACAAGCTACAATCAATGATGTTGTCTCCTTTGGAAACAAAAGGCACATATATTACCTGGGTTCGGGAATCCACACTGGCTGCATGCATGCAACACACTGAAGCTCAAACAAGCTCACCACATTTAGTCTATCATGCTATGTAAATTCACCTGCACACTTTGTTTTAGTTCAGCATTGCATACAAATGGAATAAAAGAAAAAAAACAGAGTTAATGTCTAAGTCTAATCATGATTTGTTTTAATATAGTGTGGGGTTTTTGAATATACAGTGGTGGTCGGATTCCTGCATAACATATTTAAAATAAACAATAGTCAAAACAAACGAAAACCTCATTAGGGCTTTGCAGAATGTACAACCTTAGCCACTGATTTAGTTGTCCTGCTTTCCTAATGTATCCTCTGAATCTCTAGCTCTGTCTGGGACTGTCCTGGGGATTCTCCACGGTCTGGAGAACATATTTATATGTTTACATATGGATATAATTTTTGAAGGTATAGTTTTCGAGACCTAATTTGGTACAATGGACTAGAAACCAGGAGACCATGTGCCATTGTCCTCCCTTCCATAGGGAAACCAGCTAGGTGATTTTGGACCAGTCACTCTCAGTCCAACCCACTTTACAAGGTATTGGTAGTCCTCAACAGGGGTGGGCTGCTGGGGGTTCACAGGGGTTCAGGAGAACCTCTAGCTAAGATTCTGTGCAATTTGGAGAACCCCCAAATCCCACTCTTGGCTGGCCCTGCCCCACCCTGCCCACCCCTCCCCTCCCCCCAGGAGACCCCATGTGGCCCATTTTGGATGCAGGTAAGTGCAGGGCGCATGCGGAGGCTTGGGGAGGGCGAAAAACAGGCCTACCAGAAGGTCTGGAAGGTCGGAAACAGGCCCGTTTCTGGCCTCCAGAGGGCCTCCGGAGCCTGGGAAGGCTGTTTTCGCCCTCCCAGAGGCTCAAGAAAAGCCTCTGGAGCCTGGGGAGAGCAGAAACGCCCACCCCCCCGCCATGGTGCAGGAAGCCAACTAGGCCACACCCACCATGGCCACACTCACCCAGCAACCGGGCAGAGAACCCCTTGCTAAAATTTTTGAAGCCCACCCCTGGTCCTCGATTTGCAACCATTCATTTAGTGACTGTTTGAAGTTACAACAGCACTGAAAAAAGTAACTTGTGACCATTTCTCACACTTAGGACAATTACATCATTCCCATGGTCACGTGATCAAAATTTGGATGCTTGGCAACTGGTTCATATTCATGATGGGTGCAATGGCCTGGAATCATGTGATCCCCTTTTGTGATCTTCTGACAAGCAAAGTCAGTGCAGAAGCCAGTTTCGCTTAACAACGGTGTTACTAGCTTAACCACAATGATTCACTTAACAACAGTGACAAGAAAAGGCATAAAATGGAGCAAAACTCACTTAACAACTGTGTTGCTTAGCATCAGAAATTTTGAGCTCAGTTGTGGTCATAAATTGAGGACTACCTGTAGTTGTGGTGAGAAAAATGGGAGGAAGGGTCATTATGTACTTCTCTCGGGTTGCAAAAACTAAAATTGGGATATAAATTCAATAGATTAAATATACTTTATCTACCATCTCCATAATCCTTCGAAAGCCTTCCCAGCTTGGGGTCATTATGATGTTGGAATAGAGTTTATGATGGTCATTGAAATTTAAACATATTTGAGGAGAGTGCTAGGCTGTGGGATTGTCTTTAACTAATGCTTGCAGGCAAATCCTTTTTTATTTAAAAAATTGCAAAGAATAAACACTCATCTCTTTCACCGTGCTTCTTACTCCCACCTTACTACCACAAAAGTCTGGGAAATTCTGGGATGTGCTTCTCCCAAAAGAGTCGTTTTCCTTCAATGATATGCAAGAGTAATATAAAATCTCCATGGCCAGATTAGGTCCCAATTCAAGATGCAAATGCTTGAAAATATCAATTCTTAAGACGTGAAACCATTTGCCTAGAGCTGGACTGCCAGCATTCCCTATGCTTGAATGGAGATGAGAACAACCTGGAATAAACCCAAGAGAAAATCTCTGAAGGCCAATTTCATGCCCTGCCTACCCAGGAAACATGCAGCAAGCAAGCAATAAACTGAGAAAGCACATGTGCAAAGCAACCCTTAATGTGGTATCTCAGAGAATGAATGGCCTGAGTTCTGTGCTGAAACACAATAGCCCAACACTACAGGAGAGATGGGGCAACATTGCTCCCCAGGGTATAGAATCATAGGGCTGGAAAGGACCTCAAGAGGTCTTCTAGTCCAACCCCTGCTTAAGGCAGGAGTCTTATACCCTCCAAGTCAAATGGTTGTCCAATCTATTTTTGAAAACCTCTACAATCCCAGGAGGTAAGGTCTTCCATTGATTAATTGCACTGATTGTCAAAAAAAGTATGATCAGATATTGATAAATCCACCCTCAGAGTCTGAATCATAGCTGCAGGGTTCAGCCAGACTCTGTGGTCATCCCATCACAGCTCTTCTTCATAGCTACATATCAGTGGTGGGTTCCTCCCGGTTCCGAGCCGGTAGCAGTGACGATATAATGTCACCGAACCAGTTCTGGCCCCCCCGCACCCCCACCCCGCCCCCCCCACCCTCTATTCTTACCTTTTATTTGGCCCCACCCCCAATCTATTGCTGCCTCCTGAGTCCCAGCTGATGGCTAGAGGGACTTCAAAGGGCTGCCCTAGAGCTGATCAGTGTTAAAAGAAAACAAATGAGTAGATCAGTGCCTGCAAAAATAAATGGGTAGACCAGTGCCTGCAAAAATAAATGGGTAGACCAGTGCCTGCAAAAATACATGCGTAGATCAGTGCCTGCAAAAATAAATGGGTAGACCAGTGCCTACAAAAATACATGAGTAGATCAGTGCCTGCAAAAACTCTGCAAGCAGTTAAAAACCTGGTAGACCAGTACCTCTGCTAAATCCTAAATAGTTGTCACATCCTAAATAGTTGTCACAATAGTTCCCTGCCACGCTTGGTGGGCGTGGCAGGGAAAGGATACTGTAAAATCTCCATTCCCTCCCCACCCCAGGGATATTGCAAAATCCCCATTTCCTCCCGATCAGCTGGGACTCGGGAGGCAGATAATAGATGGGGACTGGGCCAGCCAGAGGTGGTATTTACCGGTTCTCCAGAATCCGTCAGAACCTGCTGAATACCACCTCTGATGTGACTGCTGGATGTTACAAATGCACCCAAAATGCAGTCACATGACTTCAGGTGGGGGCAACTGGAATTTCAGAATTGGGTCCTAAGCGTCTTTTTGGGGGATCTATCTAATTTTGAACGATTGCTAAGGGACTGATTGTAAATTGAGAATTGCCCATATTGGGCATGCTGTAATTTGGATTTGCTATAATCCAAAATATTATAAATCAACTTCATGATCTATAATCCAAAAACTGCAGACATGAGCTTTCTGATTTGAGGAACAATGCACTTATTCCTTGATTAATGGCAATAATTTTACTTCAAATTTAAACAGAAGCTTAGCATTTTCAAAATAGAACACAAGCCTTGTACAATAGAATATTAGCTACATTTGTACAGTGCATTTAGTTTGCTTTTTAAATTAATTTATCTTCTAGATTTGCACTTTATGCTGAGCCATTAATGACTAATTTGGGTTTGCCTATAAAAAGCTCAGTAACAGTTTCACAAATGCAGCAATTAGGTTGGTAATTAATCTGGTCAAACCTGTTGTGTGAACACAGCCATGATGTTGGAATGGGTGTGGGTGTGAAAATCAACAGCGAAAGTCATTTTTTTCACAAGTAGTTGCAACATCTTAGCGTACCCTCCACCCCACATCACTCTGGGAACATAAAGCTTGTCTTCATTAATTATTTTGGCAGAGTGATGCATAAACGCCTTATAACTGCTTATCTCATTGAGTATCTCATTATTGAATAATGAATGAATAATTCAATAATGGGATGGTTCAATAATCTCATTGGAGGAAGCATGACCCAACTTTGCTCCAAACTAATGAGTAGAGGGGTTCCCTGTTTCATAGTTCAGCTCTCAAAGTTCTTTACCACCCCCACCCCCATTAAACCCTGGCTAGAAACCAGCTCTTTTGAGGTAGCTAGTATGAGGGGACGAAGTGGCTCAGTGGCTAAGACGCTGAGCTTGTCGATCGAAAGGTCGGCAGTTCAGAATAGAATAGAATAGAATTCTTTATTGGACACACAAGGAATTTCTCTTAGTGCATATGCTCTCGGTGTACATAAAAGAAAAAATACATTCGTCAAGAATCATAAGGTACAACACTTAATGATAGTCATAGGGAACAAATAAGCAATCAAATCATATTAGGAAACAGTCAATATAAATCGTAAGGATACTAGCAAGAAGGTTACAGTCATACAGTCGTAAGTGGGAGATGGGTGATAGGAACGATAAGATTAATAGTAATGCAGACTATTCAGTGGTTTGAATCCCTAGTACTGCATAACTCCCGTTACTTGTCCCAGTTTCTGCCAACCTAGCAGTTTGAAAGCACGTAAAAAATGTAAGTAGAAAAATAGGGACCACCTTTGGTGGGAAGGGATCAGCGTTCTGTGTACCTTTGGTGTTTAGTTATGCCGGCCACATGACCACGGAGAACTCTTCGGATAGCGCTGGCTCTTCGGCTTTGAAACGGAGATGAACACCGCGCCCTAGAGTCGGGAACAACTAGCACTTATGTGCAAGGGGAACTTTTACCTTTACTTTTAGTATGGATACACAAAATACAATAAAAAGAATGAGAGTGACTAGTTTAGGCAAAGATGCTTTTTTCCTGATTCTATTTCTCATATTAAAAAGGTAACTATAATTTCACTTGTCTTTATTCCACTTGGAGAATCTGGATAAGTATATTATGTCCCATGATTCCTTGTCTGAATAGAGTGTTTTTTTTTTCCACAGCAAAAAAAAAAAAAAATGCTTTGTAGAACCGAGTACAACAAGAGCATTGATGGCCACTTGCTTTGAGGGCTCACAAAGGACAGAGAGAATTGATGAAGGAGGAACCCACCCAAGCAGGAACAGCTGGAGAGAAAGAGCAGCAGAGAGGCCATTGTTCCCTTTTGCAGCGAGTTTTCCAGAAGCATCTTGTTGACCGTTTTAAGAGCAACAACCTGGATTTGACTAAAGAGCTCTTGTTATGCACTTTTTGGTCAAAGGAAGCCTTTCAGACTCTGGGGGGGGGAGAGGAATTGAGACAATTGCCCCCCCCCAACCCCGCCCATGGCAATCAAAGCAAGGTTCGGTATTTGAAATGACCCAAATTGATCGATATTTTTCACTGTCAGCCATAAATCATTGAAAAAAATGTTTTTTTTTGTTTGTTTTTTTTTGGACAGCTGTTAGGAAGATTATGAAAGTCTTCTTCCGTAGAATAATCTGCCTGTTTGCGTGCCATTCTTAACGACTTAAGAAACCCGGGCGGAATTCCTCATCTGGGCTATTTTGATCTTCGAGCCTTTTTATAATTTCTCTCTCCTTCTGGACTCCTGGCAAGGCTGCAACGCGGGATCATTCTCAGCCGTCTAAACTGGCAGAGTCGCCGACAGCCAACCAGCCAGCGAGCACGGCCGCCACCTCCTGGACCGCCGCGTCCAAGGGCTGCTCTTTTTCTCCCACCCAGCCCTTCCCCTCCCCTGCTCCGTCTGCGCCCGTCCTCCGAAAGGCTTCATTGTCTCTCTAGCAAGCGATCCCCGCCCCGCCGCGCGTTGAAAGCGGGCATGAACGAACCATCCCCAACCACGCTGGGGCTACGTGTCTTTCCGGTCCAATCTCCTGCGGCGAGGAAACAAGATGGATGCGTGAATAAAAGTTCAATCAAAGGCATCGCCGGAGAGGCTGCGCGTCGGCTGGAGTTGGGAACGAGCACGCGAAAAGGGGGGAGGGACGGGGAAGGGGGGAGGGGGAGAGAGAGAGAGAGAGAGAGCAGCCTCGAACGGGGAGAGATTCGCCTGCTGGCACGTCAATAATGTTATAAAAAGCTCCGATTTTCCGCACTGCATCTAAGCTGACGCCATTGCTACAGGGCGATCGCTTTACGTCGTCGGTTTGAAGGCGAGATTTGGTCTCTAATCTCTTACCCTTCTCCTTGCTTCGCGAGTGCCGTTTGGAAATTGCCGAGCGCTCGGGAAACGCGTGAGAAAGATAAACGTTAACCCTTGGTGGCAACTGGAGGAATCGCCTTAAGAAGTGTGGGGCTCCCACATGAGCTCAGAATTGTTTAGTTTTGCGCCATGCCTGATGCTTCTCCTTAAAGAACCGGACATTTCGGAATTGGCACCTGCAGTATAAATTAGCATGTGCAGATTGTGGGTATATTTATGTCCTTTCCTGCAGCATCCCACTCCCAATTAAGTTTAATTAACACAAAGAGAAATTTGAGTTTATTTACTCCAACTGCAGGAACTGGGTATGTCTAGTTTAATGAAGAGAAGGCCTAGGGGAGACATAATAGCAGTGTTCCAATATCTCAGGGGCTGCCACAAAGAAGAGGGAGTCAAACTATTCTCCAAGGCACCTGAGGGTAGGACAAGAAGCAATGGGTGGAAACTAATCAAGGAGAGAAGCAACTTAGAACTAAGGAGAAATTTCCTGACAGTTAGAACAATGAATCAGTGGAACAACTTGCCTCCAGAAGTTGTGAATTCTCCAATGCTGGAAGCTTTTAAGAAGATTTTGGATAACCATTTGTGTTAAGTGGTGTAGGGTTTCCTGCCTAAGCAGGGGGTTGGACTAGAAGACCTCCAAGGTCCCTTCCAACTCTGTTATTCTATTCCACTCCACTGTAAATTAATCAAGTAATGTCTTTTTAAAGACATGCTACTGGTCTTTCTTTGCTTCAATCCTTTCTCAGAAGGTGTGTTAAATGTACAAATGTGTCCATATCAAAGTCCACACAATAAAAAAAACCCTAATCATAAAACATAGAAGTTTGGAAATTGTGCATAATCTAGAGAAAGAAGATAAAAGAGAAATCCATCGTTCTTGATTATGACATTAGAAGCTATTGTGTTGCAATGAAGAGTAATAGTAGGTAATTCAGGAGAGAAAATAGGTATATATGTAACCTGTTGAGTTCAATAACAGAAAAGGTACAGCATCTTTTTCCCAGTCCTGGTGTCAAGATATGTCAATTTCACTTCTCATAATTCCCCAACCAACTTGGCCATTGCAGTCAATTTTGGAAGACTGTGCCTTTGGTAGGTATTTATGTTGGGAAAGCTAGTGGAGAAAGTTAGGGAATATAAAGGTTATCAGTGGTCAGTAACATTGTTAAGTTTAAATTCCAGCTAAAGGTTAAAGAATGGTAGTGACTCATTGCTCAGTGACTCTGGGCAGTTGTGGTCTTTAGCAGGGCAATTATCAGTTTCCTTCCACCTGCAACTTGTGTTCAGTTGAAGATCATCAGTCATAACATCTGTACCATTCAATATCAGACGTTTTGTTGTGCTACTCTTAAGTTTGGTGGGCAAGTTGGTACCGTAATTGCATTATTGTAATTTGTTTAGGATTCATCTATTAAGTACACCCAGCCACTGGGGTTATTTCAGTTAATTATGGTTTAATTTGTCATAATCCCACATGTTTTGTGAATAAAAAGTATATCTTTTGTCGGAGGATGATAAATAGGAAGAAGCTATCCCTACATTTTCGTGACTTCCATTGCTCTGCTTAGCTACTCCCTACACATACTGAATACTTAATCATTTTCAATACATTTGGATCCATCTATATAACATGAAAACTCTTTTATCTGTTTGTAACCTTCAATTGGGTGAAATGGTGCATCATAAGGCAACATTTATTTTGAATCAAGGCATCTCAAATGGGCTAGCTTAGAGAATGTGTCCAAAATCTGGGACCTATTACTCCCATGGGGTTGAAATTTAGCAATGCCATGGCCTCTGTGGTGCTGCTACATTGAGCCATGTTTACATGATAATGTTAATACCACTTTATAATGCCTTGGTAAGGCCACACTTGGAATATTGCATTCAGTTTTGGTTGCCAGAATGTAAAAAAGATGTTGAGACTCTAGAAAGAGTGCAGAGAAGAGCAACAAAGATGATTAGGGGACTGGAGGCTAAAACACATGAAGAACAGTTGCAGGAACTGGGTATGTCTAGTTTAATGAAAAGAAGGACTAAGGGAGACATGATAGCAATATCTCAGGGGCTGCCACAAAGAAGAGGGAGTCAAGCTATTCTCCAAAGCACCTGAGGGCAGGACAAGAAGCAATGGGTGGAAACTAATCAAGGAGAAAAGCAACTTAGAACTAAGGAGAAATTTCCTGACAGTTAGAACAATTAATCAGTGGAACAACTTGCCTGCAGAAGTTGTGAATGCTCCAACACTGGAAATTTTTAAGAAGATGTTGGATAATCATTTGTCTGAAGTGGTGTAAGGTTTCCTGTCCGGGCAGGGGGTTGGACTAGAAGACCTCCAAGGTCCCTTCCAACTCTGTTATTCTAACAGTGATGATCATCATTTCCAATGCTTGGTGCCAGCTTTCCACAAGGAAAATCAGTGGAGAAGCTAGCAGGAAGTCAGAATCAGTCGCTCCAGTTCCCACTGATTTTGTCTGTCAATGATCATTCTTTTTCTCTGTCTAGGTAAGAAACTATCTCTGAAATGACCCAATGGGTCACAATTGTTTCCAGTCCCAATCTAGCACAAAACTCTCATTGACAGAACTGGAGAATGATAACTTTATATACTGGTGCGTTTTCAACCCCAATGAATTAAGTTCTCTTCATACCACTGCCTTCTGCAACTTGAAGAATTAGGTAAGGTAAATTAGGAACAAAATTGCATCTTTTGTTGGTGAGGGAAAAACCTCATTTCATAGCAAACAGGCATCTCAGCTAGGATTGGGCTCCCTCTACTGCCACATTGAAACCGCATATTCATCTTCCTTTCAGATATATTTTAAAATGTATATTCTGAATTCGGACAGCATGCATACCAAATACTTTTGTGTACTTTAATTTTGTGCCCAATTTTCTCCTGGATGGATGGAGGATTTTTCCTCTGCCTTTTGCTGCCATTTGGGTCCCACCTCCTAATTTCTCGTCTCTTCAATAAAATTGTGAGAAAGTTTTTTCCTCCTGGTGGGATTTGACAGGGAGTGCTGCCCTGGTAGCAAGACGTGAATCAAATAAGAAATCACTTTCTTTTATTCAGCCCAGCAGTTGGAAAGGTTGGCATGCTGTGATTAGCGCTTTGTTTAGGAGTGCTAGAGTAATGGGGCTTGCAGTCCTGTCACAGGAACAATCACCAAGATGAGGAAGTTCACAGATAGACATTTATGTTAATACCTCTGAGACATTGGTGGGTGGCAAAGGGGAAACCGAGCTTCATATTGCCATTCTTTGCCTATCAGGCTCATCTTTTGTGAACGCGTTTCCTATTCTCCATTTTCCTACCACAGCAGAAGTCAAAGCCATTAGTCTCCCCATCTCTCTGCACGGAAAGTTGGTCATTTGAATTTATGACTATTATTAAAGCAAGATCTCTGCCAGAAATATTAGTTGTAGTTTCTCCCTAGGAAGAGAATAATACAATATAGAACAAAACACTCATAAAACTTGCAGCAAACCCTGACATGGATTTGTCCCACTTAAATATTACATGTTCCACCAAAGAGTGGGCAGCATGCCCAATTACACAGAAAGACGGGTATGTAGCTTGGTTACATGTGTCCTTTCCTTCCCTTCCCTTCCCTTCCCTTCCCTTCCCTTCCCTTCCCTTCCCTTCCCTTCCCTTCCCTTCCCTCCTGGATCAGCAGGGCAGTGACACAAAAATGAGACATTAATCAGTTAATGAGCAAATACCAAAATAAATACCAAAATTATTCATTCTCTGAACTAAAGTAATTGGATATTTATACTGTTTTTATTTATTTATTTATTTATTTATTTATTTATTTATTTATTTATTTATTTAAAATAGGCACCCTTTTGACTCAAATTTTGCAGGTATAAGCATTATGGCTCTTGTTTGCACAACATGCTTAAGTGCAGAAGTCTCCAGCCTTACCAGCTTTGCAGGACTGGCGGGGTAGAGGGGATGGTTCAGTGTGAGTGTATGCCTGCGGCTTGCACAAATGGAGCTGCATGCACTTGTCCCCCACTGCGTGCGCAAATGGAGCTGCGTGCTTGCCCACCACTTCCATGACCCGGTTCTGAATGGACCACAGCCTGGTAGGGGGCCATGGCCCTGGGATTGGGACCCTTGCTTAAATGAATCAAGAGGAAGGTCAATGTGTTGTATGGATGCCAAAATTCAGCCAGTTATCTCATCAGATATCCCAAGGAGATATTAGTCTCAATAGTTATTTACGGGACTGCCTGCTGCCGCAAACAGCCTCCCACCGGCCGGTACGCTCTCACAGAGAGGGACTCCTCCAGGTGCCGTCGGCCAAACAATGTCGGCTGGCGGCCCCCAGGGGGAGAGCCTTCTCTGTGGGAGCACCTACTATCTGGAACAAGCTCCCCCTGGAGATATGGAGGATCCCGGATCTACACACCTTCCGCCACGCTCTTAAGACCTTTTTATTTCACCAGGCTGGTCTGGCCTAACCTTTCCCATTCTTTTTTAATGTAAATTTTAATTTGTTCTTAACCTGGGGTTTTAAATTTGTCTTGGGCTAAATTGATTTAATTTGATTTTACTTCTGCTCTTAATTTTTGTATTCTATGTGTTTTATTCTGTGCCTGTTCACCGCCCTGAGTACTTCGGGAGTAGGGTGGTATACAAATAAATAAAATGAAATGAAAATGAAAATGAAATAGCACTTGTGAATGCTATTGAGACTCTAGAGCTGCTCCCCTAAAGTTCCTTAACGCTACCAGAACTATCAACCCTATTAAAACCCAGAGAGAGAGAGAGAGAGAGAGAGAGAGAGAGAGAGAGAGAGAGAGGGAGGGAGGGAGGGAGGGAGAGAGAGAGAGAGAGGGAGAGGGAGAGAGAGAGAGTGTTTTATTTTGTAAACCTTTAAATAGATTCAACAGACAAAACACAATTTGACAGGTCTCTGTCCTCCTGTAATCTTCCATTGCCCTTTACAATGTATTCTGCCCTTCTGTAGCTCTTCATAATTAATTTTTAGGATGCTGAATAGCTTAACATCATCTGCAGATCTAGCCAGGTCATTGCTTATCCTTAAATCAAGATAATTTTGAATAAATTAAAAAGCACTGATCCCAAAACGGATCCACTTGTGCGGAACCATCCCCTCTCCCCCCACCACACACACACAAGTCCTCAAATCTGGAAAGATTTGAAGACCGCTGCACGTAAGCATGCCAAGCAAACAAGAACCATTTTGTAGTTTATACCTACAAAAATCCTGTATTTTTCAAAACTTTTAAAATCAAATTTACGTATCTTTTTAAGAGAATGGAAATCCGCCCAATAAATTCAGTAAAACTTTGCTAATTCCAATGGTCTTAACCTTTTTAATATACAATTTAAACAAGATCTCAAAGAGTGATTAAGGTATGAGGCTCAATTGAACTTAATGTTGGCAAAGATTAAAAGGCCTTGGTGAGTGTGCTGTTGGTGTAATCCAAACTCCCAGCTGCTCCATTCATAAGCCAATTATAAAAACAGCAGTTTCTGCAGTCACAAGGAGTGACTGTCCAGAGGTACATGGATGATCTCAACTATCCATTGCTTCAAAGAGATTACAGCAGCTCAGATGCAGCATCCAGTGGTGATTCCCCTTGCAAAAGCTGTCTTGCTCTCCAGTGAAAGCCAGCAAGATGTCACTTTGCCATGACGCTCACAGAAAATCAGATTTATGTTATTAAAGTTGGTCACACAGTCAGATGTTTAGATTGGATTTGGCATTTTTGTCCACCTACTGAGTTCTTCCCAAGGAGCTGGAATAGGCAAATATTGTTTAATAAAATAAATTGTCGTGAAAGGTTTCCAGATATCCTCGTGTGCTATATGAACTTTTATTTTATCAGTGTCAAAAGGTGAAATCATAAAGTTGTGGTTTATAGGAATTGGGCTTTCCTAACAGTGGTGGTGAGGACTCTTGCATCAGTGGCTTTGCAAACAGGGCTATTAAAAATGTTAGACTACATCCAGCCAATGTGTCACGTAGTTCAAATCAGGTTTTGCAGATCCTGCCAACCTTGTATATCAGTATTGAACATTCAGTATAGAAAATACAAAGCTAAATATTGTATTACCAAAGAGAAATAGGAAGGAGGAGAAATCAAATATAATGTTGTGATCAGTGATGAAATCCAATTTCTTTTACTACTGGTTCTGTGGGCGTGGCTTGGGGGGCGTGGTGTGGCTTGGTGGGCGTGGCAGGGGAAGGATACTGCAAAATCTCCGTTCCCACTCCACTCTGGGGCCAGCCAGAGGTGGTATTTGCCAGTTCTCTGAACTACTCAGAATTTCTGCTACCGGTTCTCCAGAACCTGTCAGAACCTGCTGGATTTCATCTCGGTTGTGATACAGAGAAAAAGAAGGCTGATTAAATAGTTGGCTGACATCTAAGTGGAGTTATATAATGCCCTTACCAGATCAGGTAATGGATTAGAGGTTGCATTCACACAAGTTGGTAAACTCAGTTTTAACAGAGGTGTGCCTTTTTGTACCTTAGTGAATCTAGACCCATTAATTAGTTATAGTTCCATTCAGAAAATGGATTAACTTTACTTAGAGTTGAGCATCTTGCTAAGCTGAGCATGTCGCTTGATTCCAACTGTACAGTAATATAAAGTCATTATTGCTTTCTCTGTTTTCCACTAGAGGATGCTGCCTCACTATAAATGAACACCTCTGTAATTTCATTCTGATCAATTATAGGATGAGAACAATAAGGAAGCAGAAAAATGGAACACAGCCTGCAATGATTTTACGGGAAATTAAATTGTGCTATCAGTAATTGTCCCATTGATTTCCAAGCACATGATTAAGTTTGGAGCCAAAGCAATGAATATAAATTGAAAATAATTAAGGGGGAAGGAACTACAAGGAAAGAAAATCAGCCAAGATTTAAATGTTACTTATTTACTAAATAACCATAATTTAGGGGGGAAACCTTTATTTCTGTTTTATTGCTTTCTCAACTAGGCTACAAATATACAAATTTTCCCTTATCTGAGTTTAGGCATAATGTGTCTCTGATGGGAGAAACTATGTTTTTTTAATGAATGATTGTTCCTCCCCAGAATATCAAAATGTTTGGTATTTTCTTTCTTTGTTACTATGTTTATTCTTGAGTCCTTTGACTATACTAAACTTTTTATTCATTCGAGTGCAATGTTTATATGAAGCATTTAAATTGAGTTTAAATTTTAAAAAAGAGCATGCTTAGCCCTGTGCCAGTGTTCCTCAACTGTCCATTGTCCAGGTGGACAGTCAATTATGACTTGTAATTGAATATATCTGGGGGAAATCAGACTGGAAAAGTATACCAGTCCTACGAAAAAATAGCAGGTTAGCAAATGCAAATTTTGAGTTGCCCTAAGAAAAGCACAGATGAATGCACTTTAAACAGGCTAGGCCAAGAAACAAAGAGCAGTATGGATTCTATGGAACAAGAAAATCTAGGAAATACAACTATTTGCAAAATAGATGAACTGAAACTTTTGACTATAACATAGGAACTGCTTATGATATCGTATCTAGGCTCACTGTTGGAGTTAATTTCTAATTATTTTATTTATTTATTTATTTATTTATTAGATTTCTATACCGCCCTACTCCCGAAGGACTCAGGGCGGTGCACAGCCAAACAATAAAAACACATGCAATACAAAATTTAAAATTTAAAATTTAAAAAATAGAATAAAAATATTGATTGAAATATTGATTAAAGTATATACCAACTAGCTGGACGCCCGTGCTTTGCTACGAAACTATGTGCTTGGGCTTGATAAATTGACATTTACAGCCTAAAACTTAATGTAGAATGTGTAACTCCGTAGCATCAGAGTGTGTTAATATAATGCAACTGGCAGTTGGAACAGAGGGGGAGGGGGAGTAGAATGTCCCAGCCTGCAGCATCCATTGGTATTCATCTGACTAGCATCCTGTCAGTGTGGGAGAGAGTTGAGGGGTGTTTGGAAACTCAAACAGTATTTGCTGTGTGAGCAAGAAGGAGACAGGAAGGAAGATGGGCATGGCTTAGCTCAACTGTTCTGTAGTAAACCTGCTGCTGTGACAGTAAAACTGAAAGTGAAACTCCTCTCCTCTGCTTGTGTTTTGCATTTGGAACAGATTTCTTTTGAGGTGGGGATGGGAAGTAGAACTCCTTGGCATCAGAGGCTGTTTGGAAAGTAAAACAGTATTTGCTGTGTGAGCAAGAAGGAAACAGGAAGGAGCCTGGCCATGGCTTAGCTCAAGTGTTCTGTATTAAAGCTGCTTCCTGCTGTGAAAGTAAAACTGAAAGTGAAACTCCTCTCTTCTGCTTGTAGTTTGCATTTGGAACAGATTTCTTTTCAGGTGGGAAGGCGGAGTAGAACTCCTTAGCATCAGAGTGTGTTAATAATAATATAGGAAATACTAATTCTCTGATGGTCATTTCGAATAATCCTTTCTTAGTGAGCACCTAGAAGCCAAGAGGAACATATGTGGCAAATTTCAAGTTTGTAGGCTTTACGGTTCTGGAAATTTCGTGATTACACTGTGAATGGTTTTCGCTTTTATATATATAAATTTACTTAGGAGTAACCCCCTTGAGCTTCATGGAAATTAAATCTATGGCATGTTAAAGATTGTATAATAAGATAGTCAAAATGGCTGAGTTCATAGTAACTGAGAAAAACTTAAGGAACGGCAATTAACATTTCAACAATCTGATGGAATATTATATACATCCATTAAGAAAATTTTATTACAAATTTATGACCTAGAAAAAATATTGTCTGGGATAAATTCATTAATTTGTCAGGGAGACATCCCTGAAAATGTATATGGAGTTCCAGTGATTTTTAAAATTGTCTTCCCCAAATGTTTTTGAGAAGATGGGCCACTAACTTCTTGCAAGAAAATTTATGGAAATTTCTTGTATACAGTTAAGATATATTAGGCAATACATCACTTTTTCATATTCTAGCCAATAACTGTCATAACCTCACTTTCAATCATGTATCCAGAGCTTGAAAAGCAAAATATGGGATCTGCGCATTGATATGTTACCACTCAGATGACATTTCCACTAATATCCACATGATGACAGCAATGTTCAGACTATCTGCAAGTAGATACAACTTGATATTCCTTGTACCTGGGCCAAAAAGAAATAATAAGGAATTGACATAAAGTCTGTCATTAGATTGATGAATGTAATTTAATGGCATAAAAATATAACTTTTTTATATAATTTAATCATCATTTCAGGTACAAATGCAAATCTGAAATTGGAACATTATAATATTAGAAGGTGAATGACTCTACACTGCAAAAAATAAAATAAAATAAAATGAAGCTGGGAGCGGTTACGTTTCAAATAATTGACCCAAATCAGAAATGTCACAGAATGTGCCTTGTCATCCCTTCATTAAAGTTAGGGATTCTGACCGACTTGTCAATTATATCAACAATGGCTATTAAAGACTGTTCACCACATCTAGATACCCAGATAACTCCGGATGGAAGGTGCTTGTGGATTTTTGAGAGGATGGAAGTGGTAATTTTCCTGAATATAGCAGGCCTCTGCAAAGCATTTCTGCTCTGCCTCAAGATGTTGCTTTCGTCTGGACCAATGCAGTGATACAATTCTCAATTGGAAAATTAAGTAATTTAGTCCCCTGCGTAGAGCACTGCAGTTTGATATGGTAGCTAGCTGCTTCAAGTCAATAAAAAAAAAATAATAATCCAAGAAGCCACATTTCATGTCTGGATTGAAAAGGAAGGAAAAATCTGACTGGTATCCTTAAAGCAGAGCTGCAATTCAATTAGATGCTTTGCTTCCAAAGGTTGCTTCATCTACAGGCAATTTTTTATTGAATCAAAAAGTCCAAATAGTGCTCCACACAGCCATATAAAGCTGCTGCCAACTGTCCTCAAAACTATCATTTTCCTGAGCACAAATGTGTCAAATCCTTCTCTGCCAGAACTTCTAGTGTACCATATGCATCCTATCACTACCAAATTATCTTTGTTCAGTAAGGGAGTCATTCATTTTGCCAGGCAGTGAAAATGAGGCAGATTGTAAACAAAAAAGGTCTACTTCTATAAACAACTTCCCAAAATCTAACTAAGAATTTGTTTTTTCAGACTTTAATAATCAACATAGCTTAAACTAGATAGAATTTCTCCATTCATTTTGCCAAGTGATGACAATTAAGTGGAATGTAAAGGGAGGACTATAAATAGTCTCTATGAATCTAACAGGCTGAAGGTTTTTCCCCCCAATTGCACACTAGATTAACCCTATCCCTAGGTGGATTTGCATCCAAATAGGATTTTATACTCATTTTTCCAAACAAGCAGAATGTAAAAGTAGGGATAGAAATCTACCTAGGATTTAGACTAAGCGTACCTTGATAACTGGGAGAAAAGGAAACTACTGTTAGAACCAGAGAGGCTTTTTATGAATAGTACACATCCAAGTTTTAATAATCTACTTGATTTTTGTTGTTTGGCAAAATAAATGGAGAGATCTAATTGGGTTGAAAATATACCTAGGATTACAGTTAGCCTATTCTGAAATCAGTAGAGTGAAACCTGAATTTCACTGTTAGACTGGGAGACACTTTTTATAGATGGTGCAGTTTCAATGTAGCAAAGAAAGGTCCTTTTCTCTGGTGATTTAAAAAACCTTAGCTAACTATCCTATCTACCACATAAATAACAGAAATTATCTTCCCCTGGTTTGCTTAACCTCCATTAGACTGGAAAGTGGTTGTCTTTCCTTGTATATCTCCTTTTTTTCAGTCTCTCCTTTTCCAACCTCTCCATGTCCCCTTCTAGATTCCTCACCTCTTCTGGATGTAAGATAATCTTAATAGCATAGCATAGCATAGCATAGCATAGCATAGCATAGCATAGCATAGCATAGCATAGCATAGCATAGCATAGCATAGCATAGCATAGCATAGAATTCTTTATTGGCCAAGTGTGATTGCACACACAAAGAATTTGTCTTGGTGCATACACTCTCAGTGTACATAAAAGAAAAGATACGTTCATCAAGAATCATAAGGTACAACACCTAATGATAGTCATAGGGTACAAATAAGCAATCAGGAAACAATATCAATATAAATCATAAGGATACAAGCAACAAAGTTACAGTCATACAGTCATAAGTGGAAGGAGATGGGTGATGGGAACGATGAGAAGATTAATAGTAGTGCAGACTTAGTAAATAGTTTGACAGTGTTGAAGGAATTATTTGTTTGGCAGAGTGATGGCATTCGGGAAAAAACTGTTCTTGTGTCTAGTTGTTCTGGTGTGCAGTGCTCTATAGCATCATTTTGAAGGTAGGAGTTGAAACAGTTTATGTCCAGGATGTGAGGGGTCTGTAAATGTTTTCACAGCCCTCTTTTTGACTCATGCAGTATACAGGTCCTCAATGGAAGGCAGGTTGGTGGTAATTGTTTTTTCTGCAGTTCTAATTATCCTCTGAAGTCTGTGTCTGTCTTGTTGGGTTGCAGAACCAAACCAGACAGTTATAGACATGCAGATGACAGACTCAATAATTCCTCTGTAGGGGAATAGGGACACTGCCTGCCTACATCTGGATGATGCTATTGTATCCAAAATCAAACGGGATTTTGCAGAACCAGGCAGGACCTCATGGAGTTGTTCCAAAATAATTTCATTCACAAAAAAGTTTTCTTAGTCCTTCTATTCCTAATCTTAATATTCCCAGAATCTTTGCCTGCAAGTGTATTTTGTAATTTTATAAAGAGAATAATCTCCTTTACTTTCTTGCAATCTATCATTTCTTGAGCAGGAATACCTATAAAGTGTTTCCTGTCAAACAATGGCCCAACCAATCAATGGTGACATCCAATTTTTTTAACTACCGGTTCTGTGGGCATGGCTTGGTGGGTGTGGCAAGGGAAGGATACTGCAAAATCTCCATTCCCACCGCACTCTGGGGCTAAACAGAGGTGGTATTTGCCAGTTCTCCGAACAACTCAAAATTTCCACTACCGGTTCTCCAAACTGCTCAAAATTTCCGCCACCGGTTTTCCAGAACATGTCAGAACCTGGTGGATTTCACCCCTGCACCCAATCTTCTCTTGGTCATTGTGTCACTGCCAGATGTTTAAACAGCGATAGCCTAGGGATCACATCTCCTCCTACACTAGGAGTGGAGCTAGCCAAAACTGGGACTCTTGTCCAATGGCTTCTGCGTTCTTGAGAAGGGAAATTGGCACTGTAAATTCCATCCTTTGATTTTTTTTTCTCTCTCTTTCTCTTTCTAGGCCAGGGGTCTCTAACCTTGGCAACTTTAAGACTTGTGTACTTCAACTCTCAGAATTCCTCAGCCAGCAAAGTCCACAAGTCTTAAAGTTGCCAAGGTTGGAGACCCCTGTTCTAGGCAGTCTCCATTTTTGGCCTCTTTCTTTTCTTCTTCTCTTCTTAAGAGATAATACAGGCTTGTTTTGTAAAACCCACAAATTATTATTTTCCTAAAGTAAACAATCAAAATTCTCATGGAGAACTGGTCCCCTAAACTAATTAATGTTAATTTAGTCACCTGATTTCCACCAATGTGGAAACAAATGGCAAAGGCCAACAGATTTTTCATGACTTCTGTTCTTGGATGGTTTCAGAATAAAATTCTGATACTTGAGGAGGTCAATTTATTCTCCAAAGCACTTGAGGGCAGGACAAAAAGCAGTGGCTGGAAACTGGTTAAAGAGTCTGCAACTAATGAGAAATTTCCTGACAGTAAGAACAATTAATGAATGAACTTGCATCCCAGAGTTATGGATTCTCCATGGATGGAGGTCTTCAAGAAAAGATTGGACAGCCATTTTTCGGGATGCACTAAGGTCTCCTGCCTTGGGGAGGGGGTGGTCTTGAAGACCTGCAAGGTCCCTTCCAGCCCTGTGATTCTAATTTTACATTTTTCAAAGGTATTTTCATCAGAAAATGTTATTTCCTCTTTTTTTTTAAATTGCTATCCCATCTGTCCATTTGAAACTTTCTTAGATCATGTTCTTGTTAAGCTTTGAACTTAAAATCCTTCAAAATAGCTCTTTTTCTCTCTTCTTAATTTCAAAAAATAAGGCATTTACTGAGAGTCTAATTTTCACTGGCATTCAGAATATCTTTATTGGGTTGTAAAGCAATTAAATTGTAAAGTGATTAAGGAGGTGAGGCTTTTGCCAGTCAAATGTTGGTGAAGGCTACACAGCAATTTATCACAAGCTTTAATCAGCTCCCAACCACCACACATTTTAATCAGCTCCCACCCACTCAAACCATGTTTGACCACCAATCTGCCAATTTCTGCCAATCAGAATGATGACAAGGCTGGCAATTCCACTGCTGTGCTATCTCTGAATGCAAACTGCTCATGGAGAGATCTAACTAGCCATAACACCTCAGCTTTTTTCTACCACATCTCCATATTGCCCCCTTTCCTTGTCTGCAGACACTGAGTGACATAAATATAGGCCACTTTAGCTGTAAGAATATTAAAGTAATATTTTCTTCCTTATTCTGAAACTATCCATGAACCAGACTCAAGTCATGTAAAATCAATTGGTCTTTGCCATTCATTTCCCTGTGTTGTGGTACCTTGGTACCAGATGACTAAAATGATTTGAAACAGAGGCAATAGAGGCAATTTAGCAACCGGCCAGTTTGATATTATTATAGGTCTCTGCCCATTCAACTGTGGGTGGATAGCAGTCTAATTTGGTAGTAGCTAAATGTCCTTTATTTCTCCTATTATTATTTTTTACATATTAACAACAAAGCAGTGGTTTCTATCCCAAAGAGTCTTGTTATCTTAGAAAACCTGTAGAATCTCTGTGGAGTTCCAAGCTTTCCAAAAGTAAAGATGTGATGTTGGAGTTTGATATTTTATTTTACAGCAGATAATTTTTTGGTTTTCTTTTTAAAAAAACCTAACAGAAATTCAGTCAAGTAAAACAGAGACCACAGGGTATGTCTATGCCTACCTGGAGACTGGTTGGAGAGTATTCAGCAGCTGCCGTTGAAGCACCTACCTTACTCTGCTTGATAGGAGAAACAATTATAAATTAGGCATTGCTGCCACTTTCAGTGTCACTCTAACTTTTGTTAGAGTGATATAAAATCCAAATATTTTAATCCTCACAATTCATAAACAAGTCTGGTTCACAAAATCAAGGTTTATTGGAGATAAAATGAAGAAAAATAAAAAGCGGTTGCAAGCACAGCCTCTTAGACCCTTCCCAAATGGATTGAGTTCAAAGAGTGCAAAAAGCAGTTTTCAAGCTTACACATTTTATACTCCTACACAATGCATGCCACGCCTAAGAATCCCTCCCAACTCCCCTTTATTCTCCTAAATTATTCTTCAAGTTGTTTTACACTTTAAAGGGTCATCTTGACATTTCCTGCCTAATAACAACTATCGTATCATGTTTACTTTTAACTTCACCTTGGGCTGATGTTCCTTTTTTACTGATAATGGTTTTGCCCAAGGCGTAGGTTCCTGTCTCCAAGGGAGCTTTTTGTCTCTACTAGTTACAATTTGTGGTCAGTTTTCAACAGTAAGAACTTCATAGCATTTTAATACATTAAACACTTTTATAAAAGTGTAACTTATTATTCATTTCCTTCACTTTGGAGAACTTCAAAACCAGGAATTATATTTTACCTGAAGATACTTTAAGTCAGTCTACTGGCTGTGGTAAGTTAGGGCTTGCTCAATATTTCCTTGATCCTCAAGAAAGTATGGGGCAGAAGTGGGAGATGCAGATTTTCCCAGATAAGGATGAGGACGTAAGTATCCATGTGGAGGGAAAAGGGGGAAAGGAGCAACAAATGACAAAATGTAAACCAGGGGTGTCAAACTGGCGGCCCATGGGCCAGATATGTCACGCGCAGGTGATACCCACCCCAGTTCTGTGAATGGGAAAAACAACATGAAACATCACGTGACAGCAACATGACACCGCGAGTTTGATACCTGTGATATAAACTATGAAACTCTGACTCTTTCATACTTGCAAGTATTGTCACACAAATAGGAAAGGTCAGCATTTGCATCGAGACATCATAGTTTGCATTTCATTAATTTGGTCCGGTGTCATAGTTTGGAACGAATGTCTGTGAATGAGGATGAAAGAATAGAAGGCAAAACAATCCCCATCTATTATGTATTCAGTGAACATTAAAACGTTAGGAAAAAAATGACTGGCAGCCTACCCAAAAGAGGGAGTGGGTATAAGTCATCTGGAAGATGCATAGAAGAATTAAAGATAGCTCTAAGGTTTGGTGGATTTTGACCACCAGATACTGTTGTGTTTGCAATTTCTAAGTCTAATAAATGAAAATTTAGTTGCTTAGCTTTGGGTTTTTGAATGAATACATGAAATTTCATTTCACATGCAAAATTTGCAGTTCTCTAAATTTTGCTATGCAGTTCACATCAATTTCATATTGGTGAATAGAATAGAATAGAATTCTTTATTGGCCAAGTGTGATTGGACACACAAGGAATTTGTCTTGGTGCATACGCTCTCAGTGTACATAAAAGAAAAGAGACATTCGTCAAGAATCATAAAATACAACACTTAATAATAGTCATAGGGAACAAATAAGCAATCAAATATGTGCTGATGTGGTATACTATCGGAATTATGATCAATGAACTTATTTTGAATGCTGGAGGAATCTCTTATTTACTTAATAGCTGCTAAAAAGATCCATCAAATTCAATTCAACAATAGTTCTGTATGAAAAATATTTGTTTGAAATTAGTGTTTCTGTTTGCTATGACTACATGTTGAAACATAGACCTTTATATAAAACAAACATTTTCACATTTTTAGACAAAATTGGATTTCCCCAGTCTGGTTCCATTCAATGTGTTATTGTGTTGGACATCAACTTCTATGGCTAGTAAATATGAAAGTCCCCAGTTCAATTATTATTATCTGACCATTGATTTGCTAGAGGCTATGAATAAACCCTCCTATTCATGGCCAAAATATTGCTTGCAGATATGTTTTTCCTGATCTGGTTGCTAAGTCAGGAATTCTACACCTCTACCTATCTAATTTGATTTTCCATGCTTTTCTTAGCAAAAATCGAAGGGACAAGAAAAGCAGTTGTTAACCATACTTAACTGCTGAAAAGCTTTAATAAGTCTTGATTTAAATTTCATCCACTTAATAAGAATTAGGGTTAGACAAAAACACATGCAACTGTCACTGAATGCCCTGGCTATCCAAAAAAGGAAACACAACAATCACAGAAGCCAACACAGGCAATAACTTGAGGCCCTACTGACTGATGAGTTTGCTATATGTTTTACTTGGGACTGAAGGCATCCTTTAAATGGGAGCCAGAAATTAATCTTTCCTACCCAATTACTTCCTATGGTATTTTCTAAAACACATACTTGAAGTAGACTAATTACTAACTGCTTCTTTTTGTCTTGGCTGCCGAAATATTCTAATAGCCAAGTCGAGCAGTAACATACCACTGATTCAAGGCATTCTATCATTAAGTAGGTAATAGACACATCAGCCTTAATTATACACCGATTGAGATGCTCCATCTAAAAGCCTCTGGCAATTGCCAAATGGATTTTTGCCAGAAAGAAATTAGTCTGCAATGAGAGTGGAAGAAAGAAGGAATAGCAGCAGTTTCAAGTGGACTATATGTTCAGTTAATTTCACTGCTTATATCAGACATAGTTTTTGGAGAAAACTTACATCCTACTTATTATGTGTTTGCTTTACTTAGTGTTGGTGTCAATGCTGGATCTTTTGTATCACCATGGCCTTGGTGGACTACAATATTTCATCTGTGTTTTCTTTGTAAAATAAAGGTAAAGGTTCCCCTCGCATATATGTGCTAATCGCTCCCGACTCTAGAGGGTGGTGCTCATCTCAGTTTCAAAGCTGAAGAGCCAGCGCTGTCCAAAGACGTCTCCATGGTCATGTGGCCGGCATGACTAAATGCCAAAGGGGCACAGAACGCTGTTACCTTCCCACCAAAGGTCGTCCATATTTTTCTAGCATTTTTTATGTGCTTTCGGACTGCTAGGTTGGCAGAAGCTGGGACAAGATTCGAACCACTGAACTACCGACCTTTTGATCGACAAGCTCAGCATCTTAGCCACTGAGCCCCTTGTTTTCTTTGTAAAATGCATTAATTTAAACACAAAGAGACTGCCTTCAATAACTGTTTTAGAAGTCTACAAATGTCAGCAAGTTAAATAATAAATTTGGACACATTACTGTATTATAATGTTGGGGAAAATATTCCCTATTGAATATTTTATTCACACAAAAATATGCAATTAATGGACCGCTGATTTCTAAGATAAAGTTCAGAGAACTGGTGGTTTTCTTATAAATCATAAATGGCAGAAAGATTTTGTGTGCAATGAACATGTGTGCATGCATATATACAAATACGCTATAAGATAGTGGAAAGGCAGCTAAATAATATTTTAAGTCTTTGGATCTGTGTTTTACACCATTAATGTTTATTCTGTTTTGCACAGATGCTTTGTAACTAATTTCCCCAAAACTGAGCTCAGAAACACTTCATCATTTGTTGTAAAGCCTCCCTTCTGCCAAGATCCCATCAATCCAGTGGAGAAGGGCAGAAAAGTGCTTTTTCACTAATTATACCACAGCAGTAGCGTACTCAGATAAAGGCTAAAATGGATATACTCAGAAAAAGGCTAAAACGCCTGCGTCACTCAGCAGCAGGCACAAAAATGGAAAATGGAATAGGTACATGCAGATCAGTATAATCCTGTACAGAGTTGTATTTCTTGGTCTATGGCTGTTTTTCAACCTCAGAAACGTTAAGATGTGTAGACTTCTACTCTCAGAATTCCCCAACCAGCATGGGAGTTGAAATCCCCAAATCTTAAAGTTGCTGAAAACAAGAAACACTGGTCTGTGGGATGGGTAAGTAACCTACACAAATGAAGGCAAATATACATGTTCCAGGATAATGTTGCAGAATCCAATCTGGGTCGGTCACTGGGATCAGAGATTTAGTCTTCTGAGCTTTTGGATTCGTGCTGGAGCCAGTGGTGAAATCCAATTTTTTTTACTACCGGTTCTGTGGGTGTGGCTTGGTTGGCGTGGTGTGGTGTGGCTTGGTGGGATTGACAGGGGAAGGATATTGCAAAATCCCCATTCTGTCCCCACTCCTGGGGGAAGGATATTGCAAAATTCCCACCCCACTCTGGGGCCAGCCAGAGGTGGTATTTGCCAGTACTACTCAAAATTTCCGCTACTGGTTCTCTGAACTACTCAAAATTTCCACTACCGGTTCTCCAGAACCTGTCAGAACCTGCTGGATTTCACCCCTGCTAGAGCCCAACTTCAGCTAACTTCTCTCTCACATTCTGGTAAGACAGAAGTTCCTGAGGATGGGCTTCAGCACGAGTCCGAAAACTCGGAAGATTAAACTTCTGGTTCCAGTGAATGACCCAGATTGGATCTTGTAGGTAACCTACAGCCCAGTGCAAATTGGGCTCCCAAAAATTATTGTTGAGATCTTGGAGCAGCAAAAATATCACCACAGTCATTAGTAGCAAATTAGCAAATTACAGCAATTTAACAACTGTTGTATTCTCAGTAGGACACAGAGTGCGTTTACCTAGTTAAGACTCTTTTAGTAATAGAACCATTCCTAGGTATGTAATATCTGCTGATGGTGACATATGAACTTGCCTGGATTACTGTAATATAAATAGTTCTGCAAATAATTATAAACCATGAACAGAAAAGCAATTTAGAAAGTCTTGTTAGAAACTGGATCTAGCCCAATAACTCAAAGACAGACTCCAATTCTTTTCTGTAGTTTTATTGTTGATCTGTTGGTACTGGAGGTCACTGACCTTGTACCTTTCTCTTTCAGGTATACATCTGGAATCAACTGTGGAACATGTGGTTGGACCTTTTGTACCCAGGAGGAGGGGCTAAGAGGTAAGGAGTGGTTACAGGGATTATGGGATATGTGGTTAGTTAACCCTTGAAGGTCCGGGTGGTCAGGGAGATGTAGTAGTTAGGCATTTATTATGACAAAACCCCCTCTAAATGCCTAACTGGGTACCTGGGGCAATGTTTGCATACATACAGGAAATACACAAGTACAGGCATGAATTACAAGCAAACACGCATTTTTGACATTAGGTAAGCATGTTGTTTATGTGGTAGGGGTTTAGTGAGGATATCTGCTGTTTGCTCCTCTGTGTCACAGTGTACTGCTCTAATGAAGCCTATCTCTGAAAACTGCCTGACGTGTTTGTATTTAATGTCAATGTGCCTAGAACGCTGACCTATGGCATCGGCCCTAGAGATCTCTATTGCTGCTTTGTTGTCTTCGTGGATAACTATTGGATATGAGGGTTCAGCCCAGATGTCGCAGAGCAGGTCATCGAACCATACTAAATTGTTTGCGGCCTTTGATAGGCAGACAAATTCTGCTTCCGTAGTTGATGTGGCCACCAGTTTTTGCTTTCCAGTGTACCAATGGATGGGACAATTGTTGAGTAGTAGCATGTAGCCAGAGGTGCTTTTTCTGCACCCTATGTCCCCAGCCCAGTCAGCGTCAGCATAGCAGGTTAGCTTTGGTTTCTCGGATGTTTCTGGTTCTAGGCAGAGTAGGGCATCCGCACTGAATTTTAGGTATCTGAGTAGTCTTTTTATGGCGTTCCAGTGTGTTAACGTGGGCTTGCTTACATGCCTGGACAGTAGATTGACGGCTAAGGCGATGTCGGGCCTGGTCCAGTTGGATATGTACAGCAGTGACCCTATCGTTGATCTATACAATTTGTTGTCTGTGAAAGGTTCAGATTCCTCATACATGGTCTTCAGGAACTCAGGCTGCATGGGGGTCTCGCTGGGTTTTGCTTCGGACATGTTGCATTTGGACAGCAGCTCGATGATCTTTTCTCTCTGGGAGAGGCGGAAGCCCTTGTTGGTTTTCATCACTTGGACCCCTAGGTATCTGTCAATCTTTCCAAGTGACTTTAGGGAGAAGTGGCTACCCAGGTCAGTGGCGAACTTGTCACACCTGTCCTTGTGTTTGCTGATGTACAAGATGTCGTCCACGTAAACGAGCACACCCTCGAATGTGTTGTTTTCTCTCCTCGTAAAGAAGCATTTGTCGGCTGAGGTGGCCTCGAAGCCCATGGATCTGAGTGCCTTGGCCAGGCAGTCATACCACCTTTTGCCTGACTGCTTGAGCCCATACAGGCTTTTGTTCAGCAGCCAGGTTTGGTCCTCGCCTTTGTTGTACCCAGGCGGCGCTTTGACGTATATTTCTTTATCCAGCTCGGCGTGTAAGTACGCTGTTTGTACGTCGAACTGGAAGACCTCCAAGCCCAGGATGGTGGCCACCACCAGGGCGCTTTTGATGCTTTCCGCCCTGACGGTTGGCGAGTAGGTGTCTGTATAGTCTTCGGGGTATCTTTGGGCGAAACCCTGCGCGACTAGTCTTGCCTTGTATAGGACCTTGTTGTCCTCTAATGTCTTAACCCTGAATACCCATTTGGTTCCTATTGGTTTTTTGTCCTTTGGAACTTGGGCAGGTGAGTATACCTGGAGGTTCCTTAGGCTTTCCATCTCCTTCTCCATGGCAGACATCCATTTTTCTTTTTCTTCCTGGGGGAGCCCGAGGATGTCTTCATATGAGCTGGGCGTGAAATGGGTGTCGTGGATGGTCATGACGTAGTCCTCTAACTTCTTTGGTAGCTTGTTTCTGGTTCCTCTGACTGGCCTGCTGGGGGTTGGCTCGGTTTCCTGCATGTTGTCTGCCTCATTGTCCGTCAGGTCATCTATCTTCAGTGAGGGGTGTCCTTCTTTCCAACCTTTGACGCTTGCCTTGCGATGGTTGGCTTTGTGCCCTGTGACCTCTCTGACCTCCCTTTCCCCTTGGTCATGCTCGAATGTGACCCTATTGGTTGGGATGTCATTGGAGTGTACCCTCGACCAGTTTGCGTTTTCGTGGAAACTGGCTGATCTGGAAACCACAAAACGGTTATTGTTGTCGACAAATCTGTAGCCCTTTGTGCCCGGTTCGTAACCCACGAACCTTAACCTTTTTGATAATTTCTCCCCCTTTCTTCTTAGCTGCCTGGGAATGTGGACATCAGCTGGGGCGCCAAATATGTGTAAGTGAGCAATGTTGGGCTTTCTGTTGTATAGCATCTCGTATGGCGTCTTATTGATAGAGCTTGACCACAGTCTATTCAGGGTGTAATTGGCGTAGTGTAATGCCTCTGACCAGAAATGCTGCCCCATCCCAGCATCCTCCAGGGCGCACCTCATCATGGTTTGCAACACTCCGTTTTTTCTCTCTGAGACTCCATTTTGGAATGGGGAGAAAGGTGAAGAGGTGTAATGCGCTATGCCCTGCTCCCTCAGCCACCTTGTGAATTCTTTGGCCATGAACTCTGAGCCCCTATCAGTCATTATCTGCCTTATTCTCATGTTGTGTTGCATATCTACTCTCCTGTGGAATTCTTTAAACCTTTGGAATACTTCATTTTTGTGTCTGAGGGAGTAGACGTACCCGTATCTGGTGTAGTCATCTACAATCGTGAGGAAGAATCGCTTCCTATGTCCTACAGAGGGTTTCATTGGCCCTACCAAGTCCATATGCACCAATTGGAAGGGGTATTCCGTGGTTCGTTTGGATCCCCTGGGAATGGCCTTAACCTTGATCTTAGAACGCTTACAAACTGAACACTCCAAGTAGTTTTCACAGTTCTTTACTTTGAGACCCTCGGTACATTCCGTCATTTTCTTTACAATGGGGAAGCTTATGTGTCCCAGTCTCCTGTGGAGGAGGTGGGCGCAGTTATCATGTAATGGCTTGCCGATAGATACAGACTTGTTTGTCTTCTCATGGCTACATCCTGCCTCCTGCTGCACCCCCTCTGTTTCTGGATACTTATCTACCCTGTGGTTTGTGCTGGTATCAATGCCTTCTTCCTCCCTTGCGTTGGGTGTGAAGTAGGGAAGTCCCTCGTGTATGGTTACCTTTCCTATCTCTTTCCCTTGCTTGATCAAGTGTGCCTTTCCATCTTTAAATTTTATTTCTATATTTGTGTCTCGTGTTAGCCTTGTGATGGCTAGCACATTGTGGGGAATCTCTGGTATGTACAGTACTTCTTTTAAGTCCCCTACCTGTGTGATGTGTACGTTTCCTTTCCCCACTACTCTGACCTTGCTTTGGTTTGCCACCTTTATTTCTGAGTCTATTTCTGTGAGTGAGTCTAGCAGCTCTGGGTTACAGGTAGTGTGACTTGTGGCCCCTGAATCTAGAAGCCATGAGTTTCTCTCTATCTTATGTTTGTCATTTGGGTCATCGTGCCTGATCCCGTACATGGAGCCAGAGCTACTCTCCCTGGAGTGGTCTCTGCGCTCGTGGTGTTTCCTGGGGTTGGGTGACCACCCTCGCCCCCTTTCCTTTGGGTACCTGCGTTCAGGTGACCTTCCCCCTCTACTGTCGTGCTGTCCCCTATCCCTATGGTTCCTGGGGCAATCCTTCTTTAAGTGGTTCCTCGATCCACAAGAATAACATTCTGAGGTATCCCTGGCCCTATCCTGGAAATCCACCCTCTTTGTGGGTCTAGGGTCCCCTTTGGCTAGTTGGCGTTCCCTCCTCAGAGTGTCCTCTGCAACGAGCTGACTGGTCAGTGAGCCTAGTGTGAGGTATTGCAAGCTGAGGCTATTTAGTTGGGTCATAAAGATGTCCCAGCTGCTATCAAGAGAGTTTATGATTATGCTTATCATGCTCTCTTCAGTGATGATTTCCCCCCTCTGCATGAGTTCTGTCCTTGCAGCATTCATCTTTAAGATGTGCTCACTCATGGGGACCCCTGCTTTATGCTTGGTGGAGTGGAACTCCCTAGATAGTCTAGTGGTGGTGGCTCTGCTTTGGCTATAAAACAGGTTACATAGTTTTTGCATAATATCATAAACAGTTAGATTGTCCTCAATAGATGGATACATAGCAGATGGAATGGAGGTTAACATGATGCAAAATGCCCTGTGATGAATGCAGTCAATTTCCAGTGACCAGGGCTTTTGGGGAGGTTTGTTAGCTAGGAACAGTGCATTCTCTCTCATGAGAGCAACCCTTAATTGTTGGCTCCATTCTATAATATTACCCCCATCTAACTGCAGTTTTGGCAAATTGGCATAATTTGCCCCAGAAATGTTAGTAAGGTTACTTACTGGGGGGAGCTGTCCATGGTCCAAGTTGTGATTAAACTCACAATAAGGCTTTGGGATGTCTGTGGCCATTCTGTACTTGCTTGGATCTATGTAACTTGCTTCTCTTATTACAGGCAGGTACTGGGCATGCGCGAAGCTCATTCCGCGCTGGAGTCCATCGGGTGAGGTTCCTGTTGCTGGAGCTCCCAGGCCTAGGCCTAGGCCTGTCGGTGGGAGGCTGAACCCGCCCCCGGTGGGTCCGAAGATTCCTCCTGAAGGTGGACACCACTGCTGGATGGCCGGATCCCCGGCGAAGAAGGGCAGAAGGTGAGGGGGCGACGCGGTCGCAAGTCGAGGACTTTCGCGGGTCGGCGGCGCGGCAGCAGCGGAGGTCGTAGGTTGAGGATTCCCTGCACCCAGCGGCTCGGCGGTAATGGCGGCGGCGGCGGCGGCTGATCCTCCCTCGTGGTCGCTGGTCCCTGGTCGCGTGGACTGGCCCGATGGGTGTCGTGGCGTTGGTGAGTAGCCGGTTCTTCTCTTCTGCCTCGGGCCTCGCGTTGCCGGTGTAGCGGGTGGTGAGTTCGAGTTCTGCGGTTGATTTTTCCTGCAGGTGGGCGGTCTTTTGTGCCGGTTGTTGGCGCGCGCGGTGTTTTTTGTAGGCTGTGACTTGGTTGCCTGGTCTCTGTTGGTTGTCCTGGCCTTCTTGTGCCCTCCAGGATTTTTCTTTGGTTTATTGAGTGCCGCAGGAGGCTCGAAAGCGGAGCCTAGGGCAGCGGTGATGGTCTCGATTGCCTTTTGCAATTCGAGATCGGTAGGCGTTTTTCTTTTTGTTATTGCGATCTCTTCGTGGTCGCTTTCAGAGCTGGGCTCTTCGTAGTCACTTTCTGAGCCCCCCTCGTCTGTTTCGGGGTTCGGGCATTTTCGCGCCAAGGGATTCAAATCCTGGCTTCCCATTGGCTGGTGCTCGTCCCAAGATGGCCGCCGGGAAGGGGGCGCGGAAATGGATTCTGCCGGCTCAGGGTCATCGGGTTGGGGTGGCTTACCCTTTTTTGCTGGCTTTTCTTTCTCGGTGGTCTTTGGGGCCTCAATCGCTGCTTCTTGTTGCTCGAAGAGGCTTTGAAGGTCCGCGATGAGGTTTTCTTTGTCGCTGTTTCCCTCCATCAGTTTCAGGATGGAGAGTTTGAATTTTTTCATTTTCTGTGCTGTTTCTTCTTCCGGGGCGGTGATTTCCTTGGATGGCCCCTCTTCATCTGATTGTGAGTCCAGGCTGGAGTCCTGTTCGCTTCCAGCTTCTGTCTCCTCCATGGCTGTGGCTTTGGTTGCAAGCTTCTCAGCCATCTTCTTGGTAAGAGCTCTGGTCTGTGCTCTGTTTGCTTCTTCAGGGTAGGTGTTGGGTTCAGTCATTGTCTGGAGTTATGGGCAACCGTCCTCTGCTACCATTTTGTTAGAAACTGGATCTAGCCCAATAACTCAAAGACAGACTCCAATTCTTTTCTGTAGTTTTATTGTTGATCTGTTGGTACTGGAGGTCACTGACCTTGTACCTTTCTCTTTCAGGTATACATCTGGAATCAACTGTGGAACATGTGGTTGGACCTTTTGTACCCAGGAGGAGGGGCTAAGAGGTAAGGAGTGGTTACAGGGATTATGGGATATGTGGTTAGTTAACCCTTGAAGGTCCGGGTGGTCAGGGAGATGTAGTAGTTAGGCATTTATTATGACAAGTCTTTCATATCTGCCTCAAACTGAGCAAAGGTGAGACTAATCAAAACACTCTTGGGATATTGCCGCAGCAGTGCGCAGACTTTTTCCAGTCCTCAGCTCTTCACTTATCAATTCATCTATTGTGAGTAGGTTTGCATTCTTTGTAATTAAATAACAATGTTTTACATTACTTAAATCAATGGATTGCAGCTGTCTGATCCATCACTAGAGAATGCTCATAAATCCAGAGTTATGAAGATTTCATTTTATTTGACTCTTAACTGAATAGAGAAAATAATTTCGGGTCCTCAGTAAACTGTATAAAAAAATAATTTTGGGTCCTCAGTAAACTGAATAAACTGTCTCCTGTGAATAATAATCAAAATTTTCAGAGGGGGGATATGAGAAACAAGTCCTTGTTTTGTAGAAGAATTAACTGGAATCAATCAAACCCATCAATCCAAATTTTTATTATGGTCATGGACCAGATTCCGTAACAGGGAAGACATTTTTGTAATGCTATCAAGAAAATTTGTCTAAATAGTCTATGAAATAATCCTATTGATAGGAATAGACAATCTGAGATCGTTATTTTCTTTTGCTGTGGCTGAATAAAAAGCAGCAGACTATTTAGCAGCAAACTTTTTGATAAAATAAGGCACAGGCAATTATGTTATGATGGAACCTGAAGTAGCAATCAGAAGTGCTTTTATTTTTTTTTTATTTTTTTTTTTTATTTTGATTTATATGCCGCCCTTCTCCGGAGACTCAGGGCGGCTTACAATGCTTTAAGCAATAGCCTTCATTCTTTTGTATATTTTATACAAAGTCAGCTTATTGCCCCCACAAACTGGGTCCTCATTTCACCTACCTTAGAAAGGATGGAAGGCTGAGTCAACCTTGAGCCTTGGAGAGATTCGAACCAGCAGAAATTGCAGGCAGCTGTGTTAATAACAGGGTGCACTAAACCCTTGTACTACTATTTCATTTTCTTGTTATTTAAAGTGTGCTCTGAAAGCAGTGATAGCTCCACTTGGACAGCAATGAACTTCCGCATAATCAAGTGTAACTGATAAGTGAATACTTATCTGAAGAACCTAACATTAAAATTTAGGGGAAATATTGGGCAGTTTGTTTACTTAGCAGCATTAACTGGGTTTTTTCAGTCTGTGTTCTGTGGACCCTCGGGTCCTGCCAAAATGTTACGAAGTTCTCTAAAAAAAAAAACAACTAAGAAGAAAATAAAGGTATATATTCAAATGCAACCAATTTTTGATAATTAGAACTTTGCCTTTTGAACTAGGTTCTGGGATTTATTTTTTGTAAAAAAGTAGGCTCTGCAGCCTGGAAAAAAAAATTAAATCTCCCTGGTATAGAGGGGGATTTGGCAAATGATTGGCACATGACATAATCCTAGAACAATTTCAGTTGTCTATTTTTGGTTTACTGGACTGGGAATAGCTATTCAGAGAGAGGTATCAAACTGGAAAATTGAAGCCTGCTATGAGTGTGAGGCATTCGCGTGTAAGTTCCTTTTCATTAAAAAAAATTTTCTGAACCAAATATATGCTATACTGATATGAAAGTAATATATCAGTCCGGGCAACAGTCAAAGCCATGATGCTTTCAGTTCTACTGAACAATTTATTGTTTATCTATAGTCCAGAAAATATAATTGATTGACAAACATTTATTGTTTTCTAGCAACAAAAACTAATATACCGAATGGTAAACCTGCCTAAAACAACCTTATTAAATTACAAATTTTCAGGTGAACATCATTATAATACATATCTGATGCTTAATCTGATGCTTAATAAATTAAAGGCATATTGTGAAAAGATTTCCTGCATCCATACATTACCAGAGCAGTAGTTATCTTGCTTGTGGCATTGTCATTAATCCTCAAAGGAATAGACAGGTTACAAATAAAAATAACCAACCTCGCTTTTGAATTAGTGTTGGGTAAAACAGTTCTTCAATTATGTAACATTGAATCTCAAAGCAGATCTGCAAAGCATTTTGCACACGACAAGCGTGCTTCCTCACAGCCATGGTAATGCTGAGCATGCTTTATTCCAATCCTTAATTCAGTAGAAAAGTATGGAGTATACAAAAGCTAATGTGAAACAAGTGGAAAAAAAGTAATTGATGGACTAGTCTTTATTTTTTGCCTTCCAGCAAACATCACCTGCTGGCAGAAAAAATACCTGCTACTTTTTCTAACTGGGATAAATCTGAACCCATGGGAGGAAGCAGCTTTTGACAGCTTCCTGTCAAAAAGGAGCTTTTAATTCCCACCAAGAAGCTACATGCATGTATATATGCATGAGAGACAGAAGCTTTACTCCAAGGATTGCTAAGTAGGTAGGACTACTCAGTGAAGCAGAAAGGGCTGTGACCTCTATTAAATTGCACTCTCTCCTGTTGTTTTAAAATAACAGGCGTGTGTGCAAATTTAATACCCATAATATTTTGATTGGGAACATCATTTAATTTTTTCTCCAAAGTCTACTGAGTTAGAGAATGAAGACAACAGGTAGTCCTCAATATTCGATCACAGCTTGGACCAGAATTTCTGTCATGAGTAATGCAGTTGTAAACTGTGATGTCACATAATTGCATTGCTTAGAGACAGCAATCCAAGCAGTCCCAGCTGCCATCATAACTTAAATGACATGCAGATCATTAAGTAGGAAGCAGTGCACATCCCAACTAAGGAACACAATGGTTTCTCATTGGAGCAGGGAGGCCCTAAGAAGCTGGTACAGGTTTGTTTAGAGAGTGGTGCAGTATGGTACAAGCTCAGGGAGGCCAGGAAAAGAGGGTAAAAGCATGCATGAGTAGAGTGTATGAGGGAGGCTGGAAAAGAAAATACAGCTCTCGGGTTCAAGAAGCTTCTGGGCTACAGTGTAATGTAAAGCTTCAGATACCCCTGGATGCCCTAGCCTGGCTGAGCATCCTGGCACAAAGCTATAGTGCACCAGGGAACCCCAACAGCACAGTGCAATGCTGCTGTACACCAGGAAGCCCAGAGAGGCTTCTTGGCATGCTGTGGCTATGGGATACAAGAAGACTCTAACAGCATGAAGCCAGCCCCAGCCTGGGCCAGCAGCATGGCACAAAGGGGTTTCTTCCCACCCTGGGAAGCTGCATCTCTTCCTTTTGTGTCTTCCTTTTGTGTCATGAATGCGCCACACCAATGGCTTTCTCTGTAATTTCATTTGCAGATCACAAATGTGATCAAACATCTTGTTTGAATTTGATTGGACATTTAGCCATAATATGTCTTGCTACATCTTGCTGCATCAATTTTAGTGGCCAAGCATGAAGAAAGATGTAGAAGGATACATGGTTAATTGTCCTATCTGTGTGTCAGCAAAAGGACAGGCCAGTAAATCACAGAGGTTCTTACAACCGGTTGCCAACCCCATAGAACCTTGGAAAGATATCTCCATGGACTTTGTTGTAGTACTACTGGAGAGCTCAGGAAACCCTGTGATTTGGATCACCACCGACTTAATTCTCGAAACAGGTACATTTTGTGGTATGCTCCAAGATCCTAGCTGGACAAACCCTAGAAAGACTGTTCGTTCAACACATCTATTGCTTACATGGCACACCTGAGATGATTATCTCCAACCAAAGGCTGCAATTCACCTCCCAATTCTGGCAAGAATTCTTTGCTAGGGACTACCCAAGGGCTCAGCTCCTCACACCACCCTCAGACTAATGGCTCATGTGAAAGTCTCAATGGCATATTGAAACAATACCTCAGGTGTTATAGCAACAGGATGATTGAGCTGATCTGCTTCCATTTGTGGAGGTAGCCTGCAACAATTCAGTATGTAGCACCACTGGTTTTATCCCTTTTTGGGTTACTACCAGCTAAGACTTGTACCCATGCCGGAACTCCTGTAGAAATCACCTCTATGCCTCTCACTAGCAGATTGGGTAAAACAACTGCAAACTACATGGCCCATCATATACAAAATGTTGGCTGAGGCCAGAGAAGCACATAAGAAATATGCTGACAAAAAGAAATCCCACCCAATTTCATTTCAAGTCCTTTTTTCTAAGGAAGGCAGAATGCCAGCTGCCACCTCACACTTACGCTTTATAATCATTCAGTATCAGCTGCCATGAACTCAAGAGGGGCTGGGTGGCAGAAAGGGTGCTTCTAGGAGAAACAGAACTTCATTGTATCTCTCTTAGATGAGCTTCAAGGACAACCAGCTAGGAACAGAGTGCAGCTGCGTAACAAACCTATGCCTGAAGTGACTGTTGTAAAAACATCTTGTTTATATTTGATTGGACATGGGGGCCAAGTGGTGGGAGGCAATTAAGGGAGGAAAAAATTAGACTTGGAGATTTAATGTGCTTTTTCAGTTCTAGCAATAATTACTGTAATTCACTTGACTTCTAGTAAACTATACCTTTCTCAATAAATGGAGTTAAGGATCATTCTTATTTAGAGGTTCAACCTCAGGAAATTCTGATACTTACCTTCATCATAACTCATTATTCACATTACTGAACAGAACCCACTTTCATCCATACTGAAAGTGCATCAACATTTTAGTCCTGCCGTCTCCTGAAATGGTGCAGGAAAGGCTCTGCTGTAGTTCTCTGACAATCCAGGTTTAGCTCAAAGCTATTTAAGGAAGAGAATCTATCATCTTCTAAGGTAGGCTGTATTCCTGTCAAATAGCTCATATAATCAGGAATCCTTTTCTAATATTGACTTTGAAATCTTTTCCAGTCCTATTCTCTGGAGAAAATAAATTTCTTACTTCACCAATGTAAAACAGCCAGTTTGGTGTAGTGGTTGACACATCAGGCAAGAAACGAGAAGACCATGATTCTAGTCCTGCCTTTGTCATGACGCCAGCTGGATGATCTTGGGCCAGCAACTCTTTCTCAGCCCTAGGAAGCAGACAAGGGCAAACCACTTCTAAAGTCTTGCCAAGAAAACTGCAGCAACTATTGCAGGTGGTCACCAGGAATAATGATAATAACAACAACAACAGTGATACACATTGTCATAGGGTATAGGGCACCATGTCCAAGAATTTTACAAAACACATCAAGAAATTGCAGCTTCCTGCAATAACACCAGTGGAACTGCAAAAAACTGTGCTACTCGGAACATCATATATTTTAAGAAGATACTTGGTTAATACCTAGGATGCTGGCAGCAACCTGTATCAATCATTAGTACCAGTCAATCGTATTTCTGACACATTTTTAAACGTTCAGTTGACTGAGTTTCATGTTTAATGAATAAAAGAGATGATGATGATGATGATGATGATGATGACGACGACGACAACAACAACAACAACAACAACAACAACAACAACTGTGGAAAAAGAAATTGTGTATTGGAGCCCTTGGAACAATACCCAAAGGGCTACCCCACTATTTAGAAATTCTAAATTTGCCGGACTTGAACATTTTGACTCTACAAAAAACCACCTTACTTGGAACAGCTTACATTCTCCGACGATACCTTAACAGTTCCTAGGTCCTTGGTTAGGACTGGAGCTGCTGAGCTATTAACCAGCCTCAAAGACTGTGAATCTCACTAAAGATTAAATAATAATAATAATAATAATAATAATAATAATAATAATAGTAATAATAGTAATAATAGTAATAGTAATAATAATAATAACTTCAGACAAGTACATTCGGCGAATTCATAAGATATTAATGTCCAAATTGAGTGGAGGAAACACCATAAAAGCCATAAATACCTGGGCTATACCTGTGATTAGATACTCTGCAGGAATAATTGACTGGACCCAAGTGGAGTTAGACAATTTGGACAGAAAAACAAGGAAGTTTATGACAATGAATCATGCCTTGCACCCTAAAAGTGATGTTGACTGATTATATTTACCAAGAGCAGAGGGTGGTTGAGGACTCCTACAAGTAAAGCAGACTGTGGAAGAAGAAAAATGCAGCTTGAATGATTACATCCAGAAAAGTGAAGAACCAATGATTAAGGAAGTAAATAAAGGAGGCTTTTTAAAGACAACTAAAACAAAAGCAGAATATAAGAAAGAAGTAATTGAGCAGCGAACTGAAAATTGGAAAAGCAAAGCTCTGCATGGCCAATATTTGAAAAGTATTGAAGGCAAAGCTGACCAGAAACTAACTTGGAACTGGCTAAGATCAGGAGTACTGAAAAAAGAAACAGAAAGCTTTATTTTGGCAGCTCAAGAACAAGCCCTAGCCACAAACTGCATGAAGGCAAAAATTCAACATGTTACCACCAACAGCAAATGCTGCCTCTGCAATGAGAAAGATGAGACAGTCGACCACCTGATCAGTGGATGCAGCAAAATTTCACAAACTGACTACCTACAATGCCATGATCGTGTTGCTAAGATCATTCACTGGAAATTGTGCCAGAAGTTTGGATTTGAGTACAGCAAAAACCATTGGGAACATCAGGTTGAGAAAGTTTTAGAGAATGAGAAACTCAAGATCTTGTGGGACTTTAGGATTCAGACTGACAGGCACTTGGTCCACAACACACCTGACATAACAATAGTTGAAAAGAAAAAAGTATGGTTCATTGACATTGCAATACCTGGTGATGCACGGATTGAAGATAAGCAGCAAGAAAAAATCATAAAGTACCTGGACTTGCAAATTGAAGTTGAGCGACTGTGGAAAAAGAAATCGTGTGTTGTCCCAATTGTAATTGGAGCCCTTGGAGCAATACCCAAAGGGCTACCCCGCTATTTAGAAATTCTAAATTTGCCGGACTTGAACATTTTGACTCTACAAAAAACCACCTTACTTGGAACAGCTTACATCCTCCGACGATACCTTAACAGTTCCTAGGTCCTTGGTTAGGACTCGAGCTGCTGAGCTATTAACCAGCCTCAAAGGCTGTGAATCTCACTAAAGATTAACTAATAATAATAATAATAATAATAATAATAATAATAATAATAATAATCCCTACTTAAAATCATTAAAAAATAAAGCATCAATGTTAACAGTGTGGGGCTTATAATAAAGGAAGGGGGAATTTGAACAAGTGGTTGTGATCGGCCATCTTGATTTTTTTTATTCCAGCCCTTTGCGTATGTGAAGATAGCTATGACACAGTCACTTTATTATTAAGTGAAGCTTGAAGAAGAGTCTCAGGAAAGTTTTCACAGTCTTCTTGTTTGGCAAACGACCTCTATTCTCTGAGCTATAATTTAGAATTATGAATAGAAAGCTCACCGAAATGATCACATTTTAAAGTTAAAGACTTCAGACAAATTTTAATTGCCTGGTAACAAGTAATCAAACTAAAGCTCTTCTGGGTTCTTAGAAACTACTGTAGGCTTAGATGAGAACAAACCTCAGAGATCCTAAATTATAATTTACTCAGCTAATTTGTTTTGATGAAGTCTTAATCAAAGAAACTATGAAAGATAATACAGTATACAGAAAATTATATATAGACATTGAACTAATTTTGTTCAGATGAATGAGATGCTTATTAAACTGTAGAAGGATAAGACTTCTTGGTTAATCTTGGCTGTTATTTATTTTGAACTGTAAACAGCATCCTATTCATAGCTTCGTTTACTTTTTTTCCCAGCTTATTGCTTGGGGTGGTTTGTTTGTTTTTGTCTATAGTTCTAAGAAATCTCTCATCACATCCATGACTAACTGCTTAGTGAATAGTATTGTATTCACTGTTTTTCATAAAGAAGTCCCAATTTTTCATAAAAGAACCACCAATTAAGTTGCTTTGGTGAACAGATCATAAGTCACTGTACCATAAAAGCCATTTTCTTGTTGTTCAGGAACTATTGTTCTTTTTCACCCCAAGGATTGATCCAAATGTCCAATGCTTCCTACATCCCAGTGTTTGAAGAAAGGATGTCAATATACAAGACCTGTTCTGCTCTGATAACAGGACAGAATAACAAGAGTACCATAATAATAGAGTTTGGAAGGGATCTTGGAGGTCTTCTAATTCAAACCCCTGCTCAAGTAGGAAATCCTATACCATTTAAGACAAATGGTTATCCAATCTCTTCTTAAAAACCTCCAGTACTGGAGCACCCACAACTTTTGGAGGCAAGTCATTCCACTGATTAATTGTTCTAACTGTCAGGAAATTTCTCCTTAGTTCTAGGTTACTTCTCTCCTTGATTAGTTTCCATCCACTGCTTCTTGTCCTGCCTTCAAGTGCTTTGGCGAATAGGTTGACCCACTCTTCTTTGTGGCAGCCCCTTAGATATTGGACCACTGCTATCATGTCATCCATGGTCCTTCTTTTCATTAAGTTGTGATTGGCCATTTTGTGGTATAGGGCATTAGATTATTTTCTGCTCACATACAGGCCTTCTAGCCTGCCTATAAACCAAGTGGCCAAATTTCCATCTAGTTAGCATAGCAGCATGGCTAAAAGAAAATTCTGTTCACTCTGCAATGGATGATTCTCACTTTCAAGAATAGAGTATTGATAAAGAGGCCTCTGGAGGAAGAAATCGCTGACTGAAAACAGCTGCAGGGAACATGGAGCCAGTGACAGTGGTAATGGATGAAGAGCTGGTACATGGACAGGCTGTTCAAACCTCTCTGGACCAAGGATCACCCACATATGCTCCAAAATGCTGCTCCACAAAGGAGACTGCAAGTTTGTTCATGAAAATGTTTCAGGAAATAACTGTCATTCCAGTTAAGGCAGACTTCAGAGGTGGGATTCACTTACCTTCCCCACCGGTTTGCAAATGTGAGTGTATGTGCCACTTCTGCACATGTACATGGCCTTCTGTACATGTGCAGTAGTCGCACATGATGTCCAGGCAGATGGGCGGAGCCTATCACAGTCGCCGCTACCAGTTCGTGCGATCCAGACAGAACCAGCAGAATCCCATCACTGGCAGACATCCCTAGAAGTATGTCTGAATCCTGAAATGCTCCTCTCTTATCAATTGCTTAATTAGCACGCTCCTCATCCCTAGTTTGAATCTCTCCTTTTGTATGTCTCTGTCACTCTATCTCTCTCATTTTAGAATGCAATAAATCAAGATCATTTCCCCACTAGTTATTTACACTGTTCACCAGAGTTATCCAACCATCAATATGCAAAAGTAACTGTAATAAAGATAGATGTTCTGTAACTTCATTGATGGGTGGTGTTAGTCACTACAGGGAAAAGTTCTATTCCAACAGTGTTTGGATTGTTTATTCTGTTGATTAAAGCCCTAGATTCAAATATCCTCAAATCCTGCCCAAGCCACATCATATTTTTATTTCCTGTTCCTCCCCTCAAAGGCGGAAATTTGGCCATTTTATTGTCTGTGATAGATTCAGGTCAGAGTTGAGTTTCCTAAAAAGTATAGTAGTAGCAATTGCAGGTGGCAGATCAGAATTTAAGTTAAGGAGAGAGAATCATGTTAGGTTGTGGAGGGAAAGCATTAAGAAATGCCAGCAGTACTTTTTCATCAAGAGTTATTGGCTCTAATTTTATGGGATAGGATGCTTCGAAGACAGGTGCAGCAATTATTAGGATTGTTGAGGTTGGGAACAATCAAAGCTCTAAAGATCGGAAAAACGGATTTGTTTCTTTGCTTCTTGTTAATATTTCATCTCCTAATTAAGGGCATATTAAACAGCTGAACAGGTAAAAGAGCTAATTCAGTAAGTGAGTTGATCTGAAGAAATACACCCTTGACAAAGCTGTTATTATTTCAAGATGTTATTTGTTTATTTTTAGCTATGGATAAAACTCATCAGATAAATACAAGATACAAAGTTCCACGTTATTTCTAAAAACCTCAGGTAAATCTTCATTTGCCCCAGAATTAGAAATTCATAATATATTACACAAAAAAGCAGAAATTAATATAGATATACAAGTAGCCCTTCTGACCACAATTGGGACCAGAATTTTCACTGCCAAGCAAGGTGGTTATTATGGTTATTAAGTGTTGAGGGAGTCCACATGTGGTTGTTAAGTGAATCCAGCTTTCCTTATTGGCTGTGCTTGTCAGAGGTTGACTGGGAAGGTCTTAAATGGTAATTGCATGACCTGAGGTGCTGCAACCATCATAAATACATGTGGCTGTCAAGCGATCAAATTTTGACCATGGGATGCTCGATTATCATAATACGAGGATTAATTATAAGTAACTTTTTTCAGTGCTGTGTAACTTCAAATTTAGGAGCTGAGGTGGCGCAGTGGTTAGAGTGCTGTACTGCAGCTACTTCAGCTGACTGCTAGTTCAGCAGATCAGCGGATCAAATCTCACCGGCTCAAGGTTGACTCAGCCTTCCATCCTTCCGAGGTAGGTAAAATGAGGATCCAGATTGTTGGGGGCAATATGCTATTTAGTATACTGTTGATTGGTGTAAGCCGCCCAGAGTCCTCGGAGAGTGGGCGGCATAGAAATATGATTAATAAAAAATAAAATAAAAATAAATGGTTACATAAAAAATGTTTGCAAGCCAAGGACTATCTGTACTGCAAGATGATTTTAAAAGGTTCCATGTTTGGCATTTTATACAGTACTGCCCAGAAGGTTGATTGCCCAAGTTATTTGGCACGCCAAGACAAAACATCGCCTGGTATCTCAAAGCTCAAATGTTCATCTTGTCCTGGTGTTCACCTCTTAGCCCATTCTCTTATTGCCATCTACCTCTTCATTGTCTAAACCAGGGCTGTCAAATTCCCGGTCCACAGACCGGATGCATCATGTGCTGGCCATGGCCATGCCCGGTTTAGCGAAGGGAGGAAAAGTCCCGATATGTCACGTGATGCCACTGTGACGATGTGAATTTGATATCCTTGGTCTAAACAGATGGTTCAGATTTGGCTTCGTAAATGGCTTTGCTTCAGTTCGATTTAGAGTTTCCAGACTACTTTTCAACTGTACATTTCACTCTAACCAAACAGAAGACTACATTTTGAATCAAGTTGGTCTTTCAGGTCTGACATCATCTATGGGAGGGAGCACTGACCCTGGAAATGTTCAGACAAGCCCAAGAATCTGGAATACCACAAGATGTCTTGTAAGTTAAGTTGAATTAGATCAGGGGGCATATTTTTTCCTCCATTTTAAATTTCTGATTCTTATATTTTAAGAACACAAAACTAGTAGAATGACACTGGAATATCTTGTGTCTTGGTCTCCTGCCCTCTATTCTATGCTTTCAAAGTGAGTGATCTTCCCTAGGAAATTCTTAAAAGCCAGATTTGAAATTTCTTTCTTAACCAATCAGATCTGTGCCGAGCAAGATCAGAACATTTTTGTTGGAGGCTATATAAAAATGATCTCCATGAGAACCCTTTATCATTTTTCTTTTCTTTTTCCTGGGCACAGGAAAAGTACCACAGTGGTAGTCCCAAAGATACTTTTTCAAGAGTCAACTGGACTTTTCTTTGTTTCTTCCTTGAAGATATTTCCCTTCTCATCCAAGAAACTTCTTCAGTTCTAAAGAGTCTACATAGCTATGCTATGTATATTCCTCCTTTCTGAAGGAAGGATATTTTGCAGCTGCCACAACAACTGGTCAGTGGGGTAATACCTTTATTGTTATGTTAGCCTTCAGCAATACAACTGTTCATGTCTGCTATATATTGAAGAATTTGCTTACAACAACTTAGTTCATATCTCTACTCAGCTGCCATATTTTGAGCCCTTCTATAGATAGCTTCTACACTTTTTTCTAATTGCTGCATGAGAATTTCCACTGCCAAAATTTACTGTTTCCTTCTAAAGCTTCAGGCAGCTTGGAATTTGCTTTGAGCATACTAAAACTTCCAACAAGCATCCCTATTGTCAACTGAGATTGGAACATCCCCCATTTATTGGATCATTTCTCATTTTGGTGCAGATCAATCCATTTGCCTTTTGCTTAAAACTTCCTGCTAAGTTAAGAGTCACCTAGTTTTCCATTATGTATCTCAGTGCTTCCACCCTCTCAGTGGATGAGAAGAGGAGTCTGAAGAGAAGAATTCTTATCTTTAGTAGATACTTGGCTTGCTCGTATATTTTATTCACAGGTATGGAGACCAGAGTATGTTTTTGGGTAAAGCTTCAAGCAATGCGCAGGCATCCTTTCTCCTTCATTTATGAAGATATTTACAATGCCCAGGCCACTCAACTGTCAGCCACTGATGTTATGATGGATTTAAACAGATTGGTGCTATCAAGATTCTTCACTGAAATAAGTGAAGTTCCTTAGTTCACTGAAGTAAGGAACTTCTTCAAAGTACTTCATTCTTTCAGGACAGAATGAGCCACTCTACAGAGGAAAATTGCCCAGAAACAATGCATATCAAATTAAGCCTTCTCTGAATCTATACTCAAAGCCAAGGCCAACATACCTCTCCAGTAAAAACAAGATTTTAAGCAAAATCAAGCAGATAGTTACCAGAGAACTGGTAACTAATTTCAGTGCTGAATGAATAAATATTTTAAGCATATGAACAGGTGGGCACGTGATAGAAAAAAAAACCAAAAAAGAAAGAAAAAATAAATAAAAAAGCTTTTAAAGAAGGTGGGCCATTTTGCTGAAAACAGAAAAAGATGAAATTGTGATTTATGGGTTTAATGATTAGAAATAATGTGGAAAGAAGGGAGCCATGAGGTAACATTAGAACATAAAATATAAATGCATTTATAACTTGCTTGAAAAAGATTGGAAGCCACTTCTTTTTATCTTTCTTTTTTCTTTTTGTCATTTTTCTTTCATGTCCATTTATTTATCTCTTTTCTTTTACTTTTCTTTCTTTTTTTAAAAAAAATTGTACTGCTTTTACTTTGCAAAAAATAATTCCTCAAAAAAAATTTCCAGAAAGAGGGAAAGAGAACAGATAGTCATGAAAATAATCAGAGGGACAGTTAATGAGAACGCTATATGAGGTACATTGTATTTGAGAAATATTAGTGTTCATAGCATAATTTGTTTTCTATCATAGCATTCAGTGATCTTGCTAAAGCATTGCCAGCTAGAGCAAAAAGAAAGAAAGTACTCCCATCCACTCCCCCATGTGGGAATGCCTGAATTTCATTTGTCCACAAAAATATTTTTTTCTAACTAGAGAGATTATGTTGTTGTGAGGACTATTTCCAAATGCCCTGGAATGGTAGTAGCCTCATGGTGGGATACAAAATGGGGACAGATGTTCCATATGGATATCGTCCCCACTTTTTTCAGGGACAACAAATGAACTAGGGAAAACCTTTAGGAAATAAAATAAAAAATCAGTGACCAACAAATGACTCTTTTGCTTATCAGAGACCATTGGAGAATTTCCACAACCTGGAAAAAATTGTCCCTCCAATTTTTCTGCCCTCAAACAGGGCAGAAAATTTCAATTTGCAGGAATGTAAATTGCAAGAGCCATCCTACTAATACAGTCATTTGTCAACAATAAAAAAAGCAATCTCTTTTCTTTATATCTCTTCTGTGTATATGTATGCACTTCTCTCTCACACACACAGACACATATCACACACTCCTGCACATGTTATGTGACTGGCTGGATTTTTTGCATCAAGCACAGCCAAACAGATGGATAGTTTTTTTTGTGCCAGCTCCTATAAACTATAAAACAGCTATTTGAATGAAAGAGTCAGCTTCCCCTGAGAGCAATTCACTGGCTTTAAATAAAATATAAGTTGAAAAGTATCAGAGAAACATTCTAAGCCTAAATACAAAACCTACTGGTTAATCTCGCCTTCGTTTTAAACACAGCATTCTACAGCTTCTTGAAAGCAATCCATGCTTTACAACCTTTGTGATCAAGACTCTGCTGGAAAACTGCTGTTGATATTTATGCTTTTGTATTGTTCCTTTTCTGCATTAGCATTATATATACATGAGACAAAGCTTTGGTGGAGGTAAAAGTATGAAACACAAGCTGTGAAGTTTATTTTCTGTGTATTCTTTTGCACTTCCTGTCAATTAGGGGACACAGAGCCACCTGCTGAGACTAACATCTAATACGATGCTTATGTCAATAACATAATGTTCAATTTATATAACATATTTTACCATCCTTTATAATGCCTACATATAAAAATAGAGAACAGTGATTGCTCCCAGCTCAAGTTCACTGACATCTATTCAGGGAATAAAGATTCACCATAAGGGATGAATGAAGCAGTCTATTTCTTATGTTCCATATATTCATTTCACCCATAATCAGAGATGGATTTCGGCAGGTTCTGACCAGTTGTGGAGAACCAGTAGTGGAAATTTTGAGTAGTTTGGAGAACCGGTAGTAAAAATTCTGACTGGCCCCCATCTATTCTCTGCCTCCCAAGTCCCAGCTAATCAGGAGGAAATAGGGATTTTGCAGTAACCTTCCCCTGGAGTGGGGAGGGAATGGAGATTTTACAGTATCCTTCCCCTGGAGTGGGGTGGGAATGGAGATTTTATAGTATCCTTCCCCTGCCACACCCACCAAGCCACACCCACAGAACTGGTAGTAAAAATTTTTGAAACCCACCACTGCCCATAATATACAGATTTTTTAAAAAAATTCTTGCACACATTTGCATAGCAATGCATTTTCTAACACGTTATGCCATGTAAAGAGAAAAATATAAACAGTTTACATGTAAAGAGTAAAAAAAATGTGTCCTTTTAAAATGCTTTTTAAAATTTGGGAAGTCTGTAAATTTTTGGACAACTAATTTCTATGCTATTAATTTGAGCTAGTTTGGTGTAGTGGTTAAGGCAGGGGTGTCAAACTGGCAGACCGGATGCATCTCATGCAGGCCATGCCCACCCCACCTCCGCAAAGGGAAAAACATCATGAAACGTCACGTGACGGCAACGTGATGTTGCGAGTTTGACACCCATCGATTAAGGCACTAGGCTGCAATACTGTATATTGGGAGAATGTGAGTTCTAGTCCTAACTTAGAAATAGAAATAGAATAACAGAGTTGGAAGGGACCTTGGAAGTCTTCTAGTCCAACCCCCTGCCCAGGCAGGAAACCCTACACCACTTCAGACAAATGGTTATCTAATCTCTTCTTAAAAACTTCCAGTGTTGGAGCATTCACAACTTCTGCAGGAAAGTTGTTCCACTGATTAATTGTTATAACTGTCAGGAAATTTCTTCTTAGTTCTAAGTTGCTTCTCTCCTTGATTAGTTTCCATCCATTGCTTCTTGTTCTACCCTCAGGTGCTTTGAAGAATAGTTTTACTCCCTCTTCTTTGTGGCAACCCCTAAGATATTGGAACACTGCTATCATGTCTCCCCTAGTCCTTCTTTTCATTAAACTAGACATACCCAGTTCCTGCAACCGTTCTTCATATGTTTTAGCCTCCAGTTTCCTAATCATCTTTGTTGCTCTTCTCTGCAATCTTTCTAAAGTCTCCACATCTTTTTTACATCGTGGCGACCAAAACTGAATGCAATATTCCAAGTGTGGCTTTACCAAGGCATTATAAAGTGGTATTAACACTTCATGTGATCTTGATTCTATCCCTCTGTTTATGCAGCCTAGAACTGTGTTGGCTTTTTGGGCAGGTGCTGCACACTGCTGGCTCATATCTAAATGGTTGTCCACTAGGACTCCAAGACCCCTCTCACAGTTACTACTATTGAGCAAGATACCACATATACAGTACCTGTGCTTTTTGTTTTTCTTCCCTAAATGTAGAACCTTACTTTTTTCACTGTTGAATTTCATTTTGTTAGATAGCGCCCAATGTTCAAGTCTGTCAAGATCCTTCTGTATCTTGAGCCTATCTTCTGGAGTGTTGGCTATTCCTGCCAGCTTGGTGTCATCTGCAAATTTGATGAGTTCCCCATCTATCCCCTCATCCAAGTCATTAATGAAGATGTTGAAAAGCACTGGGCCTAAAACAGAGCCCTGGGGGTACTCCACTGTATACTTCCCTCCACGTAGATGCAGTTCCATTGAGGACTACATGTTGAGTACAGTTGGTCAGCCAGTTACGAATCCATCTGGTGGATTTTCTACTTTATCTAGTAGCAGGTTATGGTCTACTTTATCAAATGCTTTACTGAAGTCCAAGTAAATTATATCGACAGCATTCCTCTGGTCCACTAATTTTGTCATTTTGTCAACTAACTAACTAATTTAGGCTTAGTTAGATGACCCTGGGCCAGTCATTCCCTTTCAGTCCTATGATGAAGCAATGATAAAACACTTCCAAAATTTTGCAAAGAAAACTGCCAGGCAATCCAGTTCGTTACCAGGACTCAAGTTACCTGGACTAACACAAAGGCAAAACAAACAAATAAATAATGAAATTAATCTGGGAGATGATTTGGTTCAGATTTGGATTTAACAAATGATAGGTTTCTCAAACCTCCCATTTTCCTGCATTCCTTCTGCAGATTTCTGCAATCTGCAGTGATTGTGCTTCTGAAAAAGAATTACTTGGACAGGCATCACAGCAGAGAAAATTATTAAAAATTACTGGATAGTTTTCTCAATCACAGTACCTGCACTCTGGAATAATAACCCCTAGAGATCTGAGTAGCTTTCATCTTGAAGGCTTTCTGGAAATCTTTAAAAACACTATTGTTCTTTCAAGCCTTGGGGGAGCCTTATTGATCCAGATGCTTCAGATTTTCTCTTTACTGTTTTTTCTTTGTTTTTTTAATTGTAAGTCACCAAGACTCATTTTGAAGCTGGATAATCTCTAAATTGAATGAATGAATGAATATCAAATAATAATGAAAAAATTGCTCCTTCAGGTGAGAAGAAATGCCTTTGTTTTTAAACCAACTAATATCTCTGGATCTTAATTAATTGTTGATAAATTAGTAAAATGGATCTTGATTGCCAGATGCAGGTAGAAATGTGAAAAAAGAACATTTTCTTCACTCCAAATTCTATGATGTGTATTCCATGACAATCTATTCATACAGTATATTAATCAACTATAGAAAAATGAAATATTATATGCATATGACATAGACACTGGCACACACAATGTGGCAGTATCACATTGAAGAGATCCATAAAATAATGTTGCTACTCAGCAGCTGTTAGCAGCCCCTCATCACCTGTCTTGTCTGGGCTCAGAAACTAATTAGGACTGGGCTACTTAATGGCTGAATGGGAGACACCAAGTCGTAAAGAGCTGTAATCTATATGGATAGTTGAAAACTATTCCAGAAAAAAAGCAGTGCCAAACTGCTTCTGTACATTTGCTAAGACAACTGCATAATTGTACCCTGGAAATCATTAAGTGGACTCAACTTGAGGATATTTTACATTGGCATTTTCTACTCCCTTAAGAGGCAAATTTGTGTTTCATGTGCCTCAGAAAATGATAGAGGTATAGATAGAAGGGAAAAACCAGCATGGCTTCCTGAAATCCAGTTGTTTCTGCTATGCTTTTTCTATTTCTATTTTTTATATTTTTTAATAAAATTAAGTGATACCTGCCAATGTTTTTACCACGAGGTCTTCAACTTAGCTCTATCACATAAAGGAAAACAGGAAGGTGTATATTGCTAGAATTAAAACTTTAAATAGAACAGTGTTTTAGGAGAAGGAGGGGAATATTTATAGAAGCTGTATTTATAGAATGATGCTTGGTCAAGCCATTAATAATCCAAATGACACCCAGTACAGAAACACTGAACCACTGCCAAATAGCAAAGCAATAATGAAATGTGTGAAATTTAGGGTCTCTGCCAAATATATACTGAAGAATGCCCAGCAATTTTAGTTCCATATGTCAAACAAACGAAATACCTGTGGGTCTACTAAGTCTATTCATTGAAACAAAAACAGATGGCTACAGCAGTGTCTCTTTCCTGTAACAGTCCAACCTTAGCATATAATGTGAAGTATTAAGTGGGATATACATTAATCCCAAATCAATGTATATCATACTGAGAAAAGTAAAATATGCAGAAAAAAGTGGGACAGGATTTCTTTAGTTCGCAGATAGAAAGTCATATTTTGTAAGCTTTTCCTTATATCAAAAACTCCTTGATTGATAACATATCAAGGGGAAACTTTTGCAGTACAAGAACATCTCCAGAGCAATGTATTCATAATCTTTCAGTTAAGAATCCCAGGCTAGAAAAGACAAAATTCACTCCAAATGTGACATGGTGTTCTATACTCTCTTGAAACATATTATGACCTCTTCTTTGTTAGAATCAGTGGTGGGATTCAAAGTTTTTTTTACTACCGGTTCTGCGGGTGTGGCTTGGTGGGCATGGCATGGCATGGCTTGGTGGGCATGGCTTGGTGGGCGTGGCAGGGGAAGGATACTGTAAAATCTCCATTCTCTCCCCACTCCAGGGGAAGGTTACTGCAAAATCCCCATTTCCTCCTGATCAGCTGGGAGGCAGATGGGGCGGGGCCAGTCAGAGGTGATATTCACAGGTTCTCCAAACTACTCAAATTTTCCGCTACCGGTTCTCCAGAACTAGTCAGAACCTGCTGAATACCACCTCTGGTTAGAATTTAATAGATATTTGCAGAAACAATAGAAAAAGTGAAGAAGCACAAGCTAGCATATTTACCCCAATATTTAGAGAGGGTCCATTTTAAAATAGCAGATGTAATTAGAATGGTTAAATGCAGTAGAGAAATCAAAAATAATGTAAGGCAGCTAAAACATCAGACAAATATAGATATTAAAGACATTAAATATATTGGGTGAAGAAAATCCAGCATAGCAATGGGACAAAGATCAGGAAAGTGAAATAGGCCATTAGCAGCTTTAGAACTGAAAACTGAATGACAGGTCATGAAACAGAGTCATAAAAAATAATAATAGGTTCTTCAGGGACCAGATTACCTGATGTCCACAACTTGTGACTTCTGAAGAAGTTGTCGGGGCAGAGGCACCTGAAACAGAGGTGAAATCCTTTTTTTTCCCAAGTCACCCGATGCCTTCATTTTATCACCAGGCATAAATGAGACACACACAAGTCACTCTTAGTCGTTCCATTGTTGGGGGACAAGGAAGAAGCCTCCCTGAAACTCAGGCATCCTCTGGGCAATGACACAGCATCTGCTAATTCTTCCACAATAGCAGACAATCCTTGTGATCTCCTGGCTTAAAACACATCGCTATGAAAAGATCTTAGGATGCCATATGCAGGCAGGCAGGCAGGCAGACAGGAAGGAAGGAAGGAAGTTGGGAAGGAAGGAAGGAAGGAAGGAGAGAAAGAGAAAGAAAGAAAGAAAGAAAAAGAAAAGAGAGAAAAGAGAGAAAAGAAAGAAAAGAAAGAAAGAAAGAAAGAAAGAAAGAAAGAAAGAAAGAAAGAAAGAAAGAAAAGAAAGAAAGAAAGAAGAAGAAAGAAAGAAAAAGAAATTTCCATAGTAAAGTAGGATTTCACTTGTTTTATCACACTGCCCAAATGTATGTAAGATGTGAGGTTTTGTCAACTGATACTTTGGAAGGAAATTGACCCAAAAGAGAAGCAACAAGATCAGGATGAGAATCAGCAATGGGGACAGAAAGCTTCATGGTGGTGTCGTTTCTTCAGAATGTGTAGAAAGCAGTTCATTCAGTTCAGCAATGAGAAAAGGCAGAAATCTAATGGGAATAATATTCTGGGAGGCTTAAAAGAAAGATTTGGACTCAGCCACTGTCCTTTTCTGTCGTAATGTGATGTCTGCTGCCTTCCAAATTAACGACTTAACTATTTTTAATGCCCTTTTCTGCAATGTGTCATCTCCTCTTGGCTGTTATGTCATAATTGCTGTTCCAATATAGTCTGTGTGCTTTTAAATTCATTGATGCTTTTCTCTGTTGTTGTATAAATTGATGGAAGTTCTGCCATTCTTTGTGTTTATTTAGTTTTGTTCATCACATGAGCCGAAGTGGCGCAGTGGTTAGAGTGCAGTACTGCAGCTACTTCAGCTGACTGCTAGTTCAGCAGATCAGCGGATCAAATCTCACCAGCTCAAGGTTGACGCAGCCTTCCATCCTTCCAAGGTGGGTAAAATGAGGACCCAGATTGTTGGGGGCAATATGCTATTTAGTATACTGTCTTTTGTGTAAGCTGCCCAGAGTCCTTGGAGAGTGGGTGGCATAGAAATATGACTAATAATAATAATAATAATAATAATAATAATAATAATAATAATAATAATAATTGCAACGTCCAAAGAAATTGTGTGTGTGTGTGTATATGTGTGCGCGTGCTTAAGGACCTTGCTATATTATTTGATGTTTTTCTTCACTAATATATGTAGCTATTTCACAAGATAGTATCTATTTAATTATCAAACTGAACAGTGTCTATTATTTATGGGAATAATAGCATTTCATGATACCTTATAAAAGCTCCCATCCCTCACCGAGCAGAGTTATATTGATATTCTAATAATTCTTGACAATTTTAATGTGATATTCAGTAATGATGCCTGCAAAACTTTTTGTTGATGCCATTGCATGTCTCCTTGGTACAAATAATTTTTTTATTGGAAAATTGGTTATTTTTAAAAAAAAAAATCTGGGGAAAAATTATGGGTTGGTTCGATTTATGCATGGCTTCTTTGCTGTGATTAGTTTCAGAAAGCTCCATAAAACATAAAATTAATACCCCACATGGAATTAATACCCCACGTTAGAAGAATCTCACAAAATGTCATCACAGAATTTCAATACAAAATAAAGGATTTTATTTATCTCAATTTTTATATTTCCGTTTCCAAGAAGCTAGCCCTTAATTTTATTAGATAGTGTTTATTTCCAATATTTTAGCATGAATCCGTATAGTGAAGCAAAAGTGAATCTTTACTTTGTGAAGTAAATTTACTTTACTTTGCCATTGGATAATTAAATTAAATACTTAAAGACTCTGATGTATGCATAATTATACATTATACTGTATAATTTTATGTCAATAATTAAATGGTTTAATGTACAGCACAGAGTAAATATAATCAACTGGGAAAAGGGAATGGCAACTCACTTCAAGTCTTCTGCCAAGAAAACCAGATGGATATTAACAACCAAGCAGTGTCAACAGGATACTGCAAGATGAGACTCCAAGGTTGAATGTCATCCAACAAGCTATTGAGAAGACCAGAGGGAAAGTACCGTATATGCAACACTGGTATTTATGATGTGACTAGATTAAAGCTGAAATATACCCAGATGTTGATACCGCCAGAGGCTAAAGAAAAGTTCAGCGCTGTAAAGAAAATGTGTGACATTAGTATATGGAATATCAGAATCATGAACCAAGGCGGTATGAGACCAAAAATGTCATAATTAAACATTGACATTCTGGAACTCTATGAACAGAAATGAACTGGAATAGGTCACTTCCCATCAGAGGAACATGAGTTCATTTACTGCAGACAAGAAATTCATAGAATAAATGTAGTGTCAGCCCTGGCACGGCCGGCCCTGCCACAGCCCACAGAACTAACCTTGATCCTACTGCCTCCAGGAGGCTGCCAGCTGCTGCTACAGCCTACTCTCATTCCTGAAGGGAAGGATGACATCGTAAGGTGGCCGCCAGCCTTCTCGGCTGTTGAATTGCAAGCATCTCTGAGCGATGGGAGGCTCCTGGAGGGAAGGAGTAAGCCTAGCAGCCCTGAAAGTGCTGGCCTGAATTGGGAGCTGAAAGTGCTGGCAGGACTGGGGCTGATTGGGGGTAATTGTGGCTTGCTGACATTCCCTGTACGCAGTAGGAAGTAGGTAGGAATGAGGTGGGTGTGACCAGTGTGTGTGTGTGGGTAGCCCATGGATTAGGAGCGCGTGTAAAAGGGTGGGCTGCTTTAATGGGCTGCTTAAGCACAAGACTTTATAAAGTGGTGAGGAGCACAGAGCAATAGCTCCAACAATATTTCCTTTCATTGTTTATGGATGTCAGTCTGTACCAATAAAGCATCTTCTAACCATCATCATCAAGGTTTGGAGTCTTTCGGAACCTGACATGTAGCCTGTTATTATGAACAAAATCAGTGTGCAGATACAACACCAAAATGATAGAATAATCTCAGTTCAAATCCTTGCAAGTCTATGCTCCAGCAAAAGGTACAGCTCACTTTGTTTTAAATGCAGCTTAATCCAAACCTAAGAAAAATAAACTCTGCAGAAATCTCTGTGCATGAAAAGAAATTTGTTCCACCATGCTGGTTCCAGCTATTCAGTCACTGAGTGATTTCCAGCTGGGCCTCCACTCTCAGAAGCGTTCTCTGCATCATTAGAGCCGGGTGAAATCACATTGGAAGTAATTATGCAAAATTATACTTGCCACTGTGTTTAAACCGAACAACGGTTCCCTGTAGGTAGCAAGTTATACAGACCTGGATCTGTCCTATTTGCGCCAGTTTGGTTTCATATTACATTAGTTGAACCAAATAAATAAATTGCATGGCTCCTTGCTTCTCAATCAATATTTATATAGCAACAATCAAGATCTTCCTTTTTCTGAACAAAAGAAAGATTCACATTCTTTCATAAAATGTCATTCTGACATGTTTGTAAAACAGGAAACAGGTGGAATGTTGTTCATCACTGACATATCAGAAAAAGTATACTCTTCTTGGTAACATTGAAAAAGCAAGCAAGCTGCCTGGTAAAGACCAAACAAGGTATAGGAAGGAGCAGAAAATTCTTGGCCAGAAAGTGGCTGGCACACACTGTAAAGCAGGGGTGGAATCCAGCAGGTTCTGGCAGGTTTTGGAGAACCGGTAGCGGAAATTCTGAGTACTTCGGAGAACCGGCAAATGCCACCTCTGGCTGGCCCCAGAGTGGGTTGGGAATGAAGATTTTGCAGTATCCTTCCCCTGGAGTAGAGAGGGAATGGAGATTTTGCAGTATCCTTCCCCTGCCCTGCCACCAAGCCATGCCCACCAAGCCATACCACACCCACCAAGCCACTCCCACAGAACCAGTAGTAAAAAAAATTGGATTTCACCACTGCTGTAAAGGTAAAGGTTTCCCTCGCACATATGTGCTAGTTGTTCCTGACTCTAGGGCGGGGGTGCTCATCTCCATTTCAAAGCCGAAGAGCCAGCGCTGTCCGAAGACATCTCTGTAGTCATATGACCGGCATGACTAAACACCAAAGGCGCACAGAATGCTATTACCTTCCCACCAAAAGTGGTCCCTATTTTTCTGCTTGCATTTTTTATGCGCTTTCAAACTGCTAGGTTGGCAGAAGCTGGGATAAGTAGCAGGAGCTCACCCCATTACTCAGCACTAGGGATTCGAACCGCTGAACTGCTGACCTTTGAATTGACAAGCTGAGCATCTTAGCCACTGAGCCACCGCATCCTTTTGGCACATACTGTACCTGACAGCAAATCCTAGTTTCCAAATTTGTGGATATCACCCTTAACTCTGTATATCCAAAGCTCCCTTGTTTTTCCAAAAATGCCAAACTGGGTCTCATTGGAATTCTGACAGGGAAAGAACAGGGGTGAAGCAAGAATACCAAACAATTTCAGCTTACTGTCTATGCCCAGAAGCTAATCACCAAGCTCACCAAGTTAGTGGTGGGTAAAGGAATACCAGGGAAGGATTGTCAGATTGGGAAGTCCAAAAATATTCTGGAGGAATGCAATGGCAAAATCCTTCCATATCATTGCCACATCAACCACATTGATGTGAATCACAGCTTAAGAATAACTCAAAGCAAGCTTTATTTACTCATTATGGCAGTAGAGAGCAAGAAGTATTCACTCTGCAAGTATATGCGCCGTTGTGATATTAGACGATAACAGTCAATGCTAAAACATTGCCTGTAGAAGAATGAGTTTCAACAGAATACTATTTGGAAAGTTAACCACAGGCTAGGACAGTGGCATTTGCAGGAGCTTGTTTTTCTCATCAGAATGCTATCTTCATACCTCTTGCACATGTATGCAGGGTCATAAAATAAATAGAAAAGGGCAAGCTTGAACGTGATGCTGCTTTCATCATTCTGTCCTCCTATGGAAACCAGTGACTTGAATAAAAAGAATAACACAAAAACATATGAATATTCTAAGAACATTCTAAGATTCTGTTCTTGTCTACTACCCGCAACAATACAATATAAAGAATTCAATTTCTTCTTCATAGTCAAGAAGTCTTTCATACATAGGGGAGGGAAGAATCATAAAATTGGGATACATAAATATTCATTGGAAAGTTCCAAGATAAATTCAGTTGGGGCATACTGACAACAGAATCAGAACTTCTCATAAGGGACCATGCTTTTAATAAGAAGAATGTCTGAGCTAAGCTATTAGGCCCAGCAGGAGTGAGTAGCTTTGCTCCATGACTGATGATTTTGTCATCATCAGAAGTCCTTGAGATCAAGGTTAGCTAAAATCTGACAGAAACTAGACAGAGATGGCAACTTTGATATCAGCAGGAAGCTGTGAATTGAATGCCATATGAGGGGGGAAAATACTGACTGGGTGGTAGAATTCCCATTCATTTTCTGAAGATTACTTAAGATAGAGGTAGATCAGTTGCTCTCCGTTGAAACAAGACTTCAAATTGTGGTGTCAAATTTTATCTTGACAATTTAAAGGTGACAAATGTCTGCTCCACAGTGGGAAATTAATCTGGGGATGCTGTCTAGTCAGCCCTGTGTCAAGCCTGAATTTGATTGGGGTGTGGGATTGTTTGTATCCTTGGGTATTCTGACATGAATTCAGTTTGACACAGTTTGGAGCTGAAGGGGGAGAGAACCTTCAGCCAAAATATCATAGCAAGCCGATGAGTCAAGCGCATTCCAACAGCTGGCTGACTGGAAGAGGAGGAGAGAAGTCGCCAAGCAACCAGCTCCCATCTTGGTTGGACAATGTGACAATTTGTTTTGGAGACTTGAGAAACTGATATTTATATTGGGGTGAAAAGCCCGGGAACTTCAGTACTGGCTTTTCACCAGTTAGTGCCAAGATGGTGTATCTAAATAAATTTGTTCTTTGAGAAAACAGAGTTCAATTTGTGATGGATGCATTACTTAGAACCTGACACCCTGATAGTGACAGTCTTGAGTCATGTAAAGGTAACATAGAAGGAATGTCTAGAAGGAATCTTCTCTAGTTTCAGCAATCAAGATTCAGTTTCTATTCTAGCAAAGAAATGCCATCCCCAGGAGAATCATTATGGGTTTGTGTAATCCACCTATGGACCAAGCCTGATTTCCAAATGCTTCTGCCTTATAACTGAACAGATGCAGGATCACTATGAACAGTTGGAGTTGAAAGAAAATCATGCAAATAAATCTTTTCCTTAGAGTACTTAAAGCATGCCACCATTAAAAAACAATTGCTACCAACCTGCATTCCATTGAGGACCTGTATACTGCATGAGTGAAAAAGAGGGCTGTGAAAATATTTACAGACCTCTCGCATCCTGGACATACAACTGTTTCAACTCCTACCCTCAAAATGACGCTATAGAGCACTGCACACCAGAACAACCAGACACAAGAACAGTTTTTTCCCGAATGCCATCACTCTGCTAAACAAATAATTCCCTCAACACTGTGAAGCTATTTACTAAGTCTGCACTACTATTAATCTTCTCATTGTTCCCAACACCCATCTCCTTCCACTTATGACTGTATGACTGTAACTTTGTTGCTTGTATCCTTACAATTTATATTGATATTGTTTCCTGATTGCTTATTTGTACCTATGACTATCATTAAGTGATGTACCTTATGATTTTTAATGAACGTATCTTTTCTTTTATGTACACTGAGAGCATTTGCACCAAAGACAAATTCCTTGTGTGTCCAATCACACTTGGCCAATAAAAAATTTTATTCTATTCTATTCTGTTCTGTTCTGTTCTGTTCTGTTCTGTTCTGTTCTATTCTATTCTATTCTATTCTATTCTATTCTATTCTATTCTATCCTATAGCTAGCAATATTTCTTCAAAGAAATTATAATGCACTTTCACTAATGGTAAGAAAAAAATAAGTGAAACTGCTACTGATTCTTCAACTTTGGCACTGATGTTGCTCAAGCTGTCTAAACAGCGTTACCATGGCCCCAATTGGTGGATTTTCACTTCTTTAATGCTCTTATTGATTTATTTGTTTATTTGTTTGCTAAATTTATTTGCCACCAATCTTGCTGTGGGTCTTCTCTGGGCAGTTTATAACGATAAAATAAAATAAAAACTTTACACATATAAAAATAACAGTAGTAAAAGATAATACAATAAAAATAAACAATGGAAGTACAATAATATGAAAGTAAAAAAGATGAGTCGAGGCGGAACAGGAAGTGCAGGTGGGAGGTGTGGTCAGCTAATTACAGAGGTGGTATTCAGCAGGTTCTGACCAGTTCTGGAGAACTGGTAGCAGAAATTTTAAGTAGTTCGGAGAATCAGTAAATACCACCTCTGACTGGCCCCCATCTATTGTCTGCCTCCTGAGTTCCAGCTGATCAGAAGGAAATGGCGATTTTGCAGTATCCTTCCCCTGGAGTGGGAAGGGAATGGAGATTTTACAGTATCCTTCCCCTGCCACGCCCACCAAGCCATGCCACACCCACCAAGCCACGCCCACAGAACCAGTAGTAAAAAAATTCAAATCCCACCACTGATAATTAGTCCATCAGCCACTTCCAGTAATGTCCTTCCCCAGGCCAACCAGCAGAGGCAGATTTACTGGCTCTTGCGGAAGGATACGAGGGTAAGGGTAAACCTCACCCTGAGGGCAGTATATTCCAGAGGGCCAGTGCTACAGAAGAAGGCTTTTCTCCTGGATTCCATCAGTAGGAATTCCTTGGTCCTCCTCTGCCAGCATGAATAGGGCAGGTTTGTCTTCTGCCAAGAACAAGCACCCAGCTGCTTTTCTTTCTCTCAGTGGCTGTTTCAGAACAAATGGTTTCCTTCAATAAGCCTTTTATAATAGCCCTGTTCCTTGACCTTCCCCCCAATGGTTGGATTCAAAAAAAATTATTACCAGTTCTGTGGGCGTGGCTTGGTGGGCGTAGCAGGGGAAGGATACTGCAAAATCTCCATTCCCTCCCCACTCCAGGGGAAGGATACTGTAAAATCTCCATTCCCTCCCCACTCCAGGGGAAGGTTACTGCAAAATCCCTATTCCCTCCCAATCAACTGGGACTCAGGAGGCAGAGAATAGATAGGGGCAGGACCCGTCAGAGGTGGTATTTACTGGTTCTCCGAACTACTCAAAACTTCCGCTACGAGTTCTCTAGAACTGGTCAGAACCTGCTGAATACCAACTCTGCTTCCCACTCCCCACGCCCACCCCCAATATTTGAGATCTTTCATCTAACAGTGACCAAGCTGAGTTCCATAAATTTATTCCAGAGGGCTGACATTAAATTCTGGCTCTTTTCCTAGTCTTTGGAATGGAATAGATATGGACCCCTTGTGTGCCACGTGGATCAACTAAGATTTTCTGGGAGGGGGTGTTTTGCCAGATGCCTGTTGTCCTTTTGTTTGTATTTTTTAAAGGGTTTTATAATGTGCACTGCCCAGAGTTGCAATGCAGGTGGATGGTTTTAAAAATGCAATAAATCAATAAATAACTCTCGGGTTATCATTTGTGATGGACTTGGGCATAAAATCAGACTGAATAGGCATTAGTGTCTGTTTATTGCCAAAATGTGGTGGCATATTTTGCTCCAGAAAATAAGTAATTACCGTATTTTTCGGAGTATAAGACACACTGGACCATAAGATGCACCTACCTTTTTTAGTGAGGAAAAGAAGAAAAAGAAATCTGCCTCTGCCTCTGAGCAATTTTGCCTCATTGCAGCAAACAGCCTGCTTTACTTTCATTTTCGTTTTCAGCATAGCTTGATTAGCACAAGGGGAAAAAAAATCTGCTCCAGCAATTTACCTCCTTGCAACAAGCAGCAGAGGCCTGCACAAAACAGCTGAGAGCAAAACAGCTGAGAGTCGGGAGGCCGATCCAATCAAGTTGTGCTAATTAGGCTGTGCTGAAGTTGAAAGGAACTGTTTTTTCTTGCTGTTTGCTTGTAAGGAGGTAAATTGCTGGGAGGCAGAGGCCAAAGGGTGGGGGCCGGTGGATGGGCAGGGCTACATTCGGTGTATAAGACGCACCTAAATTTTCACCCCCTTTTGGGGGGGGGGAAAGTGTGTCTTGTACTCCGAAAAATACGGTATATATCTTTTTTTAAAAAAAATAATAATCATACTTATTTTGGATTTTTTTAAATTTAATGCTCAATTTTTAAAAGTCTTTCTCTGTGCATGCCTGTCTTTATATTGCTATCCTTGACCGTTTGTAGATTACAGTCATGCTTGCACTAAAAGGTTATCTCCCCCTGTCTAAGTGACTAATAGCTAAGATACACTGAAAAATCACTTTCCGTCATACATAACATCCCCAAGTTTCAGGAGCTCATTTCAGAAACTTTAATTTTTATTGCTCTGTCAAGTGAAGTGTCAAGGCCGTTTGATAGAATAATGGCAAAAACCTGAGGTTTTTTAAAATGCAGCACTAGTGTCAATATTTGGCTGTAATTATTTTGGTAGTTACTTTTTGAAATGCAATTCTATAGCTTTACTTTTTGAAACTTCAAAGGACAATGCTATGCTGATCTATCAATCAAGCAAACAAGAGATTAATTATTCTCCCCTATATAGTCTGGATCATGTCTATCAGATTGCAAGATTTGACAGTTCACAAATTCATGCTTTAGGTTCCATGGTAATTGCATGTTCCATTTTCCTGCTAATGATAGATCATTATCTTGAAATTTTGGATTTGGATATAACCATAAATTATGAAATCTTTTCTTTCAGAAGGCTTTGTAGTTGGCAAAAAAATATTCATTATTTGATCTTTTATGTTTATCACAGTATCGGCAATAAAGAAGCCCCATAGGAAGAGCAAAGGAGTAGAAAAGATGCACCACACCATGTGTCCTTTTTTTTGTGCAAGTTCATCAAATGATTTCTTTCACCAAAAATAATAGGATTTATAATGCAGAAATACATCTGTAGAAGATACACAGCAGAGGATTAAGTTTTGTGGTTATATGCAGCCTCCTAACTTCAAGACACAGGGAAAATGTATCTGAACAGAATAGAAATTCCTCTCAAATGAGATTTTATTTTTGTCTCTTCAAGTTACCAAACATAATTAAACATTTTACATTGTGTCTCCTTTGTCTGCATTGGAAGGTGTAATATAAATAAACAATGAAACACATTTCCACTTCTGAAAGATTTTTCACATAATGATATTCAGCTTTAATATTATCCCATCCTTTTCCCTTTGTACCATATGTGAGTGGAGCTTTTGAAGAGGGCGTAATACCATGTGTTCTCTGACTGAGGCATTTGATTCTGCCAATTGGGATGGTGTCAGCTGCTAGTCAATAAGGAAAGTCTGGTAGGACCAGTCATGGTATGGGTGTCAAAGAGAAAAGACCACTAATCACCTGATCTGCCACCTAAAATAATGATCCCGCTGTATCTCATGTTAGATGTGCCTGAAGAACCACATCTAATCTATATGCCTACCAAGCTGTGGGCATATATGAAGCCCAAGTTTATGTTGCCTCACCTTATGCACTTAGATCATGCAACCCCCTTCATTGTAATTCAACACTCATGTGAATATCATCTGTCATCGACTCCATAACAGAATAGGTACCTTGGAGGTCTTTTAGTCCAACTCCCTGCTCAGGCAGAAAACCCTATACCACTTCAGACAAATGGTTGTCCAATATCTTCTTAAAAACTTCCAGTGTTGAAGCATTCACAACTTCTGGAGGCAAGTTGTTCCACTGATTAATTGTTCTAACTGTCAGGAAATTTTTCCTTAGTTCTAGGTTGCTTCGCTCCTTGATTAGTTTCCACCCATTGCTTCTTATTCTGCCTTCAGGTGCTTTGGAGAATAGGCTAACTCCCTCTTATTTGTAGCAACCCCTTAGATATTGGAACACCACTATCATGTCCTAATCCTTCTTTTCATCATTATAATGCTAGATTAAGATTTGCTCAGAAATTTCACTACCAAAGATTAACTGGACATATTTTTTAACCTGGCTCTGCTGGAATTCTCAGTCCACTTTAACTTACCTCGAATAAAGCTAAGCAGGATGAAGATCAAGTAACTGCTTGGTTGGGAAACTGAAGGAACTTCCCAGGGCTGTAGAATGGATTAGGAAATTGAGAAAATATCCTACTAGAAAACAATGACAAGCCATTTCTCTATTATTCTGAAGAAAATTACATGGACGTGTTCATATAGTCACCAGAAACTGAACTCAAAACTCAAAGGAATCTTTATTTACATTTGAAATAAAATGCAGATTGAAAAGTTCTTGGCAGTACATTATATTATTATAATGTAATATTATAATAACATAATATTATATTAAGGCAATTAAATTTTTATTCTTCAGCTGAACCTGAATTATCTTAAAATTGCTTCTAGCTATTCAGCATTTGTAATATCACAGTTCCAGGCTCCTCAGTGCTAACCTTTCAAGTAAAACTATTCTACATGTTGATACATATTCTACATTCTCCAGTAGAATTTATCTGTGAATTGCCTCATTTTCTCTAGCAGATTGCTTAGAATAACATAGACAGTGACAGAATTTGCAATTATAGAGTTGAAATGTACATTGTAGGTAGAGTTTTACTGGGATATACCCCAATAGTGGAAATGGACAGATGTTTATATATGTACAGTCACAATGTCTCTCTGTTTAGCAACAGCAAGTGACAATTTGCAATTCAAATCTGTTCCTGGCTTAACAGGTCTCTCTCTATTTGCTTTTTAATATTTCTTTTCCAACCAAGTCTCTTGTTCAACACTAATGGATATTGCATCTGGACTAAAATTTCAATAAAAATGCAACATCTGGCAGGGAATACTATAATACACACAAAAAGATGCCACTAACCTTCAACTAATCTTATATTGCACTTTTCTACAACATTAATATTATAAAATTAATTTCTTATCTTGTATGGTGCATTCTGTCATGGTCCAACTTCAGACCTTCTGGGGAAAAAAAACCCTTCCCATGATTTCTGCAGCTGTCAATCACAAGAATCATTCTCACTAAGGAGGAACTCTACCTAGCTGCCTATTGTATGGCAGAATCTCATACTTGAAGTTCTCACTAAGGGACAAAATCCTTAAATCAATAAAAATATGAACATCAGGGATAATGCCAGAATGATTCCAGCAGCTATTCTAGGCTTTGAATAATGGGATATTAGTTTCCTGTGGAGAATCATTCAAAATCTTTTCTCAAGCCCATTTTGAACTGGTCCTGTCCAATTTAATACTTTGCAGAAAAATTATCTTGTTTTTACTTTCTCTCTCTCCCTCTCTCCCTCCCTCCCTCCCTCTCTCTCTCTCGCAATTATTTTTCATAGGAAAAGTTAACTCTGGTGACATTCTCATAGGTGGATTGAGTGTTCTTGCTGTTATTTATTTATAAGCTGGCCAGAGGATACGCTCTGTGCTTCACTGAATCATCATCACATGCTTAGGCTGCAGTCTCCCTGGTCTACTTTAATAAAACATCAAGAGAAGACATTACAGAAGAGTCCTTCCCATTGGACTTCGCATTAGGAAGTGTGGGCAGCTAAGACGTCTTCAAATAGTACAATAATAATGCCCAGCAATAAAATCACTGACTTTTGAAAGATTTTAACATCTGTAAAAGTGGTGATTAAGATGGCACCCTCTTTGCATCTTTAGTTTACAGAAATTTACATGCAGTCCTTGACTTACGACCACAATTGAGCCCAAAATTTCTGTTGCTAAGTGAGACATTTGTTAACTGAGTTTTGCCCCATTTTATGATCTTTCTTGCCACTGCTGTTAAGTGAATCCCTGCAGTTGTTAAGTTAGTAACACAATTCTTAAGTGAATCTGGCTTCCCCATTGACTTTGCTTGTCTAAAGATCACAAAACGGAATCACATGACACAGCAGTGGTGGGTTGCCCCCGGTTCAGTCCGGTTCGCAAGAACCAGTAGTAAAACTGGTGGGAAGCTCCGCACTAACCTGGACGTCATCATAGGCGATCTGCGCATGTGTAGAAGCGCGCGCATGAGCGCACGCTCCCAATGCAAACCAGTAGTAAAGGTAAGTAGAACCCACTCCTGGACCCTAGGACATGGCAACCGTCATGAATATGAGTCATTTGCCAAGTGTCTGAATTTCGATCATGTGACCATGGAGATGCTGCAATGGTCATAAGTGTGAAAAACGATCGTAAGCCATTTTTTTTACAGTGCTGTTGTAACTTTGAATAGTCACTAAATGTAAATGTTGTAAGTCGAGGACTACCTGTACAGTTCTGCTTCCTATCTTTGTCCATCTGTATGATTACGGTACCTTTCCTAAATCAGACATAAGGTAAAGGTTCCCCTCGCACATATGTGCTAGTTGTTCCTGACTCTAGGGGGCGGTGCTCATCTCCGTTTCAAAGCCGAAGAGCCAGCACTGTCTGAAGATGTCTCTGTGGTCATGTGGCCGGCATGACTAAATGCCAAAGGCACATGGAATGCTGTTATCTCCCCACCAAAGTGGTCCCTATTTTTCTACTTGCATTTTTTACATGCTTTCGAACAGCTAGGTTGGAAGAAGCTGGGACAAGTAACGGGAGCTCACTCCGTTACGCGGCACTAGGGATTCAAACTACTGAACTGCCGACCTTTTGATCGACAAGCTCAGCGTCTTATCCACTGAGCCACCGTGTCCCCATAAAGCAGACATAGATACCAAGAAATTATTGGTTCTAGTCCTCCTTTAGCCATAAAAGCCAGAGAGGTGACCATGGGCCTGTCACTCTCTCTCAGCTCACACACTTCACGAAGTTTGGTTGTGAGTAAAATAGGAGCAGGAGCATTGTATACACAAACTTGGTTTGTACAAAATAAAGAAGGGATAAAGAACATTTAGTAATAAATAAATATACAAATCAATAAATACCTTTAATAATCACATTTGTTCATCTTCTTGGAGCTCCATCAGAGCAGTGAGACCATTCTGAAGACCTCATTCAACCATCCAATTGGTTGTATTGATGGATGGTATGTACAAAGAAGACAGGCTTAATCAACATGACCTTGTAAACTGCATTTCAAGGATTAAATAAATGCCCATGTGCCTTTTTATTTATATGTAAGGAACTGGGAAAAGGAGAAATCTTGCAGTATGCAGATGTGGTTACATCACACTCAACATAATTAAGAATTTAGATCTTCAGAGTAGCCCTTACATTTTATGTTTTAGGATTATTAAATGAACATTAAATCAGGTCACTTTTCTCTGTGTAAATTTTGAATCCTGTTAGGGCAGGAAAGAACTTAAAAAGTCAAATATAGTTAATAGAAATATGAATGTCAAAAGTTCCTTCCCTTATATAAAAACATTGGTAGTTCATCAAATACTATGGTCAGTTACTACTAAAGTGCATTCTTTTTTAATGTGGCTTTTTATTATATCCTTAGAAGGGCTAGAAAAAAATAGCAAATATTCAGAATATGAATAATTTATTTTTTTGTTATTTTTATTATAACATTTACAACTTTTTCTTCCTAGGATCTAATAGTTCATTTCCTTTTTTCCCTTCAGCTTTGCATGGTCTCTTATTGATTTAACACAATTGCATTTTGTACTACATGCAATTGTTCCTTCGTTTGAGACTGCACACCACAATCAATTCATGCATGTTGAGTTTTATTCTGAAGGGCTTTTCAATTTAGGGTGAGGTTTCCCCAGGCAGACATGAACAACTTGGGAGTGGGGGGTGGGGGTTTATCAGATTTTTTTTTATAAAAAAAAAGCTGCACAATTAGCCTTCCAGTGGCAACCCTGTCAAAACATCCTCCAGGCTCTTGTCATTTTGCCTGCAAATATCCCACCCAGAAGATGCAGTTCTGCAATAGATTTAAAGTTAATTATTAAAAAGTAGTATATTTATTTCTTGGAAGGTCCTAACCTCAATGAAATTATTAGTTTTTATGGATTCATTTTATTCCTAGTTTAAGGAAGCACTGATACCACAGTTTCTGGCATGGTATAGCATTTATTCACATTGAATTTTCTTAGTTATCTTATTGTTAGAATAAATTACCTTCACATCAGTCAAAAGGATTATTATGGAACATTGTAGATGTCATTAAATTGCCTTCTTTCCTAACTAAAGAGATATTTCTAGATTTTTATTTTATTTATTTTTTTATTTTATTTCGAAGTTATATACCGCACCTTCTCCCAAGGGACTCAGGGTGGTGTACAGCCAGATAAAAACATACAATACAAACATTAAAAACAATTAAAAAGATATATATTAATTTGGCCCCAATTTAAAATAACAAACCAATTAAAAATATTTAAAAAATATGTTAAGCCAGCCCGGCTTGCTGAAAAAAGAAAGTTTTAAAGGCACGATGGAAGGCACCGAGGTCTTGGATCTCCTTATCTCTGGGGGCAGCTGATTCCAGAGGGTAGGTGCCCCCACAGAGAAGGCCCTCCCCCTGGGGGTCACCAGCCTACATTGTTTGGCTGATGGCACCCCAAGGAGGCCCTCTCTGTGGGAGCGCACAGGTCGATAGGAGGTCATCGGTAGCAGCAGGTGGTCTCGAAGATAACTAGGTCCTATGCCATAGAGCGCTTTAAAGGTGGTAACCAACACCTTGAAGCGCACCTGGAAGACCACTGGGAGCCAGTGCAGCTCATGCAGGAGCGGTGTTATGTGGGAGCGCCAAGCGGCTCCTGTGATTACCTGTGCATTCTGGACCAGTTGGAGCCTCCGGGTGCTCCTCAAGGGGAGCCCCATGTAGAGAGCGTTGCAGTAATCCAGGCGCGAGGTGACAAGGGCTCAGTGACTGTGCACAGGGAATCCCAATCAAGAAAGGGCCGCAACTGGCGAATCAGGTGAACCTGACAGAAGGTCTCCCTGGCTACAGCTGTCAGATGTTCCTCCAAGGACAGCTGCGTATTCAGGAGGACTCCCAGATTGCGCGCCCTCTCCGCGGGGGCCAAAGACTCACCCCCGATAGTCAGCGATGGAGTCAACTGACTATATCGGGATGCCGGGAACCACAGCAACTCAGTCTTGGAAGGGTTGAGCTTGAACCTGTTCCTCCCATCCAGATCCACATAGCCTGGGACATCATTTCAAGGGCATTGTTGGGGTGGCCTGGGGTGGAGATGTACAGCTGGGTGTCATCAGCGTACTGATGGTACTTCACCCCAAAGCCATGGATGATCTCACCCAGTGGCTTCACATAAATGTTGAACAGAAGGGGCAAGAGGTCCGACCCCTGAGGCACTCCACAAATGAGAGGCCTCGAGGTCGACCTCTGCCCCCCTGCCAACACGAACTCTGACCGGTCTGAGAGAAAGGAGAACCACCATAATACGGTGCCCCCCCATCCCCAACTCCTCCAACCGGTGCAGCATGATACCATGGTCGATGGTATCAAAAGCCGCTGAGAGATCTAATAGGGCTAGGACAGAGGAGCAACCCTTGTCCTGCGCCCTCCAGAGATCATCTACCAACGCGACCAATGCCGTTTCCGTGCTGTGCCCAGGCCTGAAACCCAACTGCAATGGATCTAGATAAGACGTTTCCTCCAGGAATTGTGGAAACTGTCGCACGACCACACTCTCAACAACCTTCACCACAAAGCGAAGATTGGAGACAGGATGGTAGTTGGCTAAAACTGCCGGGTCCAGGGAGAGGACCCTGGACCTCTTGAGGCAGTGCCTCTTTCAAAGCAGTGGGGAAGTAACTCTCACTCAACGAAGCATTGATAATTCCCTGGAGCCAGCCTCGCGTAACCTCCCGGGAAGCCAGTACTAACCAGGAGGGACACTGGTCCAATAAACATGTGGCCGCACTAAGTCTCCCCAGAATCCTGTCCACATCATCAGGAGTCACAGAGTCAAACAGATAACGTTCTCAGGACTGTTTCTCGTCACCCTGCCCGAATCTACCCAATCAGAGTCCAAATCCCCCCGGATCTGAGCGATTTTGTCATACAGGTATCATCCGAAATCCTCAGCCCTGCCCTCCAGGGGTCCTCCCGTGCTCCCGGGTGGAGGAGGGAGTGGGTCACCCTAAACAGGGCGGCCGGACAATTCTCTGATGACACAATAAGAGCGGAAAAGTAATTAAACTTTGCTGCTTTTATCGCCACTAGGTAGGTCTTAATATGCGACCTTACCAGTGTTCGATCAGATTCAGCGAGACTGGCCCTCCAACCGCTCTCTAGGCATCTTTTCCGGCTTTACATCTCCCTCAGCTTCTCGGTGAACCAAGACTGTCATTCTGAGAATAGTAAGGCAATATGTATAAATTCAAAAGCAATTGAATTATGCATTTCAGAAAAATATACAGTATAATACTGAGGAGAAAGGAGATATGTCAATATCTTTTATAATTGTATCCAAATCTTACTTTGGAGTTGAGCTTCTCTTTTGCAAAAAAGAAGAAAGTGGGGGGAAACTGATCAAATTTTTTAAAAAATCAATCATGTATTACAATATTACACTCTTCAAACCAAGCGCTAGTTGTAATTTAACTTGACAACCTGAAGGTATAGTTTTACTTCTGGGATGAGACAATATAGTACATTTTAGTTGTGGATGCTTATAAAATGCCAAGGAGACAGTTAAAATAATTTGGATTTACTAAAAATACCAAATAACTTGAAATGATGGTTAAAAGGTCCAAAAGCAACATATATATTATATATAGGATTTTAAAACAAACATACACAAAACTATAGCTTGATAGTGGATTATCAAATGATAAAATATTTATTTATTCATTTGTATCTCATCTTTACTATTTTTGCAAATAACTCAAGGCAGCAAACATGTCTAACACATTTTCCTCCTCCTGTTTTTCCTCACAAAAAAACAAAAACAAAAAAAAAACCCTCTGTGAGGTGAGTTGGGCTGAGAGAGAGAATGACTGACCCAAGTTTACCCAGGTGGCTTTCATGGCTAAGGCACGACTTGAACTCACAGTCTCCCATTTTCTAGCAAGATGCCTGAACCATTACACAAAACCGGGCTGCCTTATGCCATAGAATTAGGTTATTACAATTCCAAAGATTTAGAAAATTTATTTTGGTGGTAGCAGTTACCGTATATGGTTTTGAATTAGTGTAGGGTAAGGTCACATGGAAATGTGATTAAATATGGTTCTGTGGCAGTTCCATTCTCCCAAAGGTTAAGGGTTGAACAGAATAGGAAAAATCAGGACTGCAGATGAACATTCCAAGGGAATCTGCTTATGTGTTATAAGACAATAACTAAATATAATGAAATACATATATCTGGACATTAAAATATTAAATAAATATTAGTGAGTATACAGTTTAACAAAAAAAAATTCAAATATATATTCAATTAGGATACTCCTGTATTACTTTAGGTTCAGTGGAAGGATTTACAGAACCACAGGATTCTGTTATAAGTCTTGTGCTGCTCAATAAATTTGACAAAAGAGAATTTGATGATCAAATTTGCAGATGAGGCTAAATAGGGGGAATAAAATGATTAGGTTAGCAAGATTCAAACAGCTTGACACAATGGTCAGATATGGGAGATTCCATTCTATACCCTACAATGGACATCTCTTCATTTACAGAGATGAAATGTTGTAGAAAAAATGCTTTTAAAAGCCTCTGATGATCTCAGCTGAGCCGCGGGATCATAAGAGGCTTTTTTTTTTTTTTACTTTTAAAAGCATTTTTTTGGCCGAAGAGGTTGTAGAAAAAATGCTTTTTAAATTTTTTTTAAGCCTCTGATGATTGCGTGGCTCAGCTGGGCATGGGGGGGGGGGCAGAGATTTTTGCTACCGGTTCTCCGAACCACCCGCCACCAATGCTTCCAGATCGGGCGATCCGGTCCAAACCGGGAGCATTTCACCCCTGAGGTAGACCTGTTTGTTGTTTTACAAAATATTAGACCAGAAAATGGGTTTAAATGATAAAGAAGCAGATTTGACACCTGGAAAATTTCATAATGGTAAGAATTGCTCAAAAGGTTTTAACCAGTTGTTTTAACCAGTAGTAAAGATCTTTTTCCAGAGATTGGGTTCAAGTTTACTAACTCCAGCTTTCCATCAAAATACTGCATTTGGAGCCCAGCAGGTAACCTTGGAAAATGCTTCTTAACAATTTTGGTTTAATTCTTTCTACATTAATCATGCTGTTATATGGTCCTAATTGTACCCTGCATAGTAATTTTGCTTGGGATTTAGCTGCAAACAACTTAATTGCAGCAAGGATAAACTGTGCTCCCCTGAAAAAATAGTAAGTTTGAATGACTGATGTAGATCTCTGTGCATTACAGGATATATAATCCAGGTGGGGATCAATACGAACAACTTGTAGTTATTAGTCAATGATATTGGCTATAGTTTCTTATTAAATCTCCCCCACCCCATTGGGTATTAATGCTATATTGGCCTCTTTCCATCTCTCTGAAATCTTTCCTCCCTGTGAAATTAATTGTATTTTGTAAAGATTGTAAAAGTTTATCCTCAAAACATTTATAATAAAAACCTGATAATCCATCTGGCATGTTTCCTTATAATATTTTTATAACTTCAGAAATTTCTCCTATTGCTATAGATCCTTTGTCTCAGTCAATGAAATAAATCCTTGGTAAATTTTGTTTCTTTAGATATTCATTTTATTTATTATTTATTTATTTTGTCGAGTACATATTAGATAATATATATAAGGATAAGCATGAATTGAATACATAAAATGAATACAATTAAAGGGAACATTAGGACAGGGACGGTAGGCACGCTGGTGCTCTTATGCACGCCCCTTACAGACCTCTTAGGAATGGGGTGAGGTCAACAGTAGACAGTCGTATTTTCTAAATCGAGTTTGGAGTGGTTCACTTTAAGTTTGTATCTATTGTGTGCTCATGTATTGTTGTGGTTGAAGCTGAAGTAGTTATTGACAGGTAGGACATTGTAGCATATGATTTTATGAACTATGCTTAGGTCATACCGAAGGGGGTGTAGTTCTAAATTTTCTAATCCCAGAATTTTCTCTAGAGAGATGTCACTTCCTTTATACAAATTAAACAATATTGCTGAAATTATTTTTGTATGGCTGCACTGTCAATTAATACAATATCTCCCTCTTGTAATTTCAATAGCATTGATAATCTGCAAATCTCTTTTCGTTAAAATAACAAAAAGTAGTGGCAAAGATCAAGTATTTTAAGGATACTTAAATACTTAGGACCGCCTACTACCACCAATAGCCTCCCACCGGCCAGTACGCTCTCATAGAGAGGGGCTCCTCCGGGTGCCGTCGGCCAAACAATGTCGACTGGCGGCCCCCAGGGGGAGAGCCTTCTCTGTGGGGGAACCTAGTATCTGGAACGAGCTCCCCCCAGAGATACGGAGGATCCCGGATCTGCGCACCTTCCGCCGCGCTCTAAAGACCTTTTTATTTCACCAGGCGGGCCTGGCCTAACTTTCTCTCTCTTTTTAAATAATTTTAATATTTTAATATGTTTAATATTTTTAATCCTCAAAGTTTAAATCTGTTTTAAATTGACTGGGGTTTTAATCTGTCTGGGCCAAACTATTTAATTCGATTTTATTTCTGCTTTTTAAATTTTGTATGTATATATTTTATTGTTGGCTGTTCACTGCCCTGAGTCCTTCGGGAGTAGGGCGGTATACAAATCAAATAAAAGTAAAGTAAGTAAAAGTAAAGTAAATACGTGACCTTCACTAGATGTCTTTTCAGAGTTTTCCCCCATAAGTTTGATTTGACATTCAAGAAACCATTAGAAGTACTTTCCAACCACATTTTATAAATCCTTAGATAGTTCCTGAAGCATCATTATTGTGCAACAGTCTTATTTATACTGAAGGATAAAATAACAATAATGGACTGGAGGGTGCCTATATTTTCATGAAAGGGGGAAAAAGTGCTCAGCAAAGTATTGATAGCAACAAATAATAATGTAGGAAAACCTTTCCCAGTGTTGAATGGGGAAAATGGGACTGTTATACAACATATTTTAGAAGTATAGATTGTGGAAGGCTGACACTGAGCAGTCATATTTAATGAAATTACCAACTAAAAGGAACCCAAACATTTCAGTTCTTTTCCCCATCTCCCACAATTTATTTGTTTCCACAAAGGGTGATACAAGAACTTGACCTCATTGGAAATCACAAAAACACAGAATTGTTGAATTATATTAGATGAAAATGGAATGTATACCTGGAGACACAGTGGAGGGAAGTCTTGTCAGCATCGTGGTTCCTCAGGGACGAAATAGTAGAGAGAATCAATCCCAAATTAAGAGACTGCAAAGCGCCCTCATGGTGCAGTGGTTAGAATACAACATTGCAGGCAAACTCTGCCCATGGCTTGGAGTTCAATTCTGATGGAGCTCAAGGTTAACTCAGCCTTCCAGCCTTTCGAGGTCAGAAAAATGAGAATCCAGATTGTTGGGGGCAATATGCTGACATTGTAAACCACCCAAAGAGTGTTGTAAATGGGGGAGGGGGAAGAGCTTCAGAGTTCTTGCACTCTGAAATCTCTCAGGGTACACCTATTTGATTAGAAAGTTATTTTTTATTTTATTATTCATAATTCTATACCGCCCACTCTCCGAGGACTCTGGGCGGTTTACACCAAAGACAGTATACTAAATAACATATTGCTCCCAACAATCTGGGTCCTCATTTTATCCTCCTTGGAAGGATGGAAGGCTGAGTCAACCTTGAGCTGGTGAGATTTGATCCGCTGATCTTCTGAACTAGTAGTCAGCTGAAGTAGCTGCAGTACTGCACCCTAATCACTGCGCCACCTCGCAGTGGCTTTAGTCTGGCAAGATTTTGTCCATTAGGTATAAGCAAATAAAGTATTAAACTTTATTGGATTTCACTATGTCATACCTTGGGTTTGGTGTGACAGGAAGGAGCCATTTAGGCCCCTGTGTTGAATTGCCAAATCAGTGCAGGGATTCTTTCAGACAACAATCCTTCTTCTGCTTAAACACATCCAATGAAGGGCAGCCTACCATCTCTAGGAAATTTGTTCTACCACTTGTTTTTATCATTAAAGAAGTTCTTCCTAACATTCAACAGAATTTGTCTTCCTGTATGAAATTAATCCCAAGATCTCTGGATAGTTACCAAGCTGTAATTTTAATGAGAGGTGAAAATGATGAATAAGGACAGGAGAACAATCAGACTAATTATAATTAATTTTAATCAAACTTAAATGCAAACGATGACAAATTTGATTTTTGTTGTGGCCTCTCCCACCGCTTCTTGGAATGCAGCCTTTGTTTGTATACCACATCACTCAAAGACCACATAGGGCCCTCAATCAAGAAAAAATTGCATGCCCCTCTTTTTGACAAAAGTGCCCAACTGAACAACCTGGACAACTTCACATTTTCAGTCTAGTATAAACAAGACATTTCATTAATTATTTGCACTGAAATCCCCATTAGAAATGAAAACTGGAATGAGTCATTCATTGTTCTTTTAAATATCTTGCTGCCTTTATCAGAAATTCTTTATGCGCTCACATTCTTCCTCCCATCTGACATAACGTGATCTTATCTGAAGCTTTTGTTGTTTTTGAATGTCTACAAAAAAAAAATTCTTGTCTGAGCATTCTTTTTCATAATATGAAGAGACTTTAAAATGGTGCTTCAACCAATACACCAAAACTAATTTTTAGAATATTTTAATTGATAGTTCCAAGAATAAGTCTAGCTAGTTAATAATAGCCATTTCCCTATAAACTGTTACAGAAAAAGTTTGTTTTAATAATTGTTTATTCTAATTATTTCCATGGAAATATATATATATATACATTACATACAGGTCAAGTTTAACTTGAAAATTTAAAAACTGAGGTCTGTTTTTAAGAAAAGAAACATTTCATCAATGACTAATAATGTCTGTAGAAAGAAATAAAAAGTTAAGGAAGTCATCACTTTTTCTTTTGCAACCACAGTATGTTGTGGTGCTTTGTTTTTATATCGCAAAAATAAATGAATACATTTGTTTACAAGGGTAACGTTGCATAATGACATAAGAGAAAGAGAACTAAACTTAAAGCCACTGTTCTTTGCATCCAATCTGAGATAATACAAAATAAATCCTGACTTCCTTCTGTGTGAAATCACTGTACTTAGTTGAAGAGAGCTATTATATTCCCATCATTCTTCTCTTTTCAGGACTACATATTCAGGATTTATCTTTTTTTCACAGGAGTTAATTTCCAGACAATCATCCTCATTGCTCTACTTTTAGCCTATTCAGTTGTTTGAATCTTTTGAAAATTATTGTCTCAACACAGTCTTTGCAATGGGGTCTAGCCAATGCACAATAGACAGGAAATAAATGTCCCTGCGATTTGGAAACTCTCTTGATGCAGTCTAAAATTGTATCTGCCTCATTTGTAGTCATATCATACTGCAGATCTGTATTCAGTCTGTGATCAGTTACAATTCTAATAGTATGCTTGCAAGAACAAAGATGAAAGACTGCAAGCGATTGAACTTAATTATTCTATCAATGTTAATTAATTACTTTCTAGATATTAATTACATGCATGTCATTTAAGAAAAAAAACATATCCAGTGTCACATTAGGCAAAATGCCCAGGTACTTATATAAATGAAATGCTATATTCTGGATGGGTAGTGGAAGGTGCAGTAGTTGAATTAAGTCCCAAAGGTGCTTTTTCAAGAGGCCATTGGGCTTTCTTGTTTTTCTTTGAAGCTTCTCATCCAAGAAGCTTCTTCTGCTGAAGAAGAGTTGAAGAGGCTTCTTAGATGAGGAGTGAAACATCTTCAAAGAAAAACAAAAAAGCCCAGTTGCTTCTTGAAAAATAACCTTTGGTACCATTTACCCCAGCTTTGATTGAAAGTTGATTCTTGTCTATCTTTAAGAATATATGTTAATCTATCACATTCTGCACACCACAAAATTTTGTTAATAATCATCTGATCCGATGGTACTTCTTTCCCTTTCCAAAGTTGCGCATATGGATAGAAGTAAAAATGTCATGAGATAGATATTAGGAAAGCACGTGGCATAGATATGTAAATAGCAAACTAAATATAAATAAGGTAATATTAGATATAAGAAGATATAAGAAGATTAACAACAAGCAAGATGCAATATGATAAACCTAATTGAATCTGTAGTATGATGATATGTAATATTATTTAGAAACTGTATACATATGGGGGTTGAATCAACCTCAGTTGTATGTATGTGATTTTGTCTTGTTATAGTCTTTTTTCTGTTTTCTGTTTTTAATTTATAATAAAAATTATTAAAAAAAAAGAAAGAAAAATAATCTTTGGGACAACCATGACCCAGATGACTGAGAATCTCCATAAACATTTAGTTAAATTAAGGTTCTGCCATGAATCTTCTATGTCTGCCCATATTCTACTTTTGAGTTAGAAATTGTAATAGTAAACAGATATTTTTAAATAAGATATTAAATAAGATATTTAAATTTTGTAGCTGGAGCAGTGGGGTTCTGCAATGAACCAGAACCAGAGGTGGTATTGACTTATCTTCGCTACCGGTTCGCAAATGTGAGCGCACGCTCACTAAGTAGTTTGTCTCTCTTGCTCTCTGTCATCCTCTTATTCTTGTCCTTCCCATCCTCCCAGGAAAAGCAAGACTTGCTGGCTGTCTCCTATGTGGGTGGGCCTGCCGATCCCCGATTTTGCCTTTTAGGGATTGTCCCTTCTTAATTAGCTCCCATATCTTTCCTTTGCTTCTCAGATGTTTGTACCTTTATACCCCCTTTCCATATTCTCTACTCTGTGATACAGCATAGACTCTTCTTTTATTATTTTATTTTGGGTTCTCCCCTCCCCCCCCCAGTTATTGTATTACTATTGCCGTGTTGCAGTGATAAAGAGTTAAAAGTTTTCTTTCATTCCTATGTTCCACTGTAGACCTATAAAAAAAACCTTTGTAGGATGGAAGAACTGATGATTTAGTTTCATAGCTGAAGCAAAGCAGCATCAACTGAAACTTTGGGGTTTTATTTACTTGAGGATTCTGAAAAAGGAAAAAAAAGGGGGGGAGGAAGGAAGGTTTCCAAAACTGGACAATGAGTAGAAAAATAAAAAAAGAACATGCTTCATCCAGCCTGCCAGAAACAAAAAGGATACATCCTGAGAGAGAATAACAGAATAAAAGAGTTGGAAGGCTGCTGCAAGAATAACCTACGCAAGAAATTGGAAACAAGAAAAAATACCAAGTGAAACAGAAGTAATAGAGAAAATTTTAGAATGCGCTGAAATGGATAGGTTAACCAAAGAATTAGAAGAAAAAGAAGAATCAGACTATTATAAAATATGGAATAATTGGTATAATTGGTTAAAAATTAGAAATATACAAAAAATATAGGGGATATATTACTGATTGATACATATATATGTAATAAAAATATTATTAGATTACAGAAAGGTGAAGGAATATATTATAAGTAGAATTGTAGAATGTCACTCTGAAAAAATGCTTAAGAAGAAATTATATTCTTTTTGTGTATATGTTGTATAAATGTTAGTTGTGTATATGTTACGTATGTCTTTTTTAATATTTATATTCAATAAAAACTATTTAAAAAAAAAAGAGTTGGAAGGGACAACCTTCCAACTGAGCCGTGGTGGCACAGTGGTTAGAATGTAGTAATGCAGGCTAATTCACTGCTCACTCCAGGAGTTTGTTTCTGAATGGCTCAAGGTTGACTCAGTCTTCCATTCTTCTGAGGTTGGTAAAATGAAGAGCCTGATTGTTGGGGCAATATGCTGACTCGGTAAACCAGTTGAAGCGGGTTGATAAGCACAATGAAGCGATATATAAGTCTAAGGGCTATTGCTATTTCTTGGAGGTCTTCTAGTCCAATCCCCTACTCAAGCAGGAGACCCTATGCCATTTAAGACAAATGACTGTCCAATCTCTTCTTAAAAACCTGTAGTGATGGAGCACCCACAACATCTAAAGGTAAGTTGTTCCAATGATTGATTGTTCTAACTGCCAGGAAATTTCTCCTTATTTCTAAGTTGGTTCTCTCCTTAATTAGTTTCCATCCATTGCTTCTTGTTCTGTCTTCAGGTGCTTTGGAGAATAGGTTGACCTCTTCTTCTTTGTGACAGTCCCTTAAGATATTGGAACACTGCTATCATGTCACCCTTAATCCTTCTTTTCCTTAGTCTAGGCATACCCAGTTCCTGCAACTGTTCTTCATGCAAGACGTTTCTAGAAGGGATAGGAAATTTGCTGGTGAGCAAGGAAGGTTCATCAACTTAATGGGCCATCGTTGGATCCACTGCAAAGTAATTAAAAAATGACAGATGCCAACAAGCAGAGAACATAGCAGTTCAGTAGTTCAAGATGAAATAGTAGCCCAGGGCAGTGACCAGGCCATGGAGGAAAAATTTCATTGTATATATGATGTACAATGACAATAAAGACTAAACTATACTAAGAGATGATGCTGGGCATTGTAGCCATTTGAAACTGGGGCTCCTTTTAGAATGGAGTGAAGCACCGAAGACCATCTGTTCTGAAAAGCTTAAGATGGTTTAGCTTAGAAAACAGCAGTTTTGAACTGAAGTTGGCACTGGATGCATTTGCACTAGGTTGGGAAAGGGAGGAAAGGACATCATCTGTTCATGCCTGAAGAAGCAATGGGTGGCCCATATTAGCAATGGAGCAAGCAGAAAGTCTGGATCTGCCCTTAATCTTCAGCGACCCAAATTTGTTATACATAAAGAGACCTGTTATACACACTAGGAGCATTACTGTGTTGGTAATAGAGTAATAACTTTTGGCCCATGTTGTTTTTAAAGAGCTGTGGCTGTTCTACAAAGTTTTGGTCAGCAGTCTTGTCAGTTTGACTGTAAAGAATAATTGTGTTTTGACCTGCGTGTGTTGTAATTCTTTCCACTGTGACATAACAGGATGCTTTTTATTATCAGTACCTGCTGAATAGTGGGCAGGTTTATCACAGATGGGGAAAAAAAGATTAAATCTTCATTCCCAGCAAACTTTGATCCTAATCTTAACTGAATACATCTTCTTTAATTAATTGAAGCTAGAATATATTGAACTGCATGAGTTACTGTTTGATTCTATACAATAGAACATTCACATTCTATGAACATCTCAAATATCTTCTGCAGTTTATCCCCATACTAGCCTAATCTCTGTCTTCTGCAAAAAAAAAACACAACAACAACAACACCCTGGCTGGGCTGTTGAATGTCCAAACAGGTGGCTCCTTACGATATGGAACATTTCATTTTATAATGTTAATTAGTTTGCTTTCATTTGACGCTAGTAAGTTTATAGCAAGGATATTTTTTGAGGAAATATATTTTTCTTAATAAGCCATAGTGTAAAAAAAAAACCTGTGGAAGAATAGATATCAAAACTGCTTTTCTTTCTGAGATGGGAACTTCATTCCTAAAATAGAATTTCATTTAAGGAAAGGTTTTCCACCAACTTTAAACTCGAAAGAAAATAAAAAACCTCGTTCTTTATAGCCACGTTGTCTGCATGAATGGTTTCTTTTATATTATGTGTGTCGAGCTGATGGAATAGAAGTAGGGAAATTCAGATTGTAGTCCTCAGTCTTCCCTTAGGCACAGATGCTGGCTGGATGATTTTGGATCAGTCATTTTGTTTTGGCTTTGACTGCAACTACAAAACCATTTATCTACCTAATCACACCAGGCCAATACTGTATTGCTTTCAACGTTAACTCCAAAAAAAGAGAGAGGGGGAGAAAGAAAGAGAGAGAGAACTGGCATAGGATCAAATTATTTGATGGCTTACCTACCTTCCATGGAGAGCCAGTTGATATAGTGGTTAAAACACAAGATTAGAAACTGAGAGACTGTAAATTCTAGTCCCACTTTAGGCCTAAACCAGTTGTGTTACTATGGGCCTGTCCCTCTCTTAGTCCATGGAAGAAAACAATGGCAAGTCATTTCTGCAAAACGTATCATAAACCATAACCCTATAAAAGAACTAGCTTGGTGTAGTGATGCTGGCCTAGAAACAAGGAGATAATGAATTCTAGTCCTTCTTTAAGGACTAGAAAGGTAAAAAGTGACAGTTTGGAGAAGAGCAAGTCACATTCCATTTTCTCACCACCACCACCCAACCACCAAATATGTACAACATGAAAATGATACAAAAGTACTGTATTTCAGAACTTAGGCTACTCGTTAAAATAGCCATGTCTTTTTCCATTGGAAATCTCAGAATAGGTGTGGCTGCTTTAATGGACAACGTAGAAATGCTCAAGTTCCAAAGCACTTCTTCCAAATCATTTTCAAAATACACATAGCCCTAATGTCTGATGGCACAGGAGAATACTGGTAATGCTCCATAACACCACTGGCCTTTTCCTCATGAACTAGATACGTAGGAAAGGGAGGGGAAAGAAGAAAAATAAAAAGAATAGGCTAGCAAATGAAAGAATGCTGATGGCATAGCTAACACACATAGCATACTTTTGTTCCTCTTCTGTCTCACCTGAATACACTTGTAAATGGATCATAAGCTTCCTAACAGACAAGAAGCAGCAGGTGAAGCAGAATCACATCAGATACCTGTACAATTAGCACAGGGCCCCCCCAAGGCTGTTGCTCTCTCCACTCCTCTTCTCTCTGTATACCAATGACTGCATCTCAAACAATCCATCTGTTAAACTACTGAAGTTCGCAGATGATACAACAGTGATCGGTCTCATTCGAGACAATAATGAATCTGCATACAGACGAGAACTAGCCTCATGGTGCGACCAGAACAATCTGGAACTGAAATGGTGGTGGACTTTAGGAGAAACTCTCCCATTCTACTACCTCGTACAATACTAGACAACACAGTATCAACAGTAGAGAACTTCAAATTTCTAGGTTCTACCATATCTCAAGACCTAAAATGGACACCTAACATCAAAAACGTCATCAAAAAAGCACAACAAAGAATGTTTTTTCTGCACCAACTCAGAAAGCTCAAACTGCCCAAGGAGCTGCTGATACAGTTCTACAGAGGAATTATTGAGTCTATCATCTGCACCTCTATAACTGTCTGGTTTGATTTTGCAACCCAACAAGACAGACACAGACTTCAGAGGATAATTAGAACTGCAGAAAAAACAATTGCTACCAACCTGCCTTCCATTGAGGACCTGTATACTGCACAAGTCAAAAAGAGAGCTGTGAAAATATTTACAGACCCCTCACATCCTGGACATAAACTGTCTCAACTCCTACCCTCAAAATGACGCTGTAGAGCACTGCACACCAGAACAACTAGACACAAGAACAGTTTTTCCTGAATGCCATCACTCTGCTAAACAAATAATTCCCTCAACACTGTCAAACTGGTTACTAAGTCTGCATTACTATTAATCTTCTCATCGTTCCTATCACCCATCTCCTCCCACTTATGACTGTATGACTGTAAACCTTGTTGCTGGTATCAAGATTTATATTGACTGTTTCCTAATATGATTTGATTGCTTATTTGTTCCCTATGGCTATCATTAAGTGTTGTATCTTATGATTCTTGACAAATGTATCTTTTCTTTTATGTACACCGAGAGCATATGCACCAAGACAAATTCCTTGTGTGTCCAATCACATTTGGCCGATAAAGAATTCTATTCTATTCTATTCTATTCTATTCTATTCTATTCTATTCTATTCTATTCTATTCTATTCTATTCATTCCTAAATAGACCTTCTTTAGAATATCTTACACCAAATGAGTTTGAACATCTTATTAAATGCCTGGCTGGAGAGGGATTTAAATGGGTAAAACCTGAATTCTTGATGAATTTGGGCTATAAGAGCTTGTATTTGACTTGTGATTGCTTTCCTCCCTAACTGGATTTCATAATGATCATGATATTAAGAAATAGGATGGGGCTGCCCAAAGATCAGTCTTTTAGACCAACTCATAATATATTTAGAAAACTATGCCTCCTAGGCATTTGATTGTATTCATTTTTAAATGACATGAAATTCATTAGGGATCCCTAGAAAGAGAATCCTTTCTGCACAAGAGATAAAGACACTATTAGGTTTCTCAGGTGGAAAAAGTGTTTTAATTGGAGAGGGAAACTGTTGCTTCATCAGAATAAGCCAAGTAGTAATACTGAGGGAAAACAATAGTATATTCATGAGAAACTACCGTATCTACAAAATCATATATTTATTATAACCTATTTTCCTTTTTCCTGAATGGGCTATGGTAGAATTCTTACCCTGCTTCCCCAATATATCTGAAAAATAAATTCAGCTTCTGATTGTTTTATTAATAATTTAATGCATTTTCATTTCAGGATATTAACCTTGCCCATTGCTTGCTGTCATATTGGGCTATTGATTGATTATCCATAACTTTGTTTTAAAGTTATGGATGATAAATAGTTGCTGAGATTTGATTGTGTTGAAGTCATCTATGAGTCATCACTTTTCATCTTTGAAGAACAGTATCCCATTACTAACCCTTTAACTATTCCTTGTTTATAGCACAAAACAATTATACAAAATAACAACAATCCTGAATTAGAACAAACGGTATGCTTCAGATCTGACTCTTCCACCCACAGAGTATTTTTTTTTTTTAATTTGATTTATATGCCGCCCTTCTCCGGAGACTCAGGGCGGCTTACAATGCGTTAAGCAATAGCCTTCATTCTTTTGTATATTTTATACAAAGTCAGCTTATTGCCCCCACAAATTGGGTCCTCATTTCACCTACCTTAGAAAGGATGGAAGGCTGAATCAACCTTGAGCCTTGGAGAGATTCGAACCAGCAGAAATTGCAGGCAGCTGTGTTAATAACAGGGTGCACTAAACCCCTGTACTATCAAGGCTCTATTTGAATTGTGAATAGAAAAATACCATTTCCAAGAAGGAATTTGGAAAATACAATTTTGTTTCCTGACTCTGAAAGCAGAGTGGGAAGTGCGAGAAAGAATATGAATGAAGGAATTACTTATTTTACATATATTTGACATTCAATCATCAGAAAATCTTTAGTGTAAATGTAAGATGAAAACATCTTATATAATGAACGTACATCTATGGTCTCTGGATGCAGGGGAACAACTGTATGTCAAGGTTTAGCTATTTTTATGGCAGTGTACACAATCCTGTTGCTTGCTTTTTTAATTGTAAACCTGTTTCATTTTAACTTGATTGCTAATACCAGGACAGTAGTTTTTTGGCAGCCTGGGATATTTAGAACCTAAAGTACAATAAGCAAACTCTCACAGATATTGATGATCCTGCTTTTGAAGTTCAGAAATTGTGCGTTTGAGTTGCTCCTGAGACCTAGCAGATTTGTGAGGTTAATATATTACTTTGGAACAGATCGCACAATCGCTGCAGTCGGTTTTCCTTGCAGAACACATGTTTGAATGCCACCAAATATTGCCCAATTGCCTCCATTCCTAACTGGATGATATTTCAATTAAAAAACAAACAAACCCCTATAACCTCCATAACCTTAGTTAATTAAGGGTTATGTAGTTGTCAAATAACATCATAATCCATCAGTTGTGATTGGTTAATAACTCCATGAAGGAAAATGATACAATGTCAAGTCTCTTTCTTAATGGGGGGCGGGGGGGGCTTTCCAAATAGTCTTTAATTCCAAGTTTCAGCAACAAGCTGTATTTTTGTCTGTGTAAACATGATAGGCTAATGCAATTTTTTAAAAAGTTATTGCTATTTTTATCTCTGTGTAAGTTAAAAATGATTTGCCTAATACTGTCTGAACAAATTATTGTTTGAAAAAAGGGCTGTCACAATACATCGATTTTCTGTCTTCTTGTACCTCCTTGCTGGCCTGATAAGAACAATGCATGCATATTTCTCTCTCTCTATGTCTCTCTCTCTCTCCGTTCCCCCCTCTCTTTCTCCTTCTTTTTCTCTACTACTACTGCTTAGAGATGTCCTTTGAGAGTTTCCTACTGCTTGCATTACAGGAATTTTGGTCCCGTTTATCTAGACTAAAATCAGATTCTTACATATCTAAGAGCTTTCCTGTATATAAAAGTATTTATTATCTTCTGAATAGGGGAAAAAAACACCTATTTTTTTTCTTGGTCACCAGGAAGATAATTTTTTCATCTGTTTTCTTGTTAAAGAAACAATCATTGGGAATATATAGTTCTCACCTTTCTAGTGTTTATATAAGAGATAAAAAATAGACAGCATATATCACCAAATACAAATACTACTTAACAAGAAAGGTTTTTTTTCCTTAATGGCAAAATACCTAAGTCAATTTTCAGAGGATATACTCTGAAGAAAAGGACTCCAAATACATTAAGCAGGTATCATACAGATAGTCTTTGACTTATGACCACAATTGAGCCCAAAATTTCTCTTGCTGAGCAAGATAGCTGTTAATTGAGTTTTGCCCCGTTTTACGACCTTTCTTGCCACAGTTGTTAAGTGAATCACTGCAGTTGTTAAGTTAGGACCAGGATTGTTAAGTGAATCTGGTTTCTCCATTGACTTTCTCTGTCAGAAGGTTGCAAAAGGTAATCACATGACGCCGAGACATTGCAATCTTTATAAATACATTTCAATTGTCAAGCATCCTAATTTTGATTGCGTGACCACAAGGATGCTGCAATGGTGATAAGTGTGAAAACAGTCATGAGTCCCTTTTTTCAGGGCCTTTACTAACTTTGAATGGTCAATAAACTAACAATTGTAAGATGAGGACAGTCAAAGAATTACAGGATTCCTATGACAGCAGAAAAATGGTCACTCAGTAGCAAACTTGATTTGCTCAGTCTTTCCACTAGATCTTAAATACAGCAAGGTTTCCAGCGAGACACTGTCAGAAGAAAAAGAAAAACCTGATGCATCAAATCAGTTCCCTGCCTTCTTCAGTGCACCATTATTCTAGAGCTGGGGTGTCAAACTTGATTTCATTGAGGCAGGGGTGAAATGTAAAATTTGTTACTACTGGTTCTGTGGGCGTGGCTTGGTGGTGGGGGGTAATGTGACTTGGTGGGCGTGGCCAACTTTTTTTTTTTTTAACTTTTCAAAGCATTTTTTCTAATGGTATTTAAAAAATACCTCTCTGATGATCCCAGCTGAGTTGCCTGATCAGCAGAGAGGTATTTTTTAAAAAATACCTCTCTGCCAATCAGGCAACTCAGCTGGGATCGTCAGAGACTTTTCAAAGCATTTTTTTACCACCTCTTCGACCAAGAGGTTGCAGAAAAAAATGCTTTGAAAAGCCTCTGATGATGCCAGCTGAGCCGCACGATCATCAGAGGCTTTTTTTTTTACTTTTAAAAGCATTTTTTCATCGGAAGAGGTTGTAGAAAAAATGCTTTTAAAAGTAAAAAAAAAAAGCCTCTGATGATCGTGCGGCTCAGCTGGGCGGGGGGGGTGCAGGGATTTTTGCTACAGGTTCTCCGAACCACCCGCCGCCATCGCTACCGGATTGGGCGATCCGGTCCAAACCAGGAGCATTTCACCCCTGCATTGAGGGCCACATCACGGTTGTGTTTGCCCTGGGGTGGGCATCACTGGGTTGGCATGACCAGCTTGACATTACTCATATTGGGGGCACTTGTGGTGACCAAGTGCTAAGGCAGGGCTTCCCTCAGACTCTCCCTCACTCTCATTATAATCTCCTTCCTTCCTTCCTTCCTTCCTTCCTTCCTTCCTTCCTTCCTTCCTTCCTTCCTTTTCTTCTTTTTCCTTCCCTCTTCATTCTCCTTTCTTCTTCATTCCCCTCTTTCCTTATTTTTCTTTCCTTGCTCTATTCCCATCTTCCTTTTTTTTCCTTTTTATTTCCTCTTTCCCTTTCTCCTTTCCTGTCCCTTCTTGCATGCTCAAATGCAAAAGGGGAAACATTTCTCCTTTTGTTTTGTTTTTAGTTTATTTTGCTAGCCCTCTGCCAGTGACAACGGAGCATCCCCCGCCCCCCCCGAGTTCTATTTTCACTGGCAGAGGAGGTTGCCATGGCCAAAAACAGGCCCGGGGGACACATGCGGCTCCCCGAGCTCCATTTTCACTGGCAGAAGGCTGCAGGAGGCTGTCATGGCCCAAAACAGAACCCGGGGGCCCTCCCGAGTTATGTTTTCAGTGGCAGAGGCACCGTGGGCTGGTCCCTTGCTGTTTCCAGGGTGGCCCCACAGGCCAGATCTAAGCACTCCATGGGCCAGATCTGGCCTGGGGGCCTTGAGTTTGACACCACTGCTCTAGAGCAAATATTCCAGGTAGTCCTCTTTTACTTGTGCTTCTTTCTACTGCTATGAAGAGACATAGCATCATAGCTCAGCCTTCATGGTGTGTTTAAATGGGTATATTGGAGGGGGGGAGAGAGAGAGGGGAAAGTAGAGAGCATATTGATGCAAATTGTCTACCTAAACCAAATGAAGCTGGTTTAATCAATCTGTTTCATCCTCCTACTCCGTTTTGACCACAGCTTGTTGTTTTGTATAGGCAGTGGCTAACAGAACCTCTAATCAGTGGATTAGGGCCAGAAAAGTAAGCACACACACACCCTTTTTTTTTTTTTTTTTTTGCCTTTCTTTGAACATTTTTTTTGAAACCTGGAGAAGAAAAATTAATAATAATAAAGCCAGCTTTATTATTACAGTTCTTTCTGTCAGGTGAGCTAATGAGAAAATCCAACAAAATTCTAGTCAATTTCACCCAGTTAAAACAAAAGGAAAGGTTCATTGTTTCAGCATTACACTACTGAATGTATAACAACAGCAACAATTATCTCAGTACAGACTAGCTAATCAGAATAGAGGCATTTGTGGATGTGTTATAAAGTCCATAGCAAGTGGACCTAATGAAAAAAGCAAAATGCCAAGTTATAATAAATTTTAATTCTGATCATCGTTATATTATATTAGTTGGCTTTAATGGTAATTGTTTTTATTTTATACTTGTTTGTAGATGATTTTTTAAAATGCCATCCAGAATGACATTCTCTGAGGTGAGCAGGCATATAAAAGCAATGAATAAATCATTTTGGGAAATTATACTTTGTTCCTCAAGTTTCTAGAAACTTGATGAATCCTTCAAACCATATTTTTCTTCTTCCCCAAAATAATCTTCTACTTTTCTTATCTTGGGAAAGTCAGCAGAGATGGCCAGATTGAAAGAGTAGATTTTTATTCCCATTTTGATTGGTTCCGGATCAAAAGTACCTATGTGATTCTCAAAATGGGGCCATTTGTTAAAAGCTTTTAAATCTGACAAACAGATTTGGATTCAGACTAAAGGTTTTCATCCTCAGCAAGTTTAAGGTTTTTTTAAAAAAAAATTATTTATTTATTTATTTATTTATTTTAAAAAATTGGCCAGCTATTTGAGCTCAGTATAACTCTGGGCGGCTTACAATCATAAATTCCTCAGCATGCTCTGTCAGCAAAAATGGCAGAGGGCTGCAGGAGGCTGTCCAGGCCAAAAATGGGGGCCGGGGGTCTGAGAGTGCCCTCCCTAGCTCCATTTTTGCTGCAGGAGGCTGTCCAAGCTGAAAATAGGGCCTGGAGGGGCACATGCTCCATTTTTGTTGGCAGAGGGCTAGCAAAACAAACTAAAAGCAAAACAAAACAAAAGGAGAAATGTTTCCCCTTTTGCATTTGAGCATCCAAGAAGGGATAGGAAAGGAGAAAGGGAAAGAGGAAAGACAAAGAAAAATTTGGGGGAGACTTAATGCGACCACATGTTTACTGGACCCGTGTCCCTCCTGGTTAGTACTGGCTTCCCGGGAGGTCACACGAGGCTGGCTCCAGGGAATTATCAACGCTTCGTTGAGTGAGGGTTACTTCCCCGCTACCTTGAAAGAGGCGGTGGTGAGGCCTCTCCTCAAGAAGCCCTCCCTGGACCCAGCAGTATTGGCTAACTATCGTCCTGTCTCCAACCTTCGCTTCGTGGCGAAGGTTGTTGACAGTGTGGTTGCACGACAGTTCCCACAATTCCTGGAGGAAACGTCCTATCTGGATCCGTTCCAGTCGGGTTTCAGACCTGGGCACAGCACAGAAACGGCATTGGTCGCGTTGGTTGATGATCTCTGGAGGGCTCAGGACAGGGGTTGCTCCTCTGTTCTGGTCCTATTAGATCTCTCAGCAGCTTTTGATACCATCGACCATGGTATCATGCTGCACCGGTTGGAAGAGTTGGGGATGGGGGGCACCGTGTTATGGTGGTTCTCCTCCTTTCTCTCTGACCGGTCGCAGTTTGTGTTGACAGGGGGGCAGAGGTCGACCTCGAGGCCTCTCATTTGTGGAATGCTGCAAGGGTCGGTCCTCTCGCCCCTTCTGTTCAACATTTATGTGAAGCCGCTGGGCGAGATCATCCATGGCTTTGGGGTGAGATACCACCAGTACGCTGATGACACCCAGCTGTACATCTCCACCCCAGGCCACCCCAGCAATGCCCTTGAAGTGATGGCCCAGTGCCTGGAGCCTGTACGGATCTGGATGGGGAGGAACAAGCTCAGGCTCAACCCTTCCAAGACTGAGTGGCTGTGGTTTCCGGCATCCCGATATAGTCAGCTGACTCCATCGCTGACTATCGGGGACGAGTCTTTGGCCCCCGTTGAGAGGGCGCGCAATCTGGGTGTCCTCCTTGATACGCAGCTGTCTTTGGAAGAATATCTGACAGCTGTTGCCAGGGGGACCTTTTGTCAGGTTCGCCTGATCCGCCAGTTGCGCCCGTTTCTTGATCGGGATTCCGTGTGCACAGTCACTCATGCCTTTGTCACCTCTCACCTGTACTACTGCAACACTCTCTACATGGAGCTCCCCTTGAGGAGCACCCGGAGGCTCCAACTGGTCCAGAATACGGCCGCACAGGTAATTATGGGAGCTGCATGGCGCTCCCGCATAACACCGCTCCTGCGCGAGCTGCACTGGCTCCCAGTGGTCTTCCGGGTGCGCTTCAAGGTGTTGGTTACCACCTTTAAAGCACTCCATGGCATAGGACCTAGTTATCTTCGAGACCGCCTTCTGCCACCGACGACCTCCCATCGTCCCGTGCGCTCCCACAGAGAGGGCCTCCTCGGGGTGCCATCAGCCAAGCAATGCAAGCTGGTGACCCCCAGGGGGAGGGCCTTCTCTGTGGGGGCTCCCACCCTCTGGAATCAGCTGCCTCCAGAGATAAGGAGAATCCAAGACCTCCGTGCCTTCCGCCGTGCCCTTAAAACCTACCTTTTCCAACAAGCCGGGCTGACCTAACAAATTTTTTAAATGATTTTAAATTTGTTTGTCTTTTTAAATTTTGGGCCAAATTGAGATATTTCCTTTTAATCTGTTCTTAATGTATTTATTATGTGTTTTTATTTGGCTGTACACCGCCCTGAGTCCCTAGGGAGAAGGGCAGTATATAAATTTGAAGTAAAATAAAAAGAAAAAAACAAAAAGAAGGGAAGATGGGAAGAGAGCAAGGAAAGAAAAAAGAAGGAAAGAGGGGAAGTAAGAAGAAAGCAGAAGGAAAGGGAGGGAGGGAGGGAGGGAGGGAGGGATGAAGGAAGGAAGGAAGGAAGGAAGGAAGGAAGGAAGGAAGGAAGGAAGGAAGGAAGGAAGGAAGGAAGGAAGGAAAGTCTTGCCTTAGCACTTGGCCACCAGCAGACGGCAAGGCTCCCCTGGAGGACACGGGTTTGGTGCTCTCCCTGGTCTCACCTTTCTCTACTGGAGACAATGGATCGCCCCAGCCCTGCCCAGGCCATCACAGGTGCCCCCGACACAAACTGGCCACACCCCCTCGCCACGCCCCATGCCCTTCCCCCCCATGAGGTCAAACACAACCCTGATACATCCCTCAATGAAACTGAGTTTGACACTCCTGTTTTACAATAACTGTAAGAATCTAGCCAGTTATCAAAATACTTTCTGTATTGCCAACGAAATTAGTACTCTGTAAAGTCGGTCTGGCCAAGCATCTGAACCATAGTCAAAAACTCCCTGTATATAGATAAGATACTCTTCTAAACTAATAGTATACAATGGAGAAATCTTATTTCATTCAAGCTAAATTCCTGGTGAATAATACCATATCAGCTCTGCATTTCCCAATCAATTCACAAATGTGTTCATTCACATACACAGATGTAATGGGGGGGGGTTATAGTAGTGTTATATTACATTACAGCAAAAGGATTACAATGTAATTCATGGGATATACTTATGACAAGTACATGAATAAATTGTTGCCTTGCTATTGTAGATTAGAGGTTGGCAGGCTACATATAACTAGGTAATTTAGAAGCAACCTCTTGATGATGGGAATTAAGACAGAGGATAGTTTTAGTCAGTGTGTTTCTTGAAAAGAATTACAAATGATTGTAATTTGCACTGAAAGGGAGAATGAAAATGAGTGAGCTTTTAATATTATAACAGTGAATTTTTACTATATTTAAGCTGTCCTTCCATTTACATTCAGTATCATCATTTATCCTTATAATGGTTATTAATCTACACAAATCACATTGTGAAGTAAATATAACTATAGTTCTATAGGCTACACTGATAAGATTAATAATAAAAAAATAAAGCCTACATATAAAGATTTTAATTAAAAAAATAAGAATAGAAAACATTAAGAGTGATGTGTTAGAATAATGTAAGAATAAACTAAAAAAAAGTGAAACTTAAAATTAAAATAGATGCCACTAAATAAAGCAGTGAATTCAACTAAAGGAATTTATGAATTCTAAACCATTTGTGAATAAGCCTCTGACAAATCATGCAAGAATATAATGTAATAAATAACAGGATAAATAAGAAACAAAGCACAGATTCCATCTAAAATCTAGTAACCGAATCAAATCACACTTCATGCTGAGAATAAATCATATCTGTTTAACCATGCTTATTAGATTCAGCTATTCTTAATTACATATGCCTTCTTTTATTTTCAATATAGCAATTTCCACAATAGCTTTTCTTGATATGGACCCTAGACACAATATTTGGTTGCTGTTGCCCCATCAGAAGTGATTCATTGTAAATATATAAAGTTTTCCAGGTTCTGGAAGTGGAAAATAGGACATTGTTTCTTATTTTTGAATGTTTATTTCTATATTTCTGTAATCTATTATTTTAAATTTAATTCTGTATTCCTATCCCCTCTTGTATTTTATTTTGTCTATGTTTTCTTTAGTTTTGTATTTACTATATATGGTGTCTCAAAGTTATGGTATCTCTTGACAGTTTCTTTGGCTCTTGTTACCAATGAGAGTCTACAGTATTAATTCCTACAGCCTTCAGGCTTCTCCCTTTTCACTTTTTTAAGGCAGCAAAATATTGGATCATTTCCCAAAGGTGCTTTTCCAAAAGGCAACTGGACTTTTTTTTTTCTTTTTTTTCTTTGAAAATGTTTCACTTCTCATCCAAGAAGCTTCTTCAGTTCTGAAAAGCACTTTTGGGGCAACCATGATCTGGATGATTGACAATCTCCATAGACATTAGATTGTTTCTAATCTCCAGCTTTCACAGTTTCATCATCCTGGAGATGGCTCACAGGCTTTTGTTATTATGCTGCCAGATATTACCTCCCATTCCCAACCAATTTCCACTGATAATCTACATATTGTGTCCTTTTTAGGACTCTATAGGGAGGTTTCCATTTGGTTTGCAATTTACACTCTATGTTTGACAAAAGAAATAGAATCTAAGCTTCCTCTTTTAGATTCCGTAATGTTTTCTTTTTCCTGGATTCTGGCAAATGTCTTCCATTTTGTCCTTTTAAATCCATAAAGTAAACTCTTGCATATAGTGCAGGGGTGAAATGCTCCTGGATCGCCCTGGAGCCCGTTCAATGATCCGGTAGCGATGGTGGAGCAAAGCTCCGCCCACCCGCCTGGGTATCATTACCATTAGAAGGTTTTGTGCATGCACAGAAGGTCTGTACGCGTGAGTGAAGCAAGCAAGCATGCCTGGTGCATGCACTTCCAAACTGATAAGGAAGGTAAGTAGATTTCACCCCTGATACAGTGAGTATTTCCATCTCTTGAATGCAACCAGGCTTTCCAAGCTGCAGCTCACTACAGCCAGGTCTTAAAACCACTGACCAGTTGGTTGCTCCACAGGCTTTCTGATGCTTGTTTTGTTTGCTTTCCAGAAGGACAGCGTTTCCATTGTCTTGGTAGTGCTTCTAGGGCTTCTGCCAGTTTTGGTTAACTATGTGTTGCATCTTGAATCCTACAGTGTTAGAGACATCCTCATCCTTCTGAGTCCAGAGCTCCCTGGAAATTTGAACAGCTCCCACCCAACTGGGATTTTATTTTATTTTTTTTAAAGAGCTCTAAAGACTGACTCTTCATCCAGTCTTTGGAGATGACAATTGATGGCCCTTCCTTCCTTCCTGTTTTCCTCTGCCATTGTTGTGCCTTGTCTTATTTTGCTTTCAGATTTTCTGTATTGTGACTTTTTTTAATGTTTTAATTATTGTAAGCTGCTGGGGGTCGGGCAGCATATAAATTTATTATTGTTGTTGTTATTATAATCTTTAATTCAATTCATAGTCTGGGATTGGGAAAAATGTAACAGTTTGAATCCTAACCAACGACCTAAGAGCTATTAAGGTAACATCCATATTTATAGGCAATTTCAAATAAGGTGTTTTTTTATAAAGTCAGAATATTCAGATCTAATAAGAATTTCCAAGTATCTAGCCCAGTGTTGGCGAACCTTTTCAGCACCGAGTGCCCAAATGGGAGAGCAAGCATGTGCGCATGGAGGCGCCAGAAACTGGAACAGCAGCTCACTGGCATGTGCCGGTCACCTGGTGTTCCGGTTTCTGGCATATATCCTTGTGCGAAGACCAGCTGGCTGATGCGCACATGTGCATACCGTAACCCAGAAGAGCAATGGGTGACAGCTGGTGTGCCTGGAGAGATGGCTTTGTGTGTCACTTCCGGCACGCATACCATAGGTTCACCATCATGGATCTAGCCAATCCTTCCGGTATTACTCCAAGAGCTCATATTACTATTGGTACAACCATTGATTTCTTCTTCCACAATCACTCACCTTCAATTTGCAGATTGCAGTATTTCATTATTTTTTTCTAGTTGACCAAGACTTTGGGTCTAGTTGACCCAAAGTTGTTGGGTCAACAACTTTGTTATTGTTACAGTCAGCCAGAAGTTTAGGCTGGACTTGATGTTTTTGCCTACCTATTGAGACATTCCAAGGATATGGGGTAGGCAGATGTTGTTTAATAATATCATTGTTATCAGAGGTAGGTTTCACATATTCTTACCACTGGTTCGCCCCGCACGCACCTTCCACACATTCGCCAGGTGTCGAAAATGTGGCTAAATAGGGCTGTATTATGCCGGGGCGAGTGGGCAGGCTTACCTGCAGTCGCTGCTATGGGTTCGCCCAAACCGCTCCGAACCGGCTGAATATCACCACTGATTGTTATGGTTGGTTGCATAGTCAGCCAGATGTTTAGATTAGATTGGGCATTTTTCTTCACCTATTGAAGGACCTGGGATAGGGAGATGTTGTTGTTCAATAATATTAAAGATATAGTAGGATGTAAATTGTTCCAAGTAAAGCTACTTTTGCAATTGACTGATGATGACTTTGATGATGGTGTTCATGTGATGCTCCAGTTGTTTTGGGATTGCACCCAAGGCGCCTATTACTATCATCATTATCATTATTATTGTTACCATTATTTATTCATTTTATTCATTTGTGTTCTGCCTTTATTATCCCAACAACTTTGTCACCACCCCTGCATATATACTATATATCAATTTTGGAAGCCATTTTTTTTCTTTTAGCTTCCTGACTACCACATATTCTAGCCTGGGAAATTGGGAGGGCTTTTTTTTGTTGGAGTGGTGGAAGAATAGCCAAAACAACATTCCTTGCTCTGGGAGTCAAGGACATTTGCCTGCACCTGGATGGGAGTGACTGGGGGTTGTTTCCAGTTGAACCTGAAGGATGGATTGGACCAGAGTTGGGTTTCAGCAGGTTCTGACCAGTGCTGGAGAACTGGTAGCGGAAATTTTGAGTAGTTTGGCAAACCGGTAGTAAAAATTCTGACTGGCCCCGCCCTCATCTAGTCTCTGCCTCCCAAGTCCCAGCTGATCAGGAGGAAATAGAGATTTTGCAGTAACCTTCCCCTGGATTGGGGAGGGAATGGAGATTTTACAGTATCCTTCCCCTGCCATGCCCACCAAGCCATGCCCACCAAGCCATGCCCACCAAGCCATGCCATGTCCACCAAGCCACATCCACAGAACCATTGGTAAAAATTTTTGAAACCCACAACTGGATTGGACCATGTGATGAACTTGTGGGTGTGGAGCAGGGTTGATGGGAAAACCTGGAAGCTTTCAGATTTGGGTTTTCCCAGATGTGCCAACATGACATCTCTAATAAAGTGGAACTTTGAGGAAGATCTTGCCTCAGAATTTTATTTCATGAGGGTGTTTCTTGGAACCCTGATACTATACTTGAGGTATGTTTTATGGGCTGTGTTCTTCATAAAAGGTAGAGTTGTTTTAAGACCTGTGCCCAGCCAAAAAATATGCATATCTAGGTGAAGAAGGAATGCCCACTCTTATGGATGGTGAGTTACAACTACAGAATTCCTATAATTTCTTAGTCATCAAAAGATACAAAACAGACTGTGTCTGTGTGGTATTACCGAAATAGGTTACTGCTCAGGAAAATAGATTGTACATAAAATATTTTTCATAAAAACCTTGTATTCCTTTTGCACCAGATATACTTGGCACTCATATCAAGTGTATTTTGAATCACAGATTTCCTAACATATTGTCAAAGCAGAAAGCTATTATCCATAATAAAAATGTTACTGGCACAGACATATTTTGATCAATATGCCCTCAATAGGACTTGTCTCTGCAAGAGTTCAGTATTAGTAAATATACAATGTCTTTTTCTCTTGGCAGCTAGTGATTTAAAAACAATTTTGGCTTTGATATCTTAAAAAATTACATGGACAATATAAACTGTGAGTTACACTTCATCTGAGACTTTAGATGCTTTCCTGGTGTAATAGCGCTGGTAAATCCATTCCAGATAATGCTATGAAAATATACCAAGTTGCAATTCAGTGGTTTATTGTTGTTTTTGTTCTCTACAGGGGTTATAAAAGGCGATTGCCTATTAATCAACCCTGAGTGTACGATCAAACTGTCACATATAATTTCAATTACGATTGAAGAAAAGTGATGTCTGTTTTCATAATTTCCGTTTTACTTCCAACTAAATGAATCTAAATTCATTTTAACTCTAGAATAGAGGCATTCCTGAGGTGTTTTTCAAGGTGTTTGGAGAAAAGAAGTCTTATTTACATGCTTCTTAGGGTACCCAAACTCACTCAAAGCCTCTTTGAGAATTATGGACTCTTATGTCCTTTTGAGTCCATTCTTTGAAGATGATTTTTTGAACTTGCAAAGATTTCTATCTGTTGAATAGTTGAATGGAGTAAAACTTGCCTGAGTCATTTATTCCTTTTTCATAATTAGCACTCCTAAACTTTTTCCCATCCAGGTACCAGCCAGAACTCTTCAGAGTTAAGAGCCGAGGTGGCGCAGTGGTTAGAGTGCAGTATGCAACTACTTCAGCTGACTGCTAGTTCAGCAGATCAGCGGATCAAATCTCACCGGCTCAAGGTTGACTCAGCCTTCCATCCTTCCAAGGTGGGTAAAATGAGGACCCAGATCGTTGGGGGCAATATGCTATTTAGTATACTGTCTTTGGTGTAAACCGCCCAGAGTACTTGGAGAGTGGGCAGCATAGAAATATGAATCATCATCATCATCATCATCATCATCCAACCTGAGCAGTAGTGGGTTTCAACTACCTCTGCTACTGGTTCAGAACTGTGAGCATGCACAGGTGGTGCTTCTGTGCATGCGCAGAGCATCCATGATGATGTCCGGGTGGGTGGACAGAGCCTACTGCCGCTGCCGCTACCGGTTCACGCAAACCGGGGTGAACCGGTAGAAACACATCACTGGCCCTGAGTTAGCAGCTTCATCCTTTGAAAGAAGTTGAGTAAGCAATTATTCTGGTGAAATCAGAAAGTCCATTTAACATTCAGAGATGAAATTGAATTTGGAAAATCTGATTATTAGGTCTTGCCAATGTGTGGCACTAAGAGGGATAGCCCTCACTGAATCATTTAGCTTGGGATCAGAAACATGCACAGAATGTTGGTGGGCGGAGCCTCCCACCGGTTTTACTACCAGTGCTTGCGAAACGGTCCGAGCCAGGGGCAACCCATCACTGGCATACACCCATGCTCCTACACTCATGTAACACAGATATATATGCATACCTACCAGAAGTGGTATTCAGCCGGTTCAGACCGATTTGCTTGAGAGGTCTGCCAGTGAAAACTGGCTCCCGAGCTCTGTTTTCTGCTGGGATGGCCTCTTGCAACCCTCTGCCAGTGAAAACAGAGCTCGGGAGAGCTGCATGCAGCTCTCCCAACTGCCATTTTCACTGGCAGAGGCACCACAGGCCAGTCTTTCACCATTTTCAGGGTGGCTTCACAGGCCAGATCTAAGCACCCTGTGGGCCGGATGCAGCCCACGGGCCTTGAGTTTGACATCCCTGCATTAAAGTGTTTAACCTTATAGTCATATAGTCATTCTTATCCTTGATCAGAAAAACAGCATAAATCTGTCTTTCAATGTTATGGGCAGGTGATTTAAATCATACATTGTAATTAATTTCAAAAATAGATGATGATGGGAGTTGCAAAATTAAGGATAACCATCTCTCAACGGTGCTATAAATAATAAGGCTGTGCAGTTATATAGAGATTTTTACTTCAATTACGGTTCATGCAAGGCACCCATTTAAAGCTTTTTCATAAAGCAAATGTTGTGAAGATAACTTGTCAAAATGAAGGGATTATATTTGCTTTGCCTTTCTGTGGGGTGTCATCCAGCTGGCAGAGACTTCTGTGCATCTTTATATTTCTGGGATAGGCCTTGGAATGATGCAAAGCACGTTGATGGGACAAATCATGTTCCCTCCAAATCTTAATGACATGACACATAGAACCTCCATGCTTAAACAATGCTGATCTTAAGTTTTCATTTCATTACTTTTATAGTTGTTTATAAAGGCACAACATCTAACACAATACTTACTGTTTATTTCTGGGGGGGAAAAATCTTTATTTTTGACTGAGTTTCTACTTCCTGTTTTCTTGTCCTTTGCAATTGTCCCAAATCAATGAATGCATGCTGGCTGTAGAATTCTGGGACTTAAAGTCAACATATCTTAAAGTTTCCAAGTGTAACACAAAACACTGATAGCATATCACCACATGTATGCAGTTGTCATAATTTCAGTTTTCTGCAGAGTCCCGTAGGTCCAGATTGAGCTAAATCTAGGGATTTGAGGTTTATTGATATTCTTTGTCTGTATATGAGCATTTGTGTGCATGAATGCCTTAGTCCAGGGGTGTCAAACACAGGGCCGGATTTAGATGAAAAGAGGCCCTAGGCTATTCCACTTATGAGGCCCTTTCACCTATAGTGAAAGTGTAATTTTAATTTTGCTAACAATTTGAATGTAGGCCCCTCTTGATCTTGAGGCCCTAGGCTGAAGCCTAGTTAGCCTATAGGAAAATCCGGCCCTGGTCAAACATAAGGCACACAGGCCGAATCCGGCCCATGGGTTGCTTAGATCTGGCCCGCAGCGCTGCCTAGGAAACAGCGAAGGACAGGCCCGTGGTGCCTCTGCCAAAGAAAAGGGAGCTTGGGAGGGCCATACGTGGCCCTCCTGAGTTCCATTTTTGTTGGCAGAGCGCTCAGGCCACCACAGGCACCTCTGACATGAATGACGTCGAGCTGGCCATGCCCACCCCAGCCACACACACACACCTGAGGTCAAACACAACCCTGATGCAGCTCTCAATGAAATTGAGTTTGACACTCCTGCCTTAGTCTCTCTTCCCATTCCATGCTGGTTTTTATGTTTACTTTAGCCAGTCTTCACAAGGAGTGTAGGTCCAATTGATTCTGTGATTCTTTGCCAATGAACAATGAACTCAACAAGAATAAACTTCAACTAGACAAGAGATGTCCTGAAAGGAATTGCAAGCAAAATATACTAAAAAGCTTTGATGCTAATGGCGAACTGTCTGGAAACACTGGGTTATTGGCATGTTGATTAATATATATTTACATGCACTTAGAACATATATGTCCTTTAAAACATACATATATACATACACATATACATACATACGTGTGTGTGTGTGTGTGTGTGTGTTTGTGTGTGTGTGTTTCCTCTAGCCAGGTTTTCCCTACGTAACAAGGTTTTTCTGCAGCCCTAGCTCAGTAGAATCACATCCACTCGAGTTCTTCCTGCTAGGCTGGCTACCAGAAAAGAAAAAAGCCCAGAATCTCATATATATATATATAGGCTTAGAAACAGCAGCTGCCCATCATATACATATATATGTGTGTGTGTGTGTGTGTGTGTGTGTGTGTGTGTGTGTGTGTGTGTGTGTGTGTGATGGGCAGCTGCTGTTTCTAAGCCCAGTGGGAAATCTGTACCTAGCCAATCAAAAATTTTTGCTTTGATAGCTGATGAGGTAGGGAGCCCATTAAAGGGAAAAGTTTGTTGGGAGACTGAGAAAGGGAAGGGATGGAAGAGAAGACAGGCTTAATCCACTAAGACATGGCAGGCAAGTCAGTTGACAGCTCGTCTCATAATTGGCAATTTAGCCCAAACAGGGAGAAATGTGGGAAGAAGTATTTTAAATCTCACAAAGAAACTCCATCTTAATGAATTCAGTATAAATGAGGCTGGAAAATTAGCTTCCAGGTGTGGGGTTTTTAGTACTTTCTAAGCTTGGTTGCTTCTTTGAGACATTTCATTACTAACTAGGTAACGTCATCAGTGCAAGTGATGTGGGGTTGCTCCCCGATTATATGCAGTACCTTATCCTACCAGTTTTGCTGAGGATATGGTTTCTTCTTTGGTGGATATTGATTAGAAATTGTTTTCTGCCAGATTCCATGTTTATCTGAGTATTGGCTGCTGATATATCAAGTCTTGTTTGCTTCCTATGTTTCTTGTTGTCTCCTTTGAATGGTGTGTAAATATGTTTCTCTCTGTCTATTGATGATTGATTTGTCTGAATGTCTAATTTAAAAAAAAGGTAAGGATTCTCATTGTCTATTGTTAATGAGTCTCTAATGTCTACATTACATTGTCTGTAATTTCTACATTTCATTTCGCTCTGATGTTACTATTTTTTTTTTCCTTATCCATCTTAACATCCTGATACTAATGATCAGAGCAGTGGTCCATGAAAACCTGTAGGTAATAAATAATTGCTAACTCATAAGTGGCTGCAAGGCTGCCAGTTAAGGTATAAGATTTTTTTTTCTCTTATCTTGAGATTAATCATTTTGTTGGCACTAGAGATAATGAGATGTAAAATCAATATTATAATTTTCATTCTGCAGGGTTTTCCACATTGACATGCATTCTTACAGTCCTTGAATCAGCAGAAAATAAACCAGTTTAAATTGGGCTAGCCTGATAATCAAACTTTACTCTGCTTCAGTGATGAGATTGGCAATTACTGTTGGCCTTACTTTGGATTTTTGTGGCTGTATTTCCTCCCCTATCTAGTATAACTTGCCAGTGAGAAACACATACATAAATGACTGCCTTTTACATGTGAAAGTTAGCTGGCTTGGCTAACTACAGTATGCGTGAGTGCCTGAGGTGGAGGCTTTGGCCATTTTTCAACTTGACAGAATGACAGGTCACACGTGAACTTTTTCATATCGCTGGCCTGTCAGTCAAGTGATTTGAAATATGGCCTATCACTCTTCTGGAGGAGCACTACACCCATGGGCACAAAGAATCAGGCTGACAGGTTGAAGCAAAGGACAGATGCAAAGAGAGACAAGATGGCAGTCTCCCTTCTGCTTTATCCCATCCTTCAGCAATACTGATAGTTACTCAGGCATAAAAAGAGGACATAGGCAGAATTCTTGTCAGCTTCCTTCCATTTCCCAAATAGACCAATTCAATAACTGCGCTAAAGGAATGGCAGTGCTTATGAGGGACCTGTGGCCAGCAGCTAGTCCAAGGAACTAGTCCAAGGAACATTCAAGCATCATAGAAGGCAAAATAGGGCTGCTCCCAAACCAATAACTGTCTTGTGCCAGGCCAAGCAAACCTACACAAAGGGGTGGTTTTGTTCTCTATGCTAAATGAGGCTTGAAAATACACATCCTTGCAGTAGATAAAGAAGTGTGCCTTACTAGAGCTTCAAATCAAAACAGCAGACAGAAAAGTAGTCAGGCAGAATCTAAGGATCAGCGCTTGTGGCAGATTTATTGTCCGCTCCATGTTCAAAGTCAGGATTGTGAGGTTGGTTAGTCAAGGTGTATGGAGTAGGAGTTAACATGTGTTTGTCATTAATAGAGCCTGTGTTTACTGTTCCATTTTAATAGACGTGGCCCTGGTGCAGCTCATTTAGCAGGGCAAGACTGCTTCCACATGAGCAGTCTTGCAGAGTGTCTTTGCTCTCTTTTCAGCCCCTTAAACTCTTGCATTGGGAGGGGGTGATAATTCTGCATCCTTATCTTCAGAGAGTGATGGCAGCAGTGCCTGCTATTTTGACCCACCTCCTCTGAGGCTCAGACAGCAGTCCATCTGGTGATGCTGGAGCTGGCTGCTCTTTTGGTTTAGGATATATGTGTATCTGACTCTGAACCTTAGCCCACCATGACAATAATAGAAATTGTGCACATAATGGCCAAACATTGTGCCAGTAGCAGCCTTTTTGTTCACAGATGAGCTAGGGGTGGGTTCTACTTACCTTTACTACCGGTTCGCAATGGGGCCACACACACGCAGCCGCTTCACTCACTCACTTGCTCGCTCGCTCGCACTTCTGCACACGCACAGAAGCTTCCTGGTGATGTCCGGGTTGGTGGGCGGAGCCTCCCGCCGGTTTTACTACCGGTTCTTGCAAACTGGTCTGAACCAGGGGCAAACCACCACTGAGATAGGCCTAAAGTCTTCCAAGGACCACAAAACACATATTTTAAAAGTCTAGTTTAGAAAAGCAGTAAAGCCACTTAGAGATATATCGATGGGGATTCTCAGTCACCCAGGTCCAAAAGCACCTTTGGTTGTCCCAAAGATGCTTTTTCAAAAGGCAACTGGACTTTCTGGTTTTTCGGAGATGAAGAAGCTTCTTGGGTGAGAAGTGAAACTTCTTCAAAGAAAAAAAAGAAAATCCAGTTGCCTCTGGAAAAAGCACCTTTGGGACACTTAGAGACAGAATACCTGAATTGGTGGGTTTCAAAATTTTTTATTACCAGTTCTGTGGGTGTGGCTTGGTGGGCGTGGCATGGCTTGGTGGGAGTGGCAGGGGAAGGATACTGTAAAATCTCCATTCCCACCCCACTCCAGGGGAAGGATACTGCAAAATCCCCATTTCCTCCCGATCAGCTGGGACTCGGGAGGTAGAGAATAGATAGGGGTGGGGCCAGTCAGAATTTTTACTACCAGTTCTCCAAACTACTCAAAATTTCTGCTACCAGTTCTCCAGAACTGGTCATAACCTGCTGAAACCCACCTCCCGGGTGGACAGGAAGTGGCGTTGGGAAATGGGCCGTTTCAGGCCTCCGGAGGGCCTTGGAGGGGGTGGAGAAGGCTGATTTTGCTCTACCCAGATGCATAGAGAGGATCTGGAGTCAGGTGAGAAAGAAAAACGGGCCTACCGGGCCATCGCGTGCCAGGAGCGGGGGGAGGGGGTTGCGCACACATGTGCCGGGTAGGACGCATAAAATTATGGGTGTGGGCACGCGTGTGGGTGAACCTCCCTCGCCTCCCCCCTCCTGGCACGCAATGGCAAAAAGATTAGCCATCACTGCTATAGAATCTCCCAATGAATACCTGTTAGGGTAAGAGAAGAGAGATTTTAGTCTGACAATATTCTATTGTGTGTAAGCAAATAAAGAAATGAAATCTGGCTGGATTGTTCTACATCATTCTTGGGCTTAGCCAACAATGAACAAATGAATGAATGATCAGAAATTCTGTTCACTGCTGTTTGGAAATACTGTATGTACATGCCAAGACACATACATACATACTGTAAAAGGTGTTCATTGACAACTTGGGCAGGCTGAACAGACTATAAACTGCAGTGGCAGAAGGAATAATTTAATTACATGTTTTTGAGAAAACTGAATTACAAGGATATGTTGATTCCCAAAACTGAATTTATTCCATTTTGGAGTTAACATAATCGAAGAGAATTTATCCTCATCAGATATTTGAGCAATTCTAGTATATGTGTATCTGTCGCAATTAGGTATGTGTTTTCTTGTTAAGCTTTATAACTGGAAATAAAAAATAATCAAAATAAATTTCAACTATGTGGACTTTCATCAAGATAGGAATTGATTTCATTTCTATTCAGTGCGTGTTGCTAGTAATTGTAGGTTGTCAGTTACAGCGCTATTTTAAATCTTTGGTTTCAAGCACTGTAGTTTGTATGTAAATGTTCCGCAAACTATTCAGAACCCTAGAAGTTCATTTCAGATAACATGATTTTCATATGTAAAAAATTACTTATCCTTATACATGAAATTATTTAAAGCAAGCCTGTAATTCTCAATTGTATGATTAATCTGATGGGCGTTCATCTCGCCAATCCATCAGGAATAAATAAGGCTGGGCTGGAGTGATATCAATGTGCTGACTGTGATTTTGCGGTTCCGGATTTCCCCAGAGGCTTGTAAAGTGGTCAAAGCCCATAAATTCAGAGGAAGACCTGGAAGTTATGAAGCCACAGTAAACATTTCCATACATAATTTTCAAGAAATGAGCCGCAGTTTCTGTCATTTAGGGCCAAGGATCAATGGTGAGTTGCCCTTGGTTCTGACCGGTTCGCAAGAACCGGTAGTAAAATCAGCGGGAGGCTCCACCCACTGACCTGGACGTCATCGTAGGTGATCTGCGCATGCGCAGGCGCGATGTGAACCGGTAGTAAAGGTAAGTAGAACTCACTCCTGTCAGGGATATATTAGTTTTGCACAATAGAGACTGGTTCCTATGGAGAAGATACTTGTGGACATAATGGGCAGTGGAAGAGAATGCTACCTGAAGTCCTCAAAGAGGGAATACCCCTCGATACAGCTATATTGGACAACTATTTCCAACTGTCAAAAAGCTAGTTGAGAAATGTCAGCCTTCTGAGGTAGTTAAGACAAGAGGCACAAGCCATAAGTATCACAACTATCTTTAATGTAAGGTTACAACAACAGAAACTTGCAACTTTGAAAGCACTTCCCCCCCTTCTTACTTTTATTTTCCAGAAAATTAAGAAAATAGAGTCTTTCTGAAACACTTTCCATGCTCCCTTTCCTTCTATGGACTGAGATACCTTTTGCATGATCATTGTCTAGGCTGTGACTCTTCCTCCTGTCTCCTAATCCTCACCTATTACTGTAAAAATCACCCTAAGGGAAAGGAAAGTTAGGGAGGAAACAGGGCAGGACTGTAAAACTGCATGGTGCATGAGAGACCCAGAGAAGGATAAGTTAGGTGATTGGAACATGGGATAGCTGGGCCATTTGTGTCATGTAAAGAATGGCCCAATTGTGGTTTTACTGTAAGAAAATGATAATCAGTCTGCTGCTGGGAATGATAGACAATTCAACTTCACCCTTACAAAGTGGCTGCCATGATAGTAATAAGGGCTCCTGTTCATAAATATCTGCCCAGACTCCACTGAAGTTGTGTGGCCAATAATAGTAAAATAATAATCAGATAACAATAAAACCTGGCAATGATTAAGAGCAGAAAAATTGAAGAAAGAGATAGTGGGGCTAATTCTGGCTGCATAAGAGCAAGCCTTAAGAGCAAATGCATGCAAAGCCAGAATTGAGAAGACAGCAACAGATAGCAAATGCTGCCTCTGCAAACAGGCTGAAAAAACAGTGGACTTACCTAGTTAGTTGCTGCAAGAAGATTGCCCAGACTGATTGCAAACAACAGCATGGCAAAGTAGCAACAATGGTGCATTGGCATGCCTGCAAGAAATACCATTGCCTTGCCTTCTACAAGACAGTCTATGAACCACCTGATTAGAGTATTTCTTGTGCAAAAACAAGCAATTACTGATGATATATCATCCAACCTAAGAATATCATTTGCTAGGATACAAGGGTAAGAGTTTTGTCTTGTACAGGGGCAGATGTAAGGCACAAATAACTCATGATAAAAATAGCTGTGCTTTACAATACGGGTTGCTATCAATATCCGACTACAAGAGAAATGAAGAAAAGGTTGTCATGGCTATTGGATATAGCAGAGGAGACATGCAATTAAATCTACAGATATGACTTTGTCTGCTAAAGGAAAGTCCGGATGATGTTGTGACCTAGGCTTCCTGGGTCATTAAAACACACAAGTAGTCCCAAAAACTTCTTTTATTGCAACAGCTGTGAATTACTTTCATTCACAGCTGAGTCCCAATTAGTTGCAAAAAGTCCTTCGGGAGAAGTCCTTTGGGATAATCACCAACCTTTATCTCCCTTGACATGCTGCCAAAGACCTACTTGGCAAAGCCACACAGAGTCCAGAATCAAACAGAGATGCCGACTGGGAACAGAATTAACAATGTTGCCTTTCTGCAAGGGGCCCATGTGCCTTTGCTCCTCTTTTAAGTCTTACAGGAGGGGCCAATCATCTCCAGGTCTTACTCCTGAGTTGTCCCTCTTGTTTTAACTGCTCTTGCCTTCTGGCAGCTCTGCACATGCGTGCACTAGGAACAGGCTTCTCCTGTTCCTCTGCCTCTCTGAAGTCCAACTCTGGAGGCTCCAGAGTCCAAGCATAACTCACAGATGACCCTGGCCCCGGTCCGATCTCTGCCTCTGACGCAGAGCCCTCATCCAAGCTTTCCCCAGACTCCAGGACTGGCCCATAGTTCTCCCCAGCCTCCTCACTGTCCAACTCTGCTGCCAGCTCCGCAGGCTGCTAGCGGACCACAACATATAATAACTCATACTCTTAAAATGAAATCTCTTTTTAAAAATTATTAAATACATTTCTTGACTCAGTTGAAAATCCATCAGCTACTTCAGAATCTAACTATGAGGAAAGTTATCAGGATAACAACAACTGTGACTGTCTGCCCTTAATTTATGGGTGTTTACATGCCTCCAATGTATTTTGCAGCTAAGGAGAATTTTTGGTTTGAACATATCCTAGTTTAAGCATTGGAGTCATAGAGTGTAAGATAAAAGTATCGAGCTACGAGGATTATTTATATATTCATCAGGCAATATTTGCAAGATTAAACTTGCTCGTACCTCTTGTTTCTCTTTCCTGCTGTTTCTCCCCTGAAACCGGCTTTATCATCCCCTTCAATGCCTGATATTAACCACACAAGGATCACGTAAGAAATAGAATAGTGCCATGTATATCCATAAACCCTGAAATTATAAACAAATTCGTACATAACAATATTGTGGAGCACCAGCCAATATTGGACCTCATGGCTTAGATATCCTACTTTCCATTTGAAATGCCCCTAAGTTACATTTTAAAATCCTAGTAAGCCTGCCTATTAGAGAGATCCAACTATGTCAAGGTTCCATTTCCTTTTGCAATCTTGCCTGGAGTACACAGATTAGTATCTGTTCTCCTGTCTGAATCTCCCGTACTGTTTTCTCATGTAAATGCTAATTGGGATTGCAATCAGGAAGTGTTTCACCCTCAGGTATCGGTCCTCATGCCTAGTTCATCCTAGTCACATTAGCTTTTATAAGCTTTTGCATCTTCTTGTCCTAGATAATGCATAACTAAGGATGGATGTCCTTATGAAGCTCTTCTCTGTTCAAAATTAAAGCTCTAGCGTCTAGGAATGTGCATAAGAGCACCAGCATGGCTACCGTCCTTGTCCTAATGTTCCCTTTAATTGTATTCACCTTATGTATTCAATTCATGCTTATACTTATATATATTATCTAATATGTAGTCGACAAAATAAATAAAATGAATAGTCTATTGTCTAGGTCTAGGAGATTATTGCTTCAGATTTAAAGGCAATTCAGTTAGACCACTTTATTTATACCTTCCTTTTTTCTCTTGAAGAATAGAATAGAATAGAATAGAATAGAATAGAATAGAATAGAATAGAATAGAATAGAATAGAATAGAATAGAATAGAATAGAATAGAATAGAATAGAATAGAATATCAGAGTTGGAAGGGACCTTGGAGGTCTTCTAGTCCAACTCCCTGCTTAGGCAGGAAACCCTACACCACTTCAGACAGATGGTTATCCAACATCTTCTTAAAAATTTCCAGTGTGGCAGCATTCACAACTTCTGCAAGCAAGTTGTTCCACTTATTAATTGTTCTAACTGTTAAGAAATTTCTCCTTAGTTCTAAATTGCTTCTTTCCTTGATTAGTTTCCACCCATTGCTTCTTGTTCTTCCCTCAGGTGCTTTGAAGAATAGTTTGACTCCCTCTTCTTTGTGGCAGCCCCTGAGATATTGGAACACTGCTATCATGTTTCCCCTAGTCCTTCTTTTCATTAAACTAGACATACCCAATTCCTGCAACCCTTCTTCATATGTTTTAGCCTCCAGTCCCCTAACATGGCCCAAGAGATCTGAGAATCTGGCTTTCTGCCTCAAGCACGCTGACTCTAATTTGCTCAGCTGGTGTTAAAATACTATAAATATGTAGGCCTGTCCCTTGTATGACTATAACTTTGCTGCTTGTATTCTTGCGATTTATATTTATATTGATTGCTTCCTAATATGAGTTGATTGCTTACTGTACCATATGACTGTCACTGGGTGTCGTGACTTGTGATTCTTGATGAGTGTATCTTGTCTTTTTATGTACACTGAGAGCCTATGCACCAAAGACAAATTCCTTATTTGTCCAATCACACTTGGCCAATAAAAAATTCTATTCTATTCTATTCTATTCTATTCTATTCTATTCTATTCTATTCTATTCTATTCTATTCTATTCTATTCTATTCTATTCTATTCTATTCTATTCTGTCCCTTGTACAAATTTCCAGCTAGTTTTGAAATGCAATTTTAATGTTTGAATCACGGGTGTTATTCAGCAGGTTCTGACAGTCTCTGGAGAACCGGTAGCGGAAATTTTGAGTAGTTCGGAAAACCGGCAAAATCCACCTCTGGCTGGCCCCAGATTGGGATTGGAATGGAGATTTTGCAATATCCTTCCCCCAGGAGTGGAGAGGGAATGGGGATTTTGCAGTATCCTTCCCCTGCCACGTCCACCAAGCCATGCCCACCAAGCCACACCACACCACACCACACCACACCACACCACACCCACCACACCATGCCCACAGAACCGGTAGTAAAAAAAATTGAATTCCACTACTGGTTTGAATCTTGTGAGATTGTTAACAATAAGCCTCTTTTTTCTGTTTGACAACATTGCTGACTTTTTAAGTTCAGCCCTGAGATACATGACTATCTATATTTTATTGAACTTGAAATAGCTTTAGTAATATGACTCAATAATAAATTTTTTTCAAAAGTAATGTTTCAATGTTACCTAAAAAAAATTATCATGATTACTCAACACGCTGCAGATTATTTATTTATTTATTTATTTATTTATTTATTTATTTATTTATTTATTTATTCAATTGATAAGGTTTTAAGGATAAAATCATCATCATTTATTCTGGAAAATTGTTGTATGGTATAACCTCATCATGTGAAAAGCATTAAAGCCTGCATTCATAATAAATATATTACAGACAATGAATAAAGTAACAGTTCAATAGAATAGGAACTGCCACTTAAATTTAAGGTAATCCTCTATGACTGCTTAGCCATCCTAGCATTCTTCCTAAACAAACAAGCATATCAATCATAACTTTGATGTTAAAACTAAGTACATCCAATGAAGATGAACAATGGTATATTTTAGACTGAAGAAAGAAATGGATCATTAAATTAATTTAGTTTCATACTATGTGATGATAGTGACCATGATTAAATTACATTTAAAAACTGATGGAGAATAAGGTTATTGGTCATAATTATTCCCAAGGATCAATCATCAGAGGCAGTATTGTTCTTATTTTAATTCATTTCTCAGTGCATATGCTACCCACCACAGATGATGGTGATGATGGTGATGATGGTGATGATGATGATGATGATGATAGTGATGATGCAATGCAGTTTAAAATCTAACAAAAGCTGAAAAGCTCAAAGTGATAACAGTGATTTATCATATGATAAACATCAGTGTGGAAATATATTGCCCATTTATGAACAGCTTTTACTGTTATGTTATTTTTATGTTAAGTACTTTTCATGGGCATCTGATTGAGATGTCTGTGGTATAATTGAGAAGAACCTTTTCTATTTTAGAAAGATTTCCCCCTTTTTAACTTTCAAATTAATTGCTATCTCTAGCAATAATGTGTGTTTTTTTTCTGTGAGAATGTGGCATTTTCCTTTTGCAGCTGGATCTGTTCCTTCAAATGCCTCTTTTTTGTTGTAAAGTTGGATTGCTCACATCAATGGCTGCTATACAGAAAAATATAAACAGTTTATCTGCAGTTAAAAATTTACAAGCCATATAGTCTCATTGTGAAGATTAATGTGTTTTTGAACAGAAGCTGCTTGAGACACACGATTGTGCTGCAATGAAACAGACGATGCTCAAATACACACACACACACACACACACACACACACACACTTTGGAGAATTAATTCTTCCCAAATATATATATGTAATAATAGGTCGAAGAACCGAGCTAGTTAAAGCTAACCTTGTATGGCTATAGTTTTAGTATCTTCATAGGTCACTTGTTAATCTCCATGCTGTATATTATCTGCTGATTTTATTACACTATATTTATATTTTAGGTTGTATTTTGTCATAGCTTTTGTTGTTATATTTCACCAATATTTTTAAAGAAAGGAGTAAAAATAGATAACCGCATAGACTTTGAAGTTGACTATCAATCATTAGCCCTTAGATAGCAGAGTAGATATGAAGATCATCTGCTGAAAATCCTCATAGGGCAAAACGTATTTCAGCATAAAATGGGAGGAGGGAGGAGAGGAAGAGGAAGAGGAAGACGAAGACGAAGACGAAGACGAAGACGAAGACGAAGACGAAGACAAAGATGACTTTGTTCAACCTTGTCAATGTACCCAATTTAAATCTTCTAGTTAATTTTTAGTCAATTTTATGATCCCATTTCCAAAAATAAATGCCAAAAAACATGCATATGGCATATATTTTAAAAAAGGAGAGGAGGATTTAGCAATTATTTTGTTTTTCTTTTGTATGTTATGAGATTTCAGGAGCTGTGGTTGTTTGAAGGACCATGATTGAGTTCTGGGGGTTTTGTCTGTTTTTGTTTGCTTGTTTGCTTTTATTTTATTTTGTTTTTTACTCTATTATTGATCAGTAGAATGGAAAACAGATTGGCTCATGGTGCTTTCTTTTCTTAGCTTTCTGAGCCCAAAAAGAATGAATGACACTTCAATAACCTCTTGTAATGGCATGTGAGAATGACCTTGAGAGACAGGAAGAAAAGAAGCAGTCTAAATACTATACTTTTTGGAGTATAAGGCACACTTCCCCACTCCAAATGTGGGTGAAAATTGTGGTGTATCTTATACACCGAATGTTGTCGAAGCCCCGACACCGGCCCCCATCTTTCGGCTATTTTTGGCCTCTGCATGTTGCATTATTGGCCTCCGCACACTCCATTTTTGGCCTCCATGCATTGCATTTTCTTATTTTCCTCCCCAAAAACTAATGTGTGTCTTATACTCGGGAGTGTCTTATACTCCGAAAAATACAGTATATCTCATGAAAAAGGTATTACAGATTCCAAAAGCAAAGGGAATATGAAAAGCATCTCACAAGGGATGCTAAGTTTACTGGAAATTAAAAGTAAAGGAGGAGAGAGGTGTTTTCAGACTTCCAATATTCTGTTCCTATAACCTTACAATTAATGAGGTGTTAGTAGTCATAGTTTATGCTTTTTCTCAAAAGCCTGACACCTGCAGACCAGTATTTGAAGGATTAGGTAGGGGAAAAGTGAAAACTATCACATAAAAATTCTTTTAATTAAAAGATGGGTGAGTGGCAGTTTGCTGAATGTCATTTCTTTCATTTCACAATAATCTGTACCTTCCCTGGCACTTCACACATCAATTAAATTCTAAGGAGAAACATCTGAAGCAAACTCTTTCCATGGGAATTTTTCAGAAGAAAAATGCAAGATTGCTAAAGATACTAGCTGGACGCCTGTGCTTCGCTATGAAACTATGTGCTCGGGCTTGATAAATTGACACAGCCTGAAACTTAATGTAGAATGTGTAACTCCGTAGCATCAGAGTGGGTAAATATAATGCAACTGGCAGTTGGAACAGAGGGGGAGGGGGAGTAGAATGTCCCAGCCTGCAGCATCCATCGGTATTCATCTGGCTAGCATCCTGCCAGTGAGTGAGAGAGTTGAAGGATGTTTGGAAACTCAAACAGTATTTGCTGTGTGAGCAAGAATGAGACAGGAAGGAGGCTGGGGGTGGCTTAGCTCAACTGTTCTGTAGTAAAGCTGCTTGCTATTGTGAAAGTAAAACTGAAAGTGAAACTCCTCTCCTCTGCTTGTGTTTTGCATTTGGAACAGATTTCTTTTCAGATGGGGAGGGGGAGTAGAATTCCTTAGCATCAGAGCGTGTTGATAATAATATAGGAAATACTAATGCTCTGATGGTCATTTCGAAAAATCCTTTCTTAGTGAGCACCTAGAAGCCAAGAGGAACATACGTGGCAAATTTCAAGTTTGTAGGCTTTACGGTTCTGGAGATTTCATAATTACGGCATGAGTGATTTTTGCTTTTAGATAGATAGATAGATAGATAGATAGATAGATAGATAGATAGAGATATATACAGTGTCTACGTGTGTGTGTGTGTGTGTGTGTGTGTGTGTGTGTGTGTGTGTGTACACACACATACATACACATATGTTAATAATAACTGCAACCAGTCCATATTGTAACAACAAGGAGAGGGAGGGAGGGAGGGAGGGAGGGAGAATGAGAATATATGGTGGAATCCCCAATAGTTATACTTTAATTAACTGAAATGAATATCTACAAGATGAAATTTAGTTATAATAATTAGTCTTACTCATTAGATTCACTTGATTACTCCAGAGCCCAACTATTCTAATTTACCTAAACTGGAAATCAGTAAAGGAAGACATTAAGAGCCATTTATTTCCTGCCATAATTATGGTGGCTTCAGTACTTTAAAAAAAGATCTCCAGTCAAATAAGTGCTATTTATATTTTACTTCTATTTCATTTTACTGTCAGATTGATTAGATAGCTATGTTGTCATATATTAATTGCATACATACACACTGTAATTCCAAACTATTTTCTGTTTCTTTAAATAGCTGTTTTCATTTGTAGGTAAATTTGCAATACTTGCCTTCTTTTCTGCTGTTCATTCTTCTGCCTTCCATCATCCACTTTTCTTTTTTCTTTGTCTGGATTTGCAATTGATTGTGAAACTAGTTCAGTCACCTATGAACACGTTTGAAACTGCACTGACAGCTACTCCCAGTTTAACTTGTGTTTGTGCTTTCAGTTTATAAAAATGCTGGACAGCAAAAGCCAGGTATATTTCTTTTGATTAGTTCCCATTAGGTTTATAATAAAAGAATTTGCTTTATAAATTATTTGAAGAGAGAAAAGCATTTTGGAGACCTCAGCAGGATGGATTATGGCATTTTTAGTTCGCATGTATGTGAATGGTATTTTTACTTCCACTATCATCATGTCAAGAGAAAACTCCTCCCACACAGGCTCCTTCAGAGATGGTCTCATTGAGTTATACCTTTGAATATTTGATGGAAAGTTTGTCTTCCTTGTTCTGCTGTAGAGGTTCAGAGAAATGGTCTACCTGTAAATTTGACAAATAACATTAAAAGGTCTTTGTTATCCATCGCCAGATCGCTGTTCATTTTTCAACAGTCAAGAGTAGAGATGAGCAGATCGATATAAATAGTTCATTTTACCAATCCGCATCACAAATGTATTATTCACATTAGTTTGGAGGTATTCTGCTCTATCATTGTCTTAGAAATATATCAGTTTTCATTCATAATTCTTCTTGATGTACAGAATTTTGGTGTACAACTTCACCTAATATCTATTTTTTTCTTTTGCACAGACCCCTCAGCAAAATCCTTTGAAATGCACAATCCCCTGTTATTAGTCCTTCTTACATAAATTTCACAGAAAGATACTTTTTTAATGATAGTTTTCAAATACCATTTGTTTGAATATATCATTCACAGAGGAACGAGTGGATTTTTAGCATACATTCTGAGCAAAGAAAAATGAGCAGAAGGAGCCTCCATTCAATCTGGGATAAGAATGAAGTTTATTCCAAACAGGAAATTAAAGTGAAACTACTATACTGTATTACCATGAAATGTTGAGATTTATTGGAAGCCAATTTTAGAGGGGAGGTGAACGACAACTGAATAAGTGAAAAAAAATTATAAGAAAAAAGTTGGGAAGTGAGAGAAGTCCTGAAAAAAATAATTCTTCCTATGCATGTAATTGGTACATCTATTCCAAAATATAAAAGACCAAATTGCTTTATAATTGGCATTGTGCTGTCAGTGGAGGGGAAAGGCAGTTCTAGTTCAGCTCAGATAAACCTACTTAATCCTCACATCTCAGAATGCTAAGTAATGATTAGTGTTTGGAAGGGAGATTACTAGGAAATCCCAGGAATATTGTATAGACTTCTCCTGGGAGAATGCATAGAAAAACCATGTAGTACTTTTGCCTACAAAACATGAATAAGTCCCCTGAAATCAGAAGAAATCAAGTCTTTATTTTACAATTATAATTCAGCACGATTATGGTTTCAAAAGCAGCAATATGCATAAATCTACAGCAGTCCAAACTAAAGACTGAAAATCTAAGAATGTGGAGCTTTTTACCAAAATTAGAATTGAGCAACAGGATAGCAGGACCTTTTTCTGTAGCTCCTAGAGTCCCTCCTCACAGTAAAAGCTGCAAATCAGTGACACCATTTTTCACAATTTTTCTGTAAAAAAACAAACAAAAACAGGCTAAGTAGAAGTAAAGTTCAAAATATTCTAGCCTAGTTCTAGATTCAAGATTAAAATTCTAAAATATGCCTGGAACCCAACCCAACCCTTCATGCATATACAATTTTTCAGTACATACCAAGCCAAATAAAGTCTATATCCATGATGGCGAACCTATGGCACATGTGCCACCTGTGGCACACGGAGCCATATTTGTGGGCACACGAGTGTTGCCCTAGCTCAGCTCCAGCGTGCATGCTCATGCTGGCCAGCTGATTTTCAGGCCTGCCAGGCCCACTGGAAGTCAGGAAACTGGCTGTTTCCAGCCTCTGGAGAGCCTCCAGGGGGGGAAAGGCCGTCTTCACCCTCCCCAGGTTCCAAGAAAGCCTCTGGAGCCTGGGGAGGGCGAAAACCGGGCCTACTGAGCTTACCATGCCATCGCATGCCAAAAGCAGAGGGAGAGTGGGGGAGGTCATGTGCGTTTGGGTGGGGGGCGGAGCACATTGAATTATGGGTGTGGGTATGTGCAGGCGCCCCCCCGCGCTCCCCCCGCTTTTGGCACATGATGGCAAAAAGGTTAGCCATCGCTAGTCTATGTGGTTTAGCATCAAAATAGCTCCTAAGCTCTGCCACAGTCTCACACAACAGTAAAATCCAATTGTTCTACCCTTTTTTTGTGACCTTGCCACCAATGTTCTCATTTCTCTTCTGTGGCAAAAGAAAACATACATACAATTTCTGGAGGACATTATAGTATCCCATTGAAGATTCAGAACGCCAAGTCTCTATATATCCCCATATAAGAGGAGTCACAGGTGGCTTATTTTAGGAACATGATGAGTTAGGTAGGAAGTGAACAGCATGAACCTCATCTGAAGGTATAAGTTACAGTGACCATGGAGAGAGCTTTCTGAAGAGTCAGAAATTATTTTAAGCTTCCCGCTTTGGGAAGAAATTGTATACTTTTTTGTTCTCTTATTTCACTGAACTTCCTCTGAGCAGCTCTCTTTGGCTTAAAATCAGAAATCTGTATTCTGGTGACCATCAGGTTTTTGGGAAACAATGGTTCCCAGAATTTAGCATGTTGTTGCTATAATGAGCAGAGTTGTCACTGTGGGGAATGAAAGAGATGCAAAAGAAAGCTTAACCAGTCAGACTAACAGAGCAATATACTGGAGATGAGAAAGTCAGCCTGGCTTTGATTTTCAGAATTAGGCATTGCTTTAGATCCCAAAAAGCAACAGATCCGGGGGGATTTGGACTCTGACTGGATAGATCAGGGCAGGGTGACAAGGAATAGTCTTGAGAATGTTATCTGGGAGGAGTTTGATGCTGTGACTCCCAATGATGTGGACAGGATTTTTGGGAGACTTAGTACGGCCACATGTTTACTGGACCCGTGTCCCTCCTGGTTGGTACTGGCTTCCCGGGAGGTTACACGAGGCTGGCTCCAGGGTGTTATCAACGCTTCATTGAGTGAGGGTTACTTCCCCACTGCCTTGAAAGAGGCGGTGGTGAGGCCTCTCCTCAAGAAGCCGTCCCTGGATCCGGCAATATTGGCCAACTATCGTCCTGTCTCCAACCTTCACTTTATGGCGAAGGTTGTTGAGAGTGTGGTCGCGCGACAGTTTCCACAATTCCTGGAGGAAGTATCTTATCTAGATCCATTCCAGTCGGGTTTCAGGTCTGGGCACAGCACGGAAACGGCATTGGTCATGTTGGTTGATGATCTCTGGAGGGCTCGGGATGGGGGTTGCTCCTCTGTTCTGGTCCGGTTAGACCTCTCAGCGGCTTTTGATACCATCGACCATGGTATCATGCTGCACCGGCTGGAAGAGTTGGGGGTGGGAGGCACCGTATTGCGGTGGTTCTCCTCCTTTCTCTCCGACCGGTCGCAGTTTGTGTTGGCAGGGGGGCAGAGGTCGACCTCGAGGCCTCTCGTCTGTGGAGTGCCACAGGGATCGGTCCTCTCGCCCCTTCTGTTTTTTTTTTTTTAATTTGATTTATATGCCGCCCTTCTCCGGAGACTCAGGGCGGCTTACAATGCTTTAAGCAATAGCCTTCATTCTTTTGTATATTTTATACAAAGTCAGCTTATTGCCCCCACAAACTGGGTCCTCATTTCACCTACCTTAGAAAGGATGGAAGGCTGAGTCAACCTTGAGCCTTGGAGAGATTCGAACCAGCAGAAATTGCAGGCAGCTGTGTTAATAACAGGGTGCACTAAACCCCTGTACTATCAAGGCTCTTGTTCAACATTTATGTGAAGCCGCTGGGCGAGATCATCTGTGGCTTCGGGGTGAGATACCATCAGTACGCTGATGACACCCAGCTGTACATCTCCACCCCAGGCCACCCCAACAATGCCCTTGAAGTGATGTCTCAGTGCCTGGAGGCTGTGCGGATCTGGATGGGGAGGAACAGGCTCAAGCTCAACCCTTCCAAGACTGAGTGGCTGTGGCTCCTGGCATCCCGATATAGTCAGTTGACTCCATCACTGACTATTGGGGGCGAGTCCTTGGCCCCCACAGAAAGGGCTCGCAATCTGGGAATCCTCCTGGATATGCAGCTGTCCTTGGAGGAACATCTGACGGCTGTAACCAGGGGGACCTTTTATCAGGTTCGCCTGATTAGCCAGTTGCGGCCCTTTCTTGATCGGGATTCGGTGTGCACAGTCACTCACGCCCTCGTCACCTCTTGCCTTGACTACTGCAATGCTCTCTACATGGGGCTCCCCTTGAGGGGCACCCGGAGGCTCCAGCTGGTCCAGAACGCAGCAGCGCAGGTAGTGATGGGAGCAGCATGGCGCTCCCATGTAACACCACTCCTGCGCGAGCTGCACTGGCTCCCAGTGGTCTTCCGGGTGCGCTTCAAGGTGTTGGTTATCACCTTTAAAGCGCTCCATGGCATAGGGCCTAGCTATCTTCGAGACTGCCTGCTGCTACCGACGACCTCCCAGAGACCCGTGCGCTCCCACAGAGAGGGCCTCCTCAGGGTGCCATCAGCCAAACAATGTAGGCTGGTGACCCCCAGGGGGAGAGCCTTCTCTGTGGGGCACCTACCCTCTGGAATCAGCTGCCCCCAGAGATAAGGAGAATCCAAGACCTCAGTGCCTTCCGCCGTGCCCTTAAAACCCACTTTTTCCAGCAAGCCGGGCTGGCTTAGGAAGAAATTTTTTAAAATTTTTAAATGTTTAATTGGTTTGTGGTTTTTTAAATTTTGGGCCAAATTTATATAGATTTTAATTGTTTTTAATATTTGTATTTCATGTTTTTAATTCTGGCTGTGCACTGCCCTGAGTCCTCAGGGAGAAAGGTGGTATATAAATTGAATAAAAAAAAAAAAAACATAAGGGAGCAAGTAGCATTTCTTGTAAACTACTTAGAAAGTTTAATCCAGAACTCACAGGGTCCTTCAAACAAAACAAAGTCTTAGAAGCTGATTTCCCAGTATGGCAGAGAGAATAAAATAGTATTTAAATAGTATGTAAAATAGTATTTAAAAAATCCATTCTAGATTTCACTAGAAGTTTTTCACTGCCGTAAAGAAGACAGCATAAACGGTATTCACTAGCATCCATCTCTGTTTGGTCAAAACAAACAAATAAACACAAGTATTTGTGATATGAATATGTTTCTATAAATTCCATATAAAATGCTATATAGACTAAAAATATATAATTTACGGCAATAATTTAAGAGAACTTTTGGATGTATAGATGGCATTTGACACCTATGTAACCTTAAAAAATGTGTAAGAACACATCAGGAAAATATTGAAAATGCAAAAAAGAGAAGGAAAATAAATATATCATTATATATCATATCATTAATAATATATATAATATAATATACAGTATATTTTATTTAATATAATATTATATAATTATATTATATAATTTATATATTATATAAAGAACTTATTATTATATATAGTGGACTTGGAATCCTTTTTTTCAGATGAAACTACAACCATATTTGTTAGGGTATATGGAAGAATACCTGAGTAAAAAACATGGTGTGTTATTGTTAGATATTATAACTAGGGCAAAATTATTATTGTTAAGTACAGAAATGGAAAAATAAAGAAGCTCAAAACGTTGAAGATCGGATATTTAAAGTTATGGACTTGTCAGAAATGACTTACTGATGTGTCTGTAGAAAAAAATCTACAGAGGTTTTTATTAAATATTGGTGTCTGTTTATGGATTATATTACAAAAGTAGAAAAAACTAGCTTGAGTATAAAGGCTTTTATATATTAAATAAAGAATAAAACTAAAAAAAAACCATATAGCCCACATTTGCATTTCACTTTCCTAAAAGTTATATGCTTAGCTTTCTTTTTGCTGGTTTATATATAGAGTTTGAATAACATTATTTTATATAAAATAAAATACTATTTTTTAAAAAGAGAATTGCTTTTATTAGGACAGAATCCATTTAAAATCTAACATGGCTTCTTTATAGGGAAGGAAAACAATGGCTTGAAAACTGCATTGCCCATGCATTTCCTTTTGCATACTGATGGCATTGACACAGATTTGAGATATTCCAGATTTTGGCTAAAGTTCTATATATCAGTTGAGTTCTATACAGTAACATTGCTTCAGATTCCATCTATACCTCCGATTCATTTGCATTCATGTGTACATTTCAGGATTTGGGCAATTACAGATGAACTAAATCATTGCACATCATAAATTGCAGGGTTGGAAGACTCTGGGTGTTCCAGCTGCTATTAATTGGATACAAAGAATTAATTGCATTTTAAAACTGCATCCAAAATTAGCAGCTTCTCTGTACAAAAGATGCAGATTTGTCAATGTGTTGTCATTTTTGACATGGCGAATTCCACTCTAAAGGCACCCCCTTTTCTCCCCAAGCCTTGTTATTTAGTCGAAAAAATAAATTTTCAAGCACCAGAATCCATTTAAAGTTACAAACTTTACAAATATATTTTTGAAGTTCCAATTTTGTGACTTTCAGTGACTTTAAAAGGAAATAATATCTCGGGTTACTAGTATGGGATACTGGCAGTGGTGGGTTTCAATTTTTTTTACTACCGGTTCTGTGGGTGTGGCTTGGTAGACATGGCATGGCTTGGTGGGCGTGGCTTGGTGGGCGTGGCAGGGGAAGGATACTGTAAAATATCCATTCCCTCCCCACTCCAGGGGAAGGTTACTGCAAAATCCCCGTTTCCTCGCGATCAGCTGGGACTCGGGAGGCAGAGAATAGATGGGGGCGGGGCCAGTCAGAGGTGGTATTTACCGGTTTTCCGAACTACTCAAAATTTCCACTACCAGTTCTCCAGAACTGGTCAGAACCTGCTGAAACTCATCTCTAGATAGTAGTTACATTGCTCTAAATTCCCTATAAGTCACAAAGCTAAATTAAAGTATTTTCATAGACTTAGTCCAAGACTAATGCTTCTAATTGTCTGAGTTGATTATTGCTGGGTTGATTATTACCCAAGGATAGGATCTCCTTAATTTTGGCACTACATTTATATAATATTTTATTGGAGCTGTGTAGTTATATTTTCCATATATTACAGAGTAAAACTGCTTTTAAGATCAACTGCAGTGGACATAGGTGATATTTTTGATGGAATACTGTAACACAGCAGGTGAAGGCAGTCTCCAAAATTACCTACCATATAGCAGTTGGGGTGAAAAAAGCCCTTTCCATTGGCCCTTCCTTATCTTCCTTGTCAGAAATGTGACAATTTGAGATGAAAGATGGAATAAAATAACATAAAATAAAATAAAACACAACATGGGAAAGAATATGGAATGGGTAGGACCTTCAGAATAGCTCAGATTCTTCTCTACTCCCTGCCACCGGCCTTTTGCCATGACTTGTTGCAGATATCAAGGCATAATTTTTAGTCACTTTGTTGATATGGAACTAAAGAATAGATTTTATGTTAGATTCTGATAGGACATAGTCCTGAAAGAAGAATCGATGACAGACATGGAGAGCAGTGGTGGGTTTCAAAAATTTTTACTACCGGTTCTGTGGGTGTGCTTGGTGGGCATGACATGGCTTGATGGGCGTGTCTTGGTGGGCGTGGCAGGGGAAGGATACTGTAAAATCTCCATTCCCACCCCACTCTGGGGGAAGGATACTGCAAAATCTCCATTCCCTCCCCAATCCAGGGGAAGATTACTGAAAAATTCCCATTTTCTCCTGATCAACTGGGATTCGGGAGGCAGAGAATAGATGGGGTGGGGCCAGTCAGAATTTTTACTACTGGTTCTCCGAACTATTAAAAATTTCCGCTACTGGTTCTCCAGAACTGGTCAGAACCTGCTGAAACTCATCTCTGATGGAGAGGGAAAATGGGAAAATCTTAAAAAATAATGACACATTACAAAGTGGCCGTCAAGTGATTGGCTGCAGCTTATCAGTGAAGAAGGTGTGCACAGAAGAGAACCATGAAAAAAACATCTTGTCTCATTTCAGATAATGTAGTTCTATTGATCACCCAGTTTACCTTTGGATATCTTTGCCTTATCCCTGTAACAGATTTGTTATTGAGGAGAAAAATAGAGTAAGGAGTGCTATATACCTCACCTTACTTCTGGAAATTAATCACAACAAAAAAATAAAGAGATAAATTAATAAACAATAAAAAACCACCTATCTTATAAGTGATTATGACAGTCTACCTCGGACAAGATGTACCTTGACTGGTGTACCCAGCAAAGCAGAAGCTGGCTAGTCATTTCTCAAGGATGACATTATTTTATTTTGTACTGAAAATCCTGCATTAGTTAAAAAAGATTTGTCTGGAAGACATCCAAGATCCATCCAACCTGTAATTTCTAAACTATTTAATCATATGCCTAAATATTTATTGCCTGAAACTGATTGTTCAAATTACTAATATTTCTGGACCAATGCCTCGTGTATTTTTTACTTGCTCTTCATTCCGTTGTTTATTTCTATATAATTTGTTCAGGTTGCCGCATGTGAACTCTTCACCACAGTTCATGGTCTCGCAATTTGTGTCATTGTTTCTATTACTTTCATTGAAATAATTGTTATTTTTAATGCACTTCTATCAAAGATTTTCTTAAAGGTGGGCAATTTAGCTCTTCTGCTTTCCACCCGTTGTTCTGAAATAGCATCGCCAATCAGAGTGCATTTGAGAGCCGCAGTATCTTCCAGAAAAAGAAAATGCCGGAGTGAAGATTATAACTTGTCTAAAGCCCTGTGAGGAGCTTTGCAATGAGAAGTGTGTGTTCTGCAGGTGGAAAAACTTAAATTCATTCATTGGCAATTCTTTTTTAGAATTCCAGGGAGCAGCTGCTAAAAAGACATGTACTCTACCCTACCGGTAGGGTAGACACCACATACAGTACATTTAGATGGCTGTTGCTCTGGCTTGCAAAATGTAAAAATAGTCAGTCAGTCCCATTTAACACAAACATTCCTATTTTACCAAAGCAGCATGAAACCTAACATATCTGCTAGTTTTTGTGAGCATTAAAGAAAATACATGCACTTTATTAGAAATAAAGCGCTTGTAGACATCAAGAGCTTGTGGAAGCAACTGAAACTTAAATGCTTCTTCAGTTCTAGGCTTCTTAAGATTGATGTAAATCTTATCAGACGTGAAATATGGGAAGATAAATCAATTGAAAGCTATATTAACAGAATCTTGCATGTTCGAGAGTACAACTCTCCCTTTGTCACTTTTACAGGCTGATAACCAGTGATGAAATCCAATTCCTTTTTACTACCGGTTCTGTGGGTGTGGCTTAGGGGTGTGGTGTGGCTTGGTGGGCATGGCTTGGTGGGCGTGGCAGGGGAAGGATATTGCAAAATCTCCATTCCCACCACACTCTGACGCCAGCCAGAGGTGGTATTTGCTGGTTCTCCAAATTACTCAGAATTTCCGCTACTGGTTCTCAAGAACCTGTCAGACCCTGCTGGATTTCACCCCTGCTAATAACCTAGGTAGGGTTCCTCCTGAGCCTCTGGGCAATGCTCTCTCTTAATCTGACTGTTCCCTACGCAGTTTCTCTTTGTCCAGTCTTGAAAGGTCACTGCCACATAGCGTTACACGACTTTATTATATTAAAAATAAATCTTTTTAGTTGATTCACCTAGTCTGGTGTTGATGGTTTCTCTAAAATGCCAACAGAATTTTCTGTAATCATTCAACCATCATCATGATACTGTAGTTGTAATGAGGAAAGACTTTATATTGTTTCAGTGGTAGATGGATAGTGATTTCCTGCAACAATGTGATCAACTATTTTCTCATAGAAGTAACTTTAAAGATTATTTCAGAAATGAATGTATTTCTGAGAGTGGCTAATTATATTCTATAAAAGATGTGGATCATTAGAAAATTACTGAGGATAACAACAATAACAAAACCCTATGCACATTAGAAAAGTATTTTAAAAGAAATAATTGGGTGATTCTGCAGCAGAAGACATAAACTAACAAAGCATATTCATATCAATCACACTTTGGCACAATAATTATTGCATTTGAATTTGTTATGTGGAATAACTAATTATAAGAACAGTACAAGGTTTATGAAATCTCAGAATAAAAAATGAGCAGAAGCCTTAACACTGAAGTTTACAGAAAACCTCCACACACAGGTCGATATCTCCATTTTGATTATCACCACCCACTGGAGCACAAAAGGGGAGTGAACAGAACCTACATCATCGGGCTGAAAGTTTGCTTATCAGCAAAGTTGGTGGTGGGGAGGAGAGAACAAAACCTCATCTAGGAAGTCCTCAGAACTTGTGGCTATCTCACTTGGGCCTTCATCAAATAAAATAATAATAATATTTTTTTAAAAAAAGACCCAGCAGGAGCTCCTTCATAAAAATCAAAGAAGAGAACAACAAATGAAGCAACATTGTCATTCCGTGCATTGTAGGAATATCTGAAAAGCTCAAGAGTATTTTCAAACAACACAATATGCATACACAGTTTAAACCCAAAAATACACTAAGGCAGAAGCTTGTCCACCCCAAGGACAAAACACCCAGACACAAACTCAGCAATGTAATATATGCACTACAATGCAATGAGACATGTGCAGATCTGTAAACTGGAGAAACAAAACAACCACTTCACAAATGCATGGCACAACATAGGAGAATAAACCAGACAACATTCAGCAGTCCATCTGCATTTGAAAGACAAAGGCTACTCTTTTGAAAACATTCTGGAAAGAGAGGACTGCTGGTTTGAAAGAGGCATCAAAGAGGTCGTCTACATTAAGACTGAAAAGTCCTGTCCTCACCACATGTCTCCTGTTTACAACACAGTCCTTTCAGCAGTTCCAAAAAGCTCCATACCCATTTTCACCACTCAGGTGATCATGAGGGCAGAGATAAACCTCCAAGTGGCCTCAATGTCCCTCAAAATGAGTACTAATGACCACTAGGAATATAAATCCTTCCATCCTCCACCATTCAGTCAGAACTGGAGAAGCTTCTTGGATGAGAAGCAAAGTGTCTTCAAGGAAAAACAAACTTCAGTTGCCTTTTAATAAATGCTTTGGGGACAAACATGACCTAGATGACTGAGAATCTCCATAGACAATGCATTCTAACGTTACCAAAAATATTTGCAAAGAATGATAATTTTCTAGCCTTTATTTGACAAACATCTGTAAAGCTTGTAAATACTCAAAATAATTTTCTCCCCACTCTCTAGAAAAAGGGTTATATTAGATTCTTAAGGTAAAATGTGTTTTGAAATACAAAGGGAAATATCTTGTATTACTCTTTAGTACAGCAAGAATTGCTACAAAGAGATCATGCTCTCTTTTTAAAAATAATTTACATTTCTCAGTGTTCAGCTTCTGTTTATATCCCATTAAAAGGGATAATCTATCAACCTCAGAGGCAGTCGGGTCTGTCATTAAACTACTTATAACATCAGGTAGTCTTGTTTTGCTGTTTTAATATTTGAAGAGGCTATCATATCATCTCTTGATTGCCTCTGCTTGTTATAACTGAATTAATTCAGTTACTTCAATCCATCTTCATAGGATTTAATCTAAAAAATCACCATGTTTATGAGATTGTGTGATACCACTGACCTTTTGCCAGAGATGCTGAAATCTGAGTATATAAGCATGAACCAAAGGTTTGCAGGATCAGTATTATTTTAGATCTACCCACTCACCTTTCAAGTAAACTAAAAACTGTTGAGCTCAGATTCTCAGTCATCCAGGTCATGGTTGTCCCAAAAGTGCTTTTTCTCAGGAGGCAACTGGACTTTCTTGTTTTTTCTTTGAAGACATTCTGCTTCTCATCCAAGAAGCTTCTTCAGCTCCTTCCATTCCCCACTATCCTGTCAGAGCTGAAGAAGCTTCTTGAATGAGAAGTGAAACATCTTCAAAGAAAAATCAAGAAAGTCAAGTTGCCTCCTGAAAACAGCACCTTTGGGACATGTTGAGCTCAGACCAGATAAACTTTCCTGAACACCTTGGAACACCTTTACACTTCATCAATGTAAAGGAAAGTGATAGAAAATTAGTCTTCAAACCAGTGGTGAAATGTAAAATTTGTTACTACTGGTTCTATGGGCGTGGCTTGGTGGGGCGAGGGGCATGGCCCCTTGCTGGGCGTGGCCAATTTTTTTTTAAACCATTTTTTCCACAACCTCTTCGGCTGAAGAGCTTTAAAAAATGCTTTTAAAGTCTCTGATGATCCCAGCTGACTTGCCTGAGCAGCAGAGGCTTTTTTTCCTGTTAAAAACATTTTTTCTATAACCTCTTTGGCTGAAAATGTTATAGAAAAAATGCTTTTAAAAGCCTCTGATGATCCCAGCTGAGCTGCGCGATCATCAGAGAGGTTTTTTTTTTTTTTTACTTTTAAAAGCATTTTTTCGGCCAAAGAGGTTGTAGAAAAAATGCTTTTAAAATTTTTTTAAAAGCCTCTGATGATTGCACGGCTCAGCTGGGCAATGGGGGGGCAGGGATTTTTGCTACCGGTTCTCCAAACCACCCACCTCTATCGCTATTGGATCGGACAATCCGGTCCAAACCGGGAGCATTTCACACCTGCTTCAAACTTAATATTGGTTTAAAAAAATAGAAATAAAATATGACTAGTACCTGAATAAAATAAAATATGACTAGCACCTGAATCTTTAAGCACCCACATTTAAGGAATGGGGCTCAAAAAGAACATATTCAGGGACAGAAAAATGTCCTGAGAGAAGACAAGAACCTTGTTGGAAGGAATTCTCAATCCCTGATGATCTATCCAAGGTCCTGAAAGTCATGTTATTATCTTGCAGCAGACAGGAAAGCCTAGAGCAGGGATCAGGAACCTGCGGCTCTGGAGCCGCATGTGACTCTTTCATCCCTCTGCTGCGGCTCCCTGTCACTCAAAATATGCATCACAAACAGCAATGTGCGACACCCGCCGGCTTACGATTTATTGAGCTTTTCGACCTCTAGTAGGCCAACCATGGATAAATCCCCAAAAAAGAAAAGTTTCAGAAGAAAACAGAATGTTTAATTCTACTACATATGCTAGTTTTGTGGTTGCTCAGGAAATAGTCAGCACAGGAAGGTTTTTATGGCTCTCAGTGTTTTCTTTTCTGTGGGAAACAGGTCCAAATGTCTCTTTGAGTGTTTATAGTTGCTGGCCTGGAGGAATGTTGTCCTTGGAGTCGCGATGGGTCGGACATGACTTTGCAACTAACAACAACAACAGCAGCAGCAGCAGCAGCAAAAGCATGAAGGTCAGCCCTGTCTTTTCTTTATACAGTAATCTGTTCCTCTGTTTTGGAATTCATTCTTATTTGAACTCTTACATTTCTCTGCGGGTCCTTATAACTAAGATAGGATCAGGGGTGGGTTCTAAATTTTTTTACTACCGGTTCTGTGGGCATGGCTTATTTTGTGGGTGTGGCTTGGAGGTCATGTGACTAGGTGGGCGTGGCTAGCTGGTCAGAGTCATTTCTGGAAGGTACTCGCACTTACGACCCAACTCATTTGTTTGCTTTTAACACTGATCAGCTGTAGGACGGCCCTTTGAAGCCCTACAGCAAGAGTTTAAACAGTTTTTTTCCCTCTAGTCATCAGCTGGGACTCAGGAGGCAGCAATAGATTGGGGGTGGGACCAAATAAAAGGTAAGAATAACATGGGTGGGTGGCTGGGTGGGTGGGAGGGCAGGGGGGAGAACCAGTTCGGTGATGTCATATCGTCACCGCTACCGGCTCAGCCGAACTGGACCGAACCGGGAGGAACCCACCACTGGATAGGATCCTTATCCTTATTGTATTCTGATATATGTGCCCCATTGCAACAAATAAGAATTATGAACAAATGAAGCTGGGCTTCTTCAATAATTAAAGAATTTAGCAAAAAGGTAGTAATGGAGATAGATAAGAATTTTATGTGCTTTCATTTTTTAATAAAAATCCCCAAACTCATAAATTTATTCATAAAATGCATAATATGGTTAATGCATGCAATTCCCTCCTATCAAAGTGTTCAAAAAGACCTGCAAAAGAAGATAGATATGTAAAACTATTCATCATGCCTTTTTCAGGGATGATGTAGTTATAAATTCCTTCTATTTAACAAAATAACAGAAATAGGACTTCGCAAAGATAAAATTAGAAAAAGGTAAAAATGCCCAAAGCTGCAAATAGACTGATGCAGCCCTCTGTCAGTCTGGGAAATTGTCAGTGAAAAGGTCTCTGATCAGACTTGGGTACCTATAACAACAAGCATAGAAACAGAGTAATTTAAGCTCTTTTTTCATGCTTGTTATTTTTATGACCTATGGCACTTCCATCTATGACCTATGACTTCCATCTGTGTTGTTAAATATCCCAAAGAAAAGCTCTTCAGTGCCACTGCCTTTGGTGATATTTTCATTTAGCTATATAAAAAACCATGGGATGTTTCTGGGATAAGAAATTCCCATTAGAATGAATTGCTCTTTTCCTCTTCCTAATAGAATAACAGAGTTGGAAGGGACCTTGGAAGTCTTCTAGTCCAGCGGCTCCCAATATTTTTGGCACCAGGGACCAGTTCCGTGGAGAGATGTTTTTCCATGGACTAAAAGGGAAGCTTTGTGTGCTGTCTGCTTTGTGTGCTGCCTGCATCCCACAGGTGGGGCTTTGCCTGTTTGTGCAGCACGGTTTCTGGCATGCCGTGGACCAGTGCCAGTCCACAGACCAGATTTCTCAAGCAAGAAATCTCATTCAGACAAATTGTTGTCCAATCTCTTCTTAAAAACCTCCAATGTTGGAGCACCTACAAATTCTGGAGGCAAGTCGTTTCACTAATTAATGTTCTAATTGACAGGAAATTTCTTCTTGGTTCTAGGTTGGTTCTCCCCTGGATTAGTTTCCATCCACTACTTATCCTGCCTTCAGGTGTTTTGGAGAATAGGTTGATCCCCTATGGCAGCTCCTTAGATATTAGAACACTGCTATCATATCACCCCTAGTCCTTCTTTTCATTAAACTAGGCATACCCAATTCTTGCATCCACTCTTCATATGTTTTATCCTTCAGTTCCCTATTTAGCTTTGTTGCTCTTCTCTGCACTCTTTCTAGACTCTCAACATCTTTTTTATATGAATATCTATAAGAACATCTATAAGAAAAGAACCAAACTCACAGAGCACCAAGGACAGAATACTATTGCTGAGGTCACTTTCCAGAGCCAGCAATAAAATAGATGTAAAAGACTTACTTCATTCTAGCTGGAAAGCTTTACTGTCTCCACAAAAAAAGAACATTTTTTCATATATAATGCATAATTCTGACCATGCCAAAAATACCCTTTTTTAAAAATCAAAAGGAAGTAAGTATATATTACAATGAGGAAGATGGGGAAAGAAATGCATTATCAGATGGCAACATGGCAACATTCACCCTGGAAGTTACATTAATGTTATTTTAAGCCTCTAAGAATTACTCCTGGAGGTTGGTGACAGTCTTTCATAATTTCTGATTTTCTGGTCTGAGCCTGGAAATTGTTCTTAAATTTACAGTTACGTTACAGAATATGCTTAAAAGTTAAACTGCAATCTTGTGTTTAACATCTTCATATGTTTTAATTTTCAGTCCCCTAATCATCTTTTTTGCCCTTCCATGAGAGACCACATATACTTATACACTGCCAAACAACTTGTACGAATGAAGCAAATGTATACTATATGTAAAATCCATCATTACTGAATTAATGCAAAAACCATAATTTAAAGCGTAGCTATTCATACTCTTCTCAAGTGTAATACCAGCATTTCTTCTTGCATTTCTTCTAAAGGTGAAATGTGAATCCCATATGAATCTGAAATTCTATTTCTGCCCCTAAGGAATTGCATTTTTTCAATCAGTATTACATTGATACTGATACAGTACAAATCAGACCCAGACATCAAGGTAAGCAAGTCTGAAAGAGCAGCAATAATTATTTTTGTTGTATTTTTATTGAAAGAGGATGGAAGAATTATTTATGAGATTTTCTGCCTACTAGCATATCCCTTTCTTTACTTGCAAAGTATCCTTCTAAGCAACTGCCACTGAAGCTGGAAGCTCAGATTAGGTTCAGTTTGGCAAAGCTTGTGAGCAAGTGGTATACTGGAAGAGTTGAGCATTTTTGTGAATATTCTTGGACAGACATACCTATTTTCAAAGTGGCTATAACAATGATCAGCTACCCAATAAATGTTTCTTTTATGGACATGAGGGTACACTTCCAGAGAAAGTACTGTATTGCAAGCATTCTGCCATCTCTACTTTCCAAAAATGCTCATGGGACTTATGATACGACTGTCTTACAGTCTGCAAGGAAATGTGATGCTGTTGAGAAGTTATTAGGCTTTGAGAAGAATTCCTGAACACTGTAATGGGTCACTGATGTACCCAATGCTGCAGGCAATATCCTCTTGTGAAAAGATACCCTTTCTATTACTATCAGCAGGACATTGCAATCTGTTCCTCTTTATTAAGCATCACTGTCTGCAAGTCAATAATTTAAATACATAACAGATATTAGTTCTATATTCTATAACTAGCAAATTAACTATTAAGAAGCTAAATAACTGATACTATGATATTTACCAACCTTGTATACCCTTATAAATAGTTTAAATACTTGCTTTTCTCTAATTAACAATTTCCCCATTTATTTCCTTTTATCTATTCTTGTATTACAGCAAAACCATATATCGATATCTATATCATTTATATCTACATCTTTTGTATAGAGATATATAAAAACATACATAATTTATGTACATTATGTTTATATGCATACATAAATACATAATTTATATACATGTACATAAACACATATCCTATAAGAAATGCATATCATTATATACTGCTATTTATTTTCACATTTTTATGAGACCGATGGGAAAATTACTGTTCTGGTATTAGTTATAAGAGAAACTATTTACTAAGTCTGCACTACTTCTCATTGTTCCCATCACTCATCTCCTTCCACTTATGACTGTATGACTGTAACTTTGTTGCTTGTATCCTTACGATTTATATTGATATTGATTGTTTTCTGATTGCTTATTTGTTCCCTATGACTATCATTAAGTGTTGTACCTTATGATTCTTGAGGAATGCGTCTTTTCTTTTATGTGCACCGAGAGCGTATGCACCAAGACAAATTCCTTCTGTGTCCAATCACACTTGGCCAATAAAAAAAAAATCTATTCTATTCTATTCTAAACTAAGCATTTACCATTTCATACCATGCTACAATAAACACAATAGATAAGTCTCAAGTTGCTATTTACATGCCTCATTCATACTTTGGAACAGCAAGTGCCATTTCACATTGTAGCATTAGTTACCATGGTGAAGAAAAGCCACATGGCTGCCTTTCCAGTGGGGAATCCATTCATATAAAGCAATTCCTGCATGGATTGTATTGATTCTAAGCTTGTAAGCAAAATGCCCTTTCAAAAGAGGAGCTTTGCTGGTGTGCTTAAGAGAAAAGCTGCTTCACATAAATGGCTCAGAAAAATACCTCATAAAGAAGTTTGTGTCCTTAAAGCAGGGCCAGATTTTCCTATAGGCTAACGAGGCTTCAGCCTAGGGCCTCAAGATCAAGAGGGGCCTACATTCAAATTGTTAGCAAAATTAAAATTACACTTTCACTATAGGTGAAAGGGCCTCATAAGTGGAATAGCCTATGGCCTCTTTTCATCTAAATCCGGCCCTGCCTTAAAGGCAACCTGTATAGACATGAAACAGACAGAGGACTAAGCACACACACAGAAGTCTCTCATGTTTCCTCTCTTCCTTCTGATAATGGAGAGGTTTATGCACCTCAGCATAAAATCGTATCTATTTGCCAGGAGTCAAATGATAAGCTTTGATCCTGCCTTTCTCACCTCACAGTTTATATTTTCATTTTCATTTTCATGTTTTCATATTTTCATTTTCATGTTTTCATATTCATACTGTCATAACTTTGCCATGTTTGAATTCCTACCCTCAAAACAATGCTATAGAGCACTGCACACCACTAGACACAAGAACATTTTTTCCCAAACGCCATCACTCTTCTAAACAAATAATTCCCTCAACACTGTCAAACTAGTTACTAAGTCTGCACTACTATTAATCTTCTCATCGTTCCTGTCACCCATCTCCTCCCACTTATGACTGTATGACTGTAACTTTGTTGCTGGTATCCTTAAGATTTATATTGACTGTTTCTTAATAGGATTTGATTACTTATTTGTTCCTTATGACTATCATTAAGTGTTGTACCTTATGATTCTTGACGAATATATATTTTCTTTTATGTACTCCGACAGTGTATGCACCAAGACAAATTCCTTGTGTGTCCAACCACACTTGGCCAATAAAGAATTCTATTCCGTTCTATGTTGAAGGATGGCATTACCCTACTTCGTTACCAACATATCTTACTTGCTTGGATTTTTTGTGCATATTGTATTATTATATTAAAATGAGAAAAGGAAAAAAGTTAGAGCTACCAGATCTGGGCTGCAAAAAAGAAACAGCTAGAACTTTCATATTCCCATTTCTACCTTCTACTAGCCCTCTGGATCTTTGCAGTCCAGATCTGGTCATTCTAAAGAGACAGCAAACTCTAGAAAACAACAGTAACAGAATGATCTTGATATGGCATTTGAAGATTAACCAATATTCTGAGAAATAATAAAGATAAAGGGAAAGGAAGGGACAGGTAGGAAAAAGAAGAAACTAATAGAAAAGAATATTTATAATTCTGGGTTGAACTGTAGAATCTTTGGGGCACTCTGAGCTTAGTTGCTTTTTCGCAGAGGTTTCATTACCCATCTTCAGTGCAAACTCAGTGAGCACCAAGGACTCCAAAGAATTGCAGTTATTATATGTATTACAGTGGTGGGTTCCTCCCGGTCCGGTCCGGTTCGGCTGAGCCGGTAGCGGTGACGATATGATGTCACCAAACCGGTTCTCCCACCCCCGCCCTCCCACCCCCCCACCTACCCACATTATTCTTACCTTTTATTTGGTCCCACCCCCAATCTATTGCTGCCTCCTGAGTTCCAGCTGATGACTAGAGGGGAAAAAACTGTTTAAACTCTTGCCGTGGGGCTTCAAAGGGCCATCCTACAGCTGATCAGTGTTAAAAGCAAATAAATGAGTCGGGTCGTAAGTGTGAGGACTGGTCATAAGTGCGAGGACCTTCCAGAAATGACTCTGACCAGCTAGCCACGCCCACCTAGTCACATGACCTCCAAGCCACACCCACAAAATAAGCCACGCCCACAGAACCGGTAGTAAAAAAAATTAGAACCCACCCCTGATGTATTACCATATTTACTCATTAGGATTATGCTTCACCCCCACCTCAAATAATTACAGTTTTTGTGAATTGAGGATATTGTCTTAATAGTTCCCAATAACAGTAGAAGGAGCTGTTAAAAACAAAGGAATCTGCAGGAAGGAGCAATGATTACGGGTAGTCCTCGACATACCATCACAATTGAGCCCAACATTTATGTTGTGAAGTGAGAAATTTGTTAAGTGAGTTCTGACCCATTTTATGACTTTTCTTACCACTTTGGTTAAGTGAATCACTGCAGTTATTAAATTATAACACGGTTGTTAACTGAATCTTGTTTCTCCATTGACTTTCAGTGTCAGAAGGCTGCAAAAGGGGATTGCATGATCTTGGGATACTGCAACCATCATAAGTATGAGTCAGTTGCCAAGCATCCTAATTTTATTCACATGACTGTGGGGATGCTGCAAAGGTCATAAGTGTGAAAAATGATCCTAAGTCACTTTTTTCACTGCCGTTGTAACTTCGAACGGTCACTAAACAAACTGTTGTAAGTCGAGGACTACCTGTATAGAATGTGCTGCTGAAAACATGGGATACCTTTTAACTGTTCGCTGCATAGAAGAGGCTGCAGAATTCAACCCTTACTGTAGCAAAATTCTCTTTCTTTACCTTTTTCCCCTGCCTTGTCTGGGCCCCTCCAGTATATTTCCAATTTTCATCCTCTCTGCTCCAACCCATCTCTACATTTATACATTTTCTCTAATGTATTGCCTCTGTATATTTGATTTTGTTTTTGTATTTTTATGATGACAGCCTAGGTCTTTTGATATGATAAAGTTATAAATCCAAATTCATATTATTGCTATTATCATCATGTGCTTTTTTCTTTTATGGTTTCTGCTTGGAGGACATTTTATACTTATTACGTATTTCATACTTATTACTATTATTAGGAGTGGTATTTGCATGAAAGAGAAATTGTTTGGTATATGCAAATGGTCGTTCAATTAATTCTGTAATGGGCAATGCTCTATGGGCAATTACTTTTAATTCATTCATTTGAATTCATTCATTTGAAATCTTTCTCGATCGCTCTCTCTTTGCTCTTGTTCTTTTTTGAGTGTAGTTTCCTATTACATATAGGCCCGTGTATAATTTCTATATGCCTAGAATTGTACCACATTTACCCTGTTTCCCCAAAAATAAGACATCCCCTGATAATCGGGCTTTTGAGCACATGTGCTAAAATAAGCCTCCCCCTGAAAATAAGCCCTCCCCAAAAATATTTAAACACAGAGCTGGAAATCAGATAAGATGGTAAGAAGAGCCCCATCTTGCTCCATGTGCCCCAATATAATAAGACCTCCCCAAAAATAAGGCCAAGCACTTATTTCGGGGTTCAAAAAAATATAAGACAGGGTCTTATTTTCGGGGAAACCTGGTATGTAATTATAAGAAAGGGCTGGTTTCATTTGGAAATATCAGCCTAGACTAAGAAGTTATAGAAGTTTTCATTGCATAGAATTTGGGTCTGTGTTTATAATGTTTATGTGTATTCTATGGTTGGATCATAAATTCAGGGTCATCAGCCTTTCAGCTATATACAGAAATTGTACTGTTTAAATTACTGCTGTATTTGGACTGGGCATGTTGCTCCTGCCCACAAAAGGAGAGAGAAATTATAGCAGAAGGAAGGATTATGTGGGCTAATTAAATGTAGAGGCACAGTTATTGTTTGGCACAGTTTTAATATTTTGTAAATAATATAAATATTAATTAAAGGAAGAAAGAATGTTATGACGTTGGGGACTGTAAACCATTTCAAATTTATAACCTTAGGGTTATTCTGACTGTGAAAATTGTTTCATTTTCAAAAATGTCTGTCTCAAATGCTACGGAAGTTTTGAGTTTAAACAGCTTTGTTTTGAATTGAAAACCCAGTTTTAATCTCAATGTGATTGAGATAACTGATTCAACATGAAAAACAGATGTTTTGCCTTTGAGGCCTGTATAATGAACTCAAACAGGAGAACAGTGGTGGGTTGCTACCCTGGATCAGGTGAACCTGTAGCGGAGGCAGGAGGCTCCGCCCACCTGCCCGCATGTGCAAGCACATGCAAGCATGCACGAGTGCACAAGCGAACCGGTAGCAAACTAAACTGAAACTCACAACTGCAGGAAACTCCAAATTCCATAACATACCAGTGTTATAAAATTCATATTGTGACAATTGAATTAAAAGCAGGATATTTGTATCAGATGATGGATACCTATAACCAATATGGCTGACATTGTGCCCAAACCAAGGATGCTAGAAAACAAATAGGGAATATGTAAATTAAGGGGAAATCAAATTTTGTGTTTTGAATATCTCTAGCCCGATCAGATTAGCAATCAGGTTTTTTTACTGTCCATTCCTACAGAAATACTAACATCTCTAAAATTATCCATTATAATTCATTTCTTTTTCTTTGTTTGTGTTTGCAATAACTTTGAAAAGGAAAAGCAAGTACAAATATATGAGAACCATGCATTATTTCTTTTATTATCATAGGTTCCATTTTTTTCATCATAAATTGCAGATAAGCAAATCTAGATAAGTAGAACTAGAATGAATGACTGCTGATATATATATTGTAACTATGTCACTTTTATATGTTCTCTTTCTATATATTCTGCTGCTTTGCTTTTAATTTGTTTCCAAAATAAATGCACATTAAAAGCAACAGCAACAAAATATTCATTAGCTCAAAATCAGAAACAATTGCTTTTAAATGTGCAAAGAATTTAATTGGTGTCATAAAGAACTAAAGTTGTCCTGGATATTATTTTTAAAGCAAATTCTAAGGGATGGAAGACAAAGAATATTTAAAATTTAAATTATATGTTTATGATTGTTACTTTAGCCCAAGACACATAACAAGCAATTTAACCTCATTTACTCCATTTCTCAATCAATTCAAGTTAATGTGCCACCATCTTAATAACTTGCTTTTCAAGTGTACTGTACACCCATTTCTTTAGTAGCCAAGCACACACAATGTATATAAGCAACTCATTGCTGAGAGCGAGGATGAAGTAAAACAAAGAGGAAACAGGACCTGACTAGTTCTTAAATCCATCAACTGAGCAAAGGGCCTATTATCCAACCTTTCTGGCCTTTTACCCTGGCCTTTCTGGATGTGTTGGTCAATCACAACCCAGATGGGAGTCTTGACACACGTGTATATTGGAAAACCATGAACACAGACCATATTTTACATAATGAGAGCAATCACCCCATGGCACATAAAATCAGTTGTACTGGTCAGGCATTGTTCAGTAGGATAGACACTCATTGTAGTACACCAGCAGCTAAAGCTAAGGTGTGGGCATATCTTTATCAGGTCTGCAAGCTCAACGGATACTCAATGGACTTTATCCGAAGGTGTGCTACACCTAGGGTTCGGCAGCCTATTGAAGCTGCGTGGAGGGTGCTCCCATATGTACAGGGGGTATCCGAAACTGCTGCACGCATCCTCTTGGCACATGGAGTCAAAGTGGCGCATAAGCCAGACTGAACACTGAGAATGTGAGTGATGCACCCAAAGGAAGCATTATCCAAGGAGGAGACATCTTCAATAGTTTACCACATCAACTGTAGTAATTGTGCAAGCAATTACGTAGGGGAAACGGCCAAGCAGTTACAGACCAGAGTACACGAACATGAATTGGCTGTCCAATGCAAGGAACAGCGCTCCCAGATCTGGACACATATGAAGGAGCACAACCACACATTTGATTTTCAAGAAGCTGAGGTTATTGCCCATGATAGGACTAAAGGAGGACGCCTACTAAAAGAAGCCTGGTTCTCCAATAACAATTCCATTAACAGGCATATTGAACTGCCACCGGCCTACCAGGCTTTGAGACACCAGGAAAGACCCTGCAGGATGAGCAGAGACAGCTTTCCATCAATGAGCAGAGAACAAAGGCACCCCCACCCCCACCTCTGAGCATGCAGACTCAGCCTGTGAAGGTATAGTTAGTCCTGACCAAACACAGAGCAACCCGGCAGGGCTGTCTCAAACTGTAACAGATAGGATTAATGAGAAACGAACCTGGCCGATCACGAGGTCATGGACAAGGCAGCAAATTGCAATGGCTGACAGGCTAACATCATCTCCCACTGATAAGCAAGCTAGGAGGGAGGAAACAGTAGGAATTAAGCCTCCATCATCCAGCATGACGACAGCAAAAACAACACAGCTGATTACAAGTGGGAGACGTTGGAAGGGCCTATTACACACACAAGGGCCAAATTGATTAATGGCATATAAAGGCAGAGATCTCTGTAATGGTAATTTAATACTCTGATGATGTCAGCAGATGGCTGACGAAAGCTTAGTTAAATAAAATTTTAATTATTTTAAAATTTTAATTTCCAAAGCTCACAGGATGTCTCCCTTTGATTTTTTTAAAAATATAAAAGTATAGGTGACATTTATGCAAAAATTATATGCTGAATAAAACAAAGCCTTCAAAAAAAGGGGATAATTTCTAAAGAAATGGCAAATATATCTTTAAAGCATACCTCTGTGATGACTTTTAGATGTGTAATTGAGTTCATCTGTCTTTCTGACAAACCAAAGAACAGCTCTCCAGAAAATTTTGCAATCATAATCCAATAGTCATAAAATCAAATTGCAGATTTCTTAAAGATCACTAGCAGGCTTTTTCTGCAGATAACCTATGGATTCAACTTAGCTGAAACAATGCAAGGGCCAAATCATCTCGCTCTATACAAGGCAAAGCAAATAATATAATTCAAAGAAAGTATTATAAGACTATAGGAATTTCAGCCACCAGAAGCTACCTGGCATTTTTTTTTAATGCCAGGGATTCAATTCAGAGCCATGAATTGCAAAGCTATTATAGCCATTTCAGACTGTGAAGCTGGAGAGAAAAATAGGGAGAGCCTGGTGCATTGTCATCTTATAATTGGGACACTGATGGTCAGTTCTTAAGCAATTCCTAAAAATAATAATTCAGACTCAGAATGGATGAGTGCTGACTTTGATAAGGATTCAGGCTTTGACTTGGGCAAGGATCAAATCCAAGAACATGTGGCCTATTTAAAAGAGCTGAGATAATTAGCTACTGTGAAGAAAGGGTGTTAAATCCTCTAATTACTCTGGTTATAAATCAACATTCCCTCAAGTTTCCATTCTTCTTGGATATAACTCTCTCTCTACTTCACGGGTGTCAAACTTGATCGTGTCACGTCACGTGACATATCATGACTATTTTTTTGCCTCTGCGGATCCAGGGTGGGTGTGGCCTGCATGTGATGCATCCAGTCCGTGGGCTGCCAGTTTTACAACCCTGCTCTACTTGATCTATAACTTTTGGCTTCATATTCCTAGTTTCTCTTACTCCTCTATAGCTGAATATTAGGTTTTTGACATTAGAAGGGGTCTTTTGGATCCCACCATCTGAACAATAACAAGCTTTCTTGTAATTGTTTGGCAATTCTCATCAAACAGATTTATTATGATGCTGTGCTAAGACTCCAGGCAAGAACACCGACTTTAACTACATACACACCTCTACCTAATTTATTTCCCTCAGTTGGAACATTATTTTTTTCCCCACTACTGTGTTCACTGATTTATGACCAAGATAATAAATCTCAGAAAGTTGTAAGTGCTATGTCTCTTAAACAGTATGAAAGCACCCTTAGGCCAGCCTTCCTCAGTCTAGTAACCTTCAGATGTGTTGAATAACAACTCACGAAATTCCCATTAAGCATCATCAATGAAAATTCTGGGAGTGATAATGCTAAAAAATCTGGAGTGACAAAGCTGCAGAAGACTCTCTATACTATCTTATTTCCTCCTGAAGCAGCATTTAATGATAGCATGGGCTCCTTGTTAAAAGCTCTTCAGTTATAAAAATGCTATAATAACATGAAATGTGATGAGCTATTGTTTTCCTCGGACATCTCAAGACATTTTGCTGGCAAAAAAACTTATTCCTAGTCTTTTAAAAAGCTAACTGAACTTATATTTTATTTTATTTTTTTCAAAAGCGATGATCGCATGGCATCTTTCACAGAACTTGAAGACTGCAGGTTAGCTTTGGAAATAAAGAGAAGCCACATGGCATATAATTCTCCCTTCAGTAACTTGCTGTTAACATATACTACCTCTGTTGCCTGAAGTAATTACCTCATTTTATCTAATGGTAGACCATATTGTTCTCCTTCCTTGGGATTCAAAAAAATTCTTATGGCAGTGGTTCTCAAGCTGTGGTCTGTGCAACTCTGTGGGGCCACGATGTGATCACAGGGGGTCCACGAAGGCTTGAAGAAATGTTATGATTTAAAACTTAAGTTTTGGGGGATTGTGGCCACTAAAAGTATTTAAAGGAGGTCCATGGTGAAGTAAAGAATGAGAACCACTGCCTTATGGCAATGTCTGAGAATTCTCTTAATACACAAGGTAGTTTGACATTCCATTTCAAATAAAACATCTATCTTTATATTTACTAATCTATGTGAATAAATTGGGAGAATTCACTTTGTAGCATTTATTGCTTCTCAGCCACCAACTTTTAGAGCTGGAACCAGAATGAATACTGTCTTCACGCTAACAATTAAGGCTTGCACTCAGAGTTTACAAGCTAACCAAGCTGCTGCTTTTTTTATTTGCCTTCAGCAAGAAAGAAGTTGTAGAAAATGTCTAAATGTTTAGGAGAAAACAACACTGCATTTTCTCACTATGAAAGCAATGACATACAGTAAAAGCAGAATCCTGGGATAGCTCCTGACAAATTAATTTGGAAGATTTTTTTTTTTAGCCTATGCAAAAGCTGAATAACCAACAAACTCAAGTCAACCCAGGTTGTTGTGTAATGCATCTTTCATTGCCATATCATTTTGGAGCAGAAATATCTGAGAATCTTCTAAAGTGATCCACTACAAAGTAAGGGGTAAAATGTCTGAATAGCCATGAGTTACTGCCAAGCACTGCCATATTGCCTCACGGTTTGAGATACAAATTAATTCAAGTATATTGATCAGTTGCACTATAAATTAAGCATCATATCCTCCAGAAGCTTTTCTCTTGATCTCAGGGAAACCAAGAAGATGTGGAAGGGCATCTAGTGTGTAGATTCAGTATCAACCGCTTTTATCGATTGACTGATTATGTGCCATCAACTCAGTGTCACTTCTTAGAGACCACATAAATAGATTTTCTCCATGAATCAGCTTTTATGCAGCAGTATATTGTACTGTCTTTATTATGTTGTGGGAAATTTCAGAAGAAAGATACACAACACTGGGGAAAAATAGTCAACAGTTTATTCAACTGTGGCGGGGCTTTACAAGAGAAATGAACAGAATAATGAAAAGGTGAAGACTTTGATAAGAACTGGAGACTGTGGATGGGAATCCTGGGGCTCTGATTCTTTAGCAAATTTAAAGGGGAAGCTGGGCAGAATCCCTAATGTAAATAGGATCTATTTCTGTTGTGAAAGAAAAGCTGCACTTGAGAAGAAACTGGAGAAAACAATTGGAGATGGAATGCTAAAATAATCAGGTACACCTCCTTGATTAGGAATGAAATATCTGTGAAGTTACTGTGTTGCAGTTTCCTTATTATGACTGCCTGTTGGGTTATAGTGTGTGAGTGGTATGTGGGGTTTATTCTCTTCTGATCGAAACAACTTATTTCAGCCAGAATCTGAAAATAACATTTAACACAGCACAGTACTTGAGCAAAATGGTTCGGTTGAGATCAGCATATGTGGGACTGATTGGGGTAGATTGTAGGGCTGACACCGAAATATAATTTTATCATATTTTATTTATCTATATTAAATTATTGTATTTTATTCCAACTTTGGTTTAAACTGTATTTTATTCCAATTGCATTTAAAATCGTATTTTATTCCAATTTCATTTTAAATTGTATTTTATCCAATTCCATTTTAAACTACCAGATTTTAGTAATAATTTGTTTCTGGAATGCTGCCCTTTGATATGGCCCAAGGGCTAGTCAATAAAGTAAACTAACTAACTCTTCTGATGTGACTGGATCACTGAAGTTTGATCTAAAGGCAAAATGGTATTTTCTGATTTGGACGGGATTATGCAGAACAGGGAATTGGAATTTGCTCAAGTCATGTCAACACAGTTTGGGAGAAAGAGGGTAGTCTCTATTTTGTTTTGCTAAAATGCTAATCTATAATCTTTTTGTCAGCATCAGTATTGAAGAAAACATGTGCTCTGTTGTTAAATTGGTAAAAAGAGTCCACTGCTATATTAATTGGAAACACATTTTTTAATGTAATGGTATGTGGGATTAATCTTGGGAGACAGGAGGACGAGCTACGGACTGGACACCAGTATGTTCAAGATATCTCAGCTCTCAGATGGGAAGATGGCATAAAACAGGGTCTCCAACCTTGGCAACTTAAGACTTCTGGACTTCAACTCCCAGAATTCCCCAGCCAGCTGGCTGAGGAATTCTGGGAGTTGAAGTCCAAAAGTCTTAAAATTGCCAAGGTTGGAGATCCCTGGCATAGGAAACTTCAGGAAAGACCATCCTTAGTTTTCTGGAGACTGAAAGGAAGCAAGGGTAGAAATACATTCAGTCTTGCAAGATTCTGTTAACATAACCTTAAAATAAAAATAAAGTTAGCATTCATTGTGGTGTTTTTTGTGTGAATTACCTTGTAAGAGCTAATAGATATAGAGCATAACTATTTTTATAGTTTATTAGCACTATTAAGAACACAAGGGCACATGTGTTACAAATTGTTACTAGCTTCTCTGCTGCTCCAGGTAGAAGCAATTTTTGAGTTAGTAATGCATACCTGATAGGAAATGGCTGTTACTTTCTTCATGTTGAACTTCTCTCCCATATTCTGTCTTGTGTACATATATACCTTTTCCCTAAATGTTGAGCACAAAAAAACTTATTAAAAGTCTGCCTATAAAATAACCTCAAGGACCTCTCTGAAGATTTATTCAGACCCCCTCAGAAGATTTGCCCACAGAAATAATAATCAGACATCTTCAGAAGATCTAATCACAGCAGCTATCCAAAGCAATTATGTAGCAATTATGACTAAGAGGGCTTTCACACCCATCTTGTGAACCAATTGCACCAGTTCCAGAACTGGAGAGACCTCCAGACAGTTCCTCAAGCCCTAGTCACTTTGTGAATGGACTACTGCCTTCTACATAAGGCTGCCCTCAGGAGTTACACTTGGTCCAGAATGATGTTGCCACTCTGTAAACTGCACTGGTTGGCAACTGGCTTCCAGTGGGCTTCAAGGTGCTCAAAATCAAATAAAATCATTTTATTACAGACCTAAGGCCAGACACAATAAAATAATAGTAGAACTGTTACATACTTCTATGTATAATACAGAAAACTAATTAACTATAATAGAATCTAAAAATAATTAAGAACAGATAATGAAATAAATCAGAATAAAAATAGTATTATAAGAAGTTCCAAATTTAACTGATGGTGTGGCATATTACACAGATGATGGCACAAAAGTGATTGACTTGGGAAGACATTTTTGAGTCCTTGTGTGAACGAAGTAATGTTAAATGGAAATCACACACCCTACCCAGAAAATTTTTGAAGATAATATAAATGTAGAAATGTCTAGAGTCCTTATATAGGGAGGGAGAAGTCATAGCATATAGCTGAGAGTTTCTATTGAATCATCACCACATGAGCATACCAGAAAATGCATTGCAGTACCCTTACAGTGTCCAAAAAAGGATTACTAACGGCTGGGCATCCAGCTTCGCCAAAGCGTAAGCCTTGCAAAAATTCTGAATCCTAATGGATAATAAATAGAAGAGTGAGCCCTTCTGGAAAAATAAGATAAATATTGGATAAAGGTAAAGGTTCCCCTCACACATATGTGCTAGTCGTTCCCGACTCTAGGGGGCGGTGCTCATCTCCATTTCAAAGCCGAAGAGCCAGCGCTGTCCAAAGACGTCTCCGTGGTCATGTGGCCGGCATGACTAAACACCAAAGGCACATGGAACGCTGTTACCTTCCCACCAAAGGTGGTCCCTATTTTTCTATTTGCATTTTTTACGTGCTTTCGAACTGCTAGGTTGGCAGAAGCTGGGAGCTCACCCTAGTGCTATGCAGCACTAGGGATTCGAACCGCTGAATTGCCAACCTTTCAATCGACAAGTTCAGGGTCTTAGCCACTGAGCCACCGCATCCCTCAAAATATTGGATGTGACACCTTAAATTTGAAGATTTTAAGTTTTTTTGCTGAAATTAAATTCCTCCAATTCTCTCTTACAACCTGTCTTTTCTTTATCTTCAAAGGGTCTTTATATTTTTTTTCTGTGCCTCAGGTAATTGAGAAGCACTCAAAGAATTTTCCTGACAAAAGGAGTTCATTCCTTTTAAGAGAGCCTTTTTGGCTTTGATACAATCCTCATCATACGACGTTTTGGAGCTTTTATGTGCATAAACACTACTGGCTGTTGAAAATCTTGTCAGGGAGACTTGAAGATTAACAATAATTGACTGTTACAGAAGGAGTACTTGTTCACATGGGACAGCTGAGCAGATTTGGGTATGCATTTGAAGCAGGGGCTCTGAAGTCAAAAGCCCAGACAAAACATTATTTATTTATTTATTTATTTATTTATTTATTTATTTATTTATTTATTTATTAGATTTTTATACCGCCCCCTCTCCCGAAGGACTCGGGGCGGTGAACAGCCAAAATTCAAAAACATACAATATAAACATTAAAAATAAGTTTAAAACAGAATTAAATCCAAAATGGCTCCCCAATTTAAAACGCCTTACCCATGCCCCTATAAATAAGACTAATTTAAAATTTAAAAATTTAAAATTTCCACATTTAAAAAGGGGAAGATTTAGGCCAGGCCAGCTTGATAAAATAGAAAAGTCTTAAGCGTGCGGCAGAAGGTGCGCAGATCCGGGATCCTACGTATCTCCGGGGGGAGCTCGTTCCAAATCGTAGGTGCCCCCACAGAGAAGGCTCTCCCCCTAGGGGCCGACAGCCGACATTGTTTGGCCGACGGCACCCGGAGGAGCCCCTCTCTATGGGAGCGTACTGGGAGGCTATTGGTGGTAGCAGGCGGTCCCGTAAATAACCAGGTCCTAAGCCATGGAGCGCTTTAAAGGTGATAACCAAAACCTTGAAGCGCACTCGGAAGACCACCGGGAGCCAGTGCAGCTCGCGCAGGAGAGGTGTTACATCGGAACTCCATGTCGCTCCCATCACCACCCGCGCGGCCGCACTCTGCGCCAGTTGGAGCCTCCGAGTGCACCTCAAGGGGAGCCCCATGTAGAGAGCGTTGCAGTAGTCCAGACGAGAAGTAACGAGGGCATGAGTGACTGTGTGTAGGGAGTCCTGATCTAGATAGGGACGCAACTGGCGGATCAGGCGAACCTGATAAAAAATCCTCCCGGACACAGCCGTCACATGCTCTTCTAACGACAGCCGTGAATCCAGGAGGACACCCAAGTTGCGAGCCCTATCCGTGGGGACCAATGATTCGCCCCCAATAGTCAGCGATGGCACTAGCTGACTATATCGGGACGTCGGAAACCACAGCCACTCGGTCTTGGATGGGTTGAGCCCGAGCCTGTTCCTCCCCATCCAGATCCATACGGCCTGGATTAGATCCGTATTAGCCAGAACTTGAGATCATTCATTCGGTAGTCGCTGTTTTTCCTCTGTAAAGGACTTCATGGCCTAAAGCCAGCTAATTTCTGGGGATGCTTATCTCCAACACTTTCTGCCCATGAGATAAATTCTGGCAAAGTAGATGTGCTTCAGGTACCCTCAATTAATCAGTGTCACCTATTGGGACCTCAGATGTGCATCTTCTCTTTCACAACACACCTTCCTTCCAGAACGCATACTAGTCAAGATCTGCATAGTTCCCACCCTGATGACACTTCAAAGATACTGAAATGTTGACTATTCTCTCAGACCTTGCGGTAAGGATTGGCAAGTCCTTGTAAGCTTTTCTGTTTATTCTGTATTATTCTTTCTTTGTTTTTCTGGATGCATACCATCTAACCAAAATTTCAGCAACGGGTTCTCTGCCCGGTTGCTGGGTGGGCATGGCCATGGTTGGCGTGGCCTAGTTGACCTCCTGTACCATGGCAGGTGGGCCATTTTCGCCTTCCCCAGTCTCCGGAGGCTTTCCTTGAGCCTCTGGGAGGGCGAAAACTGCTTCCCCTCGGCTCCGGAGGCCCTCCGGAGCTTCCAGGAGGCCCGTTTTTCCCCCTCTCCGAGCCTCTGTATGGGCCCTGCACTTACCTCACATCCAAAATGGGCCGCATGGAGACTCCTGGGAGGTACGGGGTGGGGTGGGTGGGGCCAGCCAGGGGTGGGATTTGGAGGTTCTCTGAACCGCCATAATATTAGCTATGGGTTCTCTCGAACCCGGGTGAACCCATAGCAGCCCACCCCTGCATTTAACTCATTTCACTGACTTGCTTTTTAAACTGTAATCCACCCATAGTTATTAGGAGTCAGTGAGTCTCTACATCCATCCATTCACTCACTCATTCAATTATTCAGGATTTGTGTTTATTAGTAACTCATCAAATCCTGGATTTTATAGAGCTCATAGATTTCATCATGTGGAGAAGTCAAAAGCCAATGACTTTCTGACACAAAATACAGAAAAGATTGCATAGATTTAATCAGCAGATCAATTGTCAGAGGAAGTAGTAAAATGTACTTTGCAACATTTTCTTTTTATTACCAGACACTAATACAAAATATCTACTATTTCCACAAGGTTGGTGCTGAATTTCATTTTCACATCACATTATTTATTTCTTCTTGATGACATTGTGCAGGTCGTTCACATTCTTAAAAGTTCATGACATGTTTTTACTTTAGACGGTTTATGCAGATAATATCCCAAGATATTGGCACACAAATTTTAATATCTGGCCTTTCTTTTTCCTCTTCAGTTTTCTGAACTTTTGCAAATTACAATATAGCTTAACATGTTGTGGTCACTTCAATTTTTAAAACATATTTCAAGTCTCATCTTTCAAGTCAAGCAAATTACAGCAATAAAATAGATTTAGATTAAATAATCATGGTATAGGGTGAGATTTAATCTGAAGCTGCTGGTAACATTCACATACAAGCCAATCTGAGTTCTGTCTTCACTTCTCCCTTCGCTATTGGCAAAAAAAAAAAAAAAAAAAAAAACCTAGCCAGCCAGCAACAAACATAGATACTATTGTTTTTCTGGCCAAAAAAGTCAATTTAGCCATCACAGTAAATTCTGTTATCTTCACCACCCATTCTTCCCTTATGGATATAGTCGAATCTTTCTATCTTTGCACATACAGCCATCTTGATGCAGTTATCATGCAGAAAAACAAAGATCCCTGACTTTTTTTTCCAACTGTTTGTCCATCAATCCTGAAAGATAAACCTCTGGTCTCAATTGTGTATTAATTTTGAAAAATGAAAATGAATCAGTGGCCAAGGAAGTCTAGTACCGAAAGCCTAGATTTCAGGAGGGGAAATCTCCCACAAATTAGGACATTAATTTTAAAGAAAGAGGAAGTTTAGGGGAAAATTAACAAGTTCCAATCCCTTCTACCTGCATGGAAGCTATTTAAAACCACAGCCCTGGAAGCCTGGGCAGAAGGTATATCTCAGTGCAGAAAAGGGAGGTGGGGCAAGGATACAAGAGGAGACCCATGTGGTTGACAAATGCTATCAAGCTGGTTGTAAAACATAAGAAGAGCTCTTTCGGTGAATCTAAAGTCTTCCCAAACTTTGAAGTAAACATAAGCACAGGCTAAATTAGTATATGTAAGGCAGTAATAAGGGAGACCAAAAAAAAAGAGTTTGAAGAACACTTGGCTAGAAATATAAAAGCCAACTATAAGCATTATTCAACTATGTTAAAAGTAGAAAACTGATCAGTGAACTGCTGGACCAGGAAGTGATAAGTGAATGAAAGGAAAGTTCACAGAGGATGTGGAGATACCCTGCTTCCCCTAAAATAAGACATCCCCTGATTATAAGCCCAATCGGGCTTTTGAGTGCATGCGCTAAAATAAGGACCCCCACAAAAAAGCCCTCCCCAAAAATAAGCCCTCCCTGAAAAGATTTAAACGCATGCACAGCTGGTCCCCGCCATTTCCTCTTGTTAGGGTTAGGGAGACAGAGCTTGAAATCAGGTAAGATGGCAAGAGGAGCCCCGTCTTGCTCCACATGCCCCAAAATAATAAGACATCCCGAAAATAAGGCCAAGCACTTATTTCGGGGTTCAAAAAAATATAAGACAGGTTCGCAAACAATTGCTACCAAAACAATTGCTACCAACCTGCCTTCCATTGAGGACCTGTATACTGCACGAGTCAAAAAGAGGGCTGTGAAAATATTTACAGACCTCTCACATCCTGGACATAAACTGTTTCAACTCCTACCCTCAAAAACAACCCTATATAGCACTGCACACCAGAACAACTAGACACAAGAACAGTTTTTTCCCAAATGCCATCACTCTACTAAACAAATAATCCCCTCAACACTGTCAAACTATTTACTAAGTCTGCACTACTATTAATCTTCTCATCGTTCCCATCACCCACCTCCTTCCACTTATGACTGTATGACTATAACCTTGTTGCTGGTATCCTTATGATTTATATTGACTGTTTCCTAATATGATTTGATTGCTTATTTGTTCCCTATGACTATCATTAAGTGTTGTACCTTATGATTCTTGATGAACATATCTTTTATTTTATGTACACTGAGAGCATATGCACCAAGACAAATTCTTTGTGTGTCCAATCACATTTGGCCAATAAAAAATTCTATTCTATTCTATTCTATTCTATTCTATTCTATTCTATTCTATTCTATTCTATTCTATTCTATTCTATTCTATTCTTATTTTCAGGAAAACACGGTAGTAAATAAAGTAATGAGTGATTTGCATCTGCCTTCACCATGGAGGTCTCAAATAAATACAGCCACAGATGCTTTAACCAATGTTTAGAGAGTAGGTCTAGGCACTGATAGCAAAGAGGCGTATCGCAAAATCATGTGCTAGAACCTACTGAAGTTCAAAATAAATATATTGCTACAGGCTCGTGGCCACCACTGAAAGGAACCAAAGTAAACAATGTTACTGATCTTGTAAAATAATATGTAATATGTCCTAAGGTTGGCACTAGGCTGGCACAGGGATATATGAAATAGAAAGAGAAAGGAGGAGGAAAGGGGAAAGAGAGACAGACAAACAGAGAAGGAGATTGATTACTGGACTTCTGTAATTGGAAATCTGAAGGTTTCAAATTATAAATTCTCCTGCAGGATCTTGCAATAACTAAATTCCTGGACTTTGTGTTTGTGATTCAATCAGAGACAAAGGGAAAATCAATAGCATTATTATTAAAGGTTGCACAGCGTGTGACTGTTCTGGAATAAAAGCTACACAGTATGACCCTCCAATTAGCAGTACCTTTAATTTATCTACTTGTTAGCTCTGTTGGAGGAGAAGTATTAGAACAGCTTGCCTAAAATGCTGGAAACATAGCTTCTCCTGTAATGCTTTGTTCTGTCTCATCTGCTAGCGACCTAACCAACCTTGGAAACTAAACATGGTTGGTCCTGGTTAGAACTTGGATGGTAATCATATCTACATATTCCTATAAAATGCCCCATCATTCAAATGTATTTACTTGATTATGGATGCTTTGTCCATATCAAGAGCTGAAAAATCAACTCTTTTTCTTGTATTTATCCATTTCTCAATGATCCGCTTACAAGCCAAAATCTGATCTGAATGTTCCCTGTCTGACATAAAGCTGCATTAAACTTCTCAAATTTTATTCGCTGTCATCTTCCATAGCCTTTCAATCAGAATTCTGCTCAACACTATCTCAGGCACATCTAGAAAATAAATTCCATTGCAGCATTCTTCCAGACATCAGGCACAGATGCAAACTTCATATACAAACAAGTTTGTGGCCACACCATAAACAAATCATGTCCATATTTTACCATTTCTCTAGTATGCTGTCTAAGCCATTCTTTTCTCTCTTTGGCAACATGTCACACAATTATTGGTTTGTTTCTCTACATGTTGGGCAATTTCTTTCTCTGGTTTTCATTTTTTGCAGCAATCAATCTTGTAAATGTTTTTTTTTCCTCATTGGCACTTTCTTTCACTTTATTATTCCACTAAGAATTTTCATTCATGGCTTCCATCAGTGTTACCTCTATATTGTAAGGTGCTCAGTGAGAAATGGGTTTTCTTTAGAACAAATTGTGGTTTGAAAATACAGCCTGACATGTGAACTGTGGCCCAGCTGAAGTGAAATTCAGATCATCTTGATTGTTCCAGATTTTGGCTGAGATAAACCTGACTGCCATTTAATTTAATTTAGGAATGGAGAACTTAATGCCTTTGAACATTATCTAGTTTATAAAGCCTTAGTCAAGGCTCTTTCCCTTTTTTGAAAGTCCCTTCATTTATTTATTATTTATTTATTTATTTATTTTATTTCTATACCGCCCTTCTCCCGAAGGACTCAGGGCGGTGTACAGCCTAATTAAAAACACAAAGACAGACAATATTTAAAAATAATTAAAATTGTTAAATAATAGGCCCAATTTATAAAACCCCGAATTTAAAAACCCAATTTAAAACCAATTAAAATCTTTATATTGATAGCCCAGCCTGGCGGAACAACATGGTTTTGAGGGCACAGCGAAATACACGGAGATCAGAGATTTTGCGAATTTCTGGGGGGAGTTCATTCCAAAGGGCAGGGGCTCCCACAGAGAAGGCCCTCCCCCTGGGTGTCGCCAGCCGACATAATTTGGCCGATGGCACCCTGAGGAGACCCTCTCTGTGGGAACGGACTGGCCGGTGGGAGGCTACTGGTGGCAGAAGACGGTCTCGAAGGTACCCAGGTCCAATGCCATGGAGCACTTTAAAGGTGGTAACCAACACCTTGAATTCATGGTTGGTTGTTTCATATTTTCTTATCACCTCCCTTTGGTTGAAGAATGTCATAGAGTAAAGCTTTCTTCACTTAAACCCTAGCAACACTGTACTGGAAATTTAACTATTATAGCTTTTCACCAAAATATAGAGTCAATGCATGCCTATTTCTCTCAGATAGCTTTCTCTGGTTGCCTGCTTCAAGTTTCACTTAACCTATGAGCTTGAATGGGCCAGATAATCTATGGAGACATAAAGTTAAGCAATTATATCAGACTGTTAAATCCATTGTTTTTGGAAGCAGTATCTACCAGCAGAAAATGTGCAACAATATAATTCATGAGTGTTGAGATTGAAATATTGTACTCTCTGGAAAAATCTCCCTAGATTACAGAATTCCACAGATTCCTTCACCTTCTTCTCTTTTTAGTGGAGTCTGTGAAGCACATTAGCTAAAATGATTTGGAGAATTTGTGGTTCATATATTTACTTATTGTATTCAAAATATATATGGCTGCCCATTTCACACTGATAATACTAACTTTAGTTAAAAACACACCCAAAAAAGAAAATGAAATCTATAACTAGCACTGATGGTAATCCAACCACCCTCTTACCATGTTATATGTTATATTTTTTGTTTTGAATCTCACTGCCCCTGTAAAGATAACCCTATTATTCAACCTCAGCTGATATAGTATATAGCCCAAGTCTTTGGAAGTAGTAGATTCAAGACTAGATCCAATACACTTCTATAATAAGTATGTCAAGCCCTGAGGCCTGGGCTTGCCAAAGTGGGGCAGGTGAACAGGGGTGTCAGGACCATTATCACGGCGACCATGGAGCACCACTGATGGGGGTGTTGGGACAGCTGCAACAGCAATGGATGTGGCCCAGCTGTGTGGCAGGGAGGCATGGCGTGGACCGCTGCTCCTAGCCACGATCAGCTCGGCTAAGGTTGTCCAACATTTAAGGAGTAGGCAGATTTGAAATAAGCATTTGATCAGGAGCTGTAAGTTTCAACACTAGATTTACAATTGCTTGCTTCTGCTTCCAGCTATGAATGATGGTGCTATTACTGTAGAAGAGATACTATTTCTGCATCATTACCCAGATCTTCATTTTCACATATAGTTTAGTTCAAGATCTCTGCCTAATCATTTATTTTAATGGAGCGCTAATATGGGAAGTGAGTGTGTTAAATCGTTCCATGTAAACATTTTAGGTGTTAGTAACATCCCTTTTCTACATCTACTTCTAATGCAGTAATGTTACATTCTCTGGAGACTAGGGCACCTAACTGAAATACAGACTTTCATCTTCCCCCTCCTTTGAGCTCTGTTGAGATAACATATAATTAGCAGCAAAGTTCTCCCTTTGTAAAACTATGACCTCAAATCTACTGCTAGCACAGGGTCTTACTGAATTGCCTGACCTATCTCGAGCATATTTTTCTCTGAACAAATCACATATCAATTTTTCATTTATAAAATTAGTATGGTTGGTCGCAGCATCAACCAGATGTTTAGACTGGATTTGTCATTTTTTATTCACCTATTGAGTCAGTGGTGGGATTCCAAATCTTTTATTTATTTATTTATTTATTAATTAAATTTCTATACCGCCCTTCTCCAAATAGGACTCAGGGCGGTGCACAGCCAAGATAAAAACAAAGCATACAAAATTTAAGAACAGTATTAAAATAATTAAATATTTTGGCCGAAATTAAGATAACCCAATTTAAAATCAATTTAAAATTTAACTCAGGCCAGCCCAGCTTGTTGAAATAAATAGGTTTTCAGGGCCCGACGAAAAATCCGGAGGTCTGTTATTATACGTAACTCTGGGGGAAGGTTGTTCCAGAGGGTGGGCGCCGTCACAGAGAAGGCTCTCCCCCTGGGGGTCGCCAGCCGACATTGTCTGGCGGACGGCACCCTGAGGAGGCCCACTCTGTGCGAGCGTACTGGCCGGTGGGAGGCTATTGGTGGCAGAAGGTGGTCTCGTAAATACCCTGGCCCTAAGCCATGGAGCGCTTTAAAGGTGGTCACCAACACCTTTTCCTACCGGTTCTATGAGAACGCACTTCGCGCGCATGCACACCACTCAAAGATTGCACTCGGTGTTGGCGCTGGTGAACTGAAATGTTGTTTAAGCTCAGCTGAGATGTGGCAATCTGCTCTGCCATGTGAATCAGCTGAGCTAAAAAACAAGGGAATAGGGAACGGCAGGGGCGGGAGGGTGGAGCCAGCCAGAGGTGGTATTTGTCACTTCTCTGAACTACTCAAAATTTCCACTACCAATTCATCTGAACCGGCTGAATACCAGTTCTGTATTGAGTCCTTCTCAAAGAACTGGGATAAGCAGATATTGTTGTTTAATGGTGTTAAAGGCATTGTGGTTGGATGTAAGCAGTTTCAAGTGTTGGAAGAAAAGGGCTTGCTTCTCCATCTGGGAAAGGGATCCATCCGAGAGAGAGAGTGTGTCACTGCAATGAGGTGAGGACGAGAAGCCAGCTGCTGGAAAGGAGTCTCTTTATTGTAACAGAAATGAAGTGTCATACAGCAATCGGTTCTGGGACAGCTGACAACTGGGTCTGGTAAATATAAGGATTTTTATATGATTTTTGTGCTTTGTGATTGAGATATCTGGGTTCATTGTGCAATAGACTTGAATTTTGCTTTTTAATATTCTAATTATAGTATATTGGTTCCTATTGTGATTGGGAGGTCATGCCGTCCTTGAAGTTCAGTAGGGAAATGTAGATTTAAGTGTTATTGTTTTTCTATCCTTAATCTGCTCAATTTCAACTTCTTGCAAAACCTGCAGCTGGTATTCATAAGCTGATTTGCTTATGAATGAAGCTGTCCGGATACTGAGTATCCATTCATAAGGAGCGCTTTGCTTTTATGAATGGATACATAGTATTTCATTCACGGGCACTCAGCTTATTGTGAAAACTTCTTTGAGTAATTTCCCTGTTAGCGAGAGGATGCAAGTTGGCTTTTATTTCAGGGGAGCCTTGTTCCTATTTCAGGAAGACTGTTCCTCCGCTGATTTTCCTTTTGGGCGGGCTCCCTACAAAAGTAAAGTTGGCTTTTGAAGCACTAATTGCATGCTATTCATAGAGGAGGTTAGGCAGCCTACTAGCTTCCTAATCTTTGGTGTACTGAATCTTCCAATGCTCCTAAAAAGCATGAACATTTGTGAAAAAATTTGGAAACTGTAGGTTGAAGAAATCTAGAATATTACTGTCAGCGTCCCAGCACTGACATATATTAGGAGAGGAGAAGCTTGAACTTTTGCCTACTTAATCCCTTTGAAGATTCTGTCTCCTCGGAGATGGGAGGAGGAGAACATTCCTGTGATCTGACGGAGGAGGGATGAAGAAAGTGGCTTGGAAGATAGCCAATGAGATGCAGAGAATTGGGGATCGGAAAGGGAGGGATTGCGGGGCAAAGGTCAGTACTGACCGCGCAAGAGCCAGGGTCGGATCACTATGCTCAATAAAGAGAAAATTTCCTTAAAGATCGGCAGTTTGGAAATTCCTTTATTTTGAGATAGCATCGAAACCTGACAATTACAACAGCTATCCATCAGAGGAAGTAAAAATAAATATAAGTGTATGCACATGTGTATTTAATGGGATTCAGATGTTAGACACGAGCCTTTGTAAATCTATATGTGAATGGGCCAATCTATCTTCTTTACTAAAAGGAGCATGAAGCTTTTGTTGTCACCAGGCATGCTGCACAGATATTAATAAAACCACTGTAATGTTATATTCTCTGATGCCATTCACAACATACCAACAAAAAGTTATCATTCAACAGAAGAGCTAAGCATTTAATTCACACATTTTAATTTATGAAGAACCCTCTTTTTTATTTTGCTGTCCATCCATTCTAATTTACAAGGTACTAATAAAATGAAAGCATTTTTCAACCCTGAAAAAGGTTCAGTTGTGAATTCTTGATTAATCTCAATCTGCATCTTGTTAAAATCCCTCTCAAAGGTCACTAACAATTAAATTACATGACCCACAAAAGGTTGTTTGGTTCTGGTCTAATCTATCATCTTTAAAATGATATCACTAGAGCAAAAACTGTAGACATCATGTCAAGTATGTTGCCTGCTCTAGAAATGTGTTTCTCAACTTGGCAACATGGAATTATGGCAGTTGAAGTCCACATATCTTAAAGTTGTCAAGGTTGAGAAACACCACTCTAGACATTAAAAAAAATATTCTCTTGAGACAATCTTGACTCTTAAGGACCCCTTAAGCATGTCCAGGTGGTTTGTTAACAAAGTGGAATGGGTTTGACATTACCATTTTCTGGGACTGTGATTTTCCTCCTTTCTCCAAGATTATTCCGGGTAGTGTTGGTGGAGACAGAATCTTAGTCTTAAAATGATTTTTGTGGAGTTCTTTGGGGCTCTACTCTCTACTCTCTACTCTGTATTATTGAACCTCTACAACAGGGGTGTCAATCTCAAGGCCTGGGAGCTGGATCCAGTCCATGGGGCACTTAGATCTGGGTGGCCACTCTGGAAACAGCAAAGGACCAGCCCATGATGCATCTGTCAGCAAAAGGTGGCCCTCCTGAGCTCCCGAGTTATAGCAGAGCTCGGTAGCCTGTTTTTGCTGGCAGAGCGTTTGGACCTCCACAGGTGCCCCCAACATGAGTGACGTTGAGCTGGCCATGCCCACCCTGACCCACTGAGGTCAAACACAACCCTGATGTGGCCCCCAATGAAATCGAGTTTGGCACCCCTACTGTACAAGAAACAACTGAGTGAGGCCATTCATTGGTATGAGATTAATCAAGATGGTGATGATGCTCAGCTATATATCGTTACCTCTGGCTGATCAAGTAATGCTACCAAGATTCTTTTTCATCATCTAAAGCTGTGGAAGGACTGGATGGGGAAGAACAGGCTTCATCTTAATGCTAACAAGACTAAGTGATTGTGGGTTTTAGATCCACTCAAATCAGAGGAGATTCCCTTATTTGGTCTGGATGTAGGTAGCAGTCCTCCAGACAGAACTAATACACAATTGGGACTTCCTCTGAACTCTTGGATCCAGTTTGAGGAATAGGTGGCAACTGTAATCAGGAAGACCTTTGCAGGTCTTTGTACCAGTTCTTAGATCCAGGAATGGTCCAGTTCACAGTCATTCATGCTTTGGGCACCTTTCCTGAAGACCGTTTAGAACTTTAACTGGTCCAGAAGGCAGTGGTCCAGATGCTTATGGATGCATTTTAGTATGTCCATCCAAACTATTGAATAAACCAGCCCTCATGGCACAAGGTTACTAATGGGACTATCTCTGAGTATTTCTGCCTGGGTCCCACAAAGGCCAACAGAATAAGCATGTTGTGGTCCTCTCTGTATTTATTTTATTGAAATCCAGGAGACATGCCCTTTCTGTCTCTATATCTGGCCTCTGGAACAACATAACCCCTGATATCAGAATGGTCCCAATCCCGCCAATCTTTTGTAAGACATTGAAAGTTTGGTTTTTTCCTGGGGTATTAGTCAGAATCTGGAGTGGCCTACCTTTAGGAATTAGTGGATTTGAATGAGATTGGCTTTAGGAATACTGTGCTTTCATTTCTGATGTTCTGGTGCCTTTTAATAATAGTTAATCCCAAATCAGCTCCCTCCCCAAGATACATTGTGCAACAAGGGAGACAGAAATCAAATAAGTGAACAAAACAAATCCAAGAGACAAGAAGAAATGCAAGTCTCCTTCGTTTTCTTTCAATGGAAAAATTCTCCAAGATATCAGGAAAAAAATACTTCATATTTTTTTCTTAAAAAATAGAGTTGCTCTAAGATTCATGAGAAATCTAGTCACTTACAAACATAACTGAATATAAATTAAGGCATAGCCATATATTGTTGAGGCTACTCTGTGATGTATAAATGTACAGATATTATCAAGTAGACAGGCACAATTTTAGTCCATTGGAAATGCCAAAAACATGTCCTTATAAAATTCATATTCCTGCTTTGTTATATTAATCTTTAAAAATCATGCTCAACTTTTTCGTCAATATTCATTGGAAGTCAAACTGTCTAAATACCCTGTATTAATGTGATTTATTTCAAATGTAATATTTTTTTTATCTAAGAACAAATTCCGTGTAATTTGGGAGAACAACATAGCATTTTCACTGAGTAATGTGCGTAATACAAGAACTGCATTGACAGCCAGTATGTTTCTAGGTGTGATTCATGATGCTATTAAAAAGTTAAAAATTCTCTGTCCTGGGACCTAGCTATCTGCAAAACTATTTGCTGCAAACAAAAATTGGTCCATGCAAGATCTCCCAATAAGAGTGAAAATACCAAGAATCCCGTCCCTAAAGAGGCAAAGCAGAAGGGGATTCAGAAGCAAGTATTTTCTGCCAGAGGTCTCCTTTTGTGATCCCTAACAGTCAAGATGTTGGCGAAAACCTACTTGGAGAGAGGAATTGAGGATGAATATTTGTTGTTGTTAGTTGCGAAGTTGTGTGCAACACATCACAACCCCATGGACAACATTCCTGCAGGCCTTCCTGTGGGGTCCATTTAAGCTCATGCCTTGGACATCCTCTGAAGTCCATTTAAGCTCACGCCTACTGCTTCAGTGACTCCATCCAGCCACCTTGTTCTCTGTTGTCCCCTTCTTCTTTTGCCCTCAATCTTTCCCAGCATTAGGCTCTTCTCCCGTGAGTCCTTCCTTCTCATTAAGTGGCCAAAGTATTTAAGTTTCATCTTCAGGATTTGGCCTTTTAAAGAGCAGTCAGGGTTGATCTCCTCTAGGATTGACTGGTTTGATCACCTTGCAGTCCAAGGGACTCGCAGGAGTCTTCTCCAGCATCACATGATGGATATACCAGTATGTATATAGGCACTGCTTAATAGTTGCTATCTCTCTCTCTGATACACATACATATATAGATACACACACACACACACACACAGAGAGAGAGTATATATAATAAAATATATACAATGACATTTATGACATATATGAATAATACACAGATTCACATACAGAAAGACATTTTGTCCATAGCTTTTGTAAGCACTTTAAACTTATTTGATTTAAGCATCATAAAATCAACAGTCATTTAATTTAATCATCTGAGATATCTCTCTAGGTATTCTGAGCCCAAGGAAAAATTTTCTTTTAATCATTGAAACTGTCCAGAAAGAAGTGAATTTGACAAGATATAGCACCCTGCCTCCACCAACAACGTATTCATATTTAGATGAATACACTGAAAATACTTAAAAGCATTAATTTTACTTGGCCTTGGTGGGGCAGTGGACTAAATTGCTGTTAAGTAGCACTTAGCTGCCAGTGCCTGCAATTACTGCAAGTTCAAATCTCACCAGGCTCAAGGTTGACTCAGCCTTCCATCCTTCTGAGGTAGGTAAAATGAGGACCCGGATTGTGGGGGCAATAAGCTGACTTTGTATAAAAAAGAACACCGCTTGGGGGGGGCGAAAGCCCTACTAAGCAGGTATATACAAAAGTATGAAGGCTATTGCTTAACGCATTGTAAGCCGCCCTGAGTCTGGAAAAGGGTGGCATATAAATCGAACCAATAAAATAAAATAAATAAATAATGTTGGCTTAGAAATTCATGTTAGTAATTATAATGACAGTTCAATTTAATAATTAGAATGACAGTTAGAACATATACATATTTTATATAAAGTTAGTATAAAGTTAGCATAAAGATATGCATCTTTAAAATGTTTTATAGACTTTAGTGATTTTCCTCAGCTGTTAGAGTTTTTTGTTTGCAAGGTTTAATGTTTTAAATTGGATTTAAATTTGTGATAAGCCACCTAGACTCACTTTGAATAGTGCAGGCATATAAATTCAATAACTGGATGAAAGGATAGATAATGAATGAATTTCCTTACCTGTACATATCAAACTAGGATTTTCACTTTTCTGCTTGGTTGCAGATTCTAAAGGTTCTGTAGTATATTTACATCAAATAATAATTGAAACAGGATATTCTTGCCTCATATCTGCCGCTAATAAAAAGGAAAAATCTCATTATTCCTCATGTGGATTTGAATAGAAAATTGCATGCTGTTTTAAGAATTCATGGAGACAAAACAAGATGATTTGGAAAGAATAAAAAAGAGACACTGCTAATAATTCTTTAATCAAATCTCTCTGCATCTAATCCAATATCCTAGCGATATTCATCTTGGCATATTTGAAGCTAAATTCTTAATTAATGGTTTCAATTTTTTAGTCCTTCACGATAGATAAACCCTGCCTGAAAAGAATTATCAGGCCTTATCAATATCTTTTTGAATCTCTCTGCAAAAATCCCAGATAATATTTTAACATCCACATGTATTAATGAGATAGGTTTATAATTAGCACAATGAGTATGATTTATGTGTTTTAGAAATTACTACAGTATAAGCTTCATTACTTCCACACTGCAGCCTAAGTTCCTTTTTTCCTGTGCCACTTCAGGCTGTTTTTAAGCTCAACTTCAGAAATTTTGGGCCAGTTCCAATGAACTGGCAATAGGGCCAGGGTAACGCTCATCATGGGTTATGACTCCTGCAAAACCTAGTAAGTCATTTGCCTGTCTCTTATTTTTCCCACCCATGCAGGGAAAGCAAACTTTTCTGGCTAGGTCATGTTCAATGCCAGATTTCAATTTCAGAATTGTTCCCTCCTAAATCCCTATATTATACATTCTCTTTGTTCTCCCACATGTCCTCCTATCTCCATTGAGACTTAAGCAGATTCTGTCTACTTATAATTACAGTAGGATACACCGAGGCTCTGGAAATTTTTCCCAAGGGAAAGCCAGATGGACTTTAGCAAATTTTTTAAGACACGCTCTCTGTATATCATTCTCTGGCTGGTTTTATCAATGGCATTTTCATAATTTATACTGTTGCTAGGCTGAAAGACATTATCAAAAGGAAATAAAGAGAAGGGGATGTCTACGGGAGAAATGATGAAATTAAAAGTGAAGGAGTATGGATTATTCAACCCAATTTTGGCCTTGGGTCTGCCCATTGCCAGATTAGCTCAATGGGAACCGGCCACTTCTGAATGAAAGGATCAGTACTAGAGGCTGATTAGGCTGCTCAGATTTCTTGTGCTGATCTGGGTTATTGATTTGAGTGGAATTTAAGATACCTGATTAAGAAATGTTAAAGTAACTGGCAACTAGAAAATGATTGCTTGTGCAGATGGCAACGCAGGACGTTACCCTGATGTTGATGACTTGTCACTCTCCGCTGAGAACATCTTGCTATATGGGGACAGCCAGAGAATTTCAATAGCTTTGCCATTTTTCAGACTGCTAACCATACAACAAAGCTGATGTTACATTGTTTAGAAGCAAAAGGAACCTCAGGCTTGTGGAATGCATAAAATAAATAAGCTCTATTGCTTTTTTTTTCAGCATCAGTAAGTGCTGATGCCTCTTGGTATTTCTTTTTAATTTTATTTGCCAGATTTGGAACTAATAAACCTACTCTTCCTCTTCCTTATCTGGCGCAGTCACCATGAAATCAGCCTGCTGGTTATAGCGTCTGTATAATTAGATGTTTCTTTTTTGTAGAGTGAAGTCTTTATTTCATATAAAAAAGATACAGATTGGAAATATGGTCTGATAAGATAAACACAGCCTAGCTGGGGTCTATGTGCTGTGTTTACACAAACAGCCTGTTTTTTAGTGGTAGTGATAGCAGCATAATTTGGTTTCTTCACTGATTAAAAAAAGGTTTCTAATCTTTCAAGTGAATTTGCACTTGAAAGTGTTAGAAAAACCAGTTACAACTGCCAAAATACAGATAGTTTTGTAACTACCTTCATTATACCGGACTGTCATTTGCCCTTTTCCTGTAATTGACAGTAATAGAATAAATGAACCCGCACTGCATATCAGACATAAATACAATCAAGAGAGTCCGGAGATATTTTACGAGAAGAGTCCTCCATTCCTCTAACCGCAATAAAATACCTTATGCCACCAGACTCCAAATTTTGGGCTTAGACAACTTAGAATACGCCGACTTCAGTCTGACCTAAGCATAGTACATAAAATTATCTGCCACAATGTCCTTCCTGTCAGTGACTACTTCAGCTTCAACCACAACAATACATGAGCAAATAATAGATACAAACTCAAGGTAAACCGTTCCAAACTCGATTGCAGAAAATATGACTTCAGTAACAGAGTGGTCAATGCCTGGAATGCACTACCTGACTCTGTGCTTTCATCCCCAAACCCCCAAACTTTAACCTTAAACTGTCCACTGTTGTTCTGTCCCCGTACCACGCACATACCCCCACAGACGGCCCGGAGTTAATAAGCCACACGACAAAACTCTTTGAAGATAAAGCTGGCACCAACCCAGTAGCTAGCTGCCAATTCAGACTTTACTCACACAAAACAAAGATTAGATTGCAAGCATTCCGATAAAACAGGCAGAGTGTCAGTAATACAAGGATTAGTCCAAATGCAGTCCGATAAAGCAGGCAAAGTCCAGTAATGCAGAGATCATGGAGTATTTCCAGTTTTTGCTCGTCACAAACTGAACTGGCCACCACACCCACATTTATACCCTGTGGGGTGTGGTCCAGTGACTCAGCTAATCTCTGGCACGCCTTCCCCTCTGCTGTGCACACTTCTCCCTGCACCTCTGTTGAGGGTCCAGCCAGCACTTATCTACTTTGTCGCTGTCCACCTGTGGCTGCGGGGACGTGCTTGGCTCTGAGCCTATCATTTGGCCTTTGGAGGAATTGCCAGAGAGGAGGGTCCTGGAGAGGGAGGCCTTGCCAACTCCTCTCTCTCACTCTCAGAGTCTGCATCTGTCGATAGCCCAGGCTCAGGCAACGGAGCCACAACAACTGTTGACCTCACCCCATTCCTAAGAGGTCTGTAAGGGGCGTGCATAAGTGCACCAGCATGCCTACCATCCCTGTTCTAATATTCCTTTTTACTTACTCTTTTCATGTATTCAAATTATGTTTATACTTTTACCTGTTATCTTATATATGCTTGACAAATAACACTTAAACTTAATAATAAGAAAACAAGGTAGAGATTTGTGCTATACATAACTGCTTTGTAGAATTTTAATTACCTAGACTAACATTTATACAATCCTGAAAACACGTTTTAGTGCAAATTAAATAAATCTCTTCACCAGTCAAATTCACTGAGTGCCAATATTTTCATGAGGTAAGGAAGGATTCTTTTCAATGTGTAATTGGACTATCCACAATGTTTATGGAGATTCTCAGTCATCCAGGGTCATGATTGTCCCAATGGTGCTTTTACAGTCAGAAATGAAGAAGCTTCTTGGATGAGATGTGAAACATCTTCAAGGAAAAACAAAGTACAGTTACCTTTGGAAAATCATCTTTGTGAGAACTATCCACAAGCACAACATAGCTGCAAGTTTCAAAAAACAAATCAACCCTAACTTAGCTGCACTTCAAAAATACTAGGACAAGGCTGGAAATGAATTGGCCCGTTCTTGAACATAATAGATGGGAGAACGGTTGCAGAATGAGAGAACTTTCAGTGCAAGGTAGCTTTTATTCCTAACTATGAATTTATTCCCTTTAGAATTTTGATTGGGTCCCTTGATTTTTAGAAATAATGTCAAAATGTCTCTGTACAACTTAACCTAAAAATATGAGTAATAATCACACATTCTTCTCCTGCTTTATTTTTCTCTGTTGTTCAATCAAATCAAGCTTTAGTGCATAATCTTACTGAGGGAAAGGACCTGACTCCTTTTATTTTGTAATATACCACGAATACTTAGAGGGTTACAGAAATAATAATAATGATATATTTTATTATTTCCACTTGTGGTTTACAAGCAGATACTTTAATTCAGTACAATAAAACTGTTAGCTGACTTCATACTAAACATAAAAACTGAATGAATTGTTCTCCATCCACCAAATATTATTGATATCTGGCAGTCAGAGTGTTTCTTTTAATTCAACAATCAGGAATAATATATTTTGCTTTTTGAAGATGTCTTATATTTCATTCATTCATTCATTCATCCATCCATCCATCCATCCATCCATCCATCCATCCATCCATTCAATTTATATAGCTACCCATTTCACCTGTATAACTGTTTTCCAAAATTTACAAAAAATTAAGCAAAATCATACTAACAAAATGCAATTAAAGCAATAAAAATTATTAAAACTATTAAACACATAATCAGTGAGAGACATTATTAAAATGTATCTAAAAATAAAAAGCCCTATATATAGCTAACATAAAATATAAAATAGAATACAGATTTTACATAAAATTTAATTTCTTTATGTAAGCTCATCAATATGTTTGGCATATCGTAGTCAAAGCAACAGCTCATTGCTGTCTTCCTCAATCTGAGATGTCTGATGACTCTTCCCCATTATCTTCCAGATCAGGGGTCTCCAACCTTGGCAACTTTAAGCCTGGCGGACTTCAGCTCCCAGAATTCAATTCAGCAAAGCTGGCTGGGGAATTCTGGGAGTTGAAGTCCACCAGGCTTAAAGTTGCCAAGGTTGGAGACCGCTGCTCCAGATAACATCACTGTGATTGGTCAGGTTGAAGTGAACTATTATCCATCAGGGATACTGGATTGGCGAAGATAAATCCAATGGCTCTTGGCTTCAGCAAATTTGGAAGGTGTAAGGTGCTGATCCATGTTTAATGGTGTTCTTGAATACTCTCCTGTTATACAGTAGTCAGTAAATGAAGAATGGCTTATTATGGGATTAAAATGGATGGCATGAACAGCACTGTTTCTAAACATAACACTGTGGTGACATAGAGCATAGAGCAATTAGATGGCTTATCTAATTCCCAATATTTCTTTTTTGTATGAAGTACAAAGTTCCTTCTAATATACCTTAGAATGTAGATCAAATCCCATTTTATTTCAGAACCCTCTGATCTCTTCCATTTCCTGTAATAAATTCACAGCTTCAGTTCTAATCAAAAATGTTTTAATAACAGTTATTACCAGATTTTTATGTTATGATGAAAGAATCATAAAATAAAAGTGCACAATTTGTAACCCTAGTAATGATCTAGCAGAGAGGGATTCTTTTCAGTGAACTTTAAGAGCCAAAATTGCAGCTGAGGAAAACTGGATACAATTCTGGAGAGAAAAAAAATAGAGCTAAGGATGGGAAGACATCTTTCCCTTAAACTGTGGCAGAACAAAGAGAAATTATGAAGGATTTACTAATCCTGATAAGTAGATTGAGTGAAAAGACTTTCCAGGTGCATAAAATTTCCCATCCTGGACCAAAGGACTCTCTGTGCACCTTTGATTATATTAAATATTAAGATTGTATAAATAGTATACTTATAAACATAAATATAATAAATATAAATATAAACCTGACTAGGTGGCTCAGTGGCTAAGACACTGAGCTTGTCGATCAGAAAGATTGGCTGTTTGGTGGTTCAAATCCCTAGAACAAGTCTCCTGCGTGAGTAGGGGGTTGGACTAGATGACCTCCAAGGTCCCTTCCAATTCTGTTAATGTTAAATTATCAAATATTGACCCCTTACTATTATAGCTAAAATCTTATTAAGAATATCCAAAGAACAAGCAAAGCGCTATCATTTGTAAGTAGATTTCACAACAGTTTCTTACACTCAACAAGAGTCTATAAAACCTTTTTTTTCCTGCTACCTAGATAAGAATTGTACAGCAGGGATGAAATTGTGGCTCCATCAACCCAATTCTTTTGCATTGTTCTTGACTTTGCCAAATGTCCCACTACCTGTCAACTTTTTCTAATAAATAAAATTTTCCACTCTAAGGATTTTTTTTTTCTCAACACAAAGGTTGACTTTTGTTGGAGCCTCTTGTCCAACAACTCACCTTTCCAATGAGAGTGAGTTCTCTTATCTTCTCAAACTCACTGCAGATGCTCCTTACAGTTTCCTGCAAAAACAATTTATGCCTTTCTCATTTTCTCACTGGGCAGGAGGAAAAGGAGGAAAAGGGGAAAGGATGCAAGACAATGTTAAACATGAAACAGAAAGAAATAATAGAAACAAAGGAGTGGCAGCGAGGAAGAAACTGAATACTTTCGTCTTTGGCTCCAGTCATGCTGGGTTTGGCTAACTCACTGATGAAAAGCAGTTTCTGAATGATTATCTGCAGAAATGCTCACTGCCTTTGCTTTATGGGAAATCTGGGCAACCTTTTATTGTACAGGTGTCATGTGTGAGGCATTGTACCAGTTGAGGGGCAAGAATTGAGTGGGGCCTCCAGCGGCATCCACAGAAGTGGTCAAGATCAAACTGGCAGGTGCAACCAGACAATTAAGTCCTGCTCCTTTTTATGCTACATTTGTGATGCATGTTAAGAGGTGAGGCTTCAGCTACCCAATCGTACCCACCATTTTGACTTCCTTTGCGGATGCCCTTGTGGGCTATTGGTCACAAATGACAAGATGGAATGTTCTACGTAGGATTTATTTTCTTTGCTGATTAAATGGGACATGCCTATTTTAAAACTTAGTACTGTGTTCACATATTTTCCAACACAGAATGATAAGAACCTTTCCCATCAGTTTTTAGAATTTATGCTGGCTTACTTTCAGCATCAAGAGGGACATGGTGGCTCAGTGACTAAGACGCTGAACTTGTCTATCGAAAGGTCGTCAGTTCAGCGGTTTGAATCCCTAGTGCCGTGTAACGAGGTGAACACCTATTACTTGTCCCAGCTTCTGCCAACCTAGCAGTTCGAAAGCATGTAAAAATGCAAGTAGAAAAATAGGGACTACCTTTGGTGGGAAGGTAACAGCGTTCCGTGCGCCTTTGGCATTTAGTCATGCCGGCCACATGACCACGGAGACGTCTTCGAACAGCGCTGGCTCTTCGGCTTTGAAACGGAGATGAGTACCGCCCCCTAGAGTCAGGAACGACTAGCACATATGTGCGAGGGGAACCTTTACCTTTACTTACTTTCAGCCCAGGCTGTTTACTCTATTCCAAGGTAAGAGCAAAGGAAAACAAGCTACAATGGAACTGATTAATTCATTTCTCAGGTTAACTGTACAGGTTGCTGTAATTATAATGAATGCCCTGACATGTTCTCTTTCTTTTCATCAGGTTGTTTCACATGCATCACAGTTGTTTAAGCATTATGAGAAGGGCTTTAAAAAATACACATGCAAGAAAAGAAAAGAAAAACCTGGGAAAAATAGCATCCATGACATCTTGCTGTTTTAGGAGAACAACTCCACAGTGGGAAGCAAGTAGAGCTAACAAGCTCAAGAGAATAATTTCACACAAATAAGGTGCCATAACAAATAAGGTCTCGTGGGAACATTTGTGAATAAAGTAGATAAACCAATTCTGAAAGTGAAGTAGGGTGAAAACATCCCCAATTGTGTGAGAATTTTTTCATCCATCAATTCTCCTGCCAAGAGAGAGATTGTATTTCAAATTCCCTAGCCTATCATTTGGCCAGAGGATAGAAGACAAGGGATTTAAAGCAGCTTACATGAGAAAAACTGAACCATAAATAGGTAATTTGGCAGGGCAAAAGCTTGGAATATTGTCAAAGGCAAGCCAGTCCAAAATGGCAAGTCAGACAGTAGATGGTTTAAATTAGGAATCGATCCTTCAAATCTTATTTATCTGTTTCGACTTACTATTCATTCATTTAACACTTTGCCCTTATCCTTTGCTATGAAGAGAATGGAAAGATGCAACATACCCATTTGAATCCTGCACCTAAGGAGAATTACACTGCACTTGTATGGATTTAGTCATTTCCTGGGAATAATTAGTTCTTAATTATAAATCATTTTGCCGAAACTGATACTAAATTACATTTATATTTTGCTTTTCCTTCTGGAACTCAAGGCAGCGTGTAGCCAAGGGATCACCCCTTTTTTAGATACTCAGTGACAATCCTACAAAGTTGATAGTGACTGAGAGATAACGACAAATCAATCACTCGGTGAGCTCTAAGATTAAATTGGAATCCAAATAATTCTCAATCCACTAAACCACTCCTGTTTCCGAGCCATGGAAACTGTGTAGTAAAACTAAGAGTGGGAGGCTTTTATTTACCCAGCCTTTTGTTTGTTTGTTTGTTTGTTTGTTTGTTTGTTTGGTTGGTTGGTTGGTTGGTTGGTTGGTTGGTTGGTTGGTTGGTTGGAGGGGTGAAATCCAACAGGTTCTGGAGAACCGGTAGTGGAAATTTTGAGCAGTTCAGAGAACCGGTAGTGGAAATTTTGAGCAGTTCAGAGAACCGGTAGCGGAAATTTTGAGCAGTTCAGAGAACTGGTAGTGGAAATTTTGAGCAGTTCGGAGAACTGGCAAATACCACCTCTAGCTGGCCCCAGAGTGGGGTGGGAATGGAGATTTTGCAATATCCTTCCCCCAGGAGTGGGGAGGGAATGGGGATTTTGCAGTACCCTTCCCCTGGAGTGGGGTGGGGATGGGGATTCTGCAATATCCTTCCCCTACCATGCCTACCAAGCCACACCCACCAAGCTATGCTACGCCCACTAAGCCACACCCACAGAACCGGTAGTAAAAACGATTGGTTGGTTGGTTGGTTGGTTGGTTGGTTGGTTGGTTGGTTGGTTGGATGGATGGTTGGTTGGTTGGTTGGTTGGTTGGTTGGTTGGTTGGTTGGTTGGTTGGTTGGTTTTGGCTCTGCCTTGGAATTTGGCAATGTAGAATGGAGTAATTGATATAAAATTGCAAACACCATCTCAAGGGCAATTAAAAGCTTGTAGCTCTATAAATGATGCCTAGGATTTTGATTATTAAAATTCACTTAGGAATCTGACCTAGAGTTAAGAAGTGATCCAAGTCATCCTAGACTGAACCAAGGAATGAAATTTTCAGGCAAATTTTACTGTTAAAATCAAATCTGATAAATGAGCCACAAGTATAAAATGACCCCTGAATTTGATTTCTGGTAGAGGGTTGAAAATCTATAGAAAGATCTATCTGTCCCAAACAGGATAAATCCAATCTCATGTTACCACCTAGTAATCAGTATTCAAAATCAGTAATCAAAATCAGTGGTTTTTAAAATAAATATTTTCTCCCCCCCTCTTCTGTTATTTTGATTTCAGAATTGTCTTTGGAGAACTTTTGTGGCACTTTTAAACTGATAGGAGCTATGAAGCCAAAGGAAGATTATTTTGGAAGGAAAAACTGTCTGCCTTCCAGATTTGTCATTCCTAGGACTTGAACTTATGACTATCCATCATGTAAGAATATAAAATTGAGTACTTATCTGGGACAACTACATTTAGCAACTATATTTCACTATGTGAAATATAAAAGCCAAAAGTAGTGTAGAATTATATAAAAGTAACCATCACAATTCATAACCAGCAAAAGAGTTGTAAGGAGTTGTAAACTGAGGTGCAGAACGAAGGAAAAAGAAAGGACAAAGAAAAAAAGAATTAGCACAGCAAGCTAAAAAAGCTAACTTCCAGAAGAATCATTTCTGAGATTTTCCTAAGTCAGAATGAGTACAGACTTTGCAGCGGTCTATATCACAATCCACCCCTATAATGCTGGCGTTGATTTAGCCCCATTTCCCTGATTGCCAAGCACACCACAGCTTGAAAAAGCATTTGCCATTTATTGAAATCCAATATTGTGCTCATTGCTGCAGTCTATCTCAGTGGTTCAAGACAGATTTCCTAAACTGCAGAGATGTAAGTAGTACAGTAGACCATATATCTCTGACAGGCCAGGTCCCAGCCAAGCCCCTATTGGCTTAGCCTTAGTTTTGCCCTGGAACACCAAACAAATTGCCTTAAATTATTTTGCTTCTCCTTTGGATTTGCTCCAGATTGATGCTTGCTTCTAGAATGGAGGGAGAGGAAAAAACTAATGAGAGCTGGAAGGAAAGCTTGCCAAGAATGGTGAAACATGTGTCATCAGTTAACATATATAGGTTAAGGGTAGACATTCATTGCACACGCACGTACAGACCCAGAAAGTGACAATAATTTAAAGAGTCGTAAGGATACTAGCTGAGAAAGGGGGGGGAAAGGTTTTGTGCTGCTGTGATTTGTTTCGTGTTCTTTTTCCTTGCTGTTCTTAAACGGCTACATCAGATTATTGAACCTCTGAGCTATTGTCTAAACAGCTGTTTGAGTTTTATTGATATTTATAGATACAATCACTGCATGTCTATTTACTATATCACTATAATATTTATAATTATAATGAATTATTATAATTTGCTTTAACAGAATAGTAAAACCGTTTCATATCGAGGCCCAACCCATTATAGAAGTTACTTGAGTAATATGATTGTGAAGCACATTCAGCCAGCCGAGACATGGAAAGCTAACCATTCTATTCATCTTGATGGCCGCAATTGATTACTGATTTGTTTGAAATGCCTTCTAATTACTATTTGTCTTATAATTGGTAGCCACCCTTCTCTCATTACTGCTCAAATTAATGCTGCAGCTTGAAAGTGCTATTTCCCTTATTACGTGATTCAGAGGCCAACTGAGACAGCCAACTTTTGAACAAATTCTTATGTCTTCAGATGCCAATTGCCAATCGTTTAAATATATAATGCCTTTCTATTTGTCAAGTGGTAACAAAAGTAACTCATGACAATACGAGAAAAATCAAAAGGCAACATCTAAAAAGTTGCGTTTTTTGTTGTTAAATAAAAAAGGCAGAGATCCTTAAAATAGCAGGGGTGCTATTCAGCACGTTCTGACAGGTAGCGGAAATTTTGAGTAGTTCGGAGAACCGGCAAATACCACCTCTGGCTGGCCCCAGGTTTTGCAATGTCCTTCCCCCAGGAGTGGGGAGGGAATGGGGATTTTGCAGTATCCTTCCCCTGGAGTGGGGTGGGAATGGAGATTTTGAAGTATCCTTCCCCTGTCCTCCAAGCCACGCCCACCAAGCCATGCCCACAGAACCGGTAGTAAAAAATGTTAAATTCCACCACTGCTTAAAAGGCATGATCGTAAAGGAGTAGAAGCTTAGCTGGTGCTATTTCTCTAATCTCTATAATATGCTAAACTATGTCCATAATACGCTAAGCTAACCTACAGTGGACTAGTTTGTATGTCATTGCGCTATGCAAACCCAGTAAATGCAGTGTGTTTATGGCTTAGTGCAGTGATGGCTAACCTTTTTGCCGTTGCGTGCCAAAAGCGGGGGTCGTGCGGGGGGGGTCACGCGCATGCGTGCCCACACCCATAATTCAATGTGCCCTGCCCCCCAGTGCATGCGCCCATGACCCCCCACACTCCCCCTGCTTTTGGCACACGATGGCACGGTGGGCCAGGTAAGCTTGGTTTTCGCCTTCCCCAGGCTCCAGAGGTTTTCTAGGAGCCTGGGGAGGGCAAAATCCCCAACCCCCAGAGGCCCTCTGGAGGCTGGAAACAGTCCATTTTCTGACTTCTGGTGTGCCCAGATGGCCCAAAAATCAGCTGGCTGGTGCCCGCATGCGTGCTGAGCTAGGGCAATGCTCGCATGCCCACAGATATGGCTCCACGTGCCACAGGTGACACGCATGCCATAGGTTCGCCATCATGGGCTTAGTGTGTTCTGTGAATGCAGACTATTGATTTAGTTAAGTAAATATGGATAAATTAATCACAGATGTGTGTGTTATGTGAATACAGTAGATGTGAAGATGATGGGAAAACATACTGTAGAGCTCAAGCTTGCTTCCCTGCCCTAAAACTAAGATGTAAAAGAACAGTTTTGTTTAGCAATATCCAGAGAGCCACCAATCCACCTTTCTGTTTTAGAGAACAAAATTTCCTGGGAAGCTAGATCATCCTGCTCTTTCCAGAGACAAATCAGCCTGGGTTTTTGAATTTGGGTGAGATTCTAGAATTGCATAAATGTCAAATGGCTATAGACAGCCTGTTCTATTAATGATCATATTATCTTTTTGCTCTGAAAAGCTTCACTTGTTGATACTTGCATACACATTTAAACATGGGAGAGATGCAAAGCTGCTTTTGCCCCTCTTTATAATACTTTCATGAGAACTAAGAGCTAACCTTAGAAGCAAAGATTCACTGACATTCGATTTTATGATGATTAGCTGCGGAACTGAGGGTGACAAGGGTGAAATTTATTTATTTTATTTATTTATTTATTATATTTCTATACCGCCTTTCTCCCGTAGGACTCAAGGCGGTGTACAGTCAAGAAAAATATAGACACACAAACATCATAAAATTGCTAATTATGAAATATAAAATGAAGCATCCATTAAACATCTAATAAGCCAGAACTCGGGTGGCAAAGGCTTGGAGTAGCTTTCCTTACTCCTTAAGAAATTCTGCTTGGATTCCTAACTTACAGTAGGTTCTGCCTATCCCAGTGGAATATCACAGCTGCCATTTTATCTCTATCATAATAATAATGACTTCTACCTTGAATTTAAAGGCATTTTAATAGAGTGCAGTCAGAGGTCCCCCCCCCATTGGTTTCTATAGGGCACATTTTAGAAAGATTGTGAAGAACAAAAAGAGAGAGAGAGAGAGAGAGAGAGAGAGAGAGAGAGAGAGAGAGAGAGAGAGAGAGAGAGAGAGAGAGAGAGAGGGAGAGAGAGAGAGAGAGGGAAGCTGTTATTCAGGAGAATTAAACAATATGCTTGAGAAAACCAGAGGAACTGCAAATGGAAAACTTACCTGAGCATGAATTCCATTGAATAGAGCAAGAGAGAATGTTTGCGGGGGGGGGGGGATTGTCTTGGAATGATAAAATAAAATCTCCTTCAAGTCCTACATGACTCTTGGACCATTCATGGATTGGCTTCTAGTAGAAAGAGGGCACGGGTGAAATCCAGCAGATTTGGTAGTGGAAATTTTGAGCAGTTCGGAAAACGGGCAAATACCACCTCTGGCTGGCCGCAGAGTGGGATGGGAATGGAGAATTTGCAATATCCTTCCCCCAGGAGTGGGGAGGGAATGGGGATTTTGCAGTATCCTTCCCCTGGAGTGGGGTGGGAATGGGGATTTTGCAGTATCCTTCCCCTGCCACACCCACCAAGCCGCACCACGCCCACCAAGCCACGCCACGCCCACCAAGCCACGCCCACAGAACCGGTAGTAGTTAAAAAAAAAACGTGGATTTCACCACTGAAAGAGGGGCAGTTTTTAATCATCCTCTAGCCCAAATTTCCCATTCAAGTATCAACCAGGTGTTTTACTCATCTAGGTGGACATCTATTTGACCAGAATCCATATTCGCTCCATGTGAAGTTTGAGCATCTTTAGGTGGCATTCCTCCCGGGATCCTTGGCCACCGGAGTCCGGGCGAGTGTGGCTTTAAGAGCCGCCCGAGATTTTCAGACGGGCGAAAAGGTTGGCAGAGAAGGTGAGAAGCTGTGTTGCGGCGGCGGTGGGAAAGACGAGCGCGGGGGTGGAGGGCGGGGAGTGGGCTTCAGTTAAAAGCGTTTTGGTGGGGTTTTCCTCGCAGAGACGTCCGAGCTCAAAGCGCCCGCCGCTGTGGCCAAAGCCAGCCAAGGGGAGGGACCGAAACGAAGGAGGGAGGGGAGAAGCCTCCCCAGCAGCCTATGGAGTCCATCATCCTCAACTCCGCAAAGCTATATAAGAGGCTTCGACGGCTACTCGCCCCCCCCCCACTTTCTCCGAGCGGCATTCCGGGGAAGAGCCACCGCAGCGGCGCCCACCTGGGGAGGGGACCCTCTGACTTCCCAAGCAGACGCTTGGCCGGGCTCCTGGGTCGGGAGGTGGTGGGGAAGCTTTCCACCGAGCCAGAATGACTTCCATCCCCGCGGTCAACTGGAGCGGAGCCGAGCTGGGCGGCTGGAACGAGAGCTTGTCCTCCCCAGCTGGGAGTAACTGGTCGTCTCCGGTGGGTAACTTTTCCAACCAGTTCATGCAGCCGGCGTGGTGCCTGGCGCTCTGGTCCTTGGCTTACGGCGTGGTGGTGGCCGTGGCCGTCTTCGGCAACCTGGTGGTCATCTGGATCATTCTGGCCCACAAGCGCATGAGGACCGTGACCAACTCCTTTCTGGTCAACCTGGCTTTCTCCGACGCCTCGGTGGCCGCCTTCAACACCTTGGTCAACTTTATCTACGCGCTCCACGGCGACTGGTACTTCGGGGAGGCTTACTGCCGCTTCCAGAACTTCTTCCCCATCACCGCCGTCTTCGCCAGCATCTACTCCATGACGGTCATCGCGGTGGACAGGTGAGAGCGGGGCGGCGGGGAGGGTCGAGATGACCCAAGGTCCGCGCACCTGGTGGGGGGGTGGGTGTTGGGGGGATCCGATCCATGCCGGACCGCCAGCGTGTTTGCTGGTTGCATTTTGCGGTTGACCACGTGGGACCTTGAAGAGGTGAGAAGAGGCCAATCTCCCCCCCCCCTTCCCATCTTAGGAGGCTCTAATTCAGAGGTACAAACCATCACCACCCCGGTCCTAGGAGGCTCTGTTTAACCGCCGCGACAGATCCCGATCTTCTTCAAGCTATTGCAAGTATGATCAGCCTCTTCGCCTTCCACCCGAAGCCTTTTCAGCACCTTTTCTCCGGACTGATTAGTCCTCACTTGCTATTGAAGCGCCCATAAACGCCGATCAGTTCATCAGTTCTAGAAAACCAAAGCCATTCAAATTTCCCTCTTGTCAATGTGAGCTGGAATCCACCCTCTTGAAATTATAAGGGTGGGCATTGTTGATTTTTTTTTTTAAATTTGATTTATATGCCGCCCTTCTCCGGAGATTCAGGGCGGCTTACAGCGCGTTAAGCAATAGCCTTCATACTTTTGTATATTTATACAAAGTCAGCTTATTGCCCCCACAAACTGGGTCCTCATTTCACCTACCTTAGAAAGGATGGAAGGCTGAGTCAACCTTGAGCCTGGTGAGATTCGATCTTATTTTTAATCGCAGACAGCTGGTGTTAAATTACAGTGCTTCTGTCTGTGGAGCTATCCAGGCCCCTGATTGAAACTGAATTTTAAAAAGCTTCCCCAACATAGTTTTTTCTGTGTACATTTTTCTACTGCGGTTCTAATTTCTGTCTTCTTCCCATTTACCCCACTTGGAGATCTGCTGAATTAATGGTTCCTCTCCCACCCAACACCCCAACAAATAACTGCTTACAATGATCGTGATTGTAATACCATCCTGGTGTTTATGCAAATTGCAAGCAGAATGTCTTCCCTTGTTTTAATTGAAGTTAAACATATTGTAATTATATCTAAGTAATAAAGGAGATGCATTCTTTGTATACCGAGGGGTAGGCATTGCTGTCTTGCAAATGCACAAATCAGGATTGCAGAGAGGGGATCAGGCTACTGGATGACAATGCTGATGGATTTCTCTTGGAAATGAGAAAATTCAGTGCCAAAAACTACCTCTCAGGATTGTTGTGCTGGTAAAAGCCTGGATCCTGGTTTGAGGAGTTGAGGAAGGACTGAAGGACATTTGTGATTCTTGATAGCCACTCATATATTACATCTTTTACACTTGTGCCTATTATTTCCTTTTAAATCTAAAGCAAAAACAAAAAGCAGTAAACATCATGATTCAGGAAGTTCTGTTATGTTTGATATGAAGAAATACTTCGATTTTTAAAATGTACTGCCAACTGATAAATAATCCTGTTTGTACATGTCTAATTCTGGGGAAGCTAGATAGGCTGAGACATTTATGACTGGGTTTTCCACTCAGGTACTTTCAAGTTCTCAAAAGTATCTTAGTTTTGTTTGGGTTTTTTTTTTTCACTTGGAAATGATGATTAGGACTCTGCTGTGCTTTGGATTTGATTCTGAATAATACTTTGAAATGCTGAAAATTAGCCCCTCTTTGGAACTCTGTAAAGCAGTCTAGAAGATATGCCATGAATGACTCCCATCCTTTGGGAGAGGCAAAGACATAGTATATTTGCATACCTGTATTTTCTGAAGCCCCTTTATGGGAGTTGAAATAATACCCAGCAATACTGTGAATTGCTGGATCTTGGATTCTTTCTCTCCCCTCCCACTTGCAAAAAAAAAAAAAAAAAGGTACTGAAAATGAAAATGTCAGATCAGACAAAAATCCACCTTATTCCACATTCTCAAATACAGTTTTTCTAAAAGTGGTTTACTCTGGGAAGTTTTATTAGATAAGCAGAAAACAACCGTAACTCCGTCCTATAGATGGAAATGGAGGACATTCAAGGGCATCTGCGTGTCTAATTCAGCCTAATTTCTAACTAGTGGATCAATGGAAATAACATATGAATAGTTTTCATATGTTTTCCTTTCAAATGAACACATGCTGATTGCTTGCCTCACTGCCTGCTGATACTGTTCTGAATGAATCATTTGTATCAGTTTGGTGGCTGGAAAGAGGGAGAAATAACCAAAACATCATTTGTAATTCCCTTAAATTTTAATATAAAATTAACACGTTAATTTGCAAGTAAGTGTCTATTTTACCATTATATATATATACTATATATGCCCAGATTCATTTCATGTTGTGGAGGGTTTCTTTTTCTGTTTTCAAATAATAAAGTGTAGCTGGAATTGAATGCTGAAGACCTGAAGAACATTGCAGATGAAGCCACAAGGCAACCAATGCAATTTTGACTATACAATCTCAGAGAGTGAGAAATGATTAGAAGGTCCAGTACTAAGTATATTCCATTATTCAGTTTTTAAAAGTAGTAGAATAGGTCTGTCTAATGTTCACCCTCAAGACATGAAGATTTCATTGAGCTGTGAGACGGAACAAAGATACATAATAATGAAATATATTAAAACGGTGTTCTTGAGCTGTCCAGATTTTTATACCAAGACATATTGCTATCCCTTGTGTGCCACTTTGAGTTCCAGGATGAAAGAAGCATCTCAGAGAAGAGTCTTAACCAATTGCTCGCTTTTTAATACTTATGCAATAACAAGAGCAGCATAATTTAAGATTCTGGATTAAAAGCACAAGGTACGCACATGCTGTCTTGCTGAAGTTAAGCAAAAATAGCTGCAGTCAATGCCGGGATGCTAAATAACTTGCAAGCCTCACACTGCCTTGTTTTTGGTTTGAAGGAAAGTTGAAAGCAAATATAATAAATACTTCATAATAGTCATTAATTCAATCAATGCAAGAGATTTTGAAGTCAAGCACAAAGAAATTGCTGTCTGCTCTGATTTCTACATCCAGAAAGGAGCTAGAATGACTTCTGGTTGGTAGTGGGTAGAGGGTGAAGGTTAGCTTTTCTGTTGCATATATTCTTCTGTTCTTTAACATCATTGCCATATCCCTCTTTATAGAATTTGCTGCTTAAGGCATCAGGCAGTTTGTCTAATGGTAGGGACAATTTTAGATCAATGGAAATCCCTTCCTGACCCATTCTTATATGTTTTATTTTATGGCTGTTCACCGCCCTGAGTCCTTCAGGAGTAGGGCAGTATACAAATTCAATAAAATCAAATCAAAATCAAATCAAAACCATTCTGGCTTCACAACTCTTGATGCATTTGAGAAAGATTTGAAAACTTATTTAATAAGTCAGACTTGTTATGAGCAGGTGTTCAGAATGGTTAGTAAAGTAAGTTAATGGGGCTGTTTTGTTATAAATATTTCTAGCTGATGGGAGAATTGGATGCATAGATTGAGGATTTCATCACTGTATAAGGGTTATTTTTACTATTTGTGTGTGTGTGTGTGTGTGTGTGTGTGTGTGTATTGGGGTGTATATAAATTTTATTGCTTTGGGGCCATTTTGACATTAACGTTCATTCATTAGTTTTGCTTATAGTTGGATGGTGTCTTGAAGATATGCAGATTAGAAATACAGTTTTTGTTGTTTGTTATAATAAAGGCCTTAGGTAAAGCAGTCAGAGATTTAAACATGTAAGGAATTCAGTATGTTTGTGGCAGCAATTGTTCATTCATGTTTTCATGGAATAGTTTTTCCCATTCCTTCCCTCGGAGCCACTTCATATTGGTGATGGCAGATATTGAAGTAGGAATTTTCTTCATGCAAAAATGTGCTCTGCGTCATCTCTATAGCTCAGGGGTGTTGAACTCAAGGCCCACAGGCTGGAGCCAGCCTACGGGGTGCTTAGATTTGGCCCACGGGGCTGCCCCAGAAACAGTGACGGGCCGGCCCATGGTTCCTCTACCTCAGGAGTCCATTTTCGCTGGCAGAATGCTCAAGCCACCACAGGCACCCCCCCAACATGAGTGATGTCAAACTGGCCATGCCTATCCTGGCCACGCCCACCCCGGTGAGCCAAGGTCAAACACAACCCTGATGTGGCCCTCAATGAAATCGAGTGACAACCCTGCTATAGCTGAAGGAAAAGTATTAATTGCATCACTTTGGCCTATAGGTAGTAAACAAATGATGAACAAATACAGGTGGCATGCATTTAGCAACTGCCTCATTTAGTGACTGATGATAGTTATGACAGTGATGTAATAATAACTGGCCAATCTTTGTATTTACTCTATGACCTTCACAGGTCTGGAAAGCAACGGAAAGCTGAAGTAAAATCACAAGTACAGTCACAGATTCACTTGGTGACCACCTCACTTAATGGCAAGTTGCCGGTCCCAGCTGTGGGGTCTAAACACTGACTCTGTAAGTCAGTTCAGCAGTACATTCCTTTCAGCCACCTTATTGGCATAGGCTGCCAATGAAGAAGGCTGAATGTAGATCCTTGTTTGACACCAAGATGAATGGTGTTTGGTCTTTCAAATATTTAGCTGATTCTGCTATATTTCTGTAATCTTCTTGCAAAGCTTACTACATCAGTATAAAGGAAAGGATTCTGAAGCATGCTTCATCAAGTTAATTATTCTGCAATCATGCCGAGAGATATGGTGTTTATCCAGGAATAATATTCTTTTCTATACAGATGCAATGTCATATGGTCCATTAAGTTTACAAACGGAACGGTTTGTCTTGCTACATTGCCACTGATTGGTGTTAAAATAGGGAGCGTTTTTAATGGATCGAAACAATATTCTCAGAACTCAGCATATTGTTTGCTGATAAAACCAAGCTGACGTCTTTATTAATGATATTTCCTCTTTTTTTTAAATCCCTTATATTGGTAGTGAGAGAATCAGCTGTTGTTAATGATGGATGATGCTTAAGATCTGCACATCTATAAATCTGCACATCCTTGGTTGCTTGATTTACCTGTGTCAAAGAGCCCTCAATTTCCCCCGAGTTCATAGAAGCTCATAAAAATAAAATATCTTAAAAAGATAAAAGAAAGCATCCAATTAATCTATATTAAATTGGCTTGAAGTATTGATAGAGAATAATGGTGTTTGAGCCTTCTCTCATTTTGTTGATATTAAAATTTATACATTTCTGTAATACGCGTGGAAAGGTGTGCCCATAGCCTCTTGAAATTCTTTTTTTAAAATATTTTTTATTAAACAGTTTGTCTTTAAAAACAACACAAAAAATAATCACACATATATAAAAACAAAACATGTCAAGACAGAACGTATTGAACATCTTGAAATTTTTTATTCCAGTTGTGTGCAGAGTAAGGAAGAAGGCAGAAAAATTCAAATTTCTTAAGTGCACAACTTTAGCATTAATATTGATTGTTGTCTGCAACAATACATTTTTACTGATTGGCTATCTCTTTTTTCTTTGTCTTCCCAGCCATGTGGGGGGGTGGGGGGAGCCCTGGTTAAAATTCCTCTTTGGCTGTAAAGAATTCTCTCTCTCTCTCTCTCTCTCTCTCTCTCTCTCTCCTTCCTTCCTTCCTTCCTTCCTTCCTTCCTTCTTTCCCTCCCCCTCTCTCTCTCTTCCAATTCTCAGAAACTGCCTATAAGGTAAAAGTAAAGATTCCCCTCACACATATGTGCTAGTCGTTCCCGACTCTAGGGGGTGGTACTCATCTCCGTTTCAAAGCTGAAGAGCCAGCGCTGTCCGAAGACATCGCCGTGGTCATGTGGCCAGCATGACTAAATGCCAAAAGCGCACGGAACGCTGTTACCTTCCCACCAAAGGTGGTCCCTATTCTTCTACTTGCATTTTTTACGTGCTTTCAAACTGCTAGGTTGGCAGAAGCTGGGACAAATAACGGGAGCTCACCCCATTACGTAGCACTAGGGATTTGAACCGTTGAACTGCTGACCTTTCGATCGACAAGCTCAGCGTCTTCGCCACTGAGCCACTGCGTCCCTAGAGACTGCCTATATAGTCTTTGATTTGTGTCCATCTAATTAACAGGCATTCTGTTTGAATGGGATGCTATAGATCAGACGATTCTTCTTATCTGCACAGTTGTTTAGCATATGCAACAACAACTTTGTTCTCCATCTTTCAAGTTATACTTCAGGTAATCATGAAGTTGGGCTAGTGATAGAACGATGAGATCCATTCAGTATCCTGATTAAATTCCTAGACTCTGAATTCTTTCATTGTTTGGGTATGCATCTGTTGAACTGAGTTCTGTTGGTTGGTTGGTCCATCACTTCAAAATAAAGATTTTGACCATCCAAAGGCTGATCAACCTCTGGTGATTGAGGCTTTCAAAATATTTTGCAAGTGACAGTCAGAAAGCTGGCTGATAGGGAAAGCAACTTGCTAAACTTATTTTGAAATTCATTTCATTTTCCATGAAACTCTTTGGATACTTCATCTAACGAGTGAATCTTCTTTTCACTTGCTTTGACTTTGCTTGAGGGAACATTTTGATATTCTATTTTCATAACTTGGGTGCAAAGCAGACTAATTGTATATATTTCTCCATTGTCATGCTGTTTCTTTTTCCCCTCTGATATATTTTTTTAATAATATGTCATTCTTTATAGAGAAGGCCTAAGATATTTTGACACCTCAAGCACATTTTCCAATTACTGGGTGTTTGTTTTTTAAAAAAACTACATTAAAAATAAAATGAAGATAGTGTGCTCTCATTTTACATATTTTAAAATGCTTTCTCTGAGACAGATGACTTCAACCAGCTTCTTTTATTTCTCTCTTCACTTGATGATAATTCCTGGCTAAAAAATAGCAAGGCAACTGTTCTTGGCCAACCCATTTTTCCTTCTTCTCTCCTGTCTACTTCTGCCTACCAGATATAGTCAAAGAAAGAAGAAACGGGGGAGCCAGTTGGGAGTCACAAAATTATGCTGGACAAAGGAAGAGATGAGGGAAGGAAAAGAGAGTCCATTGCTATCCAAATTCCAAGCAGGTTTGAGTGCAGATTTAAAGGAGCAGGACGGAAAGCAGTTCAAGTTGGAGATTTTATTGTATTTATTATTAAATTTGTATACTGCCCAATCATGGGGGCTCACAAATAAAAACATTTTTAAAAGGATACATTCAGGATATATATGTAAAGATACGGAAAAGGTAAAATGGTAAAATGTACAATTTTATATTTTACATATTTAAAAATTTACGTATAAAAAATATAAAAACACAAGTCAGTCCTAGAGGAGATCAACCCTGACTGCTCTTTAGAAGGTCAGATCCTGAAGATGAAACTGAAATACTTTGGCCACCTAATGAGAAGGAAGGACTCACTGGAGAAGAACCTAATGCTGGGAAAGATTGAGGGCAAAAGAAGAAGGGGACGACAGAGAACGAGGTGGCTGGATGGAGTCACTGAAGCAATAGGCATGAGCTTAAATAGACTCCAGAGGATGGTAGAGGACAGGACGGCCTGGAGGGACGTTGTCCAGACACGACTTCACAACTAACAACAACAACATATAAAAATAGTGTGTATGGTTTGATGTTTCAGAAGGAAAGTGATCTAAGTCAGTGGTCACCAACTGGTGGTCCGTGGACCACTGGTGGTCTGCGAGAAAATTTTGGTGGTACGCAGAAAAATTATTTGCATTTTTTATATTGCACTAAATCAGGGGTCCTCAAACTACGGCCCCTGGGACAGATACATGCAATGAACATTTGTGTTGCTGCAGAGAGACCCCCTTCAGGGTCTTTTTGTGTGGGTTGGGGGGGGCAGAAATTTCAACTTGAGGTCTGCTTCGGCCTCCTGGTGCAGGGCTTTGGGCGAAGGCTGGAAGGAAGCGCCGCTGGTGGCAAAGAGCCGGGAGGCCTCGTTCCAATGGGACTGCATCATGGCCTGGAACTGGCTGACCATCTCAGCCCTCTGAGCCTCCAGGCACCTGTACCTGGCCTTGCACTCCTGCAGGTCTTCCCTCTGCTTGGAAAGCCTATGCTCGTAGTCCTCAGTGAGTGCTTCTACTGAGCCTCCTTCTCAGTCAGATCCAATTTGAACTGAGCTGTTTTGCCAACTCTTTCTCATGGTGGCTGCTTAGCTTCAACAACTGCTTCTTGTTGGGGCCCTAAGAGCCTGGGCGGGGAGGCAAGGAGTGGCTGGGAGAGGAGGGGTGAGTAGAGTTGGACACACCCACCCAGTCACATGACCACCTAGCCACTCCCACCCAGCCGGTCATTAGGCAGATCATATTAGTGGTCTGTGGGATTTAAAATTATGAATTAGTGGTCCCTAAGGTCCGAAAGGTTGGTGACCCCTGATCTAAGTAGATCTTTGTGGCTCAGGGAGATAGCATAGAAGAAAGCCAAGGAATAAGGACAGGTGGAGATGCAGAAGGGATGGAGAAATGAATCATTGTGGATATATGTTTGTTTATGGCAGGTGACATATTTTTAGGAGTTATCTTCAATTAGAAAAATATACAAAGGGGCAGTTTTGTGATTTGACATTCAGAGTCCACTTTTGCTTTGGACTCGTGTTCCTGAGTGAGTTATTTTTAATATGGGTACACCAATTTTTTGTGAAATGGGCATTTTGTATCTGGATGTCCCAGCACAGCATCTAATTTATGAAACAGCAATTTCATAAATTTGCTGTTTCACTCTTGTAGAGTCACCCTTTCATAAAGGGACTCATTATAATTTTCCCAAATGGTAATGACTGGCGATACTTCAGATAGGTGTGAAAAAAAGATTCTGTGTGTGATTTTAGTGTACTCGTGTCTTTCTGAACAGGTTTTTAATTTCAGCATTCTGAAATGGTTTTGACCTCTTTTGATTCGTGCTACTGTCAAATAATGAGAGAAATGTATTACAGTCCTACTAGTGCAAGACAAATATTCCCAGTACCATTCAGCAAACACAAGATTGCAGTTTAACTTTTAAGCATATTCTGTAAGCCAAAGTACTGAAAACAATTTCCAGCCTTAGGCCAAAAAATTAGAAAATATGGAAGACTGTTCCCAATCTCCAAGAGTAATTCTTAAAAGTTTAAAATAACATTAATGTAACTTCCAGGGTGAATGTTGCCATCTGATAAGGCATTTCTCTTCCAGTCTTCCTCATTGTAATATATACTTATTTCCTTTTGATTTTTTTTAAAGGGTGTTTTTGGCATAGTCAGGATTATGCATTGTACATGAAAAAATGTTATTTTACTATGGAGACAGTAAAGCTTTCCAGCTAGAATGGAATAAGTCTTTTGCATCAATTATATTGCTGGCTCTGGATAGTGACCTCAGAAATAGTATTCTGTGGGTCCTTGGTGCTCTGTGAGCTTGGTTGTTTTCTTACAGATGTTCTTACAGATGTTCTAATAGATATTCATATAAAAAAGATGTTGCGACTCTAGAAAGAGTACAGAGAAGAGCAACAAAGATGATTAGGGGACTAGAGGGTAAAACATATGAAGAGCTGTTGCAAGAATTAGTTATGTCTAGTTTAATAAAAAGAAGGACTAGGTGATATGATAGCAGTGTTCCAATATCTAAGGGGGTGCCAGAAAGATGAGGAGATCAACCCAGGGGTGAAATGCTCCCAGTTTGGACCGGATTGCCCGATCCGGTAGCGATGGAGGTGGTGGTTCGGAGAACCAGTAGCAAAAATCCCTGCCCCCCCCCCATTGCTCAGCTGAACACAGAGAACAATTGAACTGTGGAGCAATTTCCCTACAGAAGTTGTGAGTGCTCTAACACTGGAGGTTTTTAAGAAAATATTGGACAACCATTTGTCTGAAAAAGTATAGGATTTCCTGAGCAGTGGTTGGATTAGAAAACCCCTAAAGTCCCTTCCAACTCTGTTATTCTGTTAAAATAATTCCTTTATTTAAATGAAGGATCTTTGCCAAGGCCACCTTTGATTGCCTTCAACAAACATCCTTAATGGTCAATTCTTAGCATCTTAGTACTTGCCAATACAAGTAGTCCTTGCCTTATGATCATAATTGGGACCTGGATGTCTGTTGCTAAACAAAGTGGTTGTTAAGTGAGACATGCCAACTTTTATGAACTGTTTCCTTCAGCACCAAAACTGTAAAATTCCTTCTGACACACTGCACAAAACTCACAGGCTGGTAAAAGAACTCCCTTCACAGCAGTTCCTAAAATTACACAAAAACACTTGAAGACATCAGCTGGAGATCTGGATTTAGCTGTAACTGGCATGCAAGCTACAGCACACTTTCTTCTTTCCATCACATTCTAGAGAGTCTGTTTCTATTCTGAATTATTACTGCTTGTAATTACAACTTAATGAGAGCAAATTGAAGCTTAATTCAGAGAAATTCTAGCTTAATCTAGGCAAGACAAGTTTTCCAGGATATGAAGATTTTTGGACAAGATAGCATTTACCTTTAGATTTAAACATCACAGCTTATTGATCCTTAATACTTGTTTCTTTATCACCGAGTTCGCAGCTGGCCAGATAGATTTTGTCCAGTTTTGGCCAATGTGCCACCTAACAGAATCTGCTTCTATTTGGTCTTGGTGGCACATTTCATTTAGACTGAGTTATTGTTATACATTTTCTAACAGGCTGCGTTTAGTTGGTTCAGACTGAATAGAAAGTTAGCTGATGTTCCCATATGTGGGGATATGATGAAAATAGTTCTACTGGCTACCAATTTATTTTAGGGTATAATTCAAGTCATGCTGGCACATCATTGTGGAAGTGTCTTCAGACAATGCAGATTCCCTTGACTAAGAAATAGAGATGAGTACCAACCCCTAGGATTGGACATGACTGGACAGGAGAAAACTTTACCTTTATAATTCAAGGTGGCTAGTGATTTCTGTTAAAATCCCCAAGGCTGGTTTGTTGTTGTTGTTGTTAGTTGTGAAGTTGTGTCTGACCCATCGTGACCCCATGGACAACTTTCCTCCAGGCCTTCCTGTCCTCTACCATCCCCCAGAGACCATTTAAGCTCACGTTGACTGCTTCAGTGACTCCATCCAGCCACCTCATTCTCTGCCGTCCCCTTCTTCTTTTGCCCTCAAACGTTCCCAGCATTAGGTTCTTGCCCAGGGAGTTCTTCCTTCTCAATAAGTGGCCAAAGTATTTCAGTTTCATCTTCAGGATCTGACCTTCTAAAGAGCAGTCAGGGTTGATTCCTCTCTAGGACTGACTGGTTTGATCACCTTGTAGTCCAAGGAACTCGCAGGAGTCTTCTTCAGCACCATAGTTCAAAGGCCTCAATTCTTTGACACTCAGCGTCCCTTATGGTCCAACTTTCACAACCATACATTGCAACTGGGAAAACCATAGCCTTGACTAGATGCACTTTAATTGGCAGGATGATGTCTCTGCTTTTTAGTATGCTGTCTAACTTTGCCATAGCTTTCCTCCCCATGTGCAGTGATCTTGGAGCCCAGGAAGATAAAATCTGTCACTACCTCCATTTCTTCCCCCATCTATTTGCCAGGAATTGAGAGGGCCAGGAGCCATGATCTTACAAGGCTGGTTACAGCAGAACATCTCAGTATACTTTCAGCTTCTAAATTATGAAACTCTTTGCCCCTCAAGCTCTTTCAGCTAAGAAACTTTTCAAATTCAGATATATTTTTAAAGCCAAGTTTTGATATTGTAATTGGTTTTCTTAGCTGCCCTTTTTTATTGCTTGCTTTAAAAATAATGGGATTTATTTTCAACCATGTCCATCACAAATGCTTTTTAAAAAAAATTTTCATGTGACAGGGCAGGATAAAATATTTCTATAATAACAGTGTATTTCAGAGAGAAGGAAGATAACAGTCTGAATAACATTATTTTATTTCCAATAGTAAAGGGGCAGAGATTTAAAGAGTTCATTTCAAGAGGATAAAGAGAATAAATATTGCTAGTCAATGTAAAACACAGCAGTTCTTCCAAATTATTGCTTTGCTTGAGTTGTAATGCATGAAAATGAATAGGAAAGACCACTGCTGCAACTTGTAGCAAGAACACTAATTTTCTAGCAACTTTATTTTAATTGATTTTATGGTAAAAGAGCAAAGCATATGAACCGGAGAAAGAGAGAGATGTTCATATTAACATAACTAAAGAATAATAAATAAAAATGTACGTAGACGGGCAGATCAATTTTTTTTAAAAAAACCATGCAAATTAACAAAATTGCTAGACAGTTAAATGTCTAACAGCCGCTGCAATTACAACACATTGTATGATCCCTCTGGAAATACCTGGTGATTTGTCAGTGAAGAGGAAGCTAATAATCTTCTCCCCTGAGCTAACATGGCTGTAGATGGAGATGCTTTATTAATTCAGTTTGCTAAACTGTGCACAAGGGGCATTGCAAGAGCACACAAGAAACTCCCTTTCCTCCAGCAGACAAGAACAAAATCAGTCTTACACAGGAATATTATGAAAGGTTTCATTCCTCCAGAAAAGTTGGCAGGATGCTGTAACAGGCAAGTGGGAAAGCTCTCCCGTGTTCAAAATACACATGCTTGCTAAATAGTTAGCATGAGATAAATAATTCCACTGCAATATTGGCACATGCACAAAGTGGGAAGGGGCTTTAGTGAAACCGTGTCAAATGTCTGGGTGAAGGACTCGTTGTTCCAGTTCAGACAAGCCTCTCCTGGAACTAAATGGTACCAAATAATGAAGTGAACGTATTTAAATATTTAAGTCTGCCGCAATCTGTCTTCTATAGGTAAAGGTAAAGGTTCCCCTTGCACATATGTGCTAGTCGTTCCCGACTCTAAGGGGCAGTGCTCATCTCTGTTTCAAAGCCGAAGAGCCAGCGCTGTCCAAAGATGTCTCTGTGGTCATGTGGCCAGCATGACTAAACGCCAAAGGCACACGGAACACTGTTAGCTTTCTACCAAAGGTGGTCCCTATTTTTCTACTTGCATTTTTTATGTGTTTTCGAACTGCTAGGTTGGCAGAAGCTGGGACAAATAACAGGAGCACAGCATTAGGGATTCAAACCACTGAACTGCCGATCTTTCGATCAACAAGCTCAGCATCTTAGCCACTGAGTCACCACGTCCCTACTGTCTTCTATAAGGATATGAATATATCCTTATATTCTATAAGGATACGAATGTCATCACTCTGCTTAACAACTAATTCCCACAACACTGTCAAATAATTTACTAAGACTGTATTACTATTATTATTCTCTTCCTTACTAGTATCTATCTCTTCCCTCTTCCTCTTATTACTATAAGCATGTTGCTTGTATCTTTCAATTATATTGTTTTTATTTGTTTCCTAGTACGATTTGATAGCTTATTAGTAACCTTGACTATCACTAAGTATTGTATCTTTTTATTCTTGATGAATTTATTTTATTCTCCTTATGTACACTGAGAGCATATGCACCAAAGGCAACTTCCTTGTGTTTCCAATCACACTTGGCCAATAAAGAATTCTATATTCTATATTCTATTCTATTCTATTCTATTCTATTCTATTCTATTCTATTCTATTCTATTCTATTCTATTCTATTCTATTCTAACATGCTGCACAATCAATCAGATGAAGATGCTACCTAGAAAAATTACACTGTAATTTAAACCAGTGCAACAATCCAGCAAAGCAGCAAGTAGATATGCAAAGAGATAATCCTTGGATTTCAATCTCAGCAGGGCATTCAGAGCAAAACATGGATTTGGACTGGGCTGCCCCATTAGAACTCAGGTCGTGAATGTGATAAGTCTTTGTGCCACATAGCAGGGGATTGATGAACTTAGTTCTGAAATGTTTGGTAACAGTTTGGAAATAGTTGAGTCCATTATGGTTAGCCAAGTGTAGAATGGCACTTGAAAGATTATGGGCACAGGTTAGTGAAATCAGTACCCCCCTCCATTAATATAATAAACGATAGACTATGATTATTGAAATGAATATTCAGGACACCTGTGGCTATCTTTGCATTTTGGTTAAATTTGTTGTAGGCCTTTGAGGTAGACCAGGCTAGGAAACCAAAGTTACAAATGCCAATGCTACTTTTATGATAGGGATACAGTAAAAGTTTCTTGCAAGTCTGAATGCACTTTTGCTCTCCATCCCTTCATCCATAAGGGAACTAGAAAGGATCAAACCTGAGACACTTTCTCAAATTATCTTTTTTTTCTCTGATGGTTTTTCACTGATGGTTTTTGTCTGATCATTGTCTTGGTTGTGGCTCTTTCTCGTATTCCTCAATGTTACTCTCAGAACACATGACTCAGAGTGTCATATACAGTAATAAGGAGTACTGCTCTTTAATTAAAGAGGATTATTTTTCATATATATAGATAGATATAGATATATAGATATAGATATAGATATAGATATAGATATAGATATAGATATAGATATAGATGATATAGATATAGATATAGATATATAGATATAGATATAGATATAGATATAGATATAGATATAGATATAGATATAGATATAGATATAGATATAGATGATATAGATATAGATATTTGTTTTCATAGATTTTCATGGGTACAGGTATGCAAGTCTTGGCGTATTCAGGTCTTTTCCCATGTAAGATTGAGAGTATCTTGGCGACGTTTCAACGAGGTCCCACTCGTCATCTTCAGGCTGGTGTCTTCGGCTTCGTGCTTGTGCGAGCAAAGCGTGATCGGAGATGCCGTCTTTCTATAAATATTGGTGGGGAGGTGTGGAGTACTGGCTTTGTTGTTGCCGACTAATCTGCAAACATCAACTCCATCTACAAATCAAGATGTAACAACACAGCTAACCAACCCGCTTGCAATAACAAAGCCAGCACTCCACACCTCCCCACCAGTATTTATAGAAAGATGGCATCTCCGATCACGGTTTGCTCGCACAAGCGCGAAGCCAAAGACACCAGCCTGAAGATGACGAGTGGGACCTCGTCGAAACGTCACCAAGATATCCTCAATCTTACACGGGAAAAGACCCAAATATGCCAAGACTTGAATAGATAGATAGATAGATAGATAGATAGATAGATAGATAGATAGATAGATATAGATATAGATATAGATATAGATGATATAGATATAGATATAGATATAGATATAGATATAGATATAGATATAGATATAGATATAGATATAGATATAGATAACATCTATATATATATCTATCTATATCTATCTCTATCTCCATCTATCTCCATCTATCTCCATCTATCTCTATCTATCTATCTATCTATCTATCTATCTATCTATCTATCTGTCCATCTGTCTGTCTATCTATCTATCTATCTATCTCTATATCTATATAATAAAGACAACAACATCAGGGTGAAGCTCTTCTCCTGATGGCTATATGAATATCATCCTTAAGGTTTTCCATTATTAGAACTTCTGATTCAGAGGTGAAAAGAAGTGTCAGAGTGTATAATGGTGTGCACATAGCACCCATGTGCAACTCTTTAAAGCAGTTGCATGATTGTCTGCAGCACAATTACAGGAATAGATGTGTTGGGCTGAAGAACATATAAGCCTGTGCTACATGCATTCTTATGGGGGCTCCATGCCATATTTCTACCTTCAGATCCTCATTGTGGCACACTACATGCACTACAGTATTTTGCTAATGTCATCAGAATTTTTTTGACTTTCAGAATTGTCCATCAGATGTTTCTCTTTCTGCATTCATTTCAAAGCTGACATCAGTGTAAAATCAGGAGACAACTGCTGAAAATACAGCTCAATCTTCCAATTTCTACTTGGAAAAGTTTTGGATTGGCTAGGCTCCATGGAGTGTTGCATCGATATCTGAGTAGCACAGTTTAAGGATTCAAACACATGCCCGAAAGTTGGTTTGAGAACCATCACATTATTATCTCTTCACTTCCTTAGTTTTTATGCATCACTGAAGCTCTGTGAAGATGTGATTAGCTGCCGTTGCTCTTGATCTCCTAAGACAAAGCCCAGAGTATCAGCTTTGTGACAATAGCAAAGAAAGAAATCTGTCTTAGCTTTCATTTTGGCAGCAATTAACAAGTAGCTATGAGGGATAGAATTGCAATCAGATTTCTGATTTAGTATGCCATCACTACTAAACCATCAAAACATGGATTTGTCACCATCTTGTGTAGTTATAACTGATATATTTCCCTGCAACAATATGTGGCAATGCCCAAGGATAACATGGCTTTAAAGAGGTAATTATAAAAAATAAAGAATGGAAAATAAGGCCATTGATGTTTATTCATTGAGATAGTTCTTTAGTCATCACGTCTATAGGCAACATGGGTCTGAATTACCATAGCTAGCAGTTATTCCACTAAGAAATTGTAGTCCTTCTGTCTTGTTTTTCTTCACTAAACCATCTGTCAAGAAACATTGCTGGCTATGGTCCAAGTCATATATTCTTGGCTAACATAAGATGGTGGTGTTGGAATCCATTTTTGATACATCTTTGATACATGTTTGTATATTTCAATTTGTTTAATGAAAAGATTGGGAGAATGGAACTCTTCTACTTTGGCTGCCATGGAGTATAAATCTCACTAGAGTACAAACTATATATAGAAAAAATAAGATCCTGTCTGGATGGGTATGGAAGCTCTTTTGAGTTGAATTCTTGTTTCCTACATTTGATTTTTGTGCATTATTTTTAAAATGGTGTTCAAGCCTCCCAATTGTGATATATTTTCCTCTCTTCCTTGCAGTTCTCTATTCCTTGCAAGTTGTATGTAGATAGTTATGGACAGATTTTGAAAGAATAAAATTTGCCGAAGTCCCTGATGTTTACATTACTAAAGCTGTGGGAAGCCTGAGTTGATGATTTTTCCTGACTTTGGACAGAAGAATATTCATACTTTTTAAAGTGAAATGTTCCAAGACATGGGTGCTGAAGAAGATTGGTTCTTTCTCTTTTTAATATGCCCCCCTGAGATCCTTGCAATTGTTTTTGTTCATAAGAAATCATTTTATGGGTAATTAATTTTATATGCCACCAGTGTACACAATGCATATCACGAGTGTCTCTTTTGCTGATCTACAGTAATGAGAATGAGTAACATTTATTTTTTTACAAATAGTAAAACTGAATGGGCCACTGACTCATAGAATCAAAAATGGAGGGAGTTTAAAAGATAAGGGAAAATATATTTAATGCTTCATGCATAGAACATTGGAATGAGAATCTCTTCAATTAAAACATGTCCCAGTTGTGAGTTGTCTAATCAAAGGAAATGCTTGTTCAATAATTTATCTCAAATGCTCTTCAAATAAAATTCACCAGGGCAGAAATCTTCAGCCCACTTTGCTGTTCTACAATGCTTCACACATAATCATTTTGATGCGTATTAAAGTACCTCTGGGAAAGAAAATTGAGGTTTATTACACTGTTGATGGTTTAGTTGCCTGGGAAAAGCAAAATGTTGCCTTCAGGTAAGTAACCTTTGGCTTAAGCTTCAAACAGATGCTGTATTCACAGACTTTTCCTGATTCCATGCAGACTAGTTGAGAGCACAACTCCCAAAATTCCCAGGTACCATGTCCTTTGCAAACGCTTGTATATTTTAATGTTTTAGGGTTTTATGATTGTTTTTATATCTCTGCTTTTATTGATCGTGATATGCCAGCCAGCTTTTGCTTCTTGTGAGATGGGAATGTGATTAATAAATAATACATTTCATATATAAGCAACATGCAGTTGAAAAAGTTTTACTTTTCTGGCCCTTCTTACTTTAACATACTGTTCTTGCACATCAGTAGACAGTTGGGCTTATAATCAGGATAGCAGTGTGAGCATAAACAAGAGTGATTTCTATTAACTTTGGCTGTACGTTTTAGTTTATCTTAAAGAGCTCAAACTACCGGTAATATGATACATATACTGTAGTACACTATACCATAATAAGGTTTATTTTGGTTCCCTTCATCCAACTTCTAAACCACAGCTATGATTTAGCAGTTGCATGTACCTAGCCTAATGGGGTATATTCAGTAAACTAATAAGGTAAACCATGGCTTAATGCAGTAGCCATGGCTTAATGCAGTAAAGAAATCCAGCCATCTTTTGTTGTACAGAGCCAGTCACTCTTTGGCAAATGACAAAATGTGTGTTGCAATGTTATGATGAAAACTATAGGATTCAAATATTTGTGTATATATTGCAATACAAGCATGGAAGTTTATACTATCCAATTATGACATACGTTTCATTATATTTGCATCATTGTGACTTGTTCTAGACACCTATTGTTATCTCCCTCACTATTCAGAATATAATTTGTTCTGCTCTAATGCTTTTTCTAAGTGGAACTAAACAGACTCATAAAATCTTTAGGTGTTTAGGTACAGCAATGTTAAGCCTTCATAAAGATTGCCTCTCCTTCCCTCTACCTACCATCCAATGCTCATGGTATTGATTACGGGCAGGAGTGGGCTCCTGCGGATTCAGCAGGGTTCGGGTGATCCTCCAGCCAAAGATCGGCGGGGTTCGGTGAACCCCCAAATGCCACCCCTGGCTGGCCACGGACACCCCACCCCTCCCAGAAGTCTCCACGTGACCCATTCATCATTCCAAGTAAGTGCAGGGGCCACATGGAGGTTCTGGGAGGGGAAAAAATGGGCCTACCGGAGGTTCCAGAAGTTCAGGAAATGGACCTTTTTCCGGATTCTGGACGGCCTCTGGACCATGGGGGAAGCAGTTTTCGCCCTCCTGGAGGCTCAAGGAAAGCCTCTGGAACCTGGGAGGGTAACCCCCCCCATAGTAGGCCATGCCGACTAGGCCCATCCAGCAACGGGACCGCAAACCCATTGTTAAAAGATCTGAAGCCCACCCCAATTACAGGTCTCTGAACATGGTAAAAAATGTCTGTCCTCCTTTCTCTTCCTTTATTGCTTGAGACATCTCTCCTTATCGAGAAATAGGAAACATGTTGAGTTATTGGTGCCATGGCAATTGCAGCCTTTAAATTTCTGGTGTATTGAGGGGGGAAAAAATTGTATTCTTATCTGCTCTTGGCACTCAAAAAGAAAAAATATATAAAGAATCTTAGAAAGTATAAGTGGTATGTGACCCAAACACAGGCTCCACGTGCACCTTAGCAATGGTGGGATTCAAATAATTTAACAACCGATTCTCTGCCCTAATGATTTCTTCCAACAACCAGTTCACCAAACTGCTCAGAAAGTTAACAACTGGTTCTCCCAAAGTGGTGCGAACTGGCTAAATTCCACCACTATACCGTAGCCACGTTTAGATGGATCTGAGCCTATGTGTTTGAAAACTATTCCAGTCTTTTAAATTATGTGATGCAAGCTCATTCCTGTTTGTACTGGAATAAATGGAGCTTTTAATATAGTAGTATTTAGCATTGATCCCAGCACTCTTTTAATGTCTCCAAGTGTACTATTTTCATTAAAACTGTAAGAATTGTCAGGAAGCAGGGTAACACTATAATTTTGAACCTGTCGGTTGCCCTAGTTCTCGTAATGGATAGTACATACTTACAAGAGTACAGATTAAAGTAAAATCCTAGAAATATTCCCCTAAGGGAAGTAAAAGTGGATTTTGCATGTATACACATATAAAAGGATAGGGAGGAGCAGCAAGTAAAATCAGTTGTAATTTTACATAGCTGTTGACAAAGTCACTAAATCCAATCACAGCACTCCAAATCTTCCAGAGCCAGGCATCTACGGGACATACTTCCAGACTGTGAGATATGTGATTTCTTCTGAGAAGTAGGTAGGTAGGTGTGCTTGTGAGAAAATAAGGCATGTATCAGTAGGTATGTATAATTCATTTGAGTTTGTTAACCCATGCCAAGCTTGGGAAGTTAATGGAGGTTGGAGGAGGAGTTGCTGCAGATCCTAGGATTTTAGTAGGATCCTAGGACTTTAGTAGGCAATATAGCAATAGGGAGAAATAGTATGAAGTCAGGGATAAGAACACCAATCGAAAAATACAACATTAAGTACACTGTCATGCTTCAGATAGGTTACCCAGAGCCATTGTTGGACCACAAGAGAGAGCCTTCAAAGAACTCTTAAGTGACTAAACTTAATAGAACGTACTTCATTGACTTCATTGTCAACTTCATTGTCTTACTGTATCACTATTTGGTTGCATCTTCTTATGTTGTTAGTTATTGTCCTTTAGGTATTGGAGATGGGAGTTCGAAAGACAGAGCTTTAGGTGAAAACAGACAATTCATTATAATCATAAATCTGACAAACTATGGTTGCACAAGTCATTCTTCATCTAACAGGAGATACAGCTCATTGGGTCAATGGGGGATAGTTAAGCAAGTTAACTATCATGAGGTTCTTCTAAGAAATGTATAAATTTAAAACTTGGAATACGGTGTAGAATATATTTCAACAGATGATGAATTCATTTGGAGAAAAAATATTACACGTATCTTAAACTAGCCTACTATTCTGAGCTGCAGAAGTATAGAGAACTAAAACAGGAGGCAAAGAATTGGAGTTTTGTGTATCTCTTTGTTACCATCTAAGGTTATTCAGCCTTTTGCAATTGAGGTCTGATAGCTGCCTCTTATACTAACAAATGTATCTAATTTCTCATGGATTGAATTTAGGCCAGTATTTCTGATCATATCAACACTGTTAATTAATCACTCAGCACAACAATGCCTATGCTGCATCTATAGCTTTTCCTAGGTTTATAATTTCTAATGCCACAATCTGTTTTATTTTATTTTCTAGCCCCCCACCCCCACCCCGCTCCTTAAAACTGATTGTCTGTTTAAACTCTTTTCTCAGAAAGGAAGAGCAAACATGATAATGGGTTTTCTGACTTTTTCAATAGTCAAGCGCTCTTATTTGCAAAGATAAGATTACTCTGGAAATGAGATTCTTTGTTATACTTAATATGATTTAGCATCCCTTTCAGTGGTGGGTTCCTCCCGGTTCCGCCCGGTTCCACCGAGCTGGTAGCGGTGACAATATGACATCACCGAACCGGTTCTGGATAGATCGGTACAGCTCTGCAAGCAGTTAAAAGCCTGGTAGATCAGTACCTCTGCTAAATCCTAAATAACTGTCACATGACCATCAAGCCACACCCACCAAATAAGCCACGCCCACAGAACCGGTAGTAAAATATTTTAGAACCCACCCCTGATCCCTTTGCCTCTGTACATCTGATAAAACTAAACTGATACAAACAAACAAAAAACCATGAGGATTCTTGACTTTTGAAAATGGTACTAGTACAAACAATTTGTAGCTCGAGCATGGTTGAGTGCAACATTAGCCTGGGGAAAACAGTCTGTAGAATGTATGGCTTTTTCACCATCCAATCTAGAGTAATATACAGTACTTATAACCATGAAGGTTCATAAGAGCTACCTAGTATAACAGTCAGGAACAAAATGAAGAAGTGTTAAAACTGTTGAGATAAGAATGCCTTTTTCCTAGAAAATGGACATGATTTGGGGACGAAGTTTATCCCTCTCCTCAAACCCTAAACTGTAATTTCTGAAGCATATTTTTGTAGGCCCAAGTGATATTTTGTTCTGATATGGCTAAACTTGATAAAAGATTTCTTGTGTAACTTGCCCAGGCCAAGAAAAGTTTCAACTCCTTTGTTAATAGAAAAAATAAAGTTAGGGAGTCACACTTTAAAAAAAAAAACAATTTGTGTATGCCAAAGTTATGACAGTGACATTGTAATATCATCAAAGAGGATGAGGGCAAAATTTTCAGCTTCTTTTTTGAAAATGTTTATAGGTTTGAGCAAAGGGGTCTGTCTCTTTAGGACAACTGTAAAAAGGAAAATTGGGGCTGTTAAAGTTTATCTGGATGTTTAGAACTTTGACAACAAATTGTGCAGATGGGGTATTTACTACATCCTTCCTAATGTTTATCCTAGGGATTAGGAACTAGTGCCCATCCAGAGGTGATAGAGCTAGGCAGTTGTGATTTCTGAATGTTGTTGAACTATAATTTCCAGCATCCACAGATACCGTATGAGGAATGCTGTGAGCTCTCAGAAATTTTAGACAGAGCATATTTTCCCAAGACCTGCTACTTATCATCCGAGATTGAACCTATGATATTATGCCCTTTAGCGTCAACATATAATTTCCTGCTTAGAGTACAGTGGCCCAACAGATGGCTACTCAAAATGTTACCAGTTCTAATACTTTGAATTAATTGCATACATCTTCTCTGAATAGCCAATGTGTGATTTTTATCAATGCAGTTTATGATACAGTTTTTCAGATTTCATTGTGAACAAAATGTTTCATTTGATATCTTTTATGTCCCACTGGATTCTAGAATGGACTTGGAGAAGATATTCCGTTCCACAGCACTTCTGTGTTCATAACTCTTAGACTTCAGACACTGCAGGAGAGGTGGGTTTCAGCAGGTTCTGACCAGTTCTGGAGAACCGGTAGTGGAAATTGTGAGTAGTTTGGAGAACCGGTTGTAAAAATTCTGACTGGCCCTGCCCCCCATCTATTCTCTGCCTCCCAAGTCCTAGCTGATCAGGAGGAAATGGGGATTTTGCAGTATCCTTCCCCTGGAGTGGGGAGGAAATGGAGATTTTACAGTATCCTTCCCCTGCCACGCCCACCAAGCCACACCCACCAAGACATGCCACGCCTACCAAGCCACACCCACAGAACCAGTAGTAAAAAAATTTGAAACCCACCACTGCACTGCAGTATATCTCCACATTCCAGACACTTAACCCCATATTCAAGAACCTGCTTCTCAAGAAAAGAGTTAAAGAACCAATATGCTAGATTAGTTTCTTTCTTGCAGGCTAAACTGAAGGTACCATGCATAAAGAAGATCTGCTTATGTCAGTACGCTCTCAAAAGCCCATGTATCAGTGGTGAAATCCAAATTTTTTTACTACCGGTTCTATGGGCATGACTTGGTGGGCTGGCAGGGGAAGGATACTGCAAAATCCCCATTCCCACCCCACTCCAGGGGAAGTATACTGCAAAATCTCCATTCCCACCCCACTCTGGGGCCAGCCAGAGCAGTTTTCTGAACCGCTCAAAATTTCCACTACCGGTTCTCCAGAACCTGTCAGAACCTGCTGGATTTCACCCCTTCCATGTATAGGACTGTGAAGAAAGAGTTTTTGATTTTAAGGTATTTTTCTCATATCTTTCCAAGCTACTGAATATCTGGCAATTCTCTTCATATCCATGGGAGACAGTTATGGTGACCATGACTAATTTCCTCAGGCCTGGAAACCATTGGTTCCTGCCTCACCTGGCTCATTCCTGACAATAATTATGCAATGTTTGTTACATTGTATACTCAAGCAGATGTCAAAAAATACGTAATTGATTGCCATTTTATGAACTCTCTTTATTCCACACACCATGCATATTTATAAGGTAGCTTTAGTTTATCCATATAAAGCAGTCACTAACAGAGTAGTACATTATCAAAGTATAGATTCAGTTTTTATTGGCAAGTTTTATTGCCCATAGAAATGCAGGCAGCAGCTAAAGCAGAAAAAAAATGAAATCTTTATGAATATAATAAAGATGTTTGATTGAACAAAAGGGATTGGCAAAATTCCGGAGATTGTGAATGTTAACATTGCCATTTCCATTTTAGCAGGAGAGCTTTCCCTGAGAAGGAAAAAAGTTGTGAAAGTTACTCAAATAATAGTACAAAAATGGACATAATTTCTCAAAATCATTCTGTAATTTTGCATGTCTAGACAATCTGTTCAGGAATGAATTCAGATGTCATTTTTTAAAGTAGACATAGCAAATTAGATCAGTAAAATATTGAATTCACAAAATTAATATTGAACAATTGTGTCTTTCAAAAATGGTTAAAAACATCCTATACTTTTCTTTGGATAATCTGGGGAGAAACTGATATAGCAAATATTGCTTTTGAGAAAAGAGCCATGCAATTTTAAGTTTTTTTCAGAATTACCCTTTTGTACAGTTTACCTTTCTGAGGCAAATTATCTTTCATTTTTTAACTTTTCAATTCAGATTAAAGGAAGTCTGTCCTTTAATCACATACAATGCTCTCAGAATTCCTGGAGGTCCTTATAAATAATAATATATTTCCCAGGTCAGAGGTACTGTTACCCACTTTGTGGGGTAAATGCCATCATCAAATTGGTCCTAAAATGGCCATGATATATTCATTCCAAAAATTAATCATGAGGCTGCTCAATTTGAGATTTGGGTATTTTAAAAATCCCAAATGTCCTTGTCATCTATTTTAATCTTGAAACCATGATTAAATTTGGAGACATAGAAGTGCCTTGGGGCTCATGAGTGGTGTTTTCATGAACCCTGATTTTACATTTGATTCACTGGAAGTATTTTATTATTCATGGAAAACATAAGAATTGGAAAGGACACTTCTGGTCATCAGAATTGAACCTGCTCAGTGTATGATACACTATGATCATCCAGTCTCTGTTTGAAGATCTTCAGTGAAGGAGAACTCATCAACTCATGCTCCACTTGTTCAATGGACTAACAGCTTGTATAGTTGGAAAGTTCTTTCTGAGGTCCAACCTGAACCTGTTTCCTTGTAATTTTAATGGTTCTGGTCTTGCACTTTGCAGCAATAGATAATAAGTGTACTTCTGTGTGACAGTCTTTTAGATATTTGAAGATTGCTATCACACGTATCCTGAGCTTTCTGTTCTATATGCTAAGTGTGCCAAATTCTTTAACCATTCCTTGTAGGGACCATAAATCATAAGTAAATTCAAAGATAAAATAGTTAACAATTAGAAGTATGTTCTTTATGTAAAGACATTGACATTATCTTACAGATAAAGTTTATCTATTCACAACTGATGTTTTAAAATTGAGAAAAAAACTTCTAACCAGGAAGAAGAGCTGGACTAATACAACTCACATTCTGTTTCTGGCTTGCATGAAGCATTGGGAATAGCTCTAAAGAAGGATTTGGGAAGGAAAAACAAAGGAGGAGATTTCAGATATGATGTCTTCTAAGGCTTTTCACTTTTCTTGCCACTGCGTCTGAATTAAATGCTCGTAAAGAACAATCAGACAAGTGAATATTCAGTGTTGTGTCCTCTCTTGCCAGGAACAATTGGATTATAAAAACAGACTAGACTGCCTTTGTAAATGGAGCAACAGGAAGAGGAATTGGGACAGTCTAGAACAGATTCCGTATAAATCCTAGGTTTTGGTAAGCGCCTGCATTTAAAATTCCCAAACAAAGAGGGTTGGAGCAGTATAGGAGAACCCCAGTCTAACCACTCAAACCAAGGCCTTTGAATAGGCTTTTACTGTAAATGAGAAGATGCATACGTATATGTCATGGAGAAAGTAGCATTCCCCTTAATTTTAATTGATTTATGTTGCAAGCCTTGGACAACAAGGTTTTTTAATGTATAATGAAGTAATCCAATACAATATAAAAAGAATGGAGAAAGAATTAGAACCAAGATTTGTTTATGTTTTCATCAATTTATTTCCTGCCTTCCACATACATTAGTATAGTATAATGAAGGCAGCTTAAAATACAATGTTGTTTGTTTTTTACTCACATTTTACGATATTAACATCTGTGTCTCTTTAAAGATTTATAATTGTTATTTTTAAAAAATCTATCTAGCAATCATTAAAAAAAAGATTGGATTTAGCAAGTAAAACAGTAAATAAGGTATAGAACATTGCTACATATAAAATTACCGTAAGTTAGTTTAAATATGCATATGTTTGCAAGCCTTGGAAAATAAAAGTAGTAATGAATGGTATATTAACAGAACATCAAAGAAGTCACTCTGGGGAAATGATTTTCATAAGTTGGATACCATCACTAAAAAGTCTCTTTCCCAACATGGTAGTCATACATGCATCTCCCTTCTCAGACCTACTCACAGAAGAACTCCTAAAGAGGATTATAAAGTATATCTGGAATGAAGTAAAATTCAGATACTCCTTAAAGATCAACCGACTACCTTGAATTAGATTAATAACTAATTACAGAAGGTTAACAACAGCAATTTAGATCAAAAGGGTAGGCATGCTCCAGGTCCCATCCCTTACGTCAGGGGTGTCAAAATCAAAGTTCCGGGGGCTGGACCCGGCCCACGGGGTGCTTACATCTGGCCTGCAAGGCTGCCCTGGAAACAGCGAAGGACTGGCCCATGGTGCCTCTGCCAGCAAAAACAGAGCTCAGAAGGGCCATGTGCAGAGGGTTGCAGGAAGCCATCACAGCTGAAAACGGATCTCACAGGGACCCCAGTTCTCCCAAGCTCCGTTTTTGCTGGCAGAGGGTTGCAGAGGCTGTTGCAGCCAAAAACAGAGCTCGTGAGCCCGTTTTCGCTGGCAGAGTGCTCGGGCCACCACAGGCGCCCCCAAAACAAGTGACATCGAGCTGGCCATTTCCACCCTGGCCATGCCCACCCCATCCACCCCCAGGTCAAACACAACCCTGATGCGGCCCTCAATGAAATTGAGTTTAACACCCCTGCCTTAAGTGCTGCCATCTTAAATGGAATCCAGGAAGCATGGCTTTCTGTAGTAGGATCTCCACAGTGACTCTACCTTCCCCCCTGGGATCTGACCACTCCACCACCCCACTTTTAGCCTTTCAGAAAGCTGTGAAGACTAAAAGTCGTGCATTTGGCAGAGATGGCAAAAATTTCAGCATATCTTAAAGACCATTCAAACGAAAGATACATAACGGAATGGAGAAGATGAATTGACTATATTCAAAACAAGTATCAGACTAAGAAGATTCATATAGCTTATGAGTGAAACATTTTTAACTTTTAGCTTATGTTTATAGTGTTTTGAGTTATAAGGAGTTAAAGACCTAGAAAGAATTTGAAGTCAACAATTTGTTAGCATATTTTAGTTTTATGTTTGTGGATGCTATACCCTGTGCTTGTTCTGGGAAGTCAAGGGAGGGGGGTGGCGGGGAAGGCTGAGGGGGGATGGGGGGGGAGGGCAAGGGGGGAGGGAAGGGCTGAGGGGGGAAGGGCGGGGGGGGAGAAAATGTTTGTATTTCTTATAAAACTTTTCAATTAAAAAAAAAAAAAGAAAGCTGTGAAGATCTGTCTTTCCCCCAAAGTCCCTAGTATAGGATACAAATTGTATGGATTGGCAAATTGGAGATGGTAGGTCAGCTGCCTGATTTTCTTGATTTTCATGGTTTTGGTGTTTTTATTACTGTGAGCCATCCAGAGTTGTGTTTTACAAGATGGGCAGCCGTATAACTCTTTTAAATAAAAAAAAAAGTAAGGGAATTTGGAAAGGGAATTATGAAAAGAAAACAGAGGAACCAAAAAAGAAGTTCAAAGGAACATTTCTTTATATTGAAATATAGTATTAGTGAATTTGCATAGGCTTCACTCCTACAGAAAAGTAACTATTGTCTTGTGAATGGCAGCCCTCAGCCAAGCCTGATGATTGGAGACATTGTCAGAAATTATCATGAAACACATAATCAGAGAGTCATCTATGTGTTGGAATCAAACTCCCAGAACCAGGTATGCAGAGAATTGCAATGTGGCATTTTGCAAGGGTCACATTGAAGAAACATTGAAGAAATTGTGATTCAGCACAAAACAGCAGCCCTCAAGTTACAATTTCCTACTATCTATACTTCTGTAATAATTTCTTGGTGTTCACTGGTTGTTGCTTGCTTGTTTGTTTGTTTTAACAGATACATGGCCATTATTGATCCTTTGAAGCCCAGGCTGTCTGCCACTGCCACAAAAGTAGTGATTGCAAGTATATGGATTCTAGCATTCCTCCTTGCATTTCCTCAGTGTCTCTTTGCTAAGACTCAAGTGGTGCCAGGACGAATTCTGTGCTATGTTTCCTGGCCAGGTGGTATGAAACAACGTTTTACGTAAGTCAATACTTTAAATAGTTGTGTATTTTTGCATGCTTCTTTTGCCCTCCAAAAGCCCAGAAATATGATACCTATCATAACAGTTCAAACTAAAAATGACAGCTTGGGGAGAACTGAAAGTGTCCATCATTTTCATAGTTGCACTTCATTGTGATAGTAGTGGAAGAAGTATATTGCAAATCTCAGATGATGTGGAATAAGGTATTTCCAAATAAGATTCTTAAACTAGCTTTTTCCCAACACAGAACCATGAAAACTTGGAGAAGTGGTACATGGCTTTGCTTTTTCCATCTGTGAAAACTCATATAGAGTACTGTATCACTTTAAATAGGAGTCATTGTAAAACTGGTAATGTAGCATATTAAAGTTCATCAGATGCATGGAGGTGACTGCATTTGTATGTGTGAATGGGTTATGTGGAGGGGAAAGGAGTATGGTGCCAGAATAGAGTATAAGATAGAATAGACGTTATTAACTAAGTAGTAGATATGACACAGGCATGCTTGCATTGGTGAGCTGGTTTGCATATTTTAACAAATCCATGTGTGAATCCATGAGACATTACATCTTTGAAATTCTTAATGCCACTCTTTTGTAACAAAATCAATATTTGTAATTATTTTCTTTAGTGATAGCTATGTTGAAATCAATACTATCTGAAATGTTCCCCACTGATTTTGAACTATTGCAAGTTCTGATATTATATTCATGAGGAACGCTGGTTGTTTTTAAGAGCACAAATGACAGCATTTTTTTTAAAAAAGAAATGTTTTTGGTGTCAGGCTCATGTTCTTCTCTTCTAGGTATCATATCATTGTGATTGCATTAGTCTATTGTTTCCCGCTGCTCGTCATGGGCATCACTTATACAATTGTTGGAATCACCCTGTGGGGTGGAGAGATCCCAGGTGATACATCTGACAAATACCATGAGCAGTTGAAAGCTAAGAGAAAGGTACTGTAAAACTTCACCTTTTTTGTTTAGCAATTATTAATGGATTTTACAATATTTATAAGCTACCCCTATCTTCAGGCTGTAAGGGGTGTAAAAAATATTATTAAATCATTAAAAACAAGGTGATAAGATAAAGGATGGCTGTTCAAATTTTCATTCCTGGCCAAAAACTCACTGAAAAATAGGGAATGGGACAACTTGCTGCAGCCAACATACCTGGCTAACTCACCACGACCAACTTGCCATAGCCAACTTACCACAGGATAACTCGCTGCAGGACAATTTAACAATTCCATTTAATTATTTAAAATAAATAAAAATGATTTTAATTTTTGCCATTCACATTTCATTCTATCTCTCCTTTTGCATCCTTTCTTTAAGGATTGTATTACACCATTTCTTTGATATTAGTGTAATTCTTGTCCCACACTGAGTTGTCCTGCAGCGAGTTGGCTGTGGCAAGTTGGCCATGGTGAGTTGGCCATGATGAGTTGGCCATGATGAGTTGGCCATGATGAGTTGGCCATGATGAGTTAGCCATGGTGAATTGTCATAGACGCACAACATAATGGTTTTACAGCATCTTCTGTAATGTCAGAAAGATGGGTACCATGTAGTTCTCCAATGGGAACATGTTCCACAATGTAGGATCAGCTGCAGAAAAGACATATCCTCTGATCCACACACTTCTTGCTTCATTTAAGGTTGGAAGTTTCAGCAAGCCCTTTCAGGGAACAGAATGGGCAGGAAGAGCCATATGCAGTAAGAAAGTCTGACTAGTAGCAACAATAATTTATGCATCTTCATAGCTTTTTATTATTCAAAACCATTGGGTTTTTTTCCTCCATCTCGCTACACCATTTTTCATGCAAATAATAAAACTTGATTTAAGACAAATAGAATACTGTATTGACATTGCCTATGTTTCATTTCTTTATTGCCTCATTTATTTTCTGGCTGTCATGTTATGTAGTATCTTCACTTACTTTAATGAAGTTTTCAGGATTTAAGTTATACTGGTGGGCACTTAACGTATAAAAGTTTTTTAATGCACTTGGAATTGGAAATACCAGGTGATACACATTTTATGCAGTGTAACTGACTAATTTCATGTTGCATTCCAGTACAACTTTGTGTGACGATTTTCTGATTAAAGTCCTAAATCTCTAAGTTTTGTCTCATTTAATAGACCTTTCTGCTTTGAATGTGATAAACAGGAGTCTAGAGCTTGATGTTCTAAGAATGCCATAGGGTTCTCTTTTCTCCTCTTGGCTATAACCTATTATAATATAAAATGTGTTCTTGGTATGTTTTAGTGGTTGCTGCTAGCAGAGGCAAGTAATGCAGTAAGATATTGTCATATGTTCCATTTTTATTTAGAATAGAACAGAACAGAACAGAACAGAACAGAATAGAATTCTTTATTGGCCAAGTGTGATTGGACACACAAGGAATTTGTCTTTGGTGCATATGCTCTCAATGTACATAAAAAGACAAGATACATTCATCAAGAATCATAAGGTACAACACTTAATGATAGTCATAGGGTACAAATAAGCAATCAGGAAACAATCAATGTCAATATAAATCATAAGGATACAAGTAACAAAGTTACAGTCATGCAGTCATAAGTGGGAGGAGACGGGTGACAGGAACAATGAGAAGACTAATAGTAATAGTAATAGTAACGCAGCCTTATTGAATAGTTTGACAGTGTTGAGGGAATTATTTGTTTAGCAGAGTGATGGCATTTGGGAAAAAACTGTCCTTGTGTCTAGTTGTTCTGGTATACAGGGCTCTATAGCATCATTTTGAGGGTAGGAGTTTAAACAATTTATGTCCAGGATGTGAGAGGTCTGTAAATATTTTCATAGCCCTCTTTTTGACTCGTGCAGTATACAGGTCCTCAATGGAAGGCAGGTTGGTAGTAATTGCTTTTTCTGTAGTTCTAATTATCCTCTGAAGTCTGTGTCTGTCTGGTTGGGTTGCAGACAGTTATAGAGGTGCAGATGACAGACTCAATAATTCTTCTGTAGAATTTACTACTTATTTTCCAAGAAAGGAAGATATAGTGTCTTACGCAGTGATGCGCTGAATCTGGCTCACACCAGCTCATTACAGCCAATTGTTAATTCTGGAATGTTGTGACCCAGCTGACAGCTGAGGTAATCTGAGGTACACTAATCAGTGATAGAAATACAGGTGGCAAAACTGGTTTTTAAATATTTAGCAGCAAACGTTATGTTTTATGGGAAGTAATAATTTAGGCACCAAAAATGTGTGTATGTAGATTGTATCCATTCATAAATTTAAGAATTACTATTCATTTGAAACACATTGTCTTGCAACCAAGGAGAAGACTAGCTAGATGACCTTCCCCTGATTGATTATGTGCTATCAAGTCATTTTCTATTCCTAGTGATCACTTAGGTAAATTTTCTTCATTACAATCTGTCCCTAACCTGGTCTTTACATTTTCCAACAGTATAACTGAATCTATCCACCTTTTTTTAAAAAACAAATTTTATTGATTTTTTTTCTTTCACATATATATTTTATGAACAGAGTATTGACCGAATCATATCTTATACAACTTATCATATCCAAATACAGTTTACATAATTTCAATTTCTGCCAAAATATTCTTTTCCCCTACTTTTTTATCTTGTCTTAATACTTCTATACTTATTATATAAACAGAATCACCATCCACCCTCAAATCCTAATTTTTTAACATTATTTCAATTAGTTATCATCTTAATGAATCTATCCACCTTGATGCCAGTTGTTATCTTTGATTTCTCCTTCCTTCCACCTTTCCCAGATTGAGAACTTTTTCCTGAAAGCTAGGTCCTTGTATAATATGTCAGAAGTAGGATAATGTGAGCCTTGACTGACAACTCTAGGTAGATTTCTTCTGTGATCCTTTGGCTTGTTTTTTTTGCTGTCAGTGGCATTCTTGGGAGTCCTCTTTAGGGACAACTTTAGAATCTCTTTATCATTAAATTGTATTTGGATGGGGATGTTTATAACCTTTGCAGTTTTCAATTGCAGCTATCAGAGCCTCACCATTGACCATGCTAGGTGGAGTTAATAGAGGTCATAGTTCAATATATGGAAGGTGCCAGATTCGGTATTCTTCAAAACAAGATGCTGCAAATGGAAGATTCTTCTCTAGTGAACCTGCCAATAGAGTCTGTCCTTTGTAAAGGCAGATGCAAGACTACACTGACATTAAATCATCCACTAAAGCATCTAGTTCTACTCCAAGTCACTATTTTCCAATACAGATAGCATTAAACCGTGACCATGCAGAGTAATATTGATCTGTCTTTTCATTTTGTCAATAAAGAACAAGTTTATACAGAGAGAGCTAACACGTTTAATCAATCCAAAATTGTAAATCCAGGATGGCACTGTCTTTCCATTGTAAAATCCTATTTATTTGAAGCCTTGCAAGTAGCTGATAATAATCTGTTATTGTTTATTGATTATTATCTATTATTAAATAGTCTTTAATAATCTGTTTTAAAAATGCATTTCAATATTGAGAGCAATTCAAGAATTTTAGATTTCCCTAACGATAATAAAATATTCTACCAGTACACTGTTGTGGGCAATCCAAATTTCTACTGCAAATATTTAAATATTTGATCAATAACATTTGATCAGTAATTAAGAGCTCTAAAGTGTGAGTTCCTCAAAATATGCATGAATCATATGAACAGGGATCAAAGGACTAAAAAATTTTTACTACGTTACCTTTTTTTCCATTTGTTTATTAATTTTCTTTTTCTCCTTTGTTTCTTTTTGTTTCTATGATGAAGAGATTTTTTTAATGTCCCAATTATGCTTAAAATGAACTCATATTCAGTTACTACTACTTTAATAATGCAGGATCTTGGGTTGTAGCCCTCTCCACTGTTCTGACTCTGGCTTTGCTATAGATTTTTAAATGCTCTGAACAAAATGAACAAATCACCCCAGGTCCCATTTATCAGTTTGTTTTTGTCCATGGCTTTAACGGCATCTTGTTTCTTCTTGACTGGATATGTATATGGTCTTTTGCATAATGTGTGGGATGAAACATTTGGGTGATAAGTTTCTCCATTTTCATTAGTGAAACATAGTCAATTTCAGAAGCACAGCTAGCACTTTTCTGTCTCAACATGCATTTGATGACTGATTGGAGAACAGCAGTTTTGGAAAGAAGCAATAAATGTACAGTGCCTACAATTTCTCTGGATCTGAGCTTTATAAAAATACCCCCCAAAAAATCACCTTAAGCGATCAAAATGGAAAACTTTTGATTTTCTAGTTATTTTGCCTAGTACCTGGAAAGGAATGGTGGCCCAATGAGGTTTTGGGAGGTTGGTGAATGGTTTATGGTGGGAAATGGCCCTCCTATTCTCCTTTAACTCAATGTGGGTAAAACAGCCTAATACAGTATTTCTCAACCTTGGCAACTTGAAGATGGGGTGGCCTTCAACTTCCAGAATTCTGGAAGTTGAAGGCCACCCATTTTCAAGTTGCCAAGGTTGAGAAACATTGATATAAGAGAATTGGACTGCAGAAGACAGTGGTCCCATGAAAATCACTTAATAATGGGAACTCAAGAAGGATATGCATAATAGAATCTTCAACTGGAATCTTCAATTGGAGAAAATTAAGGAGGCATATCTATTTTTGTTAATGCTTTTCAGGTAGCATTACCTTGACTATTTGTTAATTTATTATCTAGATTAACTTTTCTACTTGGGAATAACTAACAAAACTAAACAGAGTTAAATATACAGAGACAGGCCAAAGCTAAAAATCGAGAGACCATGAGTTCATATTCCCCTCTTAGGCACAAACTAGCTGGATGGTCTCGGGCCAGTCCCTCTCGTAGCCCTACAGTATGAATGGAAAATAATTTATAAAATCTTTCCAGGAAAATTTCAGGGACTTCCACAGGCAGTCACGCTGAATTAACACACACTTGAAAGATCCAAAACAAACCCAGCCATATAGTCCATATTTAATATATCGGACAGATGAGCGGTACCTGGCTAGATAGAATTGGTGAAAGTAAACATTTTTCTCTTTCCAAATATCTCTCTGGCCCCATATGGTATTCGCAGCTAATTCAGCACAACTGGAAGAGAGCAGCAGGTTAGTGGAAGATGATCAAGGGTTCTTATCTTGTAACGTATCAGCAGCTTGAGAAACACCAGATACAAACTGATTGTTCTTTTTTCCCTCCACCCACCCATCCGGTTGTCGTTACTTCCTGGTTTTAACCAGGAAGTAACCTGTTTTTTACCCTCTGCGCATGCGCAAAAGGGTTTGCGCATGCACAGAGGGTCAGTGCGCGCACGTGATACACGCATGCACTTCCGAACTGGTAAGGAGGGTAAGTAGATTTCACCCCTGGATACACTGCTAAAAACGATTTTAGTAACATTTAACTTAAAGCAAGATCTTAGGCTTCTTCTGCTTATCTGACAAATTTGACATTTAAAAGATGAGCAGCTAGTTTAATAACTTAACTACAGAGACAGCAGTTGCTGTACTGATTAGAAAAAGGTGAGGGCTCCCTGAAAACTTCACCATGATTCAAATTCAATTATAAACAATGCATTTTTTGATGAAAATCCAGTTTCTGGATGAATGAAATACATGCGTACATGCATGCATACATACATACATACACAAACATATATAAATATTGCTCATGAGAATATGATTTCTGAAAGTCTGACCATTTTGCTTAATAGTTGATCATCCATGTTATTTCATATATATGCTGAAACTGCCAATCAAGAGTGCTACAGTGAAGTTTTATATATTTATGTTTTATTTACTCTTATCCTGCCTGTATTATTTTGGCGGGGGGAAAAACTCAAGGTGGCAAACATACCTAATATTCTAATATTCATTCCTTCTCCTATTTTCCCCACAACAATACATAACTATTTTCAAATTATAAAATGACATGCAATGTTACAAAAGTCACCACCAATTCTTTTTTAACAGAGTTTTCTGAATTATTGCCATCATCTTATTTTCTTGTACCAAAGGCCTTCCAATCTTAGGAATTACCAGGCGGCTGACTATGAAGATAAAGTGACAGATGACATTTGTGAAGAAACAGTATTTTTTTTTTAAATCAAGAAATCTCTTATTCTTGATTTAGGAAAAGGTTAGAGCCATATTTGATAGCAAAAGGAATATTTTACAAATTCCATAAACCATAAATGTATACCCAAGGTTGACAAAAATATAATCACTCAAACATATCTTATTCTGAGATTCTTACCAATCAAACTAAGAAACATTCCATTTGAGCACAAACTCTGGTGCTTCAGAATTTGGATGTAGTCCCTAAAGCCCTTCTAAACTTTGCTAGTAGAGTGCAATTTTTACTATGGGAGAATTAATACTTTACTAAGTAAATATATAGGGAGTAATAAAATTAACTGAATATCATTAGTACAGTTTAGTTATCATACAGAGGCACTCATTACAAAATGGTGATGCATGGATTACAACAACAGACAAATGACACTATGAAGTAATTACATCATGATGTTTGAAGCAAGTATGTAAATCATGTTGCTTACACAAAAAAAAAATTATTTAGACTTCTATACCGCTTTATAGTGCTTTACATCCCTCTCTAAGCGGTTTACAAAGTTAGCATATAGCATATTGCATATTAGCATATTGCATTAGCATATTGCCCCCAACAATCTGGGTCCTCATTTTACCTACCTCGGAAGGATGGAACGCTGAGTCAACCTTGAGCCGGTGAGATTTGATCTGCTGATCTGCTGAACTAGCAGTCAGCTGAAATAGCTGCAGTACTGCACTCTAACCACTGCGCCACCTCGGCTCTACAATGATGTCATGCCATGTCAAATGATGTCATCATTTGTTTTCTTTTCCCCCTCCCCCATCTCCTTGAGACACCCAATTATGGCGATAACTCGAGTTGCTGACATTCTCTCAAAGTCCCATCCTTTTGTTTAATATTGAAAATTCTACCTTCTACAACCTTATTCACTCCCTGAATATATTTAAATGTTTCAATCATGTTATCCCTTTCCCTTCTGTCCTCCAAGCTGTATGTATTCAGTTCCTCCAATCTCTCCTACATATTTTGTCCCTCAGACCTTGTACATTTTTGTTGCCCATCTCTGGACTCGCTCAATCTTATTGATATCTTTTTTTAAGTGAGGTCTCCAGAACTGGACAGAGTATTCCAAATGGAGTCGGACTAAAGCCCTATATAGCAGGATTAGAGTCTCTTTTTTGCTGGTAGATCTTACTCTGCTATTAAATCTTTGCCTAGGCTTTGCATTAATTGTCAAAGAATGAAAGGAAAATATATTACAGATCAAGATTTCAACGTTCAACATATGTCCTCACAAGAATAAGATTCTTGGACTATCTCTGAGCTGCCAAATCTGAAGAACAATTATATGGAGCAGGGAGAGGCGGAAAAGTCTAATTCGGGGGATGGGGGGGCACCTCCTAATCATCCAGATTTTTTTAGTCTAAATTTGGTAGTCCTAGTGGCTAAGATGCTGAGCTTGTTAATCGAAAGGTCGGCAGTTCAGCGGTTCAAATCCCTAGTGCCGCGTAACAGGGTGAGCTCCCGTTATTTGTCCCAGCTTCTGCCAATCTAGCAGTTCGAAAAAATGCAAGTAGAAAAATAGGGACCACCTTTGGTGGGAAGGTAACAGTGTTCCATGCGCCTTTGACATATAGTCATGCCGGCCACATGACCACAGAGACGTCCTCGGACAGTGCTGGCTCTTTGGCTTTGAAACGGAGATGAGCACCGCCCCCTAGAGACGGGAATGACTAGCACATATGTGCAAGGGGAACCTTTACCTTTAACTCTTAAAATGTGTTATCAAAAATACACCATGTTTACACTACAGTGCAGTTTGCTGATTCACTCTTGCTTAAACATCAGAGTAATTTGAATGGTGACCATATAACAACAACCTTACTCTAGTCATATGATTTCACTGCATAAATTTGGACACAGATTTTTTTTTCCAGGATATTATATGAGAGTAGCAGGATATTCTCTCTGAATAATTATTGTCTAATTTCCAGAGATAATGAAAAAAGACATTGGAGAAAGCAGAGCTAGTGCACTATCCTTTACTCTTCCATGCACAGTTTTAACTGTATAGCAGACGTTAACATTTGTATAATTCTACAGTGATGATTGTCAAAAACTTTAAACTGCATCCTAGAAATGTCCATAATTTAATGAAATACAATAACTAATCCTAAATTATATTAGAAAAACCAGGATGTTCTTTTGCCACATTATTTATGAATTCCATCTGTACTTCTCTTGTATTTCAGTTTCCAAGCCTGGTGGTCACCAAATCTGTTAAATTTCAATTGGCAAAATCCCACAGTGGGCATTTTTAATTATCATTCTGGCTGGATACTCGAGTGCGCAGAGATGACTAAATTAACTTATGAATTAAATGATGAGAAGTCAGTTTACTATATGGTATGGGAAAGGTGGTACAAGTGGTTGCATGACAAAATGAAAGAAAGATCTAAAGGTGTGTTAAATATTGGTTAAAAGTGAGTTGAAATGTCACCAAATACTATTTATGTAAATAGTTAAAACACTGCACATCCGATATTAATTGAAAATGTTATCATACTTATGTGTTTTATGTTTTATGTTTCTGTTTGAATGTTTGTTTTTCCTCTTTTCTTTTTTCTATTTTTTATATTTTTTTTTGTTTTTTGTTTTGTAAAAAACCTCAATAAAGTTTATTTAAAAAAAAAAATCATTCTGGCTGGAAGTTGAGGAAATTGAAGTCCAAGAATTTGGAGATGACCAGATTAGGTTCCGGTACCTTATTTCCTATCCCCTTATTAACTATAGATGGTCTTTTTGGCAAGGTCATTCTGTGAAAGGGAGACCCACTCTGTATTTTTGTGGAGTTTTTTCCTGATTATATTGTTTTCAAAAAAAATTCTGGTCACAATCCTTTCTCTGAATCATTAATAGGCTTGTTTGGATGTCATTCTGCTTACAATTAGCCAAGCCCAGAAGGGAGATGATGAGACTGTGCATTGGATTAGAAGCGATTTAAGCAGTGATTATAACTAAGAAGCTGGAACCATGTTCATAACTGCATTCGTATTCTCCAGAAGTGTGTGAACCATTTGTGTGAGATCTTTCATTTATTAGGCCAAAGAAATTTGACCAAGGAAATAGCACTCACAATTGTTATGAAGGCATGTTGTTGTGAAGCTTTCTTCAGTTCTTAATTCTAGTAGAGTTTACCAAAACAGAATCATGAAGCTAATATAGAATTATAATTTAATTTAACTTAACTTAGACATGATATATTTGAGATTTAGGGCAAGTTTCCTTACTTACTATTTACTTCCTTACTACTACCGAGAATAGTCACTATACAGCTCTATGAGTAGCTTAGGAACAATTATATAGCTGAATCTGATCAGGTTAATGAATGTGTGAGAGAGACCAACCAAAAAAAACCTTGCATCATATTCCTAAGTATCTGAGTAAATAGCTACACAGGAAGATCAGCCATGTTATAAGATACAATATATTAACAAAATTATGAATTAATCTCTCAAACTGGGCTTCTGAGTAGCAAATATTTCATGGATATTGGAACTGTGCACCTAGATGGTTATAAATGGGGCATAGATCGATTGAAGGAGGTCAGGCCTGTCGATGGCAATTAACTAGAAGAACCACATGGAACAACACTGTTAGGCAGAAGCTTTGGATTTACAGGCTCCAAGGCCTCTTTTTCCCTAGAGCCACCCAAGAGGATGGAGTATTCTTCCTAGAAGAATACAATATTCCTAGAAGAGTATAAAATTGGATTTTCAGTTGTTTCAGTGGGAGGCAAACAATTAATCTTCCAGGTGCAATTCAAGGTATTGGTGATCACTTATGAGGCACTTCATGGCATGAGCCCAGGTTACTTGAGGGACCATCTCACACACTGGTATTGGCCTGTTCCACTTGTGCCGGCCAAGGAGACATGCTGCGGGTCCTGTCAGCTCAATTATTTCAGCTGACAGGGTCCAGGAGGAGGACCTTCTTTGCTGTTGCTCCTGCCCTCTGGAACATCTGCCATCCCCCCCGCCCCCTGATGTAAGGTTGGCCCCAACCCTCCTATCTTTTTGTAAGGGCCTAAAGATGTGGCTTTGTGTCCCAATGGGGAAACAGCGCAATGGAGATGGTTGATTGAGTAATAACAGCCCACCCCTATCCTCCCCATGTGTCTTTAGTTTTAAGGTTTTATTTTAACAATTTTATTTTAATTAAATTGTAACTAAGCCATCCAGAGTTACCCTATGGTAAGATGGGCAGCCAATAAGAGACAGAGAGAGAGAGAAATAAATAGAGAAATAAACAGAGAAATAGAGCAAGGAGATGTCTTCCAATAATGCTCATTAACTTTGGAATAATAAGGGAAACTTCAGCTTCTAACTATAAGAACATTCATTCTGTTTCAGTAATACTGTCTGTATTTAGCCTATGGCCACAAGTTTTTTTTCCCCCTAATTCTGCAAGCTCATCCTTCCAGATGCAATATAGTTAGTTATTTGTACTGCTTTTATTTCCATCAGTCTTAGTGGAGGAGATGCCTGGGAAGAATTGATTTTGCTCCTATCTTTCCTCAAGATCAGAAGTCAGCTCTATATATTTAGTAATTACCCTCTATATTTCTCATCCCAAGTATTAGAAAGGCTGCAGAATCATCTGCATTGTCATTCTCATCTCTAATTCAAATTAAGCTTGTTAATTCCTTCATTTCTGCACCTGCACACTCCTTGCACATCATTTCCTTGCATTATGCTGATATCTGTAACTGCAAACAAAATAACAATGTATTAAATTTCCAGCATTTAATTTATGATTTATACACTTAATGAGGCATGCCATTGATGTTAAACTTAGGACAATGCAGATACATTTTCACACATTGACACACTTCCCTAATGTCAGTGGAAGAGAATATATTTCCTAATGCTTTATCCATTCAGTTCCAACTAATATTCCAAATAAATGACAGACGTGTGTCAGATCAGCACAGTTTCCAGTGATGAACCACATCTGCAAGGGGAAAAAAATGAATCTATCTTGTAGAATCCATACTGGCAATGATTCAAATACGCAGCAGCATTCTGCAATATTCTTTGGCAACCGATAAATGTCTCACAATGGGCAGTTCCACATTGCCAAATAAATGTCATCATAAAACAAGACAAAAGATGGTACATATGTACCTTATCATGGCACAGAAGAATAGGAACAAATACCTGATCGTCACTGCAGTCCTCCAGATACACTCACTGACTCTTTCAGTCCATCTAATCTGACTTTACACAGGAAAGGAAATTAAGACCGATGGGAGGTGATCATTTATAAGAGATAAATGCTGATGAGTAGAAAGTAGAATATCCTCTGCTGCCTATTGTTTCACACTGTAAAAACTTCCTAATGAGCATACAAAGTAGATAAATCCCACATTGAGGCAATACCGTATTTCCCATAAACAGATATTGTCAAGAAGTAAGAGTCGATAAGGAAATGAGTTCGTTCAGGGAAGGAGAGCCTCTGATAATATCTTAATGATGTTTCTTTACCTAGATCCGTGATGGCGAACCTATGGCACGCGTGCCAGAGGTGGCACATAGAGCCCTCACTGCGGGCACGTGAGCCATTGCCCCAGCTCATCTCCACAGCGCATGTGTGCATGCCTCCTGCTGGCCAGCTGGTTTTCGGATTTCTGCCACGCATGCCCGGGGGTGCATGTGGAAGACACATGCGTTGGGGGGGCATGGGGGTCACTCACGCATGCACGAGAGGTGAGGCGCACAAGGGGGGTCATGCACACATTACATTATTGGTGGGCACACGTACTTTCAGCCCTCGTTGCCGAAAAGGTTAGCCATCACTGACCTAGAGAGTTCCACATATAAATACATAATTTTGTCCTTAATTTCTGACTAACTTATCTTTCAAGAATCCCTGACTGAAAAGTTTTTTTAATCCACTGTCACATCTTTCACCAAAAACTTGGTCAGCATGCCCAAGTATGCTGATTATTACCTGAAGATTGGCAGGTTAGAAATGTAGGAAGAATAGTCACTTTTTTACTCCAATCGATTAGAGGAAGTAAAGTTAGACTAATTATCAAGACTGAATAAATTTTCAAGGTGGTGTTTCAACAAAGGTTTCAGGAAAGCACACTCGGAAGCTGCTTTTATGAAATATGGTATCTTCTTTGCTTTTTGGAGTGAAATAGCAATAGCACTTAGACTTATATATAGCTTTACAGTGCTTTACAGCCCTCTCTAAGCGGTTTACAGAGTCAGCATATTTCCCCAACAATCTGGGTCCTCATTTTACCAACCTCGGAAGGATGGAAGGCTGAGTCAACCTTGAGCCTGGTGAGATTCGATCTGCAGCCAGCAGTCAGCAGAAGTAGCCTGCAGTACTGCACTCTAACCACTGTGCCACCATGGCTCAGAAATGAAATATATTTCTTTCATTCTGCAATATCTTTCTCCTCCATGGCTTTCTCCAACAATTCTAGACTTAGAAGAGACTTCTGGAAACCTCTCTAGTCTTTGCACGGAAGGTTTCTGAAAGAAAATAAATGATATTGAGGACACTGTAATGCAGGGGTATTCATTTGATAATTTGAGGCAAACACTTTCTTTTTTTTATCCCTGGAGAGAAAGATTCATGTTGCCTCCATGGCACCCAGAGTTCTTGTCAAGGCAAAAATTACCTATCTCTCTATTAACTATTGCAACTATTAACTGAGCTGCGGTGGTGCAGTGGTAAGAATGCAGTACTGCGGGCTACTTCTGCTGATCACTGGCTGCCAGCAGTTTGGCAGATTGAATCTCACCAGGCTCAAGGTTGACTCATCTTTCCATCCTTCCGAGGTTGGTAAAATGAGGACCCAGATTATTGGGGCAATATGCTGACTCTGTAAACCGCTTAGAGAGGGCTGTAAAGCACTATGAAATGGTATATAAGTCTAAGTGTTAGTGCTAGTGCTATCCCTCTGGCTTGACAAAATGTATGGGGGTTGGAAAGAAATTTTTAAGTACATTATGCCAACTTTACAGTGTCTTTTTTAATACCAGCGCAGCAATGACATTTTAGCTATCAGAAACAGCCAGCCTTGGATACCAGCCCTGGTGGATAGAGAGAGAATCCAACAGGAGATTTCCCTCTTTAAACATCGAAACATCTGCTTGAGATGAAAATATTAGCAAAGTAACATCCTTGGGGTTCTCTCTTGTTTGTTTATTAATGTCAGTTGCCCGTTACCAGAAAACTAACAGATTTTAAGCAGCTTATGGAACTTACAAATAAACGCAGTACAAAATAATTTTAAGAAAGCAGAATCTAAAATGTAATTTCCCAAGTTAAGCGCTGAAATTAATGAGTTAAAATTCATTGTTGATTATGTGCAGCAAATTGGTGTCAATATCACAGACAGATTTTCTCCAGGATGATTTGAACCTGGTCCTTTAGGCACCAATTGCCCTGAAACTGAATTCATCCACTTTGCTGCTGATCCTTCTCATCGCCTCTTTCTTTCTACCTTTCTCATGATTATGGATTTCTCCAGAGAGTGATTATACAATATGTACAATTTGTTTGGTAGGTTATAATTAATCCTCAAGGGCTTCTAGGAAAGCCAATTTTCAATAGCCATGAAAGTAGGAACTTCACAGAGCAAGCTCTCTCCAAAAGTAAGGAACCATTACAGAGAATGCTCATTCACTATCGTAGTAGTAGGTAGGCAGTGACCTTCAGGAGTGTCTCCTAATTACCCAGAAAAATATATAGACTCTACTAGGGAAAGGACATGTTAAGATACCTGGGCTCCATCTCTATAGTTCTCTATAGATAGCATCTGGCCCATTAAATTGTATATAGAAACCTATTGGAAACTGTTGCAGCTCCTATTGACTTTCTTACCCAGAGACCATAGGATAGAAATAAGCCCATTTTTTTTATTAATTAAACAGCTCTTTTAATAGATGTGGCATAGAAACAAAATAAACTAAGCCTTTGATCTGAGGGATTATATGCTTGTGGCAAAGGTGAATACCAAAAGTATTTGTGACTGAGCAAAAATTCTTTCTGGCTATGAATCATTGGAAAAGCTTTATTTTCATCTCTTAGCCCAATCCTCCCCTAGATGTCTTTATGCTTATTCAATCAACATTTGTAAATCAAATTTCACTGAACCCCTTTTTCTTGTCAGGATAATCAGAACTCTAGAATTTTTTCCTATTGCAGGCTTTTGTTTCCATTTTTTAAAATTATTTTTAATTTTTTAAGTACTCCCATTTTTTTAGGTTCAGTTTTAGTAATGCAGTGATTCTCAATCTGTGGTCGGTGGACCCCTGGAGGGGGGTGCAATTTTGTCATAAAAGATCTGTGAAGGCTTGAAGAAATGTTATGATTTAAATCTTGAGTTAAGTCTTGTGGGTCCATGGCCATGGTCTGTGCCCACAAAATGTATTTAAAAGGGATCCATAGTGAAGAAAAGGTTGACAACCACTGTAGTAATGGATTGATGGTATAATATATATACACTGCTCAAAAAAATAAAGGGAACACAAGCAGAAGACATCCAAGATCTGAATGAATGAAATAGCCTTATTAAATACTTTGTTCGTTACATACAGTAGTTTTGTGTTGCCTTTAATTGTTTGAACAGTGTATAAACTATTGTATGTAAAGAACAAAGTATTTAATAAGGCTATTTCATTCATTCAGATCTCGGATGTCTTCTGCTTGTGTTCCCTTTATTTTTTTTGAGATAGATAGATAGATAGATGATAGATAGATAGATAGATAGATAGATAGATAGATAGATAGATGCAGTAATACTAGTGAAAAGCTATCACTTTTATGATAGATAGATAGATAGATAGATAGATAGATAGATAGATAGATAGATAGATAGATAGATGTAGAAGCTTTTCACTAGTATTACTGCATCAATGTCATCAGTTCAGATGTTTTGTGGCTTTGTTGTTTTAGCTTTTAGCCTCCCCAAATTTTTTTGTAACTTATTCAGCCCATCAGTTCTGATCTCTGCACTAATTTTATTGAAGCTATAAAAAGTCAAAGGCTTGTCAAAGAAGTATTTTTCTTTTCTGAGATGATTGGACGGGGGAATGAAGCCTTTGTTCTATTTTGACAACTTTCTTGAAGAAGAAACTGAAGAAGAAACTGCTTCAATACCATAATAACTCTCATTTGCTTGTTGGTTTTGTACCTTTGTCCAGAGACTGGGTTAAATGAGAGAGAATTCCCTTTTGCAGATTTGTCTTCCTTAGAAGAGATAAAAAAAATTCTGCAGATTATTGTTTATCTGCACAGCTTGCAGCCTGCCCAGCATCCTTATTTTCCCCCCAGATTCTTTTGCCTAGTAGCAAACTCATCACATTGATGCTTATTTTTCTCTTTATTATCTCTTCCATTCACGAAGCACATTTGCATATCTATAGGAGAGTACATGTATGAAAGAATAAGCATTGTTGGCGGGAAAGTAAAAAAAAAAAAGAACCCCTTCACAAATAAAGTCATTACAATTTTTAATTATTCATCATTCATTCATTTTCTATTCATTTATTTTAATCTTTTTGGTTTAGTGATTCCTTTTGGCAATGGGCCTTTCCCAACATATGGTCATTGACACAATAAAAGTGTGTGTTTGAGGAATAAAGGTTAGGTGAGTGTTCTGCCCCAGCTACGGACCCCAAAGAACGCAGCACACACAAAGTCCGTTCAAACCTTAGTTTACTAAATAAACCAGTTTTTTACAACAACGGCTGTTAATTAATTGCATTAACAGCCGCCAAGAATTCAAAGAATAATACTGAAAGCTTACTGTGGTTGGCAGAATGCCCAGAAGCAATTTGCAGGAAGCTGATAAGATAAGCAAGACAAGACACGAAGGTATGTGAACAAGGTATGTGAACGGAGTTGTTCCCTGTAAATTACTTCAGTCGGTGTTCCTCCTTAAATAAGCTAAGGGAGTGACCAATTAGCCCCAAGCCTTACTCTCGAGGAGACCTCCTCCTGAGGAGCCACTCCTGCCTTTTGGCAGCTCTGCACGCCCGGGCATCAAGAAGAGGCTTCTCCTCTTCATCCTCTTCACTTAAGGGAGCTTCTGGAGGTTCTGAAGGCCCTGGCTGAATCCCCGCCCCTGGCACCACATCTTCTCCAGCCTCCTCATTGTCCGACTCAAGTGCCAGCTGAACAGGCTGATGGCGCAGTACCACACCAGCCTCCTCGCTGTCAGAATCAGCTACTAGCTGCACCAGCCACTGACGGGACACAACAGTGAGGAAGTTGCAGGCCATACAGCAGATAACAGTGAAAAATGTGATTATGCACATAATTAAATATGTGCATAAGCTCCTAAATATGAGCAGAGATACTGAGTTAAGTGGGATTCCATGTAAAATCTTTTCATATCTAAGGGCTCTTGTTCACAGTTCTCTACAGACCTAGCTGGCTTTGAGTCAAAGCCTACTGTGCCAAATCCATTCTCTGAACTCCCTTGCATGTTCTTGCAATGAAGACTATTATTCAAGTTTGCTTCAGATTTTATTCTTTGCGGTAATCATTCTCATAAAGTTTATGCTGGGCAAATTGTGAGTGAGTCCCATAACATCCTTTGCTTATTTACAAAAAAAATAAATAAACGATATTTTTAATACAGCATACAGGATGCCATCATAGGGGTAATGTTATCTTTTAAACAGCTTTCATTCCTATTTCACTTTCTGTCTTCTCATCAATATAATCTCACAATAACTGTCATAACCACAGTTTCACAAAACAGATTAGGGAAACTGACATACTGATTGGCCCAAAGTTGTTGCTCTGTGACCTTGAAGACTGAGCGGTGATTTGAACAATCTTGTCAGAAAAACAAATATATACATAGAGAAATATATTTTACATACTTTGTGCTTTCAATTGAAATATCTGAAGGTTCAGTTAAAAACCATTGCCTGTTTCTTACAAAATAAAACTGGGGAAGCATTTTAGAGAGCCATTGAATCAATTTGACTGATCACCAAAGGCTTTCTCATTTTGATGAATGAAGCTGTAATTCTTCCAGTTATGTGCACAGAATGATGTTTCCTCTTGGGACAAGGAGTAATGGAGTGTAGAGATGTAATTTACCTTGGAAATTATGCTATGATTTATGCCCAAAAATCATTTTCAGCACTATTCCGTTCAATAAAGATGCCATAATGTAGTCAGAAAAGTAAACACTTCTGAAAATTAAGACAGATGAAAAATTATATAAGAAAACAGTACTCTAAGGGCCACCTAGACATGGACCTGGGGTGCCATGAAGTTTAAAGATGAATGAACTAGTGTTTTGAAGTGGAACACTAACAAAAAAAAGTTGAGTCTAAGATGAATAATATATATATATATATATATATATATATATATATATATATATATATATATATATATATATATATATATATATATATAATTTCCCAAATGCCAAACTTATGCAAAGGGGAATCCTCTGTGGTCCTCTTTATGGGGAAATAGAAATATTCATATATTCATATATATATGTAGGTCTTTGGTTATTCGGGTCTTCTCCCACGTAAAATTGGAAGTGTCTTGGTGACGTTTCGACGAAGTCTCATTCGTCATCTTCAGGCTGGTGTTCTCGGCTTCGTGCTTCCAGGAGCAAATATATATATATGTAAGTTTTCATGGGTATATGTGTGTACAGTTAATATTTCGGGTTTCTTCCCGTGAACATACCCCTTAACTGTACACACACACACATAGATAGATAGATAGATAGATAGATAGATAGATAGATAGATAGATATAGATATAGATATAGATATAGATATAGATATAGATATAGATATAGATATAGATATAGATATAGATATAGATATAGATAGATATTATTTCTCTAATTTTGAATATTTTAAACAATAGTAATCAATGTAGAGGTTTAAAGGCTTCTTTTAAGAATAGATGATACATTATTTATACACATTACTTATATATTATGATTTGGACATGCTTTAGTTGGGCTTTAGATCAGAATGTAGTGTCAAAATGGCATTGATCACTCTTTGATTAACATTTTGAATATAGGTAGGAATGGTGCATCTATGCTTGTGCTCAATGTCTATGGAGATTCTCAGTCATCCAGGTCATGGTTGTTCCAAAGGTGCTTTTTTCAAGAGGCAATTGGAGTTTCTGGTTTTTCTTTGAAGATGTTTTGCTTCTCATCCAAAAAGCTTTTTAGCTCTGACTGGATAGTGGAGAATGGAAAGATTTATACTCCTTAAGATAGCTGGTCATTTGCATTCTTTTAGTGAGTCCTTAGGGTCACCTGGAGGTTTATCTGTGTCATCAGGGTCACCTAAGTGGTGCAAATGGGTGTGGAGCCTTCTTGGAACTATTGAAATAGATAGATGAGATAGATGATGTTGTAGTTCTCCCAGTGGTGGGATTCAAGTAATTTAACAACCGGTTCTCTGCCCTAATGATTTCTTTCAACAACCAGTTTGCCAAACAGCTCACAAAGTTAACAACCGGTTCTCCCAAAGTGGTGTGAACTGGCTGAATCCCACCACTGTGTCCTCCCCATCTGTTGACAGAGGGCTGTTCAGTTTTGACAGAAATGGCACTCTCTTACAGTGGTTTTCCTTCTTCTGGGGCCAGTTCCAGTAAATGTTAATGGGGATAGAGGTTGCACTAATGGACTGCCTTGGAGCTCAATGCCCTCTACTCTCCCATTTAACATTTAGATAAAAACAATGGCTGAGTCATCCATTGGTTTAGGATCTACTATATCAGTACACCATGATACCTAGTATACTTCTTCATCCCAGGCTGTCCAAGTTATGCTTTTTCAATGTTGGGAACCAATATTTGAAGGCTATTTGGATTTGGATAGGGAGAAACAAGCTCAGGGTCAATTGTGCCAAGATCAAGTATCTGCAGTTATTTGGGGCCCTAGATCTGGGGATTTTTAATCTTTGGTCTTGGATGGGATTGTACATCCCAATTTGAAATTGATATGCAACTAGAAGGTTATCCTGAACTCACAGCTCAAAGTAGATAGCAGCTTTTGCCAGGAGGGCCTTTACAAGATCCATCTCATGTACCAGTTACTCCCATTCCTAGAACATAATCCTTCTGTAAACTTAAGCTACTCATCTCAGAACTGGGCTATTACAAGACATCCATAATGCCATTGAAGACCAATCAGAGCTACAGGTGATCCAGAACATAGCAGATTAGGAAATAACGAGTGGATCACATTATGCCCATTTGTTATCCATGCCTTGCAATCTACACTTGTTTACAAGCTATGCTTGTTGGCTTCTAGGTACTATTCAAAATGCTAGTTATAACATATGAAGCCCTTTATAGAATTAGCCCTGGGTATCTGGGAGCCATCTCTCTTCAATTGTACATTCCCACCCAGTAAGAGCTAGACGAATGGATACCTTCAAGTCTCTTCAATTATCTCCAGGCCTCTTCAGTAGGTCCTCAATTAGGATGTAGAAAGTATGCCTTCTTTGTTGAGATTCCTGCCTACTGGAATACGACAGCCTCCCCTCCTCTCCCTCCCCCCAAAAATCTGTACAATTCCCATCTTGATGGCTTTCTGAAAATCACTGAAAACTTGGTCTAGCTGCCAGTTCTGGAAATAGGGTGTCCCCTGTCTATTTTTCTTAGAGGCATTTTGGAAAACATTTCAAATATTTATGATTTTTCTCTCTATATTTTTACTTAATTTTATAATGTAAGCTGCCTTGTGATGGTTGTAATGGAGCAATCTCTAAATGTAAATGAATAAATAAATATTTATTTATTTATACTAAATAAATAAGTACTGGCATTGCCAATGAAGTGCAACAGAATGCAAAACACACATATAATGTAACCTTTCCCTCCCAACTCAGGGCTCTTCAGGTTTGTTGGGCTCCAACTACATCTTAAAAATGAATGTAGTGAAAATGATTGCAATGAATGCACAAAACAAGTGTGATAGGAGCAAATGGCTGATTCTGCAGTGGTGCAAAGCAGTCTGGATACCCGTTAGAGAAAAAACAGATAAAAAACTAGAGTTATGGAAACCTTTCATCCTACAGTTCTGTATGGAACTGATAGATAACACAAATGAAGAAACTAGATGGGAGCAAAAATCAATTTTAGTATTGTGTAGTATAGCAAAGAAGCCTCAAGTCCATCAGGTATCAACCAAAGAAACATGCCAGAGAGAGAAAAGGGCTTCTTTCAAAGATTACACATTGATTACTAAGTGTTTTGCTCCAGAGATGTGCAATCTGTTGATAGCTGAGTGGATGGGGCTAGGACTGGATCCTTGTCTTTGTTTTTCAATTGTGAGAAAATTATTTTAGGGATTATATTTTTTATGGCACAACCTACACAAACTATGAAAATGATACATCAAAAACATTTGAGAAACAACCAACAATTACAACCACATGATATCACTCTCGCAGACAAACTAACACCTTCCAAAACATCCTAAGCAAACGGAAAAAACTAGTAGCCCAAATTAAAAAACAAACAAATCAGGAGTCATCTACAATATACAGTGGAAGGACTGTAACAACCGCTATATAGACAGAAAACATCCATGAACATATCCATGAACATCAACTTGCAGTCCTAAAAACACAATAAAAAATATTTAATCTCACAACATATGAGCAGCCACAGTTTCAACTGGGAAACTATTAGCATCCTTTTTCTTCTTCTTCATCTGTTCAGTTGTGTACAATTTTTGGAGACTGACCCTAGACAAAGCTAAATCCAAAAACACCAGGGGATTTTTGGAAATGTGGCTTTCTGACAAATCAGACATCAGTAGACACATGGAGATAAAGCATATTTATTTACCATTTAAAAGACACAATAAAAAGCTAAGAAACAGAAAGAGTGAAACTCATCCTTTCCAGCAGCCAACACTCAGATAAGCAAAGATTAGCACCAGACAAACAATCAAGCAGAAAACAATATTCTAATCAAGGAACTACCAAGAAGAAAACCACAACCCCACTAAAACTGGAAGGGCAAGCTACTGCATATAAACAGGGAGGAAACCCCATACTCATCCACACTTATGATGTAACCTAGCTGGATAATGAAATGTCTGCAAACAAACAACCAATCTCAGGGAACACCAAGAATTCCATAGTTCAATTCTAAGCAACATTATTTCCGTTATTGGAATTTCCCATCTATCTGAATATTCCCAAGAGATGTCATCTGTGGTGCCACATATTAAGCTGCTATTTTATTTATTCACTTTATACCAAAGGTTATTTGATTCAGCTATCCTGTAAAGCACAACAGCTATCTATCCATATGTCAGACTTAATCATTCAGGCTGTAAGTAAAGTGCAGAAGGCTCAAATCCATATCAAAATATTCTCTGTTATCTGTGCAAAGCAAAGGGAAAAATGTCAAAATAAATTAATTCCTTTTATATCATTCTGTTTTGTTTTTCCAAATTATTAAATATCTATATAAATTTAATATTCCAGCCATAGCAGCCTAGTGTCTAGTGTTGATAATATTAAAAGGCATTTACAGACTACAGAGTTGTAAAAAAATAGGAAAATCCTTTTTTTTTTCCCCCATCTGTTTGCTTCCAGGTTGTAAAAATGATGATTGTAGTTGTATTGACATTTGCCATCTGCTGGTTGCCATATCACATTTACTTCATTCTTACTGGAATCTATGAAAATTGGAATCGGTGGAAATACATTCAGCAGATCTACCTAGCAACATTTTGGCTCGCTATGAGTTCTACTATGTATAATCCCATTATCTACTGCTGTCTCAATAAAAGGTAAGGTTGTAATTTAAGAATAATCTCTCTAGAGTTGGGAAGCCTGGACATTTCTTTTTTCATTCTTCTATATTAAATGATTTTCATATATTCATTGTTCATCCTGGAAATCAAGAGAGAAGGAAAAAGGGTACTATAGATCTCCTTCATTATAAAAAAAAAAAGTTTATTTACCCAAATGCTCAGAGCAGTTGTTTAGAAATATACACTTCTGTTGACATTCTTCAATCTATATTCATTTCCTTCCTGTATCCTTTTTGTCACAGGTAATCCTTGGGTTACGACAGTTCACTTAGTAATCATTTGAAGTTACAAATCTCTGCCAAAAGTACTTACAACCAGGTCCCAAAGTAACGTATTTTGCAGCATCACAGCAGTCATTCACACTTACGAGCGATGGCAGATATGCTGCAACATGCTCCTTTGGTGCTATGCAGGGGTGGGGTTCAAAAATTTTAGCAAGGGTTTCTCTGCCCGGTTGCTGGGTGGGCGTGGCCATGGTGGGTGTGGCCTAATCAACCTCCTGCATCATGACGGGGGGAGAATTTTTGTCCTCCCCGGGCTCCGGAGGCCCTCTAGAACTTCCGAAATTCCAGTAGGCCCGTTTTTCGCCTTCCTCAAGTCTACGCACGTGCCCTGCACTTACCTGCATCCAAACCGGGCCACATGGGGACTCCTGGGAGGGGTGGGGCGGGGCGGGGCGGGACGAACCAGGAATGGGATTGATAAGGATATTGTTGTGTCACCACCAAAGTCATGGTTCATAAATCAGAGTACCATCAGACGTTTTTACACACGGAAACGGTTTTGAGAGTAATTGTGAATAACATGCAGACAAATTGGTTTTATATTACTTTACTTTGAGGGTAAAGCGAAATCATAGTCATTTAACAATCCAAGTCTTAGCAATATAAAGTGCAATACAAGATCATTCCAGGGATATAAAATCTTCTTACCAGTTTGTAGAAAAATACAAGGAACATTCAGGAACAATATAAAAACAGTTCAATAAATATCAGGAAACATTAATAAATAACCCATGATCAAACAATGACCTTTTAGGTAGATCAAAAATAGTTACAGCATAGTAGCAGGTAAAAATATGGTGTAGTGCTCTTCTTAACCACACTTAAGCTCTCCTTAAATACATTGGCTACAGAGCTTATCCAATCAGGGTGCAGAATGACTCAGCAATGTTCTTAAAGCAACATAATACATTTACACAGTACAAACATACTGTAAGGTCCCAAAATACACTTGAGTCACCAGAATGCCAAAGAGAGGGACTCAAGAAGAGGCTTGCAAAAAACAGATTTTATTTATGGCCAAAAACAAAATACTGGGTGGAACTATATCCAGAACATACAGATACAATGCATGCGGGGAGATAGCCACACCTTGGGGAAGGTATGGCGTCCTTTTATACCCTCAGAGACATCAGCTTAGTACCCAACTCTGGCCTCCCAATCCAGGCCCATGCATTCCTTGTTGCCCTGCAAGGGGGAATAGAAACTTCCCAATTAATCATCTTGAGCATTTCTTTGTTTACTCAATTGGCCACTTTGGCCCCCTGGCCCTAGAAAGTAGGAGTCTATCCAGATCAAACATAAATTAGGACTGAGGTGTAAATTATCCCTTGGAGATACGTACCATGCTCTTAGATGGCACAAGAAAAAAACAGGGAGAAGATTGATATGGGTTCAGGTCAAATGGCAGGGACATATGTTTGACAAATACCAGATACATTACAGGCCTAATAACAGAATATGTTTGTTACAGGAGATACAAATATAAAGGCATAATATATGTGATACAAAGGCATATATGTATTACAGGAACCTAATGGTTATAGAATCTAGTATACCAGTATATCATATCCTAGTATTATTTATTATATCCTTATTATTGTTTCCCTTCAATACAATGTTGAATTATATATTGCCTGGCCAACTAGTTAGGCAACGACCATTTCCTAACATGGATTTGGGAGTTCTCTTTCTCTGAACTGCACAGAATCTTAGCTAGAGGTTCTCCTGAACCCCTACAAACCCCCCAGCAGCCCACCCCCTGGTGCTATACCTGAGCTGCCCATGCTCCTTTGGGTGCCAGAGCCCTTGTCCAGGCAAATGGAGAAGGACCAGGCTGGCCTCTCACCTTCCCTGCTGAGCCACAGACTTTCTCACAAGCGTGTGCGGCCCTCCCCAGGTGCTTGCTGGAATGCCGAACTGGATTTAACAAATTGTACCACCACGGAACTGGAAAGCTTGGTGCTGGCGCACCATCCCTCCTGCTTCCCTTGCTTGCCAATGGCACTCCTTAAAAATTGCAAGAGTGGTTTCCAAACAAACCTGCTTTCCAGCTGCTTTTCTCCCCGCAGCTCAAGATACTTTTCTTTCACTGGAGAAATGGAAAAGCTGGATTGCAAATGAAAGAAATGTGTAGGGAAACCCAAAGAGTTGGTGGGGCTAAAAAAAAAAATATAGTAAAATCAGACCTTCCAACTTCTCGCGAGAAAAAAGTAAGATGCTGCAAAGTTGGAAAGGCTGATTTTACTTTTCTCTAAACTCTTGTAACTAAGAAACTACAATGTGACCTATGGAAACGTACTTGAAATTCTCTCCTTTGAAATAATGTTTAAACCAAATTGAATTTCATAAATGAAACTTGAACCAACGTACAGTAGATTCGAGAAGATTTATTTACTAGCACAAGCATGGTATATCAAAATCAATACCAAAAAACATGGTAGGAACAAGGTATTATCTCTATCTTGTATACAGTCAATGTTATCTGATTATTTTAAAAAATGCTAGTTGAATCTGTAACTCTCTGAGCGCTTATGCTTACAATGCATAAAAACAATGGCATTAAATTTATATGTGATATAAATAAGATATAAATGGAAAAGAATTCACATATTAAAGCGATATAAGACCTCTCATCAATTTTCTGATTCTTTTGGTCAGACATTTTAAGTAGAAGATGCTGTCTGAGAGAATCTGTCTAATTTATTTATTTATTTATTTACTTATTGGTTCAATTTATATGCCGCCCTTCTCTGGAGACTCAGGGCGGCTTACAATGCGTTAAGCAATAGTCTTCATACTTTTGTATATACCTGCTTAATAGGGCTTTCGCCCCCCCCCTCCCCCAAGCGGTGTTCTTTTTTATACAAAGTCAGCTTATTGCCTCCACAAACCGGGTCCTCATTTTACCTACCTTGGAAGGATGGAAGTCTGAGTCAACCTTGAGCCTGGTGAGATTTGAACTTGCAGTATTTGCAGGCAGCTGGTGCTACTTAACAGCACTTTAGTCTGCTGCACCACCAAGGCTCTTGGTAATATTACATGATACCCTACCTGAGAGCCAGCAAAATTCAAAAATACAGATGGGAATAGGCTACTTGTCTGTGCAATATAAGCAAATTGATATACAAAGAAAAATCAGAACCTAATTCCATTTTGATAGACATTTCAAAGGGGACGTTAATTCCTGCCATATATATGCAAATATTTTTAGATGATAGCAGAAACGCAAGCACAGCCTTTCAGCATCTTGTTCAAACACCTGCCTGTAGCAATCTTATTTAACACCCACATAATCCCATCAGGATTTGCATCTGGCACAGAAATGCTGCTGTGTTGTTCTTTCTGCCTTCCCATCCAAATTGAAAATGTATGGAGACATCTATTATTTATCCAAAAAAATTCACGATGAATTTATATTGCAATCTAAAGAGAGCTTCATTTCCTTGCATTTTTTGTATTCAGCGGTGTTATTTGTAATATTGCTTTGCACATTCAAGCTTCAATTAGGCATGAGTTGGATCAACTGAACTGTAGCTCAGCAGTAATTGAAGTGGATGAGTCAGTGTTTGTTGTGTTCAGGTCTAAGTCCATTCCATAAATATTCTTATAACTTTCATTTAACAAACTTTAACAAACCAGGGGTGAAATGCTCCCGGTTCGGACCGGATCGCCCAATCCGGTAGCGATGGAGGCGAATGGTTCGGAGAACCGTTAGCAAAAATCCCTGCCCCCACCCCATGCCCAGCTGAGCTGCACAATCATCAGAGGCTTTTTTTTTTTTACTTTTAAAAGCATTTTTTCTATAACCTCTTCGGCCGAAAAAATGCTTTTAAAAGTAAAAAAAAAACAAACCTCTGCCGATCAGGCAACTCAGCTGGGATCGTCAGAGTCTTTTGAAAGCATTTTTTTACAACCTCTTCAGCGAAGAGGTTGTAGAAAAAATGCTTTTAAAAGTAAAAAAAAAAATGGCCACGCCCACCCAGTCACATTATCGACCCACCAACAAGCCACGCCCACAGAACCGGTAGTAATAAATTTTAGATTTCACCCCTGCTTCAAACACTCAATAATTGCTTTCAAACTATACACATGAAGCTTTATTTTGATTCACTCATCTTGTTGTATTGTCATTTGCTCTCATTGTATTTTAAATACTTTCCTTTAAAAGTATCTTTTTCACAATTACTGCTAAAACATTACATTTTCTATACATTCCTCTTCAAGATGGGCATTTTTATAATTACCACTGCAAAATTCGACAAAGCATTCAGTTTGAACTGCCTTCTCATCCACAGTATTATTTATTTGTTTATTACATTTATATACCACCCACCTGGATCCACATATTAGTTGGGAACTGCAAATTATGTTCTTTTTTAAAAAAACAAACTGTAGTCAGAATTATCCAGTCTCTGAAGTGGTATTTCAAGGTAGATATTTAGGACACAAATGGGCCCTGCTAGCAGAAAGGGCAGGAAGGACCCAATTCAGCAGGGATGCTTGATCATATTTTGAAATAAGCGATGGATTTTTTATAATGATGGTAATGCTACAAGTTAAAAACATGTTTTCTTCAACTGTATTATTTTCTTGGATGGAGCAATGGCATTTTGGGATTCTGCACACGTACAAAAGTATAAGAAAATTCATGTCTGTACAACTCCAAGCAGTCTTGCCCCCTTTTTTTTTTCTATGAAGGGAGTTTAATCCACAGAAAATACAGGTAGTCCTTGTTTAGTGACTGTCACGTTTAGCAACCGTTTACAGTTACAACGGTGATTAAAAAAACTTTGCAACCAGTCCTTACCTTTACAAACTTGACAGGTATGTAAAGCAATGAAAAAATTAAGTAAGATCATAAGCACAGTTGTGATTTTATTTAGAGACCCCTTCACTAGTAATCACGTTTCCTGTTACAACTGTAATCACTAGGACCACCTGTGAAGTACCCTCTAAGAGCAATATTATTCTTAGATCACATCTAATATACTGTATATGTAAACCAGTTCTAAATCAACCATCTGAAAGGGAGGAGGGGCTGCTAAAACATCTAATCCATAACTTTTCAGATGATTATTTTCACTCTTCTGATGACGTTGTGCATTAAAGAATAGCTGATAGCTGGGTTATCAGCACAGTCTGACACTCTCTTTGAAATTAGATGCAGAGATGCAGCTGGATTTGCATTCCGTTTTATTAGGTTTCTAGTAGTTTCAACAGATGGGAATCCAGTCCTTTTTCCAATCCTGCTATTAAGAAGTCTCTATGCATCTGTTACAATTAGAAAGTTTCTTCTTTTGTTGAGCCAAGTTCATTACAATTTTTATCCATTAGCTCTAATTCTACCCTCTGGAGTAATCAAGAGCAAGTTGCTTCCATCTCCTGTAGGACAATTCTTCTGATGTTTAAAGGCCTCTATCATGTTCCTCTTTTAATTTTTTTTTCTCTAGGCTTAATATCTCTAAGCCATTCCTAGTAGAACAAGAATTGACCATCTCTATCATATCCGTTTCTTATGCTGGATATACTTCAGTTTGTATACATTCCTGAAAATGTGAAGCCCAGAACTAAACTCAGATATCTAGAAATGTATATTTGATTACATTTGATGACATAAAATACCCAGTGGCTGTGGGTATTGCCTCCTAAAGACCATGCAGATTGTCCATCCTTAGTTCTGGGGGGGGGGGGAGAAATTGTCCCCCTCAGAACGGACTCACAATTTGGGTGTTCTCCTAGATTCACAGCTAAGATTAGAGCAACATCTGTCAGCTGTGGCTAGGGGGACCTTTGCACAGGTTTGCCTGGTGCACCAGTTGCAACCCTACTTGGATCAGAAGGCTCTCCTCACAGTCACTCATGCCCTTGTCACCTCACGGTTAGATTATTGCAACGCACTCTACATGGGACTACCCTTGAAAAGTGTTCAGAGACTACAGTTGGTCCAGAACGCAGCCACGAGAGCTGTCGAGGGGGCACCTAGGTACACCCACATTACACCAATTCTCCGTGAGCTGCACTGGCTCCCTATTGGTCTCCGGTCACAATTCAAGGTGTTGGTTATTACCTTTAAAGCCCTACATGGCTCAGGGCCAGGGTATCTTTGAGACCGCCTTCTACCGCATAGCTCCCAGTGACCGGTAAGATCCCACAGAGTTGGTCTCCTCAGGGTCCCGTCAGCTAAACAATGCTGGCTGGCGGGCCCGCGGGGGAGGGCCTTCTCTGTGGCTGCCCCAGTTCTCTGGAACCAGTTACCTCCTGAGGTCCAGACCATCCCCACCCTATTAGCCTTCCGAAAAGCGGCGAAGACCTGGCTCTTCTGGCAGGCCTGGGGCCGTTGATCTCGCTGTTGCGATCTGGCGAGATCCGGCCATGAATGGTGTGAATGGGTTTTAAATGTTTTTAATGGTTTAACTTTTAATGTTTTATATATAGTTTTTAAATGCATTGTAAGCCGCCTTGAGTCTTTGGAGAAAGGCGGTATACAAGTTGAACAAAATAAATAAATAAATAAACTCTTCTCTTTAAAAAATGTTTTCTATGAGATATGCCAAATATCAAGTACATGCATGTGTTTTTCAGGTTCCGAGCTGGTTTCAAGAGAGCTTTTCAATGGTGTCCTTTCATTGAAGTATCTAGTTATGATGAACTGGAGCTTAAGACAACGAGATTCCATCCTACCAGGCAAAGCAGTTTATACACAGTTACCAGGATGGAATCCAGCATGTCGGTAGTGTTTGAATCTGGTGATGGTGAAAGCAGCAAGTCTATGCGCAAGAAAGGAGCACAAGAAGCCAATGCAAATGGATGCTCATGCAAGAGTTCAAAAGCTAGTTCAGCAGTGTCAAGTTACATCAATTCTCCATATACATCAGCGGACGAGTACTCCTAAAGCCTTTCATGAGTTTATAATAGATGTGAGACAAAGTCACATAGCTAAGAAATAAGACAACGCTATTCTGCCTTAGGATCAAACATCTGGAAAGCAACCATGCTTTAAATACCGAGCACAAACTGCATGTGTATATATCTTGCCTATTATCAACAACCTTCTTTGATCCAACCTGGTTTTTGTGTGTGTGTGTGTGTGTTTTGGAAAAGGCAAAGACAGAGTCTTGTTTACATTAACATTGTGACTTAGTGCCATGGGATAAACTGGAACATCCATGTAAATTATGTAAAACAGGTGCGATTAAGAACAATTTATATCCCACTGAAATGAGCAGCAAAAAAACTGTGTCATGTTTTCAATGTTACTTAAATAATTGCTCTAAATCCACACCTTATGAAACAACATTATATGGGGTGGACCTGTTCTTTGGAATTAAGATAAATCTGATATTTATTTATTTATTTATTTATTTAGTTAGTTAGTTAGTTAGTTAGTTAGTTAGTTAGTTAGTTAGTTAGTTAGCCTCCCACCTCAGCAAATGATTCTGGAGTGGCTCACAACTTAATGTTACTGATTTGTATCACATTAAGTTCTTCTAGGAGGATAACATGAGTTTAACATTGAGGCAGATAAATTGCTACTGTCCTTCGGAAAACCTGAGATTGCTTACTGCTCCACTGTTTGGAGTCTCAAGTGAGGAAGAGCCAACTTTTAGTACAAGGGCTTCAAATTGTCAAGTTACATCTCTGAAATTCACTGCACCACATTAAGGCTATTAATTAAGCATGAGACACAGCAGTTGTTGCCATTTTTTAATCTGTTCTGCATCTGATTTCCTGCCCCATCAACTGCACAGCAGGTACAGAACATATTCACGACATGGACCAGAATGAAGCAGGTCTTTCCATTTGTTACTTTCATAGACATACAAATGTCTGGCTTGCATTTAAATAGGGGAAAAAAATCAACAAGTGTTTTTCACTGTGTCACACTAGAGCTTCAGCTTAGCCTGTGTGATGGCTTTCTTAACTCTGTTAATCACATATCCGTAGGTATCCAGTACAAATTGCTGTGATGGAAATGATAAAACATACATTTCAAAGTCACGATGTAACTCCCAGGCTTTCCTATTTGCATCTTGTGGTTGTATGTATGTTATTCATATGATTTGCATTTCAATGCATATTTCATCATCTGGAAACACATCAGCTCCCTTCTGCAGATGTTTATGTGGAATCCTCTTGGAACTGATGATATCTTTTAATTATCAGCAAAGTACCTTCCAGCAAAATTGCTGCTTCTGTACTGCAGTTTGGAAATAACAGCTGAAGATTTTTTTTTATAATTGACCTTCTTAACATTTTCTTTTATCTTTCCATCAGTTTTCACATAGCTGCTAAAAGTCCTGGGCGAAAGTTCTCTTCTCTGTATCTTAAAGTTGATAGCACATACCAGTGTGTTCCAGCAGTTCAAGAAATTTAGAATTACCGTATTTTTCAGCGTATAAGACACAGCTTAGTTTTTGGGGAGGGAAATAGGGAGGGGGGGATCTACCTACCAGGTATTCATTTGGCTAGCGTCCTTAGCCTGGTCAGCTTCAGAACATTAGTTTGATGGTTTTTATCCCCTCCTTGAGGATAAAAAACAGCTTCTAAAGCACAACTGATCTTTGGAGAGAGAAGCAATGAGAAAAGCAGGCAAACCACGGAGATCGGCTTCACTCGCTAGCACTTAGGGCTAGGGCTCGTTAGGGCTGAAAAAAAACTTCACAGCTGATAGTCAGAGGGAGCAGGCAAAGCAGGGAAGATCCTTCACTGAAAAAAAGATTAGCACGGAGATCACTTCACTCCCTAGCACCTCGTTAGGGCTGAAAAAAAAGCTTCAAAAAAGCTACATTTGGAGTATAAGACACACCCCAAAAAAGTGTGTGGGTTTCAGAGGTGGGTTTCAGCAGGTTCTGACCAGTTCTGGAGAACCGGTAGTGGAAATTTTGAGTAGTTTGGAGAACCGGTAGTAAAAATTCTGACTTACCTCGCCCCCATCTATTCTCTGCCTCCCAATTCCCAGCTGATCGGGAGGGAATGGGGTGGGAATGGAGATTTTACAGTAGCCTTCCCCTGCCATGCCCACCAAGCCACGCCACCAAGCCATGCCCACAGAACCAGTAGTAAAAAGTTTGAAACCCACCACTGGTTTTATACTCCAAAAAATATGGTACTTCATCACCCCCAATTGCTCAATATCATTCAATCCTTGTTCCAACTCTTTGCATCCTTTCGGATCACAAGAGGATTGAAGTCACTGATTACTTTGGGGTGATGTTTAGATGATCACTGAGTTTGTGAGTGCAACAAAACAACCTGACTGTCCTTGTGGGCTGTGGAAGATGCTATCTTATTGCAGTATTAAATGTTTGATTGCCAGTCCTGTGGGCTTTTTAACTTGTGAGTAGTTGCATTTACATGTGTTGTAAATGTTTTAAAATGCTTCCTGCATGCATACTAGAGATGGTGAAATAATGAATTACCCATAATCTTGCAGAGTTGCAGTATATTTTAAGCATAATTTGTCTGTCCTAATCTACAATAGGGTCTTACATTCTAATTAGGAAGAATTATTTTCCAAATCATGAAGAAAAATAAATGCTGCATACGAATATACTTGGCACAATCACAGTCCACCTCCCAAAAACAGACAAAGTTCAGTTTTAGACATCAGCATGAATTGCAGGAGATAAACTTCAGCGATAAAGGACAGCGCTTAAAAATCAAGTTCTAAAGTACAGAGATATTTGGCCCAAAGAGTGCCAGTAACTCAGGGGTATCAAACTTGCGGCCCATGGGCCAGATGAATCACATGCTGGCCACGCCCATGCACAGTTTAGCGAACAGCAAAAATTTGCAATATGTCATGTGATGATAATATGTCGTCATGAGTTTGACACCCCTGTAGTAACTGGATATTCTCCTTCAATTTGGTTTAGGTAGCAGAGATATTTCATTGAGAAAATGGACTTTATTCAATATTTGATTCCATAAGGAACCATTTTGCAACTTCAGAACCGTCCAAGATCCATCACCAAAAATTTGCAGGTTTTGGAGCAGGGGTGCATTTCACTTACCTTTGCTACCGGTTTGCTCGCGTGCACACAGAGTGTATTTGATGACATCCGGGCAGGTGGGCGGAGCTTCCCGTCACCGCTGCTGGCGAACCGGTAGCACCCCACCACTGTTTTGGAGGCTTTTTCTTTGATGGGTTGGTGGTATTTGTCCAAAATAAGGCTTGGTACACGTATTTGTCACATTTATGATCACTGAAAATAAACCTTTCAAATTTGCAAACATCCCTTAAAGCAGGAAAAAAAAATCAGTCTCAATCCCTCTCACTATGCTACACATTATCACCATGTCCCTATAATGCTCTTAATATCCTCTCCAAACAATGTAAATAGGTAACAAAAATACGACATTTAGGCAAAAAATAATTGATCACTTCTCATGTGCTTCAGCATTATCTGGGTCATTACCTACTAGAGAAGCATGTTATTTATCTCTGCCACTTTCAGTACTCATATTATGAGAGTGGTTAGCCTCTCTTGAGATACTCACTCAAATAGCCTTGCAAAAAAAATGCATTTAAAATACCAGACAGTTCTAGCCAACACAAATGAAATGTGGCAGTCGTGTTCAGTGACTGAGGAATAATAATAATAATAATAATAATAATAATAATAATAATAATAATAATAATAATAATAATAATAATAATAATAATAATAATAATTTTATTTCTATACCGCCCTTCTCCCGAAGGACTCAGGGCGGTGTACAGCCAATTTAAAAACAGAAGACACAACAATAATTAAAAATTAAAATAATTAAATAGATTTGGCCGATTTAAAACCCCCAAAATTAAAATACCCCAATTTAAAATTATTATATTGACAGCCCTGCCTGGCGGAACAACAGGGTCTTCAGTGCGCAGCGGAACACCCGGAGGTCGGAGATCTTACGTATTTCCGGGGGCAGTTCATTCCACAGGGTTGGGGCTCCCACAGAGAAGGCCCTCCCCCTGGGTGTCGCCAGCCGACATAACTTGGCTGATGGCACCCTGAGGAGACCCTCTCTGTGGGAACGGACTGGTCGGTGGGAGGCTGTTGGTGGCAGAAGACGGTCTCGAAGGTACCCGGGTCTTGTGCCATGGAGCGCTTTAAAGGTGGTAACCAATACTTTGAATCGCACCCGGAAGACCACTGGGAGCCAGTGCAGCTCGCACAGGAGGGGTGTCACGCGGGCACAACGAGGTGCGCCCATAACCACCTGCGCGGCCGCATTCTGGACCAGCTGGAGCCTCCGAGTGCTCTTCAAGGGGAGCCCCATGTAGAGAGCATACTACCTATGTATCATGAAACTGAAGATTATTAAGTACTGGAAGTTCTCAAATTATGACCACAAAATTTAGCACAATTTCTGTTGCTAAATGAGACATTTGTTAAATGAATTTTGCCCCATTTTACAGCTTTTCTTTCCACAGCTGTTAAGTGAATCACTTCAGTGGTTAAGTTAGTAACCCAGTTGTTAAGTGAATTTGGCTTCTCCATTGACTTTGCTTGTCAGAAGGTCACTAAAGGTGAACACATGACCCAGAGACACTGCAACGGTCATAAATATGAGTCAGTTGCCAAGTATCTGAATTTTGATCACGTGACCATGGGGAGGCTGCAACAGTCATAAATGTGGAAAACGGTCATAAGTCACTTTTTTCAGTTCTGTTGTAATGTCAAATGGTCACTAAATGAACTATTGTAAGTCGAGGACTACCTGTATGATTGCATATTTTACAGAGGCATTTTTCTCAATGTAATTTAAAGCCAATTTGTTTGTAAACGTTTTAATATTTTATGGTTTTTGGATTTCCTGAATATAAAAGAAGCTCTTATTAGTAGAACTTTGCTATTTTGCTTGAGAGATCCTGAGTTCCAAATGTTGCGGAAAGCATACAAGCAATTTATCAGATCTGTATTTGTTATATTGGTATATGACACTTTCTGACATTTTCTTTTTTGCCGCAATCTAGAAGAATAGCTGAGAAGATCTAAACTCCGGCAATTCCCACAGCATTGCCCATCAAACGTTATTTTTTATTTTATTTTATTTTTTGTTTCTTCACAAATTATACTGTTGGATTTGAAGTTCATCATTAATGTAAGATGGGGGTCGGAGTTGTTTTGGTTAATCCAAGGGTTTTAAAAGGGATGCGGCAGAATTTAAACATTGCATCTGAGAACCAGGACCTTAAAATCAAAATGAGTGATGAAAACAAGGGGCTCTGGGAAGATTTGGAAAGCCTTAGGAAATGATGCAGTGCTACCTCTAAATAACAGGAGTATGTACTGAATTTGGATGGTCTTCACTGTTTCAAGGTAAACAGGATCAATGTGAAGCGGTCCTATGCAGAACCAGGATCTTTAGGAGGCTTCAAACAACATTTGACTCCTTAGAGTACTGCGAAAGGGAACACAAAAGCAGCTGCAAAGGTTTTGTTCTCAACAACTGATCAGCTTGGCTGATCTTGAAAAGCTTAAGTTGTTAGATTTCATTATTATGTGGGTAAGAGACCACTAGAGTAAGTGGAGCGGCTTCTGTCATGTTCTCAAGATAGCTACATAGTAGTGTCCAGAGCAGAAGTGTGTTCCACTTACCTTCACTACCGGTTCGGAACGGTGAGCGAGCGCACAGCGCTTCTGCATATGCACAGAACCTTACGCACATGCACAGAGCGTCCGTGATTATGTCCAGGCAGGTGGGTGGAGTTTCCTGCGGCCAGCACTACCAGTTCGCTTGAACCGGGACAAACCATAGAAACCCACCACTGGTCCAGAGACCGAATTCAACGTGAAAGGATTTTATCTTTATCTTCTCCAAAAGAATTTGTGTGAAGAGAAATGAGTGTCTCTGACTAGCTGGTCTCCCAATAGTAGCATTTTGAATTCTTTACTACTGTGTAGCTTAGTTCTGCTAGCTTGTGCATTCTGTTTGTTTTGTCCAATTTAAATAGCTTATTATATTGCTAATCTTATTATTCATCCTTTCTTCTTTTCCTTTCTATTCCTTGCCAATCATTTCTTCTCGGTGTTTTATAATAATTACTTTTCCAACTCTATTTTGTAACAGGAAAAGGGGAGGAATCAGCAATGTAACTTTCATGATTCAAAGCATTTTTAAAATATTGTAATAGAATACTCAACACTAAACAATGCCACCTGTTCCTCATTGCTGCATAATGCACACACTAGGTTTTTAGGAGGCAACACAAGGTTATATGGGTTATTGTTATATTATCTGTACCACATGGCTAGTCATTTTTTCTAAATACATATGGGATGTTATTAAAATGATATCTAGTTTGTGTTTACCATGGTAAACATAATAATATACCAGTCCTGGGTATTTATATAAAGTTTATAGCCATTGATTCCTCTTAATTTTGAAACTCTCTTTAAAATCAAAGAAAACATGCACCGGGTTAATATATCATGCTAAATCCTGATTTGTTTTGAACCTGATTCGGTGAACAAGTTATAGAGGACTTTCAGCAGTGTTTCCCAACCTTGGTAGCTTGAAGATGGGTGGACTTCAACTCCCAGAATCCCCCAGCCAGCAGCTGGCTGGGGGATTCTGGGAGTTGAAGTCCACTCATCTTCAAGCTTCCAAGGTTGAGAAACACTGACTTAGAGCATCTTAATTTGTTTTAGCCATGGTTTATTTGTGGCTTACTAAAGTTGATAGAGCATAGACTACCTTGTGCCTCAGGAGCAAGGAATCTCTAAGCCATATTTTCTTGCCCTTCAAACAAATGGAAATCCACTTCCATAATCCCTAGTCAGCTCAATTTTTAGTCAATGGTTATCTGGGATTATGGAAACTGGACTCCATAGAGTTGAGGCCACTTTAGATTAATTAGTCCACTTGTAACACCTATACTAGAAAAGATCAAAGAACAAAATCAACACTTGACTTGCTTCTTTCTTCAAAAGTAATTCTATGATTTTGGAAACCAGCAGTTTATGCATGTTTTTATTAGGAGTAATTTTTTGTAATCACACAGTAAAATGTCATAGTAGAATCATTATGACATACGCTCAGGAGTAAAGTATTTCACCATTATGAAACTACATAAAAGAGTTATACATAATTAAAAGCCCAGGTTTGCAGCTGTTCTTCCCTAAGTGCCTTGTCTTATTCTACATATGACACCTTTTAATCTTTCCTTCCATGCCAAATAACCAGTTGCCCATTCATTAAATGACTGTAACCATCCACATTACAGCTGTCTAAATCCTGGTGAACAGACAAGTGAGAATGCAACCTAATCGGAAGAGAAATTTCCCCCTGGAAAATGTACCATATTTTCCGGTGTATAAGACGACTGGGCGTATAAGAAGACCCCCGAATTTTCCTGTTAAAATATAGGGTTTGGGCTATACTCGCCATATAAGACTACCCCTCTTCCAATGCACACCAAATAAAAATTAAAAAACATCAACTGGCTCACCCACAATGTAAAAGCAGCTGTGCTAGACCCAAAATGGCCCCTGAAACAAGCAGGAACCTCACACAGCCACAAAAAGCCCAAAAAAACAACTTTCACACTTTACACACACACAACACAACACAACACAACTGGCTCGCCCACAATGTAAAAGCAGCTGTGCTAGACACAAAATGGCCCCTGAAACAAGCAGGAACCTCACACAGCCACAAAAAGCCCCAAAAAACAACTTTCACACTTTACACACACACAACACAACACAACACAACTGGCTCACCCACAATGTAAAAGCAGCTGTGCTAGACCCAAAATGGCCCCTGAAACAAGGAGGAACCTCACACAGTCACAAAAAGCCAAAAAAACCCAACTTTCACACTTTACACACACAAAATTCCACATACAGCTTTTTGAGATTTTGTGTGTTTGTGTAGTTAGAGTGAAACACTACAAAAACATACTAAATCTCAGAAAGCTGCACAAATATTATTTTATTTTATTTTATTTTTATTTTTATATGAAAGCTAAATTTAAAACTTCCTAAACTTTAAATGGCTAGGTCTAAAAAAGAACAACTAAAAAAAAACCCAATTAACTATTTTTTTTAAAGATCCCAAAGGGGAAAAAAACTTACCCAATAGAACAGGGGTCTCCAACCTTGACAACTTTAAGACTTGTAGACTTCAACTCCCAGAATTCCTCAGCCAGCTTTGTTTTGCTGGCTGAGGAATTCTGGGAGTTGAAGTCCACAATTCCCTGCCTGCTTGATTGCAGGCAGGGAGTGGCTTGCTGATGGAATGGATTCAGGCAAGCGAAGCAAGGCAAGCAGCTAAGGTAAGCAAGCTGGAGGGGAAAAACTTTTTTCTTTCTCCATAGCTCTGGCGATCCCAGCTGAGTTGCCTGATTAGCAGATCGTCAGGGCTTGGATCATCAGAGCCATTTAAGGCTCGTCAGAGCCTTTTGGGCTGGTCTGCCTGGTTACAGGAGAACGACATCCGGCATATAAGACAACTCCCGACTTTTGAGAAGATTTTCATGTGTTAAAAAGTCGTCTTATACGCTGGAAAATACGGTAATAACTAAGCGTCAACAAACTCGGAGCAACTGAAAACACAACTCTCAAGACTGAAACTCTTTCTTCCATTCATTAATGGAACATAATTATATGTTGCAGTTTTCCAAGATGGTTGGTGTGTGTGTGTGTGTGTATGTGTGTGAGGAGGTTCAACCTACTTTGTTTTGTATCACATTAGCTTAAGATTGATGACCCTGTGCTAAATTAAAGCCTAACAAATCATATTAAGGGGAAACGGCCCCTGCCAGTCAACAGGAGTGCTGATTTACCACCAGCTTATCAAGTACTTAGGAGGCGAGGGCTTGGCAACAGAAACAAACAACAGCCAATGACTTAATAGCCAGCCATCAACATCCCAATCAACATCTAAAAAGCCACATACAATAGGCACTATATATGGTAAATACCATACACAAAACAGCCCAAAGCACACACTCTACTAGAGAGAAATTTCCTGAAGATGGGCTCAAGTCCAAAAGCTTGGAAGACAAAACTTCTGGTCCTGGTGACTGACCTAGATTGGATCCTGCTACACTACCCTGGGACACATGTATTTGCCTTCAATCATATTAAAGTTTAGAAGAACTGTGAGTATCCTTAGTTTATGACCATTGTTTGGGATCCATCCAGTGGTGAAATCTAAAAGTTGTTACTACCGGTTCTGTGGACGGGGCTTGGGGGTGGTGGTGATAATGTGACTGGGTGGGCATGGCCAATTTTTTTTTTTTTTACTTTTAAAACCATTTTTTCTACAACCTCTTCAGCGAAGAGGTTGTAAAAAAAATGCTTTCAAAAGGCTCTGACGATCCCAGCTGAGTTGCCTGATCGGCAGAGGCTTTTTTTCTTTTAAATTCCTCTGACGATCAGGCAACTCAGCTTGGATCATCAGAGGCTTTTAAAAGCATTTTTTCTACAACCTCTGAAGATCATTTAGAGGCTTTTTTTTTTACTTTTAAAAGCATTTTTTCTACAACCTCTGAAGATCATTTAGAGGCTTTTTTTTTTACTTTTAAAAGCATTTTTTCTACAACCTCTGAAGATCATTTAGAGGCTTTTTTTTTTACTTTTAAAAGCATTTTTTTTTTGGGCCAAAGAGGTTGTAGAAAAAATGCTTTTAAAAGTAAAAAAAAAGCCTCTGATGATTGTGCGGCTCAGCTGGGTATCGGGGGGGGGCAGGGATTTTTGCTACCAGTTCTCCGAACCACCCGCCTCCATTGCTACCGGATTGGGCGATCCGGTCCGAACTGGGAGCATTTCACCCCTGGATCCATCCAATGATGAAACACACAGTGACCAAACAAAACTATTGCCACATACTTGTCCTTTTATTGCCTCATTGATAATTCTCTCCCTTGCTTTTGGGAAAAACAATGATCCTTTTCAGGTATATGTGGGCTGTGTAAAAATTAATGATATTCTTCTACCCATTATAATGGATTCCTAATTATGTTCCTGTATTTTATGTTGTGCTTTCAAAATAGAAGAGCCGAAATTAGATTGAACAACCCTTTATGGTATCTCTTCAAGGATGTTGGTGTTTTCTGCACAGAATTCAAAACTGCAACCAGAGAAATTAAGATCAAACCTTGCAACATGGCTTCTTATGCAGGGGTGGATTCTAAATTTTTTTACTACCGGTTCTGTGGGTGTGGCTTGGTGGGGGGGGGGGTAATGTGACTGGGAGGGCATGGCCAACTTTTTTTTTTTTTTACTTTTAAAAGCATTTTTTCTACAAGCTTAAGAGGTTGCAGAAAAAATGCTTTGAAAAGCCTCTGCTGATTAGGCAACTCATCTGGGATCGTCAGAGGCTTTTCAAAGCATTTTTTTTACCACCTCTTCGGCTGAAGAAGTTGCAGAAAACAATGCTTTTAAAAGCCTCTGACGATCCTAGCTGAGCCGCGGGATTATCAGAGGCTTTTTTTTTTTTTACTTTTAAAAGCATTTTTTCGTCGGAAGAGGTTGTAGAAAAAATGCTTGTAAAAGTAAAAAAAAAAAGCCTCTGATGAGGTGGACAGGGTAAGCGAGTGGTGACCGGGCCGGGGACTGGTTCGGGGGCATGGCCAGCCAATGTTATTACCGGTGCTCGGAATTACTACAAATTTTTACTACTGATTCTTGCGAACCAGGAACAACCCACCACTGTTCTTATGGCAACTGTAAATTCCTTAGCAGTCTATTAGAAAAATTGGTAACCATGTTTAAGCTCAGATTCTTAATAAAAGCGTAGCAAACATTGAAGCATTGTACTAAGCCATAATGTGGTTTGTTGAGTTTGGCCAAATGTACTATGTGGTTAACCATTGTGGTTTATAACAGTTTCTGGCTTTGCATGCTTCTATGGATCCAGTAAACCTTCAACAAAGTTTAGCACAATATATGAAACCAACCACTTGACTCAAGCTATATCACCTTGATAATATAATAATTTCCATAATAAGATGCTCACTGAAATAGTAATGCTGATGGTGATTTTTTTTTTATCACTTCCTACAGTGCAGACACACTATAAGTTTAGGATTCAACTTAATTGTTTCTTTTTGATTAAACTTAAAACCCTTGCAGATAAATTTTGATTCTGTGATAAGATATGTCTCTTTTCTGGACTTTTAAATTCAGCATATTTTATGACATTCTTCAATAGAACAGCTCTGCATCTAGCAGTAATTTCTGGTAATGTTTTGGATTTGCAAAGATCTCCAAAGGAAGAAGCCACAGCTGAGCTCAGGGCTGCTTTAATCAGACAGACTCCAACATTAAGCATTCTGAATATAAACTTCCTAACAGTCTCAGGTGTCTGCCTGAAGCACCTAATCTCTTCAGAAAATATCCACTGAGCTACATAAGTGGACAAAGAGATTTTCCATTCCAAATATGAAGGAGAAAAAATATTGTCAGAGCTCTGTAAAAATGAAAAATAATGTAAGAGAAATAGAAGTCTTTAGTGCAGCAAACCCTTAACTTTTAATTTAAGGCAGAGCAATTTTGTCACATATAAATGCCATACCTGCTCAATACACTGCCCCTAGCCTGGCACCTCTGGTCCCCTCCCCTTCCCCTGGGCACTCCTTACCTGAAGCTCCGCCCCAGGGTACTTAAGGGTGCTCCAAGTCGCTCCAGTCATTGTTGTTGCCGATACCTGTAAAGAGAAACATCTGTAAATAAAGAATGATCTGATTCAATCCTGAATAGTGTCTTTGCATGTTATTGAGTCCTTCCTCGATCCTTTCACAACAAATTTAAGCATATCTAGTTCTTTATTTACAATCTAAGTCCTGTGACACACTAAACCTTCATGTTTTGTTTTGCTACAGCATATTGTATGAATCCTGCTGTGGTGGTTTAAAAAGAATGGGTAAGGTCTTCAACTGTCATGTAAACTCAGCCAGCTGTGCTTCATTTATCAGGCTGTTGGTTTGAGCTCAGCAATTTGGCTGCAAATGTTTCATCACCATTCAAGAAGACATTGTCAGTGCATTTTGAGTTGTGCTCGTCTGTTAGAACACAGGCATTTAAATACTTTTTTATGAGATGCAGACTAATTTGCATCTCATAAAAAAGTATTTAAATGCCTGTGTTCTGACAGATGAGCACAACTCAAAATGCACTGATAATGTCTCCTTGAATGGTGATGAAACGTTTGCAACCAAATTGCCGAATTCAAACCAGCAGCCTAACTACCAACCCAAGCTACTAATATTCAAACACGCTTCATTTATCACTCCATAGTTAGACAAGGGAAGGTTTAGTACAGCATGTAAACCCAGCATCAGTTTGGTGTGTATTTTCTTGCACTTACCTTTCATGTTAATTTCAAATAATGTTCAGGCTGATGTACAATATGCTACCAGTGGGATAGGATCTAAAACCTGCAATTATCTGGATAGGTTTCTCATCATATTAATATTTGTTCAAAAAGTAAGTATCAATTTTTCTCAGTGGATCTCTCTTCCCAAATGAGTATTCATAGAACAGCAGTCTGGATGCCAACTCAGTTGGTGGTCTAGGCACAAAAAAGAAAAGGGTAATCCACATGGTAAATTAGATGTCCTAATTAGCAAAATACACTGAGCTATAATTAACTATAAAATATGATATAAGTCACATTTGGCTAAATATTGATGAAAAGAGCACTTTTGAGACCACCTATGGCTGGTTGTGCACCATACACAAAATAATGGTTTGCAAACCATAATGCCTGGGTTGTAAAATTCCAGACGGCCAAGAGTTGGTAGCAAAAAAAGCCTATTGGTCATTTAGAATTTTGCAACCCAGGTATTCCTAAATATAGTATAGTAAATGTTCTTCAATACAGGAGCTGAAAAAAAGCTGTTATCACACTGACCAGGCAATAGCAATAGCACTTAGACTTTACAGTGGTTTACAATGCTTCACAGCCCTCTCTAAGCGGTTTACAGACTCAGCATGTTGCCCCCAACAATTTGGGTCCTCATTTTATCCACCTCGGAAGGATGAGTCAACCCTGAGCCTGGTGAGATTTGAACTGCCAGCCGGCAGTCAGCAAAAGTAGCCTGCAGTACTGCACTCTAACCACTGCCCCACCATGGCTCTTACTAATTGATTTAATGTATTAAAACCTGACCATAGTGGTCTGTAAAGCAAGATGTTGGTTTAAATGTGCATGAATCCAATGAATGATGATTAAACAAATTATGGTGTACTATAATATGTGAACCCAACCATTTGAGTTTATATAAACTTAATAACAGAATAACTTCCCTAATATAGTTATATGCTCATTAAAAAAGTAAACAGATGGCAAAGTTACTTCCTGCAGTTATATTTTAAAAGCTTTCTAACTTAAATGTGTGCGTATATACTCTATACTTCTGAGACATTGTTCAATGACTCCCTGCAGTTTTCTTGGCAAAATTTCAGAACTGGTTTGCCTTCCAAAGACAAAGAGAGTGGCTGACCAAAAGTCACCCAGCTATTTTCATGCCTAAAACAAAACTAGGACTACCTGTTTTCCAGTTTGTAGTCTGATATGTTAACCACTGCATCACATCTCTTAAAGTAAAGCATGCTATTAAAGCAGTATGAACTGTGCTTCCAGCCTCATCCTGAATATGAAATCCTGGACCCAACTTCATTTAAATTTCTCTTGAATTTAAATTTAAACTTAATTTTTACGTTTTAAGATATTTAAACTTAAATTTAAATATCTCTTGAAGAATGCTCAGCTCCAGAAACAATATCTTTACATGTCTAAACAGTCCACGCTTCCTGGTTGAATGTATGAACAAAAATGAGATTAGGGAAATTAAGAATCTGTGCTACTTATGAATTATTTTTAATGCTGTTTTGCATTTACAATCTGATTTTTGTTCATTTTATTTTTCACCATCAGTTTTAAGGAAGGTTATTTGCAAAAGTTTCCAGATCAGGGTACCTCTTTTTACATTTCTAAGTTGCTAGTATTAGAAAAAGAGGCATCAGCACTCAATGGGATTTCAGTAGTTAGATGAATGTAAGGGCTAGGAGCTTTGCTGTCAAGTTCCAGATCGCTGGTAATTGCCATATGCTAAATAAATAAATAACTAGTAACAAAGGAAGTCAGAACAACATATTTCATCTGCTTAATGCTGATGTTGGGTAAAAGTGGAATCTTGAAAACTGCTAGTAAATTCCCAGCCTTCATTGTAGTGAGTTAATTAAGGAAGAGCCTTTGTGTAATGCTTGCTTCAAGTTTTTATTCTCCAATTTATATCTGATCAATCATACAATGTTGGCCAACCTCACTGTTAGTTCTTGGGACAAAGAACTCATACAATGCCAGTGCCCCTCATCTGGGTAATTTAATTCATACTTCAATAACTTTTAGAATAACTTTTAGAATTCAATTTTAATTAATTATATTATTTGAATAACAAGTATCAATCATTTCAAATATTCAGCATACTTCATTGATGGGATCCTAGGCAATCTCTTTAAAAAGGCCCTGCATCAGTTGAGCTTACACATCCAAATAATGGTTCATTATTCCATGAGTTGAATAAACTGCTACTCAATGGATTCACACAATACACTAAAGCATAAGGCATGGCTTAGAAGACATGTTAGTTAGATCTACACATGTCCAGAGCCTTTTCAGTTTACAAAAATTGAAAAATAAAATTAATATGAGATTCAATCCAAGAAAACTATGTGTTATGAGCATTACAATTATAATTAATTATAATTATAACTTAACTGGCTGCAACATCTTGGCATGGTATAGGGCAGGGATCCAGTTGTCTGAACAATTCTTTGTCCATTTCACATCCAGTGAAATGGGAGATTTTGAGGACTGCTACAACATGGAAGAAGTATGTAGTTCTCTGTTGATCAAACCATGTGGCAGGCATCTTTGCATGTGAGATAAGCTAAAGACTTGGGGAGATCCCTCTTCTGACGCAAAAGCCCACCCTAGGGGGGAAGTTGGATTCCATAGGACCTTTTGCATGCCGTGTACTCAATACCATGTAAAAATGAATCACATCAGTTATCAGTTTCCTAAAAGTTTTTTCCAAAGCCATACTGTAGGAGGGATCCTTGGTGCTCTCTGAGGTTGCTTGTTTTCTTACAGATGTTTCATTACCCTAACTAGGGTAATGTGCTAGTAAGGAGTGCTGTTTGCTGTCAGTTTAAATTCTGGTCTTTGTGGGTGGGGACGGTCTTAGAGATTCTTTGGTTGGGCAGCTTAGGCTGTTTACTGTTTACTGATGGCTCTTGGCAGTACTTACTTGATTGTTGGTCTGAAGTTAACCTTGGAGTTAATCCATCAGCATAGATCAGCATAGATCTATGGTGATCTATGCTGATAGATTGACAGCAAACACCAAAACACCATTCCTTACTAGCACAGATGATGTTCCCTAGTTAGGGTCATGAAATGCCTGCAAGAAAACAAGCAAAGTCAGAGAGCACCAACAACCCCTCATTTCAACCCTGAGCTACAAATATTCTCCTCTATGGGTGCCATACTGTATGTTCTAAAATAAATTACAAAAATTTGCAGTCCATTAAATGAGCGAAGTTTGAGCAAAAAGACTAACATCTTTGAGAAAAAGTTTTGTCCACGTACAAGGGCTTACCTTGAATACTACGATGAACTATGTCATTTGAATATGATGAATGATTTTGGGAATCGGAGACAAGTTGCTTGATTTGTGTGTGCATGCGTTTTTATTGCATTGTTTGTAAGGGATATTTGGTATCAAAAACTGAGGCACAGATGTCATTCCATCCTTTCACTGAAAAAGGTCACAGCTGGCTTCTTAACATAGGAACAGCTTTGAATCCAACATAATTAGGTTGGCCAAATAAATACATCCTTAACATTCTGCCTCAGTTCTTGTCTATTAAACAGTTTGATTCATAACCAGTAAACTATGAAAATGAGATCAATAGGCACCATGCATCATTCAAAGATTTTTCAAAGCTAAAAGATCAATTCCATGATTCATATAATGATGTATTTAAAAGAACATTATGGTCTCATTATGATTTAATGCTGCTGTTGTTTCCAATATATGTTGTCATCACAGAAGCAGCTATTTAAGAGGTGCTGTTTTAATTAATCCTGGATTTACATTCAGATTCTATTCATTCGTGCTGCTGGACTTCACTTTTAACTTCTCTGTGTAAAAAGCAAAGCTTACGAAGAATAAAATCATAGAAGAGAATATCCTTGAAACGAATGGAAAAAGTACTTGTTTCTGTGGGAGTTAGAAAGCTATATTTATCTAGTTGAATAACAGATATATCAAGAAATGCCTGTATTTAATACGGAATTCTGTACTGGAATATTACTCGTCCATAATATAGAGATCAAATATATTTTTCCACTTCTGACCAAACAGCTTTCTCCATCCAATTTAACTCAGAATTCCATACAGCATGGTGAAAATATTATGTAAAGAAAATGGAAATGCTGTAGGAGTCTAACTACTGTGTTTCCCCGAAAATAAGACCCTGTCTTATATTTTTTGAACCCCGAAATAAGTGCTTGGCCTTATTTTCAGGAAGGTCTTATTATTTTGGGGCACATGGAGGAAACCAGAGGAAATGGCAGGGACCGGCTGCGCATGCATTTGAATGTTTTCAGGGAGGGCTTATTTTCAGGGGAGGCTTATTTTAATGCATGTGCTCAAAAGCCCGATTGGGTTTATTATCAGGGGATGTCTTATTTTCAGGGAAATAGGGTATATATTATGTGGAACTGTTCCACTGACAATGTCAAATTGCCTATTTATTGCGGGACAATTTTCCCACAATAAATAATAAGTAGAAAACAACCCTTTGGATTTGATATCAAAATGGGTGGAGGGGAACATCAACAAAACCAAAGGAGCAAACATTGAATTAGCAATTGAAGAATTCTTCCACTGATGCCAAGGAAAGAAATCAAATGGAAAAGCACATAATACAAAGAAGAATAGATGTTGCTTGTAATATTCTTAAAGTTGATCAGAACAGATCTCCAGAGATTCGGCTACGAGTGTTTTCAGTCTTACTAGCTTACTGTCGTGGCCAGCACACTCAGAAGATGAAGAGGGATTATGGGAGGGTCATTAGTTTGAGAAGATTCAACTGGAAGAGTTGCAGGTAGGGAAAGCAGCATTTCTTAGCAACCAGGAGCCATCACTGATCTCAGAAAAGGTAGAGCTAACACCTCTCCAAAGCAGGGGTCCACCAGGAAAAGAGGAAGGCTGAACAAAAGCAAAATCATAGGCCAGAAAGGACCCCACCCCAGCAAAGGAACATATTAGAGTCACATGTCCGTATATAAGGGAACTCACAAAACAGTTGGTAACAACTCTCCATTTACTTCACAAGTATGTTCCTCAACTCCTTAGTCTGCATTCTTAAGTAGTGATCCTGGGCCCTCATCACATTTGTTTTACCCTCTAGTACCTTGTTTACAATTTGAATTCTCTCACTTATCATTTAAGCTAGTTGGGTTTTTATGTACTGAAAATTTTGGGTATGACAGACGATAATTGTTTATTTAAATCTTTCTGCAATTAGAGTTCTGTTTGAATTTTTAACAAAGGTATAAGACTTTCCTGCGTGCATGTGATTTCTGTTGGCCTGGGCAGGTCATTTACTTAGATATGGCAGGGGATAAACTCAAATGTGAAACCTATGCTCCTTAGTGTTTATCTTTCTTATAAATGTGTTATTAAATTTTAGACATTTAGGATGTATTTGAATGATGCTTACACCCCACCCAGATTTTCACTCTTTGTTGTGGTCTAATCGCAATATGACTTTAACAGAGAAGTTATTGATTACATAAATTGTCATTCTGCCTTCAGAGCTGGATTTTGGCCAGCTCAAACTGTGCATGTATAGATTAGATTTTATTATTTTTTTTCTGGACTTCCTATTGAAGACCTGATATCTGAGTTATGCCTAAAATCTAAGATGACTCAAATACTGTATTTATATGACACACTGAACCACAAATTAACTAACCAGATTTTTTCTTAGCATGTTGTGCAAACCCTCCTATTTATGGAATATATAGAAAATAAACACAACCATTCCTATATAAACTTTGAGTGTCCAAGATAGTTGAATCTTTTGTTACATTAATTTTAAGATTTGCTAGTAGTTTGACATTATTGAAGGCCCTAATCCATTGATTTGTTACAGCAGTATATTCTGTGTCATTATGCCAAATTACCTGCAAATTACCTACAGTACATCTAACTTAATACAACTTAATTGTATTATAGGAACATCATTTTAATGACATTAATTGTTTAGGAACCTGATGTGTAATTAAAGCATCAAGCCCAAATTGAACAGTGAAGGGATGTTTTAACTGTATGCATTATATTGCAACTGAGCAACCTTAGATTGTCTAAACTGTTTGCAAAACTTCAAATATTTTTGGAAAGTAAAAAATGCTGATCTAAAGTATCACTGGCAATTTTGATCCATGAATTTTTGAAAAGTAGTTTACCGGCCATCGTAAATATTGAATTATCCTATAGCCATGATGGCGAATCTATGGCACATGTGCCACAGGTGGCACATGTAGCCATATCGGTGGGCACGCAAGCTCAGCTCCGGCACATATGTGTGCACCGGCCAGCTGATTTTCTGGCTTTCTGGGCCCACCAGAAGTAGGACAACAGGCTGCTTCCTGCCTCCAGAGAGCCTCGGGGGGGTGGGGAAGGCCTATTTTTCTCTCTCCCCAGGCTCCAGAGCCTTTATAGGAGTCTGGGGAGGGTAAAAACGGCCTTCCCCACCCACCCTGAGGCCCTCCAGAAGCCGGAAATGGCCTGTTTGCCAACTTCCGGTGGGATCTCTAAACAGGCTAAAGGAACTGAATACAGTATAACTAGATAGGAAATGTTTATAATTGTGATCCAAAAGGAGCAGTTCAATTCAGGCTGAGAAAAGTTCCTACCAGTCTCTGTTGATATTATAAAGCTTAATCAGAGCTATTCAAACTTTACAGTGTCATATCCCTACAAAATGATAAAATGGACCTCCACTCCCATGAATAAAATACTGTATGTCATTGCATTGAAGCTACATTCATTCATAATCCATATATTTTTAAAAATTATGGAACTCTATGAATTTTTAAGATAAAAGTACTTCATTGGAAATGAGAGAGATTAAAAACATACATTTAGAGGAAAAGATGACCTTGCTTATGTTTCCATAATTCCTGAAATGTGGGTTTCAATCTGAAGACAGCTTTCCAGCAGAAATATTGGTGAGGGATGAGAAGGGGTGTTTCCTTGCCTTAAATCAGTTTTCTTTAAATGCTGCTGCAACTGTCTTATTGAAAGCTGCCTTTGGTCCTCTTTCCCTGTACAGTCTGAGGTATTAATTCCACCCCTCAAATCTGCCCTCCATCATATTTTACTTTGCAAAGCAAGGGATTATGTTAGATGATCAGAGCCTCCCATGGGACCTATGCCGTCAGGGACTCATTACCTGTCCTTTGAAAAGCAACTGCAAGATGTGAAAACAAAAATAACTTTGACAACAAAAATTTTGATGCCATGATGAGAGGCTCCAAGGATCAGCAGAAGGAAAATATAGTTGTGGGCACCGATTGGTCATTTTTGGTTTTAAAAAATTAAGGGTCTGAATGTAGCATGGCTCTGAAGTAAAACAAGAGCCATTTGCTGGGCAAATTTGCTGTCTAAACTGTAAGCCCCATAGCAGTTGTCTCTTCTTGCAAAATAGGTATTTTCTTTATTCCTTTATTATTGTTAATCACCTGCTATGAATATATGGGAAGACAAACTAAACAAGAGGAAGAAACTCTGAAACTTGTGTGTGTGTGTGTGTGTGTGTGTGTGTGTGTGAGAGAGAGAGAGAGAGAGAGAGAGAGAGAGAGAGAGACTGAGTGAGCGAATGACAATCTTGACAAGTTTGCACCAAAACAAAAATATTTTGTTCTTTCAGTCTTTGAAGTTGAACATGTACTGCAGCTTGAAGAAAAATCTGATCCAAGAACAACCAATGACATTTTGAGGCGCTGTCAAAATATAAAGCTAAATTGGATACAGTTGTTTTATGTTGCCTGAAGAGGGGTAATAGTTGAATGGAGCAGCTTCTGAAATGGAACATCAGTAAGTCCCAGAAGATTTTGTAATGTGTCAATACATCTACCGCTCCATCAGTTTTCTGGCAGTGCTTCCAAGACAGAACACATTCATATTTCTCAATCTGGAACTAATATTTGGGCTTTGGGTGGTTATTTGTTTGTTTCTTTGTTAAATTTACCATATTTTTCGGACTATAAAACACACCAAAGTATAAGACGCACCTTAGTTTTTGGGGAGGAAAATAAGAAAAAAGCTAATCGGCAGGTGAATCGCCTCCCTGAATACCCCCAATTAGCTGTTCCCAGAGGTGAACTTTAGCAACAGGTTCATTGGTTGTGAGCTCTGCGCCTTGCTTTTTTTTCAGCTTCTGAAACTTCCCTTTTTTCAGCCTCTGAAACCTCCCTTTAAGAGGCTTTTTTCAGCCTCTAAAACCTCCATTTCAGAGGCTGGGCGGGGCTACATTCGGTGTATAAGACACACCCAAATTTTCATCCTCTTTTGGGGGGGAAAGGTGTTCTTATACTCTAAAAAATACGGTATATCACATTTTTCGTGCAGAAGATCAAGACTTCAAACAGAACATGCTCTTCTCCTATTTTTCCTCTCAGAAACAATCTGTGAAACAGACACAGTGACTGACCTTGCCTCCTAAAAGTTTTATTTGCCTCAACACTACAGATACTTTGCCATGACAACAACATTTCCTCAAAACCCGATGATTTTATTAATCTTAAATATTTAAGCCAACTTAGTGTAGACAATTCAGGAAGAAGCATCTCAAGAATTAATCCAAATTCCAAGTAATCAACCAAGCATTTTCAAAATCAAACTTTGAAATTTCATCAATTTTCCAAAAGAAGAGTGAAAGAATAGTCCTCTGTGCATTCAGATATTCTCCAAGAGTGAATCAACACTGCAACATAGTTAGATGTATTAAAATAAATGGAAATAAATCAGATGGGAGAGAATATTATATATTTGCCTGTATGCCCATTCAGTTTCAGGAAAAGAGTGGGCCGAATTTCAAGAGTCCCTCTTAACATACAACTTACCGGTAACAGCCACACCTTTACATTTCCAAACTCAAGAATTACAAATGTAAAGGTATGGCTTTCAAGTTGAGAAACCACTTCTCTTTCATATCCCTTTTTCTTCTGTGGAAAAAAAGTGGATTAGTGAAAAAGAGACATAGGTAAGAAAATTCAGCAGCAGGAGTTCCTAAGCGCTTCTATGTAAAATTGAGGACCTCAACAGATGCCCAATTCTACCAATTTAGAAGGAGGATGCTTCTAAATTTGGACACTGGAATTATGCTAAGTGCTGAACCCAGAAAGCTAACCACTGTTAAGGCATGATTAGTACTGACGGAAGATTTTATTTATTTATTTATTTATTTTTAAATTTGTATACCGCCCTTCTCCCTGAGGACTCAGGGCAGTGAACAGCCAAATAAAAACATAAACTACAAACATTAAAATACAATTAAAAAGATATATATAAATTTGGCCCCATGATTAAAAACAATAACAAACAATTAAAAAACATTTTAAAAAGTATTAGGCCAGCCCGGCTTGCTGGAAAAAGAAGGTTTTAAGGGCACGGCGGAAGGCACCGAGGTCTTGGATTCTCCTTATCTCTGGGGGCAGCTGATTCCAGAGGGTAGGTGCCCCCACAGGGAAGGCCCTCCCCTGGGGGTCACCAGCCTACATTGTTTGGCTGATGGCACCCCGAGGAGGCCCTCTCTGTGGGAGCGCACAGGTCGATGGGAGGCCATCGGTAGCAGCAGGCGGTCTCGAAGATAACTAGGTCCTATGCCATGGAGCGCTTTAAAGGTGATAACCAACACCTTGAAGCGCACCCGGAAGACCACTGGGAGCCAGTGCAGCTCACGCAGGAGAGGTGTTGTATGGGAGCACCATGCAGCTCCCATGACTACCCGCGCAGCCGCATTCTGGACCAGTTGGAGCCTCCGGGTGCTCTTCAAGGGGAGCCCCACGTAGAGAGCATTGCAGTAGTCCAGGCGAGAGGTGACAAGGGCATGAGTGACTGTGCACAGGGAATCCTGATCAAGAAAGGGCCGCAACTGGCGGATCAGGCGAACCTGACCAAAAGTCCCCCTGGCAACAGCCGTCAGATGTTCCTCCAAGGACAGCTGTGTATCCAGGAGGACTCCCAGATTGCGAGCCCTCTCCGAAGGGGCCAAAGACTCGCCCCCAATAGTCAGTGATGGAGTCAACTGACTATATCGGGATGCCGGGAATCATCAAAAGATTCCAGAGCTATAGGCTAGACGAGGGGTGTCAAACTCGATTTCATTGAGGGACCCATCAGGGTTGTGTTTGACGTCGGGGGCTGGGGTGGGGGCGGCTAAGGTGGGAGTGGCCAGTTTGACATCACTCATGTTGGGGAGCGTCTGTGGTGGCCGAGCACTCTGCCAGCAAAATGGGCTTCAGCGCTCCATTTTCAGCTGTGACGACCTGCCACTCTCTGCCAGAGAAAACTCTGCCATTTTCACTGGCAAATGGTGGCAGGAGGCCATTGCAGTTAAAAATGGAGCCTCCCGGGCTCCTTTTTCACTGGCAGAGGCACTGCGGGCTGGTCCTTTGGTGTTTCTAAAGTAGCCCCACAGGCCAGATCTAAGCACTCCACAGGCTGGATTCGGCCTCAGGGCCAGGGGTGAAATGCTCCCGGTTCGGATTGGATCGCCTGCTCCGGTAGCGATGGCAGCGGGTGGTTCAGAGGACCAGTAGCAAAAATCCCTGCGCCCCCCCCCCATGTCCAGCTGAGATGCACGATCCTCAGAGGCTTTTTTTTTACTTTTAAAAGCATTTTTTCTTCCGCCAAAAAAATGCTTTTAAAAGTTAAAAAAAAAAGCCTCTGATGATTGCGCGGCTCAGCTGGGATCGACAGAGGCTTTTCAAAGTATTTTTTTCTGCAACCTCTTCAGCCAAAGCAGTTGTAGGGGGGAAAAATGCCTTTAAAAGCCTCTCTGACGATCCCAGCTGAGTTACCTGATCGTCAGAGAGGCTTTTCAAAGCATTTTTTTCTGCAACCTCTTCAGCCAAAGAGGTAGTAAAAAAAATGCTTTGAAAAGCCTCTGACAATCCCAGCTGAGTTGCCTGATCGGCAGAGGCTTTCCAAAGCATTTTTTTGCAACCTCTTCGGCCAAAGAGGTTGTAGAAAAAATGCTTTGAAAAGTTAAAAAAAAAAGTTGGCCATGCCCACCCAGTCACATTACCCCCACCCCCACCAAGCCACGCCTACAGAACCGGTAGTAACAAATTTTACATTTCACCCCTGCCCAGGGCCTTGAGCTTGACGCAGAGAAGTAAAAAATAAATCCTGAAAGAATGCATGGCTACTTATATACTGTTTGCAAGAAAACTGAAATGGCCTACCTTCAAGTCAACACCAAAGCTGACTTAAAGGGGTATTGTTTTACTTATAATAATGAACAATACCATGGTTGAAACTTTTACATCTAGTTTAATATAGTCTGAATTTTGCTTGGATCACCAATAGAATGCATTGAATAGTTTAGGGACAGACTTTCAATGTCATATAAGAAATTAGTCCCAGATAATAGTTCACTTTATATTCAATAGAACAAAAGTACAGTCAACTTTAAGAACTGTCCTGTATGTATTTAGGCTTCATTTAATGCCTTCTACCAGATAGCAGGATGGCAACCAATAGTGAAACAGATTCTTTCTTTCATTTCCATCTCTCCAATCAGTTCCATGGGTTTGTCATATGAGAAGCTGAGGTGATCCTGTTAACTGGAAAGAAGTTCAAAGGTCATTTTAATGGAAGTCAGTTATATTTGTTCTCTCATAAATGTATAGGATTGCTATTTTAGTTGGGATTTGATTTAAATACAGATAGTCCCTGTCTTTAACAGTCTTTCTGATACCAAAAAAACCCCAAATTTAAGTCCTTGCAGCTTTACTTAACAAATATAATATTAATATTCTGGTCAGATAATCTTATTAAAGTCAAGTAAGTTTTATTGCAGGCCTTGAATTAAAATTGAATATTTAACTTGCCTTGGTCACAGCACTGTCCATTAGATTGTTTTAACAATATTTGAATTCTTTCTGTTGAATAACTAATGTAATGTTATTTCACCCCAAGACCCGAGATGGAAGGTTCCTTATCGTATATGAAATGCAAAGCATTCTTCTCTTTCTCTCTCTCTCTTTCTGCAAAATTAATGCACTCAATTTTAAGGTGATTTTGTTTGTCTTACTTTGATTTCATTATCTTAATTGTCAGTGCCCATGTGGCAAATTGCAGAGTTGATAAGGTCTTTGTGGGAAAGGCTTTGGACCATGGCTGATTCCATTGAAAGAGAATGTGGGAGGATACATCATTACCTACAGACAATGTCATCATTACTGGTTTGATCCTGAGACCATTAGGATTGTTCTACTTACATCAACAAATAACAGCTTTTAACAGCTATATGCTGCATATTTTGTGTTTTATTCACAGTTTTCATGTAACAAAATGCTAATAAAATAAGAGTTGGGAGATAATTAGTCACAGGTCATCCAGGTTGAGGACTCAAATGTATCTTTCAATGCTTGCCTACTTAGGAAGTGTGAAAGGCTGTTGAAGGTCAAAGACTAGACTTTTTATTAAGCACGGAAAATGAATCCAAAGTCTTCCTGAATTGTTTTTCTTTGATTTCCATATGTATTAGATTCCACTGCCCATCATCCCCAATCAGCATGATGATTAGTTACAAATCATCATGCTGATACATTAGTTATGCCTGTGTGTTCTTGCTCATTAAAATAATTGAGTTACTCCCATAAAAGCATATATTAGATTACATTTTCAGGCAACATGTTCATGCACTAATCCTACAGATTTAGACTATAGTTATTGGTTCTATATTCTGTTTATTAACAGACAGAATAACAAAGTTGGAAGGGACCTTTGAGGTCTTTTAGTCCAACCTTCTGATCAGGCAGGAAACCCTATACCATTTCAGACAAATAGTTGTCCATTCTTTTCTGAAAATCGTCCAGTGTTGGAGCATCCACAACTTCTGAAGGCAAATCGTTCCACTGATTAATTATTCTAACTGTCAGGAAATTTCTCCTTAGTTCTAGGTTGCGTCTCTCATTGATTAGATTCCATCTATTGCTTCTTGTCCTGCCTTCAGGTGCTTTGGAGAATAGGTTGTGTTCCTTTTCTTTGTGGCCTCCTAAAATGGAAGAAAGGCTGAATGTAAGTTGTTCTATGAATTACAAATAAGTATGCTGAATCTTTTTTTTTCACTTTTCTAAAATTATATTGAACTAAATCCAAAAAACATATAAAAACACCCAAGAAATCATATTATGAATAAAATGATTTTTTTTTCCATTAAGGTCACAGAAAAAACTAATTGCACAGAGCAGTTTAACAAATAGCACCTGGTTATTCTGCCATCATTTTTGGTGCAATGGAAATGATTATTTTTTATTATATTCATCCTTTCCCCTTCTCATTTCTCCCTCCCCCAGGCTCTCCAACTGATTAGTACCAGTAGTAGCCTTATACATTTTGCAATCTAATTACTAGATTCCAATTTGATTTTTAATACACCTACATTAATAATATGAAACTGCCTTTATGAGTTGTTAACTTCTCATGTCATTTATTGCTTCTTGTGATCAGTAAACTGTACTTACTTATTCATTAATAGATATCCGCTATATCCCAATGTATATATAAATCATCTAATAGAGATGCACAACAATGTTTTAGGCTGAGTAAAACATATGTAAAAAAAGAGTAAAAAAGAGCCGAGGTAGCGCAGTGGTTAGAGTGCAGTACTGCAGCTACTTCAGCTGACTGCTAGTTCAGCAGATCAGCAGATCAAATCTCACCGGCTTAAGGTTGACTCAGCCTTCCATCCTTCCGAGGTGGGTAAAATGAGGAGCCAGATTGTTAGGGGGCAATATGCTATTTAGTATACTGTCTTTGGTGTAAGCCGCCCAGAGTCCTCGGAGAGTGGGCGGCATAGAAATATGACTAATAATAATAATAATAATTTGATTTTGGATGATGTTCCACAGGCTACATTACTATAAGCATGATTAGGACAAAAATATGAGTTAATTTACATTTAATTTTAAGTATATTATTCAAATCCAATCAATATGATTACTCCCAGTGTATTTATTTCCCCCATTCTACCATATCAAAAATGACAATTTGAAGGGAACATTGAGGAGCTTCTCAATAATCCAGTCAAGACCTAACTGAGAGGTGAAATGTTAATACCATTTTACAATGCCTTGGTAAGACCACACTTGGAATATTGTATCCAGTTTTGGTTGCCATGATATAAAAAAGATATTGAGACTATAGAAAGAGTGCAAAAAAGATCAACAAAGATGATTATGGGACTGGAGGATAAAACATACGAAGAATGGTTGCAAGAATTGGATACATCCAGTTTAATGAAAAGAAGGACTAGGGGTAACATGATAGCAGTGTTCCAATATCTAAGGGGCTGCCATAAAGAAGAGGGGTCAACCTATTGTCCAAAGAAGCTGGAGACAGGACAGGTAGCAGTGGATGGAAATAATCAAGAAAAGAAGCAATCTAGAACTATGGAGAAATCTCCTGACAGAACAATTAATCAGTGGAATGACTTGTCTCCAGAAGTTGTCGGTGCTCCTATATTAGAGGTCTTTAAGAAGAGATTGGACAACAATTTGTCTGAAATGGTATAAGGGTTCCTGCTTGAGTTACACTAGACGATCTCCAAGGTCCTTCCAATTCTGTTACTCTATTATTAAGAAAACAATGTGCAGGCATGGGACTTCAGATGGACATCACTGCCCCAATTCACTGTGAAGTTTGCTTCTGCAGCCTTACATTATCACATCCCTGATATATGGAAATCATTAAGCCATAACTGTGAACATGGAACAGTGTAACACATGCATAAATCTGCCACTGTTCAACCAATTATTTACAATTATTTACAGAAAAAAAATCTTTTCCCTTGCCATCTACTCTGGATCAGTTTCCTTCTCCTACTCATCTTGACCTAGATAGAACAAGCTTTACATAGTATTGTTATAGGGATTAAATTATCTAGTCCAGTTAAATATTTCTTGTACAGAATAATATGGTATGCTGTCCACATCCTACCTAATATATAACTTATCCATCAGTTGTATATCTGAAATAATTCAATTCTTTCTTTTTTATTTTGTTCTTTGCCTTTTTATTTTACACAGCTTCTAGTACTTTACATTTAGGAACATAGCATGCGCCCCCTCCCCAATCCATCCAATCCTCTGTTATCAACATTTACCAGCATTGGATTGCCTCTTTCAAGCATAGATTTTGTTCAGTTCAACATGTAGATCCCAGTAGATTTGAGACTTTCTGCATGCAGATTATCAGCTTGGCCACTAAACTATAGCTTTTCCCTTAAAACAAATGGATATGTCAGGTTGAAGACAAAACTATGGTAGAATTTCCTATATACAAATTCAAAAATTGCACATTACAGTCAACACTGATTCTTAAAAACGTATTTCTTGAACAAAAATCAACATTGTGGCTTGCTGAAAAATTTCATGAGATGATCTCACTTAAGAATTTAGTTTTCCCTAATTTAGTTAAGATCTTAATTATCTGCATACCTAAAAATAAAGATTTTTTTTAAATCAGCTCAATTGCTAATGACTACATTTACAGGTCAGCAGTTTTCTTGGCAACATTATGGAACAGGTTTCCCATAAGCTTTTTCTAGGATATTTCCCATCTTTCCAATTTAGTCTACAGCTATGGAATTTCCAACTGGTCTTTATCTGTTTATTATCTCGGGCCAACCTATGTTTCTAAAATCAGTCAAAGTTGACTAGGAACTGGTCCTGCTGAAAGAGCCTTGGTACTACAGTGGTTTAAAGCACCCTGTTATTAACACAGCTGCCTGCAATTTACTGCTGGTTCCAATCTCTCCAAGGCTCAAGGTTGACTCAGCCTTCCATCCTTTCTAAGGTAGGTTAAATGAGGACCCAGTTTGTGGGGGCAATAAGCTGACTTTGTATAAATATACAAAAGTATGAAGGCTATTGCTTAACGCACTGTAAGCCGCCCTGAGTCTTCGGAGAAGGGCGGCATATAAATCAAATTAAAAAAAAATGCCTAGATAAATATGCTCTTAAGGCAAACTGATAACTATATAAACTAGTGTTTCTCAACCTTAGAACTTTAAGATGTGTGGTCTTCAATTCCCCAGATTTCACAGCCATCCAGGCTTACTAGGGAATCTGGAAAGTTGAAGTTCACACATCTTAAAGTTGCCAAGGTTGAGAAACACTGAGATAGACAGAATCATGCACATTTTTTGGCAACAGCAAGGAAAAAGCTTGCCTCTGCCTTCTTTCAGAATGTTTTTTTTTTTATTTCACATCCTAACCAATCTTGTGTACACAGAAGAAACTCATCCAGGTATTAATGGTGCCCAATCCAGACCGGCATTTCTAACAACCTTATTAAATTTAAAATCCCATATTTTACATTTGTGCAAATTCAAAAGAATGAGAGTAGGAAAGTTTACCATTCTTCATTAAAGAAGTTACTCAAGAAAAAAAAAGTTTATTATAAAAATCATTGCAAAGTCCTTTCCAATTAGAATCCATCTATTCCATCATGCACACCAATTGGATTCACACTTCAGCTAATGGCAAAGTCGATCTGTACCCATATCTACTAAACTGGATTCAGTATGCTCAATCAAAACTTGGGAGCCAGAAAGAGAAATATGTTTTAGCTACTAGTAGTAGAGGTGAGCTTTTTGAATGTCCTGACATGATGCCATGACATGGAATCCCAATCTCTTTTTCCCAACATATAAAATAGCCAGAGTTTTGATCAGACAAGTCCCACCTTGACTCCTTTGCATGTATTTATTAATCAAATTTATATAGCCACCCATCTCACTGAAGGCAACTATACTGTATACAATCTCCAGTATGTAAGGGCTGTGTAATTTTACCTGAGCAACCGTTTGATTTACCTTGCATAAAGAGCCAGGCCACATGAAAAACCATTCAGAAGTACACAGAGATGACAACTAAATTCAAATTAATTAAATTATATTTATTTTAGTTGATGCAGTTAACCATTACATTTTCAAATACACCTACACCTTATAGTGTGATCTGTATTCCCTGATAGCTGCATGATTCCCAGATTTAAAATAAATTAAGGAATATGCAAAGCTCCATACTCACCCAAAGAGACAGATCCAGATCTCATAGATCGGGGGTGTCAAACTCAAGCCCTATGGGCCAAATCCGGCCCGCAGGGCACTTAAATCTGGTCCATAGGACCACCCTGGAAACAATGAAGGACAGGCCCGCAGTTCCTCTGCCAGCAAAAACGGAGCTTGGGAGGGCTCCGCTTTTGGCTGCGACAGCCTCCTGCAACCCTCTGCCAGAGAAAACAGACTCCCTGGGCTCCATTTTCACTGGCAGATGGCTGCAGGAGGCTGGCATGGCCAAAATGGAGCCCGGGCAGGCTCCATGCGGCCTCTCTGGGCTTGTTTTCACTGGCAGGAGGCTGTTGCGGCCGAAAATGGATCCTCAACGAGTGATGTTGAGCTGGTTACGCCCACCCCAGCCATGCCCACCCTGGCCCCCAGAAGTCAAATACAACCCTGATGCGGCCCTCAATGAAATCGAGTTTGACACCCCTGTCATAGATGGAGCAAATAGTAGAACAAGCAAGAAAGAAGGGAGATTTTGTTGCAGATTAGCAACAGAATCTGGGGCATCAAGGAGGAGTACAGTTTTTGTATTTATGGTTTACAGATTGCAATCATAACACAGAATCCTAATATTTGGCTACTCAAATAAAAATCTCATTAAGTTGAATGAAACTTATTCTCCAGTGAGTGGAAATAGGATTGCTATGTCAATTTTTATATCAAATGTAGCAAAACGCACAAGAACTTTTTTTTCCTGTTCAATACAAATTATAATTTTAAAAAACAAACCCTATAAGTTTATAATTTATTCGAAATCAATTCCTGCAGAAAAAAACCAATTATTGTTTTAGAGTACATTTTTATGCTTGACAGTTAGAAAAGCCTTAGATTCCAGATTTAAAGGCCTCTCCATGGTACAGGGAAATAATTGCTATGTATTTGGTTATTTTCCCCTTCTGGAGATGGTACTGGATTTTACACATTTCAGAATGAGCTGTAATGATTTTTTTTCTTTCTTTTTTACTGTGAAGTTTCTCAAAAGACCAATCAAAGTCTTGCTGAAGCAATTTCTCCTGAAAATGCTGAAGCAATTTCTCTTTCTTCACATTTTTGAATGGTTAAGTTCCATAAGTTAATGGCTCCTATTTCCTTCCAAAAGAATTCCCCTCTTTCTAATGTATGACTTGAAGGAATCTTCTTGAGATGCTCAAGTGTTTCCTTGGCATAGTTTAATTAGGCTTGTCAGTGGTGACTCTTTCAAAAGCATTGCTGCATGAAGAAAGGAATGGAGTCCTCTGAATTTCAAGCCATATCGCTTCCATTATAGATAAACTAACTGCAGGCTGACATCAAACTAACTGCCAAACAACAAAATCTGATTAATTTAAATTGTACTAGTAACATCTAGGAAGTTAAGGAAAAAAATAAATAGTCATATTGATAGAATAAAATAAGAGCAAAATAAATTTTTTAGGTTAAAATTACAAAGAACAGATATTAAAACACAAAAGAATCCTATAAAATCACAATTAGATTTTATAATGAATAATTTAACTGCTACAAACCAAAAGAAATAACTACAAAAGGACATAAATAATAGAAACATTTATAAAATACTATGAAAATGTAGGGCTGTGCTAACTTTAAATTAAATTTAAAGCATTAAATTAATGCTAAAGCCTTGCAAGGATTTGTTGGAAATTAAGACTGACGTGTTCCAGCCAATTATTCTAGAAGAAGATTCACTTCTTCTGACCTTCCCTGTTAGGGATTGGATTTGGAGCCTCCATAGGCCAACGGAAAACAGTTCTTAGATACTTGAAGACCTGAACTTCGTTTCTTGGCACCATTATGACATTCACATTTGTCACCTGTGATTTCATCTAGAAAATTTCTTTGAAAATTTTTGGGGTTTTTTCCTAATTAACAACAAATTTGTTGTCTATGCAGTAGGAGGCAATTGATTTTAGGGCTTTCCTCAAACGGAAAGATGTAGAAGTGATGGTCACATCAATTGTGGGGGCAATAAGCTGACTTTGTATAAAAAGAACACCGCTTGGGGGGCCGAAAGCCCTACGAAGCAGGTATATACCAAAGTATGAAGGCTATTGCTTAACGCATTGTAAGCCGCCCTGAGTCTCTGGAGAAGGGCGGCATATAAATCAAATAAATAAATAAATAAATAAATAAATAAATAAATAAATAAATAAATAAATAAACTGCTTACAAGAGAAGTGCGATAGGTCTACTAACCAGGTTTGGAGGTTTTTGTTTATTTAGAAGATTTATATGGCCACCCACTCACTCTCAATGAGTACTCAATGGGTAGCTTTCAAATAATAAATTAGGAAATAAAGGATGATGGTCTAATTTCATAAGTCTTACCATCATATCATTAATATACAGAAGAAAATAAATAATAAGGGAGCTAGAATGCAACCTCTATACCCTTATAAGCAGGCACCAGGTCAGAAAGATAACCTTGGTTGTTAAATCTTATTGGGATATAAGTAGTATTATGCTCACTGATGTGTGTGTGTGTGTGTGTGTGTGTGTTTGTGTGTGTGTGTAGAGAGACCATGATTGAACTCTCTATCGTGAACCCAACTTGCTCGTCTGCAAGAATGGTTCCCTCGTCCAAGCAGTCCATTAATTTCCAGTAAATTTGTCTTGTCTAAACCTTACTGATAATAGGATAATTGGATGATAATTGGATGGATCAGACCTTTCTTCCTTTTTAAATACAGGAACAATAAAAGTGTTACATTCAAGGGACATTTTTAATAGACAATTTATAGCTGTAAAGAGAACTGCTACTATTGGTATTAGTTGCTTATTTTAATCAGGTCTGGTGGGACAATGTCTGTTATGGGAGGGGGCTTTGCCATTTTTCGGTTGTGCAATTAATTTGGAGGTTTCATTTGGGATGTCAGAAGACCAATGCGGTAGGTTCTGTGTACCTTTTTGGTGATTATAAAATTACAACTTTCAGAACTGTAAAGGGATCAATAATAAACTTCCCACAAAGGAGCTGTAATTGAAACTCTAATTTAGGGCTACTTTCTCTCATATGATCAAGATAAAACACCAAAACATGATATTATCCTTGATGTTGGAGGTCTGAATCAATTTTTCCCAGAAAGCTTCTCTCTTTCCCTCTCTCTCTCTCTCTCTCTCTCTCTCTCTCTCTCTCTCTCTCTCTCTCTCTCTCTCTCTCTCTCTCTCATACTAGCTTTATTCTTCTCTCCATTTTACATGGCTATAATTAGCAGTTTGATGGGAGTGCTATTTACTAATATTTTTGCATTTAGTAATATGTTTGCAAGACACAGATTTAGAGGAAAGTAATCACTGCTCAGGAATATGCCTACAGTATGTTAAAATTACTAATAATTTAAACTAATAAAAGTTAACATTAAAAATACTAGTGACCCCACAGGAGATTATGAACTAAACAATTTCAGTGGCTCAGAGGGGTTCCCCATAAGTGAAATAAGTTGTTCTCCCAGCTGCCACTTAAGGTTAGCAGGTCTAAATTATTAACTATCTGGGTCAGAGGCCACCCTGCATAATTCATTTCTCTGTCTCTAGAATTTCGCATTAATGGTAAATGGCTCTTGGACTAAACCAGAGTGACCACAATATTGTTCATAAAGAATGTAATCATTTTTGTCAGTTTATTTATTGATTAAGCTTATTAAGTTGTTGCATTAAAGCCTCCAGGTAGTAGTGCTAAGGCCTTTGTCATGTATTATATTAAGAATGTCTCATATAATTGCAGCATAAGCCAGTTTTCTTCCACTTGTTTTTGTAATCCTTATAGGGAGAGGGAGAGATAGGTGTTTATAACAAGAACACGGAGGTGGCCAACCCAAAGCCATTGCAAATTGACTACAGGGATTGAGATTGGTCATCAGGATCTTGTATGAAACACCAATGCATAGAGACCATCACTTCCCCAAAAATAAGACCCTGTCTTATATTTTTTGAACCCCGAAATAAGTGCTTGGCCTTATTTTTGGGGAGGTCTTATTATTTTGGGGCACATGGAGCAAGATCGGGCTCCTCTTGCCATCTTACCTGATTTCCAGTTCTGCATTTAAATATTTTCAGGGAGAGCTTATTTTTGGGTGGGAGGCTTATTTTAGCGCATGCGCTCAAAAGCCCGATTGGGTTTATTATCAGGGGATGTCTTATTTTTGGGGAAACAGGGTAGGTCTATTGATTCTGTTCTTCATGTTCATTTCTCAGTGATAAAGAATAATAGTACATCATTCTAAACCATGGTTTAACTAAACATGAGTTAGTGAATAAATTACAATTGAATGTTTTCACATAATGCACTAAAATGTAGATCACACCTTACAAACCATAATAGTTGGGTTTTGTAAACATCAAACACAACATATTATGATTTATTGAGGGATTTTAAAAAACCCAAGCCTGTAATTCTATTATCCTAACTACCCACCCTTTGAATAAAACAAATTATTTCATTATGGTAGGATTTGAAACAGTTGCAATTTAGCACATCTGGAAAGCAGCAGATTCAGAAGACAGAGTGCAGATCCAGCATAAAAAATGTATCTCTTATCTTTCCTATCCTATCCTTCCCTTGACAGACAGGAGTGTCACAGATATAACAGGTGCAAATTCAAAGCAAACTTTTATTGGCAAAGAAATTAGGCTCATCTTAATCTTTGACCAAATGTTACAGTGGAAAGCAGAATCAAAACTAATGAACACTGCAAACACTGGTAACATTGAACAACTTTCAACAAGGCATCTGCTATTTGGATCCAAACTTAAGAAGCCTTTTATGGTTATTCTACCAGCAGCATTGCACACATATTGAGAAATCTGGGTATAGAAAGAATTGTAATATAACTTCCTGCTGCATCTGCATTAAATATTTGAAATACAGTAGGGAAATCTCAAGAAATAACATTAGAACTGTTCTTTGTTGTTTTAGCAGAGCACGTAATACAAGTGACTCTATTGATTCCAGCAATGAACTGAAAAATAGAGGCAGTGAAAGTTCTTCATTCAAAGAATCAAATGAAGGCATTTGACGTATGAAGTCTGTATAGAGGAACTGCCCTCAATAATGCTGTGCAAAGATACAAGCAAAAAATGAAAATCACAAAGAGCGAGTAGTTGCCACATATGGAAATGGTTTCCATTACATTGAAATGTCTTGCAGAAATTAGAAATAAGAATGTTCACTTGTGATCCTTGTAAGATATATGTCCCTATTCTATGCCTGGTCATAACTAATATGCAAGTTCATCTCTACCTTCATTCAGCCAATATGTGTGCCAAAATAGAGAATGAACTGAGGCAAAGATTTTTGGAATTAAGTGAATTGACTGCTGTAGATCTCCCATATGGGCAAAACCTAGAAAACAAGTCAGATGATCCTATCAGTGCCAATGAAGAGCATTCTATCTGAATAAACATGACCAGATATAGGCAGTCCCCAGATGCTATGAGGGATCCAGTCCAGGAACCTTCCTGTAGGACAAATTTTCTGGATGATGGATGACCATCTGCATGTACAAAACGAAGTCTGCTATATTAACATTCTTTGGCACTACTGATTATAGCATCTTCATAGCATTGCTTAGCCATTTTAAAGCCCGTCCAGATTTTGTTATTTTGGCACAAAAATAGTTGACAATCTCTAGAAAACACTGTGAATTCAAATCATAGTAAAAGGTTGAATTGACAACATATGAGATATAACTTGGAGGAGCAGGAGGGGCTACCTATGCCTGAGGAGTTCCAACAAGAACAAAACCAATCACATAGTGCCTCCTAGTGATCAGTAGTGAGTATAATCACTGTAATACGAAGTGATGTAAACCCCTTTTTACAATTGTGCCTTCAAGTATGAAGCCCATATAAATTAACATTTATAACTCTCTAGTCTGAGAGTATAAACAAATAGAAAATGAGATGTATTATTGATAGCATAGTTCATAAATAGTGGTATTTTCTAGTGGGGAACAACCTAAGTCAGGTCTATGGAGATTCCCAATCATCCAGGTCATGGTTGTCTCAAAGGTGCTTTTCTTGGGTTTTATTTGGAAACATTTCACTTCTCATCCAAGAAGCCTCTAGTTCTGATTGAATCATTTTCCACCATTCAGTCAGAACTGAAAAAGCTTCTTGCATGAGAAGCGTTTTCAAAAAAAAAAAAAAAACCAACAAAGTCCAGTTGTCTTTTGGAAACCACCTTTTGGACAGCCTAACTCAGTGTTTATATAGCCCAAGCATTGCCTATAAACACTACTTCCAATTAGGTACAGTACAAAAGAAATATATAAAGAAGACCTGTTTGAGATAGGAATTCTCTGCCAGTTTTCCAGTTCATTCTCATATATCACTCTACAGGGTACAAATATTCTCCAGGAATAATTTTTATGTGATGTGCTTTTCTCAACATAATTTTTGTGGTGGGCACAATCTGGTTTGCTCCACTGACAATGTGGTCAGGGACAGGGATCTGCTTAGCTGTTATTGGTCACTAGAAATTGCTGTGGACATGTTCATTCCTGTTCAGTAGCTGGCCTTTGCTTTCCATACTCATATTGGCTTGAGCTGCAGAGAAGGCCTGACACTAGGTTTCGGCAGAAGCATCTGTTGCAGTAATCTCTAAGTAGGACTTTCCAAACAACTTGTCAACTATTAATGTGAATTTCTTATATAGGTAAGGTAAAGGTAAAGGTGTTCTGTCCCCAACCCCAAGCACACACACCAACAGACGTTCAGGAGTTAAAGACCAAACCAGCCGGCAAAATCCTTTTCCTTATGATAACAGAACTTGGCAACAACCTAGTGGCTGCCTGCCAAAAGTTTATTATTTACAAAGAGGAGAGATAACTTCTCCCCACTTCTAATACATCAAAGGAAAGCAGTTCAATAATTACGGAATTAAATCAAGTCCAGAGATAATTCCAGCAAAGTCTTAAAGCAAAAGTCCGGCAATGCAGAATGGCGTGGAAGCTTTCAGCTTTGTTCGTCACAAGGTTTGACTGGCCACCACGCTCCCTTTTATATCCTGTGGGGTGTGGTCCAGTGACTCAGCCTAATCTTGGGCACGCCCTTTCTTCTGTTGCGCACGCTTATCTCTGCGACGCTGGCGTGGGTCCAGCCAAGACTTATTACCCTCATCACTGTCCATCTGTGGCTGCGTGGACGTGCTTGGCCCCGGCCCTATCTCTTGCTCTTCGGCGGACACCGAAGGCATTGTCAGAGAGGAGGGTCCTGGAGAGGGAGGCCTTGCCAACTCCTCTCCTTCACTCTCGGAGTCCTCTCCTGCCGATGACACAGGTTCAGGTAACGGAGCCACAACAAAAGGTTCCCCTCACACATATGTGCTAGTCGTTCCTGACTCTAAGAGGCGGTGCTCATCTTTGTTTCAAAGCCGAAGAGCCAGCACTGTCCGAAGACATCTCCATGGTCATGTGGCTGGCATGACTAAACTCCAAAGGCGCATGGAACGCTGTTATCTTCCCACCAAAGGTGGTCCCTATTTTTCTACTTGCATTTTTTACCTTTCGAACTGCTAGGTTGGCAGAAGCTGGGACAAGTAACAGGTGCTTACCCCATTACATGGCACTAGGAATTCGAACTGCTGAACTGCCGACCTTTCGATCGACAAGCTCAGCGTCTTAGCCACTGAGCCACCACATCCCTTGTATATTATATAGTATTATATAGTATATTATAAATATAATTATATAATACATATTATATTGTATATTATATAGTACGTCTTATATAGGTAGGGTTAAGCATTAAAGCACCATTAGAACCATTTTCAAAACTTGGGTTTAAACTTCAAAAGCTTTTTATGTCTTAAAAACGGGAGATGGATTTCTCTTAAAAATGATTGCCCTGAGCTGCCCAGAAGATGGATTTATGTTGAAGAAGATCAGCAGGTTCTGCCAACTATGTGTTCCTGGTTCTGTCATCGTTGAGTGTACTGCAGGTTGTCCACTTGTATCATTTCTTCTTCTGGCTCATTTCCACTGCTTTTATTACTTTGGGAAAGGTGACATCATTATTGGCATATCTTATGCCAATTTGTCTGCTTCATGGACTACTTTCAGGTGCTTCCAGTCACATTCAGTTGTTGTTAAAATGGCATTCCTTGCAGAAAGTAAAGCTCATTCATTATTAAGTATTATCTCCCACTTTTCCCTGCATCGCTCCTTCTTATCTATTGGCAGATCTTAGTTACAGCAGGCTGCCGCAGAGAATAAAGCAGAAGGGACCTTTCTCCGTGCCAATCAACTGACTATTTTGGGACATGAATGTCATACTTTTGTTGATTCAGGGCTATTAGTTTATTGAATAACGCATTATTTACTGGATTCATGCAATACATAAGCCACGGTTTACAAAGCACAATAGAATTTGCACAATATGCTTATCCAAATTTAAGCACACCATAAGGCAGATGTTTCCAGCATAAAAAGGAATAATAAAGAATTCTGGGAGTTGTGTTTCAACAATATCTGGAATGCCTGTGCTGGTTTGATGCACTGTGTGAATCATTTAATTGTATTTTAATGGTTTTTTAATATTTGTATTATATGTATTTTATTTGGCTGTTCACTGCCCTGAGTCCTTCAGGAGTAGGGCGGTATACAAATTCAAATAATAATAATAATAATAATAATAATAATAATAATAATAATAATAATAACAGAATGTGCTCTTTTTCTCTGTATGAAGTAGAAGACATTTTCCTAAGTTTTCAACTGTGTTGCTAATTAATATTACAAGACAACTAGATTAGTCATAACATATTATTTCTGACAAAACTGCATTGTATACTTCTGCCAGCAGCAGTTCAAGTTTTTTTTTTTCTTTTAATTTGATTTATATGCCGCCCTTCTCCGAAGACGCAGGGCGGCTTACAATGTGCTCAGCAATAGCCTTCATCCTTTTGAATATTTATACAAAGTCAGCTTATTGCCCCCACAACTGGGTCCTCAATTTACCTACCTTAGCAGGGCCGGATTTTCCTATAGGCTAACTAGGCTTCAGCCTAGGGCCTCAAGATCAAGAGGGGCCTACATTCAAATTGTTAGCAAAATTAAAATTACACTATTCTAAAAACAGTGAACACTAAAACACTGAACCGAAAATAAGGAGAAATTCTACGCATATGACTAATAAACAAACATAAAAATGTAATTTACAAACTTAAAAATGGGAGGTGAAAGGGCCTCATAAGTGCAATAGCCTAGGGCCTCTTTTCATCTAAATCCGGCCCTGTACCTTAGAAAGGATGGAAGGCTGAGTCAACCTTGAGCCTTGGCGAGATTCGAACCCTGCAGTAATTGCAGGCAGCTGGTCTTAATAACCAGCTTAATAACAGGGTGCCTTAAACCCCTTTACTACCAAGGCTCTTATTTTAAGGAATTACCTAAGCCTACCAAGGCTCTTAAGTTTAAGGAATTAATCTCATCAAATTCAATTTTTAGGATCAAAGAGTTCCTCATCGCAGTTTTTATTTCATCTGGGCCAATAGAAAACAATGCAAAGACATACCAAGGGTATGCCCATCAGCGGGGGGGAAAAATAACTTCACATTCTGAAGACTGAAATTAAAAACATCACTCATTTTGACTTTCTGGGCTAGAATTCTGAACAGAATTTAAGTAATTATAATACTCATACCACACATTGACATTGGTTTTAATATAATATTAGTGTTTTTTTAAAAAAAATTGTGTTGATCTTTTTATGGAATTCCTTTCTTGTCAATTTTCGGTGTTTTTGTAATGGATTTTTCATTTTTAAAGTTAACCTGTCAAAAATTAAAGAGCTATTAAAACATTCCACTACCACTATATTTAAAATATGGAAACTTTGCTTTTTACACAACATGCTATTAAGATGATCATTACATTTTGTCCCTAATAAAAATTCTGAGTTTGCTTCTATACATTTTCATTATGGTAATCAAGATTGAATTTCCATCAAGCACCATCATATCCTTATTTTTCACTCAGCTAGCCTCAATTTAGAATAGATTTAAAACTTAATAAAATATCCTTCTATAGCTTGGTGCTTTTAGACGTGTTAAATCATAGCTGGGCTATGGCCACATTGATTGGAAACACATGGAGTTATAGGTCCCCAAATACGAAGGGCACTTTGAAGAATGCAGAAATAGATGCAGTTTCATAATATCAAGCCTCTCTTTGCAGTCATATCTTATATGCCGATCACTGATACTTATAGCAATTGACAGGCTATATTTTTCAATTCTTTCTGTGATACTGTTAAAATTTTACATTTGAGCAGTTTTTGCTATCTGAATTTTTGGAATGTCAATAACTTATTGGTTTTTAATATCTCTTACTTTATATGTGCCAATTATGAAATCTTGGGGAAAATGTATTATTCTTAGCACACAGGTTTACCTTCTGGCAACTTGACACCTTCCATGTTTCCTAACACATTTATTAATTTTTTAGTCCATGGATAATTATTTGTCATTATCAGTTTCTGTCTCCTCCCACTGAACTTCCAATGAAACAAAAGTGGAGGACAACAAGAACCTGTAACAAAATGTTGCTATACATTCGTTTCCTCCCGAACATTCCAAATTATTCCACAGATCAATTCCATTTTTTCATTTTTTTTTCTTCTCCAATGGCCATCAGCATTTCCCCATTATGCATACTCAATATTGATTGATATTAAATCCCATGATTCATCTCAGAACTGTCTTAATCCTGTTGAGAGAATGATCATTATAGATTGGTGTAATATTTTGTGTTATGATGAAAGTTTTACTTCTCATAGATGGTAGGGAAAAGTCACTGTATTATCCTAGAGGCATTAACATTATCTATGATAATATCTTTGGTAGGTTTCTCTCTTATTCCAAACATGAAGCCTCAAAGATGTTGGCTTACTGTCCAAATGCATGTTAATTGAATTTGTGCATCATTGTAAACCATGATATCTTCAACCATTTAATAAGTCACATTTGTCTGAATTTTGACATACTAATCCTAAATTATCTTTCATGAACACTACAGGCTGTGTTAACATAACACATAAAGACAAAATAAATTTCACTATGGCACAGTGCGATATATGGGAATCCGGTGAATTAATTTGGTAAGAACAGGCTTTTCCATATGTCTTAATATAGTCACAAATTGCTCTGACCTAGGCTTCCCAAGAGCATGAAGCAGACTCTTTGTCTTGACAAAAAACTCTTTTTATTAAGTTACTGTGAATTCCTCTCATTCACATCAGCAAAGTCTTTCAAGGGAGAATTTACAGTCACAGACCTTATCTGGCTTGGAGAACTGCCAGGCCAATATCTTCAAAACTTGGCAAGAAGTCTCTGAGAATCACGAAACAATTAAGTGAACTAATTGTCTCCTGCAAACTCCACTTCTTTTTTGCTCCTCTTCATTCCCTATGGGAGGGGCCATTCACCATCCACCTGTGGCTTTCCTCCTGAGTCAACCCTTGTTCTTTAGCTGTTCCCTTCTACTGGCAGCTCTGCACACGCACACATGGGAACAGGATCCAGCTGTTCTTTTGCCCCACTGATGTCCGACTCTGAAGGCAGCTGACAACTGTCAGATGGCCCTGGCCCCATCTCTGCTTCCGACACAGAGCACTTATCAGAGCCTTTCCCAGACTCCAGGACTGGCCCATGTTCCTCCCCAATCTCCTCACTGTCTGAGTCTGCCACCAGCTACGCTAGCCACTGGCGGGCCACAACACAAATATTGTAAGATGAGTTTCCTGCAATTGCTTAGATTTTTATCTTTAAAGAAGCAAACTGCATCTTCGCCTGAGGAGGTCTGACAAGATACCTGTGTGAATGATTGGTTCTTTATGTGTTGTGGCCCCGCCCTCTGAGCCTGTCCCATCGGAGGAAGAAAGCTCCGAGCATGAGGAAGAGGAGTCAGCCAGGCCTCCCTCTCCAGGCCCCTCCCCTCTGGCACTGTCTCAGGTGCCGGCCGAGGGAGAGGAGATTAGCAGGGAGACAGGTGGCTCGGATGAGAGCGGAGGAGAAACATCATTCCTGGACGCATGCCTCCGAAGGCGTGATAAACGATTGCAGCAGCTCAGGAGGCATGCTAGGGATTAGAACTGAGTCACTGGACCACACCCCAGAGACTATATAATAGAGGGTGGTGGCCAGTGATCCTTGTGACAAACAAAACTAACCTTGGATAGTCACTAAAGCCTCGTTCGGAACTGCTGGGAGGAATATTTATTGTTGTTGGACGTTTGGAAGCTGAGTATTTATCTTTCTGTTTTTCTGTGGAAATAAAAGCACTTGGCAGATGGCGTGTATATCACTGCAAAGTTGGAGATAAAGAGCTGGGTGTGTTCCAAGTGCTTCCTTAACCCTCGGCTGGCTGTGTGTGTGTGTGTGTGTGTGTGTGGACGGGGACAGATCATTATGGTGGGTTCCAGAGCTGAGATTTTATTCCTGATCTTTCCTTATTTCTCATCAAGGTTACTGTTTAAAACTTTCAATATTTTTTAACAGAATACTGTGTAATAGCTCCCTATGGGGTACACTGGCAGCAAGAGGGTGTTTTTTTTTCTATGAAGGCTTTAGGAAGGATGTTTTCCTGACTTTGTTCAGAGAAAGATCAATATTATATAATTATTTTAACCTCTTCATGAAACTGAGGGGACTTTTCCTTTTTCTTCGCTTTTTGTGATAATAATTTCCAGCTAGATAGAATGAAACATGCTGTTGGACCACAAATCATTTCATCTGCAATTTATTCCCAAGGTGCTATGGGAATTCACATCCTTATCACCATCCACAGATCTGTGATGTACAGGTTTAAGACTTGCAAAGTGCACTGCCAACCTATTGCTCAGCCCAAGATAGCCAACAATTGAACCTTGAGAACCCAACCAATCAATGTGCACTCTGTCTGCTTCAAACCACCCAATCAGTTTATTCTCTTCCTGTCTCCTCCAGGGGTGGGCTGCTGGGGGTTCACAGGGGTTCGGGAGAACCTCTAGCTAAGATTCTGTGTAGTTCAGAGAACTCCCAAATACCACTCCTGGCTGGGCCTGCCCACCCCACCAGGTCCCTCCCAAGAGTCCCCACGCAGCCTGTTTTGGATGCAGGTAAGTGCAGGGTGCGCTCGGGGAGGGTGAAAAATGGGCCTACCGGAAGTTTGGGAAGGCCTGTTTCTGGCCTCCAGAGGGCCTCCAGAGCCTGGGGAGGCTGTTTTCACCCTCCCAGAGGCTCGAGGAAAGCCCCCAGGCCTGGGGAGGGCAAAAACATCCCCCCTGCTGTGATGCAGGAGGCCGACTAAGCCATGCCCACCATGGCCACACCCACCCAGCAACCAGGCAGAGAACCCTTTGCTAAAATTTTGGAAACCCCCCCCCCGGGTCTCCTCCCATTGAACTTCCAATGAAACAAAAGGCTGAACAAAAAGTTTTTAGCTCAGTGTGGAGCAATTCCACTGAGTTCTATGAAGTTAGTTGTCCTTACAAATCCTGAGTGTATCAAACCAGTAAAAGTGGTCACTTGAGCTGGGCTGACTGAAATAAACAAGGGGGTCCTGGGTGTGTGGTGAACAGTGTATCCAGTGTGGATGAAAGTAGTCACCCAGCCAGGGATATAAAACTCCCTAGCCACCTCCCTAGAAATGCCAGGTGATCTGTTCCTCAACATTAGCATTTGTTTGACATATTGAATCAGAAAGTCTACCAGATTTCAAAAGACAATTGAAACAAATGCAATATTGATGCATTTTCAAGAAAGCTAGTAGATAAACCAATGCTCACTGAGGGAGAATTGTCAATATGCTTACTAAACAGCTGAGGAGCCTACAAGCCAAAATGAATTGAAAACAAGATCAGAAATTGCAGCTGAGCACACAAGAATTCAGACAGCCTTTAAAAACAATTAATTCAAATCTCTTCATTTACTAGATGAATCAGTCTTAGTTTCACCCCTCCCTTTTTGAAGTTCTTTTGACTCACTTAAGGTAACAAATGTAAATTTTTGATGGTTTATTATCAAAACACAAGCCAAACAATATTCTTAGCAATTCGTGTAATTGTACTACTCATATAGTGTTATGTTGGCTCATGCACAAAAGGAGATTTTTTTAATTCCTTAGCAGTAATGAACAATACAGATATTGGATCAGGTATTTTTGATAACAATGTTATTTTTAAGATAAGATATAAAGTTCATAATTAGCCTTAAAATGAATGCAACAAGTATGACAGATGATGTGACAGGTTATATTTAGCATTTTGAGGTAAAAGATAGTGTCTGTCCTCCAACCTAACTTTGACATCACAAAAGCCATTTGTCTCCTATATAACTTATGAGACCAAAATACATCATTACATTCTTTATATTAGCAAAACCAGGGGGTACCTTTGAATGCTGTACTAGGTAAAAAGGCAAATGATGTGTATTATCTTATGGTTGGAGAGGGTTTAATTCTCATATTCAGCACTAATATTTTTTTAAAAAAAACAAGTTTTATTAAAAAAATTTCCTTTTACATACATATTTTATGAACAGAGTATTGACTGGGTCTGATCTTATACAACGTATAACATAATTATATATATTTTATAATCTATTCCAATCTTCTTTTTTGGTTTTTCCAAATACAATTTACATATTTCAATTTCTGCCATAATATTCTTTTTTCTCTACTTTTTTATTTTATCTTAATCTCTTCTTAATACAGTGTATAAACAATATTACCATCTTCCCTTCACATCCCAATTCTTAACATTACTTCAATTAATTATTTTATTTCTCCATTTGTATAAACAACATACTTCATCCTATTCAATTTTTATATTGAAACCCTTTAACTTAAACAATATCACTTCCCATCCTTAATTCCTGATTTCTTATTGTAACATTAATTAATTATTTTATTTCGTTACTTACAACACTTCATTTAATTTCTATTCTTTCATAAATGGACCAAATTATCACTTCATATTTCGTTAACTGTTTGTTTTTTACTAAACAATATACATCATCATTTTTATTTTTTACATCACATTTTTACTATAAACAATGTACTTCATCTTATTCTATTTTTACATTGAAATCACACTTTTTTACTTTTCATGTTTATCTCTTAATTTCAGTTTCCATACACAATATATATCATCATTTTTATTTATTACATTCACAATTACTGATGTTAATGCAATTTTCTTAAATCTATAAATATATACCTTATTTCCCTTCCTCCTTTCCTCTATTCTTCCCCTTTAACCATTTTCTCTTGGTCCCTCCAGAATTCCCACTTCTTAATGTTTTTCTCCCTTTATCCCATTCTCTTGTCTTCTTTTTTTTTCTTTTTCTTTTTATATTTATTATATCTTTTCACCTGAATCCTTTCTCTTACTTTTGAGTCTATTACTCGCATAATTTGCCCCAAGTTTTTATCTAGTCTATTCCCATTTCTTTCTCTTCCCTTTGATTGTTTCTTTTTTGGAAAATATTTCCCCCTCTCCATTCTCTCTTTTTCACTGTTAATCCCAATACAATCATTTAGCTTTTTTTTACCTAATCTCTTTCCTTTTCCTTTTCTCCCCTTTGCTTGCTTCTTTTTTAGAAAATATTTCCTCCTGTCCCTTCTTTTTTCCCCATTGTTAATCCCAATGTAATCATTTAACTTTTCATCTTCAATATTTTTTTTCTTCAACCATGCATTCTTGCTGTTCATCTTTATTTTCATTATCCTTTTTAAAATTTTCTTCTAGCCAGGCTTCTGCTTTTTTATTACCCCTAATTGCTTCACACATATTTTAAAGCATCTCTATTAATTCCTCATACTCCCCATGTTCCACGTTGTCTTTTCAAAAAGAAATTTTTAATTCCAAATAATATTCAGTTCAAGTATTTTTCTAGTCCACTCCAATTTAAAGTTTTGTTGCTTTACACCTCCTTTCAAAGTCGAGACCCAACAGTTCCAAAAGAAACAAATACTGCTTAAATTCTCTCACGATCATCAAGATCATTAAAGTTTCAATTTTCAAAGCAATCGTTGTAGTTGTAGTACTTTCTTTCCACCAACAGATGTTTCTCTCCAATCCACAATTCCCAAAGCAACAAAGTATCACATTTGTCCAAAAAAAAAAAACCCTTTTAAATCCACATTAAAAATACTTTCTCTTTGGTTTCTTTTCTTTTTACTGTTTTAAGTTTCTCCAAATTCAATTTTAAATCCAATTATAAAGTTTCCTTTCTTATATTTAAATTTTTAGTTTCCTCTTTGTTCTTCCTTCCAGTATCAAAACTTCAAAAATAGTTGAATAGTTGAAATATTCATTAACAAATGCTTTCCCTTGGGTTTCTTTTTCTTATACTATTTTTAATTTCTCCAAGTTCAATTTTAAATCCAGATAGAAATTTTTCTTTTTGGGCTTTAGTACTTTAATTTCCTCTTTGTTCTTCTCCCTCCATTAAAATTCCCAACTGACAATTAGCTGCTTATTTTACGCTGGGACCACTTTTAAGATTTTTTTTTAAAGTTCCTTTTACCTGTAAATTGGCCAATCACTCACCCGGTATCAGTACTCCATTCAAGCACCGCTCCTGCACAAATCTTAGTCCAGTTGTCCCAGCTTCAGAGCAGTCCTAATGGCCGCCACCCGCACTGCCAGTCCGAAGAGCTTGCCTCTGACCCTTCAAGGAACTTGCCTGTTTCTCTTGGTCATCCAAGGTGCCTCTCCTTTGTCACAGTCCCTACAAGACGGTTCCAGTCCGAAGACCACCCAACAGCGGTTTGTCTGGCTGGATTTTCACATGGCTCATTGGAGCGCGCTATTTTCCAGCCAGTCTCGCCGCAATGCTTTCAGTTCTCCAGCACTAATATAATATAATCACTTTTGCAAATCTGTTTAATGTCTTGCAAACATTATTTTGTTGCCAACAGTGGCAGTTACAGGAAAATATAGACTGAAACTCTTTACTTTAGAATTAGCGTAGGATTTTTTGTAAGTAAATAAAAAGCAGATCAAGATTGGGTAGGTAGATGGCATACAATGCAAAGCCACAGAAACAAAAATTTTTTCTAGCTGGAGAGAAACAGAGTCAATAATTGGTTTGAAGATAAATAGGTAGAACAGGCAGACAAATAGTAGAAATTGTTTTCCTGAAAAAGCAGTTGCACACATTGAATCATTTACTTCTCCAGAAAACACAATGGTTAATTATTAAGAATAAATAATAAACTGCATGTTATAGAAGCTAAATCAGTGCAGCCTAGTAAAGGTGTCATAAAATCCAGGCTATCATTTCTGTTCCTATCAGCATCTCTTATCTTTTCTTCACAGACTAATTTTGCAAGAGAGAAAACCCGGCCTATGAATAATTTTGTTGCTCCTGCTTCCAATCAAATGCAGTTCATTTTAAAATGAAAAGGAGCAATACCATTATTTATAATTTACCCTAATCCCTGGCAATTTTTCATGGAAAGCTAGTATCTTATTTAATATAATAAAAAAAAAAATCTTATCACGCACAAAAGTATATATTATAAATGAGAGGAAAGAGAGGAAAGATATGAAAGAACTATGAACAAATAGAAGAGAAAAAGTGAAGAGAAAAGGGCAATTCCTGAAAGTGTAGCAATTAAAAGAGGACAGGATAAAGGTAGTTGAGTTTCTGGTAGGTCAAACTAGAAGATGAGCAAACTTATTTGGGGAAATAATTTTGTTTTTAAAAACCAAAAACAGTGTATTGCATTTGCTTTGAGAAATCACAATTTTGATAGTAACACATTTTGACATTGTTTAAAACTTACTGGTGATGCACCAGTAAGTAACAACATGTACTTACTGTAACAACAAAATATAGTAACAACAAAATATAGCACAGCTATGATTGTAAGAGAGCCTGCTCATTACAGTCACATGTTGCAATGGTAGTTAAGTGAAATAGCCTCGCTAAATGACCCCATCCCCCTGTTCTTCCTGGTGCATCCATTAAACAAACATGAGGGTCATGAAATGGAGCATAGAATATCTTAAAGGTGGGGGAGGTCCTAGGAGGTTACAGAGGCCTAAGGTTGCCTGTCTCGGGCCACCCCTTGGAGTCCCCACAGTCTTTAAGTTTCCTACCGAATGAGCAAGGGGAGATCAGTCCATCCAGAGTTCACAAACTGCAGCAAGCAAGGGGAGATCAGACCAGCTTCCCTGGGTGGGAAGACAGCTGAAGGCTTGCAAAAGCCAGCTGATTCACACCAGCTACAACTGGCCTGATCTCCCTTGGATGGATGAGTGACTGAAGGGACCCACAGGGGTGAGATGGATGGGTGGGTGGGTGCTGTAACATTCCTGTGGTTGGTCATTAGGGTTAATGAATGCAGGGGTGCTGGCAGCTGCCATAACTTTGAAACCAGGTCATAAGGAGCTTTGGGGGAGTCTGTCATAACTTCAAATGATCGCTAAGCAACCAGTCGTAAGTCAAGCACTACCTGTAGTAGAGAAGGAGAGAAAGCGATCCTCCCACACACATACATTATTTATATATATGGAGATTCTCAGTCATCCAGGTCATGGTTGCCCCATAAGTGCTTTTTCAAAGGCAATTGGGACTTCCTTCGTTTTTCTTGAAGATGGTTTGCTTCTCACTCAAGAAGCTTCTTCAGTTCTGACTGAATAGTGGAGAATGGAAGGATTTATATTTTTTGAAGTCATCTGGTTGTTAGCACTCTCTCTGAGAGTCATTGAGGCCACTTGGAGATTTATCTGCGCCCTCAGGGTCACTTGAATATGGATATGCAAATGGGTGTGGACTTTTCTTGGAAGTGTTGAAAGGGCTATATTTTAAACAGGAGATAGGTGGTGTCATCTCCCCCCCACCCCGTGTTGAAAGAGGTCTGTTCAATTTTAAAGTTTGTCCAGAATGTGGACTTTGCTGTCTTCAAAAGAGTGGCCTTTGTCTTTAAAATGTAGACAGACTGCTGAATCTTGTTCCTTCAAGGAAAAGCAAAGAAAGTCCAATTGAAAAAGCACTTTTGGGATTGTCTGTCTGTCTGTCTGTCTGTCTGTCTGTCTGTCTGTCTGTCTGTCTATTTATCTATCTATCTATCTATCTATTTATCTATCTATCTATCTATCTATCTATCTATCTATCTATCTATCTATCTATCTCATACACATACAGACCCAGATATAATCCTACATACATTAAGTCAAGAAACTTTGGCAATATCATCTTAGAAGTTCCCAACAAAAAAAAAAAAAAAAAACAATTGTAACTCCTGGCTCATGTTAGGAGATATACCCGGCTTTAAAAGTTGTATGTTTCATTGGATGCTCCCATTATAGAACCAATCTATAGAGTCACTTTGTAAATGGTAAATGGGCAGTAAACACAATAAATAAATAAATAAATAAATAAATAAATAAATAAATAAATAAATAAATAAATAAATAAATAAATAAATAAATAAATATCAATCTCCTCCTATATAGATGGTCAGAGACCAAACACAGAAATGGACATTGGCTGTGGGCATAAGGGAGGGAAAAACTCTAAATCCAAACCAAAGTCAGCTTTTGAAAAGTTTGGGGAGTTTAAACTGGTGATTAAATGGGTGCCTTGACCTTTTACAAGCCTTGAGACAATCATTCTGTCTCTTAAATTCATCCCCAGATCCTTTTCCCCAAAAAGGGCAAAGAAAGGCCTTCCCTCTAAAGGCCTCTAAAGAGATATTGGTAGGCTACATCTCTGACCTCTGATCTCTTCTATTTCCACGTAATTTTCTATTTTAATGTAGAACGATGCAAGTGTAATCACTGCCAGCACAGAGGAGCCTACGCTAGGCAAGATGGAAAGTAATTTGATGTGACATTGCACAGCTGTGCTCCCATATATTTGCACTGATTTCTGATTGCCTTCAAAAAAGAGATGTTATATTTCTCTTCCTGCCACTTTCTCACTGATGAGTTTCTGCCACGCTTGGAATAGGCCTTCTTGCCTGTGAGATAGAATCTTTTTTCATTTTGAAAATGAGCTGCCACATTTTCCTTTTAAGGAATTGACCCACCTTTGGAAGGATATCAAGATTTCCTCCCAAATATTCCATAAATAGCACTCAAACTGTCCATGTTAGGAACCTTTCCCAGCCAGCCATAAAACAGTTGGCATTTTGAAAATAGAGGAAAGTGGCATGGATCCTCTGCAGCTGTTGGCCTTATGAATGAGAAATAGATCAAATGGAGCTTTTTGCTTGAATTATAATAATGCAATATCTACCCTATAATTAATCCTATCCTGTCTTTGAAACACAATGATTGATCATTATTATTATTGAAAGCCAGGTTTTAGCTAACACAATCCTGGTGCACATTTGTAGAACTATAATCTCAAGGAAAGGCAAATTAATCAAATCTGTAACTAATGGACTCTGCTATTTGCTAGCTCACTTTTGGAACAGTGTCATAATTTGCAGGTACTTGCTCTTTCTGAATGGTGAAAGTTTATTCTTTTGTACACAACCAAAAAGTATTACCCAGGTTGTTGTAAAAGTACCTATAGCATTAGACAGCAAAAGATGGATAGAGGTCACCCTTTGTTTGTGCATGGTGGGTCATATTGGAAGGCTGTTAAGATAAGTGGCTATTGTAGGCAGGAAAGGTCGGGCATTTGCTAAGGCCATAAGACTAACAAACTTACTTACTAAGCAACCCTGTTTTTCAAAGAGGATAAAAATACCCAAGTGGGTGCAATAGAATTCTTGATGAGAAAAAAATAATAATTTAAAGAGACCAACTGAGGATACGCCCCCGAAACCTGGACTAGAATGATCCTTCAATATTTGTTTATTTTGGACTACTAAACTAATATTAAAAGCTAGTGAATAAAACCTAAAAGAAGAGAAAAAAGCAGAATATCCAACATTCATATTTTCTGCATCCAGACAGGCTTAATAGTATATTAATATTATATTAATACTGGCTACTATTGATTTACTTCAACATCTTCCAAAACAAATTAATTTTAATCAGCTACTGTCTTGCAATTACATTGCTTATATTGGTATATCTGGATAGTGTTCTTTCAAAAGAAAAATAAACTCAACTGACCTACATATTTATTAAAATGGGCATAATAAAGAGTTGAATAAAGACTCCTTTAAAAGGGAATAACATAGGACAATATGATCTATCCTTATTTTCTCCAATAAGACAGAATAAGATGAACAAAAGGAATATTTTATTATCTTGTGCATTAAATTGAGCCAGTTTGAAAGCCCTGAGAGTAATGTTAGGTGTTTGTTTGGGGGTGGGGTTTTTTTTTTTTTTTTTGGTTTTTTTTTTGGTCAGGTGGAAAAAGGTGTTGTTGCTGTTAAATGACAGGATTTAATTGACAGTAATGTTGTTTCTTTTCATCCCTCTAAACCTCCGTGGCTGCCTACAGGGTGAGAAATGGCTTTTCTGTTGAAAGGCACATTTCCTTAGTGTGACTTAGAAATCATCAGAGTTAGAATCAACAAGCATTTTAAATTTATGTGGCTTTCTGTCTGAGAAACTTCATATCCAGAAATCGTGAAACCAATGGTACTCCAAAAACTGAAAGGTGGAATTATGCCCAGACTGCCACGGCATACCTCCCCACCACCATGCATCCCTTGAGGACCCTAAATGAGAGGTCCCCAATCCCCGGTCCGTGGATCAGCACCAGGCCACAGCATGCCAGAAACCAGGCCACACAAACAAACGAAGCCCCATCCATGGGATGCAGGCAGCATGCAAAGCCACACCCTTTCCGGTCCACAGAAAACCCTCTCTCTGTGGAATTGGTCCTTGGTGTTGAAAAGTTCAGAGGCCCTGGCTCTAAATGATCTCTGAGTGGGCCTCAGTACTTGAACTGAATTAGATACAAGTAGTTCTCAATTACAACCACAATTGGAACCAGAATTTCCATTGCTAAGCAACCTGTGTTAAGCAAACCATTGCAGCTAACGGAATCCTGGTTGTTAAGCATATCTGACTTACTCCATTGACTTTCCTTGTTGGAAGCCAGCTGGGAAGGCCACAAATGGTAATCACATGATCCTCAAACACTACAATCATTGTGAATACATGATGGTTGCCAAGGCCCAAATTTTGACTGGTGAAAAGACCAGTCATAAATTGCTTTTTTTTTTTTTAGTGTTGCTGTAACTCAAACGGTCACTAAACAAATGGTTGTAAGTTAAGGACTATATGTATATCGAGAACCAGTAGAACAAAGGCTGCTTACCTTAGCATCCTGGACCATTTTGTAAAGTACTGATATCTTTTTATTATTTGTACTTCTAACATTTGATATTGTACATCAAAATCACACTTCTTCTTTTTTTTAAATTTGATTTATATGCCGCCCTTCTCCGGAGACTCAGGGCGGCTTACAATGCGTTAAGCAATAGCTTTCATACTTTTGTGTATTTATACAAAGTCAGCTTATTGCCCCACAAACTGGGTCCTCATTTAACCTACCTTAGAAAGGATGGAAGGCTGAGTCAACCTTGAGCCTGGTAAGATTCGAACCTGCAGAAATTGCAGGCAGCTGTGTTAATAACAGGGTGCATTAAACCACTGTACTACCAAGGCTCTTGGTAGTTATAGCTTTTGAAGTTATAGCTTTAGGTTATAAAGGCCATAAATCCTAACTAAGGGCCGTGATCACTCTGACAGAGTTTGGCCAATGTTTTTCAAACTGTGGGACATGAGCAACTTGGAGGGTGCAGATTTGTGCAAACAAAACAGGAGTGCTGTCAAATCTCATTTTCAATTTTGTAAGTTAATGGCAGGCAGTTGAAACCCCATGAGAGATGTTTTTTAAATTTAAAAAAAAGCTGAATAGTCTATTTTTTCCTCTTGCCAAGACTAACTTTCATGAAATTATTGGTTTTCTTCATGAGAAAGGGGTTTCACAGAAATTCATTTTAGGGCTTCAAAGTAGCCTTGGTTTGAGAACTTATGTATTAGATCAAGGACAAAGAACATATATTTTGGTTTTTTGGTTTTTCTGTATTGCTTTGCCATTTTAGGCCCTTTGTCAACAATCATTTTAAACTGTCAAGAATCAGTTGCTTGTTTCTCTAAATGACTTCTAGCAGAAGCACTTCCAGCTGTGCTTGTATCTGCATATGCCCAGAAGCTCGGATCGCATATGGCTGTTTACAATTGTGGTAACTTATAAAAAATCCACTATTTGCTTCAAGCTTCCAACTATCCCATGTTTCCTTTAATGAGATTATCTCTGTCCATGCCACCCACTATGTCAGAATTGCTATCGTCAATAGTCAAACTATTTTATTACCTTTCTAGTGGTATTCTAAATTGTTTGATAAAGTTGTTTATTTTGCACATATTCATCACAAAATTTAAAAAAAACAGAAAGGACAATGACAATCAAATTCCTGCCCTTAAATGATCAGTAATGTGTGTAAATATGCACCTTTTTAATGATGAAAAACAACAAGGTTAAACAAGTATTTTACAAAAAATCAAGAAAATGGCTCCCTGGGCCTTTTTAGCATCTTAAATATTTGCTAACAAAACTAAATAAATGGACATGCCTGAAATAAATAAAATAAAAATGAAAGCGTGAAACCTATTGGAGTTAGATTTATAAATAAATCCCAGCAAAGATGACAAAATTAAAATTAGCAGGGAAGATTCAACATGTCATTATTTTAAAAAGCTTATTTTATTACCTCTCTTGTTCCAGAATTTTCCTTGAGTCAAGCATTGGGTTTTGCATAATTCAATATATCATCCTGAGGATTATTTTTAATGGAATAACTACTAAAATCATCAAGGGTGCAGAAATCATTTCTGAATTTTAACCAGTATTTCCTGATCAGGATATGCCATCCCCATTCTCAGCTTTAATCATGATTAAGTTATTCCATGAGTTGACCTTTAAACCAGTGTTAATACTATCCAAACCCCTCTCAATCACATTCATTATCCTAGTTACAAGACTTCCAATTGTAACCTTTAAAATAAAGATGAAATGTTAGTTAAGGTAAGGAAATATAACTCTGTGAAAGGTTGGGAGGAGAGAAATATATATAAAGCTAAATGGCCTTGGGAGGAGTTTTTTAATTACAGTAAAAAAATTGCACAACTTTATGACTGAATTCATGTCACGACTGAAAACTGGTCCAGAATGGGAGTCAACCATTTTGTTATGCAGAACAGCATCAGAGGAATGCAAATCACAGAGCAGCAAATCATAGTAACATCATTACATACATGCTGGAATTATAGCTTGTGATTTGATGCAAGTCTGTAAGTCATTGGCCCCATTCCACACACATACCCCTGCCTGCACTCTGGAGTATGCTCACAAATAACTTACAAAACGTGATTGTACAACTCACTTTTTAAAGAGGAAATAAGTAAGAAAAGGAAATATGTGTACAAGTAGTACGAAATATTTTTACAGGTGGTGTGTACAGGTAGTCCTTGACTTAAAACCACAAATAGAGTCCAAGATTTCTGTTGCTAAGCGAGACAGTTGTTAAGTGAATTTTGCTCCATTTTACTATCTTGCTCACTACAGTTGTAAAGTGAATCACTGTTGTTAAGTTAGCACAGTTGTTAAATCAATCTGGCTTCCCTATTGACTTTGCTTGTCAGGTCTTAAAAGATAATCCTAGGACACTGCAACCATCATAAATATAAACCAGTTGCATCGAAATTTTGATCATGTGACCGTGATGATACTGCACCAGTTGTAAGTGTGAAAAATGATCACAAGTCACTTTTTTCAGTGCCTTTTGTAGCTTTGAATAGTCAATAAATGAACTGTTTTAAATCGAGGACTACCTGTATTCCTACTTTTTCCAGGAATATTTTCAAAGAGGAATTTATAACACAAATGCAGCCAAAGAACACATCCAATCAAGTAGCCTTTTCATTACACAAGTCCATTTCCCGGTTAAAACTAAATAAATCACATTGATTTGTTTGTAAGGGATACAGTATTGTTTCTGGCTAAGAAATGGGCACAATCTCAGCCAATCAGTGTTCATTTCTGATTTTAAAAACAAAATCGCCTGTCTAGATCCTCATGCTTGTGTTAAAAATAACTTTACTTCCTCCTAAGAGAAGGAAATTGAAGTTGTTTTATATCAGAGGTGTCAAACTGGATTTCATTGAGGACCGCATCAGGGTTGTGTTTGACCTTGGGGGGGTGGGGCATGGTGTGGCTGGGGGGCCTAGCCAGCTCACTCATCGAGGCTCCACTTTTGGCTACGACAGCCTCCTGCAGCCCTCTGCCAGCAAAACTGGAGTCGGGGGGGGCGCATGCAGCCAGACCGGGCTCCATTTTTGGCATGATGGCCTCCTGCAGCCCTCTGCCAGTGAAAATGGAGCCCAGGCGGGCCGTGCATGGCCTCCCCAAGCTCTGTTTTCGCTGGCAGAGGGCTGCAGGATGCCGTCACAGCCAAAAATAGGGCCTGGTGGCTCAGCAGACTAAAAGCATTGTGATTAACACCAGCTGTCTGCAATTACTGTAAGTTCGAATCTCACCAGGCTCAAGGTTGACTCAGCCTTCCATCCTTTCTAAGGTAGGTAAATTGAGGACCCAGTTTGTGGGGGCAATAAGCTGACTTTGTATAAATATACAAAAGTATGAAGGCTATTGCTTAACGCATTGTAAGCCGCCCTGAGTCTCCGGAGAAGGGCGGCATATAAATCAAATTTTAACAAAAATGGAGCTCAGGAGAGCCGCGCAGTGGCACCGCAGGTTGGTCCTTTGTTGTTTCCAGGGCCGCCCCGCAGGCCAGATTTAAGCACCTGACGGGCCGGATCTGGCCCACAAGCCTTGAGTTTGATGCCCCTGTTTTATATATTCACTGTAGTAGCCAGCTGTCAAGCAATTTATACTATTGTACGTTGAGCCCTTTTCTTGGTCTTGGTATATAGTTACTATGCCAGAAGACCAGATGTGGTTGAGATAAGGTACATGGGGTCATCTTCTTAAGCGGCTGCATGGATCACAATTCAGCAAAGATACAGATGTTTCTATAGTATTCAAATGGCAGTTGTCTATTAGACACAGGTATAGAAAACCAGTGAAATATGTTGCTAAAATCTCAATAGCAGATCAGTTGATCATGGAGAGGGGGATAAATTCAAACTCTGCCTGAGTCTGCATTCTTATGTGAAAGTAAGCAGGATAGCATTTCCCACCCTTGCATTGGGGGGGAGGGGATGTTTTAAAAAAGGTACCCTAAACATTGTCTGCCCCACAACATCTGGCTAGTTAACCATGGCTGGCAGATCAGATCATCTCGTCAGCAGTCAAGCCTCAAACAAATAAAGAAAATTCATTTTCAGATCCTGGAATGTGATCCACCTTGGTGGATAGAGACGAAGTTTCAATTATTGAAGGAGGAGCAGTCTTGTTGGTCACAGTATTCTTTTTTTTTTTAAACAAAAAGGAAATAAAAAGAAAAAAACAAACTAACAAACCAACAAACAAACATTTAAACAATAACGTAGAACACTTAAATATAATAAACATTTTCAATTTGTATCGGATGTGCAGTGTTTTAACTATTTGCATAAATAATACTTGGTGACATTTTAACTCACTTTTAACCAATATTTAACACACCTTAGATCTTTCTTTCATTTTATCATGCAACCACTTGTACCACCTTTCCCACACCATATAGTAAACTGACTTTTCATCATTTAATTCATAAGTTAATTTAGTCATCTCTGCGCACTCGAGTATTTTCTTAATTGTAAGCTCTTCTGGTGGTTGAATTTTCTCTTTCCAGTACTGTGCGTATGCCAATCTAGCGGCTGTGATTATATTGATCATTAAATGTGTCATTTCCTTTCTATATGGCTTCTTTATTATTCCCAGGAGGAAAATCTCTGGTGTTAGTTCAATGTCTTCATCAATTACTTCATATAACCACCTCCTAATTTTATTCCAGTATCCTTTTGCTTCCGGGCATGTCCACCACATGTGAAAGAAAGTGCCTTGACCATGGCCACATTTCCAACAATTGGGATGTATATTGGGATATATCTTCGCTAGTCTAGCCGGAGCTAGGTACCATCTATGAAACATTTTGTAATGGTTTTCTTTATATGCCACCGCTCTAGTCAATTTAAGATTTCTGTTCCATGCCTCCTCCCATTCCCCAAAATTTATATTGCACCCTATATTTTTCTCCCATGCAATTATTTGATTCTTTGTAACATCTTCAAATCTATCATTGTTTAACAAGTAATTGTATAGTTTTGCCAGAATCTTTTTATTTGTTCCCATCAGGACTTTATCCAATCCATTTGGTCCCAGTTCTAGACCGTATTGTTCTTTGTCCCTCTGATATCTGGATTTTACTTGTGAGTAGATCCACCAATCTAAAGTTATTCCTTGTTCTCGTAAGGTATCATTTGATTTAAGCCTCCCTCCTTCGTCTAGAATATCTTTATATCTGGCCATTTTCTCCCTCTCCCACCTATTAGGGTGAGTCAGGGCCTCCATCGTTGAGAGCCAATTTGGGATTTTCTTGTAATGTTTTTGCCTGATCTGGGTCCATGTTTGTATCAAGGAATCTCTAATTTTGTGTCTATGAAAATATGTCTTCTTTTTCTTCTCCGTTTCCCAGATGTGGGCGTGCCAGCCTTTTTGCAGGTCATGGCCTTCTAAAGTAAGAATTCTCGCATTTTCCAGGGTGATCCAATCTCTTATCCAAACTAACTTGGCTGACCTGTAGTATGTTTCCCAATCTGGGAGTCCAAATCCACCTATATCTCTTTTGCCCCTTAAAATTTTAATGGAAAATCTCGGTTTTTTCCCTTCCCATATAAATTCTCTAATAATTTTATCTAATTCTAGAAAAAAAAAATTATCTAAATTTATCGGTATATTTTGGAATAGAAATAATATTCTGGGGAGGATGTTCATCTTAATTGTGGCTATCTTGCCCAAAAGTGATAGTCTTATTTTTTTCCAGTTATCTAGGTCTTGTTTTATTTTTCTAATTAGGGGAATATAGTTATCGTCTTTCAGGGTCGAACATCTTGATGTAATCCAAATTCCTAAGTATTTAATTTTTTTGGCAACCTGTAGTCCTAATACTTCTTCTATCTCGTTTTGCTGACTCTCAGTTGTGTTCTTAATCAATACTTTGGTTTTAGTTTTGTTCAATATGAAGCCTGCCACCTCTCCATATTTACTTAATTCCTCCAATACTTTAGGTCCCGACTCTATAGGGTCTTCAAGGATTAGAGCCACGTCATCTGCAAATGCTTGTGTCCTATAAGTCTCAACAGTATTCTGTTGAGAATGGAAAAACAGAAGGACAAAAAAATGAAAGAAATGTAGGATGAAGGCATAACTGGCTGAAACGCTGAGCAAAACCACCCAACGCAGCAACATATTTTACAGAACCTTCTTCAAGTCTTGTCTTTACCAAGTTTTATTTATTTTATTTTTATTTTATTTTTAAATTTATATACCGCCCTTCTCCCGAAGGACTCAGGGCGGTGAACAGCCAAAGGTAAAAACACAAAATACAAAATTTAAAAGCAATTGTTGAGTTTTGTATTTGAAATGTCAAATTTTAATTTCCTGTTCCCACATGCTTAGTTTTGATCATCCGGAGGGAGAAAAAATAGTACAAAGATGTACCCTATCCTATATAAACATTTTTAAATGCAGTATTTAGAAGGTCATGTCCTTTTTTTCCTTAGATCTGATTTACTGAGAAAAATAGCTTTTGCCAATGAATAAAGCTAAATTAACAGAGTGTACTCAGTCTATATGAGGATCATAGTCTCTAATTACTCCTATGTCAGGAAGTATATATTCATTTATTGGAAACTTCTCATTCTCATTGTTTGGCTGACGGCGTCCTCAGGGTGCCGTTGGCCAAACAATGTCGGCTGACGGCGCCCAGAAGGAGGGCGTTCTCTGTGGGAGCCCCGACCCTCTGGAATGGATTGCCCACCAAGCTCAGGACAGCCCCCGACCTTCTTTCCTTCCATTGCGAGCTGAAGACGTGGCTCTTCCGTCAACTCAACTGATCCGTTTGGGGGTACACTGTCATAATTTTAAACTGTTTTAATAGGGTTGCTGATTTTAATTTTATTTCATTGTGATTTGTATTGGAATTTGTCATTTTGTAAGCCGCCTTGAATCCCCAGGGAGAAAGGCGGCATATAAATCGCAATAATAAATAAATAAATTTTCTCTCAAGATTATTTTTGTTTTTGTAAGTATAGATGGGTGGATATACTGGGAGTAAAGTGCCAGGACTTAGATCTACATGTTGAACTCTATTCATTCTTTTACAGGCAAAAAAACAAACTTTACACACAATTATTAAAATAAAGTTTAAACTTTAAACTTTGTTAAAATAAAGTTTGTGGAGGCAGGTTTGTTTACTGTTGGAAACACATTAGTTGAAAGAGTTTTCCCCTTTTTGCGGTATATTTTAAATGGAAAAATGAAGCTAAATAGGTATGATTGGGAGGGGGAGATGCCAAACAGATTTGGACTCATTATACAAAGAACTAACTCTCTTTTAGAAGTCTAAAATGCTGGGGAAGGCAGAAGGAAAAGAAGATAAAAATGCCGGCAGCAATGTAGATAAACTTAATTACAATGACAATGGATGCACAGTTGGAAGACCTAAAGGATTAAAGGTAGTTTTGGTTGCTAAAAGTTGATGCTGACCTGATAGCACAGAATCAATCAAGACTTTTATACAATGAAATTTCATAAACATGTTAGTTTCCTCTCTTCCTCCCCCTTAAACATTTAACTAAAACTCGACACAGGTTATTTTACATCTAATAAAGCCACAACTCATATCATTCTACAATAAGAGTAGGAAACGATATTGAAGATCATCTCTCTATTATTTATGAATCTACTACAAAAGCATTCTTTGTCTTTAAACAAATCACATGGAATGGAGTCCACACCTCACATGGCAGATTGTTCCATTGTTGAACAACCATGAGGGAAGATTATAACCATGAGTTTGTAATTTAAACTCATTGTCTATTCTTCTTCTTCTTGTGCCATATCTGTCATTGGACGTTGGCAATCATGTTGGCAATCCTATTTGAAAAAGTGCTGCTGAGTTTTGTCCAAACCAGTCCCTTAGGTTTTGAAACCATGATGCTCTTCTTCTGCCTGGACCTCGTTTGCCTTCAATCTTTCCCTGGAGGATTAAGGGAAGTATGCTGTATTTTTCTGGGTGTCGCATCACAGGTCCAAAATATTCTAACTTTCACTTTTTAATGGTTTTGATGATTTCCCTTGGCTTTCCCAGGCGGCTTATCACCTCCTCATTTGTGATTTTGTTAACCTAGCTTATACATAACAGCCGTATGTAAATCTACATTTCAAATGTTTCTAGTTTCTTCAAGTGGTTTTCTGTCAGAGACCAACTCTGACAAAAACTCATTGTCTATAAGAATTCTGAACCACTTGAACTTCCAAATTGTTCAGTCTTCTTATCCAAAAAGAACTGTTTGGGTGGAATTAAAGAAAGCATAACAACCAAGTGAAAGTAAAGAAATGATAATGGGGAACCCAACCATCATGAACAAAACCTTAATCTCTAGATCCAGCAATTATATCTGAGTTCTGAAAGCTCTGTTCTCCCTCTTCAGTGAATCCCTCAGAAGCTGCTTTACTTTTATTTTCTGGAGCTGAAGATGAAGATGTGCAAAGCAGAAGTGGGTTTCAGCAGGTTCTGACCAGTTCTGGAAAACAGGTAGCGGGAATTTTGAGTAGTTCGGAGAACTGGTAGTAAAAATTCTGACTGGTCCCACCCCCATCTATTCTCTGCCTCCCAAGTCCCAGATGATCAGGAGGGAATGGAGATTTTACAGTATCCTTCCCCTGGATTGGGGAGGGAATGGAGATTTTACAGTATCCTTCCCCTGCCACGCCCACCAAGCCAAGCCACACCCACCAAGCCATGCCACACCCACCAAGCCACACCCACAGAACCGGTAGTAAAAAAATTTGAAACCCACCACTGGTGCAAAGTGTGCTGGCCTCCTTGTGGTGAGGCACTGTCCACTCACAAGAACATGAATAGCACCAGGATATCATGTGAATCAGGAAAAATCCGAGGAACAGTTGAAAAGTTTTAACAACCATGTCGCACGAACAGGACCAAAGCAGTTAAATAACACTCTTGATATTGGTTTAGGTGACTATAAAGGTTGATTTGACAAAAGTACCCTTTTAGATATATGGGTGTCTGCTTTCCAGAATTTTACAATTTCTGTTACAATTGAATTTTGTACAATTTGTAACAATTCTGTTACAAAAATTGATTTTTTTTCAATGTTTTAAAATACATTTTTATATATATATATATATATATATATTTTACAAAAAGTTTTATTCCTCCATAGCTTCCAAATCCAGTTATTATCACCTTGGTCAAGCCACCTTCCTGTCCCAAAATGGCAAGAAATTGACATTCATTAATGCAGATAAAATTCCATGTGCTGGCTGGCTGGGAGTTGAAGTCTACACATCTTAAAATTGCCAGTTTTGAAAAACATAGATTTAATACAAGGAATCAGTAACCTCGTGCTTTCACCTTTCTGGATGTCACCACCACAATGTATTGTCAACAGCCATGCTAGTAAGGCTTGCTCAAAACATCTAAAAACATTTGATAAAGTTAACAAATTGGTTAGAGTATACAGGAGTTTCCTCATCAAGGCTGAGCCACAAGTAGCGGTTGGGCTGGCTTGAGTTAAATTTTAAATTGATTTTAAATTGGATTGTTTTAATTTACGGCCAAAATATTTAATTATTTTAAACTGTTTTTAAATTTTGTATGTCCTGTTTTTTACTTTGGCTGTTCACCGCCCTGAGTCCTATTTGGAGAAGGGTGGTATAGAAATTGAAACAAATAAATAAAAAATAAATAAAATGCTATTGATAGAAGAAAATATTTGAAGCTCAGGTTGAACTGTGGGGCCACTGGTGCTCTCTGAGTTTTGTGGTTTTCTTGTGCACTGATGATGTTATTTAATTGGCAATGAAGTGTCTTCCAAAAACCCCACCAAGCTCAGAAAGCGCCAAGGATTCCACAGTTCAAGGTAAGCTGTAAGTCTGGAACCATGAATTGTACCAAAATATGACGAGAAAATACCATTAAAGAGTGAAGAAAAAAAATCATACAAGAACAGAAATTCCAAACCTACTTTTCATTTACAAACCATCGTACACAGAGACCTTGTATAATCCCTGACCAAGACTATCGTCAATGAGTGTCTGTCAAAGGGAATAATAAGGAAACTCTGAGCCTGCAAACATGCCTGAACTAGATACCAAGTATTTCTTTCTATTAGCCATGCTGTGCTGTTCAACTAGAAATTGCAGTCAGAAACATCCCTCCTAATTAGAGCAACACAGGATACTGACCACTGTTTCTCTACATGAGCCAAATTCAGCATTAAATGCAAATGTTTTTTCTTTTCAGATTCTTCTTTTGAATTTTAGAAAAATGAGAAATCATGCTGCATTTTAGTCAAAGGTTATACCATTACATCATGGTGAGGTTTTCTACTGGCTCTGAAAGACTAGTCATGAAATAATTATTTCCTGGAAGAAATGATATACATCAAGAGCTTTGGAAAGCAGCAGCTGCCTCTTCGTGAACTGAGATGCTCTATAAAGCATCTAATTTCAAAATTAGAAGTTGCATTTTGAATATAGATTTATTTTTTTAAGAAATTATTTACAAAGTAATTATTTCCTGGGTTAATTGAGGTCCTTTCTCCTGTTCCTAGATACACTGTGCTAATATTCACCCAATACATATTGATGAATGGTCTGTCAGTTCTTGTTTTCTCCATTCTAATTTTTTTTAAATTTCTAATCAGAAGTGGTTTAATTATATTTAAGCTAAATTGAAAATAAATTACATCCTTCTACAGGAGAGAAATACATAGTATGCAATGTTATGTAAATGTAGAGGAAATACAAGAGTGTGACTGTCATTATAAGACTACTCATTTAATATTTGGCTCCCAATCTAATGTAGATAAATTTGAAGAACATATACACTTATAAAAATGAGATAATATTCCTCCAAAAAGGTAGTTCACATGTAAAACTAAGCCCCATGTAATGTAGCTCATGAACCCAATGGGATATAGTGGATTAGTCCCACTGACTCCCTCAATCCTTTCCCCAATCCCAATTGTTGCTTATTCCCACAATCATGAAATAGGGGCCCATCTGGCCATTGTGATCACTCATTTGAGAAGGTTTCTCACTAACTATTGATTCAGAGGTGACAAGTATGAGCTCTTTTCTGGTCTCAGCTTTCTACAGGTAACAGATTGACTGGATAGCATGGTAGATTGCATTCCCTTATCAAAATGATTTCAGAGGATACAAGTTATTAATATGAAAGATTAAAAATGAAAATGAGTATTGAAGACAATGAAAAAGGGACAAAATCTTCATGAGAGTGTAGGGTTTTTAATTCACAGGCAATTTTTCAGGAATGAAAACACCTCAGACTCAACCTAGCATACAATTATTTTTTAAAAAAACACCAATAACAATACAAAGATCAGTTTGTGCCAATTCATATTCTAAATAAGCAAAAGTATCCCAATTCACATCTAACTCCGTATTTCCTTAGATGGCTCTTAGCTTCTGGGTGTCCAAATCTTATTCTGATTGGAGTACATTTCTTACCTGATAGAAGACAGACTGGGAAGAGGTGCCATTTCTCTCTCTGATAGAAGGCAAGACAAAATGGAACTGCCCCTTCAATCTTTAGGAGCTTGCTTAGGAAAACCTTCCTACTCTTGATTGGTTGCTTAGAGTTTGAGTTTCCCAGACTTTGTTGGACTCTGCCTACTATCTGTATTATTAACTCTAAGTTAATGAATGGAGGGCAGAGGAAGGAAGAGCTCCATATAACAAGGAGGTTCCAGATAATGGAAGGTGGAGGGTGATGTGGAGTTCACATAAGAATCCTTGGCTGCAAGTTGACAATCTGAGAGTCAATGGGCAGGAATGTTCATATTGGTTGTCTGATTGGTATTAACAATTAGTTTGGAGGCAATGTATCCTTAATTTTCTGTTTCCACTAATGGCAAAAAACACAATCTTGTTGACTATGTGAATTTAGACTGCTGCTTGACATTTGCTAATGACTGCAGGAAATCATAGATAATCTGCTGCAGCAGGGTCTGCAGGAGGGCAAAAAGAGATCAGGATGGTACCCTTACCCTTTTGTACATGCATTACACTTATGCCAAAAGGAGCTGAACCTAGGAACGCAGTAGTCACTGCAAGGACAAAGCAACCCCTCCTGGAGTGGAATGAGCCAACTTGCTGTGGCCAACTCACTGCAGCCAATTCACTGCTGCCAACTCACCATGGCCAACTTGCCACGGGATAATTCAAGAATTCTATTTAATTATTTTTTAAAAAATTTAAAAGTATTTTAATTTTTGTAATTCATATTTTATTTTGTCCTCCTTTTGCACCCTTTCTTTAATGATTCTATTCCACCATTTCTTTGATATGTGTAACTCTTGTCCTGTAGCACCTTGTCCCACAGCAAGTTGTCTATGGTGAGTTGTCTGTGGCCCACAGCCAGCTTTCTTTAATGATTCTATTCCACCATTTCTTCAATATGTGTAACTCTTGTCGTGTGGCGCATTTTTCCACAGCGAATTGGCTGTGGTGAGTTAGCCATGGTGAGTTGGACAGACAATGCCCTATGAAGCCCCTCTTTCTTCCATCAACCTGCTCAAGTCTGCTGGAAAGAGTCCATGCAGCATATCAGAGCCCTTTCAGGACATATATATTCCCATTTACTTGTCATTGCATATATATGGAGTCATATAAATACATTCTCTCTCTTGTCCCCATTTGAATTACCTAGACTGTGTTTTAACTGATTAGCTTTACTGCCTTGAAAGCATAGTATTGATCCACTGGATCATTTCAAATATTGAATAATTCTAGATTCCTGTCACATCAAGAAGACTGGGTTAATTTGGCCCATTATTTTTCCTGGTACATGCACTTACTGTATAAAGTGCACACACATACAGTTATCCAAATTGCACCTAATGTGTCTCTGGACCTGACAAGATTAATCAACCAAAGTTTAAAGGTTTAAATATTAAAAAGTTATTGCAGACCAGTGAGTATAGTTACTGATTCATATTAGAAGCATGACTTATTTGAATCATTCCCTCCCTACAATGAGTACCTACAACCCCCATCCAGCTGTCATCTCAAATTTCCTTTTCACAACATAGTTTCTTTAATTTTCTTGAATTTGATCAATAACAATTGCTGTATCTTCTCAGAGTAAATTACTTTGGAATTCTACATCAATAGACTTCAATGCAACTAACTTTATTAACATAGATTTGGCTGGCTTTGGGATATTATCTTCTAAACTTTTCTATATTAGTTTGTCACATTTTGAAAAAACATATTTATGACTTTATTTTATGTTACTCACTGTAACTCAGCTTATTATTTCTCTCATTTTATTAAAAAAAAATGTCTAGAAAGGTGAATTCCAAGCCTGCACAATTTATATGCTACCAAGATTTCTACTCAAAAGGAGGTTATTTTATTTTATTTTATTTATTTATTTTATTATTTTATTATTTCGATTTCTATACCGCCCTACTCCCGAAGGACTCAGGGCGGTGCACAGCCAGACAATAAAAACACATCCATACAAAATTTAAAAGTAGAATAAAATCAAATTAAATAGTTTTGGCTCCGACAAATTTAAAACCCCAAACTGTTTAAAACCAATTTTAAAATTGATAAGGTTGATAAACTTTCTACTTTGCTGTCTGTCGAATAAAGAAATTACCACAAATATATACTCCAATGCCATATTTGCTTAATGAAGCAAATATTCAGAGCAGGGTTATTTAAAAGGGGGGTTGGTTAATTCTACCTCACCATTATTGTTTCTTTTACTCAGTCCTTCTTTCCAACCATTCAAAGATTTGGGGGCCTTATCAGTTGGCTTTCTTTTCAAAAACCTCTAAGTTAGAAAAAAAATTAGATAAAAAAGTATAATATGAAACAAAAGCAAAGAAAAACCACTCAACATAATCCTTGTTTTATTACTATTATTAGGGCTATAAATGTGGTAAAAGATGCCATCAGAGACTATGGCAGCTACATGTACTATTTCCAATTTGTTTCCAACAACCATGCCTTCAAACTTCAGCACAAATAATTCCTCAATGAAATGCTGTTGTTTTCCAGTAGAATCATAGTAACAGCTGTGGGCCGGATAAAATCAGGAATGGTTACATATCTATGGAGATTCTCAGTCATTCAGGTCATGGTTGTCCTAAAGGTGCTTTTCAAAAGGCAACTTGACTTTGTTTTTTCTTGAAGATGTTTCGTTGCTCATCGAAGAAACTTCTTCAAGAAAAAACCAAGTCCAGTTGCCTTTTGAAAAAGCACTTTTTTTGGGACAGGAATGATAACTGAATTTAGGCATGGAAGGAGGAAAAGCAGGGAAGGAGGAAAAGTCCACCTAGCTCAGTTGTGCCCTCCACTGGAGACCCACCTTAGTCACTCAATATATATCATTATTTTCCTCATTTTTAAGACCTGTATCTCTTTTTCCAACTTTTTAGAAGATGAATGAATAATGCTAACAGTAGCTGTCTGGAGAATAGAGTTCATCTTCATCTTTTCTGGCTGCAAACTATGTTAACTATGTTTTTTGAAAATAACATGACAAACAATCTTGGGCTTTTGGTGTATTTCTGGTACTGTAACATATTCAAAATATAGGAAAAAATATAATTTCTCATTATTTCTAATGGAAATCATTGAAAAATGGAAATCATTGAAACAATGTGATTTCTAAAGCTTCTGAACTTAAAAAAAAAAAATCCTGAAAAGAAAGGAACAGTGGCTGAGACAGAGTTGTATTAGCCACACAAAGTAATTCAGAATTAATATGCCCATCAGAGGAAGGAGACAGATTTAGGATAATAGACAAATAATCCAGGTTTCTTATCAGTCAATAGTTTTATTCTTTAGGGAAATATATTGGGATGGAGAATGAGTGAAGTTAATTATAATAGCAGTGCAATTAATTAGTGACCAGGTCCATAATTTATGTATGAAAATATTAAATGTGGTTTCCAGTTTTCCTTTCTTTTTTTCTCTTCCTTCTCTGCCTTAGGGAATGTTTTGATATTCAGCATTTTCTCATGTATATGAAGACCTCTACTATGAAGATGGATGATTCTCTTGTAGGTTACCCAGAGAGCACAAAACAAAATCAGGGCTGTAAACTAGACTAAGAAGCATCACTGAAGGATGTCAATGATAGCATTTATTCATTTGTTTATTAGATGCATATCCTAGATTTCCCTCCAAAATGTCATTCAGAGCCATTAGAAATCCCTTGAACTGGGTTTTGATTCCTCAGGAGCACTTCAGTCTCATCTGGATTATGTATTAATATGCTTTCCTTCAAAATAAATATCAGGTACTATTTCATCAAATGTTTAGCTGTAAGCTTGGAACTTCTTATCAAAGGTTTCCACAACCCTGAAGGCCTGCTAAGGCCTGAATTTTATTTCTATCATTTCAACATAAGAATCTTTAGGCCAAGCATTAGAGTTATCAGAATCCTGATCAACGATATTTACTACTTGTATTGTTTATGCTTATTTATGACACAAATATATGATAGCCCTCTCACACATTCTTATTTCCATTATATCCTTAGTTTGTGAATGATTTTGAACCAGTGAGTTACTGCAATTCAAATATAGACATTACTGACCTAGATGAACTAATGAGTTACTATAAAGCTAATTTCCCTGGTCTAGGGGATGGGTGGGGGTGTAGTGTATGAATTGGGGGGGGGGGTTCAAAAAAGTCAAGTTTGTGTCCACACACTTATGAGTGAAACTCCATTTCTTTTTGCATGCATCACAAGACTCATTTTTTAAAAAGGAAGGAACTTCCATTGCAGCTGCCTTTTTGATATGTTTAATCTCCCGTGCAGATATCTCTGTCTGCTCCCATTTAGAAAATGTTATATTTCCCGATGGAAAGCACTACGCAATAACAGTACACTTATGAGAAAAATATAATATATTCCATGCCTAAATTAATAATATTATAACATTGCCTGTACAACCCAGATAAATTCCAGTAGACAATTCACAACTTTCGGCAAAACTCTGCTATTCTTCTCGTGAAATATATACACAGAAATGCTTTTCAAATGCAGCCAGGCTATCACGCAGTCTGATTAAATCCATTTTTTCTCATCAGGGAACGAAAGACGGTTCCCTTTTTGTATCTAGGATATATGCGGAAGAACATTTTCAACCACTTTGTTGGCCTAACTCTGGTAAACCAGGAGGAGACAATCTCCTCACCTTGGATTCATTGTTAATTAGGATTTCCTGCATATCAGAGGTGTTCTGCAAAATTCGTTTCCTCATGCTGCCTCTCTGTATTTAGGATATAAGCCACCCAGGCAGTTTGCTCTGTGGATGAATATTTTCAGAGCTGCATTACCAGTAATTTCATGAAAAATCATTAAGAATAATGGTTTGTGGTTGACTATGTGGTTCCCCAATCAAGATTAATAGCTTTAAAACTTCACACAGCTAGAAGACATCCTGTGCCATAGCTTACAAAATCCTTCCACAGAAAGAGGGAATTTTTTGTGAACTTCAAGCGTTGTATTTTCCTGCATTGTTTTCTTTCTGTTTCAGAATATCTCTCTCATCTATCCAGGGATCCAAAAGGGGATTAAGATGAATCCAGGTGATTAGGGTGAAAGGAAGATATTTGGTATTTTTTGATATACGAGACAGCTACCTCACAAAAATAATTCATAAAGTAATTCATTCTTGATATCCCTTGAGTAAATTCACCCTCTTTAAATTATAAATCTTCGCACGCTATATACTTTTCATATTAACAGTACTTGCCATTTCAAGCAGTAGGCCCTTGAAATGAAATTCTAAATTCTGTACCTTGGTTCTTTGGTTGTTGAACATTAGTAAAAATTATTATGAATGCAGGAAAACATCAGTTTTCTCCAATCTGTCACCAACAATTAGGACCGTTCAGTGGGAATTCTGGGCACTGCAATTTTATACTTCTGGGAGATGACAAATTGTTATGAAGCATAGCATCTTCCTGTAACAGAAAAAGAACAATAATAAGGTAAACAAAAATATCCAGGCCTTAATATACAAGGGGGAAAAAAACTAAACATGCATTTTTTTATTTGTTAAGTTTCGTTATTTTTATTTGTTCATATTTGTGTGTGTGTGTGTGCATGTCTGTATCAGATGGGAAATTGTCACAAGAAAATTCTGGAATTAAACATTTCATATCATAAATATTGCATATTGAAACTCAGTCAGAACATCATATGTTATAAATTTAAAAAGTATTTAAAATTTAAATTTAAATTTAAAATTTAAAATTTAAAATTAAATGTAAAAAGTATTAAAATCCTCCAATTCTATTCATAAATCCCCTTTTATTTATTTCATTGTATGTTAAGGGCTTGGATTACTTGGATTATTTTGCTGACCTTTGACACTAGAATATCTTTAAAAAATCTACCATCATCACCTACCGATCTGGCAGGCTTCCACCCAATTAGTCTTTCAGAAGACCATTAAAACTTGGCTCTTTACCTAGGCATTGGGGTAGTGTGATGGAATCTGTGGAGACTTATTGAGGCATCATGGCAGGTTACTCAAAGCACTAAGTTTTTAGTTTTAATACGTTTTATAGTTTTATTGTTGTGACTCATTAAAGAGCTGTTTCAAAATGGATGTCAATGCAATCTTTTGAAATAAGCAAGTTTCCAATGATCATGGAATTAAAACGAATCTTATCATATTTTGGATAATTTATGGGAAGATCCAGTTTCCTTCAGAAATCACAGGAAAAGTTGAAAGAAACAGAAGAGGACAAACTCAGCAAGGTAGATGAATTCAATTACCATGGTGATGGGTGCACCATTGTGAAAGCTGAAGGGCCAAACTGGGGGCAGATCAATAGCAGAAGACCTATTTATCTGTTTGGTAAGAATTGACATTGACTTGAAGGCACCTAATCGATCATCAAACAAAATGCCATGTGGCACTAAACACCATTATTTCTGAGCTTAAAGAATATACTAGACCAATTGTGCAGCTGGAGAAAATTACCTCACACATACCAGGCTAAGATTATTGGGGTCATAGCTGCTGCTGAGGTAATAATAACAAATCAATACAGCACCTGCCAATTGGGAGGAAATATTCTGAAAATGAAATCTGTGTCAATATATGGCAAAGCAGCATGAAAATATCTAAAGGAAAGGGCAAAACATACAAACACCATGGAGCTATCAATTATAACAATACTGACTGACTGCACAACCTGCAGCATCAGTTTAATATTGGTCCTAGCAGGCAACTCTTTTCTTGTGCAATAGCATGGTTTCTGTTCCCGCAGAACGTTCATAATGTCACTTTCTGCATCCAATGAAATTTATATCCAAAGTATCATGATCTGCCAGAGAACGGCTGTTTTCTCTCTGCTTCCAGCTTTTAGGGATGCTATAAATATTACAGCAAGGACAACGGAAAATACTTCCAGCTTTCTTTTACAGATGCTACTCAACCATTATCTTATTCTTTCATAACAATGTTCCTACATTCCTGAACAGTGGGATACCAGATCTCTCTTATTTAGATGACATTTTGACACAGATTACGAAAAGCCTTCCATCACAGTAGCTTTCTTCCTCCCTGTTAAAAATAGAGGGGTGGAAATTGGCCATGCCACTAAACCGAGTTTCTAGTTGCCAAATTACTGCAGAAACTGCAATGCAGTTAATAATCACACTTTGATAAAAGTTTGAGATGCAGTTCTCCAATCAAAATGTACTGATGGTACATGCAGGTAGTCCTAGACTTACAGCCGCTTGTTTAGTAACTGTTCGAAGTTACAACAGCATTGGAAAAAGTCACTGTAGACTTAGAATAAGTTTATTGTCACTTTGAATGTACACTAATTGGCATACATTAATTAAAATGAAATTTCATTGCATGCAGCTCTCAAAGGGTCACCCTTCCAATATACACTACATAAACATGACTAAATAAATAAATACAAAATTATGCATATACCCACATATATTATATAACACAGAGAAACAACGCAGTCTAGATCAGATGTATACCCGTACATGGCGAGAAAAACAAACCTTTTTAGTTTACCAGACAGATGGCATATGGAACAAAGCTGTTACAGAATCTGGTAGTCCTGCTAGAAATAACTTCAAAACCCCTCCCAGAGGGGAGTAACAGAAAAAGACCATAAAGTGGGTGTGCTTTGAACTCTAAGCACATAGCGCTTATAAGCAGTATCCTGAATAACGGGAAGTGAGCTTCCTATAATCTTCTCGTCTGTCCTTACTTGCTTCCGAGAATTGCTGCAATTTATTCAGCAGTGTTGAGCGCCACTCAGGAATTCAGTGGTTGTTGTTTTTTATTGCTAAAAGGGTGGTAAAGCAATGGGAGGTAAGGGAAAGAGTCCCTACTGCTAAAAAAAATGCATTATCTGAAATGGGTAGGCAACCTGCAGCTCTACTGTCCTTGCTGTCATGCCCCACTGAGCTGTTTCCAACCAAAAAATAAGATTCTTACAGGTTTAACCTAATTTCATTGTAGGTTAGGTTACAGAATCTTGGTAATTGGATAATGGTAATGTGACCCTCATTTATCAGAGGGTACATTAAGTTCAAGCTTCCCAATTACCTGTGATCTTTCTAACCTAGTTTTGATTTAATGGAGAAGAAGTTAATCACCTGTTTGATACCAAACATCAGAGGTGGTATTCAGCAGATTCTGACCAGTTCTGGAGAACCGGTAGCAGAAAATTTGAGTAGTTTGGAGAACAGGTAAATACCAGCTCTTACTGGCCCCGCCTGCATCTATTCTCTGCCTACTGAATCCCAGCTGATTGGGAGGAAATACCACCTCTTACTCACCCCGCCTGCATCTACTCTCTGCCTACTGAATCCCAGCTGATTGGGAGGAATTTTGCAGTAACCTTCCCCATGCCACGCCCACCATGCCATGCCCAGCAAGCCACGCCCACAGAACCAGTAGTAAAAAAATTTGAATCCCACCACTGCCAAACATGTATTAATTAAATTTACTGGACTATTCCCAGGTCAATTGCAACTCTGAACACTGTGTAGTATATAAAATTTAAAGCAATGCCACCCACACCATATAAAAGGAAACATCTGGGGAAAAATAGCAACTATAGTTTCACAGATCAAGCAACCCGCAAGAACCCAAATTTCCCATCTAGGCTATTTCTCTCTGCTCTTGTTCTCAATATTTTGGAATCATTCAATTTCATTCTCAGGATGAATCAGAGAATTCTATCGTATTTATCCTGACTTCAAAAGTCATCTGAAAGAAAATATTCTACATCTTGTGAAATGATTTGGTTCTCTTATTTTTGCTGTTCAGAAGAGTTAGGGTGAGAAAGAAAAGGATATCAAAGAATGAAGGGATGGGAGAGAGATGTCGGGGAAAAATATTAAGGAGAAGAGATCTTGGATAACCCCCTCATATCCATGTTGTTAATCCTCCTGGGAGGTTACACGAGGCTGGCTCCAGGGGATTATAACTGCTTCTCTGAGTGAGGGTGTCTTTCCCACTGCCTTGAAAGAGGCGATGGTGAGGCCCCTCCTCAAGAAGCCTTCCCTGGACCCGGCTGAATTAGCTAACTACCGTCCGGTCTCCAACCTTCGTTTTGTGGCTAAGGTTGTTGAGAGTGTGGTGGCACGACAACTGCCCGGGCACCTGGATGAAGCTATCTATCTAGACCCGTACCAGTCGGGCTTCAGGCAGGGGCACAGCACAGAAACGGCATTGGTCGCGTTGGTGGATGATCTCTGGAGGGCTCGGGACAGGGGTTGCTCCTCTGTCCTAGTCCTATTAGATCTCTCAGCGGCTTTTGATACCATCGACCATGGTATCATGCTGCAGCGGTTGAGAGGGTTGGGAATAGGGGGCACCGTTCTGCGGTGGTTCTCCTCCTTCCTCTCCGACCGCTCGCAGTTCGTGTTGGCAGGGGGGCAGAGGTCGACCTCGAGGCGTCTCGCATGGGGAGTGCCACAAGGATTGGTCCTCTCGCCTCTTCTGTTGTGAAGCCGCTGGGTGAGATCATCCATGGTTTTGGGGTGAAGTGTCATCTGTACACTGATGATACTTAGCTGTACATCTCCACCCCAGACCACCCCAACGATGCCCTTGATGTGATGTCTCACTGCCTGGAGGCCGTGCGGGTCTGGATGGGGAGGAACAGGCTCAGACTCAACCCGTCCAAGACCGAGTGGCTGTGGCTGCCGGCGTCCCGATATAGTCAGCAGGTGCCATCGCTGACTATTGGGGGTGAATCTTTGCCCCCCACAGAGAGGGCTCGCAATCTGGGTGTCCTCCTGGATGCACGGCTGTCTTTAGAAGAGCATATGACGGCCGTGGCCAGGGGGGCCTTTTATCAGGTTCACCTGATCCGCCAGTTGCAGCCCTTTCTGGACCGGGACGCCTTGCGCATGGTCACTCATGCCCTTGTCACCTCCCGGCTGGACTATTGTAATGCTCTCTACATGGGGCTTCCCTTGAAGAGCACCCGGAGGCTCCAACTGGTCCAGAATGCAGCCGCGTGGGTGGTTATGGGCGCAACTCGTTGTGCGCGTGTGACACCCCTCCTGCGCGAGCTGCACTGGCTCCCAGTGGTCTTCTGGGTGCGATTCAAGGTGTTGGTTACCACCTTCAAAGCGCTCCATGGCATAGGACCCGGGTACCTTCGAGACCGTCTTCTGCCACCAATAGCCTCCCACCGACCAGTCCGTTCCCACAGAGAGGGTCTCCTCAGGGTGCCATCAGCCAAGTTATGTCGGCTGGCGACACCCAGGGGGAGGGCCTTCTCTGTGGGAGAACCCTAGTGGGTACATTCAGATGAGAATAGATGTGTTTAGCATAAATTGTTCCTAATCCAACATTCTATTTAGCTTAAAAGACAATGGCTTCAATTCTGTATTCATTCATCACACTAAAGGAAAGGTATTTTTTCTGCTTCTGAATAATGGTATCCAATATTGCACTGAAAAGCATCACTTTGTGCTAGAAAACTAGCTGAAATCCAATAATCTCATAAAGCAAAATTTGTATTGCATGCAACACATAGCCTATAAAAATCACATTGAGCAATTTTTTTAACAAAAGTCAAAATCTTTTCATATAACATTATACTCAAGTAATCTAATTTAGCTGAGATTGAAATTTAGAAAGAAAGAGAGGAAAAGGTTACAAAAGTTGGTATCACAATTAATAGCAATAGCAATAGCACTTAAACTTATATACCGCTTTACAGTGCTTTTATAGCCCTCTCTAAGTGGTTTACAGAGTCAGCATATTGCCTCCAACACTTTGGGTCCTCATTTTACCCACCTCAGAAGGATGGAAGGCTGAGTCAACCTTGAGCCTGGTGAGATTGGAACTGCCAAATTGCAGGCAGCCGGCAGGCAGCAGAAGTAGCCTGCAGTACTGCACGCTAACCACTGCCCCACCATGGCTGCGCCACTGTGCTAATGATTGATTCACGTAGTGTTTGCACCCTAAACTAGATAATTGTTGAAGTGCATGTTTCCAATTAAGGAATCAAATTTTCAAATGTCACATGGTAGTAAGAACACATAGCTGTTCTGAAATATTAGTAGAAAGTAAAAAAGGTGACCTTGCACAGATATGCAGGGTCCATTACCAAAGCAATTAAGTGTGAAACATCTCCTACGTCCACAGCAGACAAATAATATTTGGAAAAGGTTCAGCCAGACACCTGCCTAATTCACTAAACCATAAGGAGGAGCAGGAGGACTGCACAATTGACCTTGCAGGATTCTACTATTATAGTCAATATCAAGAAAAGTAGTTTTAGCCTTCCTGTGGAGCAGATTTCCTGGCCTGATATACCTAGTGGGATTGACAACATTGTCATAACCTTCCTAAACAAACAGAACTTTGTTTGTAATTAAAAAGTAACAATAAAAATTATAGTTATCCATTCATGTAATAGCCATTCATAGCCATTCATTCACCACACATCTAGGATTAGTTGCAGGACAATCTTTCCAAGTTTAAGAGTTTGTCTGCCATGGAGGTCCTATGGAGTGGAGTGGAGTGGAGTGGAGTGGAGTGGAGTGGAGTGGAGTGGAGTGGAGGGTAGGGTAGGGTAGGGTAGGGTAGGGTAGGGTAGGATAGGGTAGGGTAGGGTAGAATAGAATAGAATAGAATAGAATAGAATAGAATAGAATAGAATAGAATAGAATAGAATAGAATAGAATAGAATAGAATAGAATAGAATCTTCGTCACATTAAATGTACACTAATCAACATACATTAAAATGAAATGTCGTTCATTCAGCTCTTAAAAGATAATCGTTATGCATATGCACGCATATACACACATATATGACTCAGAAAAAATGAATATAAAATAAAAACAGCACAATTTCATAAGTCGGGGCTAAGTTCAGTTTGGTGGAATTTTTTCCTCCCCCAACTATAACAAAAGATGGGAGAATAGCAGAGCTGGCCTACCTATTGTACAAAGTGAAGCAATTATCTCAGGAAAATACATTCTGGAAGGGGGCAAGGTTGCTTTGGAAAAAAAATAGCCATATTTGTGTAGCCTAAACTGTCCATAGTGGGTTTGCTGGGCCATACAAAAGGTTGCAAGATAGTAAAAGTCGAATTATTTTAAATTAAATTAAATTATAGGATTAAGAATAGAAATAACATAAGGAAATAAATTAAGGAAATACTGTAAGATGTTGGTATAGCTTTAACAATAACAGTAGGAATAGAATTAAAAACAGAATCTGAAGGACTACTTTTAAGATACTGTTAGAGGCACCTGTACGCAAGTAGAATCAGCTAAGAGCACTTTATTCTGAAGACAAGAACATAAATTATTCACTGCAACCATAAAAGTCATTGACAAAAATTTGCTATGCTGTTTAATAAGTTACTATCTTTTCTATCATCTGAAGAGCACAGACTTTTGACTGATGAAGGAGCAAAGTAGACATTCACCTTATTGTTTTAGGCCAGGCCAGACTTGAATAATTGCACTAACAATGCACAACTACCAAGATAATTTGTTCCATCACACACAAGGCATATACTAATGCTGCAGGCAATCTGGCCATCTGGTACCCTTCTAATATCTTTTACAACTCACTATCAGATGTTCCAACTGTACTTGGCCATCCTTTTGCATTTTCCTGTTCCATTAGGAATGGAATAATTCTTAGAAAAGTCACATAAGGGAGATGCATCTTTACTAAATTAGATCTTGGGGGATATTCATCTGAAGAATGGTAATTTAATCTTTGAAACCATAGTAATGCCAATGGTTACTTGGAAGTGCCAACAGTTTTCTGAAGTTTCATAAATCACATTTTTCATGATTTACTAGACACATTTTAATAATTTATCAGAATGTTGTGCTTATTGTACTTAAAGATTCTATTTTCCACATGGATCATGTTTGCAGATCAAAGTTTTAGAACATCTCTGTGACAACAGCCTACATACTAAATTGAAAAAAATACACATTTTGATCTGCCTGTGTTGGGCTATTTGGGCACCATATTTCTTCAAAAGAGGGTAGTTTTGTTGTTGTTCAGTTGCTAAGTGTTGTGTGACTCTTTGTGACCCAATGGGCCATAACATACCAGACCCCTGTCCTTCACTGATTCCCAGAATATGCTCAGATTCAAGTTCATTGTGTCAATGACACTATCTAACCATCTCATCCTGGGCTGATCCCTTCTCTTTTTAATAATAATAATAACTTTATTGTGTACAGTATACCCATACAACAAAATTCACTTAACACCCAAAGACCAGAACCAACACACATAACAATCCCCAAATACACTCCCACTCACCACAGTTCCACACCCCTAAACCACCCAAACATCCACACAACAGACCAAGTACTGTCCAACAGCTCACTGATGGTGGCCCTTTGTTCATTGTTGAGTGTAATTATAGCTCTGGGATAAAAACTATTCAGAAAACATGTATTCCAAGTTTTAATTGTTCTGTATCTTCTGCCAGAAGGCAAGAGTCCAAAAAGATTGTAAGCAGGATGGGAAGAGTCTCTGACAATGTTATGCAACTTTCTCAAACAGCGAGATTCAAAGATGTTGTCCAGGGCTGGTAGTCCAATGATATTCTGGGCAGTTTTAATGATTCTCTGTAGAGCTTTTTTGTCCGCTACAGAGCTGCTCCCATACCATGCAATCTTTCCCAACATCAGGGCCTTTTCCAATGAGCCCCCTCTTTTCATTAGGTAGAGAAAGTATTTGAGCTTCAGATTCAGTAACCAGTGGTGGAATGCTGCCACTGGTTACTGAACAATCAGTTTGGTGAGTGCGTGTGTGCTTAAGGCGCTTGCGCACAGCGCTAAATATGGAGCATTTGGAAGCTCAGCTGTTTACCTTCCAAGTCAGTAGCGGTAAGTAACAGTAAGGGGGAGAATTCAGCTGTGCCACATGATTGAGATGAGCTACAAAGCAGAAGCTAAAGGACAGGATAGAGCAGGGATGGGTGGGCAGGGTCAACTGATCGTCAGAGCTACCGGTTCACTCGAACAGGTCTGAACCGGCTGAATACCACCTCTGTCAGTAACTATCCTTCCAAAGAATAGTCATGGTTGTCTATGGAGTTTCTTAGGCACCCCAGGTCATGGTTGTCCCAAACTGAAGAAGTCAGAACTGAAGAAGCTTCTTGGATGAGAAGCGAATCGTCTTCAAGGAAAAACAAAATCCAGTTACCTTTTGAAAAAGCTCCTTTAGGGAAAAAGTCAGGGTGATTTCCTTTAAGATTGACAGATTTGATATCATTTTAGTCCAAGGGAATTTCAAAAGTCTTCTGCAGAGCCCCATTTCGAAAGCATCAATTCTTCAGTGTTCAGCTTTCCTTATGGTCCAACTCTGTTGTGGCCCACCAGCGGCCTGTGCAGCTGGTAGCTGTTTCCGACAGTGAGGAGGCTGGTGTGGTGATTCGCCAGCAGCCTGTGCAGAGATGGCACCTGAGTCAGACAATGAGGAGGCTGGAGAAGAGTTGGTGCCAAAAGCGTGGATTCAGCCAGGGCCTTCAGACTTCCAGAAGCTCCCATAAGTGAAGAGGAAGAAGAGGAGGAGCCTCTTCTCAATGCAAGGGCGCGGAGAGCTGCCAAAAGGTAGGAATGGCTCCTCAGGAGGAGGTCTCCTCAAGAGTAAGGCTTGGGGCTAATTGGCCACTCCCCTAGCCTATTTAAGGAATGACTACAACTGAGGCAATTTGCAGAAAACAACTTCGTTCATATTCCTTCGCGTATTGACTCCAGAAACGTCTGATCGGCTCTTGCTTCTCTCTTATCATTTTTCCTGCAAATTGCTTCTGGGCATTCTGCCAACCACAGTAAGCTTACGGTTAACTGAAAGACTGTACCTCAGAATTGAGTTATTATTTCTTGGACTCTTGTCGGCTGTTAATGAAGTTAAATTAACAGCCCTTGTTCAGAAAAGGCTGATTTAAACTGTATTTGTGTTTGAACAACTACTAAGAAAGCTCATTAGTAGTCCTTAATTAGTAAACTAAGGTTTGTACGGACTTTGTATGTGCTGCGTTCTTTGTGGTCCGTAGCTGGGGCAAAACAAACTCTCACAGCCATACAATACTACTGGGAAAACCATAGTTTTGACTATATGGACTTTGTCAGCATCATGATATCTCTGCTTTTTAGAATGCTGTCTAGGTTTGCCATCGCTTTCCTCCCAAGGAGCAGGCATCTTTTAAATTCATGGCTGCAGTCACCATCTGCAGTGATCTTAAAACTCAAGAAAATAAAATCTGTCACTGCTTCCATTTCTTCCTCTTCTATTTGCCAGGAAGTGATGGGTCCAGATGCCACGATCTTCGTTTTTTTAATGTTGAGTTTCAAGACAACTTTTGCACTCTCCTCTTTCATTTTCATCAGAAGGCTCTTTAGTTTCTCTTCATTTTCTGCAGTTTAGAGAGTACAGGTAGCCTTCGACTTATGTCCTCAGTTGAGCCCAAAATTTCTGTTGCTAAGTGAGACACTTATTAGGTGAATTTTGCCTCACTTGACAACCTTTCTTGCCACAGTTGTTAAGTGAATTACTGCAGTTGTTAAATCAGTAACATGGTTATTAAGTGAATGTGACTTTGCTTGTGAGCAGGTCGCAAAAGGTGATCACGTGACCCTGGGACACTGCAATTGTTTTTTGTTTTGTTTTTTGCAATTGTTATAGACATGAGTCAGTTGCCAAGCATCTGAATTTTGATCACATGACCATGGGGATGCTGCAATGGTCGTAAGTGTGAAAACTGGTCATAAGTCATTTATGTCAGTGCCCTTGTAACTTTGAATGGTTACTAAACTAACTGTAGTTCATTTAGGACTACCTGTAATTAGTTAGATAGAACAAATTTTCTATACCAGTTTGTACGAAGCAGGGTTGAAATCCAGCAGGTTCTGACAGGTTCTGGAGAACTGGAAATTTTGAGTAGTTCAGAGAACCGGCAAATACCACCTCTGGTTGGCCCCAGAGTGGGGTGGGGATGGAGATTTTGCAATATCCTTCCCTCGGGAATGGGGAGGGAATGGGGATTTTGCAGTAACCTTCCCCTGGAGTGAGGTTGGAATGGAGATTTTGCAGTATCCTTCCCCTGCCATGCCCACCAAGCCACGCCCGCCATGCCACGCCACACCCACCAAGCCACACCCACATTAAAAAAAATTGGATTTCACCACTGGTGTGAAGGCAATTCACGGAGGAGAAAGTAAAACCATAAGGACACTTTGATGGACATTTTGAGGTGTTTACAATGATCCACCTTCTCTTTGACTTTTGGCAGCTTCACGTCCATGCAGAATTTTAAACATTACATTTCATTATGCCAGATTTGCCCACATGCCAAACTTTAACTCCACTGTGTACGGTCCTTGGGATACAGTTTCCCTAGACTTCATAACTGAGCTACCACGGAGTTTAAGCCAGGGAACCTGATATCAAGCGCATTGTTACACATACCTGGGCTCCAGCTCTAATGCTAGAGAATCATATTATCTGTCAACCTCTCTGCTTTAGATAAATGTGAAAAGGGTAACAATGCATTTCGTATGCCATAAAGTATTATTAAAATTACTTGAAATTATTTAAAGTGGCTCTGCTTTTTCCCAGTGGAATACTGCTGATGGTTTGTTTTGACTTCAGATTTCTTTCTTCACATTCAAATGCCTAATTAAATGCTAAACATGTCCCCATTGATGAAGCAAGTATTTGTCATCAGAGTTTCAGGGCTGTAAAAACCCTGACAGAAGTAATGACTAAGAAGACAATTAATCTTCCTTGAAGAAAGAGGAGCACATGTGAAGGTAATCAGATGATACTTTAACTATAATTTTAATATCCTACAGTCAATTTAACCTTGAAATGCATATCAAGGCACTGAAGTGAGCCCTTCTGTTGCACTGACTACTGATGGTAAAGTGGCAATACAGTATTTAGAAGGCTTATCATTTTTACTTTTTTTATTCTGCTATATTCCCAATTAGTGTATAACTCTGGCAGAGATGGAAAATCTGTGGCCTTTCAGATATTATTGAACTGCAACTTTCAGCATTCCTCATTTCCTTTGCTAGCTAGGGCTGCTGGACTTGTTATTCAACAACGGGTCATTTGCAGAATTGTATTCCATAGTTTGATATTGGATACTATTGGATTGGATTTCCAAGGGATAGTTTGTTTTTACAAATTCCATTATAATACATGCACTGATAGAGCAAAGGTTGGCCCCAATAAAGGTCCTTCTTTGGGGTAGAAGAGCTTCCATCTCACATAAGACCACATTCAAGACAAAGTGTGACCACCAAAATCAAGTCTTTATACACAAGAACAAAGGCAATTTTCTCCTGCCCGAGACGTATTAAGGAGATTATCCTATCTAGAGTACATTTAGGATTACAGTGGGATTTAAAAATGGTCAATAAATATGATCAGAGTGTCGGAAGAGGTCATTTGGACCATCAAATTGAACCTTCTGCTACATACAGGAATCCACACTAAATTATTCATTAGAGATGTCTAAAAGAAAGTCCATATTTTTCATTATCACACTATTCTTTCTATTAAACAGTTTTTCCTCGTCTTTTCAACTGGAATCTGAATCAACCATTTCATGCTTCGTTAAAAACCAGGTCTTGATCTTCTATATCAGTGATGGCTAACCTTTTTGCCGCCGCGTGCCAAAAAGTGGGGGTCGTGTGGGGGGTAGCACTTGTGCGTGCCCTAACCCAAAATTCAATGTGCCCTGCCCCCAGCACAGACACACACACACACCCTCGCTCCCACACTTTTGGCACACGATGGCATGGTGGGCCCAGTAGGCCCGTTTTTCGCCCTTCTCAGGCTCCAGAGGCTTTTTTGTAGCCTGGGGAGGGTGAAAATGGCCTTCCCCTCCCCACCCCCCCAGAGGCCCTCCGGAAGCCAGGAACAGCCAATTTCCTGACTTCCGGTGGGCCCGGAAGGCCCGAAAATCAGGTGGCCGGTGTGCACATGAATGCTGGAGCTGAGCTAGGGCAATACTCGCGTGCCCACAGATATGGCTCCACATGCCACCTGTGGCACACATGCCATAGGTTCGCCATCTATATGATATATCTTTCACATGCTACTGTATTTGTCCTAAGATTTCTTATCTGAAAGCTAAGCATTCCCTGACCCTTTCAATTCTCTTCATAGGTGTTAAGTTTCTGGAGTTCTGAACAACTTTGTTGCTGTTCTCTGAAGTTCTGTGGGAAGAGAAAGTTAATTTGAGCAATTGCCTCATTCTACACAAGTGGAAGTGTGGCTGCCACAGAATATTTCAATATTTGAAGTGATCCGATGAAGAAGTACTTTGCATTCCAGGCAATAAAACAATTTAGCTAAAATATCATTCCAAGTGCAATTTGCATATTTAAAGTTCTCTGAACATTTTTGTTCACTTGACAATCAATTTTAGTAGATAAAAAATTGACAAAAATTAAACAACCTATCCTAAGAAGGGAAGTGAAATAAATATTCTGTTTGCAGCCTCTCAGTCTTAAACTCTTGATTATCCCAGATCAGATCACAGATCACCAGTGAGAAAAAAGATTCTCCACAGATAACTGAGATCATTTATAAGCTACCTACCTACCTACCTACCACCTACCTAATACCTGGTTGACTACTATGAGAAACTGGTTTGTGCTGGGCTAAAGAGGCTTTTGACTTGGGCTAGCAGGATCATCTTAGATCAACTGTAGTTCCATTGGATTTGGAATCATACTCCAATACATAATAAAGAATCATCTGCTTTTTTCTAAATTTAATTTTCTTATTCATTCCCATTTTTCTGAGTGTTTATATAAATATTTTTAATCTTATGTTTGAAATTTCATTCACTTTTTTCTGGACATTTTGCCTAATGCATTAATGGTGATAATTATAGTCTATGGTATTCATTGCACTCTGCGGAAGAAAGGAAAGGGTCAGATACAGGAGAGGTTGTCTATAGATCCATTGCAGAGTAGAGATATTGAAGAGGATGGGATTATAAGTGAATAATCAGGCATACAATTGGGAATACCCCAGGTAGTTTGCACTAGCAATCAGGAATACACCATGGCCATGGAAACATTCAAGAACTGCTTTTCTGTTGCTGAGCTTCTGCTTTGGGATAGCACACCCCACATTGAACAGTTTGCATATTGCTGGCCTTCTATTAGCTATCATAAACCAAAGTATTTTGGAAAGCATGTGCTGTTAAGTCTTGCTATTAATGTTGTTTCTGTAATTGTTCATATATTACCTGCTGACTGCTTGTCTTCATTTTGTATTATAGATATGTTATTGTATCTCTTGTATTGTCATTTTTATTTTTATTTTACTATATTACGGGCTTGTGAATAGATATATTGTAAACCACTAACAGACCTGTTGTCTGTGGTGGACATAAATCAAATAAATAAATGGTCCATTCTACACTCCCTAAGTCAGCAGAAATATATACATGCTGGTAAAATTGCACCGACCCAACAGTTTCAGGAATAAAGCTGCAAATGGTGCCATCCTTATGGTTTTAAGGCAAGTTTCAGAAAGTGATTCTGGACTCCTCTGAGTTTATCTCTCTTTCCCATCCAAGAATTGCCTGCAACAGGATAAGCAACCATCAGTTGTTCTCCTGATGGTACCTACTTGGGGAAGCTGAGCAAATACCTGGAGTAGTGTGTTTAGCCTCTCTTCAGGTTACCCAGGTGCAGGGGTGAAATCCAGCAGATTCTGACAGGTTCTGGAGAACTGATAGCGGAAATTTTGAGTAGTTCAGAAAACCGGCAAATACCACCTCTGGCTGGTCCCAGAGTGGGGAGGGAATGGGGATTTTGCAGTATCCTTCCCCTGGAGTGGGGTGGAAATGGAGAGTTTGCAGTATCCTTCCCCTGCCACACCCACCATGCCACGCCCACCATGCCACGCCCACCATGCCATGCCATGCCACGCCCACCAAGCCACGCCCACAGAACCAGTAGTAAAAAAAATTGAATTTCACCACTGCCCAGGTGACAAGTCAGAGGTCAGCTTGTGACCAATTATTCAGATTATTTCTGAAGAGAAGTCCTGCCTTTTTGAAACAGTGCTAAACCCATATCTGAAAATAGTCAGTTCACAAGCATTGCAGATGTTGAGAAAAGGCATACATGAAGTGAGAGGGCTCTTTCCCAGCCCATCAGAAGTGTACTCCCCCAAAAATAAACCTTTCTTTCTCTCCAACACAAGCATGGCAGGCATCGCATGCTAACAGTCCTCACTAAACAATTGCCCTATTTAGTGACCGTTAAGAGTTACGATGGCATTGCAAAAGTAATTATCTGAACATATGATCAATGATGCATCCCTGATGTCATGTGATTGATATTCGGGCACTTTGAAACTGGTGGGCATTTACGATGATGAAAGGATTCCATGGTTATGTGATTTCCATTTCCATAATTCACAGTTGGTTTCTGTCAATGGACAAGCCAGCAGCAAAATTGTAATTTAAGGTCACATGATGTCTCACTTAAGCACAGATGATTTTCTTAATGAAGTGATGTTTTAAGTCTGGCACCGTCACCTGATATTTTGCTTAACAACCACGCTCTCCTGGAGTCACCAGTCTCAATTCTAGTATGAGCAGATAAATTATATAAAACTAGCAACATAGTTTGTGTTTTAAGGTCCCAATCCATTTTATCTATTCACTCTAGCAGTAGCTTTTCAAATTTGCCTAGTGGGCGTATTTTTCAGACCACTAATGGGCTGCTCCAGTGATGGGTTTCAATTTTTTTTTACTACCGGTTCTGTGGGTGTGGCTTGGTGGGCAGGGCATGGCTTGGTGGGCGTGGCAGGGGAAGAATACTTTAAAATCTCCATTCCCACCCCACTCTGGGGGAAAGATACTGCAAAATCTCCATTCCCTCCCAATTAGCTGGGACTTGGGAGGCAGAGAATAGATGGGAGCAGGGCCAGAGAGAATTTTTACTACCGGTTCTCCGATCTACTCAAAATTTCCGCTACTGGTTCTCCAGAACTGGTCAGAACCTGCTGAAACCCATCTCTGGGCTGCTCCAGCTACGGATAACTTCAGTATATATCCTACTCACACAAGATAGCCAGCTATCTAAAATAAAAATTTTCAGAGGATAATTGTCTATCTGAAGGTGTTCCCCATGTTAAGAAGTTCACAGTCCAAGATTTAAAGTTTAAAGTGCCATGGAAGGTAATGGATTTGGGGCCTTGAAGTTGCCTGACAAAGGTTTAGAGAAGATTTACTTTAATATAGTTATCAGTGATCATGGGCTTCTTTTCTACTATGATGGGGCCATGGTATTTCTATTTAAGAATTAAAGTAATTATAACATTTCATTCATATATATAAATGTACATGTACACTTTATGCCTAACCTCTCTATGCCTTGTAATATTTATTCTGTGTGGGAATGGAATGATTTATTTCCTAATTATGGAATGGCATGGTTGGCCTTGCAAGCAGTATTACTTTGAGTTCTATGTGAAAGACAGATCTAATGAATTACCAAAGTACATCATAGCACACACATAACATAGCTCTGTCCTTTCATCATATAAACAAGGTTTGCCTGAGGTAGAGATAGAGAAATCTTGAGGGCCTATAGATGATGTTTGATGGAACCAAATCATGGCATAGCAATAGCAATAGCACTTAGATTTATATACCACTTTATAGTGCTATATAGCCCTCTTTTAAACAGTTTACAAACTCAGCATGTTGCCCCCAATAATCTGGGTCTGCATTTTCCCGACCTCTGGAGGATGGAAGGCTGAGTCAACCTTGAGCCTGGTGAGATTTGAACTGCTAAATTGCAGGCAGCTGGCAGGCAGCAGAAATAACCTGCAGTACTGTGCTCTAACCACTGTGCCACCACATCTTATATATTTGTATAATCACATTATTTTCACCACAGCATGTATCATCCATTCACTTATTGTCACGTACTGACACAAGCAAAGAGGCATAGAATTTTAGGATCACCCTTAAGAGAAGGGTAATGACTGAAATCCATAATCTGAGATCATCAGATTAATTATTGTACTAATTGTTGTAATCTGTTCAGATCTAAATAATTTGAGATGTTAATTATTTTGACAGAAATTTTATAATACCTCATTTTGCAGCAATTTACCCATTAATAGCTCAAGAAAGCTGTCAGAAAAAGAAGTTGCAAAATCATTCCAATGATTTCAATCTTTAAAGAAAAGGATGAACTCAAAATATAAAAACTACTTTTGATCCTACCAAAATCTTGCAGATGACTTAGACAGGCCATTACTGGCAAGTCAATGTTCTAAAAAAGATAGATACATTTCCTTTCATCTTTCTAATTTTTTGAAAATGTTTTCTGCACATATCCTGTCAACGTACAATTTTGAGGGGAAACATTCCAACAACACTGTAAGTTATCAGAATCTTAAAAAGGAATGAATCTGATGAACTTGTTCACTAAGATAAGGAAGCGCCAGTTGTTCCATTTAACTTGTGTTGGAAGAAATATCCATCTGGTTCAGTTCCAAGCAGGGAGAAAGACACTGAAAACATGGAGGCTGGTTGGAAAGATGGTTTATTGATGGATAGGACCACAAGGCTTTGAGGTCCTGGGCAGCTAACCACATGGAGTGGAGAGTGAGGGTTATTTATACTCTCTCTTGGGCCTTGCTCTTGAGCTCCTGTTCCTGTGCAAGAAATGTATTCTATTGGCTGTAGTCAGACTCCCATGGGGCCATGTGGGGTCATGTTTATCTGAATCAAGTTTGGTTAAAGCCTGGAGAGTGATGCAATGTCCCCAGGTGATTTTGTAATGCAGTGAGCTCTGCTGCTAGATAATCCTATTATGACCTGGAGGGTCATGTCTTAATCCCATCACCCTGGATCTGAAGGTCTTTTGTCTTGTAGATAGGCTGGCCCAGTCCTTCTCAATGTGCACCAAATATCTGCTGTGGGCAGGGAGCTAAAGCTCTGAGTTTCTGTCTCCCTTAAGATTTCTATTTCTCTTTTAGGGGAAATATAATATTCTGCCTTTTTAATATTTCCTAATATTTTATGAAATATTTCCTAAAATATTTCATTCTTCTAGGAGGGGTGGTTGCTAACTTTCTACACTTGGATTGATCAAGGATTGCCAACTCATAAAATAATAATAATAAAAAGAGGGATGCTGCTAAGAAGCCTCTACATTTGTGCATGAAGGTGCAGGCTATACACACACATATCTTATACATCTCCATCAGAGGTGGGTTTCAGCAGGTTCTGACCAGTTCTGGAGAACCGGTAGTGGAAATTTTGATTAGTTTGGAGAACCGGTAAATACCACCTCTGGCTGGCCCCGCCCACATCTATTCTCTGCCTCCCAAGTCCCAGCTGATAGGGAGGAAATGGAGATTTTACAGTATCTTCCCCTGCCACGCCTACCAAGCACGCCCACCAAGCCACAACCACAGAATGGGTAGTAAAAAAAATTGAATCCCACCATTGATGTCCATAATATACTATACATTAGCAAAAAATAAATGGAAAATCAAGGAAGGTATAGATTGAAGAAATTAATAGAACTGCCTACTCAAATGTCTCCCCTGAGCACCATGTATTATTTAATTGCATCCCATTAAATTGCCATGTATCTCCCTTGTCTGAGAGTCAGAGAAAGACTTAAAGTCCTCTAGGCAACTGGCTGTGAGCAGTAAGCTACTGAGGTGGAATAAAGAGTCCTTCAGATCTACTCCAACTGACCACAGGGGGCTTCTTTTCAAACATGGACCTGCTCTCTAAATGCCGCTCAATCCCACGAAGCATAGATGGCAGATAGTTAAAAATCTAGTAACAATTAGCAAGTGAATTCCTGCCTTGAGAAACAAGCCTCCTTGTAAGGGTTGATTTGTGAAAAAGATTATCTTACTGAGTTGAAAAAAAATATATCTGGTGGCCACAACTAACTCTTAAAACTCCAGGAACTTATAAGCACTTTAAGAGCCATACCGCTTGTTTCTAGGGCAATGTTTATATGCAGTTAGATCTCTGTTCACAATGGCAATTGGGACCAGAATTCCTGTCACCAAGTCATGCAGCTGTAAAGTGCCACATGATGTTACCATGGTAGAGAGGGTCAGATCCCCAGTAAAGTGTGCAATAAAAGTTCAATTAAATTTCAGGCTGTAGGAGAAGACTATAAACTCTTTAGCTTCTGAAATTGTAACCCCGAACGTAAGACAAAGCACAAGTCATAAACAGGAAAGATTTGCACATCCTACAGCTAAAAATGTATTGCTGAGACAAGAAGTGGATTGTCCAATGGCGACGTGTACTATTGGGAGCTATTCTGTAGCCCTGCTGAAATGACACCTAGGAAAACGTTGTGATTAATTTATGTACAAGCTTGGAACATTGGTGCTGCATTTATGCTAATATGGTGAAAGCATCATTGTAAGTGGTAGGGAAGAATATCTTGTGAGCCTGTGACGTTGAATATGATGTAACTTGTGGTAAATGCTGTACATAACCCACCATTAAATAGAATAGAATAGAATAGATTTTTTTATTGGCCAAGTGTGATTGGACACAAAAGGAATTTGGAGCATATGGTGCATATGCTCTCAGTGTACATAAGAAGAAAAGATGCATTTGTCAAGAATCATAAGGTACAACACTTAATGATAGTCATAGGGTACAAATAAGCAATCAGAAAACAATATCAATATAAATCGTAAGGATACAAACATTGGGTGGGATTACACAGGATTTAAGAAAGACCTGTGTCCTTCTGCAAAGAATAATGTACAGGTAGTCCTCGACTTACGACTACAATGGAGCCCAAAATTTCTGTTGCTAAGTGAGACAATTAAGTGAATTTTGCCCCATTTTACGATCTTTCTTGCCACAGTTGTTAAGTGAATCATGGCAGCTGTTAAGTTAGATACACGGTTGTTAAGTGAAGTGGGCTTCCACCTTGATTTTGCTTGGCAGAAGATCAGAAAAGGGGATCATGCGATTCTGGGACAATGCAACCGTCATAAATATGAGTCAGTTGCTAAGCATTTGAATCTTGATCACATGATCATAGGGATGCTGCAATAGTTGTAAGTCTGAAAAATGGACATGTCACTTTTATCAGTGCTGTTGTAACTTTGAATGGCCTTGAAATGAGCTGTCGTAAGTCAAGGACTACCCATAAAACATTGTACAATTTCTCTGTGTTCAAAGGGCACGCTGGCATGGGAACCCAGTGTTGAGCAAGGACAACAACCATGTCGCTTAGCAACAACAGTTCTGGTAATTTCTAGTTCCCATTGTTAAGTGGATCCGAGCAGATAGTTAATCAAAGCCACACGTGATTGCGACTTCCAACTTTCTGCCAGTTTCCCCATTCACTTTCTTTATGGGAAGCTGCCAGGAAGTGTCGGAAATCACAATTACATGACCACAGTTAGCTGTAACAAACCTATGAGGTGGTCAGAGAGGCTGGACTGTGATCACCTGATCATGGGGACACTAAATGGCCAGACCTCTTAGGACCAATTGTAACTATGGCTCATTCAGCACCGTTATAAGTCTGAATGGTCACTAAATGAATGGTTGTTAAACTGTATTAGTTTTCTGTTATTTTTGCCTTCCTTCCTCCTACTTGTTAATCCACCAGATTAACCAGCTGTTAAGAATTAGATGGCGAAAAACAGTAAGATTGAATTGCTCCAGTATGCAGTGGTTTTGGATTTGCAAGTCTTATGATTCAGGAGAAATGCTATCTTTGTTTTCAAACGGAGCTCCACTCCCCCATTCAGAGTTTTGTTTTGTTTTGGGTTTTTTTTGCAACTTGTGGGTCCTCCTAGAGCAGGGGTCTGCAACCTTAGACACTCAAAGAGCCATTTGCACCCATTTCCCACAGAAAAGAAAACACCGGGAGCCACAAAACTTGGGTGGGTGTGGCCAACTCAACGTCACTCACTTCCACCAGTCACATGACCCCCTAGCGACGCCTACCCAGCTAGTCATTAGGACAGAGAACCAGTTGTTAAAAAACACAGGGAATCACAAAACCCTTTTGATCTCTCTCTCTCTCTCTCCCTCCCTCCCTCCCCCCTCTCTCTCACCTCTCTATGTCTGTCTCTCTCCCACTCTCTCTGTATCTGTCTGTCTCTGCCCTGGCCACTTCTCCATCTCCCGTCATCACCCTTACCTTCTCAGGCCAGGCAAGGAGTGACTGGGAGGGGACGGAGAGGGGCAGGGCCAGCCAGTGATGGAATCACTTGACATGGAGCCACAGCAGAGGGCCCAAAGAGCCGCATGCGGGTCTGGAGCCACAGGTGACACAGCTCCTGCTCCAACAACAGGAGTCAGCTGTGGTGAAGTGGGACTTTCGCAAAGTTATACATTGTGTGCAAGTTGTAGCCATTTCTGAATTGTGAGGCCTTTTTATTTTTATTTATTTGTTTTATATTATTTTATTTATTTTGTCAAGCATGTATTTGATAACAGATACAAGAGTAAACATAATTATGAATACATGAAATGGATACGAATAAAAGGAAACATTAGGACAGGGACAGAAGGCACGCTGGTGCGTTTATCCACGCCCCTTAAAGACCTCTTAGGAATAGGGTGAGGTCGACAGTAGACAGTTTAAGGGTAAAGTTTTGGGGGTTGGGGGAAGAAACCACAAAGTCAGGTAGTGCATTCCAGGCGTTGACAACTCTGTTACTGAAGTTGTATTTTCTGCAATCAAGTTTGGATCAGTTTACCATGACTTTGTATCTATTGTGTGCTATTGTGTTGTTTTGGTTGAAGCTGAAGTATTCATTGACAGGTAGGACATTGTAGCAGATGATTTTATGTACTACGCTTAGGTCAGACTGAAGTTGGTGAAGTTCTAAATTGTCTAAGCCCAAAATTTCAAGTCTGGTGGCATAAGGTGCAGAGGAGTGGAAGACTCTTCTCGTGAAATATCTCTGGACTCATTCGATTGTATTAATGTCCAATTTGCAGTGCGGGTTCCAGACAGATGAGCTGTATTCAAGAATTGGTCTGGCAAAAGTTTTGTATGTCCTACTTTGCAGTTCAATATTACCGGAGAAGAAGCTTCACAAGATTAGGTTAACAACTCTTAATACTTTTTTAGCAATGCTGTTACAGTGAGCTCTGGCACTTAGATCACTTGAGATTATTCCAAGGTCTTTGACAGAGTGAGGGTTGTCTGCTAGGTCGTATCCACCCAGCTTGTATTTTGTGTTCTGATTTTTTTTTTTTGCCAACGTGTAAGTCTTACACCTTGTAAGTATGTATACACATACTTACACTCACCCTAGTCACTTTGTGTTTGGACAGCTGTAATGCATTGCTTGTGGGGATCCTCTTAGAGAACATTCAGATACTACATCTGGAACAGAATGCAGTTTACCCAGCAGTGATGTGTATATCCTCGCATATTTGGGTGATCATATTGCTTAGGAGCTGCACCTGGGGTGAAATCCAGCGGATTCTGACAGGTTCTGGAGAACCAGTAGCAGAAATTTTGAGCAGTTCAGAGAACCGGTAGCTGAAATTTTGAGAAATTTGGAGAACTGGCAAATACCACCTCTGACTGGCCCCAGAGTGGGGTGAGAATAGAGATTTTGCAATATCCTTCCCCCAAGAGTGGGGAGGGAATGGGGATTTTGCAGTATCCTTCCCATGGAGTGGGGTGGGAATGGAGATTTTGCATTATCCTTCCCCTGCCATACCCACCAAGCCACGCCACACCACGGCCACCAAGCCACACACCCACCAAGCCATGCCCACAGAACCGGTAGTAAAAAAAATTGGATTTCACCACTGAGCTGCACTGATCACCAGGTGGCCTCCAGGTGCAAATGAAGGTTTTGTTTGTCATTATTGTGGGTACTATGTGGTTCTAGAACTGGTTATTTCAGGGATTGTCTTCTCCCATATTCATCTGCCTATCCTCCAGAGCCCATCCTTCAATCCTGCCATCTGACAGGGTCTGGAAGTGGGCTTTTTCTAATAGCCTTTCCTTCATTCTGGAATTCTTTTTCCATAGAGATTCAGCCCTGTAGACACCCATGGAGATGGCCTTGAGGAAATATTCAGAAGCTACTACAAAAAACAAAATCCCTTGAGCCCTGGGAAAGTGGTAATATTCAGAAGACACCCGGGTAGAAGGGAAGAAAATCACTCAGAATAGCAAGATGCTTTTTCATTTAGCCTATCTCAGTAAAGCTGTGTTCAAGTTTCCCTGCAGAGTCTGTTTTCCGATCCAGACAAACTTGAAAGGCTGATAGTCCCTCCTGGGATTTAGGAAAGCTGTTCAAACTCACTTGTTTTATATAACATAGGAGGAAAAGATGCTTTGATTAGAAATGGAGGTATGAGTCACAATTATTCTTTTGCCTATTTTAAGTTTTTATTCTAATTGGTTTTCTTTTGTGTTTTTGTTTTCCTTTCTTGTTTTACACAGATGTTTTATTTTCATTTGGGACTGGGCCACATTCAAATTAAGTAATTTTTTAAAAAATCTCAACCAATTTTTAAGTTATAGTCAGCACACAGAAATACCATCAATACAATTAAACAAAATTGATAAAAGATTAAAAAGGTGAATCTCTGGATTAAGTTATAATAGCCTGGAGAAGGTGTCAGATAACTCATCCAATTAAACAAAATTGACAAAAGTTTAAAAAGGTGAATCTCTGGATTAAGTTATAATAGCCTCGCGAAGGTGTCAAATAACTCAACCAGTATGCTGGTATCTGCCTTCTTGATTGATTGAATATGGATCAAACCATGGTATCTTTCAGAAACTGCAAGCTCTCAGCATAATATGAGCCAGCAGTGTACAGCAGCTGACAAAAAACCCAACACAGTTCTAGGTTACCTTCCGCGTTACTGCTGGGGAGTAACATAGCTGAGGCGTGACAATTCACTCTGCCACGCGAATCAGCTGTGTGTCAGCGTTCCAGAAAAACCCCAACTCCAAGTAAAGACTCTGAAGCAAGCATTTTTCAAAGTTCTATTTATTCGAAGAGGTAAACTGGCACATCTGGGAAAACCCGAATCTGAGAAGTCCGGGTTTTCCCTCAGTAAATCAAAACCCCCAAAACCATCCCTTCACTCCTCAGTCAATCACATGCTCCAATCAACCGCCATCCCATCTCGAGACATCACTCCGACCACTCCTTCTCCAGATGCAGGATCTCCCTGACCTTGACCGACAGGAAGAATGCTATTATGTCTACAGACACCCCCTCTGCTAAAACCCCCCTCCTACTTTCCCACACAATGAGAAGGTGGCAGCATGGAAGCTTCCGGCCTAATATGGCTTCCAAAGCTGACACTGAGAAGATATAGGTCAGTAAAGCGCAGGGGCGGGCAGGCGGGCCCACCTGATCATCGGAACGAACCGGTTCACTCCCAGCTGATTGTCGGAGCTACCAGTTCACCCAAACCAGTCTGAACCGGTAGAATCCCACCCCTGAATAAACTTTTGTTCCAATACTTGCACATTTCTTCATATCTTTTAGGAAATGTCAGTCCTATAAAACAGAGGTTGTTTACAGAGAATGAGTTATCTTTTTCATTCAGTTTGCCTACTGAGGACTGATATTCTTCACGATTCCAGATTCAATAATTTTGAAATGGGAAAAAAGCCACCCTATGCGGGGGAGGTATAAATCCTGTTGAAGAAGAGAATTCCCATGAGTGAAAGGCATTCAGAGAATGCAGCAACACTTTGTCCCTCTGGAATATCATGCAACATAACAGTCTGTGTTTTAAATCACATCAATATACGCATTATTTCAGCATGGAAATTCATTTTGTTTACTGGCCATTGTAGATAGGAAGGCATTTCAGTTTTCTTCTCACAAATCCACGTTAAAATCTCAAGTGACCTGGATTTCATTTACTAACAAAAAAACCTTGCATAATTATGTGCAATAACGCAGCTAAATTCTTTTCAGTAAATAATTTCAAAGAGAATACAGTTCACGTCATTCTCTAGGACTCACTGTATTCATTATTGTTTCTTTTTTAAAGGTTCCATGGTGAATTATAAATTTCACTCAATCTCATTCTTTTCATAGCCACAAATAATGTTGTATTCTTTTCAATTAAAAACAGTTCATTTTCCAATTGTTCTCCTGCTACATTAATTTATTAGACAATACCATTGCTATACATGATATGTTTTCAAGTTGAAAGTGCTACAGATGTTGTTCTCAAGAACTTTACACCAGCCATTCTGAAGTTAATGATAAAGAATCAGCCAGGGTCTGTGTGTGTCTTTAACAGGATACCTGAGCCAGTGGTGGAATTCAAATTTCTTTACTTCCAGTTCTGTGGGTGTGGCTTGGTCGGCATGGAGTGGCTTGGTGGGCGTGGCTTGGTGGGCATGGCAGGGGAAAGATACTGCAAAATCCCCATTCCCTCCCCACTCCTGGGGGAAGGATATTGCAAAATCTCCATTCCCACCCCACTCTGGGGCCAGCCAGAGGTGGTATTTGCCAGTTCTCCGAACTACTCAAAATTTCCGCTACTGGTTCTCCAGAACCTGTCGGAACCTGCTGAATAGCACCCCTGACCTGGGCCTGTAGGATGAAAGGTTGAAGGGTACAATGTCCTTTCCCAAGCCCCCTCCTGTGTGCATGTCCCATCTCTATGTCCTGCATTTTACTTAATGTTGCCTTCACTTACCTCACAGGGAGAGGCATATACTTGGAAAGGCATTTCCCGGGGGGGAAAAAAATATAAACATCCATTTTCAATTTCAACTTACTGTAAAACATTCATTGGTAACGGAGATAAAAATACAGAGCTCTTTCAAATGTAGCATCTGGCAAGGGTCTCCCACAGAGAAACTATAAAGGACAATGCAACTACTGAGTTCATCCCAGGTTGATAGATCTGTTAAACAGAAGCAACTTGGAGCCAAGTTTCATAAAAGCACATGAGCTTGAACATACAAATATCAGAGACAAAAATGCATTAATTAGACACAGAAATTAAACCGATAAAATACTGTTTAGAACTAAGGAGAAATTTCCTGACAGTTAGAACAATTAATCTGTGGAACAACTTGCCTCCAGAAGTTGTGAATGGTCCAACACTGGAAGTTTTTAAGAAGAGATTGGGACAATCATTTGTCTGAAATGGTATAGGTCAATGATGGCTAATCATCTTTGACCAAGTGCCCAAAGTACGCATGAACCCTCAAAATGCAATGCATTTGTGGGCCCCGTTTATGCCCCGCACACACCGCGCCCCTCCCCCTGTGCATGTGCAGCAGAGACCCAAAGATCAGCTGGCTGGCGGGAAGTGTGCATGCATGCGCAGAAGATCTGAACTGGGGCAACAGCTCGCGTGCCATCAGAGAGGGCACTGCATGCCACTTCTGGCTCATGTGTGCCTTAGGTTCACCATCATGGGTATAGGTTTTCCTGCTTAAGCAGGGGGTTGGATTAGAAGACCTCCAAGGTCCCTTCCAACTCTGTTATTCTATTCTATTCTATTCTATTCTATTCTACCCTTACCCTTACCCTTACCCTTACCCTTACCCTTACCCTTACCCTTACCCTTATCCTTATCCTTATTCTATTCCTAGTCAAGAACTATTAGTAAAGCATATTTCTTAGTCTATTCTCTAGAATAGGGGTCCCCAACCTCTGGTCCATGGACCAGCACTGGGCCATGGTATGCCAGCAACTGGACCGCAGAAACAACCAAAGTCCCATTTGCAGGATGCAGGCAGCATGCAAAACCATGGCTCCTCCAGTCCGCGGGAAAAAACCTTTCTCCATGGAACTGGCCCCTGGTGCCCAAAAGCCTGGGGGCCTCTGCTCTAGAAGAAAAAGAAAAGTTAGCTAACCTTAGAAGAGGTGTCTATCTCTGTGCCAGTTTGTTACCTGAGAAATGAAACTTTTTTCAAATTTCAGCTTATTTTTGAAACTCAGGGTAGGTTTTAAATCCCACTCATTTCCAGAATCTCAACCAGCCTGATATTAAAAGGAGAAGCTTTTTTTCTGATTAGCAGAGAGAATGTCAAATTCTTGACAGTCAAGTGTGCCCAAAGAAATGACTTTTATAGAGGCTTCTATAACCAGATTGATTAAAAGAGGGGAGGGAAGGATTAAGATACAGAAATCTTAATAGAATATCTTCACTTTACACCCAATTTATATTGGCCGCTTTGCTAGAGCATCCTTTATCCTTTTAGTAATAATCCTTTCAAAACCAGGATTGAGTTGGACATTCAATTTTCAAATATAGAAGAAGGTGTAGATGACCAGATGGAGAAAATTATGATACAGTATGCTAAATTTAAATCAAGGAGCACTTCCAAATCACCACCTATTTCTTTCACAGCTTTCAGTGAAAACGGCAAATTATTCCTGCTTTGACTCCATTGTTCCCGGAGAAACAAAATCCTTCATCTCTGTTCTGTAAAATAAAGAAATGTTTTTGTTTGCTTGCACCCTCTTTTTTTCTTTTTCCTGTACACATTTCACTAACCGTATGTTTAAAAAATCCTAGCAGCTCCTATGAAGGAGTGCCACAAAGCCATCGGTCCACCTTGCTCCTTGAAAGATCTGCTAAGGCAGTGGAAGTCTAGTAACTGAGAGACACAATAAAGCAAGAGTTGGTGCAAATAGGACAGGGGTGAAATCCAGCAGGTTCTGACAGGTTCTGGAGAACCGGTAGTGGAAATTTTGAGTAGTTCGGAGAACCGGCAAATACCACCTCTGGCTGGCCCCAGAGTGAGGTGGGAATGGGGATTTCGCAATATCCTTCCTCCAAGAGTGGGGAGGGGACGGGGATTTTGCAGTAAGCTTTCCCTGCCACACTCACCAGAACCAGTAGTAAAAAAAACTGAATTTCGCCACTGAAATAGGGTAACAGTTCATCACTACAAAAATACATGCCAGCTTCATTCAGCTTTTAATAAACCATAGAGTAATTTTTTTAAAAAAAGCCTCAGCTCTGAAAACTCTAAATCGCCAAGACAGTCAACATAAGAAAGCACAATTGTATGTTCACTTGGATTCATCAGGATCATTTAGTATAATCGAACTTTACAATATGACTTTATGATATGTATTGATTATCATTTTTCAAGACCTTCTTACCAGCTAACCTTCCAGTTATGCTGATTAAAGGAAGGTAAATACTGACACAATTGTGTTCCTTCTTTAGTGTAGTACAGTGGCTTTTACTGCGAGTCACAATTTGGCTGATTTGCATTCAAATCCTAACTCAAGTTTATTTTCAGTTCAGCTCCTGTACCAAAGCAAATGCTGCAAGAACATTTTGTTCCCCCTATGTTTTCAGGAGGAAATGAGACAATTTACTTTTGGCAAGTACTTCCTCGGCATCCTACCTGCAACTTCTTGGGAGGATTTACCCTCTTACGATTACATATTGGCTCTCTTTAGTCTTCAGGCGGGATGGTTTTGTTGCTCCCTCATAGCATTTTTTTTTCTCCTGTGAAAATAAGATAACAAAGATAGTTTTATTTTGCCTTTTCAATTCAAGAAGAGGCCCACTAGAAGACTTGGCTGAATTTTTCTGTCGGTTCTGTGGGTGTGCCTTGGTGGGGTGGTGCCACCCCACCTTACTGTGAGTGATGTCAAATTGGACACGCCCACTCAGTCACATGACCCCCCCATCAAGCCACGCCCACCAAGCCACACCCACAGAACCGATAGGGGAAAAAATTTGAATACTACCACTGATTCCAATGCTTACGGGGAACAAGTAGCTCAGTCTTGGCAGAGCTTGGTCAGCTTGTTTCTTCTAATCCAGATTCTGATTGCATCCAGATACCAATTTAGGACTCCCGCAGCATTCATCTTAGCCTGAGGCAACAACATATAATTGCATGTCATCAGCATATTGGCAACACCTCACCTGAACCAGCAGGCAGCCTCTCCCAGCACAGCATGTAGGTGTTAAATAATAAAGGAGAATCCAAACATCATGATGTCTGCTCATTTTCTTGGCCAACAGTTTGAATCTTCCCTTGAGTGTTAATCAGCTGGCCTTTCTAACAGATGGTCCAACAGCTGTGGACTTATGTAGAACCTTTGCTATGTATCAGGAAAGGGGAGGGATGTTCAGTCTGGAGTCAGAAGTCAAAATCAAAATGAGGGGGGAGAACCAGTAGTGATAAATTGTCTCTAATCAGAATCACTGGCAGTGAAGAGCAAAAGGCTCAGAGACAGCTTTGTTGTAGATTAGTGCGGCTATTGCTTCTGTCAGAGTTGCCCAAATCTACATCCTACCATCTCTATTGAAGGGGTCAGTATCTTGTAGCAAAGGTTGTCATAAGAGAAAAGTATTTTGCAGAGCAGCTGTAGAGGGGGTGACAGAACCTGGGGGCAGAGTTAAAAGACAGAAGTCTAGAATTCTACTATAAGTAGCTACAAGTGGATTAAATCAGGAATTCTAGGCTGATCCCTCTTTTAACTCTGCCCCCAGATTCTGTCACTCCTTCTCCTGTAGCACTTCTCCTGTAGCAATAATGGGTTGTGGGCTAATTAGTTTGTTTTACATTTAGAATATACTAAGATGCATTGCTTTAAAAAAGACTCTGCTATATCCCATTGGAGCGTATTATTGACTTCGGCAGTATTTGAAAACTGTCCACACAATTTAAGATTTTTATTTACATACTCTGTAAAGTGTACCTGTGTAAATCCGACTCTACTTTTCAATGATGCAATGTAATGGTTCAGGTTTGAACAAGGAATGACATTTAGGCAAAGCTTATTTTTCACTAACTGTGACGATTTAAGAAACAGGCCCTGTTGGCATATAAATCTCATTAGCCTGTGATTAGCCATATCCACTGCTAATGTTTGGAGCTGTATTCCTACAACATTAGGGAATCTAAGAGTGAATACTACTTTTATTGCAGGATGGTACATTATGCTAGAATCCCAACTTATATTCCATCCCTTCCTGTATTTACTTTTTCTTTAAAAAATAATTCAATTATTCTATTAATAATTCATCATTTGCAAGCTTATGGTTCCATGGTTTCATGGAAACCATGAAAGTAGCATATAAATCCAGTATATATACGGTTTAAGAGTAGATATTAGTACTTAGCAATAGCACTTAGACTTACCCGTGTTTCCCCGAAAATAAGACCCTGTCTTATATTTTTTTGAACCCTGAAATAAGGGCTTGGCCTTATTGCCACGCGCTCAAAAGCCCAATTGGGCTTATTATCAGGGGATGTCTTATTTTGGGGAAAACAGGGTATATACTGTTCCAAAGTGCTTTACAGCACTCTCTGGGCACTTGATAATACCAGCATATTGGCCCCAACAATCTGGGTCCTCATTTTACTGACCTCGGAAGGATGGATGGCTGAGTCAACTTTGAACTGGTCAGGATCAAACTCCTGACAGTAGGCAGAGTCAGCCTGCAATACTGCATTCTAACTACTGTGCCACCACTAAATAAATAAAAAGGTCAAGTTTTCCCTGTGAGTTGTGTCTGACTCTAGGGCATGGTGATCACCTCCATTTCTTGGCCGAGGGAGTAAACAAATAAATATAAGTCAGGTATTCAACTATGTTGAATGGTTGAATGCATTAGCAAATTAAAGAATAATTGCTTCCAGTGAGACTCAGCTATGCTGCTAATGGTTCAAGATTTTCCACAAGACATCTGGAGATCAATGGGGCATTGATCTATTTTTATTTATTTGTAATTGTTGCTCTCTATTATTCCTTATTTTGCATGATGGATATTTTAATTTATATTGTGATTTTATTCTTCTTTTCATCCCAAATAGATTTAGCAGCATGCAAATCTAATAAACTATCTAATAAAAGACAAAATAAAAATGATAGTTAAGAATGCTAAACTTGCTGACACTCTAATGTGGTACACCATGGCAATATTTCAAAACATTGTAAAAGAGATGCAGAGGAAAAAATTAACTATCTCTGTGAAAAAAATATATGTCTAATTTATTTATGTATATGATTTATTGTAGGCCATTTTGTCACTTTTATGCCATAAGCAGATATTTGTGCCTCAGCAACTTTTTTACAAAAAGTGCAGAGAATAAAGATGAGCTTGGAGTTCAACTTCATAGCATATTAAACCATGGTTCTGTTGAGAAATGAAAAACATTTTCCCCTTTCTGGCAGACAGTCAGTATGAAATTCTGGAATATGATAGACACCTTTTGCCTTATATTGGGATCCTGATAGAATTATCTTTTAGTAATGCCCCTTTCTCCCCTATGGACAACCATGATGGCTTGAGTCTTGTCATATGCACCTCTATAACTGTCTGGTTTGGTTCTGCAACCCAACAAGACAGACACAGACTTCAGAGGATAATTAGAACTGCAGAAAAAACAATTGCTACCAACCTGCCTTTCATTGAGGATCTGTATACTGCACGAATCAAAAAGTGGGCTGTGCAAATATTTACAGACCCCTCGCATCCTGGACATAAACTATTTCAACTCTGACCCTCAAAACGACGCTATAGAGCACTGCACACCAGAACAACCAGACACAAGAACAGTTTTTTTCCCGAATGGCATCTTGATATTGTTTCCTGATTGCTTATTTGTACCCTATGACTATCATTAAGTGTTGTACCTTATGATTCTTGATGAACATATCTTTTCTTTTATGTACACTGCGACTGTATGCACCAAGACAAATTCCTTGTGTATCCAATCACACTTGGCCAATAAAAAACCCTATTCTATTCTATTCTATACTATCCCACATATAAAAGGATTAAGGTTCTTGCCCCCTACTGCATGCTACCTAATTACCTGATGATTTTACACTGTATACGATTTGACTTGACAATGGAACTAAAAAGAACAAAAAGAATCATACCTATATGTTTTCTAGGGAAGAGAGTTGACCTCTTCCTCTACATTCTCTTCAACCAGAATGCTTCTCATACTTAAAAAAGAGAATATTTGTAGCTTAGGGTTCAACTGTGTGGAGTCCTGGGTGCTTTCTGAGCTTGGTTGTTTTCTTCAAATGTTTCATTTCCCAGCTAGGTAACAAAAATCAGTGCTACCTCGAGAAATTTTACCTACATACTCTGATACATTATCTAGTTGGGTGATGAAATACCTGTAAGAAAATAACCAAATTCAGAGAGCATAAGGACTTCATGCCTCTCATTATTTGTTGGCTATTCAGTTCCAGAGTAAACCATCTTTCATACAGGAAGTTAGTATGGTTTCTCTTTACTCAGCATTTTCTGGAGTCCTCTAAATGTGTTAAGACCCAGCTCTCAGAATTCTCCTAAGTAAACTCCATATGCCTTAGCAATCCCACATATCTGAAAGCATCTAAGTTGAGGATGATTGTTCTATGTAATACTGATGAGTTGAGAGGCTGTGAATTTACAGAATTGGAGAATAACATTTCCAATGGAAGACTCCTTGCTCTGCAATCAAAAGGTATTGTTAAACTCTCGCATTCTTTTTTTATAAAATGGCTTCTTATTCTGATAGGAATTACAGAAAAAACATAAGGAGGTTTCAATCAAAGAGAACATCATCTGGATCTCTTCTATAATTCCATAAATGAGAGTAGAATAACTGCATGATAAAAAAAATATTTCCAGGAATATCCTTATATTTATTCTAAATGCATCCAGATTGTGAAAAACTGATCTGCACTTCCGCAACCAAATTTCATAACAGATGCAAATCATTAAAATTAGCTTTGATAAATAAGTTAGTAATCAATACATCTGGATGTATTTCATTTCATATGTCTCCACAGCTGATAATAAAAAAACAAGAGGTGATAATGTGTCATAGTCATTTTACAGTACAGGAGAATGACCTCCATTCTAATAAATGGAGTCAATAGCACTGCAATTCTATACATATTTCATATAGGAACTCAGATAGCTGACTCTCTGAAAATGCTAAAATGCTGAAATCCAGTGAATGTTGCTGGTTGGTTTTCACCCAAAAACAGGTGGTTAACCTAAATCTCAGCAGTGTATGCCTCCCACAAATTCACCTGTCATTCTCTCTGGCATCTCCCTGACCTCAGTTGCAGAAACCTGGTTGCACTTTTTCTTGGCAAAGAATAAAAGAAAATATAGTATAAAATGGTGTTTTTACCCTTGACAACTTTAAGATGTATGTACCAGAGGTGGGTTTCAGCAGGTTCTGGCTAGTTCTGGAAAACCGGTAGCGGAAATTTTGAGTAGGCCGGAGAACCGGTAGTAAAAATTCTGACTGGCCCCGTCCCCATCTATTCTCTGCCTCCCAAATCCCAGCTGATCGGGGATTTTGCAGTAACCTTCCCCTGGATTGGGGAAGGAATGGAGATTTTACAGTATCCCACCCCTGCCACGCCCACCAAGCCATGCCAGGCCCACCAAGCCACACCCACAGAACCGGTAATAAACATTTTTGAAACTCACTACTGATATGTATTCTCAGAATTCTCCATTCAGCCTTGCTTAAAAATTGCATAAAAATTTAATAAATAAAGACCAGATACTCTAATTTTGTTTAGAGCAGGGGTCTCCAACCTTGGCAACTTTAAGCCTGGAGGACTTCAACTCCCAGAATTCCCCAGCCAGCTTGGAGAATGGTTTAGAGCCCTTTGAAAGAGAATTTTTACTATTTTCCCAAATTAAGATCAGGCATTGATAAAGACATTTATTCCATTTGGATGGGACAAAGGAACAAAGTTTTGGAGTAATTTAGACGTGGGAAAAGTACATGCATGAGGACATATATTTCCCCTGTCAGCACTTCCCAGGCTCAAATGAATGGTTTCTTGGGATTGTATGTAAACCCAGAAAAATAAGACATGTTTTTAAGGAATTACTGACAGTTGTGGTGTGGTTTCCCAAGCAAATCATCATTTTCCCCCTTCCAAACTGCATCCCTGCATAGCTCTAATAATAATGCTAGATATAACGTTTTTTATCTGATCTACAGAAAACTCTAATATGTCCATTGGGGACAATATCAGCAACACAGAATTTGGCTTTCTTAAATTTTCAGTGGAAAAATACTAGTCATCTTTTTGAAACGAAGATCTACCACTTTTTGAAAGGACCATTAATTTTGAATTAAAAATATAGGCCTTCTGGTCTTCCAAAAGAATGCTAGGCTCATGCGTGCAAAGAGATGGCATAAAGTTTGACTAGTAGCTTGCGTTTAGTGCCATTTAGATGTTACATATGCAAATGCCTCAGTGGAACTTGGCATCTTATCTGCCTTGAGCCCATAACAAACTAGCTACTATAAATAGTAAGTACCCTGTTTCCCCCAAAATAAGACATCCCCTGATAATAACCCCAATCGGGCTTTTGAGTGCATGGCAATAAGGCCAAGCGCTTATTTCAGGATTCAAAAAAATATAAGACAGGGTCTTGTTTTCGGGGAAACACGGTAGCACCCAGTGACTGGAGAGGAAGAGACATGCCTATAGCAGCTGAAAGTGGCTGATGGGAACTAGGCAAATCTCAGCAGTGATTGCATTATCACCAAAAGCCTCAAACTTGTAGAACAGGGGTGTCAAACTCAAGGCCCGGGGGCCGGATCCAGACCTCAGGGTGCTTAGATCTGGCCTGTGGGGCCGCCCTGGAAACAGCGAAGGACCATCTTGGAGTGCCACTGCCAGCGAAAACGGAACTTGTGAGCCCGTTTTCGCTGGCAGAGTGCTCGGGCCACTACAGGCACCTCCAACACAAGTGATGTTGAGCTGGCTACGCCCACCCTGGCCACACACACACACACACACACACACCCCAAGGTAAAACACAACCCTGATGTAGCCGTCAATGAAATCAAGTTTGACATACCTGTTGAAGAATATTCACAAGGCTAAATTTGTGTTGACAGAAAATGAAAAGCACTATTTTAAAACTAGAATACCATATTTTTCAGAGTATAAGACGCACCTTTCCCCCCCCAAAAGGGAGTGAAAATTTAGGTGCGTCTTATACACTGAATGTAGCCCCGCCCACCCACTGGCCCCCACCCTTTGGCCTCTGCCTTGCAGGAGTTACCTCCTTGCAAGCAAACAGCAAGAAAAAACAGCTCCTTTCAGCTTCAGCACAGCCTAATTAGCACAAGTTGATTGGATTGGCCTCCCGACTCTCAGCTGTTTTGCGCAGGGCTCTGCTGCTTTGCTTGCTGCAAAGAGGTAAATTGCTGGAGCAATTTTTTTTTCCTTGTGCTAATCAAGCTATGCTGAAAACGAAAATGAAAGTAAAGCAGTCTGTTTGCTGTTTGCTGCAACGAGGCAAAATTGCTCAGAGGCAAAGGGAGATTTCTTTTTCTTCTTTTCCTCACCAAAAAAGGTAGGTGCTGTTCTGTCCCCAACCCCACGCACATACACCAACAGACGTTCAGGAGTTAAAGACCAAACCAGCCGGCAAAATCCTTTTCCTTATGATAACGGAACTTGGCAACAACCTAGTGGCTGCCTGCCAAGAGTTTATTATTTACAAAGAGGAGAGATAACTTCTCCCCACTTCTGATACATCAAAGGAAAGCAGCTCAATAATTATGGAATTAATCAAGTCCAGAGATACTCCAGCAAAGTCTTAAAGCAAAAGTCTGGCAATGCAGAATGGCGTGGAAGCTTTCAGCTTTGTTCGTCACAAGGTTTGACTGGCCACCACACTCCCTTTTATATCCTGTGGGGTGTGGTCCAGTGACTCAGCCTAATCTCAGGCACGCCTTTTCTTCTGTTGCACGCGCTTATCTCTGCAACGCTGGCGTGGATCCAGCCAAGACTCATTACCCTCATCACTGTCCATCTGTGGCTATGTGGACGTGCTTGGTCCCGGCCCTATCTCTTGCCCTTTGGCGGACACCGAAGGAATTGCCAGAGAGGAGGGTCCTGGAGAGGGAGGCCTTGCCAACTCCTCTTCTTTGCTCTCGGAGTCCTCTCCTGCCGATGACACAGGCTCAGGTAACGGAGCCACAACAGGTGGGTCTTATACTCCGGTGCATCTTATACTCCGGAAAATATGGTAGTTAAAAGTATAGGAATGAGACAAAGATGAAATCATGGGAATAGATCCTCTAGAAACCATTCATGCAACATTAACAATCATGTGGCAGTTGCAGCCAGGAAACCTTTTTCACAATTCATCAGGATAGTCACCTAAGGTTGGGCGACAGTTCTGCAATATTCTATGGGGTCTCCTTTAATAACTAATCAGAAGCTGCAGCTGGTTCACAATGAAACGGCATTTCGGTTATGGGCATGCTGTGAGCTGTGGTGGTGCAGTGGTTAGAATGCAATGTTGCAGAGGCTCAAGGTTGACTCACAGCCTTCCATCTTTCCGAAGTCAGTAAAATGAAGACCCAGATTGTTGGGGAAAATATGCTGACTCTGTAAACCACTTAGAGAGGGATGTAAAGCACTGTGAAGCAGTATATAAGCCTCAGAGCTGTTGCTATGAGATGCCTACCTAACATTGCTCTTCAAGTCTTGCACTGGGTTTACCAATAGGCATCCAGGTACAATTCAAAGTGTTGGCTGTCACCTATAATGTCCCCTCTGGCAGTATCTAAGAGACCATATCTTCTGCCCATCCTATATAATCAGAGTCAGTATGTTTTGGATCCTATTGATTAGACAGTACCATCTGATGGGAGTCAGAAAATGTACCTTCTCTGCCATAGAATTCCTTGGAATTCATATAGCTTGGCCCTAGACACTTATATAGCTACCAAATCCTGACTCCCTTTAAAGAAGCCCTTATAACCCAACTATTTCTCTAGGTCTTGGGCTAGAGCAGGGGTCAGCAACCCGCGGCTCTGGAGCAGCGTGTGGCTCTTTCATCCCTCTGCTATGGCTCCCTGTCGCTCAAAATATGCATCACAACTGCCAATGTGCGACACCCACCGGCACATGATTTATTGAGCTTTTCGACCCCAGTAGGCCAACCATGGATAAATCCAAGAAAAGAAAAGTTTCAGAACGTTTAATTCAACTACATACGTTGTTTTTGTGGCTGCTCAGGAAATAGTCAGGCATGGGAAGGGTTTTGTTCAGGGGTGAAATCCAGCAGGTTCTGACAGGTTCTGGAGAACCGGTAGCGGAAATTTTGGGTAGTTCGGAGAACCAGCAAATACCACCTCTGGCTGGCCCCAGAGTGGGGTGGGAATGGAGATTTTGCAATATGTTTCCCCTGCCACGCCTACCAAGCCACACCCACAGAACCGGTAGTAAACAAATTTGGATTTCACCACTGGTTTTGTGGCTCCCGGTGTTTTCTTTTCTGTGGGAAACGGGTCCAAATGTTTAAGATTGCTGACCCCTGGGCTTGAGTAATTGGTGAAGTTTTTGTGGAATGTTAGTTCTGGTAATGTTGATTTATTGTTTTCCAGGGTATCTATTTTTTAGGATCTTTGTATTATTCTATTTTTAACTGCCTCATATTATTGTCCCATCCAGTCAACCCAACTCAGAGAGATAAGGACTAAATCAAGGACACCGTGAATGCCAATGTTGCCTAGAGAACCGATGCAAAAGATGGCATTCAGATCTACCTCCCCGCAAAGCGTCCTTTGTGTTCCATTAGGTTTTGCAATAAAGTTAAATGGTTAATAAAAATAAATGTCTTTCCTAAACACACTCACATCTTCACAGGCTGTGTTCATGTTACAGATTTAACTGGGCTAAACAAGAAGTACTGTGTGATAGACTGAAAAGAGAATCATTTTAGTTCAGAACAGTTCTGCAATTATGCAGGGCCGAAATTATGCCTCCTGGCCACTTGTCTCATCCAAATAAGGATTAAAGGGTGAGCAAGAGCATTAACTTTCTCTTCCTGCTGCCAAGTAGAGAGAAGAAGTGCTAGAGTAGTTTTACAAAAACATAGTGAATCTGGAAAAAAGAAACAAAGGGGAAGATAACTTCGCCAGCATTGGCCACAATGGTGCATACCCTGCTTGGGCTTTATTATTTTTAATTTTTATTACCCAAAGTAAAAAAAAGAAAAAGCAGGAAGTGTCTTCCCCGTCATTAAAGCACAGAAGAATGTTTCCTGGGACAGTTGTAGAATTGTACATGGTTCAACTAGACTTGTGGATGCTCCATCGCTGGAGATTTTCCAGAAAATATTAGACAACCATTTGTCCAGGATGATACAAAGAGTTCTGCCTTGGCCAGAGGGTTGAACTAGAAGACTTCCAGTGTCCCTTCTGGATCTCTTTCAGCCAAGGGTGAAATCTAAAATTTGTTACTACCGGTTTTGTGGGCGTGGCTGGGGGGGAGGTAATGTGACTGGGTGGGTGTGGCCAACTTTTTTTTTTTTTACTTTTAAAAGGATTTTTTCTACAACCTTAAGAGGTTGCAGAAAAAAATGCTTTTAGAAGCCTCTGACGATCAGGCAACTCAGCTGGGATCGCCAGAGGCTTTTAAAGGCATTTTTTTTCCTACAACCTCTTCAGCCGAAGAGGTTGTAGAAAAAATGCTTTTAAAAGCCTCTGACAATCCCAGCTGAGCCGCGTGATCATCAGAGGCTTTTTTTTTACTTTTAAAAGCATTTTTTTTGGCCGAAGAGGTTGTAGAAAAAAAATGCTTTTAAAAGTTTAAAAAACAGCCTCTGATGATCACGCGGCTCAGCTGCGCATGTGGGGGGGAGGTCGCAGGGATTTTTGCTACCGGTTCTCTGAACCACCTACCACCATCGCTACCGGATCGGGCGATCCGATCCGAACCGGGAGCATTTCACCCCTGCTTTCAGCTCTACAATTCTAAGCATGATTGGAGGATTAGATCTCAAGTAAATGGGAGCACATTGGCCTTCTGAAGTTCTAGGCCCGTGATGGTGAACCTATGGCACGTGCCCTCTCTGTGGGCATGCATGCTGTCACCAGTTGCTTTTCTGGTTTCCAGCACGCCCAAGCACGCCGGTCAGCTGGTCTTTCTGGGCGCCGGAACACCAGAAAATGGGCCAGAAAATGCTAAAAAACCAAGCTGTTTTTCAGGCTGTTTTCCAAGATAAAAACGCCCAGAAAACAGCTCAAAAAATGGCCTGAAAATGGCCCCAAAATGGCCTGAAAATGGCCCAGAAACGGCCAAAAAACAGGCATGCGCATGCCATCCAGCTGGTCTTCGGGTTTCTGGCGCTCCAGCACGCACTCATGCATGCACATCCCAGTTTGGGCACTTGGTGCCGAAAAGGTTCGCCATCACTGTTCTAGGCAATCCCTGTTTATACGTTTCAAAGGCCACCATGCATTCTTTCAGACTCAAAGAGAAGTTGGGTTGTTTAAAGAATAACAAAGGTATGCTGTGCTTGCAAACTGTCTAAAATGATTCTCCCCAATCATTTTGGGAAGTGATCCATAGCATCCATGCCTGCTAATGTGTTAGTTGCTTTTGCAGGTTTAATTAGGAGAAACACCACCACATTCAACTGTATTTTTTCAATTGATCTTTTCTTTCTATCTTCTTCTTGTTTTAGAGTAAAAGACAGACTAGCAAAGGATGCTATGATTTCCCCTAATTCCCAGGAATAAGTCCCATTGCTAGAGTTTATATTCAGAAGGCATTACTAGGATTATAAAATGGTGGGGGATAAGAACTGGTTCTTCTTTTGCTTTGCATATTGAACAAATTATTTGTCTTAATATTAAGGATTAGGCATCTTAATAAAATAATTAATAGGCAGTATTTAAGTTGCTGATTTGTCTGGCAGATTTTCTTCAACGAAGAAAACAGTTTCTTCATTCACTCTCAAGAAAGCACTGTTCTATGTTTCAGAGCCATAACAGGTTGCCTTGGGAACAGCCTTATGTTGCTAACATCTGTTGGAAGCAGTTCCTACTGCTTCTAGAGCCCATTCATAATTTAATAAAGAATGTAAGAATCTCAAGAATCTCAACTTCATTCTATAGAGTTGTAGGAAATTTTCAATTTTTTAACTGCCTTTTCTAGAACAAATAGGTTTTCTGAGATAAATACAGTCTAATCTAAGTTGCCCAAATGATAACCATCTATATCTATATCTTCATATATCCATCTATTAAATTAATATTAAAGGTAAATGTTCCCTCGCACGTAAGTGCTAGTTGTTCCCGACTCTAGGGGGCAGTGTTCATTTCCTTTTCAAAGCCAAAGAGCCAGTGCTGTCCGAAGACATCTCCGTGGTCATGTGGCTGGCACGGCTAAATGCCAAAGGCACACGGAACACTGTTACCTTCCCACCAAAGGTGGTCCCTATTTTTCTCCTTGCATTTTTTACGTGCTGTTGAACTGCTAGGTTGGCAGAAATTGGGACAAGTAACGGGAGCTCACCCCGTTACGCGGCACTAGGGATTCGAACCACTGAACTGCCAACCTTTTGATAAACAAGCTCACCATCTTAGTTACTGAGCCACCGCATCCCATTTATACAGTCACCCCTTAATGCATGATTCTAGGTGACTAAGAGTCAGTAAAAAACAACCACCAAAAACATTTTAAAAACAATACGTGGTACTTGGAGTGGCTGAAAAAATATACTACCACACTACCAAGACAGGATCAATCAACAACCTACCTAGCCCAATGCCCAGGGGAACAACTAGGTGTTCAGTAGCTTACAAAAGGCGAGCAGGATCCAAACTTTGGGACTATAATACCCAAATACAATTGTTTTATTTGATTAAAAATATCACAATAATCACAATACATAAACGTGTGTTATGGAAAATGCCCTAATCAATAGATAACTTGCTTGAAATAATAATACTTTACAGATGGAAAGTATCATCATAATATTTGCTAGACAGGAAAAATGTGAATAGATATTAAACTTAGATATTGTACATTTAAGATATGTACATAAAATATATACAATTTGGATGAGGAAGTTATGCAAACAGCAGAAATACAATAAGTAGTAAATCAAAGAAATTACATGCATAGATTAGACATTGTCATAAATTTTGTGTTTATTTGTATTTTTTTGTATTTGAACTGTAAGGATGTTTGGTCTGGCACTTGGGAGGGAAGGATATGTTTCTAACTATGTTTTATGGATTTATCCTTACTTTTATGAAGCAGCTTTCACATCCTCATTCCTTTTCCCAATTCCCATTTGGTTGTGAGATTAATCTACTTTGCGATACTTGTTCATACAAGATTTATACTCTCTCTTCATAAAGTCATTCCATTTTCTATTTAGCTTTTTCCTTTCCTTTCCTTTCCTTTCCTTTCCTTTCCTTTCCTTTCCTTTCCTTTCCTGTCCTGTCCTGTCCTGTCCTGTCCTGTCCTGTCCTTGTGATTGAGTAAATACCAGAACCAAACTAGATGAGATACTAAATACATTAGAACTTAATTATTAGTAATTGCAAAATTGGGATTATAAAACAAAAAGGATGAGTTAAGCCTATAGCAAGATTGTTAAAAACTAACACAACTAAGTAGTTATTTATAGAAGAAAGCTTCCATTAGTGCCAATGCACCATTGTGGGCTAAATCAGGAAGAACTAGGTACAAGTACATTTAACCAGAGCCCTGTTGGGTGACCTATGCCAGTAATTCTTTTTCAGGCCAATCATCTAGAGACAAAATATGAAGAAAATTCCATGTATACTGCCTTGGGATCTCAGAAAAAGACAGTAATTAAATATAATAATGAATGACCTTTTTAAAAAAAATAATTTCTACCCAGCCATATCTAGCCACGATTGACTGAAATAACTTCTGCATAATTCTATATAACACAAATCAGTTGCGTTCAAATAAAATTTGTCTCTATATCTCTGGAACTCTATTCCATAACTTCATTTCATAAAAATGAGACTATGGCCATAGCAAGATTGACCTTGCCTAGAGATATCAATCCCATTAGGTAGACAGACCAGGACATTAACTCCATGAAAAGACTAGAACTATATTTTATTGAGATAGACTATAAGAATCTCTCAAGTCTGATTGTGCCATACCTCTGTCCTTCTCAAAATTCCAGTGAAAAATAAAGTCATCTGCCTGAGCTACTTCCAAATAACCCTTTGAGGTAGACCAAGCTAGGAAACCAACGTTATGAACACTAATACTATTTTTTATTATAAACTTACAGTAATAGAATATTGCAAGTCTAGAAGTGACTCCCTCCTCTCTGCCTTAATCTACAAGAGAACTGATGAAGTCCTGTTTTTCGTCTTCCTCCTGTTCCTCAAAGTTATTCTCACAGTCCATTGCATTATTGTTTTCCATGTTCCAAGGATATTTCAGCCCCTTTTGCCGAAGCTTGCATGGTCTGTCAAGAAAATCTTACTCTCAACAGACATGATTTCTTTACTGTGCAAATAATTTTGCATATAAATAGTATGCCCTTTATTTTCTTTATTTATTTATCCAATTTTAGAGGCCGCCTGTTTCCTTAATGATTCTAAATGTCACAAGAGTGGGAGCTACATAAATCTCTGGGGGGACATCGTTTTAGAAGGCAGACGTGGCAATAGAAAAGGCATGCTTCCCGTTCCATCAAGATGACATTGACAGAACTGGGGTGCACTATTCTGCCTGATCATATCAGAAGCAAATGGAAATAAGCAGTCTATCAGATGGCCAGAGTCCATGAGTTGAAAGGTTTTAAAGGTAAAGGTAATAATCTTCTCATTTTCAATTCCTTCAGTCTTCCTTCAAATGAATTATCTCCTTTTACCTTAAACAACCTTCTTCCTCTTCTCTGAATCTTATTCTCCTTTTTTTTTTTTTTTTTTTTGAACCTTAAGAAGACAATGTGTGAAAAAGAGAGCTTACCAGAAAGGGGAAATATTTTTCTAATAGTTTTACACATTGCTAGATTCCAGCTGTCTGATGAAATGGACACCCAGGGTGTTAAGTGATAAGATCCCCTCCTAATAAGGATTTGGGCTTAATATACTTAATACATTTTTAGAGGTGCTGAATAAAACCCAAATGGATGAAGACTGATGATGTAAGCTAAGATTAGTTGTGGCATCTTTTAAGTCTATAGGTATATTTTTTTTTTCAATTAATGGCATAAATGTTGAAAGGCTGGCTTTATTAACGCCCACTTCTATCTTATTGATCTACAATCAGAACCCCAACTCAAAGAGTCCTATTGTTTTCATCAAGTGGGTCAGAATTTGATTTATGCTTAATTCTCCAGTTAAGCTCATTAGGAAATCATGTTTTAATTTTTTAGACACAATTGGTAGTATTTTTAAAGAGTTTTCTGTTCTGAAATATTAATGTTATTGGGCTAGAAGCAACCTCCCTCCTTTTGATAATTTAGAAAGGGCTCAAAATATATTTATTTTCCCCAGGCCTTTTAATGCCACCATTTTAGTATTTGTGTTTAATATCCATTCTCATTATTTCTCTTATTTTACATTTCTTCGAAATCAGTGATGTTTTATTGCATCTTATAAATCGCCAAAAGTTGTTAAAGGAATAGGATTTTCTAAACATATAATGCTGATGAGATGCAAATCTATGCACCTAAAAATGCATAAAAAGTAGAGTTAGCTGATGCATTGTTTCTCTTAGTATCCCAAGTTGATGGTGAAGTTTCTATCTTTTCTCCTCCACTCAGAATCAATCCAGATTCTATTCTAAATCTGCTCTTTTGTTCTAAGCAGCAGCTGTGCTGACTATCAGCCCCCTGGAGAAGAATGGCTTCCCCCCTTAGTCCTAATAGCATTTCCACATGGGGAAGGGACTTTGAGTGGCTGCATTAGTTTTTTCTATTTTCAGCTGCACCACAGTTGCCATTTAACTTCATCAGCCATTGCAAGGTGTGTATGTGTAAGACTGAGCCTGCATCACACAACTATTCTTAAAATAGGTAAGTTATGGATCTTAGCAATTCATTTTCATTAAAGCTTAAGATTCTAATTGCATTTTTGATAAAGAGCCGAGGTGGCGCAGTGGTTAGAGCAGGGGTGAAATGCTCCTGGTTCGGACCGGATTGGGCGATCAAGTAGCGATTGTGACAGGTGGTTCGGAGAACCGATAGCGATGGTGGTGCAAGGCTCCGCCCACCTATCTGGGTGTCGTTACTTCCTGCTTTTAAAAGGTTAAAAAAAAAAGGCTCTGATGATCACAGCTGTGGTGCATGATCGTCAGAGCCTTTTTTTAACCTTTTAAAAGCATTTTTTTACAACCTATTCACCTGAATAGGTGGTAAAAAAAGGCTTTAAAAAAGTAAAAAAAAAAGTTGGCCACACCCACCCAGTCACATTACCCCACCAAGCCACACCCACAGAACCGATAGTAACAAATTTTACATTTTACCACTGGGTTAGAATGCAGTACTGCATGCTCTGTACGGAGACTCAGCAGGTAAGAACTGAGGCCAGACAGGTTGCAAATAACAACAACCTTTAATGCTGACAGAGTCAACAGCTAACGGGCTAAACTTCCGTGAAGGCAACAGCAACAAGTGCCGTCTGACAGCCGCTTAAATACGAAGCTGTCAGATGGCTGAACCAATGACAGGGCTTCTGGTTTCCTGCTTTTCAGTAGTTTGTGTCTTAGCCAATCAGGATCGCCCAGTGGCCGGCAAGTCTCTAGGTGGCATCGTAGTCCCGAGGACTTAACACTGCAGGCTAATTCAGTTGACTGCTAGCTGCAGTTCAGCAGTTCAAATCTTACCAGCTCATGGTTGACTCAGCCTTCCATCCTTCTGAGGTGGGTAAAATGAGGACCCAGATTGTTGGGGGCAATATGCTGACTCTGTAAACAGCTTAGAGAGGGCAGTTTGAAGCAGTTTATAAGTCTAAATGCTATTTCTATTTCAAGTGTATCTTTTTTTTAGCAGATAGACAATATTTCTACAGCAACAGTAGCTCTAAATTTTTTTTCTATGATCTCGGGAATATAGCTGACATAATTGTTTCCCTTCATGGACAGTGCAGAATAGATTAAAACTAATATAAGTCCTATTATTAAAACAAAAAAAAACAAAACTGCCTTGTATGTCCTACTCACTTTGTGTTCCTCCCAGCAGGTCCAAAATGGAAAACTGAAGCTTTAGCCTCCAGAAAATTGTCACTTCTACTCTGGAATAATATTTGCATCTGTCTCTGGCCCAAGTTATTTTTTAATTTGTCACATTTTTTTTATTTTCCCACAAATGTTAAGCATTTCAGCACTTAATTAGGACTATCTTACAAAATAAGAAAAATAAACTTTGCTTTTGTTTTTTAAAAATGTCTAAAGCCTTTCAACCTATACCATTATAGGTTGAATTATATTCAACCAGGAAGAACCCAAATCAAATGAATTGATGTCCATTCTAAATATCTTAATTCAGTTTCTTGAGGGAATAATTTGTGGTTTTCACAAGCCGGGGTGAAGCAAGAATAAATCAAAGAAAATTGAAATCCAGACATATTATGCAAAAAAGAGATTTTATTCTCAAAAACAAAAGCTCTGCTCTCAAGGGTAGACTATGGAGAAAATGGGCTGCACGGACTTGGTTTTATAGGGGGACTGGTCCTTTGTGTAAACTTGGGGTATGGTTTGTGTACGTGTTGGTCTCAGTGTGTTGTCAAACCCCTGCAGGGGTTTGCCATACCTGGGGGGGTGGAGGCAGCAGCAGCAGCGAGAATCAACGGTGAATGACAGTGGGGTTCCCGGCCACCGAACAGCTGGCTGGTAGTGCATGCTTCAGTGTTTCCCCAGTATGGCTGAAGGCAATGGCGCCGCTTCCCCTGCGCATCCAGCCACCTGGACCAGGTGATCGGCAGCGGGCTGGGAGGTCATGATCCGACCGCCAAACAGCTGACTGGCAGCGGCCGCAGCAGCAGAAGAAGCTCAATCAAACAGAGCTACATCATGGGACTGCAAGCTGACTGGGCCGTCAAGTCGACTACCGGATGGTGGTTGAGCGGCTGGAGGCATGTCCAGGCGGAAAGAGGGCGTGGACTCCACCTACATAAGACACTGGGAGGCAGAAGCTCCCAGCACTGACTTTGCAACAAACTTTCAACCAAAGGATTCAATGAGTGCCAAGGCTCCGGCCTAAACAAACCTTGTGTCAGATGTAAATGCCTTATTCTCTAATGTGTAAATAATGTATATATGGAACATCAGGGGTTAACTTATTCTTTGGACTTTAATGTATTCATAATTTACCACTCCCATTCCTGGCTCCACCCCTTGTATATATAAGGAGCCATCCTCCCCATTTTCCTTGCTTCTATCTTGAATATTCAGCGAATATAGAATGCCTATTATGATTAAAGAGAAATATATTTAAATCTCTAACTTCTATTATCTTTATTGAGTCTGATCCTGAAAATATTGCAACAAGCTGGTAGCAGAGGATGGTTAATTGACTCAATAAAATAAACATGTATAAGAAAGAAATAGAAAGCAACAATCTCAGATCAGAGATACTGAGAATAATAAAAATACAAAAGGATGACTACGATCTCATCGCGAACCTTCAAAACTTCTTGAAAGAAAACGAAGCAGCGAGAGAAAATAGCATCGAGACAGCTGAATTCAAAGAAACAAAAACGGTGAGCAACCCATCTATAAAAGAGAAAATAACGAGAAGAAAGAACAGAGATCCCGCTCAAAATTTCGAATGGCAGCCATCTTGTCTTCAACCGGCCACTGAGACAAGCAAAGCAGAGCCAATCACGATACACCATTCAAAATCTCTGGCGCGAAAAGAATCAAACAGTACAAAAAATAGTAAAGAAAATCTTTATTCTTCAGAAGAATCAAACACGGACACAAAAGAAACATCTATTGAACTGAAAGTTGAAGCGATAAAGAAACAACTATTTAAAACTTCTAATCCAAATTTAAAAATGGCGAAAAAATCAACGGAAGCCAATGACCTAAAAGTAAAAAGACAAGCAAGCAAAAGGAAAAACCAGAACATATCCAATTCAACTCGTACAGAAAGGATGACGACACCTGAGCCCAGAGGACCCTGCAGGTTTTTTCCCACACCGCAGACGGTTCCGGAGGTGGAGAGCTTCAAGCGGAGCGGCTTTGGCGAAAAGAGGCAAGCATCAGCCATCGGCAAGAAGATCAGGATAGAGATGGAGACCGAATCGTCGGAGGAAGAACTTTACGAAGAAACTGCAGCGACAGAGGCTCCCTGTGACAGCTTCGACAGAAATACAAACTATGCACATGCGCAGATGCATTCAGAGAACTACAGAAGACATTATGATGAAGAAAAACCACTCAGACTAATGCACAGCATACCCACTCCATCCTGTGACTTTCAACACTTAAGAGACCATGGACTACCCTCCGTTGTAAGTAGTGGGGATAATAATACTGGGGACTTACCTAGCGATTTTCCAAAACTTAGAATTGATGGCATTAATTTGCAAGAGTGGTATCAGCAACTCCAGGTTGCCTTTATGAAAGAAAACCTAATGTTTTTTATCACCAGTCCCCCAAGAAGACCTTGGACTTTAAAAATAGATTGCTTACACCATAGAGCATTTTTTCTAACAATATCTAGTGTGTCTCCTGCAATGTATCATAGCATCAAACCAAATCTAACTGTATCAGAAATAATTCAATGCATGTTTAATCTATTTCACAGCGATAGCGTAGCCACAACTACAAGAATGTCTAAGGATTTCTTTTCTTCTAAAGTGAAACCAGGGGTTTCTATAAGTGAGCATTTGATAAATCTAAACAAAATAAGAGCTGAGCTGCAATTGAGGGGGGAAGTGATTTCAGATCAAACAATGAAAAGTGTTATTATCAATTCACTTGATCCATCATGGGATAGCTTTATGTCACACTTAGATACCATTAATTTGGGATATTTATCAATAGAAAGTCTATCTAACAAATTGATAGCAGAAGACAATTCAAGAAAAAATCGTTCCAGTAACCAAACAGAACACAAATCTTTTAGGAAAGTAGTCTTTCAAGATAAATATAATGAGGCCTTTAGATGCCACAATTGTGGATCCAGGGAACACAGTAGAAGAGACTGTCCCAAAGTCCCAAGGGAGAGACATAGGCCAGAATATAGGAGCAAATACAATTACAGACAATCTTCCACAGATAGACACAAATATAGAAATCCACCAAATTACAGAGAAAGTAGAGGGGGTAGAGAAAATTCAAAAGAGAGAAAATCTGGGTCACTAAATGGGCTAAATAAACAAGACAGCACCAGAACACAACAAGATGAGAACAATAATTGGCTTATTGATTCTGGTGCAACAAATCACACCACTAACAACAAAAGTATATTATCTTCATTTACAGAAGATAAGTTTGTGATAAAGGTAGCTAATCAAGAAAAGGTTCAAGTATTAGGCAGAGGAAATGTGACCTTGCCTGGTTTAGGGAAAATAGAGGGGGTATTATTAATCCCAGAAATACCTCACAACATACTGAGTGCTATAAAACTAAGCAGAGAATCTGACATCAATATAGTTTTCTCAAAGGGGAAAGCAACTATAGAAAAGAACAAAACAAATGTAGGCACTGTGATGATAAAAGGGGGTCTACCCTATCTGATAACCAAAGAAAGATGGTTACATAACATTGATTCAAATATAGAAGATTGTATTGAAGCAGATGATGAAAATGTCAGTAACAGTGACAATGATGAATGTAAAATAACTCATGATAACAAAAATACACACAATGAGAAGAAACCAAAAATAGGTAAACCAATTCATGATGAGTGTGCTCACATCTTACATAGGAAGTTAGGACATGCAAGCTTTCCTGTAGTACAAAAAATGACTGAACACGCAGAAGGTGTCAAAATAAAAAATTGTGAAAATTATTTGGAATGCTCAGTATGTAAATCCACCAAACTAAAAACCAGTCCCAGACCAAAAAAATCTAACAGATCAACTAACAATATTTTTGATTTGGTACATATGGACTTAGTTGGTCCATTAACTCCATCAATTACCTATAGAAAACGTTACTTCCTAACAATAGTGGATGATTACAGTCGCTATGGTTTTGTTTACACATTAAAGCACAAGGATGAAACCTTTCAGAAATTTAAGGAATTCTACAAACGCATAGAAACACAACATAATATCAGAATAAAACAAATTATGACAGATAGGGGATGTGAATTCATGTCTAAAGAATTCTCCCAATGGTTAAAGGATAGAGGGATGCTACATTTCACGTCCAATCCATTTTCTGCATTTCAAAATGGGATTGCAGAGAGAAAGAATTCCACACTACAAACCATGATTAGATGCACATTAGAGGATGCTGGTTTAGGCAAACAATTTTGGTCAGAAGCCTTACATTATTCAAATTACACTCAAAATAGAACATGGTCCAGTATTGTGAATAAGACACCATATGAGGTGATGTACAATAGAAAACCCAAATTAGCACACATGCACATATTTGGAGTTACTGCAGACGTACACATACCTAAACAATTGAGGAGAAAGGGAGAAAACGTATCCAGGAGATTAAGATTCATGGGATACGAAACTGGAACCAAAGGGTACAGATTCATTGATAATAATAACAAATTTATAGTATCCAGAACAGCTGTGTTCCATGAGCAGGCCAATTGGTCTAAATTGCACCTTAATGAAATATTTCCTAATAAAAGCAAAGATAATATATCTTGCGAGGAAGGAACAACAGAAAATCAAAATATTAACAAAAGTAAGAACAAAACCAAAACTTGGACAAATAGTCAGCATAAAATAAAGACAGACACATTAACAAAAAAGGAAGCCAGATATTTGCATGACAACCATAGCAAACCTGAAAGAAATATTAGAAACAATAGAAACCAAATACCAAATAAATACAAAGATTACATAATGCATATGGATGGAGAACAAATAACACCCAATACATATGAGGAAGTATTGAAACTTCCCCGTGAGGAAAGAGAAAAATGGGAACTAGCTATGGAAAAAGAGATGGAAAGTTTACAAGGATTAAATGTATTCACACCTGCGATCGCACCTAAGGATAAAACAATTATAGGTACCAGGTGGATTTATAAAATTAAGAATTTAGAAGGAGGTAATACCTTATACAAAGCCAGACTAGTTGCACAAGGTTATGCACAAAAATATCCAGAAGACTATACTGACACATATTCACCCACAGTGAGAACAGAGAGTGTCAAAACAGCTCTTGTAGTAGCATCTGCACTCAATCTGGACGTGTTTCAATATGACATACAGACTGCATACTTACACGCAAAATTAGATAAGGAAATATATGTAAGAGCACCACACAGTCAATACACTAATAAGAACGAAATTTGGTTATTAAATAAGAGTCTGTACGGATTGAAGCAATCTGGCAAAAGATGGTACGATTGTTTGGTAAAAGTACTTAAGACCATGGATTTCAACGCCACCACTGCTGATAACTGTTTCTTTGTAAAAAAGAGTAATGGTCATATTGAATTTGTATTAATTTATGTGGATGATATTTTATATATTGGAAAGCATAAAGAGAGCAGGGAAATCTTTGTAAATAAGTTAAACGAACACTTCTCATTGAAATCACTAGGTAGAGTGAATAAATACCTTGGTGTACAAATTAACAAAACTAAAAGGGGATTCAAACTTACTCAGAAAGATAAAATCATTGAACTCCTAAACAAATGTAACTTAAATAATGCCAAAACATGTGACACACCTATGCAAACTGATTTTCTTAGAAACAATGATGAATCTTCCCCTGAGTTTAAAGACAACACATTTTACAGATCAGTTATAGGTTCACTCCTTTATATATCTAATTGGACTAGGCCAGATATTGCATTACCTCTCAATTTATTGTCAAGATATGTTAGCAGACCAACCTTGTATCATTGGGAAGCTGTCAAAAGAATTTTAAGATATCTGAAAAGTACATTAGATTTTTGTTTAATATTGGAACCCAATAATGACAAAGAACCAAAAATTACTTGTTATGCTGATGCAGATTGGGCTGGTGATACATCATGCAGAAAGAGTACCTCTGGTTATGTTTTTCTATTGAACGATTGTCCAGTTTACTGGTATACTGGTAAACAAGAACTGGTAGCCACTTCTACCACAGAAGCGGAATATGTTTGCTTGTCTAAAGCTGCAAATAACCTTGTATGGTTCAATGATTTGATCACAGATGTTTGGAAGAAACCTACTTTACCATTTATTATGCATGAGGACAATAAAGCGGCCATTGAAATATCTAGATCCGATGCAATTGGACAAAGGTCCAGGCATATTGATATAAAATTTAAGCACGTGAGACAACTATCTCAAGACGGATTCATCAAAGCAATACATTGTGATACTTCTAAACAATTAGCTGACATATTAACAAAACCCTTACCTTCTAAACAACACAAATATTTAACTTCTAAATTATATGTATTATATTGTCCTGAATCTGAATGTAACTGGTGTTGTATAACGAACCGGCATTTAGAGGGGGATTTGTCAGATGTAAATGCCTTATTCTCTAATGTGTAAATAATGTATATATGGAACATCAGGGGTTAACTTATTCTTTGGACTTTAATGTATTCATAATTTACCACTCCCATTCCTGGCTCCACCCCTTGTATATATAAGGAGCCATCCTCCCCATTTTCCTTGCTTCTATCTTGAATATTCAGCGAATATAGAATGCCTATTATGATTAAAGAGAAATATATTTAAATCTCTAACTTCTATTATCTTTATTGAGTCTGATCCTGAAAATATTGCAACACCTTGTTTCTAGTTAACAGTTCCAGAGCAATTGAGCTTCTGTTTTGGCCAGATCCTGAGTTTGGACCATTGAGACGTGTCCTTCCTATGCAGTTCAGGATGCTCCTGTTTTGAGCTCTGATCCTGTGTGAAATGCGGAAAAGGTAGGAACTTTGCCTTCAAATAAGAAGACTCCATCTTTGAATGTCTATGGAGATTCTCAGTCATCCAGGTCATGGTTGTCCCAAAGGTGCTTTTTCAAGAGGCAATGGGACTTTCTGGTTTTACTCTGAAGATGTTTCACTTCTCATCCAAGAAGCTTCTTCAGCTCTGACTGGATGGTGGCAAATGGAAGGATACCCCTTGCAGCTGTCTGTATTTCTATAACAGAACACACTATTTTCACTTTAAAGCTATCCTGCCACATTCAGCATTTTGTCCATAGTAGCAGTTACATTATTTTGTTACTTGTTTGAATTTCACACCAGAAAACATCATTGGAATACAGCTGCCATCTGCTGGACACATGACTTGCTATATTTTTCTATCGGCTTCTGAGAATGTTTTCAAATCAACCTAATTGCCACTTCAACTGTATATTATGCCAACTTATCTTCATGTGCATTGTCCTCCTTGAACTTGGAGTGCATTAGTTTCCTGCCAAATGGTTAGACCATTGGTCTTAGTTGTAGAACAGGGGTGTCCAATCTCGTCAGCTTTTAAGACTTGTGGGCTTTAATTCTCAGAATTGTCTAGCCAGCATGGCTGGCTGGGAAATTCTGGGAATTGAAGTCAACAAGTCTTAAAGTTGTCAATATCTCCTCCCTGCTCTGGACTTTCAAGCAAAAGAGGAAATACCATTTCCTTTATAAATTAAAAGTACTGTATTATACTAGAAAATAGTTTAGTCTTTTCTAATATACTTACATCTGGCAGGTAACTTAATATATCATTTTATAAAAATTCTCTTTAAGTTCAGAGCATAATATAAATTTCAGTCCATTTAGCCAGGTGCTTTCTCATTGTTCCATTTGCATATTATAAGCAAAGTTTTGGCCCCTTTTATCATACATTGTTCTACTTGTTTTTCTCTCTCGTATGTCAACAAAGATTGTACATTTTAGCAATAACAGGACTCATCATTAGCGTACCCGTAGCAACTAATTCAGTATCATCATTGGATTCATAGTTGACTAGAAACTCCTTGAGGAGTTTTTGCATGAAATGGGAAAAATGCATTTGTAACTCATGGCGATCAAACCAGTCAGTCCTAGAGGAGATCAACCCTGACTGCTCTTTAGAAGGCCAGATCCTGAAGATGAAACTCAAATACTTTGGCCACCTAATGAGAAGGAAGGACTCACTGAAGAAGAACCTAATGCTGGGAAAGATTGAGGGCAAAAGAAGAAGGGAGCAGTCGGTGTGAGCTTAAATGGACTCGAGAATGGTAGAGGACAGGAAGGCCTGGAGGAATGTTGTCCATGGGGTCGCGATGGGTCGGACACGACTTCGCAACTAATAACAACAAACTGATGGCTTTGATTATTAAAAATGGACAATAGAAAACAGCGGGAGGGCCTTTTTGCAACCAGAGTCTAAGAGATAATTTTGTTATATTTGCTGCAGAAGAACTAATAAGCTCCTTCTATCTTTTTATCGTTTGTTTCTCTCTGCACTGTTTAAAATTTTCCTTCTTTCTCTCTTTGTTATATTTTCTATGAGTGTTGTTTTTATGTTTTCTTTAAAACATATATTAAAAAAAAGAAGACAATGATGCCGTCAACGAAGCAATCTGGCTTATCCAGGGCATCCCTGTCTGTCGCCCTGAATCTCGTGGGGAGACAGGCAACGGATTGTGCTCACAAAAAAAAACTCGACGATCATGGGGGAATCAACTCGATCTGACTTCAAGTTCACGCCCAGCAAGTGAATTTCAGCACAGTGGGTGACCAACGCCCGGCAAGGCCTGCCTAACAGTTTCCCGATGCTGCCACTGGCGGCGCCCTTCTCCTCGCCTCCTCCGTTAGGAGCGTCGCAGCCAATCCGCTTTCCCTAGCAACGGTGCCCGGTTGACCTTAGCAACGCTTCTGCAAAGCAACTGCGAAAGGCGACGCGTCCCTGCAAAGGCGAAGCGGCGCCGGCGGCGGCAAATCCCTCGCTCGCCCGCTTTGCCAAATGGCAGAACCCCCCCGAAGAGCAGCCGGAGCCCCAAGATCAAACGCCCGGGGACTCCAACGTGCCCGATGCAGACGGGGTCCCCGAACAGAGTCAGCCGCCGGGCCCCGGCTCGGGTGTGATTCAGCCCCAGCGAAGCGTCGCCTACCAGCCCGAGGAGCCTCGGCTGAGCGTCTACGACCAGCAGGAAAGCAGGGGCAACGTCTACCAGCCCCAGCAAGCCAGAGGCACCCTCTTTCAAACGAGGGGCGCCACGCCGGATTCGAGGGGCGGCGTGTCTTGGCAGCAGCAACCGACGGCCAGGACGAACCTTCAACAGCCTCCCAGCTTCACCGGAGGCGGCTACCTGGATCAGAGGCCAGGGAACGCTTTCCAAGCCACGACGTCCAGGAGCAGCCAGATCCTGCAGTCCGACAGTCACGGCCCTTATCAGCCCCACGAACCCGGCTTCCCGTCCCAGATGGGGATGATGAATTTATACGAAGATCAAATTCCAGATCCGGGTCCTCGGACTCTGGCGATCAAGAATGCAAAAGCCTACCTGTTGCGAACGAGCGTCAAAACGGGCGTCAGCTTGTGAGTAGCAGAGGAGTGGGGGGGGGGAAACAAAACAACAACAACAACAAAAACCTCTGGGACAAGGAAACCTGCAACCGCAGGCGCCGGTGGTTTGCAAGGGATGGGAAAGAAAAATTGCTGCCAGTGTTGGGTTCGCTTACCATGCTCCGTTTAACTTTTTGGGGTTGTGGGAAGCCGGCCATTGTGAGTTTTCAAGCAACAGCAGTTAAACCAGAGTTTAACACATGGTGTAGGGTTTTCTGCCTGGGCAGGGGGTTGGACTAGAAGACCTCCAAGGTCCCTTCCAACTCTGCAATTCTATTTCTATTTCTAACTAACCGTGCAGGCAGGGGTCCCCAAACTTGGCAGCTTTAAGATTTGTGGACTTCAACTCCCAGAATTCTCCAGCCACCTATGCTGGCTGGAGAATTCTGGGAGTTGAAGTCCACAGGTCTTAAAGCTGCCGAGTTTGAAGACCTCTGAACTAACGGGAAGCAGGGGCTGGAAAGAAAGAAAGAAAGAAAGAAAGAAAGAAAGAAAGAAAGAAAGAAAGAAAGAAAGAAAGAAAGAAAGAAAGAAAGAAAGAAAGAAAGAAAGAAAGAAAGAAAGAAAGAAAGAAAGAAAGAAAGAAAGAAAGAAAGAAAGAAAGAAAGAAAGAAAGAAAGAAAGAAAGAAAGAAAGAAAGAAAGAAAGAAAGAAAGAAGAATGAATCTAGAGTTACGTGCTGCAGAAGCCTGATAGGACACTAGGTGGCAGCAAACAGATGGAAGGAAACTTCAGCCTTTTACAGCGAGACCCTGATATTTGCAACTCGGATCTGATAAATTGGCAAAACTGCAAAACTTACAGAAGTTGATCTTGTTTACCTCTAAGCCCTTTTATTTAAAAATATTACTCCCTCACAGCTTTAAAGATTATAGAGTACTGAGCTTTTGAATACTTCCAAGCTGAATAATAGTTTCCAGAGTTGCTGTTGGATTAGTTTGCTTGAGTAAAAACCTTGAGTTGTGTGGCCTGTTTTAAAAATGAATACATTTCATAAGTCTACTATACCTGGGTGGCAAATATTTGCATCACTGCTAAATGACAGCAGAATAACTTTCAGTATCCTTTTACTGATATCTAGATTTTTGAAACCCTAAATTATTTATTTATTTATTTATTTATTTATTTATTACATTTCTATACCGCCCTTCTCCCGAAGGACTCAGGGCGGTGTACAGCCATGATAAAATAATACCAACACAAAAATTAAAAAACAATTTAAAATAATTTATTTTATTTATTTTATTTGATTTATTTGATTTGTATACCGCCCTACTCCCGAAGGACTCAGGGCGGTTAACAGCCAACAATAAAATACATAAATACACAAAATTTAAAAACCCGATAAAATCAAATTAAACTTTTTGGCCCAGACAAATTAAAATACCCCAATAATTTAAAAACAGATTAAAATTTACATATTTTAAAAAGGGAAGAGATCAGGCCAAGCCCGCTTGATGGAATAAAAAGGTCTTCACAGCACGGCGGAAGGAGCGCAGATCCGGGATCCTCCGTATCTCCGGGGGGAGCTCATTCCAGATGGTAGGTGCCCCCACAGAGAAGGCTCTCCCCCTAGGGGCCGCCAGTCGACACTGTTTGGCTGACGGCACCCGGAGGAGTCCCTCTCTATGAGAGCGTACTGGCCGGTGGGAGGCTATTGGTGGTAGTAGGCGGTCCCGTAAATAACCAGGCCCTAAGCCATTTAAAGCATTGGCCTTATTTAAAACCCCTAGCTAAAACCCCTTTAAAACCATTAAAACCCACTTAAATTAATTCATTCGGTCAGGCCGGCTTGCTGAAACAATAGTCTTCAGCGCACGACGGAAGATGCGGAGGTCGGGAATCCTTATGTCCGGGGGCAGCTCATTCCATAGGGCAGGAGCCCCCACAGAGAAGGCTCTCCCCCTGGGGGTCGCCAGCCGACATTGTTTGGCCGACGGCACCCTGAGGAGGCCCTCTCTGTGGGAGCGTATCGGGCGGTGGGAGGCATGCGGTGTCAGAAGGTGGTCCTGTAAGTATCCCAGTCCTAAGCCATGGAGTGCTTTGAAGATGGTGACTAGCACCTTGAAACGCACCTGGAAGACCACTGGGAGCCAGTGCAGCTCGCGCAAGAGAGGTGTTACATGGGAGCGACAAGTCGCCCCCATAACCACTCACGCGGCTGCGTTCTGGACCAGTTGGAGCCTCCGGGTGTTCCTCAAGGGGAGCCCCATGTAGAGAGTGTTACAGTAGTCCAGACAGGAAGTGACAAGGGCATGATTGACCGTGCGTAAGGCATCCCGATCCAGAAAGGGACACAACTGGGAAATCAGGCTTGAGGATTATGCCATAACAAATTTAGCCCACTTCATTGGATGCATCAACTATTACCTTAAGAACTGGGTTACAGACCATAAAGGCTTGTATCTCTATTTATTTACAATTACATATATATTCTGTGTTTTGTAAAGGAGTTCAACACTGTACATAATGCTCCCACTTTTTGTTCTCCTTTTGAGATTGGTTGGGCCTGGGACAGAGGTTCTGTCCGAAAGTCACCTCACCCTTCTGTGATGGAGGATGAACTAAAAGCTGGTTCTCCATGCTCCGAGCCAGGCATCTTAACCAGAATAAAGTTCATTACATCCCCAAGTTGACATAGGTGTTCTTCTTTGACAAATAGTTGGTTTTAAAACTAATGAAGTAGCATGGGAAAGAAATGTGCCAGTGATTGGTGGTCCTAATTGGTCAATAGCAATTCTTTTTCATAAATACACAGGTATGACCATCTTTCTGACATGCTGGCAAAGATTCTGGAAGAGCGGCCTGAAAATCCAGCAGATATAATTGAGAACATCAGTAAGGATATAAAATGTGCTCGATTCCAAAAGAAATTGGACACCCTCCGAGATGAATTTGAAAAACATCCAACATTTGAATTGGCTGAAATATACAAAACTCTCTTCCAAAGGGCAGGTGGTGGAGATGGTGCAGATCAAGAACCAGAAGAGGAGTTGGTGAGTCAGTCCAATAAAATAGTCCTTCACTTACAACCACAATTGAGCTCAAAATTTATATTGCTAAGTAAAACATTTGTGAAGTGAATTTTGCCCCGTTTTATCGGCTATGGTACATGAATAGAAATAGAAATAGAAATAGAAATAGAAATAGAAATAGAAATAGAAATAAAATTCTTTATTGGCCAAGTCTGATTGGATACACAAGGAATTTGTCTTGGTGCATACGCTCTCAGTGTACATAAAAGAAAAGATACATTCATCAAGAATCATAAAGTACAACTCTTAATGATAGTCATAGGGAACAAATAAGCAATCAGATCATATTAGGAAACAGTCAACCCTCAATATAAATCGTAAGGATACCAGCAACAAGGTTACAGTCATACAGTCATAAGTGGGAGGAGATGGGTGATACAAACAATGAGAAGAATAGTAATGCAGACTTAGTAACTAGTTTGACAGTGTCGAGGGGATTATTTGTTTAGCAGGGTGATGGGAGGAAAATTTCATGGCTATGTATTACTTGTGAATGAATCTTGTTAAATTCAGTGTTAAAAAAAAAAATTCAGTGTTAAATTATAAATGTATTTAGGATTGCTCCAGTAAGAATAAATGCTTATATATAGTGAAAGAGTATTCTATTATTATGCTTCCTAATTGAAGGTTTTTCTCTTTAGCCGGAAACTCCTCTACCCAATGTCATGGAGACAGCTTACTATTTTGAACAGGCTGGAATTGGTTTGAGCTCAGAAGAATACTATCACATATTCCTTGCTCTCAAACAACTGGTTGCCACTCATCCAATCCAGACATGTCGCTTCTGGGGCAAAATCTTAGGTATTGAAGCCAACTATATTGTAGCTGAAGTTGAATTCCGTGAAGGAGAAGAAGAGGAAGAAGCAGAGGAAGAAGAAACCGCCGAGGAAGGACTAAAAGAGGGAATTGAAACCAGGGATGAAGATGAAGATGAAGAAGAAGAAAAAGATGAACCACCAAAACCCAACTACAAGCCACCACCCGTAATACCAAAAGAAGATTATCGGACTGGTGCTAATAAATACACTTATTTTGTTTGCAATGAACCAGGCAAACCTTGGGTGAAATTACCCCAGGTGACCCCTGCTCAGATCGTGAATGCCAGGAAAATTAAGAAGTTCTTAGTGGGAAAGTTAGATGCTGCCATTGTGGGCTATCCACCTTTCCCAGGCAATGAGGCTAATTATCTCAGGGCCCAGATTGCCCGCATTTCAGCAGCAACACAAGTCAGTCCACTTGGGTTTTATCAGTTTGGAGAAGAAGAAGGAGATGAAGAAGAGGAAGGCGGAGCTGGAAGAGACAGTTATGAAGAAAATCCTGACTTTGAACCCATTCCTGTGCCAGAGTTGTTGGATACCCTTTCAAACTGGGTGCATCATGTACAGAATATTTTAAAACAGGTATGCTTAGCAATATCTGCACTTGTTACTAAGTGGTGTCAAGAAAAACACCAGAACCCCAGTACAGCTTTGGTCCCTATCAATTACAACTCTAGTAATTTTTATTTTCTTAACACATTCCAGGGGAAAAAACCTTTCTTTCATAATTTTTTTCCATCATTTAAATTAATGAACAAGGATGGGAAGTTTTATTGGTGGTGGCATGTCTGATAATATAAGTGCTTTACATGATCAGTAAAAACCAATTCAAAAGAACTCTTTTCTGCTTGTGTTCCCCAAGCATTCATACTAAAAAGCATCAGAAATGGTATAATGCCAGAAATAATACAATATATTTTTGTCAAAAAGCCACCAGTTCCCTAATCTGCCAGTATTTATGAATATAGATCCTTCTATTGATGTAATCTGCCTCTCACCTGTTACCTGAATTACATTGTTAATAATATGAAACAGGTGTAAGATTCTGATAGGGAATAAGGATAGGACAATCAACTTTACTTTATTTAACTATGTTATGTAGTTTTATTTAACCTCTGGGATTAGACATATGTGGATGTTCCTGGAAATTGACTATTTTGCTCTATCTTAAAGCAATGAAAATATTATCAGAATGATGGAAATGGGATCATAATTATACATCCGCAGGGTGGATAAAAATCAATGATTTTTTTTAAAAAAATAAAAAAAAGGTTTAATTTAAATCTTAAATCAAGTTGATTTAAATCAAGCCTTTTTACTAGTGATTTAAATCATGATTTAAATCGTAACTTAAATCAACTTGATTTAAATCAAATCCACCCTGTTCATCCGTATGATGGTTTTACATAATTATCCTTAATGTAGTTGACAAAGTATACAATTAGGATTTTGTAGTATTCAACGTTCGCACCACTTCGGGAGAACCGGTTGTTAACTTTCTGAGCAGTTTGGCAAACTGGTTGTTGGAAGAAATCATTAGGGCAGAGAACCAGTTGTTAAATTACTTGAATCCCACCACTGCTTACAACCATAATGGAGCCCAGAATTTCCTTTGCAAATCATGAGGGTGATAAATCTAGGCACCCACATTACCAGACCCAACTTTTTTGCAGCAATCATTAAGTTAACATTATGATCATTAATTGAATCAATGTATTCCTATGAGTGCTTTTTGCTGGAAATCAGCCAAAAAGGATAGAAATCATTTTAAAAAAAACCATTATAAATCCCGGTCATGCAACTGAAGTATGCTGCAACCAGCCATAATGATGAGCCTGTTACTAGATGCCCGAATTACGGTCAAATGACCATATGTGCGGCTATTAAAACTTCAAAACTAGTTCTTAATAGCTTGAGGGGGTGCCCATTGTAATTTTGAAGTCATTAAGTGATCAATTGTTAAGGGGACTACCCATATAACTCAATGCAGTGAACATACCTTACACTCTTGCCTCTTATTTTTCCCCACAGTCGCCACCCTGTGAGGCGAAGTGGGCTGAGAGAGCCCAAAGTCACCCAGCTAGCAGTAGGCACTTGACAACAAAAATGTATCCACTTTGAAATAGGAAGTGTGTTTGAAGATATTTCATACGCTTACCAAAACGTTCCTGATTATATTTGTCATACATATATGACCAAAAAAATGTTCCATACACTCAGGTATGGCATGATTTTAAAATACCAGGCAGCTCACTGAAAAAGCCTGATTGAGGCGAGCTAAGATAAGGCACCGGAGACATCCAGTGGAGAGAAGCGTGGCATATATATCTGGTAAATGAAAAAAGTCATCAACTTTGCTGACTCTGGTTCCTTTGGATGCAGGGGCGCTGTACCTGGGTTAATCCCTATCAAAAATCAGAGGAAGAGGAGGAAGAAGAGGATGAAGAAGAGAAACAAGAAGAGCCTGAAGAGTTACAGGAAACAGGGCCTCCTCTTCTCACACCACTTTCTGAAGATGCAGGTACCACAGCAAAAATCTCACCTGGCTGATTCTCTTTTCTTCTTAAGTTCTGGGAACATGGATTGTTTGGGCAGTGAGAAAGCAGGCGATAGTCGACCACTGAGTGATTTTGTTAAATCAACTTATCATATGGTACATAATTAAACTTTTTTAATACTGTGTTTCCCCAAAAATAAGATACTGTCTTATATTTTTTGAACCCCAAAATAAGCACTTGGCTTTATTTTCAGGGAAGTCTTATTATTTTGGGGCACGTGGAGCAAGATGGGATTCCTCTTGCCGTCCTACCTGATTTCCAGCTCTGTCTCCCTAACTCTAAAGAGAGAAAATGGCGGGGACCGGCTGTGCATGCAGTTTAATCTTTTCGGCGTGAGCTTATTTTCAGGGGGGCTTATTTTAGCGCATGCACTCAAAAGCCCAATTGGGCTTATTATCCGGAGAGGTCTTATTTTAAGAGAAACAGGGCAGAAGGATGTATTTTTCTACATATAAGACTATGGCTTCTGATCTTTTTCTGTAAGTTTATCCTGACACCATAATTTGGTACAAAATATTTCTGATATCCCAAAATCGATTTGTTCTTAACAGATATTCAAAGTATCAGCCCATGGTCTTCCGACGCTTCCACACATTTAGTTCCTCAATATGCTCTCGCTGTCCTTCAAGCTAATTTGTGGCCTGGAGCATATTCCTTTGCTGTTGGAAGGTAGGCAATAAGGTTCAATGTAGTGTTCTGATTATTTCCAATTATAAAATCTCTGTTCTGTAATTTTCCATCTTAATCAACGGTTGATTTACTTAATTTATAGAGAAGTGACAAGACACGGTTTTTATAGTTTTCACTAAAATCAAGCCAGTGAGATCTACTAAGGACTGCAAACATTTATCTTTTCCACAACAAAATTTGGAATCAAGCCAGGCAATTTGGTATCCATGAATATAATACAATGCATCCTTTAGGCCTTCCTTTTTCAAGCTATACATTGTAGCACTGATCAGTTAGAAACAAATTAAGAAGTGTGGGACTCATTCTCTGTCCATTAGCAAGATAACTCTCTGAAAACAGGACAGAATGGGATGGAATTTGCTGTGGGAATGAGAAGCCAATTTTCAAAATAGGTTGCAACCAGCCAGTGTCTACACAGAAAAAAGTCCAGGGAAAAAACTTCCAGTAAACCCAGTGGTGGAATTCATTTTTTTTACTATTGGTTCTGTGGGTGTGGCTCGGTGGGCATAACAGGGGATGGATACTGCAAAATATCCATTCCCATCCCATTCCAGGAGAAGGATGCTGCAAAATACCCATTCCCTCCCCACTCCTGGGGGAAGGATATTACAAAATCTCCATTCCCATCCCACTCTGGGGCCAGCCGGGCAGGATGTTCCTAATAGATCTCCCTTTGTAAAGTTTCTACCTATTGAATCAGCGGTTCGAATCCCTAATGCTGCGTAACGGGGTGAGTTCCCATTACTTGTCACAGCTTCTGCCAACCTAGCAGTTCGAAAGCACGTAAAAAATGCAAGTAGAAAAATAGGGACCACCTTTGGTGGGAAGGTAACAGCGTTCCGTGCGCCTTTGGCATTTAGTCATGCCATTCACACGACTACGGAGATGTCTTCAGAGAGTGCTGGCTCTTCCGCTTTGAAACATAGATGAGCACAGTCTCCTAGTCAGGAGCGACTAGTAATTACGTGCGAGGGGAACTTTTACCTTTACAGTTGTAACATTACGGGTGATCTTACTTTTGTTGGTATGGAATTGGAAAGGATTGCAGAAACCATGATTTTCCTACCTATCCTTTCCAACCGAACATACTGCAGGGAACAAATGATATAAAATGATCAGAATTATTGCCTTGCGTTCACCAGCATAACAGCCTTCTGAAAACTGAACAGAGTGGGACCAAATTTGGTGTGAAGCTGGCTAAAGAAAGGTTAGATTTTTTTAAAATGTGTCAGAATGAATTGAGAGTATGAAGAAAAAAATCCAGAAAAAAAAATATTCAATGAATCTCAATGGAAGAGACACACCTTTGTTCTAAGTCTCTCTCCTTCCCAGGCATGTGACTTAATCTGGATGAATTATTAAGAGATTGCAAAGAGTTCCCAAAGTCATTTTCTTCATACTTTCCTCAACTTGTTCACACTAAGCCCAAACTAGATGTACACCAATAATCATGTTTTGTTGACAGCTAGTTGTGTAGGCAGGGGAATACCACTCTATGTATTTTTAAAGCAATAATCATGCATCTGTTTTCTGAGAACGGATTTCTTTGAACTGAAGAAAACTTGAATAAATGTTCTGCAGTGTACACAGAATAGACAAAGGAGAAAACCTGGTAAGATACATATAGGTGATCAGTTGTTCCCATTCTGGTGCATTCGTGGTCATGTTGGCTAGAAATTCTGAGGCTTGGAAGTCCCAACTTGATTGGGAAAGAGTGATATACATTGCCAGGTGAGAGTGGGCTGGAGGAAAGAGGCTTCACTAATTAGATGTCCATTTTTAATAATGTTAAGAGTCTTCTGCTTTTTGTTTTAGGAAATTTGATAACATTTACGTTGGCTGGGGTCACAAATACAGTCCAGAAAATTTCAATCCTTCATTGCCACCCCCAGTGCAGGGCGAATATATTATTGGACCTGAAGTCACCGAAGGACTTGATCCAACTGTGGAAGAAGAGATGGCACTCAAGGCTGCACAAGAGGAGGCACTGGAAGCGGAAGAAATGGAAGAAATGGAGGAGGAGGAAGACGAGGATGAGGATGATTAAGCTCAAAAATCCTGTTATAATAGTTTTTGTTAAGGATAAAATTTTCTATAAATGTATTCTGATAAACACTGTATTGTATAATACATTATTTGTAGTACTTTTGATGAGTAAATCAAAAATAAAACTCTAAAAACTTTTTTTTTTTAAAGCAGTTTGGAATAGCAATAAACCTCAATTTTAAATTAAATTTGTTTCCAGCATTGTAATATATCATCAAAACAAAAAAGAGTAACGTTTAATAGCTTATTAACTATTTTATTTCAATAAGGAAACAATTTCTTAAATATGGAACCAGTGGCAATCTTAAAATAACTCACAAACCTTGCTTAAAATCAGATGCAATAAGACAAAAGGGTGATATCGTATGTTCATAAACCAGCTTTTCACAAATATGAGATGCTCACACATATTGTCCATATTATTCCAAAGAAAACATATTTTACACAAATCCTTGTCCTTATTTTCCAAGCTCATCATCTTGAACATATAAATCTTTGCCATTCTTCCTTTCTTCCAAATGCAATCAATCATACCCATATTTAATTTATTTCCTTACAAGGTTACTTGGATTAGCCATCTAACTGCCACAGCATTTCAGTCTGATCTGTTAGGCTGATGTAACTGATTGGGCCTTCTGGTTCCCTGCATCACACAATCCCAGATCATGCTTGATTATGCTTAGCCATGGTCAGTGTAAGTAAGCATCATGGTTTGATTTAGCAAACCATGATGCTTACACTGACCATGGCTAAGCAATGATCAATTAACACAGCCATTGTTTGTAAACTGGCAGATGACAGAGGAAGCGGAGACACTATCTGAACCAGCCCCCAAACTGGGGCATCATTAAGAGTGAAAGATAACGAGCTGGAGTCCCACGAATTTCTTTGCATTCCCTTTCTGGTCTACGCGTCGAAAGCGGCTCCTGCACGGAAAACCATCAAAAAGACCTCTCGTTTTGCAGGGTTTAACAGAAGGACTCCTTCAGCCAATCAGCACTCGCCTTCGCCTTTCGTTGGTCTTCTAAGCCCCGCCTTTTTAACTCTATCCCCACCGCCGCTTTTTTTTTTTTTTTTAAGGAAAATAATACGAAATATGTATATATCTTCGCTCATTTTTCAGGCTTTTCCTCACAGGAAGAAAAGCGATCGGAATCCATGCAACATGGATTTCTCCCATAATGATTAATGACACCCCTTTTCTTCCTTACCACCCCTCAAGAGGTTGGATCCATTCGCCCTTTGCTATACGACCCTCGCTGGAATAATGGTTCAGTCCACCTCGGGAGGAAATGCTTCGCCAACCGACCAATTGGAATCTTGCCTCTCCAACCGACCAATCGGAAGAGTCCCGGGAGAAAATTCAAACACTGAAGCTCAATTTTAAAAGATAAGTCCTAAGAAGCGAGGCAAGATGGCGGAAGAAGGCGGCGTTACCGTTTGCGTGAGAGTGCGGCCACTTATTGCAAGGTGGTTTTATTTTTGTTACTATGTTTAGATATGGGTTGCCTTTTTTAATTTGCTGTTTCGGGGTCTTTGATCGTCAGTTTTGCAGCCCTCTTTTCCTCCAGTTCAATGTAGCATTTGTAGGATTCTCCTTTCCAATTTTCCCTTGTAGTACAGAACTTATGAAAGTAAGTTAAACGGAGAGACAGAGAAAGGAGGAACTGACTTTATTCAATATTATACATAGGGAGGGAATAAATCGCCCCCCTCATCCCCCATCCAGGGGTCAGTACGGTGAAATGTTTAATATTAACTACCAGGACGAGATGGGAGAATGGGGAGTGAGCAGCAGCTTTGAGCTTTGCTCTCCTTTTTACTCTCTATTTTTATCCTTTTTAAAAAATACTCTTTCTGCTTTTAAATCAATTTTTAACTTTGAACTTTGTTCTCCTTTTTACTCTCTGTTTTTATTTTATTTTAATTTTTTTAAAAAAAACCACTTTTAAATCAATTTTTAACTTTGAACTTTGTTCTTCTTTTTACTCTATTTTTATTATTTTTACTTTTACTTTTTAAATCAATTTTTAAATTTTAAAAGCTTCAATTTTACTACTTGAGAGGTTTATCCCAACTTTTACCCCAGTTTTTTACTCCAACTAGTAAAGCATTTAGTGAATGAGAGGAGAAAGTTTTCTCTACTAAGCAAACTAGCTATCCATGGCTGCGACAACACCCAGAGAACCTAAGATAAAAGACTTTTTTCAGATAACAGACACTGCAAGTAAGTCTCCTTACTTGTAATAGCCATTCAAGAAACCTAGTTAACCGAAGTGGACGAACCAGTACACCTGCCAGACTTTCAGGGATGGGCCTCCCCAGCCCAAAAAACAAAGGGAGACCCTCTGGTGGGTTATGCATTCTTATAAAGCAAGAGTTGCAATGGCAGGGGTAGAAACTATACAATGAAGACAAGTATTCATACTTCCTAGCTGTTAAATTTGGATATGAAGGGTTCGAGTTAATACTGGTAAATGTGTATATCTCTCCAAACACATCCCAGTATTATAACTCTGAATAAAGGATGGGCTTGGAAGTTATCCTAGATCAGTGATGATGAACCTTTTTGCCGTTGCGTGCCAAAAGCGGGGGGAGCGCGGGGAGTCCCATGCATGCCCACACCCATAATTCAATGCACCCCGCCACCCCACACCTACACGCATGCATGCACGACCCCCGCTTTTGGCACATGATGGCCCGGTAGGTCCATGCTACCAAGTGGGCTAGAACAATCCAGTCATCTACTACTGACTGGCTGTCAGTCTTCAATGCATTCTCTAATCTCTCTAATATTCTGAAGAAACACCTAACAACTAAACCTGCTACAAAAAGAGCCTGGGTGGTAGACCCCGTTGGTTTGATCCTGAATGCCAGCGACTGAAAAAGTAATTGAAGGCAGCCATGAGGCTCGCCCAGAGGAATCCTACTGTTCATATACAAGCTGAGATGTTGCACACAAGAAGGGAATATTAAAAAAATTATAACATTAAAGAAAAAAATGTTTTGCCATTTCAATCTGGTCAGAACTTGAGTTGGCTGCCAGAAGTCACAACTCAGTAATATTTTGGCGCTCTGTAGCAGGTGTCCTGAAGGAACGGAGATTTGCTTTTGACATACCAATCTCTGCTGAGGACTGGGAGAATTATTATCACTGTTTGTTTGCTTCCACGGAACCTGCAGAGAAACTGTCCTTAAGCAGTGATCTAGTAAACCCTAGAACTTCCCCCACCCCCACCCCCTTGGCCACCAGTCTCTGAAAAGGAGATACAATCCATCATTAAAATCTTAAAGAGCAATAAAGCCCCAGGTGAGGATTTTTTACCAGCAGAATTATTCAGGAAATTTCCCAATTGGTGGGTCCAGTATTAGCAGGTCTTTTTACACATATAAATAATACCTGCCATATACCAGATGGTTGGAAGATGGCAATAGTTGTCCCCATATATTAAAAAGGATAGGCCCATTACCCTATCTAAAATTAGAGCATATAATTACTCCATTATGAAATGGAGACTGAGCAAATGTCTACTAGAGCAAATAAAATTGCAATCACAAATCTCCTGGATCACTAAATTAACAAATTTTGTGGCCATCCTATCTCCTATCTCTTGCATAACAGGAGAACGATTTTAAAAAAGGATATATGAGCACAAAATGATATAGCTATGCTAAGTGGGTAACTTGAAATGGCTGAGCAATCACAAACATACTTTTCAAATAGATATTTGAAATTACAACTGCCAAAACATCATAGGGAGATATTTAACGCGAGAGAGATTCGAACAGCTTGACACAATGGTCAGATATGGGAGATTCCACTCTATACCCTACAATGAGTGTCTGCATTTGCGGAGCGGCAGAGGTAGAAGACCTGGCTCACATCCTATTTGTTTGTTGCTTGTATAAGGGGGTGAGAGACAGGTACCTTGGTCTGTATACCAAACGAAGGACCCATTGGGATCCCCATATCAAAACAACTTACTTTATGTGCGGCCAGAACCTGAAAATAACATTTAACACAGCACAGTACTTAAACAAAATGGTTCAGTTGAGATCTGCATACGTGGGACCGATTGGGGTAGATTGTAAGGGTGACACCGAAATACAATTTTATGTCATTTTATTCTATTTTATATATTTATGTATTAAATTATATTGTATCTTATATTATAACTATTGTATTTTACCCTACTCTTATTTTAAATTGTTTGTATAGGATTTTATTGGTGATATGTGTTTGAACTTTGTGCTTTGATATGGCCTATAGGCTAATCAATAAAGCTAAAAAACCCACTATGATCTGGATGATTTCAATTCAGGTCTGACCTGTCTATTCTATGTAGTTTTCCTGAAAATGCTTCTCTGTCTAAAATGCACTTATTATGGAGAAAATCTATCTGGTTACTAAGAATCAGCAGACTTGATGGCACATAATCAATCTGAAGACTTCTAATTTCCATTATTCCCATTTACAATTGGGTAAAACTGAACTCTGTATACTCTTTCTCATGTTAGCTTACATACCAGCTAAGAGTGTAGTATGCATTTTCTAGAAGTTTTGACGTCAAGAAACTATAAACCTTGTGTACTTGTGTGAGATCCACCAATTTAAAGCTCATTAAGGGGCATATATCAATTTTTAGGGAAAAGGTTTCTCTTTATTCCTGAAATAATCTACTCATCTGAAAACCTTGATTCGTTCTTTCAGAGAAAATGAAGACCTTGATGAAAAAGGACAGGTTTCATGGAAAAGTGAAGACTGCACTGTATCACAAATAGATGGAACCAGGTCATTTGTCTTTGGTAAGCTCTTGATAACTCCAGAAATGTGTATTTGTGTGGTTTTCAGCATGAGTATATGTAAAGTAGAGAAGAATTTACAAATGGAATGTCTTGGATTAATTAAAAATGCCATACTAAATGTACTAATTAACCCTCTTGATCTTTGTGCATTTTATACAATAGTGGGATTCAAAAAATTTTACTACCGGTTCTGTGGGCGTGGCTTGGTGGGCGTGGCATGGCTTGGTGGACGTGGCAGGGAAGGATGCTGTAAAATCTCCATTCCCTCCCCACTCCAAGGGAAGGTTACTGCAGAATCCCCATTTCCTCCCGATCAGCTGGGAATTGGGAGGTAGAGAGTAGATGGGAGCAGAGCCAGTCAGAGGTATTTACTGGTTCTCCGAACAACTCAAAATTTCCGCTACCGGTTCTCCAGAACTGGTCAGAGCTGAATACCACCTCTCATTTTATATGTGTATAGCAGATGCATATTAATTTTCTTTAGAAGAAGCATTGAATATCATTAATATCAGTAATCTGTAACCCAATCTGTTTCTCTGGTAGCTGAAGGTGGCATATATGAAGGGAGGATGTCACTCTTCTTTCTATGCCCAGAAAAATGACTCCTGTAAATGTATGGATGAATAATATTTTGACTGGTTTAGTTGCATTGGATGCACTGGTATCTTCTGCTAATATTGTTCACGCTACATTCAATACTACCTTTCATTTTTACCTCCCAAGAAATAGCTGTTTTTTTGGATCCATTAGCTCTAAAAATCAGGAGACTATGAATTCTAGACTTGACGTGGGCACAAAAATCGGCCTTGTCACTTTTTCTTAGCTCAATCCATCTCACAGCATTGTCATTGTGGAGAAAAGATTGATAGATATATAGGATCAGTAGGTTTGCTTACTGATGACAAAAATAAAGATGAGACAAAAAGCTAATTAATGAAAAACATGAATAATTTTCTCTGTTGATGCTTAAACATCAGAAGAGCCCTTCTTGGAATATGGTAGATTTTTACAGAGGCCATTATTTTTGTGATACATTGGTTACTTTTCTCCTTGCTGGGCAACCTAGTTGTCTCTTGAGTTTTGACAGTTAACATCATAACTTGCTATGATTGTTGTTCCGTTTTCAGCAAATTTTTTAAATTACAAATGAGGTTTTCCTGTTAATTCTTTCAAGTTTATATCTCTTCTTTGGCTTTTTTGCTCTCAAACTGATTTCATTTTTTAGTAGTTCCTTCTCTGGAAATTTTCGGATCATAATTTTTGTTCTTTTATTTCTGGTGAATTTTCCTACATCTTCATTTGTCCCCCAGAGTGGAGAGGGTTTCCTCTTTTAAATTCTTGGGAGTGATCATTGGTCAAGATCTCACCTGGAAAAACAACATGTCCCTGGTGGTTAGTAAGGCCCAACAGAGACTACATTTCCTTAGAGTCCTGCGGAAAAATCATGTGGAACAACAGCTGATGACTTCTTTCTATTGGTCCACGATAGAAAGTGTCTCACATACTGTATAACAGTATGGTAAGCTGGTTTAACAGCTGTGGACAGGAAGGCACTACAAAGAGTGATCAATTCGGCACAAAAAAACATTGGTTGCCCACTAACACCACTGGATGACATCGCCAGGACTTGCTGTTTCAGCAGACTAAGGAAGATACTTAGGGATGATTCACACCCTGGCCAGTATCTCTTTTCACTTTTACCATCGGGCAGAAGACATTGAAGTATAGCCAGTCAGACAAAAAGGTTTAAAAACAGCTTCTACCCATGGGCTGTCAGACTCCTAAACACAATCACAATCACTCCACGTACATATGGAAACTTATGACTAGGTTTTTCCCCCCCAATTATGTGTATAAATTGGGAATTGTATTGTCTTGTATTTTCTGTTATGGATTACCAACAGTAGGCTAAACCAATTTTGTTGTATACATGATATATAATGACAATAAAGGCGATGATGATGATGATGATGATGATGATGATGATGATGATGATGATGAATACAGTGCATTTCCTAGGTTATATTCAGAATAAAAAACTGTATAATCATTAAACAGGATACTGTATGAAGGATAGTACTTGTGATTTAGCTTAAACCAAATAATTATACAAATGCTAATACCTATCATATAGGTCAATCTGCACTACTATTAATCTTCTCATTGTTCCCACCACTCATCTCCTTCCCTTATGACTGTATGACTGTAACTTTGTTGCTTGTATCCTTACAATTTATATTGATATTGTTTCCTGATTGCTTATTTGTACTCTATGACTACCATTAAGTGTTGTACCTTATGATTCTTGACGAATGTATCTTGTCTTTTTATGTACACTGAGAGCATATGCACCAAGACAAATTCCTTGTGTGTCCAATCACACTTGGCCAATAAAAAAGAAAAAAAAATTCTATTCACAATTGTTGCTCATTATTGGCATAATACATCCTCAAGCAATTGATTTTGGAAGGCTGCGTGTGCAAAGCTGCTTCAGCTTACAAAATACTGACAGTCCTTGCCTTACCACAATTGAGCCCAAAATTTGCTTTTAAGGAAGACAAGTTTTGCTCCATTTTATGACCTTTCTTGCCACAGTTAAGTAAATCACTGCAGTTGTTAAGTTAGTAACATGGTTAAGTGAATCTGGCTTCCCCATTGGACTTTGCTTGTTAGAAGATCACAAAAAGTGATCACATGACCCCAGGATACTGCAACTGTCATAAACGTGAGTCAGTTGTCAAGTGTCCAAATTTTTAATCCTGTGACCATGAGGATGCTGCAACGGTTGTAAGTTTGAAGTCCGGTTTTTTTCAGTGTCATTGCAACTTTATGAAATAGTCACTAAATGAATGGTTGTAAATCGAGGAATACCTGTATTCACCTGATGATTTTTCAGGGACTGGCCACTGATTAATTTTTTTGCTTTCTTTTGAAGATCGTGTGTTCCACTCTAACAACAGTACAAAGGAAGTCTACCAAGGTGTGACTGCTCCTATTATCAAGTCGGCAGTTCAAGGATACAATGGTACTTTAAATAATAATCCTTGTGCATATTTCCGCAGGTGGCTATTAATTTGAACTAATCATTCTCCTTCTTTTTAGGGACTATTTTTGCTTACGGTCAGACAGCTTCAGGCAAAACGCACACAATATTGGGTACCAAAGATGGTCCAGGTATCTTACCCATGGCAATTAATGATGTCTTCAATACCATCTGCAGTGTAAGTGATTCCACTGAATGTTTATATTTCAGCTACCCAAGGCTTTTGCAGAAATGACTGGTATTGAAACTGCAGCTGAGTTCCTAGCTTCTCATGCCAGCATTTTTCAGGCTGCATGTCATGTTTGTCATCCTAGAAGCTACAAGAAAATGAATGGAAGGTTATCAGAATGGAAGGTTATGCCTCTCGTTTTCCAGCCCCATGCAACAATATGCTGAATTCAAAGTAGCTTTCCAGAGCCCATTGTAGAAGATGTGAATGTTCTTCTGATTTAATACTACTTGTGTATCTTTTAAAGGCGTGATCAGGGAGGCTTTAATGCAAAGGTCTGGCTATCTGACCCAATCTGCAGTGTGCACAGAGGATTACTGTGGAAGAGAAGAGAGGCTGGGGGTATATCAAGGGGGCTGCCAGAGCCAAAAGCAAACTACAATATGCTCAGAGCACTTATTGGGAAGTGTGCTCTTCTGCTCACAAAAAGTTGGGGTCATAGTAGCAATAGCAATAGCAGACTTATATACCACTTCACATTGCTTTGCAGCCCTCTCTAAGCAGTTTACCAAGTCAGCATGTTGCCCCCAAGAATCTGGGTCCTCATTTTACTGACCTCAGAAGGATGGAAGGCCAAGTCAACCTTGAACCTGGTGAAATTCGAATTGCTGGCAGCCAGCAGTCAGTAGAAGTAGCCTGCAGTACTGCACTCTAACCACTGCACCACCAAGGCTCATATACAGTATAGCGAACATATTGGAAGGCTAGATAAAGAAATTTGGAGTAAAGTCATTGGTTTGCTTTCAGATGTAACTAGCCATACCTGGAAAATAATTTTGCATGAGTGCCCACGATACAGGTTGTCCTTGACTTACAACCATAATTGGGACTGGAACTTCCATTGCTAAGCAAAGCAGTTAAGTGAGCCGCCTATGATTTTGTGATCTTTTTTTTTTTTTTATGCTGCAGTTGGTAAGCAAATATGGCTTCCCTGAATGACTTTGCTTGCTGGGAAAGTCTCAGATAGTGATCATGTGTTCCCATTGTAAACTGCCAATTGCCAAGCACCGGGATAATAATGACCATGGGGATACTGCGATAGTTGTAAGTGGGAGGATGGTCATAAGTCGTTTTTTTAAAAGTGTTGTAATTTTGAAAAGTCATAAGTCAAGGACTACCTGTATGCTTTTAAAATTCAAAATAACAGCTAAAAGCCTCTTTCACCAAGTTTTTTAGTCACAGAAAGATTAGTATTTAAGTTAACTATTTAGGGGAGCACATTCTTGGGACTGTCACAAGTTGAGTTAAAAGACTCTTTGACCACAAAATTCTTATGAAGAAGGCTGTGTTGTCAATGTATAAATTTGTCTTTCTTTAGCCACGAGTCCTCTGGTGTTGGACTGTCATCACCGCTGACAGATGTCTTGATGAAATTAGAGTTGTAGTCTAACAAATAATAAGGCATGGCTGGGAATACAAATACGAAAGCTTTGTGATTAATGGCATTGTCATTAAGAACGTATCTGTGGAACAAGTTGTCTTCAAACATATTGATGAATGTAATGTCTCGTAATTTTTAGATTCCAGATAGGGAATTCCTGCTCCGTATATCATACATGGAAATTCATAATGAAACTATACAAGACTTGCTATGCAGTAACATTAGGAAAAAGAAGTCACTGGTTGTTCGTGAAGACATCAATGTAAGTACATGAGGCTGGACAAATCCACACCTCTAATGCGGTTCTCTAGCAAGCCTCCCCATTGCAGCCACTCCTTCGCTAGTCTCAAGTATTCTGGGTTCTTCCCAGGCTGGCCAGGGTTTTCTGAAGGTTTTATTCATGGTTAAGTCAAAATCAAACATTGAGCCCAGTTATGTATGCAAGTACAAAGCACAATACTCATAACTGTTAAAGTTGATTGGTATAATAATCAGATGTTTCATTCTCTTCTAGAGGACAATCTATGTTGAAGATCTGAATGAAGAAGTAGTCGTTTCTCCAGAAGAGGTTATGAGCTGGCTGAAGAAAGGAGAAAGTAAGTTTTGCTCTCTGATAATGGTTTAAATGCACCGATCATTATATGCAAATCTCAGATTTCTAGATCTGTTAAAAGTCAAGTTTCTGTATCTGCAAATGAATATATAGTACCTTCAATACACTTTTCTTTATTGGCTCCTCTCTGCAGATGAATATTCCCCCATAAATAAAATCTGTCTTTCTTGTCCACATGGGCAACATACTCCTATATGCTCACATATACACTTATAGCACTTTGACTTATGTATCACTCCATAGTGTGTAGCACACTCTGAGTGGTTTACAACATCAGCATATTGCCCCCAACATTCTGGATCCTCATTTTACCAACTTCAGAAAAATGGAAGGCTGAATCAACCTTGAGCCCGTCAGGATCAAACTCCAGAGTGTGGTTGGAGTTTGTAATACTGCATTCTAACTACTGCATCACCAGCACTCCTATATAACTTTCTTTCTCCATTCCTCAGGCATACATGCAAACATGTGCATACACATAGCAATGAAGCCACTACGCTGAATTAGCCATTAGTGGTATAGTACACTTTAGCCCTTTCCTTGAAAATAAAAGAGTAGGAACTTGCTGTGCTTCTACCCCTGTTCACAGCGGGAGTGGGGTGATCTTCTGTTGTTTGGAGGAAATAAAGGGCTGCTCTAAGAGTTCCCAGAAAAGAAGTACAAAATTGGAGGGGTTGGTTCTTTTATTCCTAACAAAATAATAAGAGTTGGAAGGGAAGTTGGAGGCTGTGTAGGAGTTCAGTGGGTATGGGATGTGGGGAAAGGGAGTCAGCTGTGTTTGCAGGCACCAACTGCTGAGGTCTATTTTATGGGAAATGAGAATAAGTAAAGAGAAAATCCAGTATAAGAATAATCTGTATCTAATGTTTCTTCTAAACAGAAAACAGGCATTATGGTGAGACAAAAATGAATGAAAAAAGCAGCCGTTCTCATACAATTTTTAGAATGGTAAGTGATTGCTAATTTTTGTGTTCCTGCCTACATTTAGTTCATGCCACAGTGTTCAGCAGCATCTGCCATGCAGCTAAATAAATAACCACATTACTCAGAATGTTGAATGGCACATATCTTCCACCAAGTAAATAAACCTGGGCTGAAGACCATATAGATTGAAGCACTTTAGTTCTTAGTGACTCCTGTAGGACAAATAAGGCCACAGGTCTGATGAAGAAAACCTGGCCTCAAGGTTTTGGAATTTATGGTGATAAATATAATGCTCCCTTGATGATTTTGAGGAGCATGTTCTTTATTTTTATTTGTCCAAACCATAAATCCTGTTCCCAGACAAATGGCTGTTCAGTTTTGCTTGAAAACTACACTGTCAGAACAGCCTTAAATCTTAGGAAGCAGGCTCGTTCAATTGATTGATAGCTCTCAAGGTCAGGAAGTTCTTCATTATTTTGAGTTTGGTTTTCTCTGTGTAAAGACTTCATCCATTGATTCTTGTCCTATCACTGAAGAATCAGTCCACATTCCTGCTGATAGTATTCCTATTATATCTGCCCTTGGCCGCCTTCAGACTTTGAATTGGGCTTTATCTTCTAACAATATGCAGGAACTGATAAAGTAATCCCTTATGGCCATGATGGTGAACCTATGGCACGCGTGCCGGAAGTGGCATGCAGAGCCATCTCTCCGGGCACGCGAGTTGTTGCCCGTTGCTCTTCCAGATTCCGTCAGCTGGTCTTCATGTGCACGGGAATGCCAGAAACTGGAAGAGCAGCAAACGGGAGCGCATGTGCGTGCTGGGAAGATAATCTTCCGGTTTCCAGCGCGCACACTCCCGTTTCAGCACTTGGTGCCAGAAAGGTTCTCCAACACTGCCTTATGGGGAAGCATATGCTACAAATAGCTTCATCGTCTTGTGACTGAATTCTGAGGCAACATGGTTTTTGAATGGTGTCCAGCTAGGAAAGGTTGCCTCCTGTCCCTTAAGGTAGGGGAAATTAACCTAGTACACATACTGCACTAAAATTAATGTGATGTGTGATTCCATTTAAATTTTTGTCTAGCTCCATAATGTATAAAGGTGTTTTTTAAATCTGGTTCATGATATTATCTTTTTTTTTTAAAGATCATTGAAAGTAAAGAAAAGCATACTTCTGGCTCAAGCTATGAAGGAGCTGTAATGGTTTCTCATTTGGTGAGTTATTTGTAAGATGTCACAGGTTAAAATAAGTGGGATATGATAGTGCACTGGTGTAACTTTATAAACATTAAGTACCAGTTATGTTCTGATTTATACTCGGGCTGGATAGGCTAATAAATTTCACCTGAATCAGACAAAAAAAATTGGGCCTGAGTACATGGGAAACCCCTCCCCAAGTCCCATCAACAGCTACCAGAACAAAGGAAAGGGGATAAAAGGGTCCTGAAGCCCACCCACTCTTTATCGTCCTTGGACCCAGACTTTGTGATTTCTGTCCCTCTGGATGGTGCCTGCCAGCCTAGTAGCATTGTAGCCAGTAAAGTTTGCTATTATTTTAAATTCAGTGTGTTCTAAAAATCAGTTTGTGCCTCAGTGTTCGCTTGAAAGTGATTTGAGTGTGGCTATTTTTCCAGTGCTGTGAATGTGTGAGTGAGTGAAGATAAGCTGAACTTGGGAGCACATGTGTAAACTCTTGCTTTTTTTATATTGGTACTTTCTGAATTTCAGCAAGTTTGACTCATCAGTTCTAATATTCGACGGTGCTCTTCAGCAAGTTCCACTGAAGGCAAAATAGTTTAAATCAGGGGTGGGCAACTGTGGCCCTTTTACAATCTGTGGACTTCAACTCCCAGAATTCCTGAGACAGCCAAGCTGGCTCAGGAATTCTGGGAGTTGAAGTCCACAGGTCATAAAGGGGCCATATTTGCCCACCCCTGGTTTAAATAAAACTAAGCATAACAAATTCTGTCTCAATATTTCAGAATTTTGTAGATCTGGGAGGAAGTGAAAGAGCCAGCCAAACAGGAGCTGAAGGTATGTGTTTACTTCTCAGTGAGATTTTTTGGTAATTCTATAGTAATTTGTTCCTAATTTATTGCCTTAAATAGACTACATTCATATCCTGCCATCTTCAAAGGCCCTCCTCAGACTGAAATAGTCATACATTAGGGTTCTATCTTTATCTTCTCCACACTCTCTAAAGTGAAAAGATTCTTCCAGAGGAATTCCTGTTTTGAATTACTGGTAGTCCTCGATTTACAACAATTCATTTAGTGACTATTCAAAGGTACAGGACTGAAAAAAGTGACTTGTGACCATTTTTTAACTTATGACCATTGCAGCATCCCCATGATGACATAATCAAAATTCAGACACTTGGCAACTGACTCATATTTATGATGGTTGCAGTGTCCTGGGGTCAGTCATCTGATCCCCTTTTGCGACCTTCTGACAAGCAAAGTCAATGGGAAGCCAGATTCACTTGACAGCCATGTTATTAACTTAACAACTGCGGCAATTCACGTAACAACTGACGAGAAAGGCTGTAAAACAGGGCAACATTCACTTAAACAAATGTCTCCCTTAGCACCAGAAATTTTGGGCTCAATTGTCGTAAGTCGAGGACTACTTGTAAACGTAGTCATGTGGGAATAGGGGGATAACAAATAATTGTCCATTCCTAAATGAACAGCTCTTAATAAAGGGCCCATATGGATCACTAGGAACTGAATGTTATATCTGCATCAAGTTACAATAGCCATTGTTGGCTAAAAATGTACAAATAAAATCACAATACAGTTATCTTTAATCTGTGCTAGATTGTGTTCTCACTTCTGTAATCATTAATGGTTGTATATCCTAAACTATTAATGTCCTGCTATCAGAATGGACAAGTTTAAAAGGAAACTAGACAAATTCATGGAGTAGAGGGCTATGAAGGGCTTCCAGTTGTGGTGCCTGTGTCATCTTTATTGCTGAGGTCCATACTCCCCAGTTCTAGATGTTGAAGAATCTGAATGGAGAATCACATTTGCCCTTACTTTCTTGTAGGCTTTAAAACAGATCCATTCAGTTCACTTTTTCTTTGTGTTAATGCTGGATTGTGTAGTCTGTGTATTTGATTCCGTACAAATCTTCCTATAGCCTTAAAATGAGAACTGATTTATGATGCCGTAAATCAATACAGCAATGACTGAAATGGTGCTTTTTATGTATGTGCTTAGGGATTCGACTTAAAGAAGGGTGTAATATTAACCGGAGCCTCTTCATCTTGGGCCAAGTTATCAAGAAACTTTGTGATGATCAGTCTGGGTAAGAAAAAAAATAATTCCTGTTTCAATTGGAGCAGCAAAAGGTTTATGACCTCTGACTCTTCCCTTTCCCAACTTCATTTTTTGACATGCATCTTTTCACATTTTTTCATCTAGATAGTTTTATTATTGATGATTGATTAGTGTTCTCACTTTGTCTAAAGATAATGAGTGGGTTGTTGAACCAATTTTCCCTGAGCTTCATTCATAATATTTTATTCTTTCTCTCATCACTTTGCATCAGAGGTTTCATCAACTACAGGGACAGTAAGCTAACAAGAATTCTCCAGAACTCCTTGGGTGGAAATGCCAAGACTGTTATCATATGTACAATTACACCAGCATCTTTGGAAGAAACTCTTAGCACACTTCAGGTAATTTTTAAATGTTCTTGCTAAAAGAACATTTTGGGTATGGATAAGCACAAGCAGTGAGGGACGCGGTGGCTCAGTGGCTAAGACACTGAGCTTGTTGATTGAAAGGTCGGCAGTTCAGCGGTTCAAATCCCTAGTGCCACAATCTCTAGTGAGCTCCTGTTACTTGTCCCAGCTTCTACCAACCTAGCAGTTTGAAAACACATAAAAAATGCAAGTAGAAAAAATAGGGACCACCTTTGGTGGGAAGGTAACAGTGTTCCGTACGTCTTTGGCGTTTAGTCATGCCGGCCACATGACCACGGAGACATCTTTGGACAGCACTGGCTCTTCGGCTTTGAAATGGAGATGAGCACCGCCCCCTAGAGTTGGAAACGACTAGCACAAATGTGCGAGGGGAACTTTACCTTTATCTCAGCACAAGCAGAAAAGTGCAAACAGCAGTTGTCACTTCAAAACTATATACTGTAGTTATTCTTGATTCTTTTTTATATATATTCCCCCCAACTATTGTGCTATGTGGAAAAGTGTGAGTATATCCTACTTTTATTTTGTTGATTTGTTGAATTTTTGTTTATCTTCCAACATCGGCCTCACTACAAATCGTTTTTGAAAGCTTATAGAATGTATTGCTACTCTTTACAGACAGACAGCTAAAAAGTATTATTTGGGGTATCAGAGTTCTGTGTACAGGATTTGTTCATAAATAGACCTTAGACTAGTACCGGCTAGGAATTTGTGGTCTTCCAGGTGCCAGTCTATCAATTAGTCTAAAGAAGTATTAGATTAATTGGCTGATTCTGTTTTGGAATTCTTGCATAGTAAATCATCAAACGGCAGCCCCCTCCCCCCCCTAGTTTTACTTACCGTATTTTTCAGAGTATAAGACACACCTTTTTCCCCCCAAAAAGAGGGTGAAAATCTGGGTGCATCTTAAACTCCGAATGTAGCTCCACCCAGCTTCTCAAACTGAGGTTTCAGAGGCTGAAAAAAAGCCTCAGAAACGAAGCTTCAGAAAAAAAGCTTCCAAACAGCTTCAGAGGCTTTTTTTTTTTTTTTTTTTTTTTAAAGCTCTGTTTCGGAGGCTTTCAGAGGCAGAATTTTTTTTTTTCTGAAAAGGAGTTTTTAGAAGTTTCAGAGACAGAAAAAAAAAGCAAGGCACAGAACTCACAACCAACGAACCTGTTGCTAAAATTCACCTCTGGGAACAGCTGATTGGGGGTATTCTGGGAGGCTGATCCACTCGCCAATCAGCTTTTTTCTTATTTTCCTCCCCAAAAACTAAGGTGCGTTTTATACTCCAAAAAATACGGTATTTCTAAATTTTGTTTACACAAAGTTCTATCAGAGGGGGAGGGGGACTCTTCATAAAGAAAGCAATATACATTAGAGCAGAAATATCCAGTAAGAATAGCTTGTTTTCAGTTTACGAATGTAATCAAACAAGGTTTTTAAAAATTATACTGATTTTTATTATATTACTGGCCTTCTATACATATTTTGTCTCTTCTAGTTTGCTAGTACAGCTAAAAAGATGAAGAATACCCCGAAAGTCAATGAAGTTCTTGATGATGAGGCTCTTCTAAAGAGATACCGTAACGAAATAGAAGATCTGAAACGCCAACTGGAAGAAGTAAGTTGCCTAATTTAAATGGATTGGGTGGGGGTTTTCCAGTCCAACAAGCCAAATCCATCAGAGAGTGGGCCCCCTGAAAGTGTCCTTGTTCTAAAACCTCGTTAATTGTCTACCCAGTTTCTTGAATGGTGCATGTCACAAACTTTCAAACTCTGAACTTCATTGCCTTCCAAGAGAATCAATGATTCATTATGTATGTTTAGATCAGGGGTGGGTTACCTTTACTACCGGTTTGTATTGTGCCCGCGCACGCGCTCTTCTGCGCATATGCAGATCACTTCTGATGACATCCGGGTCAGTGGGCGGAGCCTCCTGGTTTTACTACCGGTTCTTGAGAACCGGTCCGAACCGGGGGCAACCCACCACTGGTTTAGATGCTACCTAGATTTCAGTTGAATCTGGCAAAGGTATTAGGACAAAATTGAAAAACTGGGGGGGGGGAATGCATCTAGGGATAGGAGCAGGAGTAGAGTCTGAACAGAAATTTTAAGAACCGGTAAAGAAGCTGGACAGTTACTTCAAAACTTATGGACTCCTGATAGCCACAAGGGAAGGGAGAAGCTTCTTATTACGTTTTAGTAATCTGTAGTTAACTCTTTTTATTTCTCCTCTAGTGATTTTAATTTTATTTTTTAAAGTCATTTTTCCTCTTTGTTGGGGACATTGGGAAGCAGGAAAGTGTTGATCCACTGAACATTTGTCTTGACTTAAAAAGTGACTGATCTTTCTGTGATCTCCATCTGAAGAAGCCAAAAATATTCTTTTTCCTCAGACATCCTGCCATAGATCATAGCAATAGCACTTAGACTTATATACTGCTTCATAGTGCTTTACAACCCTCTCTAAGCGGTTTACAGTCAGCATATTGTCCCCAACAATCTGGGTCCTCATTTTACCAACCTCGGAAGGATGGAAGGCGAAGTCAACCTTGAGCCTGGTGAGATTTGATCTACCAAACTTCTGGAAGCCGGTGATCAGCAGAAGTTGCCTGCAGTACTGCACTCTAACCACTGCGCCACAGCGGCTCTAATAATTAGCAGCTCTAATAATGTTTCCTAAACTACCTTTTCCCAGATCGTATGATTGCAGTCTTAAATTACATCCTATAATGTGAATGTTCAAATTCTTCGTATTTATTTTCTTGCAGAACCAAAATTTCCATTTGATAAGCAGCCTTGGTATCTTCTTTTTTAGGTTTCATCTCATTCTCATACCAAAGATCAGTTAGCACAACTCTTGGAAGAGAAGAATTCTGTTCAGAAAGAGCAACAAGACAGGATAAGAGCACTCACAGAGATGTTGGTGACTTCATCCTCTTTTTTGCGAGAACGGGAGCTAAAGGTAAGCATGGAGATTAAATCTTGGAGAAAGTTAGAAAACGTTGCTTGTTTGTTTTGGAATTGTTATGTTTGGGAAGATGGGCAACATTTATGTAAACATAAAGAACCCCCATTCTCTTAGCCTTTCAGAAGCCATTAAGATTTAGATTTTTATCCGGACACTGGAATGCAGTGAGTATGTCTGGAGTAAGTTGTTGGGCATCCCAAAGGGTGATGAAGAAGCCAGGTTTTGTTTAGATTTTAGTAGTCATGGCTTTTATTCTTGTGATGATATAAGAAATATCATAAATCTCAAAACAAGTAGCATGTCTTAAATTCTAGATCTTTTAAATTCTAAAAAATGCCATCAATGTAAGTTCAGGGTCCATCAAAAATTGATACATAAAACATGAGATGTATTTTAAGGCGCTGTTGATTTAGACCAGGTGTGTCAAACTCAATTTCATTGAGGGCCACATCAGGGTTGTGTTTGACCTCGGGTGGGCGGGCTGGTGGTTTTCCTTTTAGTTTGTTTTGCTAGCCCTCTGCCAGTGCAAATGGAGGTTGGGGGAGCTGTGCGCTGCCTCCTGCAGCCCTCTGCCAGCGAAAACGGACTGTGGGCGCGCCCCCCCGACCCTGAGTTCTGTTTTCGCTGGCAGAGGCACCACGGGCTGGTCCTTCGCTATTTCCAGGGCAGCTCTGTGGGCCAGATCTAAGCACTAAGCTCAGCTTGAGTTTGACATCCCTGATTTAGATACTGAAATAGCAAAAATATAAGAAGTCTTCTTTCTCATCTTGGTGATAGAATGAATAGTTGCAGTTGTATGAAATGGTATTTTCGATGGGTTCTGCAACTGTTTGAGAAAATAGTAAAGACTCTTAAACTCATCTTCTGCTGTCTTCATAAAAACAGTCTTCAGTTGGCAATTCTTGTTTGTCAGAACTCTTATCTATGTTTCTCAAGCTTATACTAATAGCATATATCACAAAACTTTAGCATTGCGTGTGGGACTGCTCTGAATTAGTGGGTCATAATGTCAGGTGCTGTTACATATACATCTGCTCTACTCCTTCCCTGTCAAAGTTTTCTTTGAAATCAACATTGCCAATATTTTTGCCAAAATTCCAACAACAGTTTCTATTAGAGCTCCTGACTCTAAAGAGAACAAATCTTAAGTCCTTTTATTTATAAAAGGTATAATGAACTTATTATATCAAGTCCTTTCTCAGATCGGTACAAATGTATTAAGACTTCACGTCCCAGAATTCCTCAACCTGCATGCTAGCTAAGAAATTCCCACCATGTTTGAAGTGTTGGAAAGCTTGGGCAGCATATTGTGTATGTGTATGCTTATTTTTATTTTATTCTTAATTTAAGGCTAAAAAGAAGAGGCGTGTGACCTGGGCCCCTGGGCCTGTAAGCCAAGATGGCGGAATGCCTTTCTTAGAAGACTTTCCTGCAAGAGCTAAACGCTTTAAAGGTTCTCTATCTTGTGTCACAGAGATGGAAGAATGTAAGTTCTTTTCCTAAGAAATTGTTTCATTTGACTCCTATATCTTAAAAGGAATTTACCAGTTAATAGTGGCTTGTAGCAAATCAAGATTTGTCATTCATAGAAAATTGTTAATAGTAAATGCCATCATATGCCTCTTTAGAAGGCATGCTTAACCTACATGTTATTTGCCTGATACTGTTGAGTTCTGTTAAATATGAGATGGGACGGTTAAGGATGAAATTCCAAGCTTAAACTACAGGTGGTCCTGACTTAACAGTCTTTTATTCAGTGACTGTACTTACAGGAGATAGTTACAACCAGACCATGTACTTATGGCCATTGCAGCATCACCACAGTCACATGACCATGATTTGCGACCTTCCTTGCTGGCTTCCTACAAACAAAGTCATTTGGGAAACCAGCAGGAAGTTGAGATCAATTATGGTTCCTCACTTAATCACCTGGGCAGTCTTCACTTAACAGCAACTGGGACTTCCAGAACTGCTGTCACTGAGCAGCACAGTCACATGGCTTTTGACTTTAAGAGCTTCATTTAGCAGAAGCAGCGTAGTCACATGGTGTTTTAAAGTACATCACTTAACAGAATTTCTGGTCCCAATTAGCATTGTTAAACAAGGACTACCTATACCAAGTTCAGTTTCTCTTTTAGTTGCTCTGAAAGAAATCTGAATCTGGCAGCTGTCTCCAGAGATTGAAAAGACCCAACTTTCTAAATATGTTGATCTGACAGGTGCCTGTGCTCAAAATCTGTATCGCTCACTAGGACAAAAGCTACTTCGTGGGGTTAAACATCTTTCCAAATCAAATGGGAAGGAAAAGAGCAAGCTTAGGTTCCATAAAATTCAGTTATCTGATATAAAAACTATTTAGAGACTAATGGAATGGTTGCCGCTTGGTGAAAATTAAGGAGACCAAAAGTAGCTATTTTCTATAAAAAAAAATAGTCCATAGAATTTCCATTTCCATTTAATTTTATAATTAAATGGGGTGTTTTATGGGGGTGTTTTTAATTCTTAGCTGTCTCCTCGGAGTTCTCAGAATATGATGATCAATGCATGACAGCCAGTGTTATAATGCCTGAGGAAGAATGGATCCCAGGATCCGAAATAAACTTTGTAAGTATTAGGGGCTGATGGGGAAAAAAATAAGCAGAATTTGCCAAGAGGGTTGGATATATTGTTGAAACAATTTTTCCCATGCAGTGGCAAACATGCTTCAGTGGTGTGTAGAATTGCACATTAAGGGAAAATACAGCTTGTCAAAAACTCTTCCCCAATGCCTCTTGTTTTACTGCCTGTAAAGGAAAAAGGGGAACAGGTTCTCTTCCTATTATCTTTATTCCTAACTAGATTTATATTATTACAAATCCAATAAAATAAATATTATTTGCATATTATTATGTGTAAAAAAAAAAAGAGCTTTTTTTCCAACTGGGAACATAATTTGATGATGAAGCAGAATGGTTTTAGTCAACAATCCCTTTTAAGTTCCATTACATTTGATATTTTGCAAAACAGAAGAATGTTGTTGTCCACTGAAATGTTTTTTGTTCTAGACTTCTAAAGACTTTGCCGAGTCGGTTCAGCTTTGCCAAAGCCTCTTGGAAGAAAGGGTGAGTCATTTTTGCAGGTTTCAGGATATTCATCCAGAGGCTATGAGTAAAATATGTAATTTCCTCCATTCCTTTCTGGTCTAGGATAATGCCGTCACTGAACAGCAAACCATAAAATCAAAATTTGATAGTGTGTGCTTGGAGAAAGAACAGCTGACCTTAGAACTCTCAGAGCTGCGTGAGAAAATTTCAACCCATGAGTTTGTGGCCCTTGAGAAAGTGGTTTCTGAAGAGCAGGAGGTGAGAAAAAAGGATAGTTTGCAAATGAAACATTTGTATGCAAATGAAACATTTCTATAAGTTTTAAAGACTTGCATTGTGAAATGCAAACAGACTAAACACCACTGCAGTTCTTTTGAAACATGTAAAGTTATGAGATTTTTTTCAACTAGTTTATACAGGTAATCCTTGAGCTATGGTAGTTCATAGTCCTGAAATTACGAATGTTGCAACACAACAGCAATCGTTCACCCTCACGAACGACCGCAGAGGCACTGCAACATTCACCCTGCTTATTCCACCACCACCCCTTCAGCTCCCCACAATTGCTTCTCCCCACCCCCTCCCATCCTGCCACACCGGACTCACCTTGTAAAGATTTGTATTCTCTCTACTGCGGTTTCTTTGAGAGGGTCAGTTTTGCTTCCAGAATCCAATCGGCTTGCAAATGCTTTTCACGCACCAAGAATGAAATGTTTGGGGGGGGGGCATGATCTTGCGTGACTTGAAGTCGCCATTCTCTGCAAAAGCAGATGGATGCCTGAAATTACACGAGATCTGCGCAAAACATTTGCAAGCCGACAGGATGCTTTGTGGCAGCGCAATTTTTATCTATACTTCTAATGCTTTCCAGTTATTTAGGACTTCAGTTCCCAGATTTCCTGACCAACACATCTGAAGCTGGATAGGAAATCTGGGGGTGAAAATGTTATCTGGAAGACATAGATTAAGGCAAAGTGTTTGAGGCACATGGCACTATAACCTTGCTCTGCATCTTACTCAAGGATTATCTGGGAATAGGCGTTTTCTCTCTCCCAATTTGAAAGGAAGATGGGACATAAATGTACTAATTTTAACGGAATATAAATTACTAAAGTAGAATTAAGCTTCTCTATGGATTGTCATGTGTGTTAGGCTTGGTCTCTGGGTGTTATGTGAATTTCGTTGTATGGATATACTGTGTATATACATACAATGACAATAAACTTTACAATACAAACTTCTTGTGACCAACCATAAAATATTAATCTTGCAACCAAGACATTCTACTTTGAAAGACTGAGAAGTAATAACAATTACTGGATTTACACATCTTAGAAAGCTAAGCTTTGCTTTTGACTGAGTACATTGAGCCATGGTTCCACAACCAACCATAATGATTACAGTTTGAGATGAGCCAAACCATGGCTTATTTAATTCTGGCTTAATGTTACGTATAAACCAAGTCATTATTGCACGGTGCCATGTACAAATCTAGCCACTCTGGTACAGAGATTGAAATTTTGTTTCCTGGAATTTTTCTCCAGTTTAAGATATGCATAAGCAGTATTTCCTGCAGCAGCAACTAGATGCTTATGTAAAATTGAGTGGTTCTAACAGAATCTTTTATTGCAAAGGCTGCTTATCTTTCTTATGGTGATGGCAGGTAAACTAAACTGATGGGTGCTTCATAACTGCTTTGCTATTTGCTCCACTTGCTCCACAGATGCAACTAATGCATGAAATTACCAACTTAAAGGCTATAATTTCAAATGCAGAAATATACAATCAAGACCTTCAGGTGAGCTGGTGATGATTGCATGGCTTCCTTTTTTAAAAAAACAAAAAATGGAATGGCGATGTGAATGGGGACAATTCCTTTGTATTTAGTATAGCATATATTGATTGTGTTTGAGATACACCTTTTTGTTTGTTTAATAGCAAGAAATAAACTCAAAAGACATGCAGTGCAAGGAACAAGAGGAAAGAATCTCAGCATTGGAAGAGCACAATAAGAAACTTAAAAGTCTTGTAGAAGAGTTTAAAAAAGACAAAAATGAAACAACCATTTTAGTAGTAAGTCTGAATCTTCTTAATTAATTGTGTATTTCGTAAGTGAACTATGAAAAGCATATTTTTGTGTATTTGATTTCTTTGTTACTAGTTGAAGTTCTTCTGAATAGCTACATAGGTAGTTATTTCCCTGCCTTCTCTATCATGCAGAGCAGGAGTGTCAGACTTGCAGCCTGCGCAGGCCAGATGCGTCACACGCTGGTCACGCCCACCTCCGGTTTAGCAAAGTGGGGGGGGAGTCGCAATACTTCACGGGACGACAACATGACGCTGCGATTGACACCCCTGAAATAAATTTATCAAGTTTTCTAGGCAAAGCGAATAATTTAGTATCAAGTTACAAAAGTTACACAAGTTGTTAATAAGAGCTCTTGCCAGACGTATTTTCACAATTTCCAGTGAGTGATTGGAGAATAAATGATATTTCCATGTGGCTAAACATGCATCATTGTCCAAAGGTTTGGTTTGCTACATGGATAGAGAGAGAGATGCAAATTCTCATGTTGCTATTATCGCATTGGCCTGACTCACAAGGAGAGATAATTCTAAGATATAATATATATTTGGTTTGGGTTTAGCATATTGTGTGAAGCTAGCAAATTGTTTCTTATTTAACAAAACTTGATTTTTTAAAAAATGAAGTCTGTCAAAAATCAAGTCAGTTATCATGTCTAAACCCAGTCACATAGAAACATGTACTGCATTTTCCAAGAAGTCAGAAGAGCCAGTATTCCAATAGTTAGCTTTCATTGTCCATTTACCAGTCTTGAGACAATTTGGTAAATACAATTAGTCCTCGACCTGCGGCTTTTTGGGCCCTCTGCTGTCAGATGATTCCATCACTGGCTGGCCCCGCCCCTCACCCTCCCCTCCCAATCACTCCTCGCCTGGCCTGAGAAGGCAAGGGCGACAGTGGGGGATGGAGAAACGGCCAGGGCAGAGACAGAGAGATATGGAGAGAGCGGGATAGAGAGAGACATAAAGAGATACAGAGAGAGAGGGAGGGAGGGAGAGGAGAGAGAGAGAGAGAGAGATGTCAAAATGATTTTGTGGTTCCTGGTGTTTTTTAACAACTGGTTCTCTGCCCTAATGATCGGCTGGGTAGGCATGGCTGGGGGGGGGGGGTCATGTGACTGGTGGAAGTGAGTGACATCAAGTTGGCCACGCCCACCCAGGTTTTGTGGCTTCTGATGTTTTCTTTTCTGTGGGAAACGGGTCCAAATGGCTCTTTGAGTATTTAAGGTTGCAGACCCCTGACCTAGGACCACAATTGAGCCCAAAATTTCTGCTGCTAAGTGAGACATTTGTTAAGTGAATTTTGCCCCATGTTACAACCTATCTTGTCACAGTTAAGTGAATCACTGCATTTGTTAAATTAATGACACTATTATTAAGTGAATCTGGCCTCCCCATTGGCTTTGCTTGTTAGAAGGGTGCAAAAGGTGATCCCATGACTCTGGGACACTGCAGCTGTCATAAATATGAATCAATTGCCAAGCATCTCATTTTTGATCACATGAGTATGAGAATGCTGTAATAGTCATAAGTATGAAAAACGGTGAAGAGTCCATTTTTTCAGTGCCATTGTAACTTTGAATGGTCATTAAATGAACTGTTGTAAGTCGAGGATTACCAGTATATAAATTTTCTATAAATCGATGTGATTTTTTTTCATATAAATATAATAGCATGGGTTAGCATATTATTATGGCTGAGGATGCTTTTCTAAAGTGATTTCAATTTTCAGAGTTGTGGAATTTCTCCAAAGTATGAACATTTTGCTGATATTTTTGTCCTGTTTTGAGAAAACCAAAATAGCAAAATGGAGCCAGTGAAGCATAATATATAGCAGGGGTGTCAATCTCGCGGCCCATGGGCCAGATGCATCATGCGCTGGCCACGCTCCCGCCTAGTTTAGCAAATTGGGGAAAGTCGCAATACATTTATTTATTTATCTATCTGTCTATCTATCTATCTATCTATCTATCTATCTATCTATCTATCTATCATATTTCTATGCCACCCACTCTTCCAAGGACTCTGGGTGGCTTACACCAAAGACAGTATACTAAATAGCATATTGCCCCCTAACAATCTGGGTCTTCATTTTACCCATCTCAGAAGAATGGAAGGTTGAGTCAACCTTGAGCCGGTGAGATTTGATCCGCTGATCTGCTGAACTAGCAGTCAGCTGAAGTAGCTGCAGTACTGCACTCTAACTACTGCGCCACCTCGGCTCATATCACATCATGTGACAAATTTGACATTCCTGATATATAGGCTTTACCTCTGATTTTTGAAAATTGAAATTCATTATGATATGGCGATTGCGAAAATAAATTTATGAATCATCTGTTTTGACTTTCCTAACCCCAGTCCATCAACCTTACAAAAAAAAAACAGTTTTCATTTTTCCTTGATAGAATATTTATCTCTGCTTAAACCACACTATCACAATCTTCATGCTTGCAGCAAACTCCAAGGAAAAACCGGGACGAAGTGCAAGAGTTAAAGCAGTCTCTCAGAGATGCTGAAAATGTTGCCCTGGATGCCAAGAAAGAATCTGCATTCCTCCGAAGTGAAAATCTAACACTGAAAGAAAAAATGGTAAAAAAAAAAAAAATAGTAAAATTAGCTGCTGAAAATATGTTCTATTTAAAAAAAACTCTAGAACATGTTTGTTTATAAAATAGCTATTTGTTTTTCATTAGAAGACTGCCATTATGTGAATGGGAAGCAAACTGATAAAAAAAAGTTGAGGCATCTTTCCCCAGGATCTGATGTACATGCAGAAGAAGATAACATTAAGGAGCCTACCGCAATAGAGATTTAAGTTTAAGATCTCATATCATCTTGTAGATTATGCTGCCTTATAATTCCTAGAATGAATCTAGTGACAATTTGAAGGGTGTGTGTGTTAAGGTATTGAGTTTTAAGAGCTGACCAGCAGTAAAGCTGATGCAGTGAAGATGAATCGGCAGCCAGGAGAGGGCGTATTCTCTCTCCTTTTGTCTGGTATTCATTGCTGAGTTCTCTGTGTAGAGTTAAGAAGAAGATTGATTACTTGTCAGGTATTTGCTAACCACGTATATTTCTGTATATGTCTTGTATATAAACCACTGTTAAATGTCTAACTGTTTGTGCTGTGTTTTGCTCCTAGGTTGTCTCATAATAGTAGTCACATTGCAAACGCTCTGACTGTGTGTGTGTGTGTGTGTGTATGTGTGTGTGTGTGTGTGTCAATGCTGCCTAATAAGGTTTTCCTGTAAGCCAGAAAGCGGATATCACAGAGCAAACTGTGTTTGTTGTACATTGCCAATTCGTACTTAGATGTTCATGTTCATACTATGCTAACTCCTTCCCACATAGAATCAGCTCTCAGAGACTTACAATCAAATGGAAAAAGATCTTGGAAACTACAAAACCCAATTAGAAGCCGGAAAAGTCACCTATAAAAAAATGCAGTCTGATCTCCAGAAAGAACTACAATATTACTTGCAAGAAAATGCAAAGCTGACATCTTCGGTGGAAGTTAACAATTCAAAAGGTACTGTTCACAGAAACCACTTCCTCTGTTCTTTATAAAACCCTAAATGCTGAGAAGAAGTTTTATAACTTAAAAGTCAGTAGAATGCTGATAGGAATACTGGGAGTTGTAATTCCAGGACATGTGGATTGGGAAAGGCTGCATTAAATTAATCTGCAGTGTTTCAGGAAGGCTTTTGAGACGTCGAAATGGGAAGGTGTCTTGTTTTTTCTGTCATGTTGCTTTACTTTTACTTTTTTATGTTTTGTTTGTTTTTTATGTGGTTTTGTTTGCTGGTATTTCTTGTGCACAGTTTGAGCCTCCTCTCCTTTCCAAATTGAGATTTTTTTAAAAAAATCTAGTGAAGGAGATAGCCATTTATAATAAAACCATCAAAAGGTTTTGTTGTATTTTAAAGCTTATCAAATATACTTTGGGTTTTCATTTACCTCTTAGGCATTTGATGAGACATTTAATTTAGTTGCAGGATCTCTTTCAACAAAACCATTGCAGCTACAATGAAAAAAAATACTCTGTTATTTTTCCTCTTAAAATGGGTTGCATGTAAGAAGGATCCTTGGATCCAATTTGTACTTGCCTTCCTATATTTAACAAAAAGGATATAACTGCTGCTCTGGAGTTTCAAAACTAAAGATTGCTCTAAAAATCAGAAGGTCAGATCAGGAGTAAGAACAGGAGTAAGCTCAAAATGGAGAAAGAAAACTGCATAACTAAGAAAAGAAACAGAGAGGAAATAAACCAAACTGTATGAGCAGCAACATTTTACTTTTCAGGGATGTAAGGGAGAGTGGCTTTTGTTGTTGTTTTTTGTTTCTTTCAGCATTGTCATTTGCAAAATTCAGGATATAAATTACTCTGTATTTTAACAAGAAATTTCACTGTACCCAAAATGTATAAAAAAAACTGGGGCTGTAGCTCAGGGATAGATTCTTTACTTGTGGAAGGTCCAAGATTTAATCTCCAGTATTTCTAAATTGGGGGCTTGGTAGCTAAGACACTGAGCTTGTCAATCGAAAGGTCGGCAGTTCGGGGGTTCGAATCCCTAGTGCCGCGTAACGGGGTGAGCTCCCGTTACTTGTCCAGCTTCTGCCAACCTAGCAGTTCGAAAGCACGTAAAAAATGCAAGTAGAAAAATAGGGATCACTTTTGGTGGGAAGGTAACAGCGTTCCGTGCGCCTTTGGCATTTAGTCATGCCAGCCACATGACCACTGAAACTTCTTCGGACAGCACTGGCTCTTCAGCTTTGAAATGGAGATGAGCACCGCCCCCTAGAGTCGGGAACGACTAGCACATATGTGCGAGGGGAACCTTTACCTTTACCTTTTATTTCTAAGTAAGACTACAAAAATTCATGAAAACCAAAGAACCGTTGATGATATGGGCTCCCCGTGATGTAGCTTCCCATGTATAGAACAATCCAGTCAATATAGCACAGTTGTCATTCATTTCTACGATAAGTTTGGCCTCTCTTTTCCAGACTTTCTACCATATATGGAGTTGGAAGGGAAAATGGAGGATTTAAAAAATGAGCTGAATAAAGCTTTGGAAGAGAACGTGAGTTTAAAGGAGAAGTTGACTGATTTATCAGAAGCAAACTCTGGATCAGATCTTGAAATCTTACACAAAGAGGTAAAAACATTGCATGAATCACTGAAAATTATTCAGTACCATTTTATATAGCAATACTTACATTTTCAAGTGAAATTTTCTCTTTTCAGAATAAAGTTTATTTTCTTCACTGTTTCCTAAAACAGATTTTTAGCACTAGTGAGCTATTTCAGCATTGTAAATAATTTTATTGACTTTTAGCAGAATTTTGTGTCTACCAGTGATTAGTTGCTAGGGCTTTACACAGTGACTTTGGAACATGCTCCTAGCAAAATAAATAGTTGTTTCTTGGAGTAGCTTTCAAAGCAGTTATCCAATCCTGAAAAAAAGAGGCAGCTGCTTTTTTGATTCAAAAGCATTTGCAAATTGAATTAGAAATCACAGTGTTATTTTGTTGCATTATCTTCTGGTTTCTTTCATATTTGGAGAATGGAATTTTGGGTTTTAGAGATTGCTAAAATTGGGGAATCCAGAATTTGTTAGAAGATAGGATTGATTGGCAATAGTGTGATAAGCAGTAATAGACTTCAGCTAGGAAAATAGACCAAGTCTCTACAAGATTTCTTTTTAACACTAAAGCAAAGTAACAATAGATAACCTTTTGATTAATTTTGGAATAATGACAGACATCAAATTGATTCCCGTTAGAGAAGCATAAAACATAACATAACAACAACAACAATTTAAAACATAACAAAAACACCTAAGAGCTGTTCTCCGATATTTTGTTCATAATGTATGCTTTTGGTATTATTAACAGATTGTTGAAAAAAATGAAACAATTGCTCTGCTGATCTCAGAAAAAGAAATGTTACTGTCTCAAGTTTCTGAAAAAGAGAGAATGGTTCATGAAGCAACTCAAGCACTATCATCCAAAATGGATTTAGCAAATGATGAAATGATAAGAGGAAACACCGTAGCTTTTGAAGAACTCAGACAGTCATGTGATAGATTGGAGGAGAAATCCTTGGTTGTGGCTGAAGAAGACAAATCTACGAAAACAGAAATAGATTCCTGTTCCAATGGAAGTCTCAATACATCCATCAGTTATAATACCCAAGAGGTAAGTGCCCATTTTATAATATGATAAGTCAATAGATACATTGTCAGATCTTTTGATGCTTTATCTTTGCCCATACCTGCTTATGTTCAATATATTATTGCTCATATATTATTACACAAAGGGTTGGATTATAAATATTGCATAGTTAACAAGTCAGTCTGCAAATAGAGGTAGACCCCCGACTTACAACCCACAATTGAGACCAACATTTCTGTGGTTAAGTGAGAGATCGGTTAAGTGAGTTTTGCCACAGTTGTTAAGTGAATCACTGCAGTTGATACGTTCGTAACCCGGTTTTTAAATGAATCTGACTTCCCAATTGATTTTGCTTGTAGAAAGTCACGAAGTGGGATCACGTGACCTTGAGACACAGCAACAGTCATAAATGTGAACCAGTTGCCAAGCATCTGAATTTTGATCACATGAGATCATGGGGATGCTGCAAAGGTCGTAACTGTGAAAAACGGTCATAAGTCACTTTTTTCAGTGCCGTTGTAATGTTGAACGGTCACTAAATGAACTGTTGTAAGTTGAGGACTACCTGTACTGCAACTAATGGCACCCAGGTCTTAGCTGGAATCATTAAACTATGTTGTCTTGGCCTTTAATATCTGGGATGTCATTCCAGAAAGAGTTGTACTATTAAATTGCTCAGTGTGCTGACAATTTCAACCAGTCATGGGTTGCTCCCGGTTTGGACCGGTTCTATAGAACCGGTAGTAAAACCGGCGGGAGGCTCCGCCCACTGACCCTGACATCATGAGAATCGATCTGCACATGCGCAGAAGCAAGGCACGTGTGTGTGACCCGTTGCGAACCAGCAGTAAAGGTAAGTAGAACCCAACCCTGATTTCAGCAGCTCCAGAAGTGCATGCAGCCTTGCCTACATCAACAGAAATAAGCTGGAGTAGAATAGTATGTGATACTTAGCTAACATGAAACTGCTAATTGTGTTGTCTTGACCTAATTCATACATGCTATCATGGTAAACTATAACATAGAGGTTTCTTTTAAACCGCGACATGTTATGACAATGTAGGAACTACAGTACGTTTTTGTTAAATCTTGATTTAGGACTTGGAGTGTTGTATGAATCTGTACATTGTATCCAAGTTACAGGGAGTATTAGACCCATTATACTTTGTGTATCAAATTGCATCTGGGAACTCAGCCTATTGTGTTGGAACTTAGGTGCCTCTTGGTTATTACTGTTGTTATTGCTTCATTTAATTTTCCAATTTCACACAGAAAGTTGAATGGAATTATCTGCTGCTGCTTTGAAGGAAAAGATTTAGCAGGAAATTTCCTATGGCAAAACAATTGCCTTTTATATCCAATGTACTGAGAATTCAGGTCTAGGACCTTCAGGCTCATACCCTTGGCCATACCTCCTTCTCCTCTAGCCTCCCGCCTCAGCCCATTTATAGCCAGCTTTCCTCCTCCACTGGCCCTACTCCAGTCATTTGCCCCGGTCAATGGGCCTCCGGCACTCCACCCCGCACCCTTCAGCTAGAGGCCCGTAGGCCAGGGGTAAATGGTTGGGGGAGGACCAGCGGAGGAGGAAAGCTGGTTGTAAATGGGCTGAGGTAGAAATCTGGAGGAGGAGGAGCGGCCAAGGGTAGGAGCCTGAAGGTCCCATTCTGGAGAATTCATTAATCATGGATACAAAACAGATTGATGCATAACTTGATTTATCACCTCTGAAATACTTTTTCCGTGATCTCAGTATCTCTAACCTAGTAACAGTCCCACGTATATTCCCTGGTTCTGGATGCAATTACTATTTTTTATACTAAAAGTTGAAGCAGGGATTAAGTATGGCTCTAGCCTGTTTCAGGGTATACGCAAGGCTGCTAGTAGTCTTAAATCTTTGTCTCTCCATAGTCTCAGCCATTATACTGTATTGACTCTCCATACAAGAGGATCATTGTTTAAGAGAATATTGTTACAATACACTTAGATTGTCTTTGTGGTAGCAGCATCAGTTTTACATATATTTACATATTTTCAAATTATTTGATGGTGGAAGGAGAATGTGGAGGAGGGGAAATGATTCTTAAGTATTTGCAAGGAATTTATTAAGATTATTGGAAAACAAAGTTAAACGCAATTACAACATTTGACAACTTTTGATGCTGCATCTTCAGTATATTAAATTGTGTTTAACATATATGCTGTAATTTCCTAAAAAATCAAAGCAATCTAGCAAAACTGAAGAATTACAGGAGAAGGACTTGGAGCAAGAGGAGCTGCTCACACTTAAAGAACAACTGGATGAAGCTCATCAAAAGCTGAGTGAAATGGAAGAGCTCAAAGATCAGTTGAAGGTTTGGGAGTCTAAAATGGAAGCCGAGGAAGCACAAAAGTCAGACATCATAGAAAGACTTCAGGAAGATCAAGAAAAAATAAGAACCTTGACCCAAGAAAGAAGTGACTTCAAACAAAAATATGAAGCCCTTGAGAAGGAGAGAGATCAGCTCAAAGAAGATATACAAGATACCATCTCGATGGTAAGTTAAACATGGCAGAGAAACAGTAGACAAAAGTAGGTGACTTTATCATTATGGACCATATTTATTCTTTTGGAACTTTTAATTGATGGTTAGGAGTCAAAGGATTGTATTTGATGAAAACGGCCCGTTTGCTGACTTCCAGTGGGACCAGATGGCCCGTTTATGAGCTCGCGTACCCATCGATATGGCTCCGCATGCTACCTGTGGCAGGGGGTCAGTCTAAAAGACCTCCAACTGTGGTGCCTTCCAACTCTATTGTGCTGTTCTGTTCTGTTACCACATGTAACATCAAATTGTCCATTGTTGTATTAAGAAAACAACCAAGTTTAGGAGAAAATATTATTTGCACCCCACAATATATTTTGTGATAATTCTAATGCATGCATATGTATATTTTTCTGTCTTTTTATGAAAGAATATTGAAGCCCAGGAGGGGTTCAGGAATGCTCAGAATTCTTTGAAGCAGTGTCAGAAGCGCATTAAAGAACTTGAAGAAACCATTTCAGAGAAAGACAAACAGATTTCAAGAGTTCAGGAAACTTTAGAGATCACAATTGATGATCAAAAACAACAGGTAAGAGATCTGTAATTGAAATGCATTGACAGAATGAGGTTTTGGTTAAATTTCTTGATCTGGGATGTAGATTTTCTGTTAGACCAAAGGCTGTTTATTTATTTCCTTCAAAGATCTTTTGGAATAATATATTCATTGCAGATATTGCAGATTCTGAAATTAACGGACGACTTGAAAGACGTCTCAGTAAACAAAACTCAAAATGAAGAAGATACAAATCAGATTGTGCTTGTTGTTGTTAGTTGCGAAGTCATGTCCGACCCATCGCGACCCCATGGACAACGTTCCTCCAAGCCTTCCTGTCCTCCACCATCCTCTGGAGTCCATTTAAGCTCACGCCAACTGCTTCATTGACTCCATCCAGCCACCTCGTTCTCTGTCGTCCCCTTCTTCTTTTGCCCTCAATCTTTTCCAGCATTAGGCTCTTCTCCAGTGAATCCTTCCTTCTCATTAGGTGGCCAAAGTATTTCAGTTTCATCTTCAGGATCTGGCCTTCTAAAGAGCAATCAGGGTTGATCTGGTCAAGGACTGACCAGTTTGATTGCCTTACAGTCCAAGGACTTGCAAGAAAGTCTTCTCCAGCACCATAGTTCAAAAGCCTCAATTCTTTGGCGCTCAGCCTTTCTTATGGTCCAACTTTCACAGCCATACATTGCAACTGGGAAAACCATAGCCTTGACTATATGCACTTTTGTTGGCAGGGTGATGTCTTTGCTTTTTAGTACGCTGTCTAGATTTGCCATAGCTTTCCTCCCCAGGAGCAAGCATCTTTTAATTTCTTGGCTGCAGTCCCCATCTGCGGTGATCTTGGAGCTCAGGAAAATAAAATCTGTCACTACCTCCATTTCTTCCCCATCTATTTGCCAGGAATTGAGAGGGCCAGATGCCATGATCTTAGTTTTCTTAATGTTGAGTTTTAAGCCAACTTTTGCACTCTCCTTCTTCACCCGCATCAAGAGGCTCTTTAGTTCCTCTTCACTTTCTGCCATTAGAGTGGTATCATCTGCATATCTGAGGTTGTTGATGTTTCTCCCGACAATCTTAATTCCAACTTTTGATTCATCTAGTCCCGCCTTTCTCATGATGTGCTCTGCATATAAGTTAAATAGGCAGGGCGACAGTATACAGCCTTGCCAGACTCCTTTCCCAATTTTGAACCAATTAGTGGTTCCGTGTCCAGTTCTCACTGTTGCTTCTTGACCCACATATAGGTTTCTCAAGAGACAAATAAGATGGTCTGGTGCTCCCATCTCTTTAAGAACTTGCCACAATTTGTTGTGATCCACACAATCAAAGGCTTTAGCATAGTCAATAAAGCAGAAGTAGATATTTTTCTGGAACTCCCTAGCTTTCTCCAATTTGATCTCTAGTTCCTCTGCCTCTTCGAAATCCTGCCTGTACTTCTGGTAGTTCTCGATCCACATACTGCTGGAGCCTAGCTTTTAGGATTTTAAGCATAACTTTACTAGCATGTGAAATGAGTGCAATTGTGCGATAGTTTGAACGTTCTTTGGCATTGCCTTTCTTTGGAATTGGAATGTAAATTGACCTTTTCCAATCCTGTGGCCACTGTTGAGTTTTCCAAATTTGTTGGTAAATTGAGTGTAGCACTTTCACTGCATCATCTTTTAAGATTTTGAATAGCTCAGCTGAAATATTGTCACCTTCACTAGCTTTGTTGTTGCTCAGATTTCCTAAGGCCCATTTGACTTCACATTCTAGGATGTCTGGCTCTAGGTCAGCGACCACTCCATCGTGGTTATCAGGGACATTAAGTTCGTTCTTGTATAGTTCTTCTGTGTAATTTTACCACCTCTTCTTAATCTCTTCTGCCCCAATTAGGTTCCTGCCATTTTGGTCCTTTATCATGCCCATGTTTGCATGAAACGTTCCCTTCATATCTCTAATTTTTTTGAAGAGATCTCTGGTCCTCCCTATTCTATTGTTTTTTTCTATTTCTTTGCACTGTTAATTTAAGAAGGCATTCTTATCTCTTCTAGCTATTCTCTGGAATTCTGCATTCGATTGGGTGTATCTTTCTCCTTCTCCTTTGCCTTTTGCTTCCATTCTTTCCTCAGCTATTTGGAAGGCTTCCTCAGACAGCCATTTTGCTTTCTTGCGTTTCTTTTTCTTTGAGATGGTTTTAGTTGCTACCTCTTGTACAATGTTGTGAACCTCTGTCCATAGTTCTTCAGGCACTCTATCAGATCTAATTCCTTAAATCTATTTGTCACGTCTACAATATATTCATCAGGGATATGATTTAGTTCATACTTGAGTGGCCTAGTGCTTTTCCCTACTTTCTTCAATTTAAGCCTAAATTTTGCAATGAGAAGCGAGCGATCCGGTAGCAAAGGTAAGTGAAACCCACCACTGATGTATATCATTTGATAGGTTTGATTTCATAAACATTCTTTCTCAAATCCAACAGCTACAAACAAAGTCCTTTGACCCGCAGCAATTGCTCCAGATGAATCAGAATGCAGAAAATTTTGGTGACGCAGAGCAGCTCAAAATTAGTCTTGAGTCTCAAGTGGAAGTCCTACAGAAGGAGAATGCCGAGCTGGTTCAGAAGCTTCACAGCACTGAAGAAGATATCAAATGCATCAGCCAAGAAAAAGAGCATCTGAGAACAGAGGTAAAGGTTCTTCAAGCTGAGAAGGATACCATGACTCAAACTGTCCACCATCTAACCTGGAAGGACCATGGCTTGGCCAGTTCCTGTTCATTTTTCTTTCCATAAGTGTTATGGTGGTTCACTTAGATTTAACTTTTTAAACATATCTCCTTTCAACTTTAAGCAGACACATGAGCACTGGTAGCTCTGGTTCAATTTTGCAGGGAGGATCATTTGGATATAAACCATCATAGTACCAAAATCCTGTTATTTGCCAGAAGACCTAAGAGAAAAATGAGTTAAATTCTTGGACATTTTTAAAAGGGAGAAACCTCCAAATTACTGCCTTCTAATTAATCCTACAATGCACATGGAGGAAAAAAAATCCTGATATCTATGACATTGTCCCATTCCATCATCAACCTGTCTTCTGTAAACCTTGTGTAGATAAAAAATGTTATCTCTGGATTCTGATTATTTTTTTAAAATACCTCTGCTTTTACACTCTTGGTGCCTTTCTTCCCGTATTTCTAAATAATCAGACATTTTGGACTTGTTCCCAAATAATCAGGAGTAAATAGCCCAATTCTTCATCAAAATCATGTTTCAGATCCAACACCTAGAAAACAACTCCCTCGAGCTGCAGCAACTGCTCTGCCTGAAAGAAGAGGAGAGTCAGCAGAAAGTAGAGAACATGAAGGATGCAAAACAGCTGGACAGTATCTCTGAGTCCCAAATGGAAGCCCTGCAGAAGGAGAAAACTGAGCTGGTTCAGAAGCTTCAGAGCACTGAAGAAAACGTCAAATGCATCAGCCAAGAAAAAGAGCATCTGAGAACAGAGGTAAAGGTTCTTCAAGCTGAGAAGGATACCCTGACTCAAACTGTCCACCATCTAGGTGAGACTCTAGAGAAGCTGGTTCCAATGGTAAGAATTCAATTGCTTCCACCTTTGGGGCGATACTTTTTATTGGATTAGGATTTAATTGAAATGTGGTTTTATTTCATGTGGCTTTATTTTTCGTTGAAGAATTTGGAACTGCAGGAACAATTGAGGGAGGCTAATAATTCTCTCAGAGAACATAAGGAAATGGTAGAAGAACTGAAGGGAAAAACCATAGCCATAGATTCTCAGACTTCAAAAATTGACGAGGAATTGAAACAAAAGGTAGGGAAATGTGTGACATTTTAAAAGCATTATTATTATTATTATTATTTATTAGATGTAAAGGCCACCTGGTTCCAGAATAATTTTGTTTAGCTTATAGTTTTTAAAACAGAAAAACAAAGAAAACATCTGAAGCATTTAGAAAACTATATCCCATATGATCCTCCCCCAAAGTAAAAAATATTCCACTACCGACAAGCCTTCTCAAATCTCTTACTGTAAGACCTTTCAAGATTCTTGGAATATCATCGAATATGGCTAGAGAAACTGACACAGCAACATATTGATCTTAAACTGGAGCTGTTCCTGTTGGGTATCTTACCAGAGAAGTTTAGTAAGGAAAATATATATTTGATTATACATATAATAATGGCAGCAAGAATGGTATTTGCACAAAATTGGAAAGCAGAAAAAATTCCTACAAAGGGAGAGCTAATTAAGAAAACATTAGAATGTGCAGAAATGAGTAGATTAACATTAGCAATTAGAGGGAAGGAAGAATTGGAATATTACAACATATAGGGGCAATTTTATTAATGGATAGAGACTGAATATAGACAATAGGCAATGTAAAAATAAGAAATATGGGGAAAATATGTTGTAATACATTAAGTTTAAATGTAAGAGGAAAGAAAAATATGTACTAAGAAAATGATGATAAATGTTGAATATGATGACACAAAAAATTTTTGTACCCAGATGTTATACTGATTGATTAATGATGAATTGTTTGTTTAAAAATTAAAAAAAAAACCTATGGGAAAAGAAATCAAATCTCTTACTTGGAATATCATCAGGGAAGGAACTACATAGATCTCAGAAACAACAGGCAGAAACCATGAGAGATATGCAGATATGGCTTTATAGTTTATAAACAACATCTTGAATTGCACCTGGAAACTCACTGACAATTAGTGTAGCTTAGTTAGCATTAGTGTTCCATGGACTTTGCAAGGAATTCTCAGCAATGCCCCACTGCTGCATTCTGAAGCAACTATAGCTTCTGATTGGTCTTCAAAGGCAGCCCGACCTAGACTGCATTGCAGTAATTCCACCTTTAGGTGACTAGGATTTGAGAAACTATCTGAAGGGTTTCCTGATCCAGGAAGGGATGCAACCAGATGAAGTTATGCAAAGGTACTCTTATCATAGTTGCTATCTGCTCTTCAAGTAGGAGCAACATGTACCAGATAACCTACAGATTAAACACTAGTCATGAACAGGGGAGTGTAACCTCATCCAAGACTAAAGATGGAATGAACCCAGATCTGGTGTGCTCAAAAGTCCAGAGGCACCTGGTTTTGACAGGATTGAGCTTGGTGCTTTAAACATCTGCCATTTAAAGTTCTCCAGTGCCCTGGACAATAATTTTTATTTTAAAGTTCACAATTATTCTAAAGTTCACAGTTATTGAAACTCTTGCTGTTTTCCTGAATTGCATAATAGAAACTGATGTGCCAACTGATTTTATTTCATAATGTAATGAGTTTTTCCTTTTTCTCAATATGTACTTTAGGCTGAGGATACTCAGTTAGAACTGGAGAAATTGTTAGCATATGTAAAATTGCAAGAAGATGAGGTTCATACACAGAAGAATTTAGTTTTTGAGAAACAACAAATGTTTGAGAAACTTGAAGAGGAATTTAAAGAAGAAACAAAAAAACTAAAAGAAAAGGTGAGTAAATGACAAGTAGAATTATGTTCAAAAATATGGCCTAAAAATTCAAACTGATTTTTTTTTAAGTAAGCTCAGGAGTTTTTTTTATAGTATGTCCCTTTTATTTCATGATGTAATGAGTTTTTCCTTTTTCTCAATATGTATTTTAGGCTGAGGATAGTCAATTAGAACTGGAAAAATTGTTAGCATATGTAAAACTGCAAGAAGATGAGGTTAATACACAGAAGAATTTAGTTCTTGAAAAACAACAAATGTTTCAGAAACTTGAAGAGGAATTTAAAGAAGAAACAAAAAAACTAAAAGAAAAGGTGAGTAAATGACAAGTAGAATGATGATCATAAATATTGCCTAAACATTCAAAATGGTTTTTTTAAGTAAGCACAGGGTTTTTTTGACAGTATGCCCCTATTATATTTCATGTTATTTCTAAAAAGCCTCTAATTTAAAAAATTCAAGATAGTACAGATGAAAAGGAACTCTTTTGCCAAAATTGCACAGAACATATTCAGAAAGTAGAATTGATTATCAGTTGCAATGGTGATAGCTTTGAAAATGGGATTAACCAAATTAATAGAGGAATGGAGCATTTTTTCAAATTACCAGAAGATGAGCATGTTATCTTGCTGTGAGGAATCGGTCTTAAGGGAAGAGGAAGCTGAACTGGATAGGACTGCTTTAATCCACCATGATTCTTTCACATTCATTGAAGTTTGAATTTTTCTTACAAAATCTATAAAATAAATTAAAACTTGGGGAGGGAGGTGTATTGTGTTTCATATTTGGAGTTTTATTTCTGTAAGCCACCCAGAGTCATCATAAGTTAGTTGGGAAGCCATATAAATTTATTTAATAAACAAATTTCAATTTTGTCCTGATTCAACTGATCAATTTTCAGTTCGATCTGTATTGAAAATTCTGCTGCCAAAGTCATTTATAAAGCAGAGTTCTAACCTGGAAGGACCATGGCTTGGCCAGTTCCTATTCATTTTTCTTTCCATAAATGTTATGGTGGATCACTTAGATTTAACTTTTTAAACGCATCTTCTTTCAACTTTAAGCAGACACAGGAGCACTGGTAGCTCTGGTTCAATTTTGCAGGGAGGATCATTTGGACATAAACCATCATAGAACCAAAATACTGTTATTTTCCAGAAGACCTAAGAGAAAAATGAGTTAAATTCTTGGACATTTTTAAAAGGCAGAAACCTCCAAATTACTGCCTTCTAATTAACCCTACAATGCACATGGAGGAAAAAAAATCCTGATATCTATGACATTGTCCCATTACATTACCAACCTGTCTTCTGTAAACCTTGTGTAAATAAAAATGTTACCTGATTCTGATTATTTTTAAAAAATACCTCTGCTTTACACTCTTGGTGCCTTTCTTCCCGTATTTCTAAATACTGTATTTTTCAGAGTATAAAACGGTCTGGACTATAAGACGCACCTACCTTTTTTGGTGAGGAAAACAAGAAAAAGAAATCTGCCTCTGCCTCTCAGCAATTTTGCCTCTTTGCAGCAAACAGCAAATAGCCTGTGTTACTTTCATTTTCAGCATAGCTTGATTAGCACAAGAAAAAAAAATTTGCTCCCAGCAATTTACCTCCTTGCAGCAAGCAGCAGAGGCCTGCGCAGCAATAGGCAATGGCAATATCTGCAGCCTGAAACAGCTGAGAGTCGAGAGGCCAATCCAACAGACAATCAACTTGTGCTAATTAGGCTGTGCTGAAGCTGAAATGAGCTGTTTCTTCTTGCTGCTTGCTGCAAGGAGGTAAATTGCTGGGAAGCAGAGGCCATAGGGTGGGGGCCAGTGGATGGGCGGGACTACTTTTGGTGTATAAGACACACCTAAATTTTCACCCCATTTTAGGGGGGGAAAAGGTGCGTCTTATACTCCGAAAAATACTGTAATCAGACATTTTGGACTTGTTCCCAAATAATCAGGAGTAAATAGCCCAATTCTTCTTCATCAAAATCATGTTTCAGATCCAACACCTAGAAAACAATTCCCTCGAGCTGCAGCAACTGCTCTGCCTGAAAGAAGAGGAGAGTCAGCAGAATGTAGAGAACATGAAGGATGCAAAACAGCTGGACAGTATCTCTGAGTCCCAAATGGAAGCCCTGCAGAAGGAGAAAACTGAGCTGGTTCAGAAGCTTCAGAGCACTGAAGAAAACATCAAATACATCAGCCAAGAAAAAGAGCATCTGAGAACAGAAATGAAGGTCCTTCAAACTGAGAAGGATAACATGATTCAAACTGTCCACCGTCTGAGTGAGACTATAGAGAGGCTTGTTCCAGTGGTAAGAATTCATTCATTCATTCATTCATTCATTCATTCATTCATTCATTCAATTTATTTGCCGCCATCTTGTTTCAAAGCGACTTAATTTGCTGCCACTTTTAAGTGAAATCCACTTTTTTATTGGATTAAGATTTTCTTTAAATGGCTGGTCAACTTGATTGCATGTGACTTTATTTTTTGTTGTTGTTGTTAAAGAATTTGGAACTGCAGCAAGAACTGAGGGAGGCTAATAATTCTCTCAGAGAACATGAGGAAATGGTAAAAGAACTAAAAGAAAAAATCGTAACTACAGATTTTCAGACTTTGAAGATTCATGAGGAGCTGAAGAAAAAGGTAAGAAAATTGCCATTTTTAAATGTTTTAATATTAAAGAGTGTCTGCTGCTTTAAATTCTCCCCCCCCTTCCCCTGGTCAATATTTCTTATTTAACATAAAAGAATTGGTGGAATTGCAATTGTACGAACTCTTAATATTTCTTTGTTTTATACAAAAGGAAATTGCAATTGATGTCCTCAATAATTGTATCTCATGACATCATCATCATCTCTCTCTCTCCCTCTCTCTCTCTCTCTCTCTCCCTCTCTCTTTCTTTCTCTCTCCCTCTCTCTCTCCCTCTCTCTCTCTCCACACACATACACATTAAGAGTGAGCATAGTCAACTTGAACTGGAGAAATTGTTGATGTATGTAAAATCACAAGAAGATGAGGTAAATATCCAGAAGAATTTGGTTCTTGAGAAACAACAGATGTTTCAGAAATTTGAAGAGGAGATTAAAGAAGAAACAAAGCACTTGAAAGAAAAAGTAAGAAAATTACATTTTTTTAAAAGCTTGGACCGATAAAAAGGAACTATTTTGTTAATTTATACATATTCATACTATGAAATTGGCTATACAAGAAGCAGGATTAACCAAATTTGGAGGAATGAGCATTCAACAGCTATTAGAATGTAATAGTTTTGTGCCACCTCCCATTTCAACAGTAGCTTCATTCTGAAGACCAGTGTCAATGGAACATATTGTCCTGCTCATGTCGTTCTTGTAGGCTTGCAAGGCTTTAAGAGCCTTGGTGGTGCAGCGGACTAAGTGCTGTTATGTAGCACTTAGCTGCCAGCTGCCTGCAATTAGTGCGAATTCAAATCTCATCAGGCTCAAGGTTGACTCAGCCTTCCATCCTTCCGAGGTAGGTAAAGTGAGGACCCGGATTGTGGGGGCAATAAACTGACTTTGTAGAAACACCGCTTATGGGGGGCCAAAAGCCCTAATAAGCAGGTATATACAAAAAAATGAAGGCTATTGCTATAAGTGCATTGTAAGCCGCCCTGAGTCTTCGGAGAAGGGCGGCATATAAATTGAACTAATAAATAAATAAATCACAGTCTAATTGGTTTTCAAGCGACTAGATTTGAGTTTGATTTGATTGGTCTGGACTCTTTCATGCTCTTAAAAGTTAGACCAAATTATAAAATATATAACTTATATTAAAAGTAATTTACATTTTTGTCCTGAATTTGGATCATGCAACTTGAAAAATCAAGTGAGATCCTTATCTTACGAATGTTTTTGGTCCTGGTTCGTACCAAACATTCTTCCCCCAGGGGTATTTATCTAGGATGTCAAACAACATTATTTACTTCCTCCACTCCTGTTTAACTTTTTCATAAAGTTCAAACTGGGCCACTAGAGGAACCTGGACTTTCACACGTCCGCAAACATGCACACACCATGTTGTCAGAAAAACACATGCCTATTTTGCGTTATGCAGACAACTCTCTAATACACTTAGATTAGAAATTCCTGTAGGAATCAAAAGATGACTGGTGGCCCTTACTCAGTATTGCAAGGATGATATTGTGAAATAAAATATCTTAAACCAAACTCATACCAGGAGATCAAGAATATACTTCAGTTGTTCCCACTATCACCCTGCCAGTAACTGTGCGAACTAAAATTAAAGGATTTATTCATTTTCAGTATTTTAAAGTTACCCTTTTCTGAGCAATTTAGAATTGCTTCTTTATTTTGAGTTCCTGTGATTTTAAGGGAACTTAAGTCAGAATTCTTTAATATTGGCTACATTCATACTAAGCCAATGATTTGTTTTAATTATAGCTTATAAAATGAAGCAGACTAGAATAATTTACACAGCATGCTAAATTGAGATGGGTATAACTGCACAGGACAATAAAACAGAAAAAAATATGGAATAGAATTATCTGGGAATGTAGGTTAAATACCTGTATCAGACCAGTGCTAGTGTGATTTAACATAAGAGTTAATTTTTACTGAATAAAATGGAAGGACTATTTCAGATATTGACTAGCCATTGTTTAATCTTAAAGACTGTCTAATTAAAACGTGGCTTCTTGTTTAGGGAAAGTCTTAAGAAATAGAATGAAAGCCAAGTTTATTCTGATTATACAGGTGACTGGTGGAGGATATGGTCAAACATGGTGGGTGCAATTGTGCAATCATGGCACACACAAAAAATGTAAAGCTTTAATTGCATAGTCACAGCTTCCATCTTGACTTTTAAGAACCTCTGCCAATAACCCAGAAGGGCTGAGTTGCAGAAGGGAAAAATTTTGAAATTCTAGAAATTTAGAATATCTGGAAACATAGGAATGGAACGTACTGTATAATCTAATTAGACAAGCGATTACATTTTGAAGACTGCCAATTTGTGAATTAAAGTGATTATAGTCATGTTTATGTTTATACATCAGTACAGTGGTACCACTTTAAAATATTTACTGCACTCGAAAGTTAAGAAAATAGCATTTTTTGTGAATCAAAAATAATTTTAAATATTTAAAAAGAGCACTCTAAGGGCTTCAGCTGTTTAGGGAAACGAACAAATTTCAATTTCGTCAATATTGTTTACCATAAATCTTGACTTTGATTTACAGTAGTTTTCCCTAACTATGCATCCTCCATATTTTGACCTTGAATGATGGGGATTTTTAAAAAAACTGAATTTATTCTCAAAGGGATTAGCTGTGGAAGGCTGCTTTACTAATGGTGTAACCTTTAATTTCTTAGATAATAAAATCAAATGAAGAGGTAAGCAGCCTTACTGAGGAAAAGAAACAATTGACAGCCAAACTGAGGGAACAGGAGAAATGTGTCCAACAGCTACAGAAAGAGAAGGCCTTGCTTCAAAAAGAGAGAGAGGACCTTCAGCAGGTTATGCAGAACATTGGAGACGAAACACAAAGCCAACTTCAGGAAACCTTATCTGAAAAAGCTGCAAAGGTACGTGATGCTTTCCGGTGAATGGAATTATGTTTGTACATTAGTATATTAAATATTTTTAAGGGGATGTGGTGGCTCAGTGGCTAAGATGCTGAGCTTGTTGATCAAAAGGTTGGCAGTTCAGTGGTTCGAATCCCTAGTGCCACATAACAGGGTGTGCTCCCATTACTTGTCCCAGCTTCTGCCAAAGCACGTAAAAAATGCAAGTAGAAAAATAGGGACCACTTTTGGTGGGAAGGTAACAGCATTCTGTGTGCCTTTGGCCTTTAGTCATGCCAGCCACATGACCATGGAGACATCTTTGGACAGCGCTGGCTCTTCAGCTTTGAAACAGATGAGCACCGCCCCCTAGAGTCGGGAACGACTAGTACACATGTGCGAGGGGAACCTTCACCTTTTTATATTAAATATTTAATGAATGAAAAGTTAGGAAAATAGCACTTATGAATCTAAAATAATTTGAAATGTTTAAACTGAGTACGCTAAGGAATTCAAATGTTTAGGGAAAGAAGCAAAATTTAATTTCCTTAGTATTCCATTACCTTCCACTGAGGACCTGAATACCACATGGGTCAGAAAGAGGGCTGAGAAGTTACCTACAGACCCCCTCACATCATGGACATAAACGGTTTCAACTCGCCCCCTCTAGATAGCGTTATAGGGCATTGCATGCCAAAACAACTAGACATAGAGACAATTTTTCCCTCTCTCTGCTGAATACCTAATTCTCATAGCATTGTCTTATGTCTAAGGATATTTACCCATGTAGTAAGTCTGTATTACTATTATCCTTCTCATCTTTCCTACTACCTCCACCTATTGGTATCTTATGATTATATTACTTTGTTGTTTTTAATGAACACTGAGAGCTTATGCACCAGAGACAAATTGCTTGTGTGTCCAATCACATTTGGCCAATATGTTTTGTTTTGTTTTAGACAAACTTGATGCTACACAGGCTTTGATTTAGTTTTCCCTAACCGTGCATCTTCCATATTTTGACACTGACATATAAGGGTTCAAAACTGTTGTTATCTGTCAAAGGCGCTAGCTGAGAAAGGCTGCTGTACTAATGGTGTAACCTTTAATTTCTTAGATAATAAAATCAAATGAAGAGATAAGCAGCCTTACTGAGGAAAAGAAACAATTGACAGCCAAACTGAGGGAACAGGAGAAATGTGTCCAACAGCTACAGAAAGAGAAGGCCTTGCTTCAGAAAGAGAGAGAGGACCTTCAGCAGGTTATGCAGAACATTGGAGAAGAAACCCAAAGCCAACTTCAGGAGACCTTATCTGAAAAAGCTGCAAAGGTACGTGATGCTTTCCGTTGAATGGAATTATGTTTGTACATTAGTATATTAAATATTTACTGAATGGAATGTTAGGAAAATAGAATTTGTGGATCTAAAATAATTTGAAATATTTCAAAAGAGCACTGTAAGGGATTCAGTTGTTTAGGGAAACAAGCCCATTTTAATTTCGTTGTTATTTTTGCCATAAATTTTGATGCTACACAGAATTTAATTTAGTTTTTCTTAACTGTGCATATTTTGATCCTGAATGATGGGGGTTAAAAAACTGCATTTATTCTCAAACAGATTAGCAGGGGAAGGCTGATTTAGTAATGGTGTAACATTTAATTCCTTAGATAATAAAATTAAATGAAGAGGCAAACAGCCTTACTGAGGAAAAGAAACAATTGACAGCTGAACTGAGGGAACAGGAGAAATGTGTCCAACAGCTACTGAAAGAGAAGGCCTTGCTTCAAAAAGAAAGAGATGACCTTCAGCAGGTTATGCAGAACATTGGAAAAGAAACCCAAAGCCAACTTCAGAAGACCTTATCTGAAAATGCTGCGAAGGTACGTGATGCTTTCCAGTGAATGAAATTTCATGGATATATTGTTTCTTATTCTGTAAAACGATTAGTGCCAGATGTGTAGGTGTAGCTTTCAACCGAAACATCACATTGTAATTTCCCTTAAATCTTAGCTCTAATTAAGGCATCCTTGGGGGTGGGGGTTTGAATGCTTTATGTCAAGGTTCAGCACCCTTCAGGTAACCTTAACATTATTAACATGAGCTGAAGATTGATGTTCAGTAAAACTATATCATGCAACCAAGTAGGAATTGGATTTTCTGGCAGGAGGACATTCCTACATTATTGAAATTTTACATTAAAGGATAGAAAACAGTGTCACTGTTTCTTCAGCCTTTGTCTGGTCATACAATGACCTGTTGGAGTATCGTGTATATTTTGTTCAGAAATTCTATATAACTATAAAGTATAAGTTTATCATTTGCCTAGCTCTTTTACACCAATTGGAGAAGAAGTTGGAGCAAAATCAGACTTGTAATACTTGTTTTTAAATCCATTTGATTCGACAGTGCCAATTGAAAAGAAATTAAATTAGACCTTCTGAATTCTGATTTATATTTAAAATTTGTTTGGTTGGTAGATACAGAAAGTAGTTACTGAGTCGTCAAATGTGATCAATATTTACTAAGGGAAAAAATAACAATGGAAATAACATCAACCATGACAAAGCAAACCCAGCTTGAAAGTAGCCAGCCTGTTTCCTATTTCAATATCTGCTTAAAGTTTTCTTTAAGCACATTTTTTAAATGTGGAAGTAAAGTCTGTTGATTCACTGTTTAATCAGCATCCCTATTTTAGGCAGCCCAAAATAAGAAATTGAGCATTATCTTTTCATATGTGAGCCTTCCTGTCCTATTTTTTTTTTCACCAAGGATTAATGCATGTAATAAAAACTTGCAGATAAATCTGGGATCCCTGTGACCTTGAAAAACCTTTAAATGTTGTCCACACCAACTAATAATCAAACTCTGGGTATGACTGAGATCTTTTTTTCGTTCATATTTTTATTAGTTTATCAAAATATAAAACACAGAAATACAAAGAAAAATGAAAATAGTGAGGAAATAGGGGAGGAAAAAAAGGAAGAGGAAAAAGTGTAGGATACAGGGGAAATGAAAAAGAAAAGCATTGACTTCCAATTCCTTTTGGCACAGTATAATAACATGCAACGTCAACTTTTTACTTCTACATAATAATATACAGTAGCCAGGAGGCCCAATTGCTCAGCAGTTAAAGATGCTGAGCTTGTCAGCTGGAAAGCTGATAGCCCAGGTTTGAGACCTGAGCGCAACGCTACGGAGTGAGCTGCTATTATTTGCCCCAGCAACTGACCATCTAGCAGTTCAAAAGCCTGCAAATGCAAGTAGATAAATAGGTACCACTTTGGTGGGAAAGTAACTCATTCTGTGTGCCTCAACATAGGGTCATGCTGACCACATGACCATGGAAGTGTCTTCAGACAATGTTGGCTTCCTCAGCTAAGAAACAAAGATGAGCCTTTGTTTCAAAGATGAAACCTTGAAATTTATATACAGTACTAGCCATTTCTATAACAACAAACCTATCTAATCAGCAAAACCCAAATTCAAAGTTTCATATATTTTTTTCCATTTCAAGCACAAAATCCAAAAGCGGTTTCCAAATAGAAACAAAACTAATTGTATTCATTTCTTTAATCAATTTATTGATTTAATCAATTTATTGATCAATCTATTTAGCCATCTCTGCTAACTCCGCCCATTTTTTACAGCCATTCGTCCATTGCAGGAATCAAAGTGTCTTTCGGTTTTTAGAGTTCTAATAAGTATCCTATTTGGTTGGACATAATCTGCTCATATTGAGATCAGGGTGGATTTGATTTAAATTGAGTTGATTTAAATCACGATTTAAATCATGATTTAAATCACTAGTAAAAAGGCTTGATTTAAATCAACTCGATTTAAATCATAATTTTTAAAGAGCAACTGTCATCTCTGCTACTCCTTTGACTCACCGATAGTCCCAGTGTTGCAGAATATACAGCCTCATGCTACATAACTAAGCTCCATTTCATGCTGAATAAACTAAATCATTTATGTATCTTAAATAGAAAACTATCTTAAATAGATTTTTACCCCAAAAGTTTTTTATTAAAATAAATTCGATAAAAATCAAAAAAATCCGATTTAAATCAAAAAAATCTGATTTTTTTGATTTTTTTAAAAAAATCATTGATTTTTATCCACCCTGATTGAGATAATAGTTTACCACTGAATATATATTCTCTTCTTTCCAGGATTCTGAAATGAATGTCAAACAAAAGATGCAAGACTGCTTTGAAATCTTGGAAGCAAAAATATTCAGAATAATGGTAAATGCTGTCACTATTTTTCTCTTTTTCCCATTGATTAAATCTGCATTAAGTGGAGTTCTAACTTCTACCTTTTATCCTTCTTCTGCCATTCTCACACAATAACTGAACTCCATTTCCAGTTATACCCAATCTATCTGTGAATTTCTATATTATACCAGAAAATAGAGGAACATCCGTTTGCAATCCAGAAGTCTTGATATAGAAAGATAAATTGTAAATCAAGTGGTTTCCTTAGAATAACTGCTACCCCAAGAACTCTTCTCTTGTGCTGCTGTTATCAGGGGTGTCTTCAGATTATGGTTAAAAAAACCCCAAAGCCCACACCTCACAATAGTAGTAGTAACAGTGTGATCAGAACTCCATTTCTTTTTTGGAATATTGCATTTAAAAGATGGACAGTGTTAATCATGCCATTGTGGCTGCCATTTTGAGATAGTTTTTTTTTTTTAATCACACCCTGCAGATATCTCCTACAGCTACTTTTCCCCAGCTGTCTGTAAATGTATAATGTATGTTCTAGTGAGGGGGAGGATTACAGCAAGCACAAACCTAATGTTCAAGAATGGGTACAGTAGCTTGTTCACATGAATGCAGTTCCAAAAAATGCACATTTCTGAATAGCACAAGATAGTGATCTCTTTGACTATGAGATTTTATTTTATTCCTGCTATGACTTTTGTGATTTTGAGAAAATCACTGATTTTAAAAGATGAAAACCTTGGTTAATTTCAGCCTGTTTCTTTTTTTTATTTCAGGAGGCTCTGAAGAAATTTCCAGAGCTGGAAAAAAGATCTGAATATTTCATAAACATCTCTCTTCAGATCAAGAATCAGTTTAATAGCAAGAAAGCTCTAATAGCTAAGTGGCTTCCTGGCATTTCTCTCCAGGAAGCCAATAATATCAAAAGGCTTCAAATAGAAACTGAGCGTATGAGCAACAGCCTCTATAGCCTGTTGAACAAACTCCAGGTACTAGCTTTAAATAGTAGTTTGTATCACATGCTAAACTATTAAGTGGTTTGTTTAGTTGTAACAGTAACAGGGTTGGAAGGAAGGTCATCTAGTCCAACCCCCTGCTCACGCAGGAGACCTGTACTAGGGATTCAAACCGCTGAACTGCCAACTTTTCTGATCGACAACTAAAACTAGTCAGACTTAGTTTTAGTTTTGTATGTACAGGTGGATCTCGACTTAGAACTGTAATGAAGTCTGCCCATTCAGGTCATAAATTGTGACCGCCATAGAACAGGTGATCACATGAGTGACCCAATTTTACAACGTTTTGATGCAGTTCAGTAAATCACCATGGTCAGTAAGTGAATCTGTGGCCATTAAGTGAATCCATTGTTGTTAAGTGAACCCATTGTTCATTATAGGGCGTTTTTGCCCAAAACCCAGAAGTTAATGCTAGTTGTCAGCACAAAGTGTGATAAATCCCAGTCATGTGACAATATAACACTGGGAAATGGCTGCAAGCATCTGAAATGTGGTCACATGACTTCAGGGTGGCCACAGCCATCAGAAGTTCACAACAAGTTTGTAAGTACCATTGGGGTTTTGTCTGTGGTAACTTTGATCACTAAGCAACCGGTCATAAATCAAGGACTACCTGTATCTAGATCTATCCTTTGAGGTTAAACTATGATTCATGGCTTAGTGGGCCTTACAAACTCAGTTATGGCTTGATCAGTAAATTTGGTTAGATAAATTCCTAGATTAAAGTCACGTGTGAATCTGTTAGTTTGTTAGTTCTTTTGTACAGTTTGCATTACAGGTAATCCTTGACTTGCAACCACAATTGAGCCCAAAATTTCTATTGCTAAGCAAAACAGTTGTTAAATGAGTTTTGTCCCATATTAAGGCGTTTCCTGCCATAGTCAGAGTATCACCACAGTTGTTAAATTCATATTACAGTTGTTAAGTGAATCTGGCTTCCCCGTTGACTTTGCTTGTCAAAAGGTCGTAAAAGGTAAACACATGACCCCAGGACACTGTAACCGTCATAAATATGAGTTAGTTACCAAGGGTCTGAATTTTGATCACATGACCATGGGGATGCTGCAATGGCCATAAATATATTATAACTTTGAAAAGTCACAAAATGTAAATATGTTCGGATTTTAAGGAAGATCTCTCTTGGATCTCAGGAAAGAGCCTGTAGTACAGTGGACTAAAGCACTGTTATTAACATCTGCTGCTTGCAATTACTGCAAGTTCAAATCTCACCAGGCTCAAGGTTGACTCAGCCTTCCATCCTTTCAAAGGTAGGTGAAATGAGGACCCAGATTGTGGGGGCAATAAGCTGACTTTGTATAAATATACAAAAGTATGAAGGCTATTGCTTAACGCATTGTAAGCCGTCCTGAGTCTCCGGAGAAGGGCGACATATAAATCAAATTTAAAAAACAAACAAAACAGAGGTCTGTTTAGCTCAACCTTCCCCAGCTTAAGGCTCCTCCAGCGAGAAGCACTTCAGCTCCCAGAATTCCCTAGCCAGCAATCCTTTGTTGAGAATTTGAGACAATTGTCTATATATCTGGAGGGCACCCAGGTTGGGAAAGATTGAGTCAGTCCACAATTATGTTGTTCATAGACTAAGTCATGTCTTGAGAATGGCTGTTGGTCGGATTCCGAAAGATCTCCTGTATGGAGAATTAGTGCAGGGAAAGCGCCTCAGAGGGAGACCACAGCTGCGATATAAGGATATCTGCAAGAGGGATCTAAAGGCCTTTGGAATAGACATTAACAACTGGAAAACCTTGACCTCTGATCATTCAGTTTGGAGGCTAAAGACACAGCATGGCCTTCTCCAATTCGAAGAGACACTTGATTGGTAGGCTGAGCCAAAAAGGCAGTCCCAGAACCAGCGAAATCTTGGGGCTGGGCAGGGGACAGAATGTATCTGCCCTTAGTGTGGAAGAGATTGCCACTCTCGAATTGGCCTTTTTAGTCACACTAGATGCTGTTTTAGGACCTCTTTCCAGAGCACATGCTGGCTGAGGAATTCTGGGAGTTGAAGTCCACAAGTCGTAAAGTTGCCAAGGTTGGAGACCCTTGGACTAAGTGGTGTCTTAGGAACAGTCAGTTCTACACCTCAGAAACAAAACATCACAAACTCTCTTCAACAATGGGCAATGTAAGATTCAATAAGTAGAAAAACAGGCTGTTGGAGTTTTTAATAGAGATGGTAGCCCACATTAAACAAAACAAGTTTTGTGGCACCTTTGAAAGCTGACTAAACTTATTGTAAAGTTAAAGTTTACTTACGGAGTAAAGCTAAAATGGTGTGCAGCTTAACCCGAGATAAATGACTAAACTCAACGAGATTTTGAGCACTTATGTTCGGTTAGTAATAGCAACAGCAATAGCACTTAGACTTACTGTATATACCACTTCACAATGCTTTACAGACCCTCACTAAGCAGTTTACAAAGTCAGCATATTGCCCCCAACAATTTGGCTCCTCATTTTACCGACCATGGAAGGATGAGTCAACCTTGAATCGGTCAGGATCGAACTCCTGGCTATGGGCAGAGTCAGCCTGCAATACTGCCGTTTAACCACTGTACCACCACGGCCCTTAATTAACTTCTTCATCTTCAACAGTACTTTTTTACCTGCTTGTGTGACAAAAGAAAGGAATACTACACAAACGTCAGCAAGTACACAAGGGAGCTGCTTGATGAGCGAAGAAATCAACATGCACTGCTAATGCAAATTCAGCAACTCGGAAAGCCTCACATGGAACAGCAGGGAGCTGGATCGCAGCAGTCTGGTGTCTTGGAACTGATACAGAGCTTGGATGGTCTCACAAAGGTAATGCTTTTCCAAAGGTTGCCTGCTGGGCTGGGGCTGGGGCTGGGGCTGGGGCTGGGGCTGGGGCTGGGGCTGGGGCTGGGGCAAGCAGCATTACCAAGACCTTGCTATATCTCCAAGGACCATTTCCAAACCCCTCCCTCCGTTAAATTACAGTTCAAAAGAATCAAATGGCCAAAATAACATGCGTTTGGAAAAATCCCACACAGCCTCACAACATTTGGATGGGGAAGCATCTTGACCATCGCAGAACAGAACCTGAAATATTTGCCACCCTGTGTTGTAGGCTGTGGTAATAATTTCCATCATCTGCTGTTTTTTGTTTTTGTTTTTATTTATTTAATTAGAAAATGTGCATTTGTTGGTTATACAACAATAAAAACAGTAACCCCACAGCCCCCTGGCAACAGCAATCTAGTCAAACAAGCTACTTGATGGGATCTATCCCACTCCGGGTTCCCCAGGCCAGAGGTGGTATTCAGCAGGTTCTGACCAGTTCTGGAGAACCAGTAGTGGAAATTTTGAATAGTTCAGAGAACCAGTAAATACCACCTCTGACTGGCCCCGCCCCTATCTATTCTCTGCCTCTCGAGTCCCAGTGATCGGAGCTGAGCAGAGGAACTGGGGATTTTGCAGTAATCTTCTCTGGGAGTGGGGAGGGAATGGAGATTTTACAGTATCCTTCCCCTGCTATGCCCACCAAGCCACATACGCTACGCCACACCCACCAAGCCACACCCACAGAACCGATAGTAAAAAATTTTTGAATCCCACCACTGCCCCAGGCCCATTGGAAAAAACAAGGTCTTCAGAACCTTGTGAAACAGTGTCGAAGTGGGGGCCAGTCTAACCTCTACAGAGATGATGAGTTAATAGCAATATCACTTAGACTTATATACGCTTCACAGTGCTTTACAGCCCTCTCTAAGCGGTTTACATAGTCAGCATATTTCTCCCAACAATCTGGGTCCTCATTTTACCCACCTTGGAAGGATGGAAGGCTGAGTCAACCTTGAGCCTGGTGAGATTTGAACTGCCAAATGGCAGGCAGCCTGCAGTACTGCACTCTAACCACTGCACCACCATGGCTCCGACTTAAGGTCAGTCTTTAGAGCCATTTCCTGGAGACTCGTGTTCCAGAAGCCACTAAGACCACTAAGGCTGATGCCACAAAGATTCTGCCTCTAATCCACAATGATATTGTACAATGCCATTCAAAAGCCAAGATCTTTCAGAAGTCAGTGAAGAACCAAAGAGAGCCACTGGCTTGTTTATTTTTCCTGTTACCTTTCTCATCTGGATTTGAAAGGAAAAATACCTATCCTTCATGGAAGACAGGTTATTAACAAAGTTAAAACTTTTTACCTTGATGTAATAATTGATGCTGCCAATACTGCTTTTCTTTCCAAGAGGGCTCAGGGCAGTTTCCCTGAGCTCTCCCCCCCCAAAACACCCCCTCCCCCCAAAACACCCCCTCCCCCCAAAACACCCCCCCTCCCAAAAAAATATAAATGAAATCATCAGATAAAAAGTTGAATATTCTGTTTGACAAAAAAAGATGTGCATTTACATAATTCAGCGTGTGGGCTACTTTGCCAATTATATTCGAGATGGCACAGCAGAAGAGGAAAATACTAAACCAGAGTTAAGAGTTTTTCCTAAAGGCTGTAATTCAAGGTAGAGCATTTTACAAAGTCAGTCCTTGGCGTGTCCAATTAAAACTTGTAGGAAGAAAATAATATATCTGTTGGAATTTCATTCCTGCTATGATGCTCCTTTGAACAGGTGGGAAGATAAATCAGATTAAAGGTTTCCTTTCAGTGTTGTTAACTGAGCTAGAAGGGTTAATACTGCATCTGTGTTAAGTGGTTTCTGCATAAAGTTCTTCCCGGTTACTGTGCTATGAAAAAAATAAGTCATGGTACATGTCTTGACCAACCAGATCATTTTTATGTATTTCTTGGCACAGCAAATTTCAAAAGAAGTTTCTGAAATGGAAGAAGAACTCGGTAGCACAGAGGTTACGTTACAAGAGTTGGAATGTGAGAACATAAAGATGGAACGGTATTTGGAACGGTGCTCAGATTATTTTGATTTGCAAGGCTTTGAGGCAACAATAAAGCAAAATATTGAAAAGTTTCGGTCCATTAATCAATTGCTACAGCCCAAAGCTCAGGTACGAAATGCAGGTTTAAAATGTGTAGCACAGTATTATTGTTTATGTCTTGTTAAGGGGTGCGCTTGGAGATACGGCTGTACATGTAGTTGCGTGTTTCTTATACCTTTAATAATCCAAAGCAACTTGGATTATTGGACATGTTGATCTAGAGTTTGCAGAAACTGCGTTCTGATGTAATTGGAAGACTCTATGTAAGAGATAGCAATGTAACATACCTGCCCCAACATCTATTGCTGCCTTTATATTACAGCCCTATTTTCAAGCTAGATCAGCGCTGGAAGCCATAAATGCCAACTACTGCAAAGAGATTGATGCTACTCTGAAAGCATGTAGAGAAGAAACAAAGGAACTGTTTCTACAGTTAGATATGTTAAAGAAAGAGCAAAAATCCTGTGCTGTTCCTAATATGGCACTAGAAGAAGAAAACCATAAACTAGAGTATAAACTGAAAGCAACAGAACAAGATACAAAGGTATGTTTTTGTTAAACTCCTGTATGGCACCTTAGTCTGATATCTCTTCGTTTGTCTAATTTGATTAATGCTTAGTTCTTTTCCATGCAACTTTTCCTGGTATGCCATTTATTCAATTTCTATTTAAGTCTCTGCTTTCCCAAATAGATGATGTTCCCAAAACCAAATCTAGTTCTTGAACAGGTTTCCTGACAGAATAAGTTTTATCCAACTTTTCTAAGTTAAGAGGACAGATGGTAGAAAATTTGGTTCCATCTGTGTGGTAGACTTTGATAAATCATGACAATTTGATTTAAAAGAAATCTATAGAATGATGCCTTTAAAGCAATGGTTGCAGGAAACATGATATTGGTAATTTCTGCCATGTAAAAAACAAAAAAAGAGTGTTTTCCCAATAGATGCATGAAATGGCACTGGGTTATTTTTTATAAATGAACAAGTGTAGTTTTGCAGTTAGTTTTGCTTATATTCACCCCCCTCTTTGATGCTGCAGCTCTTACTATTCTAGTAGAAACAGTCTGTTTTTCTGATCATTTTCACTGTTTTCAGGCCACACTTTTCTTATAACGAGCCGAGCATTCAAAATATTGGAGTTATTGTGAATGATCTTCAGAGCTTCAGTTCCAATTAACTGCAAGTTTCAGAGTTATCACCAATAACAGCTAAACTTTTTCTCCACCTTTGAAAATAAATGTCAGGGTTCCAAGGAACATCCCCAACAAAATAAAGCTCTGAGGCCTGAGGTTCCTCAAAGTTCCCATTTATTAGAGATGTCATGTTGGCACATCTGGGAAAACAATTTTCCCAGAAGACAGTTTTCTTTTTGCTTCTAAACTGCCAATAAAATCTGGAAGAGGTGTTCCATTTTCTAATAACACACTTTCTTTGTTCAAAGAATCTACAGTTGAAAATACAAGAACTAGAAAGCATAATAAATGAAGGAAGTAAAAATCTCCAAGAAAAAGAGAAAACAATAGCCACACTACAAATGAAACTTAAAGTGAGAGGTTCCAGGAGTGAAGTCATCAAGCTTCAAGCTGCATTAGAGGAAAAGGAAAATTGCTTAAGAAATGCATTAAGTGAGAGAGAAACACTCAAGGTATTGTTTGGATTAACATAAATGACTTCTTTGCTTTGATGTTTCATGTTGGGAGTAAAATATTTATTCATGGGATTCACACAAATGCCTTAGACACACTCCTCCTTAAAGAAAATGAAAGTGCTCTACTGTGTTTCCCCGGAAATAAGACATCCCTCTGATAATAAGTCCTCCCCCATAAATAAGCCCTCCCTGAGAATATTTAAATGCATGCACAGCCGGTCCCCGCCATTTCCTCTGGTTAGGGTGACTGAGACAGAGCTGGAAATCAGGTAAGACAGCAAGAGGAGCCCCGTCTTGCTCCATGTGCCCCAAAATAAGACCTCCCCGAAAATAAGGCCAAGCCCTTATTTCAGGGTTCAAAAAAATATAAGACAGGGTCTTATTTTCAGGGAAACACGGTACAACTTTGGCCTCTAGTATTCTCTAGTATTTTTTATGCAATTCAGTCATTTGTGGAATCAAACCATGGAAGCACAATTTCCTGCAGATCAGTTATGGCACCAACTGATTTGACAGGGTGCTAACTAACTCTGATCTCTTGCTGGATCCAAACCTCCATTTGAGAATGGTCCTGACATTATTACTTTGATCTGAAGAGAGATGTAGTGTTTTTACTAAAAAGTCTATTATCTAACATGTACCAGTAAATATTATTTCATTTTCTAAAGTGCCTATTGGGCACTTGGAAATATACAGCTGTTGTTTTCTCCTTCTCAAGAGATTGTGTTTTGTTCTCTTACTAGGCCCAGGTGGATAAAGGTGTTGGATTATATAAGGAAGAAATTGAAGACCTGAGAACTCAGCTTGCTAAAGCTGATATGGCAAGAATGAAGCAATCCAAATTGTTTGATCAAGAGTAAGTTCCATTTCATTGAAAAGGCAATTCTATAGAGCAGTGGACTCCATGTTTAGACAGACCACTAAGGCATGGAACATTAACCCAATACCTCTTTTCATCCTGGAGAGATCCCTTGAGATGGCATCTCTAGGACTTCAATTTTTTTTAATGCATGCCTATGTTTTTTATGGTTTTGGTGTTCTCGCCTTCAATTTCAAGTTAGAACTTTCCAAATCTCATAAGATCTACGCTATTTTAAAGGTTTCTTTTAATTTCTGAACTCAGTAGCCACTAAGTATAGGACCTTTGCAGACCATGTGTTGGGAATCAAGAGCTTAGGGCTCACCTGTTCAAGAGTGCAGGAACAGCTTAAGAGAAGTATTGTGCTACTATGTTAATAATTCACAGTTCCAAATTGTTTTGCATCCTCCATTCACAATCATTGTAGACTATTATAATTGTATAATTTTAAACTAAGATCATTGATTAATTCGATTTAAAACTGAATCTTCACTGTTCTAGAATGGCAAATGCCAAAGCTCTGGCAGATCATCGGGAACAGCAGTTAAGAAAGTTGAAGGAAGAACTTCGTAAAGCACAACAAGAACAGGATGTAACAGGTAAATACAAACCAGAGTGTTATCTCCTGGCTGTATGAAATGGACTTTTAAGGTACATCATTACACAAATGATAGCCAAACAGGAAAATATTTTCATCTTTCATACTCATTCTTTCATGTGTTCCAAAAGTGCTAAGAAACACTTTCAGGCAGAGGTGAAATCCAGCAGGTTCTGACAGGTTCTGGAGAACCGGTAGCGGACATTTTGAGTAGTTTGGAGAACCGGCAAATGCCACCCCTGGCTGGCCCCAGAATGGGATGGGAATGGAGATTTTGCAGTGTCCTTCCCCCAGGAGTTGGGATGGAATTGACATTTTGCAGTATCCTTCCCCTCCCGTGCCCACCAAGCCACACCACACCCACAGAACCAGTAGTAAAAAAATTTGCATTTCAACACTGCTTTCAGGGCTATTTTGACAAAGTCCTACTTGAATACATTTCTGTAGATAACATTTCCATTAGTGCTACTCCTTTTAATCTCCTCAGTCATTTACAATCATAAAAGCTGGAAGCCTCAAATCCTGTGATAAAAATCCCCAACCCGAACCACGGTCTCTTGAACGTGTGGTCCCAAATTATATCATGTCATGAAATGAGGTGATTTTGAAAAGGTTGTGATGTTTGGATAGCAATGTTGTCATGGCAAAAGGCTTACTGTCCTGGATCTTCTCATTTTCAGTAATGTCAAATAAAGACCTTCCTCAGCCATTTCTACCAATTACTTGTGGTGGCGGTAGTGGAATCGTACAGAATACCCATATACTAGTGTTAAAATCTGAGCATGCAAAGCTGGAAAAGGAATACACTCAACTCAAGAAAGAACATGAGCTACTGTTGACGTAAGTCGTCATATTCTGCCTGGAAACATAGCTTACAATGATTGTACACGTTTGAATTTTTCAGACAGAACAGGTAGATATGTCTAAAAGAGCCATCGTTGCTAGCGAGGCCCCACCCTAGCTCTGGCGATAAAAGGCAGGGGGTGGAGATGAATAGATGTGACAGACAACTATTCATCTTCCAGCAGGCCGGACTTGTTAACCTGCATTGAGAGAGAACTTTTTGCCGGGGCTCCCAGCACTCCTAATAAAGGAAACTTTTGAGTTCACTTCAGAGGGTTTGTTGTGTTTGGGGAGCTGGGTCAGAACAATTTGCTAGAAAAAGAAAATGAATGGGCTCTGCAGAATAAGGGGGGGGAAAACATCATCAGGACATCAGGTGATTAAATGTATCTAATGTGTGTTTTAAGAAACGACCTTTTCTTGAAAGAAGAAATCAAGAAATGGAAGGAGCGAGCTGTGAAGAGGAGGGAGCGTGCCTTGGGAGATACAGCTGGAGATCATAAAATAAAATCTCCAAGGAAAGCGCCCGCCTCCTCTCTTTCGGCATTGCCAGCCTCTCCCTGCAAGGAGCGCTCCATGCAGCCAATTTTGCCTTTGGATACGCCACAGTTGATGCCGTCGAACACCCAATCAAGTTTCTTTGATAACTCATGCTTAGGTATTACTGCAAGTAAGTAACAGCATTAACGCATTCTCAGATGCTAAGACGAAGAGCCTATTTTAGAGTAAGGCTGTGTTGTGATCACAAAAAAACTGCTGTGCTTGCCAGCTTGTTTTGAAAGGGTGGGTTTCTGATCCATTTGCTTTTTCTATGGATTGCCAAATCCTACAAAATGAAATGACCAGTAGGAAAAATAATTCAGAAAATCGTAGGATAGTTATTATTTATTTATTCATGGCATGAAGTAGCCAAGACGTCCCAAAGGTGCTTTTTTTTCAAGAGGCAACTGGACTTCCTGGTTTTTCTTTGAAGACGTTTCGCTTCTCGTGCAAGAAGCTTCTTCAGCTCTGACTGGATAGTGGGGATCCTTCCATTCTTTCCATTCCCTGCCATCCAGTCAGAGCTGAAGAAGCTTCTTGGATGAGAAGCGAAACGTCTTCAAAGAAAAACCAGAAAGTCCAGCTGCCTCTTGAAAAAAAGCATCTTTGGGACAACCATGACCTGGATGACTGAGAATTTCCATAGAAGTAGCCAGGAGTTTCTGATTTTATGAAATAAGGCCCGGGGGGTTTATATGAGGTTTAGAGCCTGTCCTGTCCTCTCCTGGCATCCCTCACCTGATAACTGATGATTTTGCATGATAACCTCATGTAACTGAAAGCAATAGAAAAAACATAACAGTACAAGACAATTCTTGCACATAGTAAGATTGGATTGTCATAGTCCTCCTGACCAACTTGATGGTGGTTAGGATGCCAGGCTGACAATCGACAGGCTCATGTTCGAGACCCGGTTGCTACTGCAGGATCGGGTGAGTTCCAGTCACATACTGCCGACCCAGCAGTTTGAAAGCAGGTGATCATGAGTAGATGGACAGGTATCACTTTGGTTGGGAAACCTAACAGGGACATGAAAGGAGTCCCCAACAGGGTGCCCCCTCCCCCGGCAACAGTGTTGTCACAGTTCAATTCTTTCAACACAGAAGCACTTTAGTGCTCCCGACACAAATGTATAATAGGTCTAAGAAAGCCATAGTTTAATTTGCCATTTAGTAAATTACATACCCAGGAAGTAGTGTACCACCATGTTATTTAAAAAATCATCTCATCTAATAAGGTTATTAATCTCCAATTCGTGAGAATTAATAGTGTGTGTTTTAAAAATGGAAAAATTCCAAACATCTGTAATCTCTAATTGATCTATTCCCATGTGGTTATATTGTGTTACTCAAATATTTGTAGTTATTTATATTAACTTAACTAGCAACTGTTCTTTCTAACAGACACAAAATCTGGCAGAACAGAATCCGAAGAAAACAACATTAGGAACTGGCTTTCATCAGAAGATAGAGGAGATGTTTCTAATTGCAAGACTCAGTAACAGTCAGATTCTTTCATAGATGATGGACAAGACTGACAGGCCACTTCATTTTTCCTTTTCTGGCAAGATGAAACCGATGCTCTTTGAACATACGTTCCATCATACCCATATGTATTTCTTACTCTTGTTTAGTATATCTCCATTAGAAAATTTATTTTGTATTTTTTAACGTATTTTTTATTTTTAAATGTATAAATAAAATTAAAACTCGGACCACACGTTTTCTGAATAGTTTTTATCCCAGAGCTATAACTGCACTCAACAATGAAGTAAAGGGCCACCATCAGTGAGCTGTTAGACAGTATTACTTGGTCTGTTGTGTGGATGTTTGGGTGGTTTAGGGGTGGGGAATTGTGCTGGGTAGGAGTGTGTTTGGGGATTGTAATGTGTATTGGACCTGGTCTTTGGGTGTTAAGTGAATTTTGTTGTATGGGTATACTGTGTATACACGTACAATGACAATAAAGTTATTATTAAAATATCTCTACATAAATATTTCTATTGGTTAGCAGTGTAATTTTCAGTTTGTTTGATTATAAGTGGGTTTTGTTTATTTGCTTTTGTGAAATAAAGTCTATCAATTTAATACTTTCTATTTGATCCCTAGAATTCTCCCAGAATCCAAATAAGGTTAATATTATTAGATCTCCACAGTTGGTAACATCTTTCAGGTAGACACATGTCTATATGTACAAAGATATACAGTATATGCATCGATATGCCCCCACAAAATGAAAACTGCCTGATCATGACTATAGCTGAAATAATCTTGATAAAATATGAACAATAGACTCAAGATCCTAAGCAGACATTTCACTGGATAGATAACTTATGAGTATGGAGTCCTTAGTGCTCTCTGAGTTTGGTTGTTTTCTTGCAGATGTTTCATTACTAAACTAGGTAACCCCTTCAGTACTAAAATGGGGTTTGTTCTCTGTTTATATACGGTGTTTTGCCCTGTCAGTGTTGATGAGAGTGTTGTTTTCTAGGTAGTTTCTTGTTTGGGGGTTGTTTACTTCTTAACTGTTGGTTGTTGGTCTGATATTAATCCTTCTTGCTTATCTGGGTTTTGATTGATGATTCACTTAACCCCATGATGGCGAACCTATGGCACGTGTGCCACAGGTGGCAAGCGGAGTGATCTCTGCGGGCACGCAAGCTGACGCCCAGGTCAGCTTCATTGCGCATGCCCACGCACTTCCCGCCAGCCAGCTGATTTTCAGGTCTGCCGGGAGACGCACACACATGCATGTGGGTTGCACACACATTCGCAGGGGTGGGGGATGTGCGCGCATGCGTGGGGGATGAAACACCCCCCACACCGCATTTTTGGTTCCAGGAGGCTTCAGGGAGACCTGCTAGCACAGAAACAGTCGCAGGGGGAGCACGGGGGGGGGGTTGTGTGCGCACATGCATGGGGCGGGGCCTGTAGGGGACCATTGCATTATGGGTATCCCACGCGGTATGCACGCATGTGCTGACACGCGCTTTCGGCACCCGAGGGAAAAAAAGGTTCACCATCACTGACTTAACCATAGTAAAAAGGGTCATTAAATTTGGCATGATTCATTAACAACTGCCTTGCTTTAGCAACAGAAACATTGCACCTAATTAAGATCATAAATCGAGAACTACCTGTAGTATGTCAGACTACTGTTAGAATGTTTAGAAAGAATATTCTATTTTACACCAGGGGTGTCAAACTCAAGGCCCGCAGGCCGGATTTGGCCCACAATGTTGTCAGATCCAGTCCACATGGCTGTCCTGGACTACCAAGTGGGAAAAGGAAAGATCAGGCCAGCGTAGCTTCAGCCTGGTCTACCCAATGCGAAGAGGAAACATGGCAGCAGTTTGGGGAGTGGCGTCAAGCTGGCCACGCCCACCCAGTTGGTCACACCACCCAGTCGGCCACAGCCCTGATGCGGGCCTCAATGAAATTGAGTTTGACACCCCTGATTTACACTCTTATTAAGGCTCAGAAACAATGCCTCATTTTGTTTTCTTTAAAATTAGTTGGCCTTCTCACTCTTCACAGGCCTTGAAAGTAGCTTACAGTACCTAAGGAAGCTGGATAACCTGTAAATAGCTTTTCATTAGATAAATATATTCTCAGAAAATTTAATGAGGTCTTGCATGGGAGGAAGGAAGTTCCTTATATAGGATGATGTGAGAATGGAATTTGGTGAATGGGTAAAGAGGTGATATTGTAAAGGAGGGGCTGATTGTAATCTATATAACCTGTGCTGGATGAAGGAGGCTTTTGCAGTCACACATTAACAGTTTGCTGTCATCCTTCTTGGGTGATGAATAAAGGAACAATTTCATACAGTTGGCTGGTACTTCTTTTTTTTTTTTAAATCCCAGCTCCGAAACGGACTTGGGTAAGGAATAAAAATATTCCAATACTGCAATCGCAGCCAGGGAATTCTGGGAGTTGATGTCCATATGTCTTCAAGTTGCCAGATTGAGAAACATTGTATTAAAAGAGTTTGGGAGCAATGATTAAGGAACTTGTAAAAGGAATCTAGCAAACTGTAGGAAGGTTGCTATCGTGAAAATCAAGAGGAATAGCACTCTTGGTGATGCAAAAAAAAAGGGAAACATTGTTTACATATAAGGACATAGGTATACAAGTGTCTTTGTTACAGTGACATGGGAACATGTCAGTGCCACGATACACTGCATCTCCTAATTTTGTCAACTGCCAAGAATTCCGAGCAGGATACTTACTGCCTGGGAACTCCAGGGATAGTAGTCTAATGTACTGTAGCCTGAATACAACAGTTTGAAAAAGGCTGGATCGAGAAAATGGGAATAACATTTTTAAACTGGCATCTGAGAGTTCATTTCTGTATGAGGGGTGAAGTTCATTCTCAGGTATCCACCTCTTTCCTACTTTCATTAAGCAACAGCTTTCCTCAAACAATGAACGTCGATGCAACCAAATAAGTTTGTAATCAGCACTTCGCTAGATGGCAGTATATACTCTTGCCGTGCGGGAACGCTAAAATAAATCTGCCACCTACTGCACTACAAATCCCATCATGCTTTAGAAAATCGAAGCCCGCCTCCTGGTAAAAAGTTCTTGCTGGATTGCTGCGGTGAGTATCTTCTTTGCAGTCGTGTTGTTTTTGTTTTTGCTTTTTAGCGTTAAGAAACTTATGAAAAGCATGCGAGAGTAATTTTGGCTGCCGGGGTTGGTTTTTTTTTTTTTTTTTTTTTGTACTTCCTGAGACAAAAAGAAGTTTGAAAGAATTTTTAACTGCATTAGGCTTTGCCATGTAAGATATTGGAAGCCAAAGCAAACCGATCCACCCATACTTCCTTATGCCGAATCTACGCGTTTTCTCCGAAGAGCTGATGGAAACCTTGTTTCCAGTCTTGTGAGAAAGATCCCAAAAGATTAAGTTCCATAATGAATTGTGTCATGTCATCAAAGACAAGTAGATATTTTAAATCCCCACGTGATCTTTCAAAGGGGCAAGCAAAATGCAAGCAATTTAGATGTCCCACTGTGTTAAGAGTTTGGTTAACAGTTTGTTAACTAAACTCTACTCCCTTCAATCCAATTTACGGTGTCTGCTAATTCATAAACTAAAGGAGGCTGACTAACCAGAAATAACATGAAACTTTAGCTCTAGTTTTGTTCAATTTGCTTCAGCCCAGTCCCATCAGATTTCCATTCCTACATTCATTCTTTTAAGGTTTTATGAGAGGGGGAATGTGGAGGACATCAGATTGGAGAAGATTGTTTCAAAAAATGTTGCCACATTAGTTTGCATTTCTTGGCTGGTCCTGGGATATGTGAACTCGAGAGTTTGAGAGGGTTAATATTTTTTTAATTTTATGAGCATTCATTCATTAAAAGTTTTTCAGTGCCTTTAATTAAGGATACTGTGAATCAGCCAGGATTCACAAAATAACAGGTATCTGAAGCAAAAGCAAACTTGAGAGGAATAACTTTTGTCATATGAAGCAAGGATAGGAAATGGGTTTGTTTTTTTAAAACCAGAGACAGAATTTAAGAGAAGTCGATGTTTCTTCCTTATGAAAAATAATTCCATTAACAGTTTATCTTGTAGTGCCTCATTCTTTGAACAAATAAATCCTCATCCTTTCTTATCTGAAGAATAAAACTCCTTTGACATTTTGATCAATAACTGCCACAAATATTTGAAAAGTTGCTTTCAGTCAGGAAGACTAACTGTAATGCTGCAGGTCTCAGTTATGTATAATGTACATCATTGGTTTACTACCTGTGGTCCGTGAACTCTTGAGGGCCGTGATGTCACATGGGGTTTGCGAAGATTTGAAGAAATGTTATGATTTAAATAGGGATGCAGTGGCTAAGGCGCTGAACTTGTTGATCGAAAGGTCAGCAGTTCAGCGGTTTGAATCCCTAGTGCCACGTAATGGGATGAGCTCACGTTACTTGTCCCAGCTTCTGCCAACCTAGCAGTTCAAAAGCATGTAAACAATGCAAGTAGAAAAATAGGGACCACCTTTGGTGGGAAGGTAACAGCATTCCGTGTGCCTTTGGCATTTAGTCATGCCGGCCATATGACCATGGAGATGTCTTCGGAAAGCGCTGGCTCTTTAACTTTGAAATGGAGATAAGCACCGCCCCCTAGAGTCAGGAACGACTAGCACATATGTGCAAGGGAAAACTTTATCTTTACTATATTATTTGGGTTCAGTTTTGTTTCTGAGGAAACGCAATGGAAAAGATTGTACTTTTTTTTGTTCCCTTTTCAAGGACTCAGGTCAAGTAGTAACCCTTCAGAGCATGTTTTCAAACTTAACAACTTTAAAATGTGAGGATTTCAACTCCTAGATTTCCCCAGCCAGCATGTTATTATTTCTTAGAAATCCCCCTTTAAACTTCCTTGCCAAATATAAAATTCAAAATCAAGTGAGCATAAAAGGGCTTTTTGGAGATAACTACAGATTAAAGAGTGGAGTGATCTGCTTCATATTAAAAAGAATTAGGTTATGCAATTAGATGCTTAAGTAATCCATTCTCAGACTCAAAACATTCAAATAACGTGCAGATAAATGAAGATCTGGATTGTTAATGTGAAAGTTATCTTACTATATTAATAGTATTCCTCTAATAAATCTATTTATAAATTAAGTTCTAAAATCAGCTTTATAATCATAACAAGTATAAAAAAAAGCATGGAGATCTATTGGGCTACTATGCAAATGGCAATATAATGAACATATGTTACCTTGTAGCTGTAATCAACACCAATCCATAAGGCCCTGCAATTGATCGGAGCTGCTTCTAAAATGGGGCGGCTTGAGGGGAAAGTAATAATACTTTCTGCTGCAGCCCAAGGAATTGGCCAAGCAGTGGCTAAAGTAAGTGCAGAATTATTTATTGAATATCATCATGGGGTTGTGTAATTGATTTTATAAGTTTCAGGTATAAAAGTACCTTTTAAATGTGAAAGCTAAAGACTGGAAGAAGTGGTGAAAATAAAAACATGAAGAAAAAGGATTTAATATTATCAGAATTATAGTCATGCTGCCTATGTTTCATCACAATCGGATGCCAACTTTTCATGACTGGCTGAGCTTGAAAAAGCTAAACAGTATCAGGCATGGTTATTTCTTGGATGGGAGACTCCCAGGAAATCCTTGGGCAGATTTTCTTGGCCAAAGAAATCCTTGGCTGGAATCCAAGTTAAAAAATTAGTCTCAGAAGAAAGCAATGGCAAATCACTTTCATATTATTGCAAAAAAAAACCACCTGTGCCCATGTCCATAGATAGGCCCCATAAGTAATCTTCATTTAGAGAAATTACAAATGATGTAACATATATAAGTTCATTCTTTTTGAAAGTAAAAGTGTATTGTGTATGTGTTTGTGTTTGTGTTCTTTGATTTAAGAGGTGGGTATTTCAAGCTACCATAGGCATAACGTTCATAACTGTAAAAAGTAAACTTTAAAGGCCAGCTTTAGAGTATATACAGAGTCATTTACTGAGGTGGGCGGCTATAGAAATTGAACAAATAATAATAATTGCAAAAGGCAGCTTTACTCAGAACAACTTATATCCTGCAACAATACCTCTAACACCACAAAACACCAACATCTGGGAAGGACTCTATAGGTCAGGGGTCTCTGATGTGAAAACTGTCATTTTTCACATCAAGTAGATTGTTAGTTTACAGGATGGCTTGCAGAAGACATTATTTTTTTCAGCAAATCATTTTTTCAGCAGTTTCAGAACTTTTCACTGAACATATATCAGAAATAGCAGTTTCAGAGTTGCCAGAACTCTGGGAAAAAAATAGTTCCTAACCAATTTTGTAAGGCATAATTCTATATAATTGCTGTAATCTTTGATGGTATTATTATTATTATTATTATTATTATTATTATTATTATTATTATGGTTGGTTGTTAGCCACTTTTCCAGTGGAACCCAGAATAATGCACAGAAGAACATGATAACAATTTAAAATAAACACAACTGCTATTAAAAATACAAGAAAAAGAATGTGCTGCTTTTATCTGTTTGGCTACAGTTTGTAAAAATGAACATATATATGCATATTTTCGATTTTAAAGGCTTTTGCAAAAGAAGGAGCTCAAGTTATTGCTACAGATATCAATGAGTCCAAACTTCGAGAACTGGAAAGTTATCCAGGTATTCCTTGAATTACTTAGAACCAGAGCTTAGTTTCTTAGCTTAAAATTAATTATTCTAATACTCATTTTATTGTACTCATTTCCTGTGTTCATGTCCATGTTTATACTTATATCTGTTATCTTGTACATGTTTGACAAACTAAATAAATAAATATAAATAAATAAAAATAAAGGGTATCATGTGATCCCTCATTCTTGTGATGGTCCCATCTCCAGTCCACCACCTACAGAAGGCAAGTAGAGAAACAAGTTTGTTATGTTTTATCCCTATGGCTTATCTATAGTAAGTACTAGTTGCTCTTTCTCATATTGTATGGGGTAGGGAATTCAGGGTAAAACCTCAGGATTCAGGGTAGCTCTGGGCAATGAGCAAAGCATTAACATGAGAAAACAAGGAAGCTACCATGGCCTTCACATTTGCTATCTCCTCTCTCTTATAGCTCTATTATGCGGCCTAGAAGGCCTACACCGAAGGCTGCCATGCAGATAAGAATCTCTGGCAGCTTCTGTTCATGGGTCACCCGGCTATTTTGAGAAGATAAATGAGCAGCTGTCAAAAGTTCTAAAATGAGCAGCTGTCACAAATAAAGCAGCTGTCAAAAGTTCTGAGGGTGTTCTGCCCTCTCCACCTGGCACATTCCAGATGTGTGGCTGTGACATCCTAGTTGCCTCAGCAGAATTTATGCTGACTGAGAATTCTAGGAGTTGAAGGCCAAATATTTGGATAGTGGATAGCGAAGATTGAACTTTAGATTGAAGAAGGCCATCATAAACGACTCTCCCAAAGTCCTAGTTCTCAGTAATTGTCAGATGTCATTAGTTTAGAATTGTCAGGTCAAGTTCAGGTTTTCTTCATTCCATTAGATCATTTTAATTTAAGTTTCCAATCTTGTGTTTATTTAGCAGTGCTGCCAAGGCTTGTTTTTAGCTATGTAGGTCAACTGTATCTCTATCATGAATCTTCCTTCATTTGCCTCTGATTTCTCCAGACGTTCCTTTCCTTTCCTAGATCCTCAAGAAAGTTCCAGAGTAGTTAACCTGAATGGACTCAGAGCTGACTTCAACTGACTTTAAGTTTAATATCCTATTCTTCATCGGTGTTATTGTTAAAAAGCTTTTATTCAGGCATCTGTAACAAAACTGAACACATAATATAGTAAAGGTTCCCCTCACATATATGGGCTAGTCGTTCTGGACTCTAGGGGGCGCTGCTCATCTCCCTTGCAAAGCTGAAGAGCAGCGCTGTTCGAAGACGTCTCCGTGGTCACGTGGCCGGCATGACTAAATGCCAAAGGCGCACGGAACACTGTTATCTTCCCACCAGAGGTGGTCCCTATTTTTATACTTGCATATTTTACATGCTTTCGAACTGCTAGGTTGGCAGAAGCTGGGACAAGTAACTGGAGTTCAGCCCGTTACGCGGCACTAGGGATTCGAACCGCTGAACTGCTGACCTTTCAATCGATAAGCTCAGCTTCTTAGTCACTGACCCACCGCGTCCCTTTTCAGGCAGCTGAGTGTGGTCCAATTACTTTTGAATTTGATTTTTAGTTCCACAAGTCAGAAAATTATTCAGTGATTCAGTGGAAGATATAAATGTGTCTATGATTCTGGGTTATAACTGCTGGAACATAACATGTTACTCAGCAAACAGAAATAACTTGTAAGTCAAACATTAATAATGTAAATTTGTTACTGAAAGCAGAACAACTTTAACATTTATGATGTTTTGTGTATGCTTTCAAAGAAGCTGACACAGATAGTTGACTTTCGACCATGGTTGGGAGCAGAATTTCCATTGCTAAGCTAGGCAATTGTTGAGTCGTGTCCAATCTTACCATCTTTTTGCCATGGTTGTTAAGTGAGTCATATGGTCGTTAAGTGAATCCAATTTGTGCCACTGGCTTTGCTTGTTTGTAAGTCAGCTGGGAAGGTCACAAATGGCAATACGTAACCTTGGGACACTGCAATTCTAATAAATAAATGCCAATTGCCAAGTGCCTGAATTTTGATCACATGATTGTGGAGATGCTGAGATGGTGATGTGCAAGGACCAATCATAAGTAACTTTTTTTCAGTGCCGTTGTAACTTTGAGTGGTTGCTAAATGAATGGTTATAAGTGGAGGACTATTTGTATCACATGTAGGCAATCTCATAAAGAGATAGATTCATGTAAAAGAAAACTTTCCAGGGATAAATTAATGTTGAGGACTATGTCAGGCTAAAGCTTGTAGGTTGCTATTTCTTCATAATTCAAAGAAGGAGAACCAGCATCAGTAACATTTGGGTTCTCTGTGCAGAGCTACTTCCTGTGATAAGAAAGTATGGACAGTTCTGCTCTACATCCATCCATTCATCCATTCATCATTCATTCATTCCAATATCGTGCAGAGTGCTGATGTCAAAAGACATCTTTTTTTTCGTCTTGCTTCAGGAATTTGCCTAAACATGTGACTATCAAATAGGAATAGGTCTGCAAAGGCTGGTCCCAATTCTTATCTCTCCAGAACATACCTGCCTCCAAGAATTCTCTTTCATTAGATAAAGCAAACATCTTGGTTGCTAGATGGTAGAGGGTAGGCGTGACATCTTCCCCTCTGTTGTTGTTGTGGCCCGTCAGCAGCCTGTGCGGATTGTAGCTGATTCTGACAGTGAGGAGGCTGGTGTGGTGTTGCGCCAGCAGCCTGTGCAGCTGGCACTCAAGTCAGACAATGAGGAGACTGGAGAAGATGTGGTGCCAGAGGCAGGGATCCAGTCAGGGCCTTCAGAACCTCCAGAAGCTCCTTTAAGTGAAGAGGACAAAGAGGAGGAGCCTCTTCTCAATGCACGGGCGCGCAGAGCTGCCAAAAGGCAGGAGTGGCTCCTCAGGAGGAGGTCTCCTCGAGAGTAAGGCTTGGGGCTAATTGGCCACTCCCTTAGCCTATTTAAGAAGGAACGCCGACTGAAGCAAGTTGTAGGGAACAACTTAAGTTCATTCTCCTTGTGTCTGGATCTCTGAATTGCTTCTGGGCTTTCTGCCAACCTAGATTGTGATTACTTTATCTTTGTTTTCTTGTAGGCTGTTAAGGAAGTTTCTTAACAGCCTTTGGAAAAGACTGAGTTATTTTAGTAAATTTAAGTTTTGTACAAACTTTGTGTGTGCTGTGTTCTTTGGAGTCCGTAGCTGGGGCAGAACAGTTGTCCTCTTTTGGGGGAGAGAAAGAGAAACAGGTTTTGTATTTCTGAACCATTCTTAGGAATCTTTCTGGTTCTGCAAGAAGAAAATTGAGTGGGGGCCATCTTGTTTTTTTCTCTCAGGCAGCAGAATATTTTGAATTGATTCTGTCTGTCCCCCTTCTTCTTTGACTTTGCCTTGCTAAGTTAACATGGGCCAAAACCTTTTCTTGTTTGAATGGAAATTGAATTCATGAAATGGCTTTTGTTTTTGGAAGTAGTGTATAGTCCCTTTACTTGTGTGGCTCCCTATTTTCACCTTTGTAATACTGCTGCTTTTTTAATTTTGAGAACATAACACACACTCATCACAGCATAGATTATGTTGATCTCTTTTAACAGGCATTCAGATCCGGGTGCTCGATGTCACCAACAAAGAACAAATTGAAAAATTGGCCAAGGAGGTGAAGAAAATCGACGTTTTGTGCAATATTGCAGGGTAAAATGTTGCCAGATTTTAAGTGTTTTTCTAATGTTTCTCCTTCCTGCAATCTGGCTTTTGTTTCCACTTAGGTTATTAATAATCTAAATCAAAGATGATTTAGCAATGCAAGGTTTAATGACTTGTGCTGCCGGACTGGTTGCAATCCCACTCCAGATATTGCTTCATTTTGGGTTATTAAATTTCATCTGATTTGAAGCAACACTTCGATTTGGAAAAGTTGATTTGCTTTGAATTGCCACATGGAAGTAGGTCCGTTTGCTTCATGGGTCTTTTGCGCATGTGCATATCTTAGACTCTTTGATCAAGATAGCATGGAAGTCTAATGAAACATTTCATTCCTGGATATTGATTCACTTTCAATGGTACTTCGTTCAAAAACCTTGTTGAATTGAAATATCATTCCAAAGCTCAGAACAACCTGCATAAAAATAAGAACAAGTGTCAGTTTGATTAATAACCCAGGAAAAGAGAATATCAAACCCCTTCTTTATTGCCATAGTCCCAAAGCTTCCTGCCATTAATTATATGTCCTCCTGTAATTAATTACTGTATTTTTCAGAGTATAAGACACACCAGAGTATAAAGCACACCTTAGTTTTTGGGGAGGAAAATGGGGGGGGGGAATTCTGCCTACCAAGTATTAATCTGGCTAGTCCCAGCACATCAGTTCACTCGCTGGTTTTGAGGTTGAGGCTGGTTGGGACTGTGCTTCTAAAGCACAGCTGATTGTCAGAGGGAGCAGCAATTAGAAAAGCAGGCAAAGCACGGAAGATCGCTTTGCTCAGGTTGAGGCTGAAAAACAGTTGATCCTCAGAGGGAGCTTCAGTGACTAAAGCAGGCAAAGTGCAGAAGAGGTAAGAGAAGGCAGCAGTTTGGGCACTGTTACATTTGGAGTATAAGACACACCCAAATTTTCAGCCTCTTTTAAGAGGGAAAAAAGTGTGTCTTATACTCCGAAAAATATAGTATATGTATATTAGAGACCATGACACCTCTGCAGTGTCAATTTTGTGCTGGTGTGTTTGCCAATACATACAAATTAACTTCTCAGAAAATGTAAATGTGATTGTCCACTTTGTGGATCCCACATGTTGTGCAAACTCATCATCTTTGTAGTTCTGAAACAACAGTCATGATTTCAGCATACTAGGACTTGCCCTGAATTTTTAATTTATGGTTTTATCTTGTCATTTTGACAGTTTATGTGCTTCAGAAAGTAAAATAAAACAGTTGTTTCTTCCGCTGTAGTTTTGTTCATCATGGGACTATTTTGGACTGTGAGGAAGAAGACTGGGCCTACACAATGGAAGTCAATGTTCGTAGCATGTATCTCATGATCAAAATATTCCTGCCTAAGGTAAGATTGAGACTTCTCATGTCTGTAGAGCAACTGGGTAAGATGAAAAGAAATTTGGAAGTTGAAAAGTTCTCAAGCACCCTAATATATGTTATCTTTTATAGAGGTAGGCAACCTTGGTACTTTGGAAGGATATCTGGAATCCTCATAATAATTCTGTAATGCAGCAGCAGTTGATCCCTTTCATATTTTCAGTCCAAAAATTTCATAATGTGTTGCAATTGGCCATGGTGGCTGAAGCTAGTAGAAGCAGAGATAAAAAAAAGTCTGTGATTATTGGCACAAAAGCTTATGAGATTAAACCAAAAACATATACTGTAGGTTAGTCATTCTGAACCTGGACTCTCATATGTTTTCAACTACAGACCTGATGAATCTCAACCAAAATGCTGGCTGAGAATTACCTAATTTGTACTTGAAAATTGCGGAGTATACCAAGCTGGAAAAAGCTTGCATTTCTGTCAAGTATTTGTTATGCCTTCTATGATTCTTGTACATGAAAACAACTCATTCTTCAGATTACATAGTACTTTTAAATCTCTACTTGTAAAACATTTTAAAATAAGATACTTAAGTAATTACAGCTTTTAACATTTCAATTTTTAAACAGATGCTTGAACAGAAATCTGGTAACATTATCAACATGTCTTCTGTGGTATCCAGTATCAAAGGTTAGTAGCTGATAACAACTGGTTCAATCTAGCATGAAAGGAAGTAAATATACCGTATTTTTCGCAGTATAAGACGCATTCCCCCCCACCCCCAAAATGAGTGGAAATGTCTGTGCGTCTTATAGAGCGAATATTGCGGCAGGGGGAGGGGGGTTGGTTCTCTGCTGCTGGGGAACGTTGGAGCCTTCACTGCCAAGCAGCTGATTGGTGGTTTGATCGGCCTCCCAGAATACCACCGATCAGCTGTTCTAAGTGGTGGTGATTGCCGATCGCTGCTGCCCCCATTTGATGCCAAACGGTGCTGCCAATTGCCAGCACCGCCATTTGGCAGCAGCAATTGCCAGCACCGATCGGTGCCAAATGGCAGTGATCAGCGGCGGCGATCAGCTGATGCAGCAATTGGTGGCGGCAATCAGAGGCGGTGATCAGCGGTGAATGGCGGCAGCGACAATCAGCAGCAGTGGTGAACGGTGACGGCAGCAATAGGCAGCAGCAATTGTTGGCGGCAAACACAGGCAGTGATCAGTGGCGAGTGGCGGTGGCAGTGATCGGCAGTGGCGGCGAACGGTGATGGTGGCAATAGGCGGCAGATATCCCCGCCACCTAGAACAGCTGATCAGTGGTATTTTGGGAGGCTGATCCAATCTCCAATCAGCAGTGAAGGCTCCAGTGTTCTCCGCCAGCGGCAGCAGCTCAGCCCAGTTGACTGGTGGTGGGTGCAACAGAGTGGAACCCTGATGAGCCATGTGGTGGGGCTGCAATAAGATGCTGAAGCTGACCAGGCTGTTTGCTTTTTGTTGCAAGGACATTAGCCAGAGGAATACCGGATGGATGCTGGGAGACAGAGGCAGATTTTTTTTTCTTGTTTTCTTCCTCTAAAGCTAATGTGCATCTTATGGTCCGGAGCGTCTTATAGTGTGAAAAATACTGAAAAAGATGGACTGAAAAAGAAAATATGGACAACAAAAAGATGGACAACAAAAACTTAGCTAACATTTGTATGTGTAGTTTTCAACTACAGACCTGATAATTCTCAACTAAAATCTGTCTGAGAATTAATGTAATTTGTTTCCTTCCCGAAAAAGGAGGAAAAGGGAGAAAACAAATAGAAATGTGTCCATACAATTAAAATGCAGAAATTTGTATAAAGCAGAGAATTGGTCCATCTACAAAATATTCCTTGTAAAAGATAACCAAACAGATGTCTGGAGCAGCTCAAGACTATTCAAAAGAGCCATTATGGAGATGGGGGCCAATACTGAATGGAACATAATCTCTCTTTATTATTTAATATGCTTTAGTTAGGTATCTGATTGCTAATCCTTTCTCCCTCAGGTGCTCCCAATAGATTTGTCTATAGTACTTCAAAAGCAGCAGTTATTGGCCTCACCAAGTCTGTAGCTGCTGACTTCATTGAGAAAGGAATCAGATGCAACTGTGTTTGTCCTGGTATGCAATATTCTACAATCTCTGTTTTGATTATTTTTGTCCTTCAGAATTGTGCAAAACAATTCAAACTGTAGCTCAAAGTTGAAGATCTCTACTATCTGAGGGATTATGTCAGGGGTGAAATGTTCCTGGTTCGGACCAGATCATCCGATCCGGTAGCGATGGCGGCAGGTGGTTCAGAGAACCGGTAGCAAAAATCCCTGCGCCCGCACCCCCACCATGCCCAGTTGAGCCGCACAATCATCAGAGTTTTTTGTTTTTTTTTTTACTTTTAAAAGCATTTTTTCTACAACCTCTTCCGATGAAAAAATGCTTTTAAAAGTTTTTTTAAAAAGCCTCTGATGATCGCGCGGCTCAGCTGGGATCGTCAGAGGCTTTTCAAAGCAATTTTTTCTGCAACCTCTTGGCCCGAAGAGGTGGTAAAAAAAAATGCTTTGAAAAGTCTCTGACGATCCCAGCTGAGTTGCCTGATCGGCAGAGGCTTTTCAAAGCATTAGAAAAAATGCTTTGAAAAGGTTTTTTTTTAAAAAAAAAAAAAAGTTGGCCATGCCCACCCAGTCACATTACCGCACCACCACCAAGCCATGCCCACAGAACCAGTAGTAACAAATTTTACATTTCACCCCTGGATTATGTGCTTACAATGTATCAGCTACCTCTGATTTATAGTACTAAGTACTTTTTTTAAACCTCATCAAGAGTCTAATTAGAAAATGACCCATCTCTCTTCATGAACCGAGTGGTGTCATTTTTAATTATGATTTTCTTATGTTTTACAGGCACTGTTGACACTCCTTCTCTAAGGGAAAGAATCCAAGCAAGACCTGATCCAGAACAGGTATATAATGCATCTTATTATAATATACAAGTGCACAACAAAGGAACACATATAGCAGCTAGTTCTAGAAGACTTTCCCAAATATTTGCAGGAATTTTTGCTGGGAAGTTCCTATGCAAAGACACCATGTTACCATCCAGTGGGACATTTGAAAAGGCAAACAAAGTGCAATTAGAAAAATAAATAGGACAATTATTAAAATGTTTTCCTTAATTATATGCCTAATTATAGGCCGCCACGAGCCCAGATGTATTTGGTAGCATACAAAACATAATCAAGAAATGAAACTTCAGACAGAAATCTAGTTTAGAGTCTTCCTGGTATTTTCTTCTAGATAGATCTAATAAGCCAAATATATAGGTAGTTGCTGTTGATGAGTTGACAATCAGCCTTTCAGGTGGCCAAAGAGGAGAGGTCAAGAAGACCACAGCAAAGTGGAAAGTGTATGCTGCCTTTCATGGTATTAAAAAAGGAAAAGGGAGTCCCTGCAGATTTTACTCTGCTAGTCATTGCCCACTATAAAGGGTGGTGCTCACCTTATTTCAAGGCCATTGAGCCTGCGCTGTCTGAAGACATTTCCACAGTCGTGGCCAGCATGACATCACAGAACATTGTTGGGCGCTGTTGGGTGACATGGTGGCTCAATGGTTAAGATGCCGGGCTTATTGGCTGGAAAGCTGGCAGCCCAGGTTTAAGACCAGACTTCCACACAATGGGGTGAGCACCTGTCCTTGCCCCAGCTCCTGCCAACCTAGTGGCTCAAAAGCATACAAATGCAAGTAGATAAATAGGTACCACTTTGGTGGGAAGGTAACAGCACTCTTCCTGGTATAAAGGAAAACATAAATCGATTTGCTTGAGCTGCCATTCCATATCATTACAGAATTACAGCATGTTTGTAATAGTACTGTCTTCAACCGAGATCAAATTCTTATACTATGATGGTGGTAGAGATGTCTTCTTCTGTTATAGGACTTTATGGAGGCCTACTAGACTAACTGCATCATTAGAATAAAGGGGTTGCTTTCAGTATGCTGACTTTGAGGTATCATGAAAAGCTCAGCCAATCATTACTACAGTTTTCTCAAGGAGCTGTGCTAATGGCACATCTTCCCACAAGTGCCAAAATAAGCTAGATAACTTTTTAAAGTCTCAAAGGATTTATAATTGGCCCTTCTAATCTTTTTGGATATACAGAACAGGCACTAGAGACCTGTTCCATTTAAATAAGTTTTTAATTTATGTGGGTTTCATTGGTTATGCTAATTATTTGCTACTGTGCCTGGTGATAACATTGTATACTGTTATTTTCTAGACCTTGCAGTATTTATCTATGCACTATGGATGTACAGTATTACATGCTTGAGAAGATGTTTCAGAAAGAGAGCTGGAAAATGTTTTAAAATAAATACATCTTGAATTTTGAAGGATGCAACTGTTATTTTCTATGCTATTTCAGTTAGCAAATTATTTCAGAGTTGATATTGTTTATTCTTTTAACCAAAGAACAAATGTATCAAATGTTCCATGCAATATTTTACCATAATTAAACTTTGTTAATTTGCAGTCTAGATTTTGTAGGTGTACTACATTTTTTTTGAATAATATATTGGAAGCAACATAAGATTTTGACCCTCATCAGATCATTTGTAGGGAGTGTTAGAATGCTGATCTGTGACCTCTGATGATGAAAAATCCTAACTCCAGGGCTGAATATTTACTGCCAATGGCATTTCACCCCCCCAGGCACTAAAAGATTTTCTCACCAGGCAGAAGATGGGCAGACTGGGTACCGCTGAGGAAATTGCCCACCTCTTTGTGTATCTGGCTTCTGATGAAGTAAGTTTCTTGGATCAGCCATATGTTGTTTGAAATAGAACCTTCCTGTTGTTTTAAGAGATTGCTGTTAAAATGGGGATTTTATAAGAAGAAATATATAAAATATATAGGAGATATTTTTACAAATAATTATAGGTAAGAGCCATGGCGCCATGGTGGTGCAGTGGTTAGAATGCAGCACTGCAGGCTAACTAATGACTCACTCCAGGAGTTCGATTCTCACCGGCTCAAGGTTGACTCAGCCTTCCATCCTTTCGAGGTTGGTAAAATGATCCGGATTGTTGGGGGCAATGTACTGACTCTGTGAACTGCTTAGAGAGGGTTGTAAAGCACTATGAAGTGGTATATAAGTCTAAGTGCTATTGCTATTGGTTAATGACAAGTTGCTTAATCACTTTTGGGCGTCGTTCTTTACAACAGACCCCCCAAAGGTATCTATGACCCAATTTTGAAGTTCTGAGGGCTGTCCCCAGCAGTCACATGACATTTTGGGTGCTTGGCAACCAGCCGACCACAGCGTCTCATGGTCACATGACCATGATTTTTTACATTTTTTTTTTTTTTTTGCTGGTTTCTGGCAAAAAATGGTCATTGGATAAAATGTATTTAATTAACCACCACCATGTTCACTTAAAGACTACCATAAAAAAAGTAATAAAATTGGAAATGGTCACATAGTGACTTACTTAATGACTCATTGATTTATCACCATAATTACAGGCTTAATTACATTCATAAGATGAGATCTACCTGTATAGATAACTGCAAATATGTGCAATGGAATCTGAATCCCAAATTATCATTGTACCATTTGTTAAGATCCGATTTATATTAGAGTTTCTTTCTTAAATATTTACTTTTATTGTCCTGCTTTTTGTAGGTCAAGGAATAGGAAACCAAGAATAGGGAATCTGAAGCCATCTACTTCCAGACATTGCTGAGTTCTAGCCAGGGGTGAAATGCTACTAGTTCGCACCAGTTCTGACAAACCGGTAGTGGCGGCGGTAGTGGTTCAGAGAACTGGTAGTGGCTTCAGCATGAGGCTCCGCCCACCCACCCGGACGTTGTTACTTCCTGGTTTTAACCAGGAAATAACCTATTTTTTACCCTCTGTGCATGCGCAGAAGGCTTTGCGCATGTGCAGAGGTTCCAAAATCACACACGATGCGCACACGCACTTCCGAAGCGGTAGGGAAGGTAAGTAGATTTCACCCCTGGTTCTAGGTTCTGGCCATCTCAGATTATATGGCCAGTTGTGAGGGTGTTGGGGAACCATTATAATGTGAAGCTCCATTTGGTTTTTATGTTGATTTTTGATTTATGATGTTTACCATAACCTATAGAGGTCTGGGAACTGTACTTTAATTCAATCATCAAGTACTACAAGTTTCCCACTCCTAATTTAATGCCAAATTTAAACTTCAGAAGTTGGTTCATGCAATTAGCAGTTTTAATAGTAATAAAACTTTAATAGTAGCACAAAGTCACCAGTTCAGCCTGAGGCCCCTAATAGCATAATGATTAGCACAGTAATCTCGATCCGCACCAATGTCCTTCTGTATTATTGCATTACAGTCCCATTTAAGAAATGCATTAGGCTGCATGACTAATAATCCCCCCCCAAAAAAATCTGAAAACAGTTCCAAATTTCTTTCAGAAGATGAAAGAAGTATGATATATGCGAGAATTATATTAATAGAAAAATCATGTGCTGTATGGGACATTATGGTTATAGTGAACTTCAGCCCTTATTTCCTTGAAATATAAATCAAGCTATATGTGGTAAATGTGCCACTGGAAAAATGTCATGCACATATTTATTGCCACAATAAATACCAGGCAAAATGGGTTATTAAAGAAAGGGGATGTGTTCTTCAGCCAAATAGTAGTTTTAATTCTGGCACCAACTACCCTGTGTATTGCAATTGGGAAAAAATACTTTAATATTTGACAATCTAAATCTATCTGAAATGCAAAATAATTCATCTGTAAAATTTTGCATTATATGGCTACATCCCATAATCAACCAAGGCGGCATTACAATATTTTGGGATTTATGTATAGGATTTTAACACCATTAAAAATAACATTATAACAGCGATTACATGGGGTTCCCATAGTACATGGGGATAAGTCAGATTCAATTGGCAAATAGATTTCCTTAAACATGAAACTATTTTCGCAGTGAAACTAAATAGTATTTTCCTTCAAATATTTTTAATGCTTTCCTACCCAGTCCATCACAATGAAACAGGGAAAGTTTTCCTCCTCTGTTCCAAATTCCACCTACTGCCATTGGCTTCTAGACTGAATAGTAACACAGAATGAATATATGACAACTAGCTATGGTCTGTAGGTGTCTGTTTGAAGCTTCCTATTGCTTTTCTCTTTGCTTGAAGTTTAAATGCACATCGACAGCAGAGTTTCCTATTTTCCTAAGAGCAGTGGCTGTGATTTTCTTACAGAGGGGTCTTCTCAGATTCCTGTTTGCAGCTCTATCCCTGTCTACCCCCAACTCTGCCCTATTTGCAGAAAATCATCAGCCAATCAGGGCTTGCCCATTGTGGCCTGTAACTAGGTGCTTGCTTCAAAATCTGGCTGGCATCGCCTTTATCATACGCTACGTTCTACGTGGCTGTCGGTGCTTCAGACTAACTTTGTGCCCTTGAATTAAAAATGCTAAACAGCTTTAAATATGAGGCATTGATCAATTCTACAGTTCTATCTGCTCTAAAACCATCTTATTACTCTGGCAGGAGGCGTTTTGAGTCTCACCTGTGTAACAGCTCCAGGTGCAGATGTTTGCCAGAGATTTTACTGCTTGGGTGGTCTCTTAATTTTCATCAAAATCACAATAAATATTGCTGGTCCCAGTCATTTGGAATTCTAGTTGAACTGTCAGTAGACATCAAGGTTGGTCCCCACCAATCAAGATTTATTCAGCCCACCCAGTGGAAATGGCTCTAGGTGTTTTACTAGTTTTCAGCTAGTTGATCAGTTTAGATATTTTGAAGCCATAACCAATGGCCATAATGATAATGGCTCAAAGCTGGGGAGCTCCCTGTTGCCTTTTCAAGTGCCCCTCCCACATTGCTGCTGGCATATGACTCTCTGCCAGTGATGCTTCATTGTTCAGACAAGCCAAAACCAACCTCGGTAAGAAGGTGGAATCAGCAAATTAATTGCTGCAGTGAATCCTTTGATGTTCTCTTTTGTGTGGCTTACAGTCTTTTATTTTGTGTTTTAAACTGGATGATCCCTCTGATTGGGAGTATGTAAAGGAGTCTGCCATATCGGCATAAACTCTATTTCTGTACATTTATTCATGAACATTTGTCCAGTTTGACAAACATTGCCAGAAGCCATTTTAAGAGTGAAGAGGTTGGTTGTTAAATATATAAACAAATGCAATTAAAAACCCTCAACAGTTTTCAGGATTTTATGCATTTGGGGGAGGTTTCCAAACTCTTTACCATCCTTAGTGTTCTGCATGAGGATACACCATGTAACACACTTGTGCATATTTGTTTTCTAAGTTGTGCTTCCGGCTAGTTTCTGGAATTATTAGCCCAGCAGTTTTTATCACCCTCTTGGTAAATTGTGCCAATACTGTACTTCTGCTGGTGTAGAATGTGGCAATTGTGGACGCCCAAAGGAGGGTGCATGTAACACTTTTTCTCCGTAAACCTGCAGACCGCCAATTTGATTCCAGATGCAATTCAAGGTGTTGGTTATGACCTACATGGCATAGCCAAGCTACTTATAGGACTGTTTTTGTCCCATTACATCTGCCCATCCCACACTATCAAGACAGGAAAGGAATGTTGCAGCCCCTTTTGGTCAAATGATTCCAATTGATAGGGTTCAGGAAGACAACCTCCTCTGCCATTGTCCTTGCCCTGTGGAACATTCTCCCTCCCCCGAAAATGAAACAGCCCCCCCCCCACTTGCTGGCCTTGTGAAAACATGGCTCAGCGGTCTTGCATGGGGAGTCCAGAGGAGAACCTAACCATGGGGCTGGTTGCCATCTTGAGAAGCCCCCTCTCGCCTTTCAGTTAATTTTTAATACATGTTTTAAGTATCTTTGCCTCTTTTGAATTTTTATTTTTTTTTAATGTATTGTTTTTATATTATAATATTTTATTGTACATCACCCAGAGCCTTATATATAGAGTTTGGTTGTATGGTTAAGGCATTAAATTAGAAATCAGGAGATCATGAGTTCTAGTCCTGCCTTAAGCCCAAAGCCAATGGGTTACCATAAACCAGTCACTCTCTCTCAGCCCAAAGAATCAGGCAATGGCAAATCTCTTCTAAAAATCTTGCAAGAAAACTCCAGGAACTGGTCCAGATAGTTGACTGACAGAGATTTGATTGTACCAAAAAAACAAAGCACCACTTTTTTTTAGATTATTATCCCATCCTTTTTTTTTCATATACAACACAAGGCAGTGAACATACCAATACTTCTTTTTCCTTTCATTTGCTCTGTAACAAAAATCTTGTAAGGTGAATTGGCCCAAAAATCACCCAGCCGGTTTTCATGCCTAAGGCAGAACTAGAACTCCCAATCACCTGGTTTCGAGGCCAACAACTTAACAACTGCACCAAGTTTATGTCAGGCACTGAATCAAACTATAATCAAATTATATTCCAAGCCAGACTGGTTTTGTAAAAAAAGAACTGTATGAATAGGGAAACAGGGGTAAAAGAAAATGTTATCGATTATCAACATAATTTATTTCACTTCCTTTTCTATTTCTAAATGGATCCCTAGGAACTTTTTCCCACAGATGGCTTTATGACGAAGAGATACAATGAGATACAATGAAAATTAACTTCCTCTTTTATTTAAAATAAGTATTTACAGAAGCAAAGTGAAAATCATTTCAAAATTACAGTGCAAGATGGTCAAAGCTTATCTTAATTTCTTTCAGAGATTTCAATCTTCAGTTGTAGATTTTTATTAAATATGTAGTTTGATGATCCAGACAAACATGAAGAGGAGCGAGTGCAAGGAAATTTGCAACATTTGGACTCAAGTCACCGAAGTTCATTACTAGGTTCAAAACCAATTAAACCACATTATCAGTGTGTGGATTAAATCTTATTAGTGTTTCCTTCTATTATATTAGAAATCAAATTCATTTCTGAAGTATTTTAGTATTTAACATTTATTTCTATGATTGCTATTTATCATTTGAATGCCAGGTTTGTTTTTATTTTCTAACTTATTTTTTTTCTCCTAAATTTCAGTCATCATACATGACTGGCAATGAATGCATCATTGATGGTGGATGGAACATATGACCAGCTTCTGCAGATATTCCACCTGCAAATTTGTGTCCTCAGTATCCCAGAAGATAAAAAGGACAAACTACGTGCACATGTAACATGTAACAATCATCAAATTAATTATCATAATAAAAATTCATACAAGTGTTTGATAGAGGCTAATCCATCAATTTCTAAAAGACTGTTCACAATAGATTTATTGCTCATTTTTTAAGCAGTTGTATCCAACATCATTTGAGCCAGTTCTTCTATTGTTGGACTGGCAATTTGGTGTAGCGAGCCAGCCTGATCTAATGCTTAAGGCACCAGGCTAGAAACCAGGAAACTAAATTCTCATTCCACTTTAGGTATGAAAGATTGCTGGGTGACTTTGAGCCGGCTATTCTCTCAGCCCAGCTGACCTAACAGGGTTGTTTTTGTGAGGAAAATAGGAAGAGAAAGGAATATTAGGTATATTTCCCACCTTGAATTTTATCAAGATAATAAAGGAAATAAATAATTAATAACTAGAATTAAATATAAATATATACTACTTTTTTTTTCTTTAATTTGATTTATATGCCGCCCTTCTTCAGAGACTCAGGGCAGCTTACAATGCATTAAGCAATAGCCTTCATACTTTTGTATACAAAGTCAGCTTATTGCCCCCACAAACTGGGTCCTCAATATACTTACCTTAGAAAGGATGGAAGAATGAGTCAACCTTGAGCCTGGTGAGATTTGAACTTACAGTAATTGCAGACAGCTGGTGTTAATCACAATGCTATCAGTCTGCTGAGCCACCAGGCCCTGGTACTTCATAATGAAATTAAGGTAGTTTTTCTCAGTACATTTGACTTCTGATAACTTGGTCATTTCTATATTGTTTTTCAGATAAATTGCCACTGTCATCCTTTTTTACTTTCAAGTCCAGATTACAGCCACAGTATTCCTTAGGTCTGTGATGGTGAACCTGTGGCACGCAGAGCCATATTGGTGGGCACATGAGTTCAGCTCCGGCGCGCATGTGCATGCCGGCCAGCTGATTTTTGGGCCTTCTGGGCCCACCGGAAGCAGGGAAACAGGCTGTTTCCAATCTCCGGAGGGCCTGGGGGGTGGAGAAGGCCCGTTTTTTCGCTCTCCCCAGGCTCCAGAGCCTTTCTAAGAGCCTGGGGAGCACAAAAACAGCCTTCGCCCCCCCACCCCCCGGAGGCCCTCTGGAGGCCGGAAATGGCCCATTTCCTACTTCCAGTGGGACCGGAAGGCCCGTTTTTGCTCTCCCCACCGTGCCGTTGTGTGCCAAAAGTGCGGGGAGCGCGTGAGTGTAATGCGCGCATGCATGGGGGGGCGGGGCACATAGAATTATGGGTGTGGGCACACACGCAACACCCCCCCTGCTCCCCCTGCTTTTGGCACATGATGGCAAAAAGGTTAGCCATTACTGCCTTAGGTGATATTTTGTTTCTAAGATCAGACAAGATCATTCAGATGCTGCCAGCCGCAAGAGTTCTCTGAAATGTGAAAAACATTTATCAACCTTTTCTCTTTGCTTCTTTCAAGTCCAAGATTCTTTCAGTTGCCAAACGTTAGTGCCAGAATACTCACCTAGATTTCACGTTTTATTTTTAAATGGCAAGCAACCACAATGCCTTTCTCTGTGCTTACAATAGACAAACAGGTACACGGCAATGTTTTACAATAAATACAAACACTGAAGGGGATGAACAGTCAGGATATTTCCATTAGGGAAAAGATAACATGGTGATATATTTATAGTGTTTAACCACTTTCCTGGACTATTCGATCATACATATGAATGTATTAATACAAGTTCATTTTTTAAAAATGGGCATATGAGATAAACTTTCACTTGGCTTTTCTATACCATCCATGCCTGCCTTTTGCTGATTATATACAGTTCTGTGGCACCACTGTTTCCTGTTAGAAGTTTATAAATACATTTAAAATAAAGCTCTGTTTTCTTAGCATAAGGTTTTCAAGACAAATTATTAAAGACATAGTAGTATGCCACTCTTTAGCCATAGACTAGTCTAACCTTTATTGTAACAACACAAGAAAAGGACTCAAGAATTTACTGTGTGTGTACTAAATAAGAGCACTTTGAAGATACCAAGGTGAATTTTAAGAAGACAACAGGCACCTGGAATTTCAACATAAAATAAAACAAAACAAAATGATTACATTCTCGAACAGAATTAGGAGAAAAGATGATGCACAAATTTTGTTACAGACATAAAGGACAAAGAGTGTATAGATCTAAGTGCAGTTTAACAAAGGATGCAACTGTTTGGATGCCTGATTCGTTTAAGCTAAATGAATAGCTCTACAATACAAATTCAGGCTTTCAATAAACAATTGGATGAGAACTCCAGTATACCCAGGACACCTGTACGTAAGGGATGCTTTAACCTGGCAAGGATACTTTGAGATCAGATCCTGTTTCCGTCCTACCAGAACTTTGTCTTGGCAGCAGGATTCGGATTATAAGAAATCAGAAGAATATTCTGATTTATTTACAGTTCTCAAGCATACTGCAGCCATGAGAAATGCTAGTAATAAAGTCGTTATAATGGACCATGCTGGCTGCCTTGGATGTTATGTTCACGGCCCACATGTTCTCTGAAAGCAAGCTTACCAACCTGAAGTATGAAAACTTTCTCCCTTTCTATCCATACCATAAGCTTCACTGGTTTATGCTCCATTTGTATCCAGTCCCAATGTAGGAAAATTAACAGGCACAAGTGAAAGCCTCCGATTTTTGGCAGCAGATCCCCAGCAATGATCAAGCACAGATGAAAGACACTAAGCATCTTTACAAATAATACATCCGCTGTAGTCATCTCTAACACAGCTAACACTAGTGGCCAGAATTCTGGAAACCTTTTGGGAAAAGTGTATTTTCTAAAAATAGCTAATAACACCACTTTTTTTTGGAGTAATACCATAAAAATATATATCAATGGAAAGATAATTTAATCAAGAATGTAATGCAATAACTTTTATGAAGGATTTGCTATTAGAATAGAAGTTACAGTATAAAGAAGAAAAGTGAAACACATAGAAAAAAACGAGATATACAAAAATTATCACCATAGAAAAAACGAGAAATTTATCACATCAGTTAATACTTAGCTGGGTAATCTTTAGCATGAATTACAGCCCTACAACGTCTTCCCATGGAGTGAACCTTTTAGTTCTGCAGCTGTTATAATGTGAAACCAAGATTGAATGATTTCTTCTATTAACTGGGTTTTATTGCTGGGTTGCTTCTGACTAATAAATTTCTTTAGTCTGCTCCATAGATTTTCAATTGGGTTAAGGTCTGGGCTATTCCCAGGCCATTTCATCAACGGAATAGGATTATCTTGAAACTCCCTGCCCCCCCCCCAAAAAAAGTGGTGTTATTAGCCATCAAACCTCAAAAATACATTTTTCCCAAAAGGTTTCCACAATTTTGGTCAGTACTGTATATTTGTATTACAGCGGCTTGGCATTATACCAAGCGGCAAAATTACTTGTTTAAATTTGGCCTGGATCTTGCCCAGGGCTGTTTATCAATCCCCGTGTACTGCATGATCACCATTGCCGACGCAGCGAGGGTGGCTTGTGCCACAAACCACGCTGTGCAGGCCTGCTCCAGAACGCCACGCGGGTATCCTCGTTGCGTTTTTCCTCATCCGCTTTTCACCGTCCCGTGTACAATAATGTGTTTTATTTCTTTTTTATTTTTACTCTCAACCCCGGTGGAGCAACACGCTGGCTGGCGCCCCCTAAACCACGTGGTCTAAAATGACACAGTCCGCCGGCAGTCTCCCATTTTCGATCCTCCGGGAGGATCGGCGGGTTTTGGGACGACAGAAGCGGATCTCCTTTTAACCCGGGTGAGGGAAAAATCTCCCTCTAAGCGCGGGCTGCCGCCATGACTCGTACAGCTCATGTTTTCCTCGCCAGCAGAGAGGCTCTTCCCAGCCGCTCCTCCTCCCTTTGCCACACAGAAGGGAGGGGAGCGTTACTAATATCGGCAGCTCGACCTCGGACCGCGGAACCAGGCGAAGGGTTACTTAGGAGGCATCGGCGCCCAAGCAGTTAGATCTGCAACCTGCGGCTGCAGGTTTTTCACCCGCCCGGTTTGAATGGGTTGACAATCGGGACGGTTCATCTACTCTTGACAAAGGCGGATAGCCAGAGGATCAGCCTCCGCCTCCGTTGTAATCTCTGAAGGTTTCCTGCAAAAGGATCAGTCGCTCTCCGAGAACTGCTTTGGACTAGGTAGGTTTTAATCTCAGAGCTTTTCGTGCTATCCGGACCGGGCACATACATTCACTGTGGTGCATCACTGAGCTACTTACTTCGGTCCCCGCTGTTTCCATCCTTGCTCGTGAATCGATCTATAGCATCGAGATGGAGAGCAAGGTGTGTTGGAGACGTGACTCGCCCGTGCCCACTCTTCGCGCCCGCCCCGCGAGTGGAAAGACGGACAGTTGTGGCCAAAATTGTGGAAACCTTTTGGGGGAAAGTGTATTTTTGAGGTTTGATGGCTAACAACACCACTTTTTGGGGGGAGTTTCGAGATAATCATATTCCACTGCTGGAATGGCCTGGGAATAACCCAGACCTTAACACAATTGAAAAGCTATGGAGCAGAGTAAATAAATTTGTTAGTCAGACTCAGAAGCGACCCAGCAATAAAACCCAGTTAATAGAAGCAATCATTCAATCTTGGTTTCACATTATAACAGCTGCAGAACTAAAAGACTTGGTTCACTCCATGGGAAGACGTTGTAAGGCCTTAATTCATGCTAAAGGTTACCCAACTATTAACTGATGTGACAATTTTTATATATCTCATTTTTTCTATGTGTTTCACTTTTCTTCTTTATACTGTAACTGCTATTCTAATAGCAAATCTTTCATAAAAGTTATTGCATTACATTCTTGATTAAATTATCTTTCCATTGATATATAATTTTATAGTACTACTCCAAAAGAAAGTGGTGTTATTAGCTAGTTTTAAAAAATACACTTTTCCCAAAAGGTTTCAACAATTTTGGCCACTACTGTATTTGTCACTTCCCGCTGTCCAAGACTTCAGATGTACCCTCCTAAGAGTGCCTAGATTACAGGTAGACCTCGACTGACGACCACAATTGAGCCCAACATTTCTGGTGCTTAAGTGAGACAGTTGTTATAAGGGAGTTTTGTCCCATTTGACAACCTGTCTTGCTGCAGCTGTTAAGTGAATCATTGCAATTGTTAAGTTAGTAACACAGTTGCTAAATGAATCTGGCTTCCCCATTGACTTTGTGTGTCAGAAGGTCACAAAAGATGATCACATGACCTGGGACACAGCAACCATCATAAGCATGAACCAGTTGCCAAGTGTTTGAATTTTGATCACATGACCATGGAGATGCTGCAATGGATATAAGTCTGAAAAATGGTAATAAGTCACTTTTTTCAGTGCCATTGTAACTTCGAACGGTCACTACGAATGGTTGTAAGTCAAGGACTGTCTGTATCGTAACGCGCTAGCTCTTACTGTATATATTTCTTGTCTTAACTTGTCCAGAAGAATCAGCCTCTCTTCTTCCGCTCTACCGGGCATCATTTATTCATTGAAAGCTTGCCGGTAGTGATCTGGTTAATATTTTTAATTATAAACTTTTATTTCTGTGTCTTGACACTAATAAAGTACTCTCACTTTAGAAAAGGAGTTTTGAAGTATATTAGGAATAACACTGACACAACTGCTTATAGTCTGAGGGAAAATAATAAATTTCTAGTAGGTACTGTCTAGCTAAGCACTAAACTCAATTGGTTGCATAGATGTCTACATGGGGAGGAGAAAAGAGAAGGTGAGCACAAAGACAGGAAAATAGCAAAAAAATTTCAGGGATTGGTCAACACAAATCACATCCATACTTGTGGTCACAGCTTGCACTGTGACATAATACACATTTTGGCATCATGGCTAGGAATTCGAAAATGTTAACACACACATACAGTTACAGTTAAACACATACAGGTACACATGTACCTATACAATTGCTATAATTCACAATACTAGCAAAATATTGTATATCTGATCCTGATTTTCCTACAATTAGAATAATTCTGTCCACCAAGGAGACTGATTCAGATTTTCGTTATTATTTTGGCATCAATAGAGTATCTCCAGGTGAGTCAAAAAAAGTTAGAAAGACAGCTGCACCTTTTAAAATTAAATATTGTATATATTCTGTGTGTGTGTGTGTATTGTATATGTGTGTGCATTGTTAAAATATAATTTGTTTTTAGTTAATCCATAGTGGTAAAGGATCCTGTCTTGAGTGGTCCTTGGTGTTCTCTGAGCTTGCTTGTTTTCTTGCAGACATCATCATCATGATGTTACCTGCAAGAAAACAAGCTCAGAGAGTACCAAGGACCCCTCATTTCAACCCCGTGCGAAAAATATTCTCCTGCATTGGATCCTGTCTTCTCCCAAGTAATATTTGCAAAATAGAATCCATTTCTTCATTCTTGGAGCGCCTTTTTAAAAACCCCTATGATACACAATTTTAAACAACTACCATGTTGAGGCACAATTAAGCAAAGGATTCAAGTCCTTAAACTGTGGAAATCTGTTCCTGTTCTGTGAGTTGAAGATACTTTGTTCTAAACCTTACCTGATAACAAAAATATCACCAGAAGTAGATTTTAGCTGGCAGATCTTTCTCTGATTATTTAATACCACAAGCTAACTCTCCAATCCACTACATTGTTACAATTCCATTCCGCTTTTGGATGTCACCTCTGCAGCATTCTCTCCATGTGAATCAGCTCTGGAGTTTAGCTTTGAACTACAAGTTGCTTGTCATGCCTGTTACACTAAAAGCAAAAACTGAACCATCTGCCTTTGTAGAAATCTTCACTGAAGCTTCCTTGGTGCAGATGAACAAGCTGGTGGATATTTGCAAAAGTTTTATTTGCCTTCCATTACTTGTCTTTTCATATTATTATTATTATTAGAAACTCATGTACTATATTTTACATTAGCTCAGTGGTGAAATCCAAATTTTTTTACTACCAGTTCTGTTGATGTGGCTTGGCAGGTGTGGTGTGGCTTGGCGGGTGTGGCAGGGGAAGGATACTGCAAAATCTCCATTCCCACCCTACTTCAGGGGAAGGATACTGCAAAACCATCATTCCTGGGGGAAGGATATTGCAAAATCTCCATTCCCACCCCATTCTGGGGCCAGCCAGAGGCGGTATTTGCCGGTTCTCTGATCTACTCAAAGTTTACAGTACCAGTTCTCCGAACTATTAAAAATTTCTGCTACCGGTTCTCCAGAACCTGTCAGAACATGCTGGATTTCACCCCTGCATTAGCACAAATATGTATCAAACAGGCATGCTCTTCAGGAAATTAGGTTTAGCCATTTCTCCCTGACATGAGCAACAAATAGGAAATGTTCCTTTGATTTTGCATACTACACAAAGCAGAATAGCCACTAATGCTCACTCAATTGTGTGCTTTTACACATGTTTCAGCACTTGACCTGGTAAAGCAAACTTCATTATCAGTCCAACTAACAAAACCACCTTGTTCTTTATGAGGAGATGAAAAGATTTTTTTTTTCCAATGTACAAATAAAAGGAACAATTCTAGGCTTAGACAGATCATTGCTTCTACCAAGCATTAGTAAATGTGGCAATAATTTTAGTAGTTAAACTGACATTTGGAAAAACTTCTTTGTACTATATTTTTTTAAAAAAATCAGAACTGGTAAACAAACTGCTAATGAAAGTAATTGAGTTTCAAGTTGTAAATATACATAATTGTATTTTGGGAGTCACGCACATATATGGAAAATATGGAACATTATTTTAATCAGATAGAACAAATCTATTCTGAACATTTTCCAGAGTTCATGCACAAATTGGTGTTAGTCAGCTTGATCATATGGATATATTCATTACACAGTCATTGTGCTTGTGACCATATCACATTTTTGCACCCAATTCTAGCATCTTCATCAAGAATGTGTTCATGTGACTAGTGATTCAGGATAAGCTGACCCAGAAGTAACCCCAGCAAAAAATACCAACTCAGTTGAAATATTCCTCATCTACTATCATCAACAGGTTAACCGTTAGAATTGGCCTTACGAAGAGTTTTGATAGACATCTACCCAAGGTAAGAGCAAATGCTCACATTCTTTGCATCCTCACAGCCATGTATTTCCCAACCAGTGGTTCACTGCTCAAACTAATTTGTGTTATCCCTGCATGGCGGGAACAGTGGTAGAAAACTGGGAAGCGAAATTAATTGACAAATATATTCTGAGGACCAATGTACATGTGCATATACACTGCTCAAAAAAATAAAAGGAACACAAGCAGAAGACATCCGAGATCTGAATGAATGAAATAGCCTTATTAAATACTTTGTTCGTTACTTACAGTAGCTTTGTATTCCCTTTAGTTGTTTGAGCAGTATGTAAAGAACAAAGTATTTAATAAGGCTATTTCATTCATTCAGATCTCGGATGTCTTCTGCCTGTGTTCCCTTTATTTTTTTGAGCAGTATATATGTATGTATGTATGTATGTATGTATGTATGTATGTATGTATGTATGTATTAGGAATGTGAGGAAGAGGGAGAGAAAGAGAAAGTGCTTAGATGAATTTCATATCGGAATCCATTTAAAAGTATTATTTCAGGGGATCATATTCAATTTAAAATAGTCTTTTGGTTTATGTTGATCACATCACATATGTAGGCCCTCACTGGATGTTGTAATGATGATCATGTGTCTATGAATGCTACTTCATAGCTGGAGATACTATTTTTTATTCTTTTTTTCTTTTGCTTTATTTGTTTTTCAATTAGGTTGATCAAAATGGCAGAAGACCCAGTGTCAGGGAGTTGGAAACCAACAACACTATCTGAAAATGCTAGCAATAATGTAATTCCCATGCATGAAGCAACTCAGGTATTTTTTTATTGCTGTTGTTATGGTTGTTGTTATTTTACAACTATGTTTGTGATTTGGTTACTTTCATATATCCATAACAATCTTCCCCAGTCTGGTGAATCTTCCATAAATATTGGACTTGAAATCCAGTGGAATATTCTAAAATATGGAATTCTCCATCCAATTTACTCTACAGTGACCAATCCAATGTACTGTTGTTTTATTAATTTTGCGCAGAAAAGAGAAGGGTTGAGCTTAATCTCTATGACTTCATGGACACTTCTGTATAGTTTCTTAGGAAGTGTAAAGAAATATGCAGCGCTTTTAAAGAAGGTGAATTTTATGCTTTGGATCATTAGAAAACTGGTTCTGATAACAATGGCCTCATATAAATCTATGGAGTTGTTACATCTAGAGTATTGTGTACAGTACACTATTCTAGTCACCATATCACAAGAGGAATATCATGTTGCTGGAAAGGTGGGGAAAGGGTAATCTAGGAGATGAGGGGTTTGAACATCTTCCCTGTGAGGATAGGATGCAGTGACTGGGACTGTTTAGCTGGGAGAAATGACACAAGAAGATATGACTAAGGTGCATAAAAGTGTGCATGGTTAATAGGAAGAAGTTCTCCAAATCCCATAATACTAGACTAGAGACTGTTCTATGAAAATGCCTAGCAGAAGACTTAAAATTGATGCTTTTCCATATGATATATAATCAACTTTTAGAATGTGCTGCTTCGGGACATATTATTGGCTGCTAGTTTCCAAGTCTTTAAAATGGCTTTAATTATTGGCTGCTGCCTGTTAACATACTAGATTCATGGAATTGACAGTGGGAGAAGAGACTTGATACTCTTATTTGTGGGCTTGCCATAGATGCTTCTTGTGAATCGTTCCTGAGATGGAATGTTGGCTAGATGGTTTTCGTGATCAAACATTGCCATTTTCCAGGATGCGTTTGCAACTTCCCAGTCTGCTACGGAACCCTGGAATTCCCATCAGTCTCACTAACAGGCCAGATTATGTAGTGATTGGTTACTTTTGAGTAATGAGTTATTCCAGGGTAATATATATGCTATGAGCTGTGGTGGTGCAGTGGTTAGAATGCAGTACTGCAGGCTAATTCTGCTCTATTGCCGACTGCCAGCAGTTTGGTAGTTCGATTCTGCCTGGTTCAGCCTTCCATCCTTCTGAGGTCAGTAAAATGAGGACCCAGATTATTGGGGGCAATATGCTGACTTTGTAAACCTGTTTAGAGAGGGCTGAAAAGCACTGTGGATGGTATATAAGTCTAAGTGCTATTGCTGTTGTAGCAGTTTAAAACACATAGTCCTCAATTTACGACACAATTGGTACTGGAATTTTAGTTGCTAAGTGATGTGGTCATTAAATGATGTTATGACCATTTTTACCACCATCATTAAGCAAATCACACATTTAAGTGAATCACATGATTGTTAAATGAATCAAGTGGTTCTTAAGCAAAACTGGCTTCCCCAATTGACTTTGTCAGAAGCTAGCTGAGAAGGTAGCAAATTATGATCATGTGACTACAAGACTTTGCAAGCATCATAAGTATGAGCCACCTGCCAGGCTCCTGAATTGTGTATCCCTCCTGAAGTTGGGAAATTCACAGCTTGTGGGTTACCCACTTCTATCTTGAATGGATGGGGGGGAAATGATCTTCATGTTAAACTTCCACATCAATAACACTTAATTCCTGAAGCTAGCTGTGAAACTGATTAGTGATAAACCCAATCCTGCTCCATGTTATTAAGCAGGAGTAAATTGTATCAAGACAAACTCTTAAATTGCAGTTATAAACCACAAAAACTCCTTGTCCTATCACTCTCTAAAGAAATTGGATTATAACTTATTTTGTCCCTTGTATGAGCATAGACCAGAAGTGAGCATAAAAGTCAGACGAAAGTATCTAAAAACAATTTTATTAGAACTAAAATCATAAAAGACCTACAGACTTCATAAATCAGCATATTTATCAACCACTGTTCTTGTCTGGACATAATTCAACTGTTAAGCTACTCTTGCTCAATTTGGTGCCATTATTAGAATTAAGCTATGGAACAATTTTCTCCAGACTGATACCCATCAGACAAAATTTTATTTAGAATTAAATCTCACTGAGTTTATAACTTTTCAAAAGTGAAAAAATTAGGACTTAAAGTGCGACGGATGGTTGTTACTAATATTATTTCTTGATTTCTACTCAGGATGCTTTGGATTCTGGAGTCACCAGTGGCATTGTACAAACAAAAGAAACAGCTCCGTTGAACAGAAGTGAAGAACACACTCAGGGACCTCTGGCCGAATTAAAAACTTCAGGGAGACGAATATGTGCTTGTCCTCCTCAAGGCATCCTTGCCAGAATAGCAACAAATGGTGAGGAGAAAAAAATGAGTGAAGAAAAAAGTCCCCGTTTTCTGTAGAGCATATTTATTTGATGTGTTGTATTTTAATCTGTTCTAGAATACATCAACATGGGAAAATTGCTCTGGAGAAAATGTGACTTGCCCTTTGGCCTTCTTAGAATTCATGCTGGGTGGTGCATGCAGAAAAGTGTAGGAGTAATGGAATATATCATTCCAGTCCCTTTCTTCCACACCCACTTCTTGCCAGCCTTATCTTCCTATTAGCTGTCTGACTTACTCATAGGTTAATGAGTGACTAGTGAAATTGTAAATTCGACCCAATAGGGAAGTATTGATTATTCACAATGCTGGTTCCTTGGGCGATGAAAATGGTCCCTAACAAATCAGACTCTCTTGAGTCCCGTTCTGTTTCACAGAGTAGAAGGGGTTATTTAGGCTACTGAGTCCAAGTAGTCATGGAATTTCACTTTTGCAGCTCCCTGCCTCTGTCCAACTATTCTGCAAAGGTTGCTAATCTGACTGATGAAAATCAACATCATATATTTTTGCAATTTGAGAATGGAGTATTACAACATATTGGTTCTGCGAACTCTAAAATCAGCACAATACTATGGAAGCAGGGGGGCGGTGGAAGGTGGAACTAATTGTTAACACTTCCCAAAACAAAGCTTGCTAAATCATACCTCTTATTTCACATTATTGTTTCACACCCTTTGTGTCACTGTTAGATATATTTCAGCCTTTAGACCCCCTAATATATTCAATAAGTATATCAGTCACCACCATCTTTCCTCAATTTTCTATATTACATATTCTGATTAATTTCCTTGGGTAGACATGCACAGTGTATTCTAGGCCAAGGCAAGGGTGTCAGGATAGATTTTTAAAAATCTTCACCTATGAAGCCTTGCCTTCTCTTTTTGTGTGTCACGTGGTCACATCATGACTCCCTTCCCATGGATGCCTCTGGCCAAGGGCCGTACTTGGTCTCTTAATTTTATGATGAAGAATTTTTTTTTATTTATTTGTCGAGTACATATTAGATAATATATATAAGTATAAACATGATTATGAATACATTAAATGGATATGAATAAAAGGGGAAATTAGGGCAGGGACGGTAGGCACGTTGGTGCACTTATGCACGCCCCTTACAGACCTCTTAGGAATGGGGCGAGGTCAACAGTAGCCAGACTAAGGTTAAAACTTTGGGGGTTTGGGGATGAAACCACAGAGTCAGGTAGTGCATTCCAGGCATTGACCACTCTGTTGCTGAAGTCATATTTTCATATTCCATATTTCATATCCATATTCCAAGAAATAATGGATAATTAACACAATTACTCTCAAACATTTAATCCCTTCTGCCACTTTGAAAATTACAATTTGATAAAAGTTACATTAGTCTATGCTCCAAATTCCATCATTTGGTTGCATTTTGTGGCATGTCTGATTGATAAGAAACTTACTGGATTGTGCAGTTTTATAGCCACAAAAGGGAACATTTAGCAAAAATGAACTGGTCTTAAGCGCAGCTTTGCTTTTTCCAGTTTTTTGTTTATGTCATAATCCAGATGCAATTTAGCAATAAATAATTAAAAAATAAATAATAATCCTTTATTCATTAATATAAATTCTGAGAAATATTTTCAATATGCTTACATATTTTTCACTTTTTCTTCTTCCAGTGGCAGCAGTAGCATTGATCTGGGCTGTGATCTGGTCTATTACAACCCACGAAAGTCTTCCTGGTGGGAGCCTCTTTGGATTTTTATTCCTCTATCTTTTTGCTGTAATTGGTGGTAAAATTATGGGCTTAATTAAATTTCCTGGTCTGCCTCCTCTCCCTCCTCTTTTGGGTAAGTATGTTTTTAGATAGGCTGTATCTTTTCACATTTAGATTGGTTAGTGAAATAAAGAATCCATTGTGAAATTGCCACATAGTACAAATTTATATCATTAAGCTCTAATTTTTTTTTTTTTTAAATTTGATTTATATGCCGCCCTTCTCCAGAGACTGAGGGCGGCTTACAATGTGCTCAGCAATAGCCTTCATCCTTTTGTATACTTATACAAAGTCAGCTTATTGCCCCCACAAACTGGGTCCTCAATTTACCTACCTTAGAAAGGATGGAAGGCTGAGTCAACCTTGAGCCTTGGCGAGATTCGAACCTGCAGTAATTGCAGGCAGCTGGTCTTAATAACCAGCTTAATAACAGGGTGCCTTAGACCACTGTACTACCAAGGCTCTTTTTGATTGGAAAACACAATATTACTTGGTGAATATATTTTAATTACTGAGAAAGTCACTTAAGGTAATTTGTTTCTGTTTTTTTTTTGTAATTGAGTAAAATGTATTTGAATTTGACTAATTGTATAAAATAAGAAATGACCAACACTCTGTTCAAAAAAAAGAAAGAAAGATGTGGGTGAAGGTGGGAGAGGAGAAAAGAAAAAAAACCAATAAAATTTGTTAAAAAAAAGTTAATTTGTTTTTATTTATTTTTAATGTATTCATTAAATTTATATGCTGCCTATCTCACTAGCCAAAGGAATGGATAGTGACTCTAGGTGGTTTTCAGTTGCTATTTGATTTTGTGTCTTGAGATGAGATGAAATTAATTAGAATGACTCCTATAATAGGGAATGTGCAGCCTGCAGATTATTTAAATTAATTAGCATTTTTAAATTATTCCTTTGTTCTGAATTCACTATGTTTTGGGCCTAGGGATGGTTCAATGCAGCAAGTACTTCACTTTTCAAATTCCCTTAAGTTTTTGAGTTCCATTTGATTTTTTTTAATCTTAACCCTAACCCAGTTATTAAGGGTTCACACAAAATATTGACCCATAAGCTAAATTAAGATGTAGGTTTGCATATGAAACTAAATTAGACACACACAAAAAACGATTCAAAACAAAATCCCTAAGATCAGCTTACTGGGTAGTGTGCTATTCTAATTTAGTCTGTTGTGTGAATGCAGTCGTTTTCATTCAGCTCATCCTGTGATAACAGCTTAAAAAGTTTGATATTACAACTCTATGTATGATTGATTCATAGTTTTTGATGATTAGGCTCTAATCATCAAAGAAATGTATGTTCATACAACATGCAAATCCATGCTGCTAACCATAGTTTTCTGAATAATACACAACCATATTTTGGCTTATCATGATTAGACTTAGCACATTTACTTCCTCTCAGAATGTGGATGATGTCCCAAATGATGCTAAATAATAACTTATTTAACCATAGTGCATACACTTCTATTTAATAAAGCCCAATGGCTGGTTCTACATAATATGTAGTACAAACCAATTATTGTGTAGTACAGTGTCTGGATCAGACAAAATTGGTTTAACATGCTCAATATCTTTTCATCTAATTAGCTCTGTGAGATTGTTAAATTTATAAAAGAAATTTGGTGGAATACAAATTTGTACATATTTATTCAGGAGGAAAACATTTTATATGGCGTTCAGAGATCAGGAAACGGGACTCTATAAAATTGCAGGAGTATGATTCTTTAACTGCATGATCACAGGACAGCTGTTGCCTTTTTAGATGTTTGGTTCAAGTGGTGTACAGAGAAGGAAAACATCCTTGAAGACCAGAGAAGACTTCATAGCAAATGTTTCAGACTTTGTAGCTGCCAGTTGTGTCAATCAATAATATGCACCTTTTGCCTCCTGTTTAGGAATGTTGCTTGTTGGATTTCTTCTAAGAAACATTCCATTTATCACTGACATAGTACTGATCAATGTGAAATGGGGAGCCACCCTAAGAAGTATTGCTCTCGCGATCATCTTGGCCCGGGCTGGCCTTGGCCTTGATCCAAAGGTGAGGTATCAAATGGTCCTTGCTTAATAAATGCATAGCCAGGTGATAAAGTTGTGACTAAACTCTGATTCATGTATTGAACTAGGTCACCATTTGGTTAACCCTTCTTTATTGAGAAACAGACGTGGCTCGAGCTGCAAAATAGATTAAGGCATAGAACATTCCTAAATTGCATTTTTCAAAATCTCTGTAGACCTCTTGTAACATAATCACCCACTGGCTTGGTTCCCAATGAAAACAATGGTGCCATCTCTAAAATTGGCTTAAAATTGTTTTAAGAAACAGAACACACCCTCTTTCCTTAGAAAGCCCCACCCAAGACTGAAAGTCCTAGGTTCTCTTATGTATATTTGATACGGCTCCATCCTCTTTGCGTTGTTTCCTCACCCAATGCAACTCCAGTTCTCCCAAAAATTCACTCACGTTTTGGCTACCAAATCCACACCTTCAGAAAACCGTAAATCATAATTTACAATTCTACCAATTGGGTTTATATGGCATACATGGTGATTTAACTAATGAGATATTCATATAACATGTGACCCAAGTCCTCATCTCAGATTAATTTGGAACTATTTTTCCTCTGGTGCAATGACCAAATGGTCTTTCCAATCAAACTTTCTTTGTGACATCTGGCTTTTTAAAAAAATGTGGAAGAAACATTTTGTGGAGATGTACATTTAACTGCAAGGAGAACCTAAATGTCTCACTGTTCCCCATCTAGTGTTTTCCTGAGATGTTGGGTATAATTTCCAGGATTCCCAGCCAATGTATGTAATCCCAGGACATGTGTAAGAACACTGTTTCAAACCTGATCCAGTTTATCATTGGGTTGAGAGCTATAAAGCCCCCCATAGAGCAGGAATATTGTCCTTAAGTGCAAGAAGTGAACTGTTTCTCTTATAAAAGATTTATGTGGGAATTTTGACTTAGAATGTGAGGTCTTGGAAAAACTTTGTGAAGAAAACAAAATTAGGTTTCCTTTCAGTTGATCTTGACACCTGACACATCCTGATGGTTTTCTTTGCAACAGATTGCTATTATTCTCTTCTGGTAGAATATGCTTGTGGTATTTATTTGGGGTTTTTTTTAACTTAATTTTGTTTTGTTCTGGGATTTGTCGACATTACTTACTTTCTGAGGTCAGCCAGAAATATCAATGTGAAACTTAGTTTGGTCATCTATAGTGATCTTCAGAGTTATGATCAGTTTTGCCTTTAACTGAATTTAGTCTGCTTCTGATCCCTATTCACATAGAATTTTTTAATTTCATTCAGAGGTAACACAAACTATGATTTATAGTAATGAGACATAACTAGTTTGATGATTAGATATTCCTACCCTACCCTTTCTTCTTTTCCTGGATGATTGTGAAAAATCAGAAACTTCTGCTTTTCACTGAGATTAGCTGTCATTATCTGAACCCTGAACTATGGCAACCTCTACTATATTTAGCTCCTAACATTATATACACTATATTTAGCTCATAGCCCAGTTTCATAAATTTATAAATTAAAATTGACTTCTGTCAGTCAGTGATAAGACTAATTTGTTTTAGAACTTTAGCAATGTAATAGATCTAAAGCTCAAGCAGATTCTTTGAAACTCCATCTGTTAGTCATGCAAACTGGTAGGAGTATACCTAAGCCTTTTTAAGGTTCAGTATTGCCATGATACTAAGGCTGTGTCACTTGTTTGATAAAACAAGTAGTATACTATCTGAATCTGGACCATGGATCCAACTGTAGAGGCCTTAACCCATAATCAGTAACCAAATTTACAATTAATGCATCTTAATCTAGGTTCCTCATGTCATCTAAACCAATTAATCTGTACTGAACTTTTCTTTTCTGGCTTCTGGTCAAAAAGATTGGAACTAGAATAGATGTAAAACGTTGGGCTCCTTTTTCCTGAATTTTTTTTTTACTTTGTTATATAAAATTGAGACCATATGCCAGATTAGATTTAATGCATTATGCAAATACATTAAACCTGTGGTATGTTAAATATTGCCATATTATAGTTCTTAGCATCTGCAATGGTGAAGGAAGCTGAAAACTGTAGTTCAGCTATATCTAGAGTGCTACAGTTTACCTGTTCCTGCTTTTTGCACTAGCAAAACCATTGTAAACTCATCATAAAGAGAAAATCCTCAATTCTACCACCTATTCTAAAACAGCAAGCTCACTAGGTAGGGCTTTCATACACAGGTGGTAAAAAGCCAGTTGGGATCTCTGTGTTTATTTGCTGCCATCTGGTAGATACCCAAAAATTTTTAATGGCATTTCCATCACTGTGCAGAGCCAGTTTGGTGCAGTGGTTAAGGCATCAGGATAGAAGATGTTCTAGTTTTGCTTTAGGCACAAAGCAAGCTGGGTGACCTTGGGACAGTCGCTTCATCTTACCCCCCAAGAAGGAGGCAATGGCAAACCACTTCTGAAATCTTGCCAAGAAAACTTCAGGGATTTATCCATGGAATCTCCAGGGCTCAAGAGTGACTCCAAGGCATAAAATAATAATAAAATAAAATGTAACATTTTGATCCCAATACCTTAACACAGCTTGGCCAAGAGGGAACATAGATGCTAATCCCCAGGTTTCTGATCTTGAGATCCTTAGTTCCATGTACCCTTTTTCTATCTGCATTACTTCTTACTGAGTAATTCAATTTATATGCCCTCCATTAGATACGTACCTCAGTGCAGTGTACATGATTAAAAGCAATGAATAGCCAACAAACATACACAGCAGAAAAGAAATTACTAAAACGTAGTTCTTAGGAGGCTATTCAGATAACCAGAACAATCAAAAACTGTCTTATAAAACCTCCTGAAGCAAATCCTGGACCATAGCCAAATAGAGCAAATCTCATAGGGTTTTCTTCCATGGTCTTCAAAACATTTAAAAAGCAATTCCACTGACTTGCAAATGCATTTATCTTGCAGGCGCTGAAAAAACTAAAGGCTGTCTGCTTTAGATTAAGCTTGGGACCCTGCCTAATAGAAGCATGTACAGCGGCAGTCGTATCTCATTTTCTCATGCACCTGCCATGGCAGTGGGGATTTATGCTTGGGTAAGTCCCTCTTCCAACTCAAAAATAGCATCTTTCCTTTCCTTTCCTTTCCTTTCCTTTCCTTTCCTTTCCTTTCCTTTCCTTTCCTTTCCTTTCCTTCTTTCCTTTCCTTTCCTTTCCTTTCCTTTCCTCTCCTTTCCTCCTCTCCTCTCCTCTCTCCTTTCCTTTCCTTTCCTCTCCTCTTTCCTTTCCTTTCCTTTCCTTTCCTCTCCTTTCCTCCTCTCCTCTCCTCTCTCCTTTCCTTTCCTTTCCTCTCCTCTTTCCTTTCCTTTCCTTTCCTTTCCTCTCCCCTTTCCTTTCCTTTCCTCTCCTCTCCCCTTTCCTCTCCTCTCCTCTCCTCTCCTCTCCTCTCCTCTCCTCTCCTCTCCTCTCCTCTCCTCTCCTCTCCTCTCTTCTCCCTTCCCTTCCCTTCCCTTGGCCAAAACTGTCTTTCCTCTTCCATGAAGTCATGAGTACAGTGTGGGTGTCACATCTGATTTAGTTTGATTATGCTGTAAAACATATGTTCTTGTCATACCACAGAGGATTAGGTTAGGATTTGAAGCCCTGATCCATAAATACATCTGGAATTTACAAAGTTGCATATTTAGTGAGAAAATCTAGGTTAAATCATCGTTAATTCAAAGGAAAAAATTAATCCTGTTCTGAAGTCTTTAAAAACATTTTGCTAAGATGTATCTTTAACAACAATTTCTTAATGAACCATGACTGGATGGTTCACGTAACATGCAGTACCACAAACTAGTGTAGTGAAACGGTGAAGCGCTTAGATTAGAATTGGCAAAATTCAGCTTTTAGTTCATTCTCAGCCCCAAAAGCACTCTGGGTGATCTTGGGATAGTCATCTCCCTTTCAACTCAATTTATCTCACAGTTATTTTTCTGGGGGGAAATAGAAGAATGGATGGTTATATATAGCAGTTTAAGCTTCTGAATCAAAGGTAGATTACAAATTATCAACTACTTTGGTTTACAAAATCCAATAGTGGTCTCATACATTAAACGAGAATAAACAATTATGATCTACAGTACTATATTCACTAAGTCTGCATTACTATTACTATTAATCTTATTTATTTATTTATTGGTTCGATTTATATGCCGCCCTTCTCCGGAGACTCAGGGCGGCTTACAATGCGTTAAGCAATAGCCTGCATACTTTTGTATATACCTGCTTAGCAGAGCTTTCGCCCCCCCCCCCCCTAAATGGTGTTCTTTTTTATACAAAGTCAGCTTATTGCCCCCACAATCCAGGTCCTCATTTTACCTACCTCGAAAGGATGGAAGGCTGAGTCAACCTTGAGCCTGGTGAGATTTGAACTTGCAGTAATTGCAGGCAGCTGGTGCTACTTAACAGCACTTTAGTCTGCTGCGCCACCAAGCTCTCCAAGGGTGATAGGAACGATCTTCTCATCGTTCCTATCACCCATCTCCTCCCACTTATGCCTGCATGACTTATATCCTTATGATTTATATTGATTGTTTCCTAGTATGATTTGATTGCTTATTTGTACCATATGACTATCATTATTTGTTGTATCTTATGATTCTTGACGAATGCATCTTGTCTTTTTATGTACACTGAGAGCATATGCACCAAAGACTTCTGTGTCCAATCACACTTGGCCAATAAAGAATTCTATTCTATTCTATTCTGTCAATCCAATGTGCTTCAAGGAATCAACCTATATTAACATAAAACAGTTCTTATTAACACTTTCCATCTTGACTATTGCAATGGTCTACATGGGGCTGCCCTTGAAAAGTATCTGGAAGTTTCATTTAGTTCAAAATGCAGCAGACCACGTGGTTTTGTGCAGGCCTACACTTGCAGATGTGTCACGTCTCTTGTGGGAGCTGCATTGGCTGCTGATTTGGTTCCAGATACAAGTCAACATGCTGGTTGTCACCTTCAAAGACCTACACGGCTTGGGATCAGGTTATTTTGCCAATCAGATCTACCCAACCCATCAGAGCAGGGAGGCAGGGAATACTTCCTAAGGAGGTCCATCTGATGGGAGCAAGAAGGGCTTTCTCTGTGGTGGCTCCCTCCCTATGGAACATTCTTGTAGAAATAAGATTGCCCCACCACCACCTTGACATTCTTTCACAAGGCCCTGAACAAACGGTTCTGTCAACAGGCCTGGGGACCCAGAATGGCATGGAGCCCATCAAATGGTTTAATTGTTGTCAGGAGGGTAGGGGTTATTGCTGTTTGCATTGTTTATGTATTGGGATTTTATCCTTGTAAGCCTCCTGGAGTCACTGAGGATAAGTTGGGCAACCATATAAATTTTCATAATTATTACAATATCCAAAATAAAATTAATACTTTTATACTGTGTTTTTCAATTCACAACACAGTTCTTCCGTTTTCCCTTTCTCTTGTAAATTGCAAATCCTACTCTGACTGTGAAAAGTGGAAGAAATAACTACAAATTGATGTAACTAAAAGTTGATGTGTGTGTATGTGTTCAGATTTGTCTTAGGTGCTGTGTCTCCTGCAGTTGTAGTCCCCTCAATGTTGGTTTTACAAGCAGGAGGATATGGTGTTGATAAAGGTGTCCCAACTTTACTAATGGCTGCAGGAAGTTTTGATGACATTCTGGCTATCACAGGTTTCAACACCTGCTTAGGGATAGCATTCTCTTCAGGTACCTGCCTATTCTATTGATAAGCTGCATCCAAGCCCCTGTCTTCTTTGTCATAATGCTACTTTCTCCTATACAAATAATATTCTTTGTATAAAAAAAAAACTTTCATGCTGATTTTATGCCAAAACCTTTATTTGTGACACAATAAAATTCATAAAATTGGAAAACTGGTCAGGATGAACCTGAGACCTTAGTGCAAGTATTTCTTTACTATCTGTTCTATATATACCTATGTGACATATACTTCACCACCTAGTAGAGCTCAAGCTTTCAGTGAAGAAGAAATGGTTTGTATTACAAATTGTGTTACCAAGTTCTTATTGACAGCTATTGCCATTAAAAGGCATAATGCAGTGATTGTGAACATATTATAAGCATGTGACAGGTGACACCCCATGCCATTTTGGTAACACTGGAGGCCTCTGAACTGCCTAGAACAGAGTTCCTCAACCTTTCCGGCTTTGTGGACCAGCGTAGTGGGGAGAGGGGATGGTTCCACACAAGCGGTGGATAAGTGCGCACATGCACACAGCTCCACTTGTCCGAGTGGCGTGCGTGTATGCCCGCCGTTTGTGCAATTGAAGAGAATGTGCAGGTGCTCACTCACTGCTCACGTAAGATTAAAAATGCTCATTATCATTGCTCACATAAGATGGTTATAAATACTAGCTGTGGGGACTATCCAACAATCCATTTGAATCCTCTTTTTCTGCTTTGCCAAAACAGGCTCCACCCTTCAAAATGTCTTTCGAGGTATATTAGAAGTTGCAGTGGGTATAGCAGCAGGTGGACTTTTAGGCATTTTTATTCGTTACTTTCCAAGCAAGGATCAGGTAAGAAGAGAAAACCTTTTGAAATGTAGCACTCTTCTGTTGAAGCATGAGAAGAACCAACACATTTAAAACGAACTCCCTGTCACACTTTAGCTGGAATAATAGGTATAATAACAACGTATCTGGCAAAGTTGCAAATGCTTTGATCAGAAGAGTGCTTTGGACCTTGTGCAAATATCAGCACAACATCACTACGCTATTCATCGAAGTTGTTAATGAAAATCACACTAAGAGTTAACGCTTTAAAACAGTGGTACCTTTTTTCAGATTCAGACACCTGAAAAAAATTGGGCTCCTTTAATGAATAGAAGAGAGGTGTTATATAGGTAGATCCTCAACTTGCAACCATTTGTTTAGTGATTGTTCAAAGTTACAGTGGCTCTGAAAAAAGTGCCTTATGATCAGTTTTCAAACTTATGACTGTTGCAGCATCCCCATAGTCACAATCAAACGTTGGATCTTGGCAACTGGCATGTATTTACGATGGTTGCAGCATGCCAGGATTCTGGGATTGTCATTTGCACTTTGTAGGGAGCTTCTGACAAGCCAAGTCAATGAGGGAAGCCGAATTCGCTTAAAAACTGCATGATTCATTTAACAAATGTAGTGATTCGCTTAACAACCATAGCAAAAATGTCATAAAATGGGGCATGACTATTTGTATGAGTTTCAAATTAGTTTTTCCAATTTATTTTTCAAGCAAGTACAACTTAGATTTCTAGTATATTAATTTTAAAGAAAAAGTAAAGATTTCATGAACTGAATTGAGGACCTATACAATTTCTTTGCAGTATTCTGAAAGTAATTTGCTATTGTTTTAATTCAGTGATTTTTCCCCCAACCACTTCTCTATCCAGAGGTAACCCTACTTAACTTTATATATTAGTCAAGGTTTACAGAATTTGCCAAGTATTTACATGGTCCAAAATATTGTATTCTCTTCAAAGATTCTTGTCAAGTTTGGATTGACATTTATGAATCGTGTCTCTTGCTTTCTTTCCCTAGACATATCTTGTATGGAAGAGAGCATTCTTTATTGTAGGATTATCAATGTTTGCAATTTTTAGCAGTCTGTATTTTGAATTCCCTGGATCTGGAGGACTATGCACAATTGTCTTGGCATTTCTGGCTGGATTATCATGGTCTGATGAAAAAGTGAGTACTTAATTATCATGTAACCAGAAAGTCACCTTGGTTCCAAAATATGAGACTTTATGAAATATTTTGGGCAAGTTAAAAGTGTAAAAAATATCTTTCAACTTTGGTTCCATATTTTAGCCATTTCTTTGCAAGCTATTTTGAAGTTCCCTGTCCTATGATTTATGGGTATTTAAAAAATATATTTCTACAGATTTGAGGGTTTCTTTGAGACTGTCACCTTCTTCCTCTAAATGTATCCTCCTGAGTAAATAAGCAGTGACGTTCAGTTTCTGAAAAAAAGAGGAAATGGTGCTAATATTGCCTCACAGTATAAAGTCATTCTTAGTTTACTGGATTATTTTTTCTCCCCAGTCAACAAAGCAAATGTTCTTTTAAAAAAATTATGAAGCTAGTATATATCTTTATTGAGTATTATGGTATTATGAATAAAAGTGAATGGGATTAGATGAGAACAGTGTGTTTTAATGAAAAAAGGAGAACCCTGGAAAAGAACTACCATCTTTTTAATTACTTCTATAACGTTATAGAAATAAATAAAAGATGGTTTCGCCTTAAATTGTGTTTGTGGTGAGGGTATTCCTCCTAAAATGGGGAATATTTATAATTTCAAAGTTCCTATTAAGTTATTAGAAGAGTCCTTAATATCTTAATATTTGAAAGAGGCGATGTCATCTTTATAATGATAGAATCACTCTTCCTAAAATGAGAGCAAGAACACGGCACATTTACGATAATTGGATTACTTAATTTTTTGAAAATGTTATTTAATAATATGAAAGTAATTGAGTTTGTGTTATATATCTTCTGCATGAATGTACAGTACTGTGCAACAAAAATGCATCGCTTTTCTTTTCTTTTTTTGCAGAAAGAGGTAGAAAAAATTATTAAGGTTGCATGGGAGATTTTCCAACCTTTTCTTTTTGGTTTAATTGGTGCTGAAATATCTGTTGCATCTCTTGACCCTCAAACAGTTGGTAAGTCTTCTACTAATGTGGGCATTTATGCCTATTATCTTTGGAGGGGTTATCTTATCAGAAGGAAAATTATGCCATTCAGTTGTTGAGATGATTCTTTTTTTAATACCAGAAATAATTAAACTTATTTCTTTGTTGCAGGACTTTGCATTGCTACACTGGCTGTTGGATTGATAGCCCGAATTACAGCTACTTTTATATTGGTCTTTTTTGCTGGTTTTGAGCTGAAAGAGAGAATATTTATTGCATTGGCTTGGATCCCCAAAGCTACTGTGCAGGTACATTGCATTTTTATGGCAGAATTCTGTCTTCTGGAAATAAAACTAATTGAACACATCAATCCTTCCAAGAAGTTGAATGGAATGGAATGGAATTGGGTTGAGCTAAGTTAAATACTTTATTTGGCCAAGTGTGATTAGCCACATAAGGAAGCTGTTCCCAGTATAGAAGCACTCAGTGTACATGCAAAGCAACAGAATACAGGTAGTCCTCGACTTAGACCAAAATTTATGCAGCTCAGTGAAACATTTGTCAAGGGAGTGTTGCCCTATTTTACAACTTTTCTTACCACGTTTGTTAAGTGAATCGCTGCAGTTGTTCTTAATACGGTTGTTAAGTGAATAAGGCTTCTCCATTGACTTTGCTTGTCAGAAGGTTGCAAAAGGTGATCACATGACCCTGGGACACTGCAACTGTCATAAATATGATTCAGTTGCCAAGCATCCAAATGTAAATCATGCGACTATGGGGATGCTGCAACGGTCATACATGTGAAAAACGATCATAAGTCACCTTTTTGCAGTGCTGTTGTAACTTCAAACAGTCACTAAACAAACTGTTGTGGACTACCTGGAATAATCATTATACCAATAAAAGGGGGGGGGGAGTAAAGAAGATAATAAGGATAAATAATAATAGTATAGCCACACATTACTTACACATGGGTAAGTATTGACATTAGACTCTGAGAATTACCGCATTTTTCGGAGTATAAGACTCACCTCACCTTTTTTGGTGAGGAAAAGAAGAAAAAGAAATCTCCCTCTGCCTCTGAGCAATTTTGCCTCCTTGCAGCAAACAGCCTGCTTTACTTTCATTTTTGTTTTCAGCATAGCTTGATTAGCACTAGGGAAAAAAAATCTGCTCTAGCAATTTACCTCTTTGAAGCAAGCAGCAGAGCCCTGCGCAAAACAGCTGAGAGCAAATCAGAGTCGGGAGGCCGATCTAATCAACTTATGCTAATTAGCCTGTGCTGAAGCTGAAAGGAGCTGTTTTTTCTTGCTGTTTGCTTGCAAGGAGGTAACTGCTGTGAGGCAGAGGCCAAAGGGTGGGTGGGGCTACATTTGGTGTATAAGACGCACCTAAATTTTCACCCCCTTTTAGGGAGGAAAAAGGTGCGTGTTATACTCCGAAAAATACGGTAAGCGTTCAGCAGAGTGATGGCACAAGGGAAAAAAATGTCCCTATGTCTTAGTTGTTTTGATATACAATGCCAATCCTGAGGGAAGGAGTTGAAACAATTTATGTCCAGCTCTTTTCCCTCTCCTTTTTTATTATATTCTTTATTCACATTTTTTACTGAACAGCATAAACTTTGTTGTCCAATAAAAACTCCACGTCTTCTATCCAGAGCTGGGAAAGGGGATGTTACTGCAAGCATTTTATCTTTATTTCAATGCAAGCCAAATCATTTGTAGTCAGAATTTGCAATCCCATTTTCAAATTTCCCCTTAGGAACACAATTTTTGATAGCACTAATGCAACAGTTATCCTACAACATCATCAACATTTCCCTAAATGTCGTGAGATGATCCACCTATACTAGAAAAGTGTATAAAACCCTAGCACTGTTGAGATGATCACAAGGCTAGATCTTCCATGGTGGTGCAGTGGTTAGAATGCAGTACTACAGGCTACTTCTGCTGACTGCCGGCTGCCTGCAGTTCGGTAGCTCAATTCTCACTAGCTCAAGGTTGACTCAGTCTTCCATCTTTCCAAAGTTGGTAAAATGAGGACCCAGATTGTTGGTGGCAATATGACCCTGTAAACTGCTTAGAGACGGCTGTAAAGCACTGTGAGGTGATATATAAGTGCTGTTGCTATTGCTATTTAGATACAAGATTTTCCAGGAGCAATAAGACTGATTTTGGACTGTGAACATCATCATCATCAACCTAAGGTGTAGGCTCTTTGTAATTCTAGGATGTTTTCAGGGTTGTCAGTATGAATGTTAAATCACTGCAAACCAATTTTGCTATGTGTATAAGAGAGAAAGAGAGTAGGCTGACAAGAGAAAAACTAGCCTTCACACTTAACCTCTACTATTTCTTGGCATCTCAAAATTACCATTCTCTATCTTAACCTCAGGCAGGAAAGTCCAATCCAGCTGAACTTCAAAAATATAAACAGTGGTTAATAAGGCCCTTAGTAAGGCTCTTAAAGAAACTATATATTCTAAACCATTACTTTACTATAAATATAATCCTAGATTTGCTACTATACTCATCAAGTATAGCACTCAAATGCTTACTGACTACAGGAAATCAAATTTTGAAAATATTATATGAAGGAAGAGCTAATCCCAATCAAAACAGTAATTTACCATGCAGTCCTCTTCCAAAGCAGCAGTAAATAACAGAGTAACAGAGTTGGAAGGGACCTTGGAGATCTTCCAGTCCAATCCCCTGCACAATCCGGAGACCCTACATCATTCCAGACAAGTAGCTGTCCAGTCTCTTCTTAAAAGCCTCCAGTGATGGAGCACCCACAACTTCTGAAGGCAAGCCATTCCATTGGTTAATTGTTCTGACTGTTAAGAAATTTCTCCTTAGTTCTAGGTTGCTTCTCTCCTTGATTATTTCTTGTCTTTTTTTCTGATGCTTTGAAAAATAGGTTGAACCTCTCTTCCTTGTGGCAGCCCCTCAAATATTGCAACACTGCTATCAAGTCACCGCTAGTCCTTCTTTTCACTAGAGTAGACAAACCCAATTCCTGCAACTGTTCTTCATATGTTTTAGCCTCCAGCCCCCTAATCAGCTTTGTTACTCTTTTCTACACTCTTTCCAGAATCTCTACATCTTTTTTATAATATGATACCAAAACTGGATGCAGTATTCTAAGTGTGGTCTGATTAAGGCTTTTATAAAATGGTACTATTAAATAATAATAGAATAGAATAGAATAGAATAGAATAGAATAGAATAGAATAGAATAGAATAGAATAGAATAGAATAGAATAGAATAGAATAGAATAGAATAGAATAGAATAGAATAGAATAGAATAGAATTCTTTATTGGCCGAGTGTGATTGGACACACAAGGAATTTGTCTTGGTGCATACGCTCTCGGTGTACATAAAAGAAAAGATACATGATCTTGATTCTATCCCTCTGTTAATGCAACCTAGGATTGCGTTGGCTTGCTGCCGCACACTGCTGCTCATATTTAAGTGATTGTTAAGTGAGCCAGGTTTCACCTAAGCTATACCTACAAATCTTACTTTTCTCTACTTTGAATTTCATGTAGAGAATCATTTAAAATAGTCATAAAATTCATTTGATTAGATGGACACCAATTTAGATACTTTTGAAAGGGGCAATTACAAATTCAGTGAGAACTGGTCTCTTAATGGTTGCTAGTCTTATATGTAGGTGTTATCACCTGAAAACTAGATAGCATAGCTTAAATATCAGCTGCTGGGGAACAACAGCAGGAAGGGCTTCTTATCCACTAGTTAGCTGCTGTATGGTATACAGAGTTTAATGAAACAAGCTTTTGTGCTGTATTTTTTAAATGTTCTTTTGCTGTGTTATCTATTATTTCTTTTCTCTTGACAGGCTGCAATTGGCTCAGTTGCCTTAGATACAGCACGGGAGCATAAAGATGAACAATCAGAGAAATATGGCATGGATATTTTGACAGTTGCTTTCCTGGCAATCTTAATCACAGCTCCTATTGGAGCGCTAATAATTGGGCTGGCAGGGCCCCAACTTCTCCACAAGACTTCTGATACCAACAGAGAAAGTCATATATATGAAGAAAGAGAAGAAATAGAAATACATGGGCCTGAGCCAGCATAGGGAGATATGAAGTGCAGTCCACAGATCACCTGAATTGAGACTGCTTATGAATCATGGTATCCACAAGTAACATACAGAAGTTTAAAGGCCTATGAGATACACTGCAGATCTTCCACATATATGTACATATTTTTAAGATGACATCAGTTGGAGCTGTTTAGAGCCAATCTTAGCTCTTAGTGGCTTGTAGCTTTTCTTTTAGTGGTTAACAGTTTATTAGGTGAAAAGAAGATTAGTGGCTGCTGAATTAGAGTATATTTAAAGTACTGAAGAATAAATGAAGCTGTTGAAGTTAAACATACCTGGATTAACAGAAATCTTTTAGATGCACTGCCTGGTTGAGAACTAGGGATTACTGATAAAGACTTCCACCCCTTCCTCTTGTGGTAGGAAAATAGTTAGGATTGAGATATAACCTGACATTTTCTCTGAAAGACTCTGGTAGTCTGACGTCTTCTTTGAGGGATAGGTTGGAAAGAGTGAATAGGTACAGTTAAAGTCGATTTTATACATATAGTGTAGAGAATTGGAGTGTTAGATATGTAAATAGTGGATGACAGGCTAGAAGTGTCCTTAAGAGATAGCTTATGTTTGTGGTATGTATGTTGAATGAGAGAATGGCAAGATAAATAGAGGAAAAGAATGTTGTGATGGGGACCCACTGTGGATTATGACAGGCAGAGATAGGTATCACCAGCTTGACTACTACAGGAAAAGGGAGACCCATATATTTGTATGGGTCTAAACCAGATATTCCAGACCTTAGCCCAGGTGGCTGAACTGCTGGGCATATTGGCCTCCAGTTACTACTTGAAAATGGTGAGTTGGTTCAAAATAAGACCACATTCATTTTATAGCATCTAGTAGATGAATGTGGTGACTTGATGTAAGTTATTGAAACATGAATGGGAAAAAATGGGGATGTAGCCCTGTTGTAAATTTACCCTGCCAGTTTTCAGATTATGCAGCAGCTATAGCAATTTGGCCAAGGAGAAGGAGTTGCTGTGATGTACAAGACAACTTTGCAGTGATGAGGAGCACTGTTATGACTGGATAAGAATGTCTCAAAGGGTACTGAGTTATAGAGAGCCCTCCATGAATATCTGGATATCATCTTAGAGATAATGTTGGGCCATCCCAGGATTGATTGAGTATTTGAGGAGACTTTGATCTTCATTCCCTGGAAAAAGGGTTCAGTGTGCTCCATGGGTTTATGATAACCTTGGGCCTGTCCCAAATAATCTGTGCCAATAGACAACAGCAAACACCCATTATACCTGGTCTATACTTGGAGCAAATAAGACAGAACTGGAAATGGAGGACATTGATACCTATCATCTGCTCTGATCAGTTTACTTCCTCTTCAGATTCATAGACAACCAAGGATTTCATATGAATACTGAATTCTTTCAACTGGTATTCTCCAGAACCTGGATGAATTTCAGTGGACTTCAGAGGACAACCTGGTGGATTATTCTGTTTTGTGTCTGACTGATTTATGGATCCAACTGTTTCTGACAACTGGGGAGAGGGTACTAATATTTTATATGTTCCTTTTTATGTCCTGCACTGTTTTACATTGCCCAGAATATACGTACATATTGAAATGGGCTACAAAATTTAAAATAATTAGTATAAAATAAAATATGATTTTATTGAATCAACATCCAAATGTGCCTTAATCCATCCTCCCACTACACAGTCTCAAATGTCAGTACCTATCCTTCCATCCCCCCTGCCATTACAACTGATGAAGTATATTGGATGAAAAAGGAAATGTTTTGTTCTTCTTCCTCAAAAAAAAAACAAAAAAACAGTCCAGTTGCTTTTTGAAAAAGCACCTTTGAGACAACAATGACTGAGAATCTCCAAAGACATTTATCTTTTCATATATTTCTATTATATAGCTCATCTTTTTACAAGGTTAAGCTTCTTCACATGGTGCATTCTCTACTCCCCTTCTCTGAACTGGTTTTAACTTCTCAAAATTAGTATGCTGCACAGGGTTGGACAGAATACTATAATACTAAAGATGAGAACTGACCAAGGCGCAGTGAAATAAAACAATACTTTCTATGATTTGAGAAATAAACTAATACTGATGCAGCTCTTTGAGTCCAAGATCTTTTTCACAAATACTTATTAAGCATCAATCTACGTATTGTGTTTCCAAAATAAATACCTCTGTACTTGTCTCTCTTAATTTGTACGGTGTAACTTCCTCCCCATTTCACCACCCTGTCAAGATAATTTTGGATTTTGTTTTCTAGAGAAGTTTCTCAAGTTCAGAGAACTTTAAGATGTGTGGGCTTCAGATGTGTGGCAAGCTGCACGTTTATGCATTTAAAAGTCCCTGAGATTGAGAAACACTGTCAGTATGCACCACTTCACCACTCCATTTTATATCATCCGGAAATCTAAACACACATCCCTCTCATTCTCCAAATAATTCATGAAGAGGACCCAGGACTGCCCGGGCCCATTTGATATTTTTCTCCACTCAATCTACAAATCACTAATGGGAATAGAGTAGAGTAGGATAGGATAGGACAGGACAGGATAGGACAGAACAGGACAGGACAGAATTCTTTATTGATAACGTTGAACACTACCTATAGTGTGGTGCTCTTATAAAAATTGCTCACTTAATTTCCAACTCAAATTCTTGAACCTGTGCAAATGTGTGCACTTCCTTGATGAATAGAATAGAATAGAATAGAATAGAATAGAATAGAATAGAATAGAATAGAATAGAATAGAATAGAAATTATTGGCCAAGTGTGATTGGACACACAAGGAATATGTCTTGGTGCTTATTCTCTCGGTATACATAAAAAAACAAGATACCTTCGTCAAGAATCATAAGGTACAACACTTAATGATAGTCATAGGGTACAAATAAGCAATCAAATCATATTAGGAAACAGTGAATATACATCGTAAGGATACCAGCAACAAAGTTACAGCCATACAGTCATAAGTGGGATGAGTACAATGTTTGAAGTGGCTGCAATATCCACTTACTGTACTTACATTTCCCTCTTTTGCAAAGGTAGGAAAAAAAGCGAAAGAAGGCGATGGCTGTTACTATTTCAGCCCTCTGGGTCCCCGGAGGGTAAGGGCTGAGCTCAGGATCTCCTCCAACGATTTCCTTGCGTGGAAATACGAAGGAAAGCAAACGGGGACAATTTCTTGCTGCAGGGCAATTACAGAGCTTCCCTCCCCCGCCTCACTGCTAAGCGCCGCAGAACCAGATGCCCTTCGGCGGCAGGCAGGCACGACCGTTATTTGAGGACCGTTATTTTCTCTCAGAGCGGCCCTGCGAGGCAGCTTTTCCGCTTTGGAGAGCGGCGGACCGGGAGGTGGAGCTTGTAGTCCTCGGCCGTCCCTGCGCCTCCCACCTTTCCCCGGCTGAGGACCAGCCTTAGCGAGAGGCTTCCTCAGTTTAAATGCGCTTTTCTGTCCCATAGTGGTTCGGGGAAGTTTAACGGGTCAGTGGCGCTATCCTCGCCTTTTGTAACCGACACTCCGGGAGGCAGACTCGGGTCTGTTCAGAAGAAACACGCCCTGAGTTTATTGAGATTTTTCTCAAGAAAATATATTTAGGAATGTTAGTTGTGGCAGAGGTGTTGCTATGTAACCTTTTTATTTTTTTAAAAAAAGCAAAGAATGTGAACTAAAGCAGACAATTACCCACATTGTTCAGAATTTTTTGCCTAGTCTGCCCTAATATCGCATAAAAATAGAAGTTCCCCGTTTTTTTAAAAGACTGGTTTAGTTTTGGTGGTTCATACTAAAATTTTGTGCAAAAAGCTAAGCAAAACCAAGTTCTTTTGCTTTTTGGAGTATTGTCCAACTCATTCATAGCATTACATGAACTCTGGCACATACTCTTGGCTAATGATTTAGAGGATATCACTGATGGTGATATTTTTGAAATTCATGTTTTTTTCTAAACTTAATCCAATTTTATTTGGGAAGTAAAAACTAAGCAAGATAGTTTAAAATTTAAAAATAAAAAAGTTCCTATTTTTTAAAAAAAGGGATGGCTTGGATACCCAAAAGTCAATAAAATAAAAAAAATGTTTTAAAATAAAATACAATTTATTTTACAAAATTAGATTGTGAACTATGTCAGAGAGAATACCTGGGGCAGACAAGAAAAACATATCTTCAAAATCAAGAAATGAAGTTTATCCAATCCAGGTAATAATAATGGCAGTTTTATAGTTGTTTGCCAAAGTTATAGATAGTTTAAGAATTAATAAAAAAATAAGACATGTTTTTCTTCTACATGGGGTTGAATGGTCAAACTTTAAGGTAAGTATTGTCATGTTTCCTTTTTTCATGATATAGTTATGACAAATAAAGTTAGAGAAATGAAATGATCCTGCATCTAGATATTTAATTTCTGTTAAGCCAAATAAGCAAAATTTATACTGAAGGAGGCCAAACATTATCTGTGGGAATTTGGATGATTCAAACAGAGGACAGTTAGCATGCAACTTTATTGCTTAAAGGGCACCTATTTAGGGGCAATACATTGCACTGGATTTTTTTTAACGTCAATAACAGTGCTTGTCCCAATGTTCAAAAACCTCAATGTTTGTTTTTCTTTGAACCAAAAAGCTTATGATTTCTGTTTATTTACAAATAATCACACTGAGATGAGGAACAATTTAAAAGTTCCAACAAACAAGTCCTTTCTTCCTTTAATTATGAGATTTATCTCAATCTATCGGGACTCTGGGAAAGTTCTTTTTTAAAAGGTAGAATAATAATATTAAATTACAATGGAAACCAGAATAAATTACAGATTCTTTGGGAATGGGAATATAGGAATATTCTTTATTGGCCAAAATGATCGGACACACAAGGAATTTGTCTCTGGTGCATAAACACTCAGTGTACATACAAACAATAAAGTGCTAAGTCACAAATCATAAGATGTTATCATAAATTATAAGATACAAATAACAAGTGATAAATCATAATATACCAATAGGAAAAGATAGCAGGAAAGATGAGATGATGAGAAACATAAAGATGAGACGATGAGAAGGATAGTAGCAATACAGCCATATTACATGAGTAATATCTTTAGGCATAAGACAGTGCTGTGGGAATTAAGTGCTTAGCAAAGTGATAATTCCTTTGTAGAACTGTATAAGTAGCTTAACAGCTGTATTAAACAGATTTTTTAATATCTATTCTTTAGATTGACTAGTGTAAGTACCAATGGTTCTATAACTAATCCCCAAAAGCCAGGTTTTTGCCAGATTTCAAAAGACCATAAAGTGGGACCCATCCTTGTCTCAAAGCTGGCTATTCCACAGAAAGAATACTCCCATGGAGAATACCTGCATGGGGCTTCCTCTGACTGCACCTCCTAGTAAGTTCTACTGTGGAATCAGTAGGCTTCTAAACTGACAGGCATTGCTTCTTGCTTGCTAATTCTTTTCTTCCCCATCCAGACCTGACAACCTGCAGGTACCAAGTCAGAATTCCTATTGCATTCCCAATTGATCATAGGGCGAAAAAGTACAGCTAACTATTATCATCTTGCGGGTGATAGTTTATTATAAACTAACAATTCTGCAACAAGATCATATAAATGTTAAATAGATGTTATTATTTGTTTTTTTACTGTAAGCCATCTAGAATCACATTGTTTGAACTGGTGGCCTATAATTCCATTAAATAAACATATAAAAACCAAAAGAAAAACCTGCCAGCAATATAGAACATCTTCTATAAAAGATGTTTCTGACATTTTGCAACCAACAACTGAGAATATTATAGCAGTTTTTCTATGGAATTTAATTCTGTTGAGAATGTTTCCTCGTTTCATTTCAGGAAGCTGGTATTTTGGATTCCAGTGGAGAACAGGTACAGACTGAGGCCAAGATTCAAGAGAAACTGAAGGAGCTGTGTACTTGTCCTCCTCAAGGTGTCATTGCCAAACTAATAACAAACGGTATGTAAAACACAAGTCAAGGGCAAAAATAGTTCACCCCCTCATTAGTTTCAATTAATTGCCTTAATTTTAGAGCTTTCTTTTTACTTGCATTAAAAGTTCTTTGTTTGAGCGCCAAAGAATTGAGGCTTTTGAACTATGGTGCTGGAGAAGACTTCTCCGAGTCCCTTGGACTGCAAGGCAATCAAACTTGCTTAACGCATTGTAAGCCGCCCTGAGTCTCCGGAGAAGGGCGGCATATAAATCTAATTAAAAAAAAAAAAAAAAAAAAACTGGTCAGTCCTAGAGGAGATCAACCCTGACTGCTGTTTAGAAGGCCAGATCCTGAAGATGAAACTCAAATACTTTGGCCACCTAATGAGAAGTAAGGACTCCCTGGAGAAGAGCCTAATGCTGGGAACGATTGAGGGCAAAAGAAGAAGGGGATGGCAGAAAATGAGGTGGCTGGATGGAGTCACTGAAGCAGTCCGCGTGAGCTTAAATGGACTCCAGGGATGGTAGAGGATAGGAAGGCCTAGAGAAATATTGTCCATGGAGTCATGATGGGTCGGACACAACTTCGCGACTAACAACAACAAAAAGTTACAGTATTTAAAAATAGACTTTATAGTTTAAAATTTTCATCTTATTGTCCAGTAGGAAACATGATTTCCATGCTTGTTTTTATGAAAGAAATTGAATCAAATAATTAAAAATAATTTCAGTTATTTTGCTCTGACATCCATTAATCCTACAATACTTGAGATTTTATATAGGCTAATGAAGGGATTGTTTAAAGTTTCCTTTTGCCTGATGGAACATTCTGAAAAATTACTCTGAAAAAATGTAAGAGAACTATGGAGAAATCTCAAATTCACTCCAGGAGAAACGGATGATAGAGGCGAATGGGATTTGTCAAGACTGAAGTAGTGGGGGAAAGATGAAATCACATGTCTCACCAGTTTGAAATTCTATCTAGTTTTGGCTTTGCATGAACCGTGGTCTTGTGAGCAAAACATCATGTCTTAATAACATCATTATTGCACAATAACAATAAAAATCAGCATAGTATGATGTGTGAATCTGTATTGTGTGAGTCTTCAGACTAGAAGGTAGTTAATATGTTGGAATGGTCAACACAGATTTATGTATCTTACTTAAATGCATTAACTATTAGCAAAGAAAAAAGAAATCTAATTACCCTAAAGCAACTTCTGGATTGCAGCCCACTAGTGCGCAGTGAACTGTTTGCAACCGGGCTGCTGAAACGGTGGCTAAGTGCACACACACACACACGTGCCGCCACCATGTGCACAAACAGTAGGTGAGCGCATGCATGCATGCATGCTCCATTTGCATGAGTAGCCGGTGCGCATGCATGCTGCTTGTGCAAATGGAGTTGTGCAGGCACGCATGGGTGCGCTTGCTGGCCACTCGCACAAAATGATCCCCCCCCTGCCCCAAAGCTGGAAAGTCCACAAAGCCAGAAAGATTTGGGAACTCTGTCCTAAAGGACATTTTATGACTTTAGTGCCTTTCTGATGCACTGTGATTATGACTCTTAGGAATTGTAGAAAACAGTCTCAAACTCCCTGAAGGGCAGAAGGCTAATGGAGCTTGTTCTACATTAACAATAGTTTCTCAGGCTGGATTCCCACTCCACGGTTAATCAGAGCACATGGTTAACTTTTAGAGTGGTAGAGTTCTCATTTCAGCTGTTCATGTGGATAGGGCACAGAAAAAAATATAGTCATGACATCATGATGCAAACTAGCCAACTGACTTATATACATTCAACTCTGGAATGGAATAATGCATTAACTTTACATGGAGATATGCATGAGTTGCCCTTAGTGTTTTTTTTTTTAATTCTCCCCCCCCCATTTCTACTTTTCAAATAAATACTCCCATCGCCCCCAGAAGAAATAAACAATAATATTTGAAAAAAACTAAGTGAAGGTAAGGCAGAACATGTATAACAATATTAAAAAATAGTATCACAAATAGGAAAAAGTACTTCCATATCCTACAGATGTTTTTTCTCTTTTCTGAATATTGATAAGGCTCATAACTTAACATTTCTTTCCTTCCTCTCCACCCCACTTTCTTTTCCTAGTGGCAATAGGAGCAGTGATCTGGGGCCTAATTTGGAGTTTAACAGGCAAAGAGAGTCTGCCTGGTGGGAGCATCTTCGGAATTGTATGCCTCTATTTTTGTTCAGTAGTTGGTGGCAAAATTATGCAGCTAATTAAAATACCAGGACTGCCTCCTCTCCCTCCTTTTCTTGGTAAGCATCATGTCAACAAATAGTCTACCAATTTCATTCTCATTAGGGTGACTGGGTTCTTCCAGACTAGTATTTCAAATTATTAAACATTACTTTCAATTTATAAAGAAGTATTAACCATTGTTATGAAAGCTTCCTTCGTGGATCACTCATGTACTCAGTCTTTCAGAAGGCTGCCTGAGAGGGGTAATAGATGTTGATAATTATGGATCAATTTTGCTTTTTGCAGTTGGTTCTGGGTTGTAATGAGTAGACTGTCAAACAAGCCTGGCTTATGGAATTGCTGTCTTAGACCCTCAATGCCAACTCTTGTGACCAGCTGCAGAAAGGGGGACCTTAACAAGAGCAGGGTTTTCTAACACAGTTGCATGAAGGGAAAAACTTAATCAGCTTAGCTGTTGCTTATCAAGCTAAGTATTATTAAGATGACTTTTGCTTGTCTACTTCATTGTATCACGTTGACATACGAGAGGGTACAACTTCAGCTTTAGAATGGGATCCCCAAAGGCCAGGAAACAGGTCTGTGGTTTTATCCTTGAACCTGTGAATTCTTGATTCTTTTTATTGGTTTGTTGCATTTATTTTTCCTGCAATATTCTCCGTCTGTCCCTCTCCTTCTCTCCCTCCCCATTAAACTTTTGTAAAAGATATTTATTTGTGTAAACAAAGAAAATGAAGCATCATTGTCAGATTTTATGTGGGTCTCTGAAAGAGTTAATCAAATGGTTATCACTGTTCCATTTAGGTATGTTGATTGCTGGATTTCTCATCAGAAATATTGGATATGTCAGTAAGGTGATCGTGATCAAAGTAAAGTGGGGAATTATATTCAGAAATATTGCCCTCTCGATTATTTTGTCTCTAGCTGGTCTTGGCCTTGACGCAAAGGTGGAGTATTAAAGGCTTCTTAAGAAATTCAAAATTCCCTGTTACAAATAGCAAAACACTGTGAAAACCTGTAACATGTAGTACATAGCTCCATTTTTTATTTTGAGTCATAGAGGACACAGATGTGGGGAGAAACGGTACAAAATATGAAGAAAGAGGAAGATTAGCATTTCCTAGTGTGATTAACATTAATTACCCTTGGAATAGTTCTCAGTGCCACCCAGGAGGAATTTTTTTCCTATCTACTATGCCTGTGAAAGAGAGAAAAATTTAGATAGGATCATACTGTGCGGGGTGGGGGTGGGGATAAGTTTCCATCATGCTTATTAAAAGTTAAAATAAAAACTGAAACTTAGCTAGATTAGGTATAAGTGTGTAGAGTGTGTGCGTTTTCATACCTAAACACACATTTAGAAACAGTCCTTAGTGCTTATCTAAGTCAACTGATTAATTTCCTTTCCCAAACACCTCAATTTTTTTTAAAAAGAAAAAGTGCTTTCACTAATACTGTTGCACCATTTTCCTTCTTTTAATTGGCATGACTGGAAGCCTTTGAAAGGACCTTGAAAGCATGGAGAATAAAGACAGATTGCTTTCCTGTTGAAATAATCCTGAAAATTGTCTTTGTTCACTATGAAGGAAGATTTTTATTGTTAATGATAAACACTCAAGGCAAAATTAAAGGCTCCCTCAAAGTCAACCCCAAGATTGGGTGACTTCTACAAACATGAGAGGCTTTTGGCCATGTTATAGAAATCAGGCCTAAGGTGGGAGTGGGAAAAGGCCTATGGAGGCTAAGGAGTGGGAAGCAGAACATGGGGTGTCTCAGGAGATGGAGAAGGCATTGGAAAGGCCAGGGCAGGTGGGTCTGGGTTTCTGCCTGTCTTCCAAGGGTCTCCCCCACTCCCGAGTCATCCCTTGCTTGGCTTAATGACCCACACATTCCTTTAATGATACATTGGGGAGAGCAGGGATAGAGGGGTCATTAGGTGAGACACTTTATCTAATGGCATAATTATATAATATAATAGAGCAGGCTCTATTATGGTCATCTCTTGAGAAATAGTTTGCTCTTGCTTCTTCCAGAAGGTACCTAGGGCACAAGGAAGGGTTTTGGATTTGGCTCAAAATGCCCTTAAACTTCATGCTATGTTGACAATTACATGAGAATTTTTACCCTGCGGTATCCCTTTTTAAAGTTTTTGCTAATTAAATTAAGAATAAAAATGGGTACCCACTCTTTATTAGAATAATAATAATAGACTTACCACATTTGATCCATTATATATTTGGGGGGGGGAGTACTGTTTAAATCTAGTGACTAATTTCAACTAATTTGTGACTAAAAAGTACTTTTTAAATCTTGTTCTAATTTGAAAAACTCATATATTATGTCTCCAATAGAGCATGATTTATAACCTAGTGCAAGGGGGTTATTTTAGAAATTGTGGATTTAATGCAGAAAACATGGTTTAAAACATGGTTTATGAGCCACGGTAGTGCAGTGGTTAGAGTGCAGTACTGCAGACTACTTCTGCTGCCTGCTGGCTGCCTGCAGTTTGGCAGTTCAAATCTCGTCAGGCTCAAGGTTGACTCAGCCTTCCATCCTTCCGAGGTGGGTAAAATGAGGAGCCAGATTGTTGGGGGCAATATGCTATGTAAACCGCTTAGAGAGGACTGTAAAAGCACTGTAAAGTGATATAAAGTAAAGGTCTAAGTGCTATTGCTATTGCTATTGCTATTGCTATTGCTATTGCCATTGCCATCGCCATCGCCATCGCCATCGCCATCGCTATCGCTATCGCTATCGCTATTGCTATTGCAAGGGTAAACCCAGTCAATGTATTAACAAATCTTGAATTTTTTTTTCCTGGCACTAAAGATGAGTAATATTAATTGTACAATATTTTTGAATTTCAGGCTCTGAACAAGTTAAAAGCTGTCTGTTTCAGACTATGCCTGGGACCCTGCATCACTGAAGCGTGTTCAGCAGCAGTCTTATCTCACTTTATAATGAAATTCCCATGGGTATGGGGGTTTATGTTAGGGTAAGAGGTGACCCTGCTTCTTTTTGTGCCAAGTAGTTCTTTTCCTTTTTACTATACATGCCTATCTTCCATTCATAAATACAGTTGGTGTAAACCAGAGCCCAGTACTTACAGTTTCTTTGTTAACACACCCAAAACCACTTTAATGTTGGGACGAAACAGGCAAAGGATGTTCTCTTGCTTGTACTGATGCATCTGCATCTTTAGTCCTTTTACAGTTTTAAGACCCCATTTTCCTCTTCCTCCTATCCAGTCATATTGGGCTACAACTCCTTTAATCCTCAGCCAATACAAATTGGGAAAGGCCCATTATAACCATTGGGGATGATAACAATACTTGGAATGTTCAGAGTATTTAATGAATAGTGCAGTTGTGATAGGAAACCATACCCACCTCATTTTTGTTTATTGTGTATTTGTTTTCTAACATTCTAAAGTAAACTTGTGGCCTGCGGTTCAGATGCATCACACGCTGGCCACGCCCATGCCCGGTTTAGTGAAGAGAAATTTGTGATATGTCACGTGACACCACCATGACAACGCAAGTTTGACACCCCTGTTCTAAACTCTTGTGGGAAAGAGAATGATCTTTCAACCAATACATTATTTAACCATCTATATTCTGCTGTCTCCCACAAACCTTGACATATTTAACAATGGCTGAATATTATTTCTTCAATTGATGAGCCCCAATAGTGTGTACATTTTTCAGATTTGTTCTAGGTGCTGTATCTCCAGCTGTTGTGGTCCTTTCAATGCTGATGTTACAGAGACAAGGTCTTGGTGTAGATCAAGGAATTCCAACTTTACTAATAGCTGCTGCCAGTATAGATGACATTGTAGCGATCACAGGCTTTAACATTTTCTTGGGCATGGCGTTTTCCTCAGGTAATGTTCCTACACTCTAGAACTGATGAAACAGAACATGTACCCATTGAAAGGTGGGAGGTGAATTATTAAAAGCCAACATTGGCTGGCAGTAAGATTTATTTGTAGCATCTTTATTTCTTAGGAGAAGGCAAAACAATAACTGAATTAAAATAAATCAGTAGAATATTAAAATCCTAAGAAAGATACCACTTTTTTATATATTGTGTTGATATTTATATGTAACATATGCCAAATCAGAAATGCAAATAATCGTACACACATAATTCAGTGGTGTAACTCATGATGTTCCCAAGTCCTCACCACTCCTTTTTGTGGTCTCTGGAACCACCACATTTTCATGATGTAATTTTTCAAGATTGGTTTATAAAAATTAGAAAATAAAATGGTCTCTTGTATACAGTACTTAGGTACTTGTATACAGTACATTATCTTTTTTTACACACAAACAAAATGGCTGATCTCTATTATGATAGATTCAGGAATGTATAGTCTGTCCCAAAATGTAGATGCAAATGTGAACTTTTGTAGCTTGATTTCACTAGTTTTCTACTTTATCCACTCCATTTGTTTTTGTTGAGTGGCTGTAAATAGATGGCTCATAATGATCAGAAGCTGGCTTTTCCAAAACCCAGCAACTCCACCATGATAAAATGGGAGAGTCTTCCTCAAAATCTAACAGAACTTCTCCTGCTTTGCTGTGCATTTGATCAATTATTTAGCAGGCTCATGTTGACAGTGTTTTTAGTTGTCATTCAGAGTTTCAATTCTGAAAGCTCAGTAAGCCCACATTCACAAGAAAACTATAGAACACGATCAACAGCTGGGAACTATGTAATAAAGCAGAAGAATGTCCTGCAGAACTGAAGGGATTTCCCTATACTATAGCACTGGCAGTTCTGCCCAGTTATTTCCCCCTAGGGAGCATAAAAAACCAATAGTAGCAGAGAAAAGTATCCAAGACCCAAGAAACTGGTCCATGGCTGTACAAGTGGCCAGGCTGTCCTTTCCAAATGGGGTGAGGATGAGAAGACGACAATCTACTGGAAATGTGACACAATCCAAAATGTTGCCAGAGCATATTCATATTGTGATTATAAATCAGTGGGGAATTATTTTTAATAAAGAAATATCTTTTAAGCCACATTATTATGGGACTTGAAAAAGAGAAAACAGCATTTCTTCAAGTCTGAACTTGAAGGCTTTTCTTCAAATCTTTTGAGCCCTCTGATGCTGATTGTTTTACTTGTCATGCATCTGGTTTTCAGATGCTGATTAGAGGCAATGCTGCCATATCTTATGGGGTTGTAATTTGATTGCTTGCCTAACATTATTTAATTATTTTTACCATTTATATGGTCACCTATCTCAGTTGCATGACACAACCTTTGGTGGTTAATCAATATTTTTTCTAATTTTTGCAGAAATTGTTTACTTACATTTTAAAAATCACTTAAAAATTACATTAAAATATCTCCTTGACTTTTTTCCCATTTCTTTTTCATAGGGTCCACCTTTCGTAGCATCTTGCGTGGTGTGGTGGAAGTTGTTATTGGTGCAGGTGCTGGTTGCCTTTTAGGATTTTTTATTACATATTTTCCAAGCAAGGATCAGGTAAAAACAATACTGTTGGGAAAATATTCTGTGACAAAGCCCATATTTTTGTAGGCTGCATTTACAGTAAAAACATCTGAGAAACTGAGCATATTCTGAGAAACTGGAACTGAAGAAATTGAGTTATTCCTTCCGAAATGTGTTGTAATCTTATTTTTACAAAAGCAAAATTGGTGAAAAGTAGACAAAAAGATCCTATTCCAGCAAGGACTGAAAAGTAGATTTAGCACCCAGTTAAACTCTATTATGCCAGTTAGACCTAGGATATTACAGGTGGGATAGTGTTTTTGAAGAGGCAAAGCAATAGTAAGTCCCGACAAAGTGGCTAATGTCAGCTATAAAACTGGGGATGACTAGAAGAGGGAGAGAAAAACAAAGAAAAGAATAAAGGAGGAACAAAAAAGATCTTTCTCCCTAAAAGAGGTCCAGATGATCACTCTTCAGAGATCTGCTCTGCAATGAATATGTCCTGAAACCTAAGAACTTATTTTAGGTAGGTAGTAATTAGTCTTTAAATTGAGCAGTGTGGTGGCCTAGTGGTGAAGACAGTCACTTCCCACTTGGAAGGTTGAGAGTTCAATCTAGGTAGCAGCAAATATTTCTCTCCTAGGGTGCTAAGAAAAAATATCTGCTGTGAACTCCACATAGTGTCAGGAAGGGCATCTAACCAGTAAACGCATAGCTCCATCTAATCGCCCCAACTTTACCCTGAATTAAGGGATGACAGGGTCATACAAAGGAAGTTTTTTTAAAGCAGTCATTCAATGGGATGATTGTATTGGTTTATAAAAATGAAGTATGTATATGTGTGTTGCCTTCACTTATTTTCCATGTTACATTTTTTTTAATAGCTTCATTTTATAAATTTGCCATGAGTAATTTTTAAGGGAATTTTTCATTAAAACATTCCCTACATGCAAGACTGCAATTACATAGCTACTCTTGAGGTTCAGGATTGGCACAAAACTGTGTTAAATTTGGTATTTCTGCACATTGGCTAGAAAAAATCCCTTTTTTCCCCTAGACCTGGGAACAAGAGTAAGAGGGCTAAGAATTTGCCAGCTGGGCAGATTGAGAGACTCAGAAGGCCTTAGCCTGACTAATGGCAGGCTATGATTATTATCATTTATTGGGGAACTTTGGGAGAAAGGTTTAAAATTATCAGATGTATTTCTTATGAAGTAGGAATGATTGAAAATTGATAAAGTGGAAATTATCTGTGTACTACCTTAACAACTTTTAAGATAGGTGGATTTCACTCCCAGAATCCCCCAGCCAGAATGCTGGGAGTTCCAGTCTAGCCATCTTAAAGTTGCCAAAGTTGAGAAACACTGTCCTAGAGTACTTCCAGAGGGACAGCTTTTGATCAAAAACATTGTGTAATTGTTCTGTTTTACTGAATATATTTTCTTCTCTGGGAAGAAAAAGCAAACCACTGGTTAAAAAAAAAAGGCATATGATTGAAGAAAAATGATGACAAAATAAAAAATATCCGGAAATGTTGGTCACTTCAGGAGCCAATAATGTATGTAATACTCAAAAGATGCAGAGCCATTGTAGTATTTAGGTGTTTTTTATCATTGGTGATAGGGCCCTGTGAAAACATTACATTTTCTGATCCCTAAATTACCGGTATTTCAAATGCAACACTGTATCATGTCATTATTTTAAATACTAAAAAGAGAGCTCTACACTGCTTGTAGCTCAGTACCCACAGAAATAGTATATTTGAACTTTATGGTTTTTCAGTTTCTCTGCACGTGAATAGCAATAATTTAGTAAATTATTACTGAAAATTTGGATTTCCTGTCAGCAAGCAAGTAAATATTATCGCTATCTCATTTTGAGTTTTATAGGAATAATAAAGTGTATATTATATATTATAATATATATTATAGTATATTAACACCCAGACTCTAGAAAGAAAGTTGGAATTACATCATGAGCTCATTGCCCAGGAGGGGCAGCCTATTTCATTATACCAGTACATTCCTTAGATATATGCTTTACTTGACCACTGAGAGGCAGTGTACAACATGTTTTGTCCTGCTCCACTTCAGCAATTATAAATTTTTCCATTTTTCTTCTTTCAGAAATCCATTGCATGGAAAAGAGCCTTCTTTGTGATTGGCTTGTCAGCATTTTCTCTTTTATGCAGCAAACGTTTTGGCTTTCCAGGATCTGGAGGACTCTGTGTCATTGTTTTGTCATTTCTTGCTGGAATGGCATGGTCTAATGAAAAGGTGAGAATTCTCTTACTACATATCAAAGTCCCGATTCTGATTCTGAAAATCAGATACTTTAGGTTGTCTGTAGTTTTTAACACAAACTGATCAGTCTCAGTTTTGGACGAAAGTAGGTAATGTGATACCTATGGGTATCAGTGTGGGGATCGAGATATATTTCTTCAGATTCTTGCAGTTAAAACACTGAATGGAAGCTGTCAGTTTCCTAGCAGTGTGCCAACCCAATATTTCTAGGAATCCCTTTGGGGCTCATGTAGGAGTCATATTATACTGAGAAAATAACTGTGGTTATTAACCGTGGTAAGTGGCCTAGTCCACTGCTTTGTGGTGATGGATACAGAAAAAAAAAGATAAAATATCCTGGTTTACATCACATCCTAGAGATTGTAAAGAGCAAATTTACTGTTTGCCTTCTAGTAAACACATACATGTGATTGATCATGCCTTCTGTGGAAGCTGTTTTGTCGGAGCAAATCTTCCAAATGTATGTATACTCCAAAAGTTGGGGTTAAAGCAAAGTTGCCTTTTTCTTATTTTAATATTAACTCTTGTAGCAGGTAAAACTTGGGCAGGTAAATGCTTCACATTAAATGACATACAGCACACAAATAATTTTGCTAAGCCAATTTTATTGGTTAAATTATAGTCAGGCTTCACACACACCATTTTCACTCATTCTCCAAGTCCTACCAGAGTGGCTGTGCAGTATAGGGACTGGAAAAGATGAAGACTATCTTATTTAATCTTCAAACAATTTGAGCATTTTTATTTGAATTGATAATGAATGGCAGGTCAGGTAACAGTTATAGGTTTTTTTTCCTAATTACATATTGTGTCCTTATGGTCCAAAGCGTTATTAGGTATTTGTTTGCTGCCAGGACAACTTGTGCTATTTCAAGTTTCAATCACAGGCACACAATGCTGTAGAGATTAGCAGTTTTACTTCCAGGCTGAAGAGATAAAACAATGACCAAAAATGTAACCAAATCAGAAATTTGCCTGAAGATTTTGTTTTTTTTTTTAACAAGAGAACACAGAAGAATAGTCCAAATCCATTCCAGGGTTCTGAGAAGCACATCAGGATTGTCAGACAGTTGAGAAGTCAGAGGTTCAAGATTTCTTATACAAATTCACAGGAACATTACACAAGACTCCCCCTTATCCCCATGTAAACTATTGAAATCATTTGCTATAAGGCAAGGAAGGGTTTTGGTTTTTTTGTAGAAGTGAGGTTTTATTTATTTATTCAATTTCTGTAGCTCTCCAACTCAAATAAATGACTTGTAATTCTAAAATTATAAATCAATTTAAAAAACATCAAAACAATAAAAATATCCACAAAATAAGTAAGTTCAAAAAGCAGCTCTAATGATCAATAAACTAATCGTAAAACTAAGTATCTGGGCACTTAATACATTCTGAGCCCCAGGCCCAGGTACATAACCAAGTTTTTAAAGCTTTACCAAAAGCCAATAGGATTGGGAACCGTTCTAATCTCCAAGAGCAGAATATTCCATAAGGCTGGCTGGATCTTGATGCAGATGAAGTCATAATTTGTTAAAATTGGAGAATTCCAAATTGAAGAGATGAAATGTATTTAATTAAAAATTGATACAAAGGCAATCTATTTCAAACATAATAACTTTGGCCTTTGAGATATTTAAATATTGTTTCTAGTGCTACATTTTTAATATTCTTGTTAATTACCATAATGGTTTCTTTAAGTCCTTGAAACATGATGGTACTTCTTCATAATTAATGGCAGAATCCAATTTCCTAGCGTTAGAAAAAGGAAAGTGGTATCTTGCTTGAACAAATTAAATTTAAGTATTCCATTCTTCTGCACAAGTACTATCAACACTTATTGGTGTAAAACTGTGGGGTTTTTGTTTTGTTTTGTTATATCTTATAGAAAGCAGTGCAAGATGTTGTTACTTTTGCATGGCAAATTTCCCAGCCATTTCTATTTGGACTAATTGGAGCTGAAATCTCAATTTCTTCCCTTGGATTAGAAACTGTTGGTAAGTTTGCACACAAGAGGTATAGCATTCCGAAAGATTGTGCCTTATGGCTTCCTTATGAGTAGAATGACAATCTTACTCAGATTTGATTGCATTCATAAAACACAATGGGCCCTGAACCATGGTTTAAAATTATATTATGATTTATAGCAATATATTGTATATTGAGTGCCTCTTCCAAAACAGAACATGCTTATATTTCTCCATGCAGAAAACTCTAAAAAAATGTTACTGGTTATGCAACTAAAACTCTGTTTATACACACTCTTGCATTCAGATGAATAACCAGTTACAATTATATATAATATAATTATATATATTATATTGTGAATATTTTAACTGAGGCAACTAAGAATCCCAAGATGAATGTTTCTTTAAATTTTATTCTTCAAGTAGTTTTCAGTATATGAAATAGTTTTCCAAGACAGGTATGACAATGAAGATTATAATTGCCTGGCAATTGCTCTTACAAATATTATCCCAGTCCAAGTGGAACAATTAAGTCTCTCTCTACTACAGGGCTTTGTTTAGCCACTATGTTTTCAGCTTTAATGATTCGAATTGTGGCTACGTTTTTGTTGGTGAGTGGCTCTGGCTTTCATTGGAAGGAAAAATTATTTATTGCACTGGCGTGGATCCCCAAAGCAACTGTCCAGGTAGAGTATTTTTGCTTATTCAACCCAAACCTTATGTAAACAAGGGAGTTGCACCAATGAAGACATATAAGCATATTTAAATAGGGGGTAGGATGCGTTGGTGTGGGGTAAGAGAGAAAATACGAGAACGGCTCTCTTTTACTCAGAAATACCGACTCCTGACTGATGATGAAACTTTAAAAGCTTATAGGCCTTCAATTGATTTTGACATTAAAGTCAGCGTAGATCATCTCTGCTCCTCCAAATGTTGCTGAACTTAGCTTCAACTATCTTATATCTCTGGCTATGCTGGCTACAAATCTATGGGGTGGGGGTGGGTTATAGTTCCATAAGATATGGAAGGCCAACTGCTGTGCAATTCTGATCTCCAGAATAAAAAAGTGAAAAGTTCTTACCTTGAATTGAAAACAACATTTCCCTGCCTGGTATTCACTGGCAGCACTGCAGTGTGTGTATATGTTGTGAATGCTGGTTGTTTGTAAAGAAAATGGTCCACAGAAAACTCGTTGCTATGTGTCAACCTGCTGTCTTCTGGCATATATTTTCTGCCTGTCCACAATATACCCCCCAGCCCTGCTTTGGGATGCAAACGTTTCTTTGCCCCTGTTCCAATATAGTGGTCTTCCTTTTGAATTCCTGCGCTTGAGTCAGGTAAGGCAGCCTGGTATCAAGGAGGCCCTTTGGAGTATGGCAAAGACATTCTTGGGAAATTCCACATAGATTGTTTCCTACGTTTTATAGACCACCTGTGACAACAGTTATTTCTTCCAATATATCAATGCTTACCATTCGCAACAGTTAATCCTTTACTGTTTTAGGGTGTTTCATAGCATTTTATGTTTTTTTCATGCAAATATGGGAGTCATATTATTTATCTATCATTTTTATCTAATTGTTTATCAATGCTATTAAGAAAATATATTTAAATATAAATGCATCAATGCACTTCATCCACAGTACTGCTTAGAAAAGGAAACTCACAAGAAATATAAACATTCAATTTCAAGGAAATTAATTTATCATGCAGTACTGATTAAAGGAAAGTGACATAGCCTTTGAACTTGAAAGTAATAACAAAGAAACAACTATGCCCTTCAGTCCTAGGTATAGGCAAGAAGAAATAATGGTAATGAGATAGACAGTTAAAGCTCTTTTTCACTATAATCGATAAACAGTATCATGACTCTTTCTGCTAAAAACTGAGGTTGTATAACACATTTATTTGGAAAAAGTACCATTGATCTTAGTAGTTTAAAATTTCTGAGTAGACCTAAAAACCAAAGAAGTCTCAAAGCCTTCTGTAGCCGATCAATTTTTTTTGAAGAATCCCAAGTAGATTTAAACATCCTCAAAAGGTATTGGTTTTTTATGGCTCTTCAGATGGCTCTTCAGCTTAGAAACGGAGATGAGCACCGCCCCCTAGAGTTGGGAACAACTAGCATGTATGTGCGAGGGGAACTTTTACCTTTAAAAGGTATTCACATAAGGGCATTTGGGAGTCTGATACAGTCATGAACTTTAGCTAATTGGATTCTTGTGGCAAAAAAAAAAATAAGTATGCCTTTAAGAACATATCATTATGTCCATAGGGCAAGAACACTGATTACCCTTACTTTTTTCAAATAAAGACATGTCCATTATAGCTTTTTTTTATTTGATAACTGAGGCGACCAGAAATACAATACTTCTCAGGAGTAAATACACTGGTCTGAAACATAACATATATAAGATATTCCTTTGGGTTGAAGCATCAGAATACTGAGTTTATTTGGGGTGTTAGATATTTAAAATGATGCCATGCTGCATGTTTCCAAATACTCTTGATGAGTAGAGAATACTCTCTGCAACAATCTGGATGCCCTCCAAATCTGTGGAGTTTAATTCCTAAAATTCTCAGAAATGGCCATGCTGCCTGGAGTATTATGGAAGTCAAAGCGCACACAAAGATATACTCCAGTAGTGAGTTTCAATTTAGTTTGCTACTGGTTTGCTCGTGCGCGCGCACACATGCACAACACTTCTGCGCATGCACAGAAGCTTCTGCGCATGTGCAGAAGTGTCTGGGTGGGTGGTGGAGCCTCCCGCCACTGCCGTTACTGGTCCCCCCTATTCGGGGCGAACTGGTACCAACCCACCACTGGTATACTCCAATTGTGAAATGCTGCGCTAGAACAATATAGAATACAAATAAACAATGAGATGCTGTCTGAGAAAAATCTGAACCGAGCAAACAAGATTTGAGGCATGGGTCTCCAAAAAGGAGAACTTTGAGGGATGTGGCTGGCTGACGATAGAAAGAAAAAAAAAGAAAGTTCTCCCATAAACTTAAGCCGCAATGGAGGAACCTGCTTTACTAAGTATGCTGATCTATTTTGTCTAGGTTTTTGTTAGCACAATAGGTGAATTCAGATATTGTGATTTTTCTTTATGCCATAATGTGATGTTTGAATCCTAACAACTGTACTTTCTTCAACCAATCATGGCTATAGAAACCATGATTTAGTGCAATATATGAGCTCAGATCAGTGACTTTTTTAAAAAAATCTGTCTGCAGGCTGCAATTGGTTCTGTTGCCTTAGATACAGCACGAGGTAATAAAGATAAAATGCTAGAAAAATATGGCCTGTACATCTTGACAATAGCTTTCCTTGCAATCTTGATCACAGCTCCTACTGGAGCTGTGATAATTGGACTGACTGGACCCAGACTTCTCCGCAAGACTACCAAAGGCAATGAAGATGACTTAACAATGGACAATTTTTCATCAGCAGAGATAACTTAGACTTTATTTTAAATTCAGATTTAACTCTCTGATGTTTGAGATTAAACAGAAAAGAAATGGAAATACAATTATGGATCAAATTAAACATTTATTCCTTGTGTGAGCAACAATGAAATCATAGTACTGCATGATGCTTTGTTTTCAAACCTGTGATCAACTCTGTATTTTATACAATAAAAATATACTTTGTTCTCTCAGCATTTCTGGCCGGTATCTATGGACTCTCCTGGTGGATGAAAAAAAATCAATTTCAAAACAGAAGGCTTGGATCTTAAATTTGTTTCCCCAAACAAAATAAGTAATATTCTTGCCACTGGGTTTTCTTGTGCATTTTATTTATCTGTCTCCCAGAACTCTTGAAGCTTTGTTCTGGTGGTTTAAGAAAGTTTACAGTTAGCACTGAAAGTGACATTTATTGAAACTATTCTCTCCTTCAAAGGAAAGGAAAAATATCTTGGGACCTTTTTTTATGAGACAACTCACAACTCAGTTTTACATTATTATGTATCATCTTATACTACCTGATTTCCTGTTATGTTGGAGGAGAACATTTTCAATGATAGTAAAAATCATAGTATGTAAATAGCTCATTGTTTTCTCACATAGATCAGTGTTTTTCAACTTTGGCAATTTTTTTATTTTTTTATTTTCAAATTTAAAAATTTTATTGGATTATAAAACAGAAATACAAAAGAAAATAGTAAATCCTTGGCAATTTTAAGATATGTGGACTGGTTGGAGAATTCTAGCCATTGGCCCATATTTGTTTATTTTATTTGCCATTTTGTGGGCTCCTGAAATTTCCTCCAGCTCATGGTTCATGTCATTGTATTGTATCATACATTTCAGGAACAAGCCTTGGTCTCCATGACCAAAAATATAAAAAATGCAAACATTGCTTCTTAAAAAATAAAGTGATCATAAAAAAAGAATAAACAGTTGTGCTATTTTCCGTAAGAAGAAATGCATTTTTTTCCTCTAGAAAGAAACTGATAATATCTTTACATTTCTAGCAACAGTGCATCCCTGGTTAAGTATACAGACAAGGGACTTACAGAATTAATGGAAATATTTGGGACACCAGATACAGAATTTAAGTTTTACAAGCAACCCCTTCACCAGATAGGAAACTAACAAAGTAAACTGTTTTGTTAAAAAACTGGATTCTGCTCATGAAGAAATCTCTGAGATTCAGGAGGATGGAGAAAAGGAATCTATTTTTTTCTTTGACTGAAGATTGGAAAATATGGGGGAAAGTATTAGAATGTAGCATAAGCAGATTGGTTTGAGGGGAATAGCAGGTTTAGTAGCAAATAGGCTAATTTACTGTAGTTTGTTTAATGCATTCAGTAATTACTCAACATAATGAATTGTGCAAATAAAATAGTTCTCGGTAATTCTCAGATTGAATTGTTATATATTTCAAAATATCAATACATAATGCCATAATTTCTAAATCATAGATAAGCCAAATTAAATACAATCTCTATCACTTCTGAGAAGCAGAAAACACTCTGTTCCTAGTTTGTAGATCTCTTTAATCATTCTCAAAGAAGGCTATCTGGAGTTCTGTATAAAAGTGATTCCTATACATACTCAATGTTCAAACTGAACTACCGTCTTGCATGCAAATTTCTAAACCCATTTAAGACCAAACTCATGACTATCTTTCACAACCTCCAAAAATAACTTCCCAGTTTTGTGGCGATCTGGCACTACAGCTGATTTAAAATCTGTTAAAACTGTAGTATAGATGGCACCTGTAGTTAGAATAAAGGTGTCTGTCTGTCATCTATCTAATATTTGTTACAATTCCTACAGTTTTAAGGAAAATAGCCCTAGTTCTGGCAAAAGTTTAAAATAGGTATTAATTCTTTTCTAGTGATAAATAGTCTGCAGGAACATTCTACCCGAAAGTGTACAATCGTGACTTTTAAAAGAAGTGAACCACTCTGTATCATAAGAAACAATGGCCATAAGTTAAAAGAATACCACAAATAAATAGAAGAACTCACTGTTTTAGACCCCCAGCATCTGCAGTACACTACCTTAGTGTAACATAGGTCCTTAATGTTGATTTCATTTACTACTTCGGGATTCTCCTTCTGGATCTTGAGATTAATCAAGCTGTCCTTCTGCTGTTTCTTCTTGGGAAGGAATGGGCGAAAAGCAAGATATCCCTGCAGAGCAAGGACACTCAGGAAAGGCAATAACAGCAACCATTCTGGAACTGAGCACATGCCACAAATATAGAGTAATATTCTGCAGCAATGTATTTCAGCCTCATCCTTTATTACCAAATGTTTTGCTCTAAGAACAGATTACAAACCCATGCAGCAACTATTAAAAGTACTTTCCAGTCTCACACTAGTCTTATAAGATGTATGTAATTTGCAGTACTAAGTGCAAAACAGTGACACCCAGTAGAAAACCAGGCTGTGATGAGAGGAAGCCTTGCTGTTATGTTCATTCCATAGTTATTTGTAATGTGGATTTATTATTTTGTTAAGTCATCCTCTTATTAGTTTTTCTTTCCTAGATGGGTTTACATAACAAAAAGAATGCAACAGGCTAAAATGTGTTGGGGAATTTGGGGTTGAACATGTTAAGAGAAAATACATCCTAGCATGTTGTGTTAAGCAGACTATCCATATTAATGTTTATTAGTATTAATAGACCTTCTATTGTGATGTAACGTTAATTAATTTTAATCATCATTACAGCCAGTACATGTTGTCTTATGCCTGATCTGGTTTTTTCTTCCCTCCCCCAATTTACAGAGTGATAGACTGGAGGGAAAGGGATTACAAGAGAGTAAACTACACAGTGGGAAATACACTGGGATGTTTTCATAGCATGCTTATGGCTGTTGGAACCAGTGCATTGCTTTCTATCTGTATTCCACATTGTGTGCCTGTTTATTCTCTCGTAATCTCTTCCTCTCCAATTGATGTATATACAAACATTAATTCCCTTGTTAATTATCCCAGTGCCAGGTCTAGCATTCCAAAGGATTGGGAATGGCTAGGAGTGAAACACATTAATCTTGTCAGTTTTGAGCCAGAAAGCACATTTTCGGTCCCATAATTTCGTACTGTGCAAACTGCTTCGCTTAATGAAAAAGTGCTGGTCTCAATTGTTGTCACTAAACAAGGACTACTGATACATCTAATACAGCATTTTGAATGGAGACAGATATTTCCCTCTGCCAGGCAGTCACATCTCTTGTGCAAAGGATAGATACAAATTGCAGAATGATAGCACCAATTTTAGTATCCCAATATAAAAAGCAGAGTCATTTGAGGATGATATGGTACATTGCAGTAGAATTCTTTGGAACAGAAACAGGAAATGAGAGCAGGAAAATATAACTATAACATAGTGCAATGCCAAAACTAGCAAGTCTTTCCTGCTTCTTCATCTTGCATTCAAATGAAGTGGAAATCAATTTTTGCATTTTTGGTGAAGCCCAACATTGATAAACAAGGAAGAAGTAAGAAAGGAAAATATAAAAACAGATAATCAAAGTTGGTTTGTCATACAAAGACACTCTATATAGTATGTCAAAAGAAGATGCAGCATGTTCTTCCAAGTTGTATTTTGCTGCTGTTTTCCTTTGGTCCACATAACATAATAACAAAGGATTAAGCTAAAAAGGGATCAGGTAATTTGTGATTTAGCATATTTTTTTGTTTCATTACTTTAATATGTAAACAAAATGGGGAAAAAGCAAAGGGGAGACCCAAAAACAGATCAGAAAGAAGAAAAGAATCAAAACCATGTGACATTTCACATAATAAATCATTCCACTTAAATTTTATACGTATCGTTACACCCTAACCTCACAGAATAAAGATTAAGTTTTTCCAAGAAATAGATAAAAAGTGAGTTTATAAATAGAAAGGGAACAATATCTTTCCAATAATGTCTTTTTCATTCTTGTTCAATAATCTATAATTATATAAAAATACATTCCAAGTTTTTGGCATGATTTAAGAGTACGTTTACTCCTTTAAACCATAACAACTTCCCAAAAACTCACTGATAATAAAACCAAAACTGGGCTATAGTGAGTCAAGCCCATATCATTAAAATGTCCCCTGACCATTTACATCAACATAATCAAGTTGACAGCGAAACCTTTTAAAACTGTATCAAGTAAAACTCAAAAATTTTGTTGGAATTGTCAGATTTTACAGTAAAAAAAGCATAATCAATATTCCTTTAATCCTTGATTTGTTAATATAGGATACTTAAATTCTTTTATTTCACATCTGTTCCAAAGAATAGAATAGAATAGAATAGAATAGAATAGAATAGAATAGAATAGAATAGAATAGAATAGAATAGAATAGAATAGAATAGAATAGAATTTTTTATTGGCCAAGTGTGATTGGACACACAAGGAATTTGTCTTGGTGCATATGCCCTCAGTGTACATAAAAGAAAAGATATGTTCATCAAGAATCATAAGGTACAACACTTAATGATAGTCATAGGGTACAAATAAACAGTCAGGAAACAATATCAATATAAATAAATAATACCAGATACTCTGTTTATAAAAATCACTATAGATCTAGACCAAACTAAAACATATTTAAACACAGATAGTAATTTAGAAGTTTTAGATGCTGCTAATGCATCCAGAGCAAATTGTGATAGCAAGGGAAGTTTTAATTGAACATTCTGCATCTTTGTAAGATTAGATAATCCAAATTCCTCTTGCAGTAAGTGAAATGGTTTAAAAACCTGATAAGCAATCAAGCAATCTGAAATATTAATACATTTTCTCATATAATTCTTTGTTTCTTTGAAGACCTTTCATTTGTCATCCAAGAAGCTTCCGAAGAGCTCTTGGATGAGAAGTGAAACGTCTTTCAAAGCAAAACCAGAAAGTCCAGTTGCCTCTTGAAAAAAAAAAAAAAATCACCTTTGGGACATACTTGTATTAGGAAAAACCTGTTTGCTGCAGATAACCATGCTTGGCCTGTTGTATAACTTTCACCTCCATATTCATTTTTATCAAAAAGCGCTGCCTCTGAGCCTTACCGCGCTCATTTGATACTTTTTCAATCGATCGGCGAATCTCTCTCCCCCCCATCTTCTAAATACACACATTTAGAAACAGTCATCAGGACTTATTTAAGTATTACCATCAACTGATTAATTTTCCATCCCAAATACCTCAATTTTTTAAGAAAAGTGCTTTCACTAATGGTGGCATGCCATTTTCCTACGTTTAATTGGCTTGCCTGGAAGCCTTTGAAGGAGCCTTGAAATACTGTATATAGAGAATGAAGACAGAATGCTTCCCTGCTGAAATAACGCTGAAATTGTTCTTGTCCACTATGGGGAAAGATTTGTTACCTATAAACACTCAAGACAAAGACGAAGGCTCTCTGGGTTAAGCCCAAGTTTGGTTGACTTCCATAAACACAAGGGGCTTTTGGCCATATTACAGAAAACAGGTCTAAGGCCCGGAGGGATCCAGTGTTAGTGGGAAAAGGCCAATGGGGCTCAAGGGGCGGGAAACAGAGCATGGGGCATCTTGTTTGGACATTGCATGCTAGAGGTTATAATGGGTAGTAGAGATCAAATTTATATTTTTTCTTCTAGTAAATAAGTGCCTGTGATTGATGATGCCTTCTGTGGAAGCTGTTTTGTGTGAGCAAGACTTCCAAATGTGTGTATACTCCAAAAGTTGGGGATAAAGCAAAGTTGCCTTCTTCTTTTGATATTAACTCTTGTAGGATCTTGGAAAGATGTCTCACACTAAATGACATACAGCGCACAAATAATTTTGTTAAGCCAATTTTATTGGTTACACTATAGCAAGATTTTACTAACATATACACGTTCCCAACTACTCTCCAAGCCTTACCAGAGTAGCTGCTCAATAAAGGGACTGGAAAATATGAGTTGAAGACAAGTCTAAGTGGGAGATAAGTAGACAACAGCGAAAGACCTAAAAGCCAAGTTGAAGAGAAAATCATTTGGGGAAAATCTATCCATATAGTCACTAGGAAGTGACACATGATTTGATAGCAACAAAACAATTTCTATTTTTATTAATTTAGACCAAATACATACTGTCAATTCATTTCATGCACAGACAGACACACATTTTATTCACTATCTTATTAAACCTTCACACAATTTCAGCATTTTTATTTGAATTGATAATGAATAGCAGATCAGGTAACAATTATACAGTTTGTTCCCCCTAATTACATATTGTGTCCTTATGGTCTATAGCACAGTTGGGCATTTGTTTTGCTGCCAGGACAACTGTGCTGCTTCAAGTTTCAATCACAGGCCACAATTGCTGTGGAGTTTAGCAGTTTTACTTCCAGGCTGAAGAGATAAAACAGTGACCAAAAATGTAACCAAAACAGAAACTTGCATGAAGTGGTTTTTTTTTTTTTAAACAAGAGAACACAGAAAAATAGTCCAAATCCATTCCAGGGTTCTGAGAACCATGTCAGGATTGTCAGACAGTTTAGAAGTCAGAGGCTTCTAAACTTTTGCAATAAAAAAAAAAAAAAAAAGAAGTCAGAGGCTCAAGATTTCTTATAAAAATACAGGAACATTACACAAGACTCCCCCTTATCCCCATGTAAACTGTTGAAACCATTTGCTATAATAAGGCATGGAAGGGTTTATTTTGTTTTTTTTTTTGTAGAAGTGAGGTTTTATTTATTTGATTTCTGTAGTTGCCCAAATCAATTAAGTGACTCTGGGTGGCTTACAATTCTAAAATTATTAAACAAAACAATTTTAAAAACATTAAAATAATAAAAATACCCACAAAATAAATAAGATCAAATATCAGTTCTGATTGTCAATAAACTAATCATAAAGCCAAGTATTAGGGCCCTTAATACATTCTGAGCCCCAGACATAACTAAATTTTTAAAGCTTTGCAAAAAGCCAATAGGGTTGGAAACCATTCTAATCTCCACTGAAGATGGCATTTAATTTCGTTGTACGAGGTGCAATGACAACTAAACTAAGCTAAACTGAACTGAACTGAACTGAATACCCCATAAGGCAGGGGCTACAGCATAAATACTATCTGCAGCATGTCCAATCTGTTGGACCGGATTGGACGGATGGAAAACCTTGGAAAAAGATGGTAATTTGGTTTTTTGCATGTAACTCACTGGCTGGCTGGCTGCTAAATGTAGATAGGAGTCACTAAAAATAAGTAATATTCTTGGCACTGGATTTTCTTGTGTATTTCATTTATCAGTCTCCCAGAACTCTTGAACCTTTGTTCTGGTGGTTTGAGAAAGGTTTGTAAATAGCATTGATGGTGGCATTTCTTGGAATTATTCTCTTCTTCAAAGGAAAACTATATTGGGACCTTTTTTATGAGACATCTCACAACTCAGTTCTTCATCATTATTTTATCAGCTGAAAATTATCTCATTTCCTGTTATGCTGGAGAACATTTTCAGCGATAGTAAAAATCATAGTAGGTAACTAGCTCATTGGCTTAGCTACCTACACTTTTCCCCTCACATAGATAGATCAGTGTTTTTCAACCTTGACAATTTAAAAATGTGGACTGGCTGAGGAATTCTGGGAATTGTTACATATTTGTTTACCTTATTTATCATTTTGTAACCTGAAATTTCCTCCAGTTCATAGTTCATATCATTGTCCAATACAGTGGTGGGTTGCTACCGGTTCGCCCCGGATTGGGGAGGCTCCGCCCACCCGCCCAGACGCTTCTGTGCATGCGCAGAAGCAGCAGGTGCAAGTGCGCACATACGCACAAGCGAACCGGTAGCGACGGGTTTTAAAACCCGCCCCTGATCCAATATCATACATTTCAAGAAAGATCCTTGTTCTTCATGATCAGAAATATAAAAAATGCAAACACTGCCCATGTCTGACTGCCGTGACAGCCAGGCAGGAGAATTTAAGTTTTACAAACAACCCCTTCACTAGATAGGAAACTAACAATGTAAACTGCTTTGTTAGAAAATTGGATTCTGTTCATGGAGAAATCCTAGAGGGTCAGGAGGATGGAGAAAAGGAATTTACACTTTATGTGACTATACAATGTCTAAGAATGTTTTGATTTCAGCCCATTTCTTTAACAGAATAAATAGTTGGTATACACTTTAATCTAGCATCATTTGCTGTACCCTTGTTTGTTTGCCTGGGTCCTTTGGAGCAACTGATATTTTCTAGCACATACAGCTTAATACTATGTAAAATGTGGACCATGACCACCTAATGTTACTCTTGCACATGGGAATCTGAACTTAACTATGTACAAGATGTATAAGTAGATTGGATACACATGCCAAGAAGAATTGGAAAATATGGGGGAAAGCATTAGATTATTTGAAGTTCAAAGTGCTATACTGTTCATGTAACATGAACTAATTTGTTTAAGGGAAGAGCTGGTTTAGTAGCAAATAGTTTAATTACTATAGTTCATTTAATGCAGCCAGTTATTACTCAACATCATGAATTTTGCAAATAAGATAGTTCTCAGACTGAACTGTTCTATATTTCAAAATATAAATACATAATGCTATAATTTCTAAATCACAGACAAGCCAATTATATACAATCTGTATCATTTCTGAAAAGCAGAAAACACTCTACTCCTAGTTTGTAGATCTCTAATCATTATCAAAGAAGGCTATCTGAAGTTCTGTATAAAAGTGATTCCTGTACACACTCAATGTTCAAACTGAGCTACTGGCTTGCATGCAAATTCCTAAACCCACATAAGACCAAAATCATTACCATCTTTGACAACCTCCAAAAATTCCCAGTTTTGTGGCAATCTGGGAATACTCCCAACTTGTTTAAAATCTGTTAAATCTGTAGTGTTGATACACTGTAGTTAGAATAAAGGGATGTCTGTCTGTCTGTCTGTCTGTCTGTCTGTCTGCCTGCCTGCCTGCCTGCCTGCCTGCCTGCCTGCCTGCCTGCCTGCCTGCCTGCCTGTCTATCTATCTATCTATCTATCTATCTATCTATCTATCTATCTATCTATCTATCTATCTATTTATCATCTATCTAATATTTGTTACATTTCCTGCACTTCTGGGAAAAATAATTCTGCTATGATTACAAAGCATAGATATAGTACATTTTTGTTATATAAAACACATTACCAAACATCTAGCACAAAGTATAAATTTAATATAATCTAAAAATATACTAAAATATAACCCTATGATTATTACAAGACTGAAAGCCCGACATATACATATACAAATGGACTTCCTTTTAGTCACAGCATATTTAGGAGTTTGCTAGACTTCTTTTTTCCTGAGTATTAAAGGGCCCACATTATCTCCAGTTGACTCGTTGTGTTTGTTGTGAGAGCCATCACAGACAGGGAACTGAAACAAAAACAAACAGAGAAAAAGTAGGTGACCTGCAATGTTAGTGGTTTTAGGACTATAATTGAGATTAAGGGACAGGTTACTCTCAAATACATTAATAAACACAATACATACTCAGGTGAGGTTGGTAGCTAGTGTGGGTAATAGATCACCAAGGATGAGAAGTATCCAAAATGTAAACTGAAATCTAAATGATACTCTTGGTGCTTTATTCATCATCAATACTAAGACCCATTGAACAAATTCAGCATCTAATGTGTATGCTTTAAAACAATGGCTTATACAGGAGTTAGAAGTGGTCAGAAATGAACAGCTACAAAAATATTCTGTCCAAATTCTATTCCTATTTAGTTTAACCTCAACAATTAGCTTGGCTTGGCATATGTTAAGGTATAAAGTGTGGTTTACAAATCACAATAGGCTTGGTTTAAAATAATCTTCATTGCTAAACCACATTACTTTGAAATTTCAATTGGTGGATTCTGCTTAGTGTAATCCACATGTTAAAAGAATTGAGTTATAGTTGCCAATTTGAACACGTTAAATCATAAATAACAAGATTACATTTGGCTCTATATCCAAATTCAATTATGGTTTATGATCACATGGCATAACAAGACATGATTTATAACAATTGTCCTAACTATGGAATGGCATGTTATCCTTAGCTAGTTAAATAAAATGGACAAATCATATCTGTATCATAGCTGTTGTTCTTCTCCAGCAAATTCACCCTTGCAGTTCAGCAACATGTCAGAAACTAAATGAAAGCAAAGAGCTTTAAAATCATGGTGAACACATATGAATTTGCCAAGCTACCAGGGCCAAGCTAGATGTCCATGCAATTTATGTGCTCACAAAAGCATATATAAAGCTCTCAGGCATCACTTTCCCAATGATCTTGGAGGACTATGGACAAAAATGTTTTTCTAGCTACAGAATAGATTTTAAAATGCAGGTCTTTAGTAGTATATAATCAACACTAGTTTTGGCAAAAGTAAAAAAAAAGTATTAATTCTTCACTAGTGATAAACAGTCTGCAAGAGCATTCTACCCTGAAGCGCACAATCGTGACTTTTAAAAGAAGCAAAGCACTCTATATCATAAAAGACAAGAATGATCTTAAGTAAAAAGGGTATAGCAAATTCAATAAAACAACTCACTGTTTTAGAGCGCCAGCATCTGCAGTACACTGCCTTAGTGTGACATAGATCCTCAATGTTGATTTCGTTTACTACTTTGGGATTCTCCTTTTGGATCTTGAGATTAATCAAGCTGTCCTTTTGCTGTTTCTTCTTGAGAAGGAATGGACGAATAGCAAGATATCCGAGCAGAGCAAGGATACCCAGGAAAGGCAATAACCGCAGCCATTCTGAAACTGAGCACATGCCACAACCATATTATAGAGCAGTATTCTGCAATAACCATTATACAAACATCTACAAATATTTATTCTCTTGTTAATTATCCCAATGCCAGGACTAGCATTCCAAAGGATTGAGAATGGTTAGGAGAAAAAAAAAACAATGTGTGAAACACATTAATCTTGTCAGTTTTGAGCCAGAAAGCACACTTTCAGTCCCATAATTTTGTACTGTGCAAACTGCTTCACTTAATAACAAAGATGCTGGTCTCAATTGTGGTCACTAAACAAGGATTACCTATACATCTAATACAGCATCTTGAATGGGGACAGATATTTCCCTCTGTCAGGCAGTCACATATCCTCTGCAGAGAACAGATACAAATTGTAGAACAATACCACCAAAATTGGGACACTTATAGGCCTTCAGTTGATTTTGATATTAAAGTCAGAGTAGATCATCTCTGCACCTCCAAATGTTGCTGAACTAAACTTCAACTATCTTATACTCTGGCTATGCTGGCTACAGGGATGCAGTGGCTCAGTGACTAGGATGCTGAGCTTGTTGATCAAAAGGTCAGCAGTTCAGCGGTCCAAATCCCTAGTGCGTGTAACGGGGTGAGCTCCCATTACTTGTCCCAGCTTCTGCCAACCTAGAACATAAAAAAGCACATAAAAATGCAAGTAGAAAAATGGGGACCACCTTTGATGGGAAGGTAACAACGTTCTGTGCGCCTTTGGCATTTAGTCATACTAGCCATATGACCACGGAGACGTCTTCGGACAACGCTGGCTCTTTGGCTTTGAAACGGAGATGAGCACTGCCCCCTAGAGTCGGGAATGACTAGCACATATGTGCAAGGGGAACTTTTACGTTTACCTTTTACCACCAAATTAAGCATAAAAAGCAGGGTCATTTTGGAATGATATGGTATATTAGAATTCTTTGGAACAAAAATAGGAAACAAGCAGGAAGGTATAACTAAGAGCACAATCCAAACGAAGTGGAAATCATTTTTTGCACTTTCTGCTGAAGTCAAACATTAATTAACAAGGATCTAGTAGAAAAGGAAAATATAAAAACATAATCCAAGTTGGTTTGTCAAACAAAGACACTCTATATAGTATGTCAAAAGAAGATCCAGCATATCCTTTCAAGTTGTATTTTGTGCTGCTTTCCTTTGGTTCCCCATAACACATTGGATTAGGTAAAAAAAGTACCAAATAGTTCATGGGCCAGCATATTTTTTGTTTCATTACTTTAATATTTAAATAAATGGAAAAAAGAGCTAAGTGGGGGGTAATCACAAAGACAGACCAGAAAGAAGAAAAGGTTTTGACATGATTTAAATATAGATTTAGTTTTTTAAACCATAACACTTTTCCTTTTATGTCCTAATGTTTTCCAAAATGAATCTTAACTGCAGCCTTTACTACAGAAAATACAACAGAACTATAGCTAAAAAGGGAGCCAAGGTACTGCCTTGATATGAGAAGGTAAAATAACAGCTTTTCTAAATGAGGTCAATGTTGTTGTTTGACTTTATGATTTTTATTCTATGGAGAAATTAATGTAAAACTACAAGCTCAAAGAGAATGCTGAAGTCAAGAAAGCTGAAACCCCTATCATGATATGATAGGCAAATTTAAACAAAGAAATTATAGGGATTGATCATATATAGATATAAATATAGAGGGAGATAGAGATATAAAATCTTCCTACAATAACAAGATAGCAATAGCACTTAGAATTATATACCGCTTCACAGTGCTTTACGCCCCTCTAGCGTGGATAAAAATCTATTATTATTTTAAAATCAGATTTTTTTATTTAAATCAGATTTTTTTACATTTTTATCCAATTTATTTTAATAAAATGCTTTTGGAGTAAAAATCTATCTAAAGATAGTTTTCTATTTAAGATACATTAATAATTTATTCAGTATGAAATGTAGCAGTTATGTAACATGAGGCTGTATATTCTGCAATATTGGGACTGTCATTGAGTCAACAGCGGGTCAGAGGAGGAGCTGATGCGGGACAGAGATGACAGTTTAACTTTTTAACTTTAACTTTTATTAGATTTCTATACCGCCCTTCTCCCGAAGGACTCAAGGCGGTGTACAGCCATATTAAAACACAAATAAGTTACAAAATTTTAAAAAACCGTTAAAATCGAATATACAAAAATTTGGCCCACAAATTTAAAACTAACATACCCATTTAAAATTCATATTCATGTTAGGCCAGCCTGGCTTGTTGAAATAAGAGGGTCTTCAGTTGCTCTTTAAAAATTATTATTTAAATCGAGTTGATTTAAATCAAGCCTTTTTTACTAGTGATTTAAATCATGATTTAAATCGTGATTTAAATCAACTTGATTTAAATCAAATCTACCCTGCAGCCCCCTCTAAGCGGTTTACAGAGTCAGCATATTTCCCCCAACAATCTGAGTCTTCATTTTACCAACCTCGTCGGAAGGATGGAAGGCTGAGTCAGCCTTGAGCCGGTGAGAACTGAACTGCCAAACTGCTGGCAGCCAGTGATCAGCAGAAGTAGCCTGCAGTACTGCATTCTAACCACTGCGCCACCGAGGCTCATAAAATAGTACAGGAATGCTTCTATGTAAGAACAATAGCCTTCAAGTGATATTTTACATAATTAACTACAGTGGCATTTTAACCATTTGTTTGTTGAGATAAAAATACATACAAAAACTAAAATCCTGGTTATTGTCATTTGCACAGAAACATTAGAGCACATTAAAAGTACTTAATCTTGATAAATTACAAAATTTCTACAAAATATCAATATTGGTATAGAAAATAATTATAATTTGTATATAACAACTTGTATTCATCTCTTACCACTGTTATACTTAAAACCTCTATTTCCATAATAAAAGATGTAATGGTTCCATTATTAAATGAAAAATAAAATAAAAAAGGATATATTGAACACTACATATTGATCCAATTAATATAAAGAAATGAAAAGCTAATTTCAGTTACAATTCAAAGCTCTTGTCCACTTCCAACAAAGCCATAAATTCTGATTTTGATTTTTTCCAAATGAATAAAGTATTTTTACAAAAAGTTTTAATCCCAATTTTATACTTTTTATAAATAACTTACGGTGGCAAACATCTAATTCTCCTTTGTCATCTTGTTTTTTCCACAACAACCCTATTAGGTAGTTTGGGCTGAGAGACAGTGATAGGTTCAAAGTTACCCAATTAGTTTTCTTGCTTAAAGGAATTAGAACTCAGTCTCCTACTTTCTAGCCTACTAACTTAACCAATAGACCAAACTGGCTCTCAACAGAGATCAATCAATATTATCAAGAATTTGATGATCTTTTATACAACCAGATTGGGTAGGATGGATTATTAATCTGTCTTTAACATATGTGCCAGGAACATTAAATGTTCAACAATATAAAATCATTCATGTTGTGTTTTACTTAATTACTTCATACACCACCTCAGTTTAGGTTTTTGACTAGTTGCAGGTACAGAATATTATGGGAAGTCAATCACTGTTTTACAGTCAGCATATTGTGTTATCCAGGCCATTGTGTTAATTCATCAAATTGTTCATTAGTTTTATATAGCATGTTGTATAGTCCAAGACACAATTACTGTGTCTTGAAACTTTTCCATTATTAGTCAAAAATCTGTTCCGCAAAGTAACTGCACAATACTTTTTTTAGAAACATCCTTCCATGGAAGCATCATCTTACCTCATGACCATAAGAAAACACCATATTCATATAGAGAAGCAGGGATGGGCTTCTCTGTCTACTGTAACTGTATCAACAAGAGATGTCTAGCCTGATGCAACAGCACATACAAATGGAACAGGAAGAGGCATAAAATTATGGGCCTGAAGGTGACTTTCCCTGTGAAATTGCTATAGGAAAATCCTCTGTTCTTCACAATTTGATAGATAAAATTTCCAAAGCTGCTCTGCATTCAGTCAAGACAGGCAGGTTGAACAAGATTCCTTTTCTCTCAAAGCATTTTATCCTCTACCCCATATTGGCCTTTCAACTGTGTTTATCACTTCTAAATAGTTTTTAAATGTGTAGTCATGTAGAGTCTACAGAATCAACACACTCATTTGAGTGAAGGTTACTTCTCTCTCCAAACCTCTGAATTTATTAGGCAACGACTTGCCTTCTGGGTACTCTAATTCGGGAGGTTTTAAAGAAAAGATTGGACAACCATTTATTTGAAATGGTATGGGGATTCCTGCCTGAGCAGAACTAGAGACCTCCAAGGTCCCTTCTAACTCCGCTATTCCACCGGCTTCGTGGATTGTTCCAAGCCAGTCGTGAGGAACCAGCCACAAACGAACCACGTGTGAACCCGAGTGACATTCATTCTTTCTGCTTCAACGCCAATTCGTTCTGCCTTCTTCCCAGCCCTGGAACCGAGCCAGCAAAGCGAGTAGCCGCAGAAAAGGGGGGGAACCAGGAGGCTGCGCGCCCGTCTCGCGTGTGGGGGAAAGGGGGGACTGTGTAGCCCAAGGCAGCTACAGGGCGCAGGCGCAGGAGGCTGCCCGACTCGGTCCCCATTGAATCCGACGGAGCTCTTTTCCCGACTGACTTTCTGCAAGTGTCCAGCGAACGCGGGGTTGGCGAGAAACTGGGACCTTCCCTCAGACGTCGGGCTTCTCCCAAAGGGACGGGGGGGGTTCTCATCACACACACACACACACACACACACACACACACACACACACACACACACACACACAGAGCGCCCTCCTTTAACGAACAACCCTGCGCAGCCCGCTAACCTGAGAGTCTCAGGAAGCCGCCGACGCTCTCCGGCAGCGGCAGGCGCTTGAGGTAAGCAGGCAGCTGCACTTTGACGATGCGGGCCAAGCTATCCAGCACCATGGCGCCGGGTGAGGGTTCCGCGGGGCGGGGCGGGGCTGGACGCTGCTGGGCTACCTCCGGTTTGCGCGGCGGACTTTCATGCCAGCCTCGGACTTTGCCCTTCTTTCTTTCCCCGCACAGAAGCAGTGGCTCTCCCGGCCACGGAGCATGCGCGTCACCTGCGGGGGGGGGGCAGGAGGGAGAGGCCTACCAAGGAAGGAGGGCGGCGCCTGCTCGACCTCCCTCCCGCGATGGATCCTTTGCTTGTTTTCTGGACATTATATAAATATAATCTCTACCTGACAAAGACTTAGTTACCCTTCCTCAGCCCAGCTAACAAGCTACTGCTAGCTTGGAGTTGAAGACCAGTCTCTTCCCTCTTCTTTTGGAAGGTGGGCTCATTATAACTATTTTGTCTAATAAGGAGTTTAACTCAAATCTGAATTCTCGCATAATTCCAAGAACCCTACTATAAAATATTATTAGTAGATATACATATGCATAAATGTCCATAACAAGCCGTACAAACAACGGCATGCTGATGGTGACATCATGAAGTAAAAGACCAGGTTTAGTGAAGACTTTAGCTCAGAGGTGTTCAAATTTGGCAGCTTTAAGACTTGTGGACTTCAACTCCCATGATTCTCCAGCCAGCGTAGCTGGCTGGAGAATCATGGGAGTTGAAGTCCACAAGTCTTAAAGCTGCTAAGTTTGGGGATCCCTGCTTTTTAAGGCGTCTTCTAAGGTAAATCTGATGAGTCGCGCGTGCGCAAATCTTCCAGCCCGCCTTTCGTTCCCCCGAATGAGCGCGAGGAAGCCTCCTTTCCTATCTCGGGCGGGAGACATCCGCCGATCGAAAGAGGCGGCGCCGTTGAGGTCGCGGCTGGTGTTCGGTGCGGGCGGGCGCCCCCGGCTGTTTCCGGAGGAAGGAAAACGCAGACGGCGGGCGAGCGAGCGGCTCCATTCCCCCACCTGCAGGGAGGGAGGGAGGGAGAGCGGCAGCGGCGGCGGCGCAGACAGGCCCGACGAGGCGAAGGAGGCGCAGTTCGAGTGACCCCCGGCCGCGGCGGCCACCCACCACCCCCACCACCCGCACCGCCACGCTCTCCCCGCGCAGAAGGCAGGATGGCGCTGAAACGCATCAACAAGGTGAGCGGGGGGCCCGACGCGGCCTCGGCCTGCCGGCTTGGCTGAGCCGCCGGGCGGAGGAAGGAGCCGGGAGGGAACACGGCCTCCTTTCCTTCCTTCCTTCCATTCCGCGGGGCGTCGGGCAGCGGCGCTCGGCGGTTCGGCCGGGCCCGGTAGGAGCGTTACGGGAGGTTGGATTCCCGGCTGCCCGCAATCGCGCCCGGCGGTGGGGTTGAGGGGTGGAAGGTGCCGGGACGGACCGTTGGGGGCTCAGCAGGGATCGCGGAGTGTCCGGAGCCGATTCGTCCTCCGCCGAGTCCGGCCGAGGCCATCGGGCTGCCGCGACCCGCTCTACCTGCCTTTCTATTCATAGTTCATGTTGAATTCTATATTTTTCTTGTTTTTGATTCTTCCTGTGGATGTTCTAATCTGTGCTTGTTCTAAATAAACTGCTAAAACTTTATTTTGATTCCAATACCATATTAGTATGTAAAATATCGCCAGTAATCTTATCTTTGCACATTTTGTTACTCTGGGCTGTTCTACATGCATGTTTTCCTGCCAATTTTGCTTTATGTGCTAGATTTGCTTTCCTAATCTTTGCTTCGGGTAAAATGATGTTGATTGAAATATTGATGCATTTGATCCTGCCTTCAGGCTCAGCCTAGTCATGTTGGGCAGAAAGGTGGATCCATCCATATATTGAATGGATCAATCTTCCCTTATACATTTACAGGTATCCTCAAGGTACATATGATGATTGTTTAAAATTACAAATGCCATCCCAAAACTGTACTTACAATAGGGGTTCAAAATTGCAACCACCAAGACACCTTTGCAGTCATGTAACCTGGATTCAATCACTCCTGATGATGGCTCTCCTGATGATATGCAGCAAACGTAGAATATTTTTAAAAATGTCAGTCATACAACTAAAAACTCTGTTTATACACTGTTCACTCAAATGAATATCCAACTAAGATTTTATATAATGCATGTGTGTGTAAACACACACACACACACATATAACATACATACATACATACATACATACATACATATATACATACATATATATAACTGAGGCAACTAAGAATTCCAAAATGAATGTTCATATAAATATTGTTCAAGTAGTTTTCAGTATATGAAATAGTTTTTCCAAGACAGGTATGACAAAATGCCTGGAAAGCCACAAATTAGTATTATTATGCAGGAATCTTATTTTGCAGTATTGCAAGTACAGACCCTGTTTGCAGAAGAGATCTGTACATCTCAACAAGATTCTTCTCCCATTCCCCTATATAGATGTTGTTAAGTAATGATTGCCTTTGGGGGAGATCTATAGATCTGCTCCTAGTCAGTTGGGGGTCATGGCTACAAATAACGTACCTTATTAAAAAAAAAACTACAAATATTTGATAATGACTTAATAAGCAAATACAGTCATGGTTAATTGGTTTCAGAAAATGCACTGGCTCCATCTGAGAAATACTTAGCTACATTTTATCGATCAAGATTGTGATTGCATGCCATTTGCTCTTACAAGTATTCTCCCAGTCAAATGGAAGTATTAAATCTCTCTCTCTACAGGGTTTTGTTTGGCCACTAAGTTTTTTGGCTGTAGCAGTTCAAATTGTTGCTACCTTGATGATTGGCTCTGGCTTTCATTGGAAGAAAAAATTACTTATTCCACTGGCATGGATCCCGAAAGCAACTGTCCAGGTAGAGTACTATCTTATACAGTACCTCTGGCTATGCTGCCTACAAATCTATTGGAGGGTTTATAGTTCACTAAGATCTGGAAGGCCACATATAAACAAACAAGGGAGTTGCACCAATGATGACATGTAAACATATTTCAATAGGGGGTTGGGTGCGGTGGTGTTGGGTAGAGAGAAAATACAAAAATGGCTCTCTTCTACTTAGAAGTACTGACTCCAGACTGATGATGAAACTTTAAAAGCTTATAGGCCTTCAGTTGATTTTGATATTAAAGTCAGAGTAGATCATCTCTGCTCCTCCAGATGTTGCTGAACTAAACTTCAACTATCTTATACCTCTGGCTATGCTGGCTACAGTGGCTCAGTGGCTAAGACACTGAGCTTGATCGAAAGGTCGGCAGTTCAGCGGTTTGAATCCCTAGTGCCGCGTAACGGTGAGCACGTAAAAAATGCCAGTAGAAAAATAGGGACCACCTTTGGTGGGAAGGTAACAGCATTCCGTGCGCCTTTGGCGTTTAGTCATGACGACCACATGACCACGGAGACGTCTTCAGACAGCGCTGGCTCTTCGGCTTTGAAACGGAGATGAGCACTGCCCCCTAGAGTCGGGAATGACTAGCACATATGTGCAAGGGGAATCTTTACATTTCTTTACATTTATGCTGGCTACAAATTATTGGGGGCGGGGGGAGGTTATTTACAGTTCCATAAGATCTGGAAGGCCAACTGTTGCGCACTCCTGATCTCCAGAACAAAGTAGTGAAAAGTTCTTACCTTGGATTGAAAACGACAGATTTCCCTGCCTGGTATTCACTGGCAGGACTGCAGTGTGTGTATATGTTGTGAATGCTGGTTGTTTGTAAAGAAAATGGTCCACAGAGAACTCGTTGCTATGTGTCAACCTGCTGTCTTCTGGCATATATTTTTTGCCTGGCCACAATATACCCCCCAGCCCTGCTTTGGGATGCAAACGTTTCTTTGCCCCTGTTCCTAGTGGTTTTCCTTTTGAATTCCTGCCCTTGAATCAGGTAAGGCAGACTGGTATTGAGGAGGCCCTTTGGAGTATGGCAAAGACATTCTTGGGAAATTCCATACAGACTGTTTCATACATGTTTTATAGACCACCTGTGACAACAGTTATTTCTTCCAATATATCAATGCTTACCATTCGCAACAGTTAATCCTTTACTGTTTAGGGTGTTTCATAGCATTTTACAGTTTTTTTCTCATGCAAATGTTAGAAATAAAAATAGTTATAGTCACATTATCTATCTTTCATTTTTATGTAACTATTGATGCAATTAAGAAAATATATTTAAATACAAATGCATCAATACATTTCAGCCACAGTACTGCTTAGAAATGGAAATTTCACAATGAATGTATTTAAAATTGAATTTCAAGGAAATTAATTTATCATGCAGAACCGATAAGATGAAAGTGACATATCCTTTGAACTGGAAAGCAATAACAGAAAAAAAAACCCTGCACTCCTCAGTCATAGGTATAAATAGGAACAAATAAAAAATACTCTTGGTTATGAGATTTTTATTTATTTATTTATTTTATTATACTTATATGCCGCCCTTCTCCCAAAGGACTAGGGGTGGCTCACAAAAATTAAAACGATGAAAACAATAAAAATAACTACTAAAATAATCAATTAAAATCTCCCAATTAAAAATCACCCATCAGATCAGCAAATTTGTTGAAAAAGCCATGTCTTCAGGTCACAGCGGAAAGAGCGGAGGTCGGGGGCCGTCCGGAGCCCCGTGGGTAACCCATTCCAGAGGGTCAGTGCGCCCACAGAGAATGCCCTCATCCTGCCAACATTGTCTGGCCGATGGCACCCGGAGGAGGGCCGTCCTATGTTAGCGCGCAGGGCGGTGGGAGGCAGGCAGAAGGTGGTCCTGCAGATACCCCGGGCCCATGCCATGTAGGGCTTTATAGGTAAGTACAGCACCTTGAAGCGGATCCGAAGGACCACCGGTAACCAGTGCAGCTCGCGCAGGAGAAGTGAAACATGGGAGAAACGGGAAGCTCCCATAACAACCCACACGGCCACATTCTGGACCAGCTGGAGCCTCTGGGTACACTCCAAGGGCAGCCCCATGTAGAGGGCATTGCAGTAGTCCAAACGAGAAATAACGAGAGCTTGGGTGACTGTACGGAGGGCATCCCAGTCTAGGAAAGGGCGTAACTGGCGCACCAGGCAGACCTGTGCAAAAGCCCCCCTGGTCACGGCCGTCAGATGGTCCACTAAGGACAGCCGCAAATCCAGGAGGACGCCTAGATTGCGAGCCCTTTCAGAGGTAGTAAGCAACTCCCCTCCCATCAAAAGTGATGGAGCCACTAGACCATGAGCTGCCGGCAACCACAGCCACTCCGTCCGAGATAGATGATTAAAGTTCTTTTCACTATGATCGATAAACAGTATTATGACACTTTACTAAAAACTGAGATTGTATTCACATTTAGTTGGAAAAAGTGCCACTAATTTCAGTAGTTTAAGATTTCTGAGTAAACCTAAAAACCGAAGAAGTCCCAAAGCTCCTATAGAAAATCAAATTTTTTGGAGACCCCCAAGTAGGTTTAAACGGCCTCAAAGGGTATTCAGATGAGACCATTTCCGAGTTCCATATAGTCATTATGAACTCTGGTGAATAGGTTTCTTTTTTGCCAAGAAAACAATACAGTTTAAGAATATATAATTATGTCCAGCGTGTCACTAAATGATCACTTTTTTTTTTAAGTAAAGACATATTCATTATAGCTCTTTTGATTTTATAACCAAGGCTATCAGATCCTGTGACTGCCCTTTTTTGCCTACAGTTCCATCAGACAATTTCCGAGGCCGAGGTATGATCAGCAAGTGGTTTTCCCCCCTGGTCACATGATCAATCAAAACCATGGATTTATAGCCTGCGCATGGGGATTTCTCCTCATTGCTGCCAGGTAGAAAACTGAAGGAGTGAGTTTCTCGTTGCTGCCCTTGTTGCTTCTCGTAGCTGTGGTCTTTCGGATGGAGCACTACAGTTGCCTTTGTAAGTATTTTAACGTTTTTGTTTTCATTATAGCACTACGCTTGTTTATAAGTACTTCATAAATTGCTGTGCTTATTTGTAATTACTTTGCAACCTACTATGTAAGTACTATAATGTCTTTTTCATTACAGCTTTTGTTTGTGTTTACCTTGCAATTGCTTGCAGAAATAGAATCCAGCATCTATAGAAAGAAGATTTAGTACTTGTAAAGTTCCTTTGCATTCTACTGTGCTGTTTCTTTGTTTGCATGTATTGCTTGCAGAAAGTTCCTTTTTGTACTGTGCTTGTTTACTTTTGCGTTGAGGATTAGTGTACCGTAGATTGCTTTTAGAACAGCTGATGGGCCAGTGGTATTCTACCCAGATCCCTGAAAATTAACTCCCTACTTCACCAATGTAAGTCCAGGAACCTGCCTGGAGGTGCTGCAATTTTCACCTTGCCAGAAAACTGATTAAGTGGTGGTAGCAAGATAGCATTATTTAAAATTTCAATGGATTATAGTTGTGGGTATGCATTGCACAGTAATGGCCCATCAAAATTCAACAGACCTGTGCTGCTGTGCAAAACCTATTTACATATGCTGTAACTAGAGGTACTTCTACGAGCAGCATCTGTGCATAGGCTGAATCTGGACCACCAGGGTATCTTCTGATCAGAAGAAGTATGAATCTACTTCAGATGTTTCCATAATGGGAGCAGTGTAGAAGGAGATTGTAGAGGCATTGTTTCTGCTTCCCCAAAATTAAAGGGGCAAAGCCTTTCAGTGAACGGGACTTATATTTACAGTCCAATACTGAAGTGGAGGGGGATCATAGCATTGGGCAGCGGAGGAAGCTTTCTGATGGGTAGGTGTTTCCAGCTGGGCAAGGTAACTGGCAACAGTATCAATGTATTAGTTGTGTACTGGTCTCAAGGAGATTGGAGCTTTCCCTCAAATTGCTTGCCTCTCTGTATTCTTTAACCTTTAGGGATTGTTTTGCCTGATCATATTCCATCTTAAGAACTGTGGAAGGAGAACTTGACTTGAGAGACTAAATTCCACAGCCTTAATCCATGAAGGATCAATGGAAGCCTTGAGGAAAAAAGGTGAGCTTTCGCCAAAGGTTTATAGAAACTAGACACACTCTGGACTCCACTTTTATCACGCCTGGTTTCCAGTCGCAGATGTGTGTTTGAGACATGGCATGATAACTGGATGAATTTAGATTGTACCCTTTGCACAAAAAGTAAAACATGAAGCTGGGGGCCCAACCAAAGTCCTATTGAGGAGCTGGGCTAAAGGCTTAGCCAGAAAGAGCTTGATTAGAACATAATATCCTCTCTTGGATCAGAAGAATTTGAGGATGTCATTAGCAGATCTTTGTCAGGCAGCAGCCACAGCAGCATATTCACAGTGGGCTTTTCTTGAGCCAGTGACATGCATGCATGACTACTCCTAAATACTTCAAGCTAGTCACTTGTCCTATTTTATGACCATTAATGCTCCATAATGTGGCATTTGCCTTTTGGCAAAAACCATAATCTTATTTTTCTGATAATTTATTTCCAGATTGTCATTATTGCAATATTGGATCAAAGATTTTGGAGCTCTTTTAAGGCTGTTGGTGTTCTGTGGAGAAGTACAATATCATATTCATGAAGCAGCAGGCCAGTTTAGGGGGATGGAAATTGGGTTCATTTAGACATCTCACTATGCCATTGATGTAGAAGTTGGAAAGCAGGAGGGACAAATACAACCCTGTTTTACCCTGTTTGAATTGTAACTTGTTTTGAGAGGAATGCCGCCAATTCTTAAGTGTATTGTGAAGGTGCTTATTGTAGAGTTTGCTGATTGCATTGAGCAAGGTAGTTAGCCTGCACTTTGCAGTCATCTCTTTCCCTTCTTATAGTTGGGACTATAATTGCCAGACTCCAATCCTCAAGGATGCATCCAGTGGTGTCAATATAAGTGAAAAATGATGCCAAGCTTAGAGCTCACCATTCTATGTTCTTCAGTAGTTTTGCGCAGGGTGGATTTGATTTAAATCAAGTTGATTTAAATCACAATTTAAATCACTAGTAAAAAGGCTTGATTTAAATCAACTCAATTTAAATCATAATTTTTAAAGAGCAACTGTCATCTCTGCTACTCCTTTGACCCGCTGTTGACTCACCGATAGTCCCAGGGTTGCAGAATATACAGCCTCATGCTACATAACTAAGCTCCATTTCATGCTGAATAAACTAAATTATTTATGTATCTTAAATAGAAAACTATCTTACGATAGATTTTTACCCCAAAAGTTTTTTATTAAAATAAATTCGATAAAAATAAAAAAAAATCCGATTTAAATAAAAAAAATCTGATTTAAATAAAAAAAATCTGATTTTTTTTTTATTTTTTTAAAAAAAAATCATTGATTTTTATCCACCCTGGTTTTGTGGGAATGAAGTAGCTCAAGGAGCCTTCCCTCTCCTGAGTTGGCTGATCAGGGACTTAATTTCGGACCAATAGTGTTTTGGCTGCATTACAGAGATTCTGTGATGTCATCCAGCCACTTTATGATGTCAGTCTGATGTGACAGAGCACTGAAGTAGTTAGTTAAACTTTGTCCTAGTTGTTCATTAAACAGCTGTGTGGCTGTAAGTTGAATAAGTTGTTTAATTAGACTTCCCTTGCAGAGGCTGTATTGGTAAGGTATCTTCGAAGTCTGAGTGAGGAGTTTTATTTTTATGTATTAAAATGCCAGTACCCTCATAGCTGCACTGACTTAGAAGATAGAAAATGCTCAAAAAGTTCTCATTTTGAAGAGCACACTGGGGATTACAGGCTGTACAATGTCAACAGGACTAGAGTGTCTCTAGGTGGAAGCCATTCTACCTTTTGTAAGTCCATCAGTTGTCTTTCACAGTGTAGTAGCTGGTGTAAGGACTGGGTGATGGCTTTTTTAGACCCTCATCTACTTCGGTTTACTCTGTTGTTTAGGATTTGCAACATTATCCTGCTAGCTTGTAGGCGACACTTGCTTTTTGAAAGCTTTTCATCTTTCTCTGTAGTTATTAATATTTTTCTTTTTTATCCATCACTTTCACCCTGCTCGCTGGCTGTTTGCAATTTGAACAGAGACTGTTTGCTTTGGCAAAGTGAGCGATTTTATTTGATTGAATTTCAGTAATTCTTTTGAAGGAGTGTTTTAAGAGAATCTACTTTGGTCAGCAGTTCAAAAATTGATAGAAGAGTGTATTCTATTAATAGACTCCTTAGTTATAAAGTCAAGTGTATTTTTTTTTCAAGGATTTGAAAGTAGAGCCCTCCTCTCTCTTTTGTATGAGCCTTTTGGTGGCTGAACAAGCAGCAGCATTTTGTGAAAGAGAGCATTTTCCATCAAAGAGGTGGAAAGTTCTAGATGTTGCTGACTCTCACTCTCTGCTTTGTAAGTCCCACTCTAAGGGGTCAAATCTGTTAAAAAGATGAAACAGGATGATGTTACTCACTATGGAGGCTTGCTTGCTTCTGATAAATCCACCAGCTTTCTGCTGTTTTAGAGGCTCAGCAAAGTGATGTATTGCAAAAGGTGTTCTGTGTTGCTTCTTCCTTCCATGACTGCAGTGCAAATATGCTTTAGATAAATAGGGCTAGTCAGATAGTAGCAATAAAAAAAGTTTTAAAAAAATGATAAAATTGTAAAAAGTAATTGTTAAAAGAAGTCAGTTGTTCAAAATAGATGTTGAATGAAAATTCAAGTTGGATAAAAAAGTTTTTTTTAGGAAGGGCTCATTATGGGGATTGTAGTTACTGTATTTTTTGCACTGTAAGACACCCCCCCCCAAAAAAAAAGTGGGTGGAAATGTCTGTGGGTCTTATGGAGCGAATATTGTGCCACAAACCAAGCTGTGGGGTTTGGTGTGGCAGCGGTGATAAATAAGAATAAGAATAATTTTATTTCTATACCGCCCTTCTCCTGAAGGACTCAGGGCGGTGTACAGCCTATTAAAAGCACAAAGACAGACATCAATTAAAATAATTTAAAATTATTAAATAATTCGGCTCAATTTAAAACCCCAGAAATTTAAAACACCCAATTTAAAATTATTATGTTGATAGCCCGGCCTGGCGGAACAACAGGGTCTTGAGTGCACAGCGAAATACCCGGAGGTCGGAGATCTTACGCACGTATAGTAGATGAGAACTGAGAAACTATATAAACTATGTCTGATGCTCAATAAAGTTTCTGTTGATTCTGCTATCCGTGGATGTTTTCCTTTCACTCATCTCCAGCCTCCGGGAAACAAATGCAACAGTATAACAGCATGTTACAAGAGGCAACCGAAGATAAGTCTTAAAAGGTTTAGACAAAGCAGTGCAAAATGTTCGTGGCCGAAACAAATTTTTTGTTTTCTTGTTTTCCTCCTCAAAAGCTAGATGCTGGTCTGGAACATCTTATAGTGCAAAAAAATACAGTATATTGCCATCTTGGAATCCTCCCTCAAATTTCAGAGTATTTTTTTCTAAAATCCCCATCTTCCAAGTATCTTACAGGTTTAGGTTTATTTCAAATGCTCACATTATATAGGAATCATTTATCAATATATTGATCAATTTCTTTTACACAGTTAATGCAGTTAGTTGAATATGTTATGATGATGCTTAAATCATTTGGAGTCTGCCAAGAGAATGGATTAAATTATAATAAGCAAACAGATATTACATGCCCACAAAGATTCAAACTTTTGGAATGTTGCGGCAAAACCATTCCATACACTCCGGGTGAAGATTTCTTCTAAGATTCCTCTCTCACAGGAAGAGAGGAGAGACAGACAAAGAACGATTATCATTGAATTAATTATAGTTGTAATAATTATGCTATATCATGGGCATATGTTCTGTTTCAATCTTAGATAATTAGACTGAAAAAAACAGCCTCTTCTCCTCTTAGGCAGAACCCCAGGATCAAATCCCAGGAGTGCCTGGTTCTTATGTCTACCTTGACATGAAATAGATCATATCACTGACCACTATTGACTAGTCAACCAATGCTGCTGTCAAGATTAACAGCAAAACATAGTTCAGGTTTCTCATACTAACAAAATCTAGGATTACAGCAGCATCAACAATGCCAGCATAATATAAGTTTGGTTACAATGAGGGAATGAGAAAGTAGTCCAGAACAATGTCTTTTATTGTTGATTCTTATATAGAATTTAGAGTTAATGCTTTACTATGGTTAGACTTACTATATTCCTGAGGTTTAACAGGACTATATTCTTAAGTGGTTTAAGAATACCAATTAGCCACTGTGGGTGTTGATTTGGCTGAACTATTTCAGTTCAGAAATCTGTGTCAAAAGTGTATTTCCTTTTGAGATGCATGAGACAGGTACCTGTTAATGAAGGCATTCTGTCACGCCATCTCAAACTATCTATGATGTAAGTAGAGAAAAAGAATCTGCCTAAACTTTTATAAGTCAAATATGTGGAACATATTTACTCACTGTGAAGTAAGACAAGCATTTTATTATCTTTTATTCGCCATTATATTGTGGAAACATGAAACCCTTTGGAAAGTTGTTCAAATATCTCAAACACAGTTTGTAGAAACTATATTGAGATATCATGAAATCTTAATGTTGATTATGGGATTTAGCTTCCAAGTATTAATGAATATATTAAAGACTGTTCCTTTATTATTAGTTTATAAAAGAAGAGTGAAATAATGGAAATGAAATTATATTAAAAACTGTTTGGTATTAAAAAATATTTTTTATATTTCCGGATGTTCTAAGTAGCATTTCATAAATTTTGGTTATCTTGTGGAAATCTCTGACAATCAACTATATTAACAAGAAAACAATGTTTTATTTTTTTTTCCAGCCGTTCTTTCATTTCAGTTATCATCATGGGTAATTTACTGGATTCAGAAATATCACAGCCATCTACAGAAAGTAGGTGTGAAGAAATTAGTTGTTGAATTACTTAATTATTTATACTGCATGTATTTTATTTATGTATTTTATATCACACAACTGTTTCACATTTTTTTATTCAATCCCTTTTATCTCCTAACCTTCTGATATTTTTCATTCACACATGCACATATTCACACACACATTTTACTGTGTATACATACACATTTGTGAGTGTAGATGTATGTCAGACAATACATTGTCATTGTATTTTACTCATTGATCAAATATATGTATGCATTGACATTATAGATGTAAAACATGCATGTACATAATTAACACCATATATCATAAATGAAATAATGGCATTATTATTATTGTAAATCCTGATAGAAACCATGTATAGATACCTCTCAGAACCATTTCTCTCTTAGAAAGTCAAGGTATATTGAGGTACATTAAGACTCGATGGAGGGATTTTTCAAAAATTTTAATCAGCTTAATGTAAAAATAGAGAGGTTAATATTTTCCCATCTTTTATAACATTTAATAAAAAAGGGCTTCTTCCATGGCAGCTCTATCAATTTCTAGTATTTGGTTTAACTGGAGCTGAAATCTCCATTACTTCTCTTGGATTTGAAATTGTTGGTAAGTTTGCATAAAAGAGCCATAGCATTCTGGAATATACTGCCTGGCTTCCTTATGAGAAGAACCAGAATCTTAGCCAGAATAGGTGGCATTTATAGAACAGTGGGCCGTGAACCATGATTTAAAATCACATTATGGTTTATAACAATATATAGATTGGCAGTTGAGTGCCTTTTTCAAATCAGAACATTCTTATATTTCTCCATGCAGCAAACTTGGAATTTTTTTAAAAAAAGTTGTCAGTCATATAACTAAAAACTCTGTTTATTCACACTCTTGCATTCAGATTAATAACCAGTTTTGATTATATGTAATCATTATATTATAAATATTTTAAGACATAAGGAATCTAAGATGTATAAATATATACATATTATTGTATATAAGTAGTTGTTTTCAGTATATGAAATCTTTTTTCCAAAACAGGTATGACAAAATGCCTGGAAAGCCACAAATTAGTATTATTATGCCAGAGTCTTACTTTTGCAGTATTGTGAAAGCAAGAGACCCTGTTTGCAAATGAGATCTGTACATCTCAACAAGATTCTTCTCTCATTTCCCCTATAAGGATGATGTTTAGTAATCATTGCCTTTGGGGGAGATCCATACATTTGCTCTGGTCAATTGGAGATCATTGCTACAAATAAAGTATTTTAAAAAAGAATTTTTGATAGTTAATTAATACACAAATTGTATTATTAGCATGGCTAATTGGCCTCAGAAAATGCACCGCCTCCACCTGAAAAATGTTGTTTTATTTAGTTATGTTTTATTGATGAAGATTGTCATTGAAAGTATGCAGATAATACAACAATAGTGGGCCTTATTCAGGAAGATAAGGATGCTTACAGAGAGGAGGTAGGGGGTCTGGTGGACTAGTATAATAAGAACAGACTGGTTCTAAATGTAGGAAAAACGAGATCCATCATCAATTTCAGAAAAGATAGGCGTATTAATGATTCAACTGTGAAGCTGGTTAGTAAGTTAGCTGGGTGTGCAGCTAACAAGTAGATTAGCTTGGTCATTTAACAGTGAGAAACTGGTGAAGCGGGCACAGCAGGGTCTGCATTTTCAGCGTCGTATGAGAAGAGCACATCTTCCTTCTATTCTTAACTACTTTCTGTAAAGGGATGATTGAAAGCATCCTGTCATATTGTATTACTGTTTGGTTTGGAAGTACAGGTAGTCCTCGACTTAATAACAATTTATTTAGTGACTTCAAAGTTACAACAGCATTGAAAGGTGACTTATGATCCCCATGTTCATGTGATTAAAATTCAGACACTTGGCAACTGGATCATATTTATAATGGTTGCAACATCCCATATGATCAACTTTTGTGACCTCCTGACTAGAAAATTCAATGGGGAAGCCAAATTCCCTTAACAACCTGGTTACTAATTTAACAACAGATTCATTTAACTGTAGCAAGAAAAGTTGTAAAATGGGGCAAAACTCTCTTTAACAAATGTCTTACTTAACAACAGAAATGTTGGGCTCAATTGTGGTCATAAGTCAAAGACTATCTGTACTACTGTTTTGATAGGAAGGCTATGCAGAGCATAGTGAAGACAGCAAAAAATATTATTGGAAGTTTACTTCCTTCTATCCGTGATATGGCATACAAGCGGTATTGTCAGAGATGCTAAACATCCGCTCCAGTATTCTTTGTTATCTTCTTGGAGGAGACCTCATGGTATCCGAAGCAGAACAACTAGATTCTGTAAACTTTTCTGTGAGTGTATAGGTCTGTATATATGTGTAGATACACAAACACACATTTTCTTTTGAGACCAGGCATCAATTTCATTTTTAATGTGTGCCAGTATGTACATAGAAAAAGTGATAATAAAAGTTACCTTAAATACAATCTGTATAACTTTTGAAAAGCAGAAAACATTCTGCTACTACTTTGTAGAACCCTTTAATCATTCTCAAGGAAGGCTGTTTGAAGATCTGTATAAAAATGATAGTTATTCACACTCAATTTTCAAACTGACGTACTGACTTGTATGCAAATTTCTAAACCCATTTAAGACCAAAATCATGACTATCTTTGACAACCTACAAAAATCAGTTCCCAATTTTGTGGCAATCTGGCAGTACAGCTGGCTTTATATCTGTAGTTTAGATATATTTGTAGTTAGAATAGAGGTAGGTATCTCTAATTTTTGTTACAAACACTCCAGTTCTGGGAAAAATAATCTATGATTACAAAGCATACCTGTAGTATATTTTTGTTATATAAAATATACAACACGTTACCTAACAACATATTCTAAAAATATACCAAAATTTATTTCTGTGATTATTACAAGATTGAAAGCCTGACATATACATATACAAATGGACTTCCCTTCAGTCACAGCATATTTAGGAGTTTGCTAGACTTCTTTTTTCCTGAGTATTAAAGGGCCCACATTATCTCCCGTTGACTCGTTGTGTTTGTTGTGAGAGCCATCACAGGCAGGGAACTGAAACAAAAACAGAGAAAAAGTAGGTGACCTGGAATGTTAGTGGTTTTAGGACTATAATTGAGATTAAGGGAGAGGTTACTCTCAAATACATTAAGAAACACAATACATACTCAGATGAGGTTGGTAGGCTAGTGTGGGTAATAGATCACCAAGGATGAGAAGTATCCAAAATGTAAACTGAAATCTAAATGACACTCTTGGTGCTTTAAATTATGTACTATGTTTATTCATCACCAATACTAAGAGCTATTGTACAAGTTTAGCATCTGATATGTATGCTTTAAAATAACGGTTTAAACAGGAATGAGAAGTGGTCAGAAATGAACAGCTACAAAAATATTCTGTCCAAAATCTATTCCTATTTAGTTTAACCTCAACAATTGGCTGGCTTGGCATATGTTAAGGCAGTGGTCCCCAACCCCCGGTCCGCAGACCGGTGCCGGGCCGTGGAGTACCTGGCACCGGGCCGCGCAGCGGCCGGGTGACATGAACGCTGCAGCGCAAAGGCTCCTGGGCCGTGCGCAAAAGCTCCTGGGCCGTGCGCAAAGGCTCCAGGGAAGAGAGCCCCGCGCAGGTACGCACGTGTGGCCCAAAGCCCCCACCCTTGCGCGCGCTCAGCGGGCCACGGTAAAATTATCAAAGGCTGATTGGTCCGCGGCGATAAAAAGGTTGGGGACCACTGTGTTAAGGTATAAAGAGTGTTTTAGAAATCATAATAGGCTTGGTTTAAATTATCTACATTAATAAATGCCATTATTTTACTTTGAGAATTCAATTGGTACTAGCTGTACTTTGCTTAGATCTTCACTTTCCTCTTAATTTCAACTGTCTGGTGGCAATCAAATATTAAATGTTATATGCAATATGTAGAGAATTCTGCTTAGTGTAACCCACGTTAAAAGAATTGAATCATAGTTGCCAATTTGGACACATCAAATCATAAGTAGCAAGACAACAATATTTGGCTTTTTATCGAAATTAAACTATGGTTTATGATCAGCTGGCATAATATGTTTTATAACACTTGTCCTAACCATGGAATTGCGTGCTATCCTTAGCTAGTTAAGTAAAATAGACAAATCATATCTATATCATAGCTGTTGTTCTTCTCCAGCAAATTCACCCTTGCAATTTAACAACTAAATGAAAGGAAAAGAGTTTAAATCATTTGGATTATAAATCATGGTGAATATATATGGCCTGGTAGCTTGGCAAAGCCATATATGGGTTTGCCAAGCTACCAGGACCATGTTGGTTTACAAAAGCACATATCACACATCACTTTCCCAATGATCCTGGAGGACTATGGACAAAAATATTTTTCTAGCTACAGAATAGATTTTAAAATGCAGGTCTTTAGTAGTATATAATCAACACTAGTTGATGGCAAAAGTAAAAAAAAAAAAGTATTAATTCTTCACTAGTGAAGAATTCACTAGACTTCACTAGTCTGCAAGAGCATTCTACCCTGAAGCGCACAATTGTGACTTTTAAAAGAAGCAAAGCACTCTATATTATAAAAGACAAGAATGACCTTAAGTAAAAAGGGTATAGCAAATTCAATAAAACAACTCACTGTTTTAGAGCGCCAGCATCTGCAGTACACTGCCTTAGTATGACAGAGGTCCTCAATGTTGATTTCGTTTACTACTTTGGGATTCTCCTTCTGGATCTTGAGATTAATCAAGCTGTCCTTCTGCCGTTTCTTCTTGGGAAAGAATGGACGAATAGCAAGATATCCCAGCAGAGCAAGGACACCCAGGAAAGGCAATAACCGCAGCCATTCTGAAACTGAGCACATGCCACAAGCATGTTATAGAACAGCATTCTGCAGTAACCATTATACAAACATACACAAACATTTGCTCCCTTGTTAATTATCCCAGGGCCACGAGTAGCATTCCCAAGGATTGGGAATGGTTAGGAGGAAAAAAAAAATGTGTGAAACACAGTAATCTTATCAGTTTTGAATCAGAAAGCACACTTTCAGTCCCATAATTTTGTACTGTGCAAACTGCTTTGCTTAATGACAAAGGTGCTGGTCTCAATTGTGGTCACTAAACAAGGACTACCTATACATCTAATACAGTGTCTTGAATGGGGACAGATATTTCCCTCTCCCAGGCAGTCACATATCCTCTGCAGAGAACAGATGCAAATTGCAGAATGATACCAATTTAAGTATAAAAAGCAGAGTCATTTTGGGATGATATGGTATATTTCAGTAGAATTCTTTGGAACAGAACCAGGAAACGAGAGCAAGCAGGTATAACAGAGAGCACAATGCAATGCCAAAGAAGTCTTTCTTGCTTCATCTTGCATCCAAATGAAGTGGAAATCAATTTTTACACTTTCTGCTGAAGCCCAACATTAATTAACAAGGAAGAAGTAGAAAAGGAAATATAAAAACAGATAATTCAAGCTGGATCTGCTGAAAGAAGATCCAGCATATCCTTTCAAGTTGTATTTTTCTGCTGCTTTCCTTTGGTCCTCAGAACACATTGGATTCGGCTAAAAAGGGACCAAATAGTTTGTGATTCAGCATACTTTTTGTTTCATTGCTTTAATATGTAAACTGGAAAGAAAGCAAAGAAGGGACTCGCAAAGACAGAACAAAGGGAAAAAAAGCACATCATGTTTCACATGAATCATTTCACTTAAATTTTAAACGTATCATACCTAATTTCACAGAATAAAGATAAGTTTTTCCTATGCATCTATATAAAGTGAGTTTATAAATAGAATGGGTCATAGAGATCCACAATTATAAATTTGGGATTGCAGTATCTTTCTAATTACCCATTCTTTCTCCAAAGATAAGACCCTGTCTTATATTTTTTTGTACCCCGAAATAAGCGTTTGGCCTTATTTTCGGGGAGGTCTTATTATTTTGGGGCGTGTGCAGCAAGATGGGGCTCTTCTTGCCGTCTAACCTGATTTCCAGATCTGCATTTAAATATTTTCGGGGAGGGCTTATTTTAGCACATGCGCTCAAAAGCCCCAATTGGGCTTATTATCAAGGGATGTTTTATTTTCGGGGAAACAGGGTATGTCTTTTTCATTCTTTCTCCATGTTCAATAAATCTAATTCTTTATATAAAATACATATTCCAAGTATTTGGTATGATTTAAATGTAGATGCTGCTAACGCGGAATTGTGAAATGTTTTCATAAAACATTCTGCCTCTTTTTAAGGTTAGATAATCCAAATTCATCTTGCAGTAACTGAAAGTTTAAAAACCTGATTATTAATAAAATAATCTGAAATATTAATACCTTTTCTCATAACTCCTCCTTGCCTTCCCAAAGTGATTTGCCTGCAATTTTTAGATTGGGTTTATCATATATTAACATTTATTTTTAAATGTTATCTAATTCTGGGTTTTATTTAATTGACCAAACTAAGTAATAATTTTAATTAGCAATTTTATGATGTTTGTGTGTCTATATTTTTCTTGACTGTACACCGCCTTGAGTCCTACGGGAGAAAGGCGGTATAGAAATAAATAAATAAATAAATAAATAAATAAATATATTGTATGTGGATCATGTGAGTAAAGGCTGAAATTATACTTTTCCTTGTATATTCTAATGTTTTCTAAAATGTATCTTAACCGCAGCCTTTACTATGGAAAACACAATAGAACTATGGGGAAAAAAGGAAGCCAAGGTATTGAGATGGTGTGAGAGTCAATAAATAACTTTCTAATGTGCTCATTGTGGTAGTCTGATTTTGATTTTTTTCCAAATGAATAATCAAAATATTTTTATTTTAAAAATCCTACTTTTATTATTTTTATAAACAACTCAAGGTTGTAATCATATCTAACTCTCCTCCTTCATCCTGTTTTTCTCACAATCACCACCCTGTTAGTAGTTTGGTCTGAAAGACAGTGACAGGTTCAAAGTTACCCAGTCAGTTTTCATGCCTAAAGTGGATTACAACTCTCTCTCTCCTGGTTTCTAGCCTAGTAACTTAATAGACCAAACTGGCTCTCAACAGAAATCAATCAATATTATCAAGTATTTGGGGAACTTTCATAAAAACGAGATTGGGTAGGACAGATTACTAATTATGTCTGCAATATATATGCCGAGGTCACTAGTTTTTTGTAAATGTTCAACAAGAATATAAAATCATTAGTGTTGTGTTTTACTCATTTTACTTCATACAACACATCAGATAAGGTTTTTGACTAGTTGCAGGTACAGAATATTGTGGGAAGTCAATCACTGTCTTACAGTCATATTGTGTTAGCCAGGCCATTGTGTTAATTCATCAAGTTGTTCACTGGTTTTATACAGGATGTTGCATGAATCCAATTTTCATGATCTTAAGCATATTTAAAAATAACTGAGTTCACACATTAATAGTTGAATATGTCACAGTTAGTTTGCATACATAATGCCATAAAACATGGCTTCCAGATCTTAGGGACCAAGTTCACACAGCAAACTATATCATAATTTGATTTAATTCTGATTTAGCAGTGCTTATGAACCCAACAACTGCTTATTTGTAAAAATAATAAACACAGGGTAACTAAATATTCCACAAACCAATAACTAAGCAAACCACGATTTTTGATTCCGTATGTTTATTTACTGTATTTTTATTCATTAATAATTATGTCTTCATCAGAACAATAAAACCAAACTCAGGGTTAGAATACACAGTTTGAAGGAAAATGTGGATGAAAGTCCTTGAAAGCAGAAGCAATTAAGACAATTTTATGAAACCACATCTAATATGAATGTACAAAGTGGAGTGAGAGCAGAAGCACTGATCCATCTGCCTCTAGAATGCATAGATCTTCCTCCGGCATTGCTGGAGCTGAGTATATTAGAGTTTTACAGGAAAATCTGTTATATGTGGTCCCGCTTTTTCTGTGTCTTGAAACTTCTATTGTTACCCAAAAATTTGTTAACGCAAAATAACTGCACAGTGCTTTTTGAGATGCCTCCATGGAAGCATCATTTTACCTCAGGACCAATTTACTTGGCTAACATAAGAAAACACTGTATTCTGGACACGGCATGTCAGACAGGAATGGGCTTCTCTATCTAATGTAACTGTGCATGTAAATGTAACAGATATCTAGCCTGATGCAAGAGCACACATGAATGGAACAGGAAGAGGCAAATAAGGCAATAAAATTGTGGACCTGGTGACCTTCCATGTGAAATTGTACAAGAAAATATTCTGTATCTCACAAATTGATAGATAAAATTTCCAAAGCTGCTCTGCATTCAGTCAAGAAAGGCAGGCTGAACAAGATTCCTTTTCTCTCAAAGCATTTTATCCTCTACCCCATATTGGCATTTCAGCTGTGCTTATTACTTCTAACTGGTTTTTAACTTTGTAGAGGCTACAGAGCCAATGCGCTCATTTGAGCTGAAGTTTACTTATCTCTCCAAACCTCTGAATTTATTAGGCAGCTCAGCCTAGGAACAGTTCATAGCTGGAAGCAAGATTTCTTTTAAAAAAATGAAATAAAAACAGTTAATAGATATGCCATGTTTATTGAGAAAAATAGCTCTGGGTAAACTTTCAAAATAAAATTAATCTGCTGACAGAACTCATTTATGAGTTTGCACAATCAAGTCAACTGAATTCACACAATAAACAAAATGACCTCCTCACAAATTAACCAAGGTTAAAAATAACCAACTTTATTATGCTTTGTATATACAGCTGTTAGATCTTTGATAGACCTACTTTGGCATTTTGTATACATCTAACCAGTCGGTTTAAGAGACAGGAAAACAAGATTAACATGCTATTTGATAGATATTTACACAGAAGTATCCGTGTCTCATGCAGAATCAGGAAAATTTATCATGCTGACGAATGAAAGAGAATGATCCTTCCTCTATTAACACAAGAAAGAGAACAAGTGTTTGCCCTATTTTCCCAAGAATAAGTTCACATACCTTTCCTCTCCAGTTACTGTCACAAGGTTTATATTGCTCTCTTGTCTGCAACATGCATATTCCATTATATGCTATGATTGAGGAGGTTGAAGTACACTGATGACGTTACCTAGTTTGGTAGTGAAACGTCTGCAAGAAAACCACCAAGCTCAGAGAGCACCAAGGACTCCACAGTTCATGCATAATTATTCTTTTATTGGTATAACTCATTTCAGTGATGATTTAGAAATATTAGAAATAACAATATCACTCAGGACAGAAACATGCACAGAAACAGATCGTTGGCATAATTAGCCATTCATATAACCCACCATTGTAGGAATAAAAGATGAGTTAATATAGAAAAAGTCACTTATCCCCACTGAAGAATGTTGGCTATACTTCATGGCATGGGTTGCCCGAAGGACCGCCCATCTGCAATTGCATCTGCCTGTCCCCATTAGAGCTGGCAGAAAGAGCAGGCATTGTCTGCTTGACTTGGCTGGTCCAAGAAAGTGGGCCTTCTCTGCCCAGATGCCCTGCTTGTGGAACATTCTCCTTCCAGAGTGAGGTTAGTTCCATCACTGCTAAGGTTTCATTAGTCTGTCAAGACCTGACTTGCAGCTCTCTTAAGATGGTTCTGGCATTGTGTTTAATCTACTCTCTTCTCTACTTGTATGCTTGTCTTAATTTTTATACATTTATTTTTATTTAATGGTTGTATGCCACCCAAAGCCACTTCATGGAAAGTGGGTGGCCATATGTACTAAATAAACAGTTCCTTGCAAAAACGGTTGTATAATGTTATCAATCATCATTGCTTATGTACCTTTTTTTACTGCACTACATACAGTTTCCCGAGTGGCTTGAATGAATCATCAAAACAATTTAGATACACACATAAAACTGTCAAATCAAAATCAATATAGACATAAGATGCATGATTCAATAATCTTGGTTTCTACAAATACAATTTCACTATTTACCTTATGTTTATAAATACACACTGGAATGATAGAGGACAAAATCTAAAGAAATTTATTTTAAAATCCTATTACCATTGAAGAAAAACATGAATGGTAAAATTTCTATACATTTCTTTTACATGTTATATAAAGGTTTTCTCAAGAGGAAACTCCTGGTGATTTTACAGAGGGTTCTGGTAACAGCATGGAACTGGTTTGCATTTGCCTTTCAGGATACTTTCCCATTTTCTACAGCCTATAGAATTTCTATAGAATTAGCTAGCATTTTAATTAGCTTACATTTTAAATCAATAATTTATTGGGTTTTGAGGTCACCCGACTCCCAAAAGACACTGAGTGCTTACAATATATAAAAGACATCAATTAGGATACATATGGCCTAGATTAAACTACATCAATAACTAAAAAAAAATTGATCCAGATGCTGTCATCTTCTGGGAAACTAAATTATCGACAGCAGCATTTAAATGCCTAAAATTGCACTGTAAAACAGACCTGAAATATGAAAGTAAAGAAAATAACTAAACTGTTATTTTCTGTGGATCTAAACTCTGGATCTAAACTGTTTTAGGATCTGACTTTTACAAGCTATTGTTACAAACCACAATGATGAAACAAGCACCACAACACTACCATTCAAACAATCTTTTGCATTTGCATTGAGATAGTGGATGCAAGTAAATTAATGTCATGTTTTTCTATCAAAACGAAGCTCGTTTTGACATTCTCTCGCCCACCCCCACCCCAGCATGAAAGACTAAAAGCCAACCTGGCATCTCTCAGGTATTGATTTATCCACCATGGTAAACCAGTGTATAACACCGGCTTCGTGGATTGTTCCAAGCCAGTCGTGAGGAACCAGCCACAAACGAACCACGTGTGAACCCGAGTGACATTCATTCTTTCTGCTTCAACGTCAATTCATTTTGCGTCCTTCCCAGCCCTGGAACCGAGCCAGCAAAGCGAGTAGCCGCAGAAAAGCGGGGAAACCAAGAGGCTGCGTGCCCGCCTCGCGTGTGGGGGAAAGGGGGGATTGTGTAAACCAAGGCAGCTACAGGGCGCAGGCGGAGGAGGCTGCCCGACTCGGTCCCCATTGAATCCGACGGAGTTGATTTCCCGACTGACTTTCTGCAAGTGTCCAGCGAACGCGGGGTTGGCGAGAAACTGGGACCTTCCCTCAGACGTCGGGCTTCTCCCAAAGTGTGTGTGGGGGGGTTTCTCATCACACACACACACACACACACACACACACACACACACACACACACACAGAGCGCCCTCCTTTCCCAAACAACCCTGCGCAGCCCGCTAACCTGAGAGTCTCAGGAAGCCGCCGACGCTCTCCGGCAGCGGCAGGCGCTTGAGATAAGCAGGCAGCTGCACTTTGACGATGCGGGCCAAGCTATCCAGCACCATGGCGCCGGGCGAGGGTTCCGCGGGGCGGGGCCAGACTGGACGCTGCTGGGCTACCTCCGGCTCGCGCGGCGGGCTTCCATGCCAGCCTCGGACTTTTGCCCTTCTTTCTTTCCCCGCACAGAAGCAGTGGCTCTTCCGGCCACGGAGCATGCGCGTCACCGGGGCGGGGTGAGGAGAAGCAGGAGGGAGGGGCCTACCAAGGAAGGAGGGCGGTGCTGAACGAGGAAGGCTGAGGCTGGATGGGTGGGTGGCTGCCCGACCTCCCTCCCGCCGCTGCTCTTCCCAGAGGCTTTTGTGGCGTTTGAACAGCCGGTAGCCAGAGAGGAAGGAAAGGAAACCCGGGACCTGCTGCGGAAGGCGCCAGGAATTCAGCCTTCCTAGTTAGAAATTGCAAAGGAAAGTAGGCCAGACTAGGAAGCAGAAAAAGCCCTTAGGAAAAAGCTTCTGATGCGTTGCTGGATTGAGAGCGTTGAGCTGTTACCGTTTGCTCGGAATAAACATTTTGCAAATAGAGAGATGCTAGTCTAGGCTGCCGTTATCCGGAGACCGCTGGAAGTAGGAGGGTTCCCATCTGGCGGTTGTCCAGTTTTATTTATGTGGATGTCATATGATGACCCGAGAAGCTGAGCAAGACCCCGGGACATTTTTTGTTTATATAGAAGTTTTACTATCAAAAAATTATAACCAAGTCAGGCTGCAGCCTTAAACTGCTTCCACTAATCTTCATCACAATGGCAAAAACAATTTCTTAGAAAAAAATATTTAGGTTGGAATCTTGGAACTGTAATTGTGGAGGAGTAGCACTTTTGATCCAGTTAGTAGGGCTCTCCCTGCCCCCCACCCAGCCCCGTGGATAAAATGTGGCAGTCGAGGTTGACCTTGGAGTAGCAATAACACTTACTTATATACCGCTTCATAGTGCTTTTGCAGTCCTAAGCGGTTTACACAGTTAGCATATTTCCCCCAACAATCTGAGTCCTGAGTTCTTAAATTTTGTATGTGATGTTTTTATTCTTGGCTGTTCACGGCCCTGAGTCCAGTAGGAGAAGGGCGGTATAAAAATCTAATAAAATAAATAAATAAATAATTTTACCTGGGAAGGATGGAAGGCTGAGTCAATCTTGAGCCTGGCCAGATTTGAATTGCAAAATTGCAGCTAGCAGTCAGCTGAAGTAGCCTGCAGTACTGCACTCTAACCACTGCACCACCTTGGCTTGTTCCTTCTAATTTGTGTATGTATATAAATGCACAGTCTAAGATCTGGGTGCTTATATATGGCTGCTGTTTAGTTTTTTAATGTCCTGTTTTCAACCAAAAAAGTGGGAGGAGAGGAGCATTCAAGATCATTTGTTTCTTCTTTCTGGAGAGTCCCTAATATAAATACCGTCTCTACCTGACAAGACTTAGTACACATGCCTGGAGGCCCTTCGTCACCCCAGCTAAGAGGCTAGTGCTAAAGATCAAGGGGTTAAAAATCAGCCTCTTCCCCTTTGTCTAATAAGGAATTTAACTCAAATCTGAATTCTCAAAAGTGATACTAATTCTAAGAATCCTAAGAATGCAAAATACTATTAGTGACATCAAGCAAATGACACTGTAGTGTAATTACAAACACTAATTCCAATTGCAGTTGCAATCATGTCATTTGCTTCCTTGATCTCCTATGAACACCCATGATAACAATGTTTAATCTTCACTCAGTATCTCAAAATGAACTTTGTATATAACTTTATGGATTCACAAAATTTGGGAAGACAAATGGATTACGTTTTTACTATATGAACCTTATTACTTTTGTATAACATGAAGTATTAATGAATCACGTGAAGTATTAGTACCACTTTATAAAGCCTTAGTAAGGCCACACCTGGAATACTACATCGTTTTGGTCACCACGTTACAAAAAAACAACTAATATGATTAAAGGCCTGGAGACTAAAACACATATGAAGAACAGTTGCAGGATTTGGATTTGGCTAGTCTAAAGAAAAGGAGTGGCATGATAACAGTATTCCAGTATTTGAGAGGCTGCAGCAAAGAGGAAGGTAGGCAATTTATTTTCCAAACCAGAGGATAGGACAAGAAACAATGGATGGAAACTAATCTAGGAGAGAAGCAACCTGGAATTAAGGACAAACTTCTAATGGTGAAGACAATTAACCAGTGGAACAGCTTGTCTTCAGAAATCATGGTTACTTCCTCACTAGAGGTTTTTAAGAAAAGACTGGACAGCCGCTTGTCTGAAATAGTATAGAGTCTTGCTTGGGCAGGGAGCTGGAGTAGTCTTCCAAGGTTTCTTCCAGCTCTATTCTGATTGGTTGGTTGGTTGTAGTAAATATGGTTTATGGTTTAGTATGTTGTGCAAACTCAGATTTATTCAACTTACCATAAGTAAAGGATGAGGCAAATCAAATTAATAAAGTCTTTGGCTGAATTCACACATTTTTTAAACCTTAGAGCACAGTAAACTACAATGAAACAATTACATTATGATGTATTATGCATAATACCTGCCTATGCAGTTCTGTTTTATTAATAATTCTGATAGTTGTCTTTGAATTCTGAAATATTGTTTGCTTTTCCTCAAAAAAAAAATTGCCATTAAATTAAAACACACAGGGAGAATTGTTAAAACCAGCCGTGTATATCTTATTTCAGCCCATTGCTTGTTCTAGAGTTTGTTGTAAAAGGCTAATAGTCTGGACATTGTAATTTAGAACCTAGCAAAGTCTTCATCCCAGTCAATGGATCTTCCATATTTTTATTTTCTCTTTCTCTTACTCCTTCTCTGCTCTTGATTCTACATCCCAATGAAAATGCTTGAAATAAATTCCTGGAGCTACCCAATCTTGGCAAGTTCTCCTTGATCTCAACTTCTCTCTCAGCACAGGGACACACGGAACATCCTGAGCAGAAAGTTTCCCCCACCACACCACTTTTCCATTCACTAAGTTTGGGCTTATATAAAATGAAAGGATTTGTTGAAGAGACAGAAGTTCTAAAATCAGGAAATACGATAAGACTTAGCTAAGGAGCATTATTACATTCCTAATTAACTTTTCTAGAGGGTTAGGTTTTCAAAGCATATGAAATCAATGCAGGAAAAAAAAAACTAATTATATTGTAGAATGTAGTGTAGCCTGTGCAACATCCAAAATTCCTATTCTATTCAATATGGCCACAGAATGTGCCATCTTATTCATGCAGCACTTTAATCAAAGGTTACGTGAGGTCATGTGTATCATTTGAACTTGAACCAATTGTCATTGATGGTTTACACCAGATTTGGAAAGCTAAATGTACAAAAACAGTCAGGCAGGCAAGTGTCCATTTCTTTCTACAGTAAAACAAATACAGTATTATATTACTACCAGCAGGTGGTGTGATTATAAATATCTTAGTAACTCTCATATGCAGTGAAATAATATGTAATTTATGTGTGTGTGTGTGTGTAAAATTATAAATATAGTATTTTAAATGTGTTTTTAAATTTAATTATGTACTGCGACAATATAGCCCATTGAATTAGGAATGTATTTTGAAAATAAGTGGAGAAAATGAACGCATAAAGTTGCTACCTCCATTATTTTCCCTAAAATCTGCACCCAATTTTTGCACCTGTGCCCTGAACTTATTTATCTGATTTTATTTCACTTACATGGCCATAATATTGCTACCTGGCATATGAATATCTCAGTCAATTGCAATATCTTCCTGTATGGTTTCAGAAATTGAATTCCAGTTATTTAAATCACCAAAAAATGTAATTTAGCAATTAAATATATCAGTAGAAATACAGGCCACACTGAATACTGAATTTTAATGATACAATTTGGCAAAAAAATCTTTTAAACTGTATTCTTGAAGTGATAGCATCTATGAAGTTGTCCCTCTGATGCTTAGTCTATTGGTGAAAACCTATTAAAGGACTGTAGCCTTTTATGATTTTATGCAATAGTGGAGGAGAATTAGCAGGGAGACTTTTTTCCTTTTAGTGATATATGAGGAGACAGACCCCATAATTGCAGACCACTTCTGTGGTCCAAATACCATATGAAAACTGCTGTTCTGTCAGTTGAAATAAAATTAAGTAGAAATATGTAGGAATGATAGACAGACAGACAGACAGTCATAGACATATAGGTATAGATAGATAGATAGATAGATAGATAGATAGATAGATAGATAGATAGATACAATGACAGAGACACCAACATTTATTTGCTTTAGTGTGATAATCTAATGTGTTAGGCTAGATAGAACTAGAACACCCAGTTTCACAGGAAACTCACAGTGGGCCTTTCAATCCACATCCTGATCAACCTCACAAGGATGACTGTTCCTTGGAAATAAGTGAGAAAGAATTTTTGCATCCCACCTTGAGTTCTTGGAAGAAAGGTCGGGTGAAAGTTTAGCAAATGATAGATAATACAGAGTCCACTGAAAACCTCCATTTTTGCCCACCAATTACATTGCCACTTTCCAGTTTTTCTCAGAGTTTAAGTATAAAAGGGAAACAGCACCTATCAGATTAAATAAAATAGAAATAGTGGCCTGTTCAAAAATTATCAATTTTTCAAAATCATGCTACAACAGCTTTGAATTAAAGGTTATTCTACTAAGAAAAAAGAAATCAAGAATATATTTTTAAAATAGTTTCCAAGCCATAATTTGTTGTTTTACTCTACCAAATATTTTATTACCTTTCCAGGATGTCTCTCAGAGCATTGCCTTGCAGATATGTTTTGTTACATAAATCCTTCTTATTTTAGGTACGTCATAGTCAAGTAGCTATGCCCAAGGACCACATTCCTGCAAAATGACATCTCAGTCACAAGAAAAGAAGTGGCTGCTTCAGAGTCTCTCTGTCCCTTATGTAAATGATTCAGTGGGTGGCATTGTCCAGGTTTGGAGAATGAGTTACTATCCACATCACTCCCTTGAGTATCAGGCAGTGATTGCTGATGTGTATTAGTCAGCCAAATTTAATGGGAGGTAGGCATGTTCTTGGACATTAGAATTGCCATTCTTGACATGTGTATACCTGCTATACTGCTAATGTCCTGACAGCTAAATGATTATGAACATTCTTTTGAATATTACTCTTCCACAATTCTGTTATAATGTAGAATTAAACAAGACACATGACATCATTTATAGGGAAAGGTTGATGCAGGGACTGGAGGATGTGCTACACTATTCATTGTACACACCAAAAGCTCATATAAAAAATATGTATTTTTTATATAATGTATATAATGTATGCCCGATTTGGGCCACATGGCTCCAAAATGCTTCTTAGAAAATTTGATCAAGAGATGGATAATAGTATTAGACTGAATCCATAAGGTAAAATTGCTGGTGTTTTGTGGGAAGGAGATTGAGCTTTGAGTGGGATTTAAAATAACAAAATGGGTGCTTTAAATTTCTTTATTAGATATCTATTAGGTATCTATTGTGCCCCTAACTTTTTAAAGAAAACAGGAAAATCTTGTTCGTTCATTCATTCATTCATTCATTCATTCATTCATTCATTTGCCCAACTCATAAAATGTGACTCATTATTTATGAAAATGTATGGTTTTGTTTTCAAATGCACTGGGGCTGCAAAATGAGTGCTGGACTAATTTATATGCCAATCTTTTCATTAGCTTAAACAATTATTCAGGTCTGGGGTTTGCCTGAAACCTCTAAGGCAGGAATACATTCTACGTTGGGTTGGTGAACATAGTAGGAGCACTCTGATAAACTAGTTGCCATAGGTTACATGACCAGTCAGAGTACATTTGCGAGGAAGCAAAGTGGTGAGGTTCCTTTCTCCCATCCCCGGAATGTTCTCTATCCCCCAGGTTTACCTTTCTTTATTTCTTCTGAATATACATATAATTTCAAACACAGAATGAATTGCTGCCATCCAATAATTTTAACTTTTAAGAATGCTATGTGACCCATGAAGAGCCTAGAGGCAGTCTTCTAAATAAGAATGAAAGTAGAGAATTTTTAAAAATTAAAATAATTTCAAAATTATTCAGGCCAGATGACGCAGTTAAGTAGGTGGAAACTCAAAAAACTAAACTGTATAACTCTGTAGGATGTATCACCTTGAGGAGGATGGGTGGGGTCAGCTGAAAGATGAGTAATGGCTGCCTAACTTCTACATCTATATGTATTTCAGGAATTAGTGGTATTCACCTTGCCTGCCTCATGATAAACTTTTTTTCAGAAGACATTTATTGCAAATCATGCATAACTTGAATCTTGAATCTTCACAATTGAATTGCTTATGTACCATTGATTTCATTGTAGAAAAACTTAAAGGTGTAAATGTTTTATTTATTTCAAGAGTTAACTTTTTCTTTGTTTTTAGTTGCGAAGTCGTGTCCGACCCATCGCGACCCCATGGACAAAGTTCCTCCAGGCCTTCCTGTCCTCTACCATCCTCTAGAGCAGTGATGGCTAACCTTTTTGCCATTGCGTGCCAGGAGAGGGGGGGGCGGGGAGGGTCGCGCGCGCACGTGCCCACACGCATGTGTGCGCAACCCCCTCCCCCCCACCGCTCCTGGCACAGGATGGCCTGGTAGGCCCGTTTTTCTTTCTTACCTGGTTCCAGATCCTCTCTGTGTATCTGGGAACGGCAAAAACAGCCTTTCCCACTCCCTTGGAGGCCCTACGGAGGCTGAAAGGGCCCATTTCACTCCCGATGGGACAGGAAGTGACATTTTTTGCTGTCCCCAGCCTCCAGAACCTCTCTAGGAGTCTGTAGGAGCCTCTCTAGGAGTCTCTGGAGGCTGGGGACAGGAAAAAACGTCACTTCCTGTCCCACTGGGAGTGGGGAAATGGGCCCTTTCAGCCTCCGTAGGGCCTCCAAGGGAGTGGGAAAGGCTGTTTTCGCCGTTCCCAGATACACAGAGAGGATCTGGAGCCAGGTAAGAAAGAAAAACGGGCCTTCCCCACCCCCCCAGGCCCTCCAGAGGCAAGAAACAGCCTGTTTCCCTACTTCTGGTGGGCCCAGAAGGCCCGAAAATCAGCTGGCCGGCGTGCGCATGCGCCCCAGAGCTGAGCTGGCGTGCCCACTAATATGGCTCCACGTGCCACCTGTGGCACGCGTGCCATAGGTTCGCCATCACGGCTCTAGAGTCTATTTAAGCTCACGCCTACTGCTTCAGTGACTCCATCCAGCCACCTCATTCTCTGTCATCCCTTTCTTCTTTTGCCCTCAATCGTTCCCAGCATTAGGGTCTTCTCCAGTGAGTCTTTTTCTTTTTCTTAATAGCAGTTAAAGAAAAAAAAATGGCTACAATCATGAAATCAGATTTTAAAATAATTAGAATTGGTAGAAAAGTGTTTTGAATATAATTTACAGTAATCTTATGTATCCTTGGATCGCCAAAATATAGGCATCATGATGGTTATGGAGTGATGAGGAAGTACTGTATATTATATATTTTCCTTCCATGGGTTCAATCCCAGGAATGAAAAATTGATATGTAGGGATGGCCAAATTTCCTCACCTGTAGCGATGGGCTATTGGGTATGGCATACTGAGTATTGTATTTAAAGGGCAGAAGACAGAACTATAACCTAGAATGAATGGAGCATGCCTACTTTCATCTGTCTATCCATCCACAGGCTGCCATGGGAAGGAGACTGCTGTTGGTAGAAATCTAGATTTAAACTAAGGCTTACATTTTTGCCTACCCATTTTAGACAACAACCAAGCAAAATATAGGTCTGCCTCCATATTTGGAGTTCACATATATAATCATAACAAAAATTATGTAAAATGTTACAATAAATATATCTGAAACAGGAAGTTATATTTAGGGTTGTCAATTAAAAAAAAAAACTGGAAGGGTTTTAGGTCACCTTATGTAACCTGCCACTATAGTCAAGAAATCTACAATAGCATTTAAGATAAATCAATATCTATATTTTGTTAAAATAACTTCAGTAAGGGCCTAAACCCAATTTATTTTCATCAATTATCAAACTACCATATTGTTAAAATAGGTTTTTTAGTTTTACTTGGAACTTATTTTACTATTTTCTTTGTTTTTAGAAAGTCTAGAACTCTGTAATCTGGCCAAATAACCTCAATTACTGATCAAATTAAAAGCAAAATAACATCCTACAGGAAATTCATTTGATCCAATAGAAAGATGGTAAGGATTCTAATAACAGTTGGTGTCGTAATAAGGAAACTTTCTCCATGATAAGTTAAAAGAGGGCATGATGCCACCAGCCTTGAAAGAAACTCTCTCTTGATTCAACTTAGGCAACCATTGCCTATTATAGCTTTCACCTTGGGGAGGAAATTGTACAAAAGATCAAGGTGGTTCAGTTTCAGAAGATAAATAAAATGAATTACTTGTATCTAGTATTCTTTTAGATTCATAGCTGAGCCTGAGATGGAAACTGTGATAGTTTTATCTATTAGAAAATCTCATTAGCTTTTTATATTGTTGAACATGGATCTTACTGAACTGCATACATGGTTGGGAGTTGGAGGCACCATTTGGTAGTGGCCCTGGTTTCAGAGTGTGTGTTTATGTATACATAATCCACATACAGACGGGAGGTTGAACAACTAGCCTCGTGGTGCGACCGGAACAATCTGGAACTGAACACACTCAAAACCGTAGAAATGGTGATAGACTTTAGGAGAAACCCTTCCATACTTTCACCTCTTACAATACTAGACAACACAGTATCAACAGTAGAGAACTTCAAATTTCTAGGTTCTACCATATCGCAAGATCTAAAAGGGACAGCTAACATCAAAGTCATCAAAAAAGCACAACAAAGAATGTTCTTTCAACTCAGAAAGCTCAAACTGCCCAAGGAGCTGCTGATACAGTTCTACAGAAAAATTATTGAGTCTGTCATCTGCACCTCTATAACTGTCTGGAACCCAACAAGACAGACACAGACTTCAGAGGATAATTAGAACTGCAGAAAAACAATTGCTACCAACCTGCCTTCCATTGAGGACCTGTATACTGCACAAGTCAAAAAGAGGGCTGTAAAAATATTTACAGACCCCTCACATCCTGGACATAAACTGTTTCAACTCCTAGCCTCAAAACGACGCTATAGAGCACTGCAAACCAGAACAACTAGACACAAAAACAGTTTTTTCCCGAATGCCATCACTCTGCTAAACAAATAATTCCCTCAACACTGTCAAACTGTTTACTAAGTCTGCACTACTATTAATCTTCTCATCGTTCCCATCACCCATCTCCTTCCACTTATGACTGTATGACTGTAACTCTGTTGCTTGTATCCTTACGATTTATATTGATATTGTTTCCTGATTGCTTATTTTATCCTATGACTATCATTAAGTGTTGTACCTTATGATTCTTGATGAACATATCTTTTATGTACAGAGTGTATGCACCAAGACAAATTCCTTGTGTGTCCAATCACACTAAATAAATAATAAATAAAATAAAAAATTATGTTCTATTCTATATGTTGTAGATGTAGTTATGAGACTACTAGATACACTACAGCTCATCAATCTTTCTATTTAAATTTGTGTAAATCCACTTGGGAGAGGTCACCCATCAGTCTGAGGTAAGCTATCATTTTGCTGATATCAGGCCAAATCAGAAGTGCTGTTGGCATTTCATTGGTATCTGGAGGCTGTATCATGATGGGTAGAAACAAGTGCAAACTAAAGTCCAGCAAATATATTTTTCTAGAAATAACTTGTTCTTGGTGTGGATTGTAGATGGGGCTGCTCTCCTGCTGAAGGAGCAAACGGGCAATTTGGGAGTCTTCCTTCTGCAGTTGAAAACTGAAGCAAAAAGAGCTTTCATCCAGCTGAGGCTAATATACCACTTTCAGTCCTACCTAGACCAGGATACCCAGGCAACAGTAACTCATTACCATATTACTATATGATTAGATTACTGTAACAGAGTCTCTGGGGGCAGCCTTGGAAATGATTCAGAAACTACAGTTGCTACAGAATGTAGTAACCAAGATTATAGCAAGTAAGAGCTGATCATCAAACATAGGGCCTATTCTTTGGTTGATGCATTAGTTGCCAATTGGCTTCTAAGTCCATTTCTAACTGCTGGTTTTGACTTACACAGCATTAAATGCCTTGACTCTAGGATACCTTGTCCAGAATCTTTCCAGCCTGTGTGTTCAGGAAGGGAAGGGAAGGGAAGGGAAGGGAAGGGAAGGGAAGGGATGTTGAGAATTCAAGAGGCATGGGCCTAAAAGCACTCTTTCCCTGTTTTGTGCCCATTCTTTGGAACATGTTCACAGAAGCTCTGCTGGCAATTTTTTGTCCGCAGTTCTACATAGGGCAGACTTTTATTATTTGAACAAGTAAGTTGGCATTTTACTGGTATCATTTGGCTGATCGGGCAGCCATCTGTATTCTACATATATTGATTTAAATATAATTTTTGTATTGTAAATTTTCAGGGATATGTTGATCTAGACAGTATAAAATTGCAATAAAAAATTGAGAGCAATTTTGGTGAAGTGATTAAGGGGTGGGGAGAGCCACCTTCTAGTCCTGCCTTGAGCAGAGAAGTCAGCTGGGTGATTTTGGGCCAGTCACTCTCTCTCTGTCCTAGGAAGAAATGGGATGAAAATTGAAATAAATATAGCCAAATAGCTTGGGCTAGTGCTTTAAATTTCAAGGTCCTATACAACCCAAGGAAGTCTTGTTGAGTAACCCATGGCTAAGAAAACCATGGTTAATGCATAAATACAACATATGTGGATACTAAAAACTGACCGATATTTTGGGGGGGTGGGAGAAGGAACATAGGTTATCTCTGTCATGTTTGTTTCTTGGTAGCTTAGCATGTTTTGTGAGGCCAGTCAACATGGTTTCTAAATCAAAGTTAATTATTTTTAACACGTAGGAACCCAAGTGTGTTTTAAAAGATTTTTATCTTGTTTTTTTATATAAAACTCATGGTGGCCAACCTATCAATATTCCTTACTCCTCCTATTTTCCTCACAACCACCAACCACCCTGTGAGGAGAGTTGGGTTGAGATTCAGTGACTGCCCAAAGTCGCTCAGCCGGTTTTTCATGGCTAAGGCGGGAGTAGAATTCAAGTCTCCCGCTTTCTAGGTCAGCACCTTATTCTTTCAGAGTATAATCTATCGTAAGGCTCAAACGTGTATAATTTTTCAGAAATTCAATATGTTCGAGTCGGGGTTGAGAAAAACAATTCCTTGCTCTTAAAAAGGGGCAACCTAAATTTCGGTCACTTCCAGACTCTGAACTTCATTAAGGTTCAGTCAAGTCAACCAGCTCGTGAACACTCTGGGCATACCGAGAAGCGTAGCCGTCAGCAGGTAGCACCCCATTTGGGGTGGGGAGGGCGAGGGGCTGATCCAACGAAGCGACGGACGCCCCCCGAGCCCCAGCCCAGCTGTGCGGAGGGATACAAGGCCAGACCTTCCTCGCTAAATAGATCCGGCGGTGACGGCCATTCAGCTAGTGCGCAATCCCGAAGAGGGGCCGAGCGGCGTATTTGCGGGAGGCGGCCGAAAGCGCGCAAGCGCTTCATCCCGATTCTAACGGCAGCAGGATCGTAAGTGTTCGAGGAGGCCGTGGCTACTGTCGCGCAGGGAGCGAGTGGGGGGGGGAGGCGGAGGGGCTCCAAAAGAGGGAAGAAGGTGGGGGTGGGAGGGCTGTGCGCGTCCACGTGCTCACGTTTCGACGCGCGCATTCCGCGTTCCCTGGTGATGAGCGAAACCGGGCATTTTTCCCCTCCCCTACCAGGGGACAAGCGCTGTTTATCTCGCGAGAGGTTTAGCGGAGACGTTTGTGCGCCTCTTTTTTTTTTCGCTTAATGCGAAGAAGAAGAAAAAAAAGTAAATCTGACGAAGGGCGCGTGCGCGAATGTTCTAGCCCCTTTTTATCTCTTCCTTTCGCTCCACCGAATGAGCGCGCGGGTCTCCTTTCCTATAGCGGCAGTTGAGCGTTGCCGGCTTCCACCAATCGGAAGGCCCTCGGGGGGCGGGACCTCACGCGGCCGCGCGTTCTAGGCCCGCCTCCGCCCCAGGGGGGAGGGCGGTGGCGGAGGAGGCGGGACCTATATCTAGCTCCGCCCTTTTCTTGGCCTCGCCGGCGGCGCGGCTGCTGCGCCTGAGTTTAACCGCGGTCTTCCCCCGTTCCTGTCCGAAGGAGGTAGTCGCGGGCCCCTCGTCACCTTTTTGCCGGAGAGGCCGGTCGGGAGACATCCGCCGATCGAAAGAGGCGGCGCCGTTGACGTCGCGGCTGGTGTTCGGTGCGGGCGGGCGCCCCCGGCTGTTTCCGGAGGAAGGAGGAAAAGGCAGGCGGCGAGCGAGCGGCTCCATCCCCCACCCGCAGGGAGGGAGTGCGGCAGCGGCGGCGCAGACAGGCCCGACGAGGCGGAGGCGAAGGAGGCGCAGTTCGAGTGACCCCCGGCCGCGGCGGCCACCCACCACCACCACCACCACCACCCGCACCGCCACGCTCTCCCCGCGCAGAAGGCAGGATGGCGCTGAAACGCATCAACAAGGTGAGCGGGGGCCCCGACGCGACCTCGGCCTTGGCCTGCCGGCTTGGCTGAGGAAGGAGCCGGGAGGGAACACGGCTGTCCTTCCTTCCATTCCGCGGGGCGTCGGACAGCGGCGCTCGGCGGTTCGGCCGGGCCCGGTAGGAGCGTTACGGGAGGCTGGATTCCCGGCTGCCCGCAATCGGGCCCGGCGGTGGGGTTGAGGGGTGGAAGGTGCCGGGACGGGCCTAGGGGACCGTTGGGGGCTCAGCAGGGATCGCGGAGTGTCCGGAGCCGATTCGTCCTCCGCCGTGTCCGGCCGAGGCGATCGGGCTGCCGCCACCCGCTGTACCTGCCTTGGTTGAAATGACAAAGCCCCCAGTTACCGTAGCTCCCCACCCGGGACCGGGCCTTTAACTCAGGGAGCCGTGGAAAAGTAACCCGCACCGCCCTCTGTGTGTGTGTGTGTTTTATGTGTGTGTGTGGCGTCTGCCTCCCCTCCGTCGTTTCTCTGCTCTGGCCGGGAACTTCTTTCCCGCATTGTAAGATGGCGGCGGGCTTGCCAGTTCAGGCGCTCCCCGGGATCTCTTTCTCTTTCTCTCTCCCTCTTTTGCCTCGCTAGCTTTCAGCAATAACAGGACTGACACCCGCACGCTCGTCTCCGTCCTCGGCCGCCTCCACGGCAGCTGCCGATCGGCCTGGCCCTGGCGATCTCGGGCCCCGCAGCCCTTTTTTGTGTTAAATGCGGAATCCTTGTCTTTTGCCTCCGCTTCTGACAAGGAGCGGAAGTATGTGGTGGCGGCTCTGTGATGCATCGAGAATGTCGGTTCTTGCACAATCTAGAAGGAGGGTGGAGTAAGGAGCTTAATGTGAACTGAGTGTCGTTTGTGAGGAAGTTGGTTCCTATTTTGAGTTAGAGGCTCACTTGTTCTGGCAGAGGGTGCGGTTTAGGTAACTTTGTCACCCAGTTTCACTGGTGACGGTTCCTGTAAACTGAGGGTCAGTGTGTTTTTACAAACGGCTAAGGTCTTGGAAGTGCTACTGATCTGCTTAAACCTTTTAGCTATCTCCACCTTTGGAGGGTTTTCTGGCAAGTTCGGCTTGGTGGTATTCCAGCCCAATAAAAGCTGTTTATAGTTAGTGCATGTGAAGCATTAGATCAGTGGTAATAGTTGCGCCACCTTTTAGGTTTTACTTTAGGTAGAACTATAATCCTTTTACTTGCCACGTTTTCTAAAGTTTGGGTTCAACCTTAAATCTGAAGAGATGTGAGCTTTTGTCTAAAACTTGTTCCCCTGCAGTAGAGAGAATAACAACTGAAGGGAGTCACCCAGCATTAATTAGTTTTCACAACAACATAGGCAGAATATTTAGCAGTTTTGAGTCTTGAATGTTTTTATTTCTTCCTAATGTATGTAAATGCTAAAGAATTGAAAGATAATCATAGCCCTGACAAAAGACATTCCCATATTATTTGCATTGCATTTCATCTTATTCAGAAAGTCAGATTTGATTTAAAGTCTACTTGTAGATAGTAGCTTAATTTATTGAAGCTGGGATTCTATAAATAATATAGTTGTAATAACCAAGTTCTAGAATTCAGAGTTTGTATGCTGTAATAGCATTATCTTTGGTAATGTAACTAACTGATGTTAACTGAAATCAATACATCTGAAATGTTCTAGAACTCTCAGAGCTGATTTCTCACTTCTATCTGGTTTACTTAGATTAGTTATAATGAATACATTTTTATCAGTTAACCCCCTTATAATGTAATATATAGACTGCCTGAGAAATGCTTCCTGGCTTTTTTTTTTCAAATGGCTGAAGGTTGATCTTATGGCCAGAGCAAGAAACTAGTAGTGTGCAAAATATTTTCAATTTAAAATAGTTATTCCAGATATCCTGGAAAAGTTCCAAACTTTTCTCAACCATTCTAGAAGTATTCTAAGCTTGGGACAGTTCTGGAATGATCAGAACTAGTCTAACAACAGCAGAACAAACTATTCCAAACTTGAAACAACTGAAGTTTGAAACATTTTGAATTAGAAAACATTTTATATACCCTTACAAATTATCAAAATGTGAATCAGTTGAAATAATGTTTGCCTACCACATAACCATTATTTAAATATTATCTAAGGATCTCTGATATTCCTGTTTGCTACTTTTTACTGTATACTTTTGTTGCAGTTTTTTTTTATAATCTTTGAAACCACTACAAATATCTCTTCATGAAAATCCTAAAAGCAACCCTTGCATGCTTAGTTAAAAGTGAACAGAAACAACTGGCTCACATTTATATGAAACAACTATACTATTTATCTAGTAAACAAGTAATTATGGATAGGAGTTGCTGCTTTAAGTAGATAACCAGGTACACTCAAGATTTCTTACTCCCCAACTTATTCAACAGTCAAGATGCAATAATTCAAAATATTGTCAGGCCTTGCCCATGGTTACTGAAGAAATAATTCTCCATTTTCTTTCAATATATTGGCCAAATTTTAGAGATTGCATACCACTTACAAACTGAACATTTGTAAAATTACTTCATAATATAAATATGTTTTGATCTTCAGCTATAAAAATGAGAATTATTTACTAATTGTCTTGGTTTGTTTAATTCAAGGAATACTTTTTTGTAAAGTGTGTGGTATATCCTACTTTATTACTTTTGTTTGTTCCTTCATCCCAATGGGTGTGGTTAAACCAAGCAATCTATAATTAGTTTTTGTATTACTTCTGAGTACTGGTTGTTTGGAATTTATAAAATGCCAAATAAATATGATAGAAGTTGCTGTCTGTTTAACTATTCTCTCAACAAAAGTATCCAAACAGAATTGAGCAAAGTACATTAATATACACATTTAATACACAAAAAATTATATAAAACAAAGAATAGATGTGTAACCATACTGATTTATTATAAAATGAATAGTTTTTAGTTAAGGCAGCATCAATAGAATGGCAATTGTAGTTCCTGCCACCTGTCCTGTTTATGAATGTGACAGAAAATTCAGTTACCTGCTAATTGTTCATAGTGGTTTGCTTAGTTTATAGAACTCAGTTTAAAAGATTTAGCTAACAGATGCTAACATTTCACCTTGGGCAAGTTAGCCGACCAAAGGTTTTATAAAGAAAATTAAATTTATTAGTTATATAGTACAATAAATAAATATATTCACGAGTGTTTAGTGAAATAATGTTTTATGTAGATAATGACCAGTCAATATACAATATACAGCAATACAAAGACATTATACAGCATTGTGTGGTTTTTTTATTTATTTATGACAAACCAGAAGATTGACAGATTGTATGTCTCCTGAAGTATAATAATGTCATAAAATATTGCTGATCAGATAGGTGAAATTAGAATTGAAATTGGTGTAGCCATGATGTAAAAGAGCACATAGTAAATTGATAACTTAAAACAATTATAGTCCATTGCATTACTAATTTTTTCATGGTTCATTTTGTTTTTCTTGGTTCAAGAACTCATGGCAACATGATTCTGTCTCCCATTTTATTAGCGTGCAGTCTGCATGATATCTTAGAAAACAGCTTAAACTAGTCCCGTAAAGATTTGGATGAGTTGCATCTATAGCTTTCCTAGTGAATAGATCACTGTTACTTGATATGCATGATACTTAACTAGCTGTTCATACTTGGTAAAATGTCATTTTGCATATTTTACGTTTGCATTTATGCTAAAATTCTGTTTGTTTTTACAGAGCCTCATTTTTTTATGTAGTCTTTAAAATCTTCGAAGGTTTCTTTATTGTACTGAATGATCCTATACCAAACTACCTTTTAATAATTGTATGGTTTTGTATTCCAAGATATTTAAAATGTTTGTCATTTGAAGCCTCTAATTTCAATTAATATTTGTTTGGAGGAAATAAAAGTTACAAAAAATCAGGAGAACTACTGATGTAGCTTCCATTCAGCTGTATATTTTACTGGATATTTTTGAATCAGTTGCTATCCTTAGCTAATCTATAGGATTGTGACTATAATGTAGTGTTAGTAAATCTATTGCCTCCTAAAGAAAATATTAGAAATGTGACTCAATTTTTATGTCTATTCTCCCTAATTTTTTTAGATCAGGCTTTAAAATAATTATGAATCTGATTTGATAATACTAAATTTGGTATGTTGTACAGAACATAGTGCCAAATTGTTCCCTCCAATAATTCATTTTAGATGTTAAAATTTATCTTGTATTGTAAATACTGGATTAACTAATTTTCTTCTCATATTGGTTATATCAGAAAAGAAAATATTTTTTATCCTAATAGGATGCTTTGTCTCCACAGCCCCAACCCTGTTCTTTACCATATTGATAGGAAACTCACAGCAATTTGATCAGTAGGTCTATTGTGTTTATATTATTCACTATATTAATTTGATAGAGGCGGAAAATTGAAATGTTTTAAGTTTCTTAAATGCTATTACAATTGTTAAACATTAACTTGCTGACATTGTGGAACAGCCCCATGTAGAGACCAGACTGATTCCCTTTTTGTTGCTATTTCAGAAGCTCTTAAAGACCAGATTGTTTTACAGAGTTTTCCCCTGCTGTGTAAATGTTGCTATGTTTATTTTTAATTATTTTTATCTGTAATTCATGTACTATATAATGTTTTGTACTTTTATTCCTCCCATGGATATTTCAATCTGTACTTGTTCTAAGTAAGCTGCTGTAAATTTCTTTTGATTGCAATACCATAGAAATATGTAAACTATCATCAGTAATCTTGCCTTTACAGAGTAATTTCATTACTCTGGGCTGCTCTACATGCCATTCTACTGCATATTTTCCTGTCAGTTTTGCTTTATGTGCTAGATTTGCTTTCATAATCTTTGTTTATAATAACATCTAGGTAGATCTGTCAAAGACATCTTTGTTTGCAATTCTAGTTCAGGATGTCTTCGAAACTTTCTTGGTAACACATGTTAATATTCAGTGTTATCTTAAGAATTCATCTTTACACATAACAGCAAATCAGATCAGTTTGAATTGTTCTTTATATTTGGAATACTTAGTTTTTCATTTGCACAGAGATACTTACCACATCAGAATTCTAGCCTGCATTTCTTTCCAAATAATTTTTAATGTTCAGAAATCTCTATGGACAGATTAACAAATGAAATATCACTCCTTCTCTGCATGATAGTATGGCGTAGCTGGTGTTTTGTTTCTTAAAGTAGCTGGAGAGTTGCAAATAAAGTTTTTTTCTTGGAAATTGAAGCTAGGTTATTTTACATTGATTTATGACTCCTGTAGACCAAATGTTTATAATTTGTTTACATTTTGGTTTAACTGTTGAAAGAAATCCCAAAGATGCTTTAAAAACAATGATAATGCTGGTAATGATAAATCATTCACATCTTAACAAAATTAGTTGTATCTTTATCTTGCAGTTATTAGCCATGAGTGTTTGGTCCCTACTTGCTCACGATTGTGTTGGAGAAGATCTATAATCCAAAATATTTTATCGCTAAGATTATATCACTAAACTAGTTCTCTGGAAAGAGTGGAGTACAATATATGTTTCAGTTATCTTTATTAGCAAGAAATTTTACTAGGCTGTTAAAAGGGGGTCTTTTACATGCCCTCATGTTTGCCCTTGTCATCCTGCAGTACTGGAGAAATTTGGAATATTCTTTGAGTACAATATGACAGGGATTAATTCTATTCTAAAACTAGCTGCAGTGATGCTTTTGGTTTGTTAAAGGAATTGTGGAGTTAACTATATTTGTGGACCTTGGGTTAGAAATCATGGAACATGATCATTATTAAAATACCCTTAATGAACATAGGGGAATTATATGTTTCCTTAAATTAGTATTTAAATTTCAGATAGTACAGGTAGTCCTCGATTTAGAACCACAATTGAGCACAAAATTTATTGTTAAGTGAGACTTTTCTTAAGTGATTTTTGCCCCATTTTGCAACCTGTCTTGCCACAGTTGTTAAGTGAATCACTGCAGTTGTTAGGTTAGAACCCAGTTGTCAAGTGAATCTATCTTCCCCATTGACTTTGCTTGTCAGAATGTTACAAAAGGGATTGCAAGAGAATAAGCTGTTTGCTCTTCTACATATCAAAAGCAGTGTGACCAGGGCTGTGAACACACTATGTGAACTACTTATATTACTCTTTTGAAATTGTTTCCTCTCTGATCTCTTTGCAGGGGAATGGAGGAAGCAAGCCATTTCTGTAGGTAATCTTCTGACACACACACTGCAGAGGAAGCTCCAGGCAATTGGTGCAATCACATTGTTTTTGATATGTACAAGATAATAAGCAGGTACCCAAGCATTCTAAAGGGCAGAGGAGTGGTTAGCAGGCAAACAAACCAAAGAAGTGAAATAATGCAGGTAGTCCTCAACATACAACTGATTGCTTATTGGCGATTCAAAGTTACAACAGACTCAAAAGTTACCTATGACCTGTCCTCAAAGTTATGGCTGCTGTACCAGTTCCATGATTACATGATTGCATTTCAGGCATTTGGCCACTGGCTTGCATTTATGAGTGGTTGCAGGATCCCACAATCACATGATAGTGCTTTGCAACATTTTCTGCCATTTTCTGGTAAACATCCATTGGATAAACTGGATTTGGACTTAAAACCTTGTCATTCGCTTAACAACTGTGGTAACTCGATGATTGTTATAAAGAGTCATAAAACTGAGCCTGGCTATGTGGTGACCTAACATATAATAGTAATGATTTAAAACCAAAATTCTGCCTCAGTTGTGATCATAATTTGAGGACTTACCTATAGTCTTATCTCTTTCCAGACAGAAAGCACAGTTGCACTCACATGATTTCCAATTTAGAGAACTGACTGGAGTAGTTAGCCCCAATTATGGTAGCTGCTTGTAGTACAATATATTTATACATTGGTTACACATAATGATATACTGGTTGGATGGTGATGTTTTCTTCAGAAGTCAAAATAATAGGTTGGGAAAGAGACACTTGTAAAATAAAACATTTTATTCCTCATTTTCATTATTGAATTACATATCTGGAAGGTTTCAAGGTATTTTGTATTGGCACTATTTTAAATAATTGACTTGCATAGCTTTCCATGTTTTGCTTTGTTTAACTTTGCAAGACCACCAAAATACTTTGGATTTGAAGGTAAAAAGGCACTTTGGATTATGTAATTATAACTTCTTTCTGCAAGTATTTAAAGCAGCCTGTGCAATTCGAGGAAAAGGTGTTGGCACCTGAACCCACTTCTAGACAGATGCTAGATTGCATTATTCAAGGCACTTTTCTGTCTTCAAATAATTGAATGCTGTACAGTTTTAATCTATATGTTTTTTTTATATTTTACATGTACATGTTGAGGTTCTTTGAAAAAAGAAACAATACTCTTTATTGCAAATTCCTTTTAGCTAAAATGTCTGACTTTTGCATTAATTTTGATAAAACTTCCACAGTGAGTCTTCATTACATAAGAAAGGGCCAAGAACAGCAGAGCAGAATTTCCTAAACTCTTAATTTGATTTCCAAAATTCTGTTTTGGGTTACATCCTTACAATTCCAGAATTACATTTTAAATTTTGTAGTAGTCATTTACTTAATTCAGTGTGGTTTAATAAATGTCACCTATGAAGTATTCAAGACTTGTAAATCTTGGTTGTGATAGAACTTTATCTATCTATCTATCTATCTATCTATCTATCTATCTATCTATCTATCTATCTGTCTATGAAAGCGAAAACCACTCACATTAATCACAAAATCTCCAGAACCGTAAAGCCTAAAAACTTGAAATTTGCCACATATATTCCTCTTGGCTTCTAGGTACTCAATAAGAAAGGATTTTTCGAAATGACCATCAGAGCATTAGTATTTCCTATATTATTATAACACGCTCTGATGCTAATTAGTGAGACGTTATATTCTCCCTCCCAACTTGAAAATAACTGGAGAGAATGGAATAGCATAGAACAGGCTTCTGTGGGGCAAGCCTCATGGAGAGAAGGGTCTAGACAGCCTGAGGGAGATAAGGGGATAACGATAGGAGACGTTTCTGTGGGGCAAGGCTGAGGGAGAGAAGGGGATAGGATAGGAGAGGATTCAAGCTGTAAGTGTCCATTTATCTAGCCCGATCACATAGTTTCATAGTGAAGCACGGGGATCCAGTTAGAGTGTGTGTGTGTGTGTGTGTGTGTGTGTGTGTATAAAAGTAACAAATAAGTCATGACAATGGTGATAACAAAGAGCACTGTGTTTATTAGTCGAATTAGTAATTCAGTGCATTGTCTCCATTTTTCTATCACCTATCTTTAAAGGGTGGTTTTGTATTTTATGTAAAATGTGTGGCACTAAGGAAGAGAGATCATAGTTCAATAGTAGTTAATTCATTTTATAAAAGTCGCAGACTTGGTATTCCAGAATGTTTTGTTAAGTAGTTCTCCAAAAGCAAGGCCATTAATATTAGAATACATTACATGCATATACACATACACTCCACACTTCTCAATTTTAATTGCTACTTGGAATCTTAGGTAATGCTGATTCATCCAAATCTAGTTATTCCTGATTTGTTTTGCAGGACAGTGAGTACTACCTTAGATTTTTTTCCTGTCTAGCCATAACACATTTCCACTGCCTATTGCCTAACTCAAGATTTTATGTTGCTGAAAATAGAGATTCACAGAAAAAGTGCTGAAGTGTGCTATGATGTATTATACCATCAATTTTTCTCAGTATTGTACTAGTAAAAGTAGTCATTCTTGGTATGTTCCCTGTAATGATTATTGAGAAAGAACTGCCAAAATACCTTAAGATTTGTTGACTCTATTACTGAAGTAGTTTATAACCATTTGTAATTGCCGTAAAGAAAATACTCACATCATGTAGTTCCATCAAGATGCAGGATCTGGAAGCAATTGTCAAATATTATTCCCCGATAGTTAAAACATGGGGTGAGTAAAGTGAGTTCCTCAGCAGAACATTTTCACAATCTTCATTTAATTATGTAAAATGACTTTTCATCACCTAGCTTTCTGGTAAGAGTTACTTTGCTCTAGTTTTGTTTTGCTGTGCATAATATTCAGAATGGCAGGAGATCCTTCCAGTCTATTTAATCTACTCTATTTAATTTTATTGTTTTACCCAGTCTATTTAATTTTATCATTACTAAGAAATGACAGAAAACCTAACAGTCTTTAAGAATACTCAGACATCCTAGAAATGGCGGTATTATTTATTCCAAAAATTGTATACTAAAGATTAGGGCTAGAATTAGATAACATGCTCATGTTTCGTAAGCAATGTCAAAGTTGGCTAACACAGGGGTGGGCAAATGTGGCTCTTTTACAACCTGTGGACTTCAACTCCCAGAATTCGTGAGCCACATTTGTAAAAGAGGTTGTAAAAGAGCCATATTTGCCCACCCCTGGGCTAACTGGTAATTTTGTTCTCAAACATTCATCTTTATGATAATGCTATAGTCTCAATTTTCTGCAAACATATAACTTGGACTTAGACTTTTTTATAGGTCTGTGCAAGTGTTGAAATATGCTTTGGAATTTGCATGACCGTAAGTGCAGCACATTTTGCTACTCATTAAAGCAGTCTCACTTTTTCTCATTAAAGCTAAGGTGGCTTTTAAAGCATTTTTTTTTTACAGGCTTGTAAGGGAATCTGAAAAACGTGGGCTCTTTTAAGGAATAATAGAAGATGTGCTTGCATGAGATCCAAAGCATTTTGAAAATGTATCTGTGACACAGTTCTTCAAACTCCACTAGTGAACAATGTTTTCATTTCTGCTGATTCTTTTTCTTGCCTTTCAGAAACCACTGTTGGAATTAGCATCTTTTAAATATATGTGTATGAAGCATTAGTCTTTCTTTGACTACGATAGCTAGTTTTTATGAGTCAAGAACTGTTCATTGCAAATATGTCTGAAATAATTTGAGGCAATAATAGATAAAGATTGAATTTAGTAGCTGGAACAATAAAATGTACAATAGGCCAGAACACACAGTTGTAGTTGATTAGTTAGAGACTGCTGACTCATACATGAGGTAATCTATGCCATGATTGGTTGCGTAAGTATAAAGGGGGCGTTTTCCTTTTTCCCGCCTTTTTCTTCTGGATGTTTCTGTATACTGTTTAATTTACCTTGTGATATTCCTGTGTTCCTGACTATCCTGTGTTCTTTCTGTATGATTACAAAGATTACAAAGTTGTAAGTTTGAATATTAGATAAACAGACAGACAGACAGACAGACAGACAGACAGACAGACAGACAGACAAAAAAGACTACAGGTTTGTGTTAGTGTCTCTGACTTCATCTGGACAGCTGCTGCACAAGTCTTCGACATAGATTGTTTGTGGTTGTGCTGAATTGTTGTTTGCAATTACTGGCTGACTGGCCTTCCCAGTACAGTGCTATCTATATTCAGGATGCCCCTATTGTAAGTCCCTTTTTCTTTCTAGTATGAATGATAGAGACAAATTTTTCTTCCCCTGTTATTTTATCTTAGGGTTTTATTTGAAAATTTACTGTTTCAACATACAGTAGTTGACAAGAAATACATATTATAAGAAAAACATTGTAGGAGTTGAATTCCACACAGTTTCCTATCCCTCTAGTTAGAACTGTCCAGAGTTTCCTAAACTTTTATAATTTTTTCACTCCTGCCACCTCTGCTTACATAGTGTTTACAAACAATAACAGTCAATCAATAATATGAGCCTCTGTAAGAAGAATAGCATTGCATGATTTTTAAAATTCATATTATAAATTGGCACCTATCAGTGCACTGATGATGTTGCCTAGCCTTGTGTAATTCCATTATCCTTACCCCATGCTACATCTTGATAAACGTGAGCCTGCACACCATTTATTGGAGAAATTGACTACTCTAGATATTTTAAGGTGATTGAAATTAGAAATAACTTTAAGTGCATAATGCTTGTAAGAGTGCAGATTTGAAAGCTGTTTTTTTGACTAATGACAAATAAGTGCTAAATTAAAGGCTGAGTTAAAGGTGGGGAGAGATCCTTTGCATTGCAATTAGTGTTGACATACTCAAATTAGGGTCATCACAATTTTCATTTGCTGATTGAATTGACATAAGATGATTTACTACTTATTTAAAAAGGAGCCTTTGAAGATTTCGAAGAATTAAAGACCTGTCAGCATATTTGTTTTACTAGAATTTCTACCATTTGTGTAAAAAAAAGGCTGATAGGATAACCTTACTGAAGGAGAAAGCAATATTTCCCCCCACCTTTATTATTTCATATGTAACTAAAATGGTGAACATTATAATAATTCCTTCCTCCTCTTATCCCCCCCCCCCCAAAAAAAAAAACCCCAATCCTGTGAGGTAGGTTGCTGGGAAAGTGTGTCTGACCCAAAGTTACCCAGCTGGCGTTCATGCTAAGGAATAGAACTAACACTGCATGGTGGTGCAGTGGTTTCAATGCAGTATTGCAAGCTAACTCTGCCCACAGCCAGAAATTTGATCCTGACCAGCACAAGCCTTCCATTCTTCTGATGCCAGTAAAATGAGGACCCAGATGGCAATATGCTGACATTATAAACTGCTCAGAGAGTGCTGTCCAGCACTAGGAAGCAATATATTAGTCTAAGTGCTATTGCTAACAGTCTCCTGTTTTGTTGGCCAGCACCATAATCACATTGATAGATAAATTGGTAAATGCTGTTTCACAAACCAAGAGCTTTTGTCAAGGGGAGCTTGGATTCTTGAAAAGTCTTTCACAGCTTTCTCATAAATGGCAGTTGTAGTAGGTTTAGAGCACCTATGTTTTATCAATCTATATATTGCCATCTACCCAATCTAAGGAGATTCTGGGCAGTGCAGAACAATAGATAAAAATGAAGATATAAAAAACAGCTATGCAAATATAAAAAAAAACTTATATCAGTGCACTGATGATGTTGCTTAGTTTGGTAATGAAATGTGTGCAAGAGAATCACCAAACTGAGCTTGCAGATATTCTTCAAGGATAAGCCATATAGATTACAGAAGCCCAAGGATACCAAGATTGATATCAAAAGTCATTGAGAAGTCAAGTAGGATAAAGATGAATGTATTACCCGTAAATAAAAGTGATGAAAAGGAAACTTCTTCATATAACATTTGATTGAGCTGTGGAATTCCATTACTGCAAGGAGAAATAATGGCCACTAATTGGGCTGTCTTTAAAAGGAGTTTAGATAATATTTCATGGGGAGCTGTTGAAGTCTTGAAGGGTGAATGCTACTTCTGTGCTGATGGGATCATTTCTCCAAATACCAGTTGCAAAGAACAGTGCGTGGAAAAGTGGTGTATCCTGTCTTCTATTTGAAGGCATTGCAGATACAGGTAGTTTTCGACAGTCCTATAAGTGATGGTTGTGTCAGTTGTGTGGCCAACCCAATTTTACTGCGGCCATAAAGCAAATGCTACTGTCACTAAGTGAATCAATGGTTCATTTATGGGCACAATTTTGTTGAAAACTGGAAGTAAGTGTTGATTTTTTGCAAAAGTAACGTAAAATGTCATATGACTATAGAATTCTGCAAATAGGCATAAATGCATCTGTGTTGTCAAGCATCTAAAACTTGATCATGTGACTGTGGGGAGGGTCTGGCCATCAGAATTTCTAATCTGAGTCAGAGTTACGAATAATAGAGTTTTAAAGGACCTTGGAGGTCTTCTAGTCCAACCCCCTACTTAAGCAGGAGACTTTATACCCGTGATGGCGAGCCCTCTCTGTGGGCACAGGAGCTGTCACCTCATGTATATGAAATCTTGTTCTGTTCACCGCCCTGAGTCCTTCAGGAGAAGGGCAGTATAGAAATTAAATAATAATAATAATAATAATAGTAGTAGTAGTAGTAGTAGTAGTAGTAGTAGTAGTAGTAGTATGACTGATGAGCTAATGCATGCGCGCAGCACTATTCATGTGAGCAGTGGGTGCCAGTGCACACAGCCCCACTTGCACAGACGGTGAGTGCCGGCACTTGCAGCCCCGTTCACACAAATGAAACTGTGTATGTGCATGCAACTGCCCCTCATACAAAAACACCTGTCCCCCGTGGGGGGGGGGGTGAGGCTACCAAACTGAAAAGATTTGGGAATGCTGCTCTAGGAAAAATGCATCTATTCAGTGTAGGGCAGTGATGGCAAGATTTCTCTCTCTCTTTCCCTTCCCCCCTCTCTGTGTCTCTTCCCCCCCTCCCTCCCTCTTTCTTCTTTCTTTCTTTCTTTCTTTCTTTCTTTCTTTCTTTCTTTCTTTCTTTCTTTCTTTCTTCCTCTTTCTCTTTTTCTTTCCCTCCTTCCCTCTATCTATCTATCTCCATCCATCCTCTCCTGTCCAGCTTCACATGTCATGTGAATCCAACCACTTGGGATGTGGAGGGGGAGTGGAGGCTGGCAGGCAAAGCCAAGCATTAGGGATCCACACAAAATAAAGCAACTCCAACCTGGATCCTGTTGGGGAGAAAAAAAAAACCCTTCCCTCTCCCCCCATGGTGGGGACCCGGGCAGCCTGAGTGCAGCTCCCTCCTTGGAGTTGACCAACAAGCAAACAAATGTGGCACTCTGGCTGGGAGGCAGCGGTGTGGAGCCAGCAAGAGTGGAGCAGGCAGGGCAGGCATCTTCCCCCGTCGCTACTGCGGCACTGGCCGGGAGGAAAGTGCGAGCTGAATGTTTAAAGCAGCGCTCGGTGGAGTTTGCAAGCGGGCTTGGCAGGGCCACTTAGCGGGGAGACCCCGGCCCGTTTGGTTGGCTTCAGCATGGGGTAGGAATGCAGAAAGCAGAGGAAATCTGTGCCTCTTGGCATTCAGCCCTCAAAGACTCCTTTGGGGTGACTTTTTCTGCTTTTGAAACATTACGTTTAGCAACAATAAAAAAGAAAAAGTTTTGTAATATTTCTCTTTTCTTCCCTCTCTCTTTCCCTCCCCTCCCCTTCTTTCCTTTCCTCTCTGCCTTCCTCTGTTTCTCTCCCCCCCCCTTGCGGGAGGGGGGGACTCCTGAACTGGTGCTGGGTGGTGGGAATGATGTCCGAAAGCTGACGAGCCCAGGAGCAACATGCCCACACTCAGCTGGGGGTGGCATCCCAAAACAGGCAGCTCTGCAGGAAAAGTAACTGCTTTTTTTTGGGGGGGGAGCCAATGCAGGGTCGCATTTTGTCTCCGCATTGTAATGGGCTTCAGGAGGAGGACGGGACCCTGTCTCCCCCATTGTGAAGCGCATGAGTGAAAAAGTTCAGTCAATTCCAACTTTGCGAGATCTTTTTCTTTTGCGAGAAGTTGGAATTGATTGAGTGAAACGTGATGGAGAAATGTGATTGGAGCTGGGCTGGGGCGACCGCGCACATGTCCACAGAGAAGGCTCGTGTGCTAAATCTGGCACACATGCCATAGGTTCACCATCACGGGTGTAGGGGCTAAACATATTTAAGCATAACTGCCTAAGATAATGGCAGTTTTGGAAACTCATGCAGTAACTAAAAGAAACATACTGTAATGTGATACTGATTCCCCTTTCTTTTTCACTTTATAGCAGTGGATTTGATTTAAATCGAGTTGATTTAAATCACAATTTAAATCATGATTTAAATCACTAGTAAAAAGGCTTGATTTAAATCAACTCGATTTAAATCATAATTTTTAAAGAGCAACTGTCATCTCTGCTACTCCTTTGACCCACTGTTGACTCACCGATAGTCCCAGTGTTGCAGAATATACAGCCTCAAGCTACATAACTAAGCTCCATTTCATGCTGAATAAACTAAATTATTTATGTATCTTAAATAGAAAACTATCTTACGATAGATTTTTATCCCAAAAGTTTTTTATTAAAATAAATTCGATAAAAATCAAAAAAATCCGATTTAAATAAAAAAATCTGATTTTTTTGATTTTTTTAAAACAATCATTGATTTTTATCCACCCTGCTTTATAGCAAATTGCCTGAGGGTGCATTTTGAGCTGTATTAATAAATGGAGACCAAGTGTTACCTTAAAGAATGTGTATTTTCTAGACTGAAGGAAAGTATATATGTAGATTTTTAGTAAACAAATGTTTTTTGTTATTTTTCCAAAGCTAACAAGTTTATGTAACTACTGTGAGAAATCAGGGAACCATCTTGTTAGCAATTATTCTTCCCTGTATTTTTCAATAGAGAATATATTGTAATTTTAGCAGCCTTTTTTCCTCAATTACTCAAACCAGACTTTAAGTTAATGTATGCATCTGTATAGTTTTTGTGCCTCCCCATCTTTTATCTTTTTTTTTTTTTAAATTTGATTTATATGCCGCCCTTCTCCGGAAACTCAGGGCGGCTTACAATGTGCTAAGCAATATTTTGAGCTGATGAGATTGCTTCTAGAGTATTTTTTAGGAATGCTGATTGGACACAAGGACCTCCTTTTAAATAAGGATGATGATGAAGTTTTGCAGTATGCCAGCTTTCTACTTCATAAAAGTTCTTTTAATTTAAAATAAGTGGGTCAAAGCATGGTATGTGTCAAAAGACATGTTGACAAATCCCACATTGGTAATTCGGCATATCTTAGTTTGGCATAGGCACGTAAATGAATAAGTATCTGTCTATTCAGATATTTAAAAAATAGCATTACATCATAGAAACATATGATCAATATAAATTCTGAACGCCATGGTCAAGGATTAAGATTACTAGAAATGAACAGTATTTAGAGGTAGATTTTTAAAACATCCTAATCAAGATGTTACTAAAAAATAAGTGATGGGAGAGGACTAACTGACTTTAGGCTGAAGATGTTAAATCTGCTTAATTAGAGGCTTCAGCAAAAGAAATACTGCATATCTCTACTTTCTGCTAGGTATAAAATTCAGATTATCTTCAAAGCTTTGGGCTATGAAATGAGTCTTCAGTTCTTAAAAGAATTGAAAACCATTTTTGTACAGAGTTTTTAGGCAATTTTTAAAATCAACAGTTATTACTGAATCTTGAGTTATCCAGTAGATAAACATCTGCAAGAGGAAACATATTTTTTCAATTTTATTAAAATTATTATAACATGGTGGGAGATATTGAATATGCAGACAGCTCTGTGCCTAGTTTTGGTTATCATGACCAAGTGCTGATTTGAACTTAATTAGTTGGTCTATGGAGGTGCTGATGGTCAACCTGCCTGTGTTAGCATGTTTAAAGCAAAAGAAAATTTTAAAATGCTGTATATATAGTTTATTTTGCAAAATATTTTCTGTGGATTATCACTGTAATAGGACTTCCCAGCAAGACTACTTTTTTAGGGCAGATAGACAACTTGCAGACCAAAAAAAACCACTGGTTAATAGCTGCTCTTAAAAGCCTATAGGTCCTTGTGGAATCCAGTGCATTATTTGAAACAATTAAATCGGGAGGCTGATACTTTGTTTTACAATATGTCTTTTTAAGTTCAGATGGAGGAAGTTAGATGAATAATTTAACTTCCTGAGGCCCTGCTTCCTTCAATGTTTCCTATAGTTGATGTTATATACAAACCATGACTAACTCTAAAGGATTTGAGATTAGGTTATATGTTGTACAAGTCCACACAGACGGTATTTTTATACGCAGGTTGTATAAAGATCATAGGGCAATTACAAAATGTTTTATTAATATTTTTAGAGAAAATATTATTGTACTTAGACACATGTTCAGAGATCATGTGTCAAATATATAAGTGTTTAGAAGAAAATTGCAGCTAGTTTGAACATTTAATATAATTTATATAATTTTCAGTGAAGCCTGACTTTTGAGCATTCTATGTGTTCAGACAAAGTGCTGTGGCTTTAGGAATGTTATTTTGAGTTGTCTACTATATTTACTTCTCACCCATGGGTAGACATCATCCACAGTTGCCTTTTACTTTCCTTTTTAAAAGTTTCAGAAGTAGACTTTGACTTCGAACCATTGGAAATTCCATGGTGCTGAACAAATGGTTACAATGGTCTTCAGATTTCTTGCTGTCACAAACACCCATGTGGGTGTCATGTGATCACAGTCTGGGTGCTTGGCAAAGGGGTTTGTACTAACAATCAGTTACAACGCCCCGTGATCTTCAATTCCTTTCCTCAACCATCATAAGTGTTAATATAATTTTAATATTCTACCATACACTGCCTCGGCAGAATTTATGAATTTATGAAAAATTCTAATTCATTCAAGAATTCTAAGATAGGGCGACAGAATTTAAAATATATTTCAGGTCAAGGTTGACATTCTTGAAACAGAAGGAAAACTTTTCTGTGAGAAAATATGAATTTTCCTAGGTTTCATTAAGATTGCTGGAAAACTAAATTAAAATGTAGCTCCTTTTTACTTGTAGAGCAGTGGTCCCCAACCTTTTTATCGCCGCGGACCAATCAGCCTTTGATAATTTTACCGTGGCCCGCTGAGCGCGCGCAGGGGTAGGGGCTTTGGGCCACACGTGCATACCTGCGCGGGGCTCTCTTCCCAGGAGCTTTTGCGCACGGCCCAGGAGCTTTTGCGCACGGCCCAGGAGCCTTTGCGCTGCAGCGTTCATGTCCCCCGGCAGCTGCGCGGCCCGGTGCCAGGTACTCCACGGCCCGGCACCGGTCCGCGGACCGGGGGTTGGGGACCACTGTTGTAGAGTACTTGTAGTTCCCCAATAAGTGCCTATGATAAAATTAGGTGGCAAACAGAGCTTTTGTTTCTCTTTGCACTATATCTAGAATGGTTGCACTATAGGATTTACCATGGCTTGGGTGTACAAAAGTGTTTCAGCAAGCAAGTTTCAGACTTCCCTTGATTCATGGGTGTAAAATGTTTGCAGTGTTTGGACCATTCCACAATGCTTTCAATATTTATAGTTGCATTGTTATACATATAATTAGCTTATTAATGTGAGATCAGGTTTGATTTCTTTTGATAACTGGTGTATAAAAGCATTTGTCTGGACTTGATGCTTTGGAGGGGCAAGGGGCAGAAATATGTAATTCTCTGACAGTATTGTTTTTATTTCAGGAACTTAGTGACTTGGCTCGTGACCCACCAGCTCAGTGTTCTGCAGGCCCTGTTGGAGATGACAGTAAGTTGTTAATAATAAATAGTGGTTCTTTTAAACAGGTTCTTGTAAACCAATATGGTTTGGGGGTTTTTTGGAGGGTGGGGAGAGAGAAACCTTTAAATAACAGTTTTTCCTTTTTCTCTTCCCTTCTCACTCTGTTATTCAGTGTTTCATTGGCAAGCTACAATTATGGGTCCTGTAAGTACTGCAGTTTTATTAACATTCATTTTAAAGTCAGCTATTTAAAAGTTATTCTGGAAATACATTATTATGTTCTTATGTGTGATATAAAGTTTACAGATTTTGGCACGTTTTCATTGGACTACTGTTTTTCTCATTGTACATTCTTTAGAATGTGCTAATATCATGATCTTTGATGTACAATTTTCATGGAAATACTTTTGCCTAAGATTTCAGACATATTTACTTCTTTAAAACACTTTCAGTAAGGTAGTTCCTCTATGTAACACTGTACCTGTGAAAAACTATAATGGCTTCTTTTGGGGGATTCATGTATATCATACTTTTTATTTAAGTCAGAGTTTATTCCTTATGGCAAGTTTGCACATCATGATAAAATAAACTATATTATAGTCTATAAATATTAATATTACAGATGAAACTGATCTGTTGGCTAGATTTAATATTTATGAAACAATATTGATACTGGCAAAAGCGGTCCATTAATGTCATGATTGTCTTCTCTAGTATGTCGGAACATGTAGCTATATTCTTGAAAATTTCCAGGAATATCTATGCAGAAGGAAATGTTGAAGTTAGCCTATCATCATATGCATCCGATTGTTAATGTTGTTAAATGTGCTTTTTAAGTGTTAGTACATGAGTCATTTTGCTACAGATAGTTTTACTTTTAGTTAGCTACTATAGCTCTTCAGTGTCTCCTAAACGGTAGTTCCTACAGAAATTTTTAATTTCTGAATTTTCTTCTTTGTCAGAATGACAGTCCATATCAAGGCGGTGTTTTCTTTCTGACAATTCATTTCCCTACAGACTACCCTTTCAAGCCACCTAAGGTAAGTAAAAATGGAAACTTAATTTAAAACATAGAATCTCTGCATGGATAGGCAACTGTGACCATTGCTAACGCATTTTGGCTTGCCAAAGAGGCATAAAGAAATAGCTTCTTCAGATCTCTACACCAGCAGTCACTGGTGGTCCGTAAGAAAATTTTGGTGGTCCGCAGAAATATTATTTGCATTTTTTATATTGCACTAAATCAGGGGCCATCAAACTACGGCTCCTGGGACAGATACATGCAATGAATGTTCGTGTTGCTGCAGAGAGTCTCCCCTCCCGGGGTCTTTTTGTGTGGGTTGGAGGGGGACAGAAATTCCAACTTGGGGTCTGCTTCGGCCTCCTGGTACAGAGCTTTGGGCAAAGGCTGGAGGGAAGTGCTGCTGGTGGCGAAGAGCCGGAGGACCTTATTCCAGTGGGACTGCATCATGGCCTGGAACTGGCTGACCATCTCTGCCTGCTGAGCCTCCAGGCTCCTGTACCTGGCTTTGCACTCCCGCAGGTCTTCCCTCTGCTTGGAAAGCCTATGCTCGTAGTCCTCAGTGAGGTGCTTCTACTGAGCCGCCTCCTTGGTCAGATCCAATTTGAACTGAACTGTTTTGCCAACTCTTTCTCGTGGTGGCTGCTTAGCTCCAACAACTGCTTCCTGTTGGGGCCCTAAGGAGCCCAGGCAGGGAGGTGCCCTTCGACATGAGTGACATCAAGTTGGCCACACCCACCCAGTCACATGACAACCTAGCCACGCCCACCCAGCCGGTCATTAGGCAGATCATATTAGTGATCCATGGGATTTAAAATTATGAATTTAGTGGTCCCTCAGGTCTGAAAGGTTGGTGATCCCTGCTCTACACTGATTTACCCTTTGGGTTACAGATCTACTACATTCAAATAATTACAGAATTTCTTATATTTGCTTTATGATTGTAGATGCAGTTACTGAACATGCTTTCAAGCCGTTATAATATATATTAGTGACAAACATTATACAGCTACAATGTATTGTGGGTTTTTAAAAAATATAGTAGCCATTTTTCACTGTTTAGACTACTGACACTTCTATATTCTTTGAGTCTCTCATGTGTAACATCATTGTGAATTTTTCTTACCACCCTGAGAATAACAAAACATTGTAAAAATAGTTCTGGGAGTTGATTGAAAAGATACATATTTCCAAATGATAAAAATTGTAAGTTTTATTTTTGATACTTCCCCCAGTACTAAATAGCTCACACCTGCCCATGCAGTTTCAAATACCAAAACTAGAGAAAGGTGATGTGATATAGCTGTGATGACGAACCTATGGCACGCGTGCCACAGGTGGCATGTGTAGCCATATCAGTGGGCATGCCAGCTCAGCTCTGCGCGTATGATATGCACGTCGGCCAGCTTATTCTCCAGCGCGCTGCCTGGAGAATCCAAATAATAGGGTAGTTCCTCAGCTTCATTGCTGGACTGGGTGACTGTTTCTTTAAGAAACATCCTTGGCCACTCCTCCTTTGCCTGGCTAATCTCCAGTTCATTCACTCAGTCGAGCGAGAGACTGGGTTTTTCCTTGGCTCCAGCAATTTGGCTGATGAACTATCACAATATTTGGATTTTTTCACCTCTTTACTACAATTAGCTTTCCTGAGCGGTGTGGATTTATCAGACTGTGACAGCCTTTTCTCAAAGGACTATCCTGTTGTCTCTGCGGAGGGTGAGTTAGCCTGGGGCTCTTTCCAGGGGACTCCCCTCCGTTACTTATATTCTCTTAGTCCTTTATTCCTCGGAGCTCTACCCATGGCAACTCCGGGTGATTAAGTTTGCCGCCAGGTGCTGCGTTGGGATCCGGATAGCCGGATTCCCACCTTCGCCTCCCACACCGCTCCAACGATTTGCTGTGGCGGCCGGGGGTCCCTACATTCGGACCTTCTGGGCCCACCAGAAGTAGGGAAACAGGCTGTTTCCTGCCTCCAGAGGGCCTGAGGGTAGGTGGGGAAGGTGCGTTTTTCTTTCTTACCTGCCTTCAGATCCTCTCTATGCATCTGCGGATGGGACAAGAAGTGAGCCTCCCTAGGAGGCTCTGGAGGCTAGGAACAGCAATAAACGTCACTTCTTGTCCCACCGGGAGTTGGGAAATGGGCCCTTTCAGGCCTCCGAGGGAGTGGGAAAGGCTGTTTTCGCCCTTCCCAGATGCATAGAGAGGATCTGGAGCCAGGTAAGAAAGAAAAATGGGCCTACCAGGCCATTGCGTGCCGGGGGGGGGGGTTGCGTGTGCATGCGCAGGGGGGGCGCATAAAACTATGGGTGTGGGCACGCACACACACAAACCTCTCCCACCCCTCTCCTGGCACGCAATGGCAAAAAGGTTAGCCATCACTGTGATATAGCATGCATTAGATTTTACACAAACCCTGAATATATTTCTGAAGAAACTGACAGAGTGGTTTTTCTTAATTAGAAAAATAGGGGTTGTACAGAACTATTCCACTTGTAGAATTACATTGCAAGCTATGTATATTAAAAAATAACTTTATATGAAGTTTAACAAGCAGACATTTTTCTCTTTGATATAGTTAAGCAGAAATATGTATATTTTAAATATTGAGAACTAGCATTTTTAATCTGAAAAGGATCTGAATATTGATTGCAGATTGATCTTAATTTTTTAGGTTGCATTTACGACACGAATTTATCATCCAAATATTAACAGTAATGGCAGCATTTGTCTTGACATTCTAAGGTCACAGTGGTCTCCTGCTTTAACTATTTCTAAAGGTAAGTGCATTTGGATGAATGTTGCTATTAGTTGATATAATTGATTTCTTTGTATTTTATTGACAAAAAGCAGCTTGAATGTGTGTGCTTTATATTTAGATTATATAAAATTTGTCATTCCAGGAACAGAATATTCTAGAGAACTCCTGAATCTTTTGTTTCCTCCCAGATCATGTAATTCCAAGGGCATGTTAGCAAATTGAAATGATTCAAAATATTCTGGTTGAAAGAACTATGTTTTGGGTTTGGACAACCTATGGAATTACCCTGCTTCTAGATTGAAGAATTTATTTCGGTAGAATTTAATTAGGTAATTCTGAATTGCCCCGGAATATGGTTTGAAAGGATTTGTTTTTGAATTTTCCAGAATGATCTTTTCCTACATTGATAAATTTTGCACATTCTTAGTACTGTATGTACTAGAATTTGTCTTACTTTCCTTTCTATTTTAGCATAATATTTGACTGTTACTTTGAGGCAACTGCCCACCAATACTTTTTCCAGCCATGCAGTTGCCCCACAGATTTCTCTCCATTTTTTCAGAAAAAGATCCTGAAAAATATTAATATTTATTTATTTATTTATTTGTTTAAATTTCTATACCGCCCTTCTCCAATGTAGGACTCAGGGCGGTGAACAGCCAAAGTAAAAACAAGACATACATACAAAACATACAAAATCTAAAAAAGAACTGTTTAAAATAATTAAATAATTTTGGCCGTAATTAAAACATTCCAATTTAAAATCCCTTTAAAATTTGACTCAAGCCAATAGGAATAGAGTTATATGAACAAAGTGGAATTCAATTCAAGGTTGATGCTTCAGTTAATGCTTGAACTGTGCAGTCACATGGTGAGGCTGTTGTGCTTTTTGTAGTTTCACTTCCCTATCACGTTGTTGTTATTAATTTTATACAATTGTTCCATGTTCTCACTGATGTTAAAAACTGCCAGTCCCTGTTGAAACAGAACCAGATATCTCTAAGGGTTAAGGCTCAGTCATTAAAGAGAAGCTAAGTGGCTTCTTGCAAAGCAATTAATTTTATTTTTTACACCTACACGGCTTTAACATTTCTAAGAAGCCAAAGAATCTTGATTTGGCACACAGAGCAGTAAAACCTATGAATTCAAACTCAAACAATTTGGTTTATCAGAATATTCAGAATAGTATGGTGCAGGGTTACATAGGGGCATGCCCAAACAAACTAAGTATAAAGTTTCTGGTGACCAAATTAAGCTTTTTTCTCTCTCTCTCTCTCAATTAGAGACAATCTTTTTGAAGTAAAATAAATTGGACTATATGTTCTACTTGCACATGCAAAAGTAAATAACTTGTTCTTTGAATTATTTACAATTTTTTATATGCTCTTTTCTATTTGTTTCAGTTCTCTTATCCATTTGTTCACTGTTATGTGATCCAAATCCAGATGATCCCCTAGTGCCAGAGATTGCGCGCATCTATAAAACAGACAGAGACAAGTAAGTATAACTTTGTGTTTTTTTGGGGGGGCGGGGAAATGATACAGTGATGAAATGTGGCTAGAACAGTTGAGTAATTGCTGCTATTTAAAAAAAATGGATAAAATATTTGCTTTTTAATTTAGAATGCTTCAATAGCATGCTAGAATAAAATTTTTACACTGTACAAAATTACTTTCAAGTTTCAAATTGCTATGGACAATTTATAAATGAACTCTCTGGTAATAGTTTTGAGTTGGGTAGAACAAAAGTTGTGTGCTCCTTTGATAATTTCAATATTTCTGTTTCAAAGTAAACTAGTTACATCAAAATTAGTAGTTCTGCTTTGTGTTTGCAATTAAATCTGCCCTGATAAATTTAATAGGGCTGTATTGGCTTATCTTACTAAATATACTTATCTAATTAGGTACAATAGGTTAGCAAGAGAGTGGACAGAGAAATACGCTATGCTGTAGGGTAAGATTGCACTTCATGGTGCATTAATGATGTGGGGACTTCAGCACTTGAGTGCAGCATGCTTAAGGCACTGGATTAACTAACAAAAGATTGTCCAAATTATTAAAAATACAAAGTTTTAATTGCTTGATTTGTATTCAGCGTGGGAAGCCTATCTGCATGACTAGATTAGTATAGTCAAATATTTAAAAGTTTTGTAGATATTTCTTGGTTCTGGAAAAATGCACTTAGCTGGTAAGTGTTTTGGGTCCTATTCAGCACAAATGTGACTCTACTTATAATTTAAATTATTTAGCAGATTAAATTCAGAAGTAAAAAGCCTATAGGCATGTATAGGTAGACACTAACATAATAACGGAGCATGTAAATTAGCACTGACTTGATTTCAGTGGAGTTCTGCACAGTTCTCTTAAAATCCCTGCTTATGCGAGAGGCTGGCTATATTTGGTATCTAAAGGTTTGTTTGTGATGTTTGTGTGAAGTTTTGCTAGAAAAAATATCCTCTTATACTTGCATATTACGTGATTTCTAATATGCAATACTGTGTACTTTTATATACTATATCAAAATTGGCAAGGGTGCTTTGTCCAGAATCTACTGCAAAACTTTTAAAATAGCGGCAAAACTATTATGTTGATGATTCACACTCTTATTAATGCTATCCAAATGACCAAGTGAATACTGGAGTTGATACCAGTTAGTAGAATTGTTTTGAATCATAGGAAATTATAGGAATACTTCACATCAAGAATTCTGATTTCCTGGTTTTTATATTCTCTTTAAAACTTTTAATCAAATAAATTGAGTAGTCTCATTCAAAAAGCAAGACATAAAATTTGTCTTGCTTTTTGGAATGAATTATTCAATTTATCCTAAAATTTTGAATAAGAATATTATGTACTAAGAAAGCTAAGTAGATTTTAGTTAATTTTTTAAAAAATTGAATTTATTAAAATTTTTAAAGAGAATATGGCTTTTTTACATGACCACTTGGTAAAACTTCCCTTCACATTGTTCACATTTCCAGAAAGCCAAGTAGATTTTCTTCATTGGTAACCATTTTCAAAATGATTTGGGGAATTCCTGTTATTGACTTACATATTGTTTCTGTTTTAGAAACTAACTTTTTTCCAGATTTCATTGGAATAAATTAAATATTTTGTAAAGTTAGTATAAGTGATTATGTTCAGGAGGTACTGCAAAGAACTATGTCATGTCAGATCAAACCTTTATTATAGTCAAAGGCCATAATGTGTTACATTTTTATTGCTGGCTCTGGTTTTTCTGATATGTTTGTCTATATGTAAAATATATATAATATTTTTAAAAAATTTAAATTTTTAAAAAAGAATTTTTTCCTTTTCCAGGTACAACAGAATATCTCGGGAATGGACTCAGAAGTATGCCATGTGATGCTACCTTAAGTCAGAATAACCTGCATTATAGCTGGAATAAACTTTAAATTACTGTTCTTTTTTGATTTTCTTATCCGGCTGCTCCCCTATCAGACCTCATCTTTTTTTTTTTTTTTTTTAAATTTACCTCTATCCATTCATGCACATGCTCATCTGAGAAGACTTTAGCTCTTCCAGCTTTGGACAATAACTGCTTTTTAGAATTTGTAAAGTAGTTATACAAGAACAATTGCCCAAGATTCAGAATTCTTTAAATGGAGCATGTGTGTTGTGGCCAATGTCTTCACTCTAACTTGGTTATGAGATTGAAATCATTCCTCACTGCTCTAACAGTTCTTCTGAAGATATCACCCAAAGGGAGGGGAGATGGATGTTCAGTTTGCTCACATCACAGGAAATAGCATTGCTGTAGCATCATCCATCTTGTTTTAAAACCTTCCAGTGTTAGAGACTGAGGTTTCATGACATACTTGTGCTCATAACTGGTATGGCTGGAGAATTGGTACAGAACTTGTAGCATCATCAGAACAGAACACGTGATGTATCTTATGCATGTCAATAAAGGAATGACCAGTTCTTGTTCTACAGAGAATGGAGATTGGAAGTCCAACATCCCTTGTATTCCAAAATAGGGTCTCGGAACATTTTTGTAATTCTCATTTAAATTTTGTTAGGATGCTTGGAGCTATTAGTTAATCTATCTTCCACAGCAGTTTAATATAGCACTGAATAAACGATGCAAGTTGTCAATGGATGAATGATCAACTAATAGCTCTCCTAGTAATTGATTTTATTTTCTTCAATAAAGTTACATAAACCAATGAGTTAGCTGCCTGAATTAATCAGTATGGGAAACAAAGTCTTTTGTAAAAGCAAAGGTGGTTTTTGTATATACTTGTTGGGATTTGCCTCATTGTTTGACATCAAATAATGATGTGAAGTTAGTAGAGTGAACCTTTTGCCATGTTCAGTTATAATACTTGGTCTGTGTTCAGGTTGACACATTGATCAGCCCTGGAATATGCAGAATTAATAAGCTAACCTAGTAGTGTAGACTTTAGTGAGCTACACAAGGTCCTGGGAACCAAGTTTTCAATTACAGACTTGGAATCCAGCTGATGTATGTACAGGTGTATTGTGGAGACTTCACCAAATGCACCCAGCTTGCTAACTGAGAAGCATTTCTTCGCCTTGTATACTTGACAGCTGAAAGATCTTTTTGTGGGAGTAAAGAGGCAAAATTGCAAAATAAAGTACTGTTTTGATGTGGGAATTGTCATGAGGTTGTGTTGAAGTGACTTTTCAATGTGGGATTTTGCTGTCCAATGGATTATCATGCTACCACCTATATTAACAAACATTTTTGCTGCAAGGGTCACTATTTCAGGGTGACTAAAAAATTAATAAAGTCATTGCTACAGTGTTTTCTGTTTTAAGAAGCACTGACTTGTGCCACTAATTCTTGTTTGATAATTATGGATTTTCTGCATCATAATTTTGTCTCCATCCAGGTCTACAGTTCAGTATTTGCTAGTCCTGTGCTATGAGTGTGTGCTTCTGCCACTTCTACTTCCACCTTTAGCACTGCTGTGTGCATCCTAATGTTTTTTCCTCAACATAATTTTGGAAATATCATTGTAAAATAAACGTAGACTATACATATTATGAAAGGGGAACAGGTTTGGCCATGATTTGTTTCAACTTTTTTTTTTAAATCACATTTTGGTGAATTCAGTTTTGTCAGTATGGTACACTGAGTTCCCCCCAAGTGCTTTGGATGTATTACAATGTAAGTAAAAACAATTTTATACAGGGTGAGGAAAGATTACTTGAAGAATCAGGGCCAACAATTAAAATAAGGCTCCTTTGTTAAGTTTGCAATAAACTCCTTAATTATAGGAAACGTGGCATTTTTACTAAAATGTTGCTAAGGTAGCCTTCTTCAACTTGGTGCCCTTTAGATATGTTGAGATTATAGCTTCCAGTGTAACTGGAAAGCCTATTTCTATTGCCTTCAGATGATGTAATTTACATGTTAATCTCATAAAAGCTGACTTCTAATATAACATTGCTTATTATATAATCTGCACAACTTCGATAGAAAAACATTTCACAGTTCAACACTGATTGCTTGCTAGCTTGAACATACAAGACTTGATTCTCATGTAGTTGTAATTACAGAAGAATCTTTGCCTTTCCTGAAGCATTTTAAATTCTATGGCATGCTATATAAGCCTTTTTTCCCCTGCTTACACGCTCAACAAAATAACAAAACTCAAAGGTTGAATAAACAATATTAATAGGTTACAGTTGGTTGGTCTGCTGTATAGTCTTACTCATAAAGAACAGGAACGTGCGTGGATTAGATTTTCTGTATAAATGGCTATTTCAGAATTCACTGCTTTCCTACACTCAGTTTATAATTCCAAGACCTTTGTACTGCTTAACCTTTATGTTTGGAAAAGTTTCAACAACTTACTTAGCCTTGGAAAATAATTGATTTGGCTCTATTTGATTCTATCCTATCAGAGTGTTTAATAAATATAAAGAGTGTCATGACATCTACTTTTCATCATTGACCAATGCTTAGAGGATGGCAAATAAGACTGCTATCCCCAGATAATTTTGTCTTATCAGTGCAGTAGTGATCTCAGGTATGTTGATGAGGTCATGTAGATGTAGTTCTGCAATACATCAAATGAGGCATCTGGCTTTTTGGCATGGCCCTAATCGGTCTTGGAATCATGTTATAGTCCTAATGTATATGTCAACCAGGCAAGCAAAATAGAATTCCACTTTGCAGTGCAAATATAGATAATCCTCATTTAGCAACCACAATTGGCATTGGCAACTTGGCCGTTAAACAAAGCAGTCATCAAATGAATACAGTGTGCTTTTTATCTTCAGGATCCCAGATTCCAAAGTTTTCTTTGCTTTACACAGGTTGTCACAGATTGGTCATAAAGTTACTTTTTCATTATAGTCAGAACAACAGAACAAAACAAGGCAGTTACTAAACAAGAACTACTGATATTTTAATTTTTTTCTGGATGCTATGAACTGAAAATAGATTGAATCTTGGACTTGAACCCTTTTTCTCACAACCTGATGTTGGGATATAGTTGGTTTGTTTGAACTTAACACTTATACACGCACACCAGGCATTGTTATTAGAAGTAATAATACATGATTTTTAACTAACTTTATCCTCTCATTTAAGATATTAGTATAGGTCTTAATTCAACTCCTGCATTCCTTGCTCTCCTATTTCCTAGAAATAACTTGGCAGAGTCAACTTTCTTTTTATAGATGAGGCTAAATTATCTTCAGTGCCATGTTACATGCTTAAGTAGTTTTCAGTAACTAAAAGAAAACGGACTTTCTGTTTACAATATAATACAGTACTGGTTTGACTAGCTTTAAATTTAACTCTAGTATTGTGGTTTTATTGACTAACCTGTTAAGTGGCTTCAGAACATTTCATAGTAGTTGACCACTCTTTATTTTTGTCATTAGTCCTGAGCTGTATGTCTGTAGCACTCCTGCAACTGTTCACGTTTTTCTACTGATTAGAAGTTGCCTTGCTGTGAAGAAACGGGGGCAGTTTTTGTTACATCCTTATGCTATTTAGTTAATGCTGGAGTATTGAAAATTGCAGGTTTAGGATAAAAGTGATTACTGACCATGTCATTAGGCCTATAAGCCATCTATAAATCTTAGGGCAGGTCTGAACTTTTGAGAGTAGACTGCATACAAAATACACCTTGAAGTTGTCCTTAATTTTTCCAAGTTGAAGCACGACTGTTAGAATATTAATATAATGTGGGATGTTCTGAAAGCAACTTCCACGCATGATTTGCCTTTCATTAAATGTCCACGTTGCTTTCTTGGAATAATCAGACCTGTTAAATCTGGATACCTGCATCTGAGAAACCGAAAAGTACTCACTCCAAATTGGGTGTTGCTAAATCAGAGCTGCCAGCAGCCTTGGCTTCTGTGGTCTGTAGGAAGGGATGTTGGCATTTGTATAGCTGACTTCAAGTATCCTACTGATCTGTGTAACTGCACCAGGCAAGAAAGTTGCTAAATGTAATCAAGATAGAACCCAATTTAAGAATACTTGGATCAGTCATTTCATCCATGGAATTAAACTTTAGGCTTGTTTTAGAGCCTCAAGTGGAAAGGACAATGGTATTTTACCCTAATTAGAGTTAGAAAAATATTTTTTTGAAGTGTAAAATTAAATTAATTATGCTTCCAACAGTTATTTTTTTTAAATACCACTCTAATACTGCAAAATGATGTGGCTAAAGTTCTCTCTAAAACCCAACGTGGCACAAGTCAGGATGGCTTGATCTCTTTTCCCAAGAATAGCCATCCCACTCATTCTAATAGGGTGGGCAGACTTGGGGTTCCTCCCTTGAAGTGCCACCAGGCAGGACCCAGAAGGGGTGCCATTTAGATAACAGTGCCTGCCTTTTGGAATAATTCCACATGTCCAATGCTTCATTGGTCATGACCCTGCCAGCCTTAGAAAAAATTTGCAGTCTTCCCCCCCTCCCCCCTTGAGATTTATCTGGGGTGATCAATGTCCCCCCAGGAAGAATGTGTGAATATAACCTAGTTTGCCTATTATTCTCTCTTCCCTTCTCCCTCCCTCTCTCCCCCTCTCTTTAAATATGAAGGCCAAAGGGAAAACAATATTATAATGTGTGGCTACTATTTTTTGCTGGCTGTGGAAATTACACAAATGGTTCAAAAAAGATGTTTTGATCTAGGCATCTGCTAGAACCACTTCTGGTTGATTGAAACAGATTTGGGAGATTTACTCAGAAAATTAAAAAGCTATACTGCTGTGAACAACATTTTCACCCAGGGCTCTTCAAATTTCTGGAAAAAAGCATTTGGACCATGTACTTTTCAACCAAGTTGTGACGTGAGAAGATATATACATGTGGTCAATCCAGTGGTGAAATCCAAATTTTTTTACTACTGGTTCTGTGGCGTGGCTTGGTGGGCATGGTGTGGCTTGTGGGCGTGGCTTGGTGACATGGCAGGGGAAGGATACCACAAAATCTCCATTCCCACCCCACTCAGGGGCCAGCCAGAGGTGGTATTTGCCAGTACTCCGAACTACTCAAAATTTCCGCTACCGGTTCTCCAGAACCTGTCAGAACCTGTTGGATTTCACTCCTGGGTCAATCTGAATCCTTATGAGTTACTTCTCCAAAGTATATATAGTGTACCAAAAGACTGGCCCCAATAGACAACTTACATTAATTGCATTAAATGTTCCAATTGGCAATTTTTTTCTCAACATTTATTTTCTTGACATCTGTCCTTGGAATATTCCTACCGGTAAATACATTTAATATGGAGGAAAAAGCTATTGTGATTGGTCTATAGGGGCTGAGTCAGTCTTCGGTACTCTAAAAGAGACATGTACTTAATGGATTTTTTGTTAGTTTTAGTTTGGTCTATTCTAATCAAGGACAGAATATTAGCTGGCCTTCTGTGCTTATAAAAGTTCTCTGACAGCAGTAAGCAATGGGTGTAGCCTGGCAGGGCAGTCACTCCAATTACATGTGTATTTAGGATGTGTTGAAATTTTCTATCCTGAGTACGTCACAAATTTAACAAATAGTAGATATTTGGGATACTAATAAATAGGATTGCAACACAAAAAACCTGGAATTTTGTGCTGAGAAAAATATGAAAAACTACCCAGATAATCATGCTATAAATCTAGAGACATTTTTTTGTCCTGCAGATTTTAATCTTTCACTTCTTCATAAAAAAACCTTTTTTCAGAAACAGCCCGTCACTTCCTGTTTTAATAGCCACAAATTCTATAACTAATTCTGTTAGCTTTGTTTTTCCATTAAAAGCACTACAAAGTGTTGGTATGTGCTCTTTTGGTGCTTTTTTCTAGATTATTGCCATTGAAATTAAATGGAAAATAAAACCTTGATAATGATTGGCTTTAAAGATTATGGAAGGATCATATAGATTTTCATGGGAACTCAAAAGCATTAAAACACAGTTCTGATTTTATACAAAAAGGAAAATCATTTGACTTGCACATGAACAGTCCATCAAAGCAGCTTCTTAAAATTTCAGGAATGTTGTAGTTGGAGGAATAAAACTATTTAAGATGGTGTTATTTCATACATGTATGAAGACTGACAGATAAAACAGTATTAGTTTACTAAACATGACATTCCTTAATGGTATTTCAGATCATTTTACAATATAAATATAAATGAGAGAAACTGTTTAAAAATCCATAAAATGATATTAAATAAAACCCAATTATATCATAAGAATTATAAAAATTAAAGTTTGTAAAACACAGTCCTGGGCTATAAGTCATTTAAAAGACCTCTATAAATAAAAATGTACTGAGCACCAAACAGATAGCAATGGCACTTAGACCTATAAACCGCTTCACAATGCTTTATAGCCCTCTCTAAGCAGTTTACAGAGTCAGCATATTGCCCCCAACAATTTGGGCCTCTCACTTTACCTACCTCGGAAGGATGGAAGGCTGAGTCAACCGTGAGCCTGGTGGGATTTGAACTGCCAAATTGCAGGCAGCCGGCAGTCAGCAGAAGTAGCTTTCAGTTACAGTACTGCACTCTAACCACTGTGCCACCAAGGCTCATCATAGGGTGTATGCAAGTAATGACTCTAAAGCTTCTGCATAACAAGCACCATTACCAAAAAGTCTCTTTCATAGCTACTTCCTATCCAATTGGCTAGGAGCACTCAAAAGTAAGCCTTCTGAAGATCTTGAAAGTTTGATCATATAGATTAGACAGAAAAAATAGGGTATATTTGTGGTCATGTTAAACAGAATGTTTAAGGAATGAGTTGTTAAAGTTTCTTTGTCTTCATAATGCCCTGCAAGTAAAGTTGAGATGTTTTTTTCTGTATTTCAGATAATTTCTTGCAAAAAAAAAAAAAAATTGAGTGGATATGCTTAAGAGAATAAAGTGCTTCCCACACTGCACATGACTTTAATCATGATTTGCTAAATCATGATTAGCTATAGCGGCTGAACCACCAATCACTAAACTACAGATATAGTGGCTGGATTAATACACCATGTGTAATGGTGTATTAGCATAATGTCAATATGCAGTTTAAGATGTCTACACTTAGTGAACTGTTATCCTCCAACATTTATGCAGGGATAACTGACTATGGGGATACTGGGTTTTTAACAAGCTACTGTATTGTGCCACCAATTCAGCCAAACCCAGATTATTTGCAGTTGCATTTCCTTGGAGTCCTTGTCTTAAGAAACTACTGGTATACAAAGACAAGTTGGGTGAAGCAGAGTGTGCTCTGTCATAATAGAATGAATATTATTAGGAATCTAATAATAAGACTCGCCAAAACTCATATCTATGATTTCACTCAAACTCTCAATCTTTGTATTGCTACTGTGTTGAATGGGTACGTTTTCAGCAGCTTACTTTATCACACATTTTGAACTGAACAAGTTTGGCTCTGTTCACTTATTGCAAATGGTGAAGGGAGTTGGGCGGACCCTTAACATGGATAAGTAAATCCACATAAACAGGTTAGCTTAATTTTCACTTTATATGTTTACTGATAAAAGACAAAAAGCAAGCAGAAGCTTAAAGTGCTTTAAAGGAAAATACAGACTTTGCTGCTTTTCATATAATTTTTGGGAGTGGGGGGAGTATTTACAAAAATGATGTATTCTAATGTCCAACGGACATGATTTCAGTTGGAACCTTTTGAGCACAAGCTACCTAGTATTAATTTAATTTAATTTATCGCATTTCTATGCCGCCCAACTCCCAAGGGACTCTGGGCGGCTTACAGCAAAAATAATGCGAACAATGAACATAGAAAAATATTTAAAAATATTATAAAAACATTTTAAAGACATTAAAAGCCCATGCTTACATATTATAAAAACCTGTTGCATGTTTTCATGGCCTCTGATTTGCCTCTATCAATATAAATAATAGCAAATGACTTCAATGTTTCTTTTTCCCTATAAATTAATGCAACAAAAATGTAAAATACAACAGCAAAATAAACTTGTTAGAAGTACAGAAACAAAAGCTAGTAGGATAGTCTTGACTGGCAGACAAAATACTAAATAAATGTAATAGAGTACGATATAAAGCCTATTCAATGCTTTCAGTTAAAAATGAGTAATTGTTAGAAATAAAGAATGAACAGAGCAAAGTACCATGCAGTCCATGCTGTTTACCCCTAAACAGTCATGTGCTTCCTGGGATAACACTACTAATGTTTTCAGAACTAATATTTGGTGATACTTCATCTCTGAACCCTGAGATTTCATGTATAGTAATCTAACCATTGAATTTCTATGTATTTGTTGAATCCCAAATTGTCTAACTATCATCAAGCCCTTTTGTGGTCAATTAACAACATCTTGTCTTTTGGGAAGTATTTTCTTGAATCAGATACCCATTTTTTTTCAAGGACCTCCTACTAGAATCTTAGGGTACAACTTTCACCAACAAGACATTTGTTGGTGCAATTGCAGCTACCAGAATTCTCAGCAGCATAAAAAGTCATAATGTGAATTCTGGAAGTTTTCCCCCAAAGTTGGAAGACTTTGGGGGAGAGCCACTGACTGCATTGGAATGAAGAGCTGGCAAGTTGAGAAGCTGTAATAATTCTCTGGACAAAGAGAGGATCTGAGATCGCCCACAAGTGCTCATTACAGTTGTTCCTTTGGGAGACAAGGGAATAGATATCTTGATGTCCTTGCAGTTAGCGCCTTTAAAGACAATGAGTTCGCTACTTCTTTTTCTAATCGCATTCCGAAATTGCTTGTTAACTGCTTTTCAGTTATTGGAGAACTACGCATTGACAAGTTTGACAGCTTCAGATAATTTTCTTTCAATCCTTAGCCAAAAAAGATTTAAATACAAGTTTAAGGATTCAAAAAAAACCTGGAATTAGAAGCAGAAACATGATTAAAACTGATTTTAAAAAGCTACAAATTATACTAAGGGTCCAGATAAATTTGAAATAAGATTCTGGAATTAATTACAAGAATTCTTCCATGGGAAATACTTTGCTTTTGATTTTTTTTTTTAATAACATGATGGGATGGTTCCTTGAAGCTTGGATACTTGTGGGAACCAGAAGGTACTAAAGATTACAATTAAAGGAAAAGGACATATTGGAGAATGGAGCAAAATATTTTAACAATTAACATATTGAAGGATATTTTTGAACAATTACCAGAAGTTAAAGAATGTTTGCCTCTATAAATAAACTTTATTTATGGAAGAAGAACAAATTTTGCCAGATAACTGAAAGGATATAAAAAGGACAAGCTACAAGAATCATATGGAAAAAGATACTACGCTGAACATACAAAAACAAAACAACAGCCGATGTCTTAATAATTAAAAGGGATGTACAAAGAACAAACCAAGAGAGTGACCTGAAAATTTTTCCTAAATTGGATTTACAAAAAATCTTGTTAAAGCTTTGAAGAATTTTGTGTGAAGGGCAAAGAAAAAAAATCAAGTTTTAGGACATTATTTGAAGGGGCTGAAAATCAAGATTGTTGAAGGTTCTTTTCTGTAGCTTTATTTTTATTGTTCTTATTGTTCTTTGTATTAATTTTTTATAACTATAGTTGTAATTTTTAATAAAATTACTATTTAAAAGAATTCAGTAAGTTGCTGTTCCAGTTTGCCTAATTATGGGATCTGGGTAACAAATATATGGTCTATGTATTTTGGAAGTTCAACGAACTAGATAGCTTAATAAATTATTTTGTATTTTTGCAGTGAAACAGGTTAACTATAAAATTAAATTAAATTTCATCTTTTTGTTGAAAGAGTAATTTAAATTATTGAAAGTGTATTTTAAAAGCTAATCAATCTATTATGGAATCAGATGGATGGTACTCTCTTAAATCAACATCATTAGATATTAAGGGGTGGAAAAAAGTCAGTCATGTTTGAAAAAAATAACTCACTTATGACCTGTCGGTCATCATGACATTTTAAAAATGTATTAACTAAGACAGGGGTGTCAAACTCGATTTCATTGAGGGCCGTATCAGGGTTGTGTTTGACCTTGTGTGGCCAGGGTGGGCATGGTCAGCTTGACGTTATTCATGTTGGGGGCGCCTGTGGTGACTCGAGCACTCTGCCAGCGAAAACAGGCTCCCGAGCTTCGTTTTTGGCTGTGATGGCCTCCTGCAACCCTCTGCCAGCAAAAATGGAGCTCCAACTTTGCTGGCAGAGGCATTGCGGGCTGGTCCTTCACTGTTTCCAGGGTGGGCCTGTGAGCCAGATCTAAGCACTCCACGGACTGGATCCGGCCCCCAGGCCTTGAGTATGACACCCCTGAGCTAAGAGGTATAAGTGATAAATGTTATTCTTTCCTGTACTAGATTATCAAATTTGGTCATCTTAATTTGTCATTTCTCTTCTGTGCGGGAGGCAGAACTGGTTCTAGTTTATGAATTGCACCTGGTCTTTCCATTTACCTGGGCAGATTCCATGATATCAGGGGATGGTCTTACATAAACAGAGCAGCAGCATTCCTTATTTATGTGGAAGATAAAAAAACAAAACTTCTCATTCAGCCCAGATAGGTCCCTATTTTACACTATCCTAGTACAGGAAAACAATGGGATGTTTTCTTTTACATTATTTGATGTTTTGCTATCCTGTGATTGGCATTTTTAAAAAAAATCTCCAGTTACGCCCTCTTTGATGTAACTACACTGTTCAATATGGCAATAGACTACCATACTTATTTTTTAAAAACATATGCCTGACTGCTCAAAGTTTCTATGCTTCTACAGCTGTCTGTCTGTCTGTCTCCCTCTCACACACACAGAAATGATGCCCGAAACCTTATGCCCTACATCAATGAAGGTGAACCTTTTGGGCTTGGCATGTCAAAAATTCATGACTCTGCTGGTCCATGACCCATGTAGGCCACCCTAAATAGCGGCACTCAGCAGCACTGGGCCCTTGACTTCAGTCCTAGTGCCACTACTGCCACTCAAAAAGGTTGCCTCACATCATTCCTTAAGGCGTGATTGCCCCCAAGGCCCCGCCACTCTCCAAATTTGCCACACACTGCTAGTTTTCTTATGGTTGACAGCAGTGGTGAAATCCAATTTTTTTTACTACCGGTTCTGTGGGTGTGGCTTGGTGGGCATGGCTTGGCTTGGTGGGTGTGGCAGGGGAAGGATACTGCAAAATCTCCATTCCCACCCCACCCCACCCCACTCTGGGGCCAGCCAGAGGTGGTATTTACCCGTTCTCTGAACTGCTCAAAATTTCCGCTACCGGTTCTCCAGAACCTGTCAGAACCTGCTGGATTTCTCCCCTCGTTGACAGGCCTCTGTGACCTACTTGAGGCCGCTTCAGGTTACACAAGGCCTTCATTCTTGAAGTAGCTTTGGAGGATGCTCTTTTGCAGCCTCTGCAACTTCTAATAATTGTATAAAAGCACTTCCCATTCTTGGGTGGTTTTCAAGAGACTCTGGAGGCCATGTTAATCCACAACTCTTTTGTGTAATTTCCATACTTTCAAAAATAGTTGTTGGGGTTCAGGAGCATTAGCATGCCCCCTAAAATGTGGCATGTCACCTTTGATGCATCTGTCTCACCATCACTATCCTAAAAAGTCTGAATATTTAACATACTGTAAGAATTTCTTGTTTTTTCTTGGAACTGAGTGACATATCACTATTTGCCTTCTGGAAATAATTAAGTTATAATTGTGGGATTGCCTATGTTCTCCGTTCAACTAAATAAACATATTTTAGACATTCAGATTTTAATCTGTTTATCTAATGCATGCTGGAAAACCAGAAGGCATGGGCTGTGCAATCGTGTTTCCAACCCTCTCAAAGTTGTAATCATGGAATTCAATCACAAAGAACAACTAGAATAGAATAAAATAAAATAACAGAGTTGGAAGGGACCTTGAAGGTCTTTTAGTCCAACCCCGTTTAGGCAGGAAACCCTACACCACTTCAGAGAAATGGTTATCCAACATCTTCTTAAAAACTTCCAGTGTTGGCGCATTCACAACTTCAGGAGGCAAGTTGTCCCACTGATTAATTGTTCTAACTGTCAGGAAATTTCTCCGTAGTTCTAAGTTGCTTCTCTCCTGGATTAGTTTCCACCCATTGCTTCTTGTCCTACCCTCAGGGGCTTTGGAGAATAGCTTGATTCCTTCTTCTTTGTGGCAGTCCCTGAGATATTGGAATACTGCTATCATGTCTCCCCTAGTCCTCCTTTTCATTAAACTAGACATACCCAGTTCCTGCAACCGTTCTTCATATGTTTTAGCCTCCAGTCCCCTAATCATCTTTGTTGCTCTTCTCTGCACTCTTTCTAGAGTCTCAACATCTTTTTTACATCGTGGCAACCAAAACTGAATGCAGTATTCCAAGTGTGGCATTACCAATGCATTATAAAGTGGTATTAACACTTCACGTGATCTTGATTCTATCCCTCTGTTTACGCAGCCTAAAACTGTGTTGGCTTTTTTGGCCACTGATGGCACATATTTAAATGGTTGTACATTAGATTAACTAGATTAATCAGAATCAGGAAAACCAACTAAGGACCAGACTGAGTCCTTGAGCCAATGGTTTTGGCTTGTTTAAAAGATAGCAGTCTTAAAATATCTGAAAAGATATTATCTAACTGAAAAAGTTTAGAGACTTGAAGTATTCTATGCAGGACGTGGAATAATGAATCAGAGTTTCAGGAATGTAGAGTCTGATTATATGTTATTAAAACAAAGCTTAACAGTAAAGTCAGTTGCAGATGACTCAGCTGAAAAAGGGCTCTTTTTCACAGTGTATTTTCAGGCAAAGGCTAGATAAGCATCTCTGGGAATTCTTGACTTTGAATCCTGTGGCCTAAATGGTATTTTCCAACTTCATAATTCTATAGATTAGAGGCATGGTAAAAGAATGGAGCTTGCAAAGCAAATTAAATGCATTAGATGGGTCTGCCTTTGACATAAAAGATTCTCTTGCTAGCAATATCTGTTCAGATACTGCTATCTGACAAATTATAGCAAACATGAAATAGAAAAAAAGGTAACTACACTTCTCCAGTTGTTAATACAAGTGACTGCATCTTCACCCATGGCCATGTTAGTTGGTGCTGCTGAGAGTGATAGTTTAGTAACATTTGAAGCACTGTGTTTTTTTTTCTTTTTCTGTTTCTGTTCTATGCATTTTTAGCATGGAAAACCGACATATGTCCAGCTCCAGGTGGACGTTATCCAAGAATTGATAAATACAAAATTGAAGATCTGGCAAAAATATGTAACATGCCTCTAGGAATGAACTTCATGTTAGAAGAAAATAGTCAATGAAATATTATACTCTCAAAACAGGAATTTAGGAAGTTTATTTATTTGATTATTTCTGTCCCTGTCTTTCTTATTTATACAAATAACTCAAGGCGGTAAACATGTCCAACACACTTTCCTCCTTCTATTTTCCCTGCAACAACAATCTTGTGAAGTGAACTGGATAGAGAGAGAATGACTGGCCCAAAGTCACCCAACTGGCTTTCATGGCAAATACAGCTCTACCAAAGATAATTGATAAGCAAATCAAAGCTGTCTCAATCCTGTACCCTGGCCTGAAATGCAATTGGAATGGGTTCCGGTAATCTATTTCCTCCCAGATCTGGTGTAACCACTGTCTGATTAACTTTTTAATAATTTTCCCCACTATGGGAAAGTTAGAGACTGGACAGCAACTATTCATGATGGAAAAGCCTCTACCTCCCTCAAGACTTTGGTCATCACCCTTCCTTCGAAGAGGAAGGATTACAAACTCAGGATGGGAAAAAGCCTAAAGCAGGGGTCAGCAACCTGCGGCTCTGGAGCCACATGTGGCTCTTTTATCCCTCTGCTGTGGCTCCATAGCTGGTCGGCTCCACAATTGACAGGGCTTTTGGTTAGGGCAGTAGAGGAAAAAGGACGCCGCGCTAGAAGGAGACTCTATGGTGGGGAAACTGAACTTCCTGTCAGCAGAGGAAAAAGGATGCTGCGCTAGGAGGAGACTCTATGGTGGGGGAACTGGACTTCCGGTTGGCTCCAGAATTGAATGGAGGACTTCCGGTTAGGACCTTTGTGTCTCTGAGTGTTTAAGGTTGCCGACCCCTGGCCTAAAGGATGGCAAAAGTCCTGAATAAAAATTCCTGAATAAGCTATCCCATTTACAAGCACCACTCCATTACTCCCGTCAAATAAAGAAATGGAAAAGGTGAGGGATTGGGCACCAGAGCAGTAGCTTAAATTTAGACTGCATTCACAAAAGAAATTACAGATGCGCCTCCCTAATTGACCCCAACATTTCTGTTGCTAAGTGAGACGGTTGTTAAGTGAGCTTTGCCTCATTTTACGACCTTTCTTGGCATAGTTGTTAAGTGAATCACTGCAGTTGTTAAGTTAATCACACGGTTGTTAAATAAATCTGGTTTTCGCATTGACTTTGCTTGTCAGGAGGTTGTAAAAGATGATCACATGACCCAAATTACTGCAAATGTCATAAACATGAGCCAGCTGCTAAGGGGGCAAATTTTGACCACGTGACTATGGGAATGTGGCAACTGTTGTGTGAGAAATAGTCACAAGTCACTTTTCTGAGTATCGTTGTAACTTTGGTCACCAAATGAACTGTTAGGGGAGGACTGTCGAGGACTACCTGTACAGTAGATAGAAGAGGCAGAAATCCCGAAATCTTCCTCGTCTCCCTTCCTACCCTCCAGAACACTACTCCAAGATATCTACAGCCCTCTCTGAACCAGAAACGCCTCGATCCAGTTCTTCTTAAAGAGTGTATCGGGCAGTATCCTGGGTGTAGCAAACCGGCGTTCTGTTACCCAAGGATAAATGATATGAGAACACAACCTGTAAGTTATTTCCTGACCTCACCAATGCAAGCTTGATGCGAAGAGCGGGGTGGGGGGAGGGAGAGTAGGCAATTTTAAAAATGGAGTCACTTTGCCTAACAGCAAGACAAAACTTGGAAGGGGCATGTCTGAAGTTTCCAAGGTGTGGAGCTGTGATAAAAGAACAGCACCCGCACCACCTTTTGCCATTCTTAGGCAGTGCCACTGACTCAAACCATCAATCACATCTGAGGGAATAATGTGGCTACCCACTTCAATAACAGAATAACAGAAGGGACCTTACAGGTCATCTAGTCCAACCCCCCCTCCACCCAAGCAGGAGACCCTACACCAGTGATGGTGAACCTATGGTACGTGTGTGCATTCGGGTGTGTGTGTGCGTGCTTTGGGTACTCGGCACCAAAAATTTTAACCATCACTGCCCTACACCATTTTTGACAGATGGCAGTCCAGTCTCTTCTTGAAAGCTTACAGCCAAGAAAGTTCCCACAACTTCTGAAAACAAACTGTTCCACTGGGTTGATTGTTTTGGCTGTCAGAAAATTTCTCCTTATTTCTAGGTTGAATCTCTCCCTGATCAATTTCCATCCATTATTCCTTGTTTGGCCTTCAGGTGCTTTGGAAAACAGGTTGACCCCACCTCCCCCTCCTCTCTGTGACAAATATTGGGACACTCCTTTTGAGTGGAGAGCAATTTTGGTCTATTGAGACCAAAAAACGTCTCCCCTGGACCTTCTCTTCACTAGACTAGCCGGGTTAGTTCGGCTTCTCTCCCCAACTTCCGAACGGCGTTTTGCGGACGCGCGAAGCGAAAGCGCCCTGCCTTCCTTTGCCGCGCTCGGAGGCGTGGAAGATGCGCGCAGGCGTATTTCTTCCTCTGCGCGGAGGCCAAAGGCGCACGGGAGTTTTCGCTTTTCCGGGGAAACTCGGTGGACGTTGTTCCCGGGACTGGGAGATTCTCCTGCCCGCTGCGCCCCCGTCGGTCTCCAAACTTCCCTTGCCCGCCCGCCCGCCTCTTCTGCCAGCAGCCTCTCACTGTTGGCAGAGTGAAGGATGGAGAGCGGGCACCGCTTGCTTGTGCTGGCGGTTCTGATCGCCGTGTGCGGGAGCGGCTTCCCGCTCGGTTCCACTTCGCCGAGCCCCTCAGGAGCAGCCGTGCATAGCCTGCGGGGCAGCTGGCGGGTGAACAACGCGAACGGCTCGCTGGTTCTGAAAGGCGAAGTCCCGGGCTGCGTGCACACCGCTTTGTTCCGAGAGGGTCTCATCCAGGTATTGTGACGGTGGGGCCGGCTTTTGCGCGCATTGGAAAGCAGGTGGGTTGGCAGGACGTTTCCCGCCAGCCCAGATTGTGGGGTGTGTGTGTGTAATTGTGGTTCACTGGATCCTGTTAGTGGATAGTAGTAGACAATAGTATTGAGTCTACTATTGTCTACTACTATTGATCTATTAGTCTACTAATATTGTCTACTACTATTGTCTACTACTAGTAGACAGTTGAGTCTACTATTGAGAGTGGCAAATTTGGGCTGAATGGTCCCTGAGGGGGCTGCTCTTGGATTTGACAGGGATGATATAAGGCTCCTGCCTCCAGCAGGGGGTTGAACTAGATCACTAGGCAGGGGTCTCCAACCTTGGCAACTTTAAGACTTGTGGACTTCAACTCCCAGAGTTCCTCAGCCAGCAAAGCTGGCTGAGGAACTCTGGGAGTTGAAGTCCACAAGTCTTAAAGTTGCCAAGGTTGGAAACCCCTGCACTAGACGTCCCTCCCAGCCATGTGATTCAGAGGAGCTGGCTGAGGAACTCTGGGAGTTGAAGTCCACAAGTCTTAAAGTTGCCAAGGTGGAGACCCCTGCACTAGAAGTCATTCCCAGCCATGTGATTCAGAAGTTGCCAAATGAAAACTATTTCAGCTTCTGTACCAAACACAACAAGGATGGAAAGTCTTTCTCAGTGTTGAGTGAGGCTTCTGTGAGCCCAATCCAATGTTCTGGTGCTTAGATGAATCAAGAACATGTACTAAAATATCCTGGGGCTTTGTGTTTGCTTGTTTCATGGGTGACTAAGTTGCTCCTCTGATGTGCTCTGGCCTAAATGGGGCTGTGTCTTTCCACCAGTTAATATTGAGCTGTTTAACCATTCCAAGAAAGGGACATAGTCACCAGTGGTGGGTTTCAAAATTTTTTACTACCGGTTCTATGAGTGTGGCTTGGTGGGCGTGGCATGGTTTGGTGGGCAAGGCTTGGTGGGCATGGCAGGGGAAGGATAATGTAAAATCTCCATTCCCACCCCAATCCATGGGAAAGTTCCTGCAAAATCCCCATTTCCTCCTGATCAGGTGGGACTTAGGAGGCAGAGAATAGATGGGGGCGGGGCCAGTCAGAATTTTTACTATCGGTTCTCCAAACTACTCAAAATTTCCGCTACCGGTTCTCCAGAACTGGTCAGAACCTGCTGAAACCCACCTTTGATAGTCACGCATAACACTAAGTCACCGATAACCAATCTTTTCTTGGGGTATGGTTTTTATTTGCTTTAATGACCAAATACCTGTAATACTTTACCTCACACCAGAAATCTAAAAGGCTCCTAATCATCAAGCCCATTCATTGTCTACTTTTGTTGTGAAGCCTGCAGTTATGATTTTGAATTTACTTCAGAGAAGACTGGTATAGAATTGCATTCTAAATACGGTATTGCTTCATTCGAGCATAATGGTAGGGATTAGGATCCAAACACAAGCCCAGGATGTTAAAAGAAAGTAAACAGACAGATGTTTTAAAAATAATGCTTTTCCACAAATTCAGCTGACGACTTCTGCTTGATGCATTGTGGCAGTTGGTATCCTATTGAACAAATTATTAAAAGTATGCTGGGGTACTTGATTAGGCGCTGCTAAGCATTTCACGAAGGCTAGGGAGCCCTCAAGGATAGTGGAATGAATGACTCACATTTCAAGGCTTACCTCGTAATGGAATAGTTCAGGATTTGAAGTCTGTTTCTGAGAAAGGGTCAGGCAGCAATTTCATTGAGAGCTGGACACTTCTATTAAGTGCTCTCAGTAATTTCCATGTGAATATACTGCAGTGAGCATTTCTGCATTTTCTTTTGAGTCCTGAAACCAAACTGTGAGTGCTGAATTCTCTTTATTTGCACTGAAACCAGCTACTAGCTTTTTTTTGCCAAGAAAAACCTCACAGTGACTGCCTAAGTGTATGAAATATGTGCACAAATCTGTATAAATTCATGCACGTGCATATCTAATTAATTCTACCCCTGTCTGCTTGTGACTGAATTATTCAGATCATAGAAATTGTTTTACCACTCAAATTTCATTTGATGGTCTAAGATACGTAGTTGAACTTTAAGTGACTTCTTTCTTCCTATATCTAGCAAAGAAAAAAATATATCACATAATCAACCTCAAATATTGTTGCCTTTTCTACTGTAGGCAATTGATCATTTTTATTGGCCTTGTTTTGTTGCCATCACGAGCAATTCTGCATTTCTGAGACTTTACCAAAGCTGAATGTTAAATAGAACAGATAATTTCCCTACATGGTAGGTGGTCTACATTTAATGATCTATGCCTGTGGCTACAAACTACACAGCATAAATACACTCATTTTTGTTTGTTGTCTGAGTTGACATTGTAGTGCATTAGCAAGGCAAATTGTCTGTTTGAAAAAAGATTGGAAATTACTTCTATAAATTACCCATGTCTCCACAGTAGGTGGCTTATCTTTCTGATTGCTCAACTAATGTTGGGTTGTTGACTGTTCTGGTTATGCTGAGATTTGCCAGTACAAGTTACAGCTGCTTCCTTCCTGATGATGTTACACAGATTGATAACCTCTGTGAATGTATAGTATCTGATTCTACCGAGAAGTCATTCTTTAAAAACAGTAATACTGGGCAGCTTTCAAAGTTTGAAGGAGAAAAAGTCATTCATGCACTGTACAGTATCAAGTGTTGGCTCCTCTTAAATCAAATGGGATGTGAGGGATCACACAGCATGTGTAGAAGATACAGGATTTTTAAGGAGTTGCTGATGAGGGTTACACAAACTCCCATGCATGCTTGAAATCGGTTTCTGCTTCAGATGTGGATCATTACACAAATTTAATAAGTGGGACCAATAACAAATCATTGGACCTGCAAATCAGTGGTGAAATCCAAATTTTTTTACTACCAGTTCTTTGGGTGTGGCTTGGTGGGCGTGGCAAGGCTTGGTGAGCATGGCAGGGGAAGGATACTGCAAAATTCCCATTCCCTCCCCACTCCTGGGGGAAGGATATTGCAAAATCTCCATTCCCACCCCACTCTGGGGCCAGTCAGAGGTGGCATTTGCTGGTTCTCCGAACTACTCAAAATTTCCGCTACCGGTTCCCCAGAATCTGTCAGAACCGGCTGGGTTTCACCCCTGTTCCAAATCTTCTATCTTTGTCGTTAGGACATAGAATTGTCCCTTCTCTCCAATTTTTCTCCACATTTGTCAGATTAACATACTACATCTATTAAGCATATGTGATATCTCTATTACCGGCAGTTCCCCGATGCTAATGTTTGCAACTTGATTGCATTAGTTGTTATGCCTAGATAAGAACACATGCTTGGAGACTTATTTGTTATATCGTTATTATCGGAGTTGGAGGCAGCCTGCTTGTTTTCTGTTTTCATCACATTTGTCAATATTTTGCTGGTTGATTTGGGGATATGCAAAGTTTCTCTCTTATATTTGGCCTTGAAAATTGCTGGTTGGGGATTCAAAACAACGTTGACCATATTTGATAATACAGCATGTTGCTTTTCTGAGTTAAAGCTGGAGGAACTGCTTTGTCTGTAACACTCCTGCGACCTATAAATATACAAGGAGGTTCAGGATTGGGCTTGCATATTAAGTTGAGATGAATCAAAGAGGTTCATGGAAGGACGCTTCATTCCAGTTACAGTAACAGAGTTGGAAGGGATCTTGGAGGTCATCTAGTCCAACCCCCTGCTCATGCAGGAGACCTGTACTATGGATTCGAGCTGCTGACGTTTCTGATCGACAAGCTCAGTGTCTTAGCCACTGAGTCACCTAATCAGGCTCTATCCTGTGCAATTCAGGTGATTTCATTGAAGGGACTACTGTATATGAGAAATGTTCTTCTTTTAGGTGTGGTCAAATTAAAAACAAATTAAAAACAATGTTCATTTCTATTCTGCCTTTCCTGTCTGCATTTTCATTCTGTTTCACCATGTCTATTCTCTGATTGTGGGATTTTACTGGTTTACATACTGCTTATTTTGCCTCGTTATTTAGCATTAGTCTTTACTTTATTTTTATAGTACTGTTCACAACTTTGGTGGTAGTAAATAAATTATAATTTTGTAAATGTCCTAATCTAATGAATCAACTGGATGTGGATGTAGAATCCTCTCTTTTATTGAACAACAGGTAGCAGGGATGAGTGAAAGCAAATCAGGCATTAATGCTTTTACCTTAGTTAATAGCTGTTTGCAATTTCCTATGCCAATATCCTTTAAAATGTCTTTATATAATTTATTTCATCAATCAATTTTAAGTTTGCGTTTGCTTGTTTCACGTGGTTTGTAGGATCCCTACTATAGATTTAATGATCTGGCCTACAGATGGATTTCTTTGGATAACTGGACTTATAGCAGAACATTCAAAGCTCCTTTTAATATCAGGTATGTAATAAAACTGAATTTAAGGTTACTAAGGTTTAGACTGCACATTTGCATGCATTCATCCAGGAATAGAGGGGGACGCAGTGGCTTAGTAGCTAAGACGCTGAGCTTGTTGATCAGAAGGTTGGCAGTTCAGTGGTTCGAATCCCTAGTGCCGCGAAATGGACTGAGCTCCCGTTACTTATCCCAGCTTCTGCCAACCTAGCAGTTCGAAAGCACGTAAAAAATGCAAGTAGAAAAATAGGGACCACTTTGGTGGGAAACTAACAGCTCTCCATGTGCCTTCGGCGTTGAGTCATGCCGGCCACATGACCACGGAGACGTCTTCAGACAGTGCTGGCTCTTCGGCTTAGAAACAGAGATGAGCACCAACCCTAGAGCTGGAAATGACTAGCACGCTTGTGCGGGGGAACCTTTACCTTTATCCAGGAATAAACCCCCCTGAATACAGCAGCACACATCTTTGAACAGGAGAATTGCTGATCTATGAGTCACCTAATTTATTTCACAGATTTGTTATAATGATAGAATTTGGGAGTGGGATTAAAATTGTAAAGAAGGAATGTAAATATAACAAATAAAATGATTCAAAATTCTGTTTTTTGTTATCTTTTCTGTAGCACATGGCAAAAAGTGATATTGGTTTTTGAAGGGGTAGATACAGTAGCACAGATTGTCGTCAATAATGTAACTGTTGGAAAGACGGATAATATGTTCCAGACATATGTGAGTATCTTTTATTTTAGGATTCTGCTTCGTTAAAGTCACAGTAGAGAACAAAAATAAACACATCTCAAATTCAGGACATTTCAAATGTTACCAACTTATTGAACTATATAGTTTAACTCAAATAAGATAGTAACTCCCAATGCAGCGTATAATATATTACAGTTGTCCTAAAAAGTCTACTGTGACTGAGGAAAGAATATATACATTTGATGTGTTTTGCCTCTTCAGATCTCAATTTGAAATCTTGCTGGTGCTTTGCAGTGCGAAATCCTGCACTCTGATGTATACAGGAAGTTCTTAACCTTCGAACAGTCACTTAGCAACCATTTGAAATTATGGACTTAAAAAAAATCTTATGTACTTTACAACCCAGATTCAAAGTTCCAATCCCCCCACCCCATACTCATGTGTTCACATTTTGACCTGCATTTATAGCTGTTTGTATCACCCCACAGTCACGTGATAGTGATTTGTGACTTTTTTTTTAAACTGACAACCAGCATTTACTTCCAGTTTTTGGCAAAAAATACACATTGCAGACAATGGGTTTACAGTATTCACATTCTGACCATTGTATTTGCTTAACAAACACTGAAAAAAAAAAGGTTGTAGAATTGATTGGGTCATGTGATGACCCTCTTAATGATTGGTTAATGTATTAATATTAAAAATACATTTTTTTCTCCAACCAACTTTGTGAGGCCCTGAAATTCAGCCATAGACTGAATTAAAGGAACTCTGCAATTTTAACCCAAAGATGACAATGCTAAAGGGAGATATGATATCAGTCTTCTAATACCTGGTGGGTATTAGAAGGAGCCTGGTGGTGCAGTGGACTAAACTACTGTTAAAGTAGTATTTAGCTGCCAGCTGCCTGCAATTACTGCGAGTTCAATTCTCACCAGGCTCAAGGTTGATTCAGCTTTCCATCCTTCCGAGGTAGGTAAAATGAGGCCCCGGTTTGTGGGGGCAATAAGCTGACTTGTATAAAATAGAACACTGCTTAGGGGGGGGCAAAAGCCCTACTAAGCAGATATATACAAAAGTATGAAGGCTATTGCTTAAAAGCATTGTAAGCCACCCTGAGTCTCCGGAGAAGGGCGGCATATAAATCTAACTAATAAATAATAAATAAATAAATATCTGAAGGGCTGTCCTAGGAAAAGGGTATTAATTTATTCTCCATAACATCTGAGGATATGACAAGACCCAATAGGTTTAAACTTTCAAAGGAAGACCAAAATTTGAAATACGGAAGTATTTCCTGACTGTGAGAGCTATTAAGTTAAAGAAAAGCCTGCCTCCTGTAACTGTAGTTGGTCCATCACTGAAAATTATTAAACAAATAGTTGTCCAACCATTTGTCTGGAATAGTCTGAGGATTCCTTCCTGGCCAAGTTATTGGCCAGAAGATTTCCACAATCCCTTCTATTATTTTATGCATTGAAAAATCCCTCAAAGAAGTCAGGTGGCCAGAATTATTGTGAGATAAGTCAATTGATCAGTGTTATCCCACAAGAACAGACCTTAATTAGAACTATCTAGTCTAGTACTCTGTTTCCATGGTGACCGTGAAACTGTCTATGGGATATCTATGAGATGGACAAGGGGACAATGGATTTCTATTGTTTCATAGAAACTAGTATCAATACACATTTTGCTTTTGATATTGGAGATATCAAAAGTCTTGGGGGTTGCTTTTCATCTGTGAATTTATCTGATCCTCTTTTAAAATCATCTGGTGTCCATTGTTGCTTCTTACAACAGCAAATTCCATATGCCATATAAGGGATTCGTTTTGTCTGTACAGAATCTCCTACCGTTCAATCTCCTACCGTTTGTTGAATATCCCTGCATTCTAAAGTTAAGGGAAAATTAGATACACCCCCCCCCATTCACTTTTGTCTCACAGCGTCAATTTTATACACCTCAATCATGTTCTTTCCTGCTTGCAATTTTATTATTTTATGCATTGAAAAATCCCTCAAAGAAGTCAGAAGTGCTTTAATCTCATAAAACTTTGGGGACGGGTTCCCCATTCCTGTAGATGAGAGTGATAGTCAACACAAATTGTATTTAGAATAGATATGTCCATGGAAAAAGAAAATCATGCACACCTCCAGCCACTGGTTTTCTGACTAACTGCTCAGAAGCAAAAATTAACATGACCATTTTACCTGCAAAGCATGTGATGTACTGAGAAAGCCCTATAATTATTGTACAGAACACAAAGTCTTGAACTGGTCAATGTGAGTACCCAGAATGCACATTGAAGCCAGGATGAAGACGGATGACGACACTAGAGATCATCTCTACCAGTTCAGACACAAAGGCTACTGGACAACAGAATGGATGATATGCCAGTAACACCCTATTCTATTCCTTCAACCCAGAATGAAATACAGGCCCTTATAGACAGATTGCATTCTGGGGACTCAAATTGCAAAATGAGTAGTTTCCTGGTGATGGGGATGGAATTTCTGTGTGTGGATGCAACTCCACAAACACATTCAACCTGTATTTGGACAGATTTAATTGATTAAATCTGGGCCACTTAGATTTCTCATCCAAGTCTCTACGATACAAATTAGGTTAGCTTGTTTAACCACACTGACATAATAGATCATAAATCATAGATTGGAAAGGACCTAAGAGGTAATCACATCCAACCCTGTCCACAATGTAGGATTCACTACAAGCACCTCCTCCTCCAGATTGATGACTGTCCACATGTTTTATTGCAGGTTAATTTGATGTTCAACAGCAACATCATGAAATGAGTAAGACAATCAATGACTATCTGGGTCATCAATAAGATGAGGTAACCTAGTGCTAGGAACAGCTTTTAGGTGCTGTATCTCTTGTGCTTGAAAAGTATAATAAGAGGGTAGAAATGGGAACATAAGGCATCTGTGAGGCAAAAAATCCTCCCAATACCTTCCTGAAAGCATCTCTGCAGAAAGCTCAGCATTGCCTGAAAAGCACCTCTTCTGGTAACATCACTGTAAAATACAGGGCCAACCAGCAGCTAATGAAGCTGTTGTTACTATTATCCAGAAGATTTGCTATGCTCGGAGCAAAAAAATCTTTCCTGGGAGTTCCTTTCCTTTGGAGAAATGTGAAGATAATCATACAGCAAATCAGCAAATCATGCATATTTCTTAACAGTGCCCACATATGTGGTATACATCTAAAAACAGAAGAATCCAAGTGCACATAACTGAACCAACATACAAAAGATTCTGTGCACCAAAGTAATTCATTCTTTTTGTCTATAATCACCCTCTCTCTCTCTCTCTCTCTCTCTCTCTCTCTCTCTCTCTCTCTCTCTCTCTTTCTTTCTTTCTTTCTTTCTTTCTTTCTTTGTTGGTCTATCCCTGAAATAGAAATTTGATGTTACTGATGTCATCAAGGAGATCAACACAATTCAAGTTCATTTTTTGTCTGCTATTTTGTATGCTGCACAACAAAGTAAAATTCACCAGGCGTACAAAGTGCCTCCAGAATGTCCCCCACCTGTGCAAAAAGGAGAATGTCACGTGAATTTCATCAGAAAGGTAATACTGTTGTGTGCATATAGGTTATAAGAATGACGATCAGAGGAAATGAATCCTACAATTGTCCTTGCTTGGTGACTGAACTCCATCACTTAAATATATCTATTAATAATCCATAATCAATGGATACTTTTATAGGTCCACCCAAGGTTAAGCAATGGGATGTACCTTGACTTCTTTGTTGTAGGTAGCCCTTGCTTAATGACTGCTCTGTTTAATGAACAGCTACTGAAAAAAGTAGCTTTATGACTAGTCCTTGGGTTAATGATTGTCACAGTGTCCTAGTGGTCACATAATCAACATTTGAGTGCTTTACAACCAGCTTCTGACAAACAGAGTCAATGGAGAAGCCGGCAGTGAAATTGCAAGTTGCAGCCACAGATGTCTTGCATAATAACTATGGATGAGTCGCTTAGTAATCATCATAATCATTTGCTTAATTATTTGCTTAATAATTGCTTAGAATGACCTGTCCCACTTTTGGTTCTTAAACAAGGGCTACCTGTATTTTCATTGATTATAGTTATGGCGTGCCCAATTATGAACTTTAAATATGCTGTGACTGCTTTTTAGAAGTACGTCATAAAATATTTTATAGTCTGCTATTCTTATCTGAAAGTAAAAGAGAAAATTGCATACATTGGATTATGACAGGAAATATATTTGCAGAATTCAAGGTATAGCTGATAGACTTAGATTTTTATTTTCCTTTTCTAATATTCTGCATCAGGGGTGTTAAACTCGATTTCATTGAAGGCCGCATCAGGGTTGTGTTTGACCTCGGGGGCTTGGGGGAGCGTGGCCAATTTGATGTCACTCCTGTCGGCCCCTGTGGTGACCTGAGCACTCTGCCAGCAAAAACGGGCTCCCTAGCTCTGTTTTTGGCTGCGACAGCCTCCTGCAATTCTCTGCCAGGGAAAATGGAACTCGGGAGAGCCTCATGCGCCCCTCCCAAGCTCTATTTTCCCTGGCAGAGGCACTGCAGGCTGGTCCTTCGCTGTTTGCAGGGCGGCCCTGTGGGCCAGATCTAAACAACCCATGGGCCAAATCTGGCCCCCAGGCCTTGCGTTTGACACCCCTGCTCTATATAGTTAATATTAAAATGTTTTCCTTTATTTAAAGCTCACTTAAGTATATAACACACTTTATTGAGACATAAAGCATTTAGAAACAGAAATGGAGACTTTTCAGGACAATGAAAAGATTATTTAGCACCAACGATAACAAAATAATAATAGAGAACAAGAGAGTTCATATAATCCATGCCAGAAAAAGCCAGTTGTAAACTGTTCCTGGTTGGAGTAATTGAAATAGAACGGATTTTTTAAAAATAGCCAACTCCTATTCCTTCTACTTCATGACCGAGTCCCACCAGAGAATTTCAACAATGAGAAAAGATGCAAACTGACTCTTGTGAAATCCCAAAAGACACTGACAGACTTGTAAAAATCTTGGCCATGCAACTTTGTATGCATATGCTGTTCCGCGTGTACCAAACTACTTATATTATGCAACCTGCCCTGACAATTTCTGGGAAGTGTTACTTAATAAGATGTCAGATGTTATTAAGCTATTTTAAAAGGGTAGTGGGATCTATTTGAGGATTATTAGAGGATAATTCCCAACAGCCATTATTCAGTTCAGTCATAACACCTAGAAATGTATTAAAAAGACCAATCAATCTTGTTTCTGTAAATATCAGACAGAACAATCCTCTGCATGTTTATCTTGATACAAGTCCCTTTGTGTTCATATTACTCCCTAATATGTATACAGTGTTTAGGATTGCAGTCCTAGAGTAGAGAGGCATATCCACTATTGTGAATGTGATGTGCTTTAATTATGGCAATTAAAATAAGGGCCAGCTGGTCTAGTGGTTAAGCACCAGGCTAGAAACCAGGAAACTAAATTCTAGTCCAGCCTTAGGCATGAAAACCAGCTGAATTACCTTAGGTCAAGATGGAGTCACTCTCAGCCCAACCCACCTCACAGTTGTTGTGGACAAAATGGGAAGAGGGAGTACTACTAGGCATGTTTGCTGCCTTGAGTTTTTTTTTTTTAAATCAAAATAATAAAAGTGGGAAATAAAGCAATTTATTAGCTTGGTTATCTTCTTTGTCCCTTGTTTAAAAAGAATAACTTCATCATACATGGGTGGAATGTATTAAAATGTATTAAAATATAATAGAAATAACTTAGGTTGAATTTCAGTGTGGCCTCTGTGTTTGAATTGCATAGATGAAATAAACTATAAAGAAAAAGCTATGATTAATCATGACCAATTAAAATGTAAAAGGGTCATTTTTCTGTCTGAGAATATCTTGCCTTCTCTTGCTTCTCCTAGGCTGGTTAGAAAAAGTTCTGGGAATGGAGGGAAATTTTTTTTAAATTGCCTTATATTTTTAGTAGAGAAGATGAGGGTATCCTTTGTGAAAAGTTGTGATGTTATGGGAGACATTGTTTGAGAAAAGTTTTTTATTCTTGAAGAAACTGCATTTAAGTCTGAATATCAGTTAAAATGATGGGACACGGTGGCTCCGTGGCTAAGACGCTGAACTTGTTGATCGAAAGTTCGGCAATTCAGCGGTTCGAATCCCTAGTGCTGCGTAACGGGGTGAGCTCTCGTTACTTGTCCCAGCTTCTGCCAACCTAGCAGTTCAAAAACACGTAAAAATGCAAGTAGAAAAATAGGGACCACCTTTGGTGGGAAGGTAACAGCGTTCCGTGCGCCTTTGGCGTTTAGTCATGCTAGCCACATGACCACGGAGACGTCTTTGGACAGTGCTGTCTCTTCGGCTTTGAAACAGAGATGAACACCACGCCCTAGAGTTGGGAATGACTAGTACACATGTGTGTGGGAACCTTTACTTTTATCAGTTAAAATGGTTCCTAAAATGAATCTTTCCCCCTGTATTCCTCCTGTGTATTTCTTTTTACAAGGAAATTTATCATGATATTTGTGGAGGTTTATCCATCATTCAACAGTAACCGCATGGCATTTGCAATAAAAAAAGGCAGGCTGAAGTCTTGGATCAGAGAAGCAACCTGTGGACTGAGTTCACCATATCACTAAAACCTGGTAGCAAATTGGTGTTTTTCAGTTTTCTAATGTGGGTTTAGGTTTTAAGGATAAGAGCTCTGATGGCAGGAATATTTGCTTGGCTTAACATCATGATTATGTCTTAAAACAAAAACTAAATAGGCCTCTGAATGGAGGGTGTTTCTAGGCGCTTTCCTTTAAATTAATGTTACCTGCAAAACTGGCTTTCTATTTGTCTTCTAGTTCTTCTTCTCTCTTCATGCCAATTTGGACAGCTAGTTGATATTACAGCTAGGCATGCCCCCACTTAAATACGTGAAACAGGCAAATATGTGCTGTGGAGCTAGTTGTCTATGGGTAAGAGATATTTACTGAGTAACATGATTTTGAAATGGAATTGCTTCTCTCGACTCTCCCATAATCCTGACACATTTTGTAAAGAAAGACTCTTGAAAACAGCTGCTGCCTTTTTTTCCTGAGGGTTCCATGTGACTGATTTTAGGAGCTAGCCAGGTGTTTTTGAAATGCTATGGGTGAGTGTGCATGGGCCAGTTGTGTGAATCCTTAAAACCACCTTGCTCCTTGCGTTTAACTAGGAACAGGCCAGTGGTGAAATCCAAATTTTTTTACTACCGGTTCTGTGGGCATGGCTTGGTGGGCATGGTGTGCTTGGTGGGCGTGGCAGGGGAAGGATACTGCAAAATCTCCATTTCCACCGCACTCCAGGGGAAGGATACTGCAAAATCTCCATTCCCACCCCACTCTGGGACCAGTCAGAGGTGGTATTTGCCAGTTTTCTGAACTACTCAAAACTTCCGCTACCGGTTCTCCGAACTACTCAAAATTTCCGCTACCGGTTTTCCAGAACCTGTTAGAACCTGTTGGATTTCACCTCTGGAACAGGCCTATGTGTCAGTGTGCAGTGCCTATGGTTGATGTTTGTGACTTTTAGAACCACAAGCTTCAGTTCATCTTGAACCAGAGCATGGTTCTCCTAGGTACCAAGGCATACCAGTGCATGATGGTCACCGATCTCTTTCTTTTTTAAAAAAAGCAATGCATATCCCCTCAAGACATAATACATACATACGTATGTGTGTGTGTCTGTCGAGAGAGAGACAGGATGAATTAGAAGTGTCTCAAGTACTATGTGATTCAATCTGAGAACCCAGATCTTTCAAGATTTGTCTCTTTCCCAAAATTTCAGCCATTTTAATTTAATAAAAGCGATACATACTTTTAAAGACACGTGCATCCAATGTTTATATTTGGAAACTTGCTGTTGCACAAAACTGGGCAGTGCATTTGCCAGTTGAAAAGATGGATGTCTATGGAGTATATAAATTATAATACAGCTTCTTTCGTGTATGGATTAGTGCAGAGGTGTCAAACTCAAGGCATGGGTGCTTAGATCTGGCCCGCGGGGTCGCACTGGAAACAAAGATGACCCGCGGTGCCTTTGCCAGTGAAAACAGAGCTCGCGAGGGCCATGGGTGGCCCTCCCAAGCTCCATTTTTGCTGGCAGATGGTTGCAGGATGCCGTTGCAGGCAAAAATAGAATTTGGGAGCCCATTTCCGCTGGCAGTGTGCTTGGGCTGCCAGAGGCACCCCCAACATAAGTGATGAGCTGGCCACGTCCACCCTGGCCATTCCCACCCCAGCCCCCCAAGGTCAAATACAATTCTCATGCGGCCCATGCAGAATGGTGTGGTTTAGAAGGGCAAACTGAGTTCAAAGAGGCTGGGGGAAAAATCCTTGTTGAAGCAGCTCGTGGTATACTGGTAACACTGAAGAAAAATGGCATAGTTGCATTCTATACTTGCAATAAGTGTCAGGTGTTTGAATGATAACATTTTGATTACATGGAGGTAGCTGTTAACTACCAATGTGCAGGCACTCTGCAAACGAGATCTGCCCTGTGGATTGTTTATCTTCTCTGACCTACTATTATACACTGACTTTGTAGTAGTGTACATAAGAAAATGAAGAAATTAATCCTTTATTAAAAATAAATAAACTTAACTTTAAGTTGATAGAGCAGGGATATGGAAGTAAAAAGTTCCAGGAAAATGAGGGAGATGGGCAGTAAAGAAATACAAAATATAATTAAATGAATAATAAAGGTGAGTTTACACTAAATGTCTATATATCATTCCTCTGATGATCAAATTTTATTTTCTAAATATAATTTAGAATTTTAAAATGATTTTATAGCACATGAAACCTGGATTCATGCCTTTATTTCTGATATTTTATATCTGCCTATGTCGATTCTGTCACCTTTGTTTTCCATGGGGAACATTTAGAGTAGTTGCCACGTGCAGATTTAGGTTTTAGAAGTGTGTGACTCCAGTCTGAAGTTATTTCCCTTGCTGTATTCTTACCAGCTGCTTGTATAGATTTGAAACCAAACATTTGCATCATAGCAGCAGTCAAGCTGAAAGGTAATTGGTATGGGGATGGAGAACCTCTGTTCTAAGAAATGGTTATTCCCAGGGTTATAAACTAGAAATAGGCACAATGCCTGCTTCACATTACTTGTAATTTGATCTACTTGCAGGCAAGCCAGTTCCTGGGATGTAGGGAACAAATGAGGCAAGTGCAGTGTGTGTTGCCAAAATTAGTATGGTTCAGCTACTGATTATTAGGGTTATAAATTTAGATGGTAGGTCACAGTGTAAAACTTTAGCAAGGTCACTTGTATGCCCAGAGGGGGATATTACAAGGCCATGTTTTGGGTATCTGTCCAGGAGTGGTCAATAACTTTTTTGCCCTAATGTTTTCTTGTGATCAAAGCCTCACATCCGAGTGGAATGTGGTTTTTTGCATTAGTTTACAGATCAGTTCAATGAACTCATATAAAGTTAATGGAAAGCAGCGCGGCTGTTAAATTTTGGTGCTGCATAGATAATCTGATTCTGGATGTCTCATTCTTGGATTACTGAATTATGTTAAACCTAAACTGCTTAGTTTTAGAAGCTAAAGTCCTGAGGGTGTTTTTCTTCAAAAGCGGGAACTAAGACTTTTCTGTTTGTTTTGGCTGCCCAACATTTTTGTTTGTTTGCTTGTTCGTATAGGGCAGGGGTCGGCAACCTTAAACACTCAAAGAGCCACAAAGGTCCTAACCGGAAGCCTCCCATTCAATTCTGGAGCTGACCGGAAATCCGGTTTCCCCACCATAGAGTCTCCTCCTAGCACGGCATCCTTTTTCCTCTACCTGTCCTAACCGAAAGCCCTATCAATTGTGGAGCCGACCGGCAACAGGGAACTGCAGCAGAGGGATGAAAGAGCCACATGCGGCTTTCAAGTAGAAAACTTGAGAACTGCAAACTTCTTAAAACTATAGCGTGATTCATCCCCAGATTAGCTGAAATTTTCTGAAATTTTGACAGTTGTAAAAGAAAACTCCATGAGAGCCTTTCAGGGGCCTGTCATAAACTACGCTGCCCAATCTTGAAGTTGAAATTAAGGAACGATGGATTCAGGAATAAAAGTCTCCGATGCTGCTATTCTAGCTATTCTTTTTTGTTTTGCATGGTAACATATACATTTGCCATCATTTAGAAATGGAATGTAGCACTTAACATGCTTTCAAAGTAGCCTCATGCGGCAAGTCTTATGACAGCTTTGCGTACGTTGACATGAAGCCTGACAGCTAGCATGTGATGAAATGTATGTGTGGATTGCTGCCACATGCAAGGGTCTATCATTTCATTTGGTAGCGTTTTGCGCATGGAAGTGCCACTCGATGGGATACAAGTTAATGTGTCAAGTGGCCCTTTGGAATTTCTAAATCTCGGAGAGAAGAACAAATTATTTCTGAAGCACGTGAATTGCACTTAACTATTTTTGAAGCATAATTGATATTTCTTAGTATTTTTTTTGAACTGGGATAGTAGTTGGATTTTGTTTCTTAGCCAAGCTAGAGCAGTGGATGGTGTTATGAATGTGGAAGCTTATCAGTGGTTGATGGGTGAGAAAATCCATGCTGTACATTATCCTTCCTAAAAGATTTCTTGTCTCAATCCGTAACTGTGACCATAGTGAGACATTCGGATCTTAATCCTCTGTAGCTTGCAAATGTACTGCAGACTCTGAGAAAAGAAATACCATTAAAACGAAAAAAATCCTAAAATTAGGAAGTTGTTTCAAACACCAAAAGTAAGCTTCATTTCCAAAATGGAAAGTCGTTTTAAAAACAAGGGACTCAGCCAGTGGTGAAATCTGAAGTGGTTTACTACTGCTTCACTGGCTGCGCATGCGCACCATGTGACAAATGCGTGCTGCACACACATGCCTAGTGTGCACCAAACGCGAGCTGCGCATGCACACATGCAGTGCGCACCAAAAGGAGGCTTGGGAAGGTAAGTAGAACAGCGCGGGGGGTGTGTGTGATCAGCTGTGGCGTGCGATCATGAGAACCTTTTAAAAAACTTTTTAAAAGCATTTTTTTACTACCGGCTCAGGCGAATAGGTAGTAAAAAAATGTTTAAAAAGTTTTTTTAAAAAATTCTGACGATCGCGCATCTTTTTTTTTTTTTTACATTTTTTTTACTACCAGTTCAGCGAACCAGTAGCATTTTTTTACTGCCGGTTGAGGCGAACTGGCCTGAACCTGTAGCATTTCACCCCTGGACTCAGCCATCATTGACAAACTTTTTAAAATAACTAATTTTGATTTACTTAGGATCATTCTGATCTCGAAAATCACTCTCCATTTGGAGCTCACCAAGCCAGCGTACCATTTCTGTTAATTTATTTTGCTATTTTTTCTATTTTATATAATTAATATTCACAGATTCTGTGAAAAATTCTATTCCCCTTCAGAATGGATTTCTGTAAGCTAGGAAGCATATAAAAAGGAAGCTGTGTTAGAGTCATCCTCCATACTGGCAAATGGCTTGTTATTTATATTTCTTTCTGTTCACCCTACTGAGGTTTTTAGTAATAACAACAACAATAATAATAAATAATTCCCTTTGGAGATAGAATGGGTTAGAAATGCGGTTTGTTTACAATGTATGTCAAAACTTGTTCATTTCACTATACAAGTATGAGCAACCCACAAGTCACTTTAAACCTTCAGTCCTGTTTTATGATCCCCACTTACTCAAATCTGGCAGCAAATTCAATCTTTTCTTTGAAAATGAAACCCTTTGCTTCACCACAATTCCTCAAAGCCCATAAAACTCCACAAAGTGTCTCCACATTCAATTTTGCTACACACGATGGTCATTGTACCATATTTCAGTCCTGCAACCAACCCTGAAATGTCTTTCCAAAAAAAAAAAAAAAATGCAGATCCCCTGAATGTTGCAGAATCTAGTGTTTTCCTATTGCAGGTGCTCATTGTGCAGTTCACTTTGTGTTTTGTCTCATTTATTTCAGGAGCAGTGTTCATTTAGCTGGGACTGGGGCCCCTCTTTCCCCACTCAGGGTATTTGGAAGGATGTTAGAATTGAAGCATATAATCTTTATCAACTTGTCTACTTCTCTGTGACTCCTTTCTATGGTAAGTCTTGCTTTCTTAACTCTTGACTGAGCGTGGGAAGTAATCGTATTTTGATACTTTAAAACTTAAGACAACTACAGATAGTCCTCGACTTAAAACAGTTTGTTTAGTGAAATTACAACTGCACTGAAAAAAATGACTTATGACTATTTTTCACATTTACAACCATTGCAGCATCACACGATCCAATTCAGAAGGTTGGCAGCTGACTCGTATTTATGACCGTTGCAGTGTCCCAGGCTCATGTGATCCCTTTTTGCGACCTTCTGACAAGCAAAATCAATGGGGAAGCCAGATTCACTTTACAACCGTGTGACTAATTCAAGAACTGCAGTGAGTCACTTAACAGATGTCGCAAGGAAGGTCATAAAATGGGGCAAAACTCACTTAACAAATGTCTTGCTTAGCAACATACATTTTGGGCTCAGTTGTGGTCGTAAGTCGAGGACTACCTGAATTGGCATTTCTTGTTCATAGGCCTCTGTAGTAATAGACTCTTTTTGTGTTTTTAGTTACGTGTTTCCCTGAAAATAAGACCCTGTCTTATATTTTTTGAACCCTGAAATAAGCGCTTGTCCTTATTTTGGGGAAGGTCTTATTATTTTGGGGCACCTGGAGCAAGATGGGGCTCCTCTTGCCATCTTACCTGATTTCCAGCTCTGCGTTTAAATATTTTTGGGGAGGGCTTATTTTAGCGCATGCACTCAAAAGCCCGATTGGGCTTATTATCAGGGATGTCTTATTTGTCTTCAGTTGTGTGCTTACCTCTTTTTTCAGAACATAAAATTGATTTTATGAAGGGTTTCCAGTAGTTACTGTTGGATAATTCTTCAAATATCCATTGGTTTAGATCAGGGGTGAAATGCTCCTGGTTCGGACCAGATCGCCCGATCCGGTAGCAATGGTGGCGGGTGGTTCGGAGAACTGGTAGGAAAAATCCCTGCCCCCCCCCATGCCTAGCTCAGCCGTGCAATCATCAGAGGCTCTTTTTTTTATTATTTTAAAAAACATTATTCCTACAACCTCTTCGGCCTAAAAATGCTTTTAAAAGTAAAAAAAAAAAAGCCTCTGATGATCGCGCGGCTCAACTGGGATCGTCAGAGCTTTTAAAAGCATTTTTTTTACAACCTCTTCGGCCGAAGACGTGGTAGAAAAAATGGTTTTAAAAGTTAAAAAAAAAAAAAGTTGGCCACACCCACTCAGTCACATTACCCCCCCTCCCCACCAAGCCACGCCCAAAGAACCGGTAGTAACAAATTTTACATTTCACCACTGGTTTAGATCCATAAATTGTATTGTATCATAAACTTTGAACATTGCCCGTTCTTATTTTCACCTAACAACCTTCTTGCTCTCTCCATATTAACTGCTATTACTACACTTTGTTTCTAGCTTGTTGTTATGGACCTTCTATCATATTACTTTCTAGCTTGTTGTTATGGACCTTCTATCATATTACTGTGCTTTGAACAGATTTGTCTTTCTTTCTTTGCTTGTCAGCTCGTTGCCCAATTTCCTGAAAGTTCCTTTTCTTGGCTCTGCATGTTTTATGAAGGCTTTCCTGAATAAAGGCTTATGATGAAAGTGTGTTAAGCTGGATACAAAGGTTACCCAAAGTGCAAGACCAGCACATGAATCAGCTTTTAATGTATTAGGAATCGGCTGTAAAAATGAGATATTAATATATGTAATCAGGGAGGAGTACTCTTACAATCCAGAATATTGAAATGGGAAAATATATATATATAGGTGCTCTCAGTATCTAAATGCGGTTTTAGGAATGAAGATAAGGTTCCTACATTAAGCATGGAAAGAGTTTGTATTTCTGGTAGACTGCCTAGCACCCTACTATCTGACTTTAAAAAATTATTCTTACTATTACTGAGCTGTGGTGACACAGTGGTTAGAATGCTATTGCAGGCTAATTCAACTCACTGAATTAGGAGTTCGATCCTGACCAGTTCAAGGTTGACACACTCTTCCATACTTCCGAAGTTAGTAAAATGAAGGCCCACCAAGTAGAACAGCGCGGAGGTTGGGTATGTGATCAGCTGTGGCGCGCGATTTTTTTTTTTTACTTTTAACAGTAAAATAAAAGGCTCTGACGATCGCGCGGCTCAGCTGGGATCATCAGAACTTTTTTTAACCTTTTAAAAGCATTTTTTAAAAGAAGCGGCAACCGGGCCACCGGGCGATTGGGTGGGCATGGGCGGGGGGGGAGGGCAGAGATATTTGCTACCTGTTCTCCAAACCACCTGCCACCATTGCTACCAGATCAGCTGATCCCGTCCGAACCGGGAGCATTTCACCCCTGATATTGTACTTTAAAAGAAACCTTGCCTGCATTTACTGATTCATAGGATTTGCCTATTGTATGCTAAAAAGGTCATTAGCAAAGCTTCAGCAAAGTACAGTTTATTCTGGTGTATCCAAATACCAAACTCTTTCTGGGAATACTCCGACTGGATGAATTGAATTGGAAGATTGTTTTAGATGCTCTAGGGAAACTTTATCGCCGGTTATCAGCATACCGATGAGTCCAGCACACTTGAGTGACCAAGAGAAAAAAAAGCATAAACTCCTTAAGATTCAGACACAACAGATTCAATTCATTCTCCTCCAGCATTTCACCCACTTCACAACTTGCAGCACAGAAGATGATTTCACTCATCTGGATTGAATGCAGCATTTGTTTGTTCTGCTGCAGTGATTGTGTTGTCCAAAAGTTAAGATCTTTCCCCAAAATACAGCAAATGTAACAGAAGAGGAGGAGTGCCCCAATGGTTGGTGTCATTAATATAACTGGTACCAGGCCGGGGCGGGGGGGAGAATAATTTTTATTATCCTCACTTATCTGGTTTTGACTTATATTTTAAAAGAGAAAGAATACCTGAGAAATTTTCTTGGCAAAATTCAATACTATTACGCTTGTTTAATGGTGAGATGGCCAAGAGGAACATGTGAATATCCTCTGTTTCATTGCAAATAATCTCTCTAGCAGGCTACCGGTTTCCTGGTCCTCGTTGCTCCTCCATTAGTAATGCTATTGTCACTGCAAACTGGCAGTCTTGCCCTTGAAGAATTGTTGGGGATTTTGTTCTCCATGTTCCATCCTGTATCCTTCAGTTGCAAATTAAGTAAAGAATTTTAAAAGACTGGTTCTGTGCTGCTATAACTATAATTGTTCTGCCCCAGCTACGGACCCCAAAGAACACAGCGCACACAAAGTTTGTACAAAACTTAAATTTACTAAAATAACTCAGTTTTTTCCAAACATAGGCTGTTAATAAACTTCCTTAACAGCCTACAAGAAAACAAAGATAAAGTAATCACAATCTTACTAAGATTGGCAGAAAGCCCAGAAGCAATTTGCAGAGAATCCAGACGCGGAGGAGAATGAACTAAAATTGTTCCCTACAATTTGCTTCAGTTGGCGTTCCTCCTTAAATAGGCTAAGGGAGTGGCCAATTAGCCCCAAGCCTTATTCTCGAGGAGACCTCCTCCTGAGGAGCCACTCCTGCCTTTTGGCAGCTCTGCACGCCTGTGCATCGAGAAGAGGCTCCCCCTCTTCATCCTCTTCACTTAAAGTAGTTTCTGGAGGTTCTGAAGGCCCTGGCTGAATCCATGCCTCTGGCACCACATCTTCTCCAGCCCCCTCATTATCTGACTCGGGTGCCAGCTGCACAGGCTGCTGGCGCAGCACCACACCAGCCTCCTCGCTGTCAGAATCAGCTACAATCCACACAGGCCGCTGACGGGCCACAACACTAATAGTCTTGATATAGCATTTATCTTCTATGTCTCAATCTATTATTACTGGTCAATGGATGAGCATCTCGGGTGCATGAATCTAATTTTCCAATACTTGCTTGAAGAGGGAAGTCAATGGCAGCGGCTGATATTTTTGTTCTGACTTCACCTGTTATTATTGGAGTGTGGCCATTGCCAGACCATCGAAAGGCAAACTGTTTATTAACCAAGAAAAAGCAGTGCACCTCACCTGCAGTCTCCATCTCCAACTGGGCATGATGGTCCATCACCCCTAGAGGATACCAGATCAGGAAGACCATTTTGACATAACAGAGTACGTAAAAGAAGCATCATGTTTCATGTCTACCAGCAACCAACCTTCTTGTTTTTATTTTTGTCTAGAGCGAGATATTCATCAGTGGCACCTTCAGATAGAGTCAAAGTTTGATGTTGTCAGCAAAAAGCCAATTGCTGGATTTGTGGCTGTGGACATTCCTGAGTTGAAGATCCAGCAGGTGTTCACTGGGCAACTTCTTCCTGGAGAAGGCACTATTGCATTGCTCATAAATATCAGTAAGGTGAGCATCACATCGGTTGCATGTGGAGAGTTTTCTTCTGTGTGAAAATCAGTGCACCATATTGGTGCATACTGAAAACCATGTCAGCAAACACAATCTAGACAAACGTTAACTGATTTTATACCCCATTTTCGGCGTCATTTTAATCCTTCTGTTGAATTTAAAGTATTAGTTGAGAAAGAACTAGGACTTTTCCAGGTTGTAAGCTCTTGCTTCTGTGGTTGCCTGGGAAAATATAGTTTGACCTAGAATCTAGATCAGGGGTGTCAAACTCAAAGCCCGGGGCCGGATCCGGCCCACAAGGTACTTAGATCTGGCCCATGGGGCCACCCAAAATCAGCAAAGGACCGGCCCACGCTGCCTCTGCTAGTGAAAACAGAGCTCGGGAGGGCTCTCCTGAGCTCCGTTTTCTCTGGCAGAGGGTTGCAGAAGGCCGTCACAGCCAAAAACAGAGCTCGGGAGCTTGTTTTGGCTGGCAGAGCACTCAGGCCACCACTGGTGCCCCTGACACGAGTGATATTGAGCTAGCCATGCTCACTCTGCCCCCCCCCCCAAGCTCAAACACAACCCTGATACAGCGCTGATACAGTGCTGCTGGCTGGGGGATTCTGGGAGTTGAAGTCCACCCATCTTCAAGCTACCAAGGTTGAGAAACACCGCACTACAGCATTCTGATCATTACTGAGCCACAGTGGCGCAGTGGTTAGAATGCAGTACTGCAGGCTACTTCTGTTGACTGCCGGCTGCCTGCAATTTGGCAGTTCAAATCTCACCAGGCTCAAAGTTGACTTAGCCTTCCATCCTTCTGAGATGGGTCAAATGAGGAGCCAGATTGTTGGGGGCAATATGCTGACTCTGTAAACCGCTTAGAGAGGGCTGTAAAGCATTGTAAAGTGGTATATAAGTCTTAAGTGCTATTGCTATTGCTATTACTGGATCAAGACAGGATCTCTCTCTCTCTCTCGACCTTGTATCCTGATTTTAGCTTTCTACCCTCCCAAAAGGAGGGCATGAAAAAAAGATGAAGCAACAGAATATACTGCAGCTGGAATGGATCTACTTTGTGGTTCTTCCAGGCTCCTCTTATGCCCACAGGCCAACCAGGAAAATAAACCACATAAAGCCCCCTCCATTTGAACCATACGTGGCTTTGTATTACTTAATATGATGTCTTTAGTCACAATTTAATCTACAGTTTAACTGTCAGACAAGCCTTCATGGAGTCTTGCAGAATAGGACAAACCAATTTGCTTCAGAAGTTCCATTTAAGAGAACAGATTTAAAACCATTTGGCAGCCTTAGCAGATAAGTCCTATGATTATAATAACACATTTGTTGTTCCATTATAATAACACATTTGTTGCTTAGCAGTCCCATTTTCCCTGATCCTTTGCATGCTCTTGTGATGAAGCACTCAGAAATGAAATTTATATAGCATAGAAAACCTGTACCTGCAGTTGATGTTGCTCTGTGGATTTGACGTATTAAATCACAGAACACATATTTTTTTTAAAAAAGCAACTACAATTTATTCCTGGGAAGAGTGCCAAAGACAAGGTTGCTCAAACGATTTGAGGCCCTCCAAAATGGTATAAATTTTTCTCTCTCCCCCTCACTTCTTACCCAAGTTAAATATATTTGGTGTTTTCCAGCAAAGGAGTAGCAAATGGATGAATGAGGATGTGACATCACTAACAGCCAATGGCTGTGCTTCTATGCCATTCTCTATTTTATGCTGCAGAATGAAAGAGGCATATTAGTAATGCTTTATGCTCTCTGCTAAGAATTCATGTACCCTTGCATGCTTCCTGCTTGATGTAATCCCAGATAATGAAAGGTAAAACATTAGTGGCTTTACGATGTAATGCCTTGGTAATAGACACAACAAACTGGATTGTTTAAATGTTTCTTCTCTAGTTGTTGTATGGGAAATATCCAGACTATTGACTATTCACATGTTTGACATCTATTCATTTAAAATGTTCAGGCATATCTCATAACTTTTTCAGGGTTAAAATTTTGCATCAGGATTTACTTTACATACAAGAGGCAAACGCTTCTGCCTAAAACAAACAACTGTATTAAAAAAAATAGTGTTCACTGTTAAATGTTATACTTAGAAAAAGGAGTGGCGTTGATCCATAGATAGACAAAAGTTATGCTACCTAAGGATTTTGATGTAACCTGATCTATCGGAAGGGCACTAGGTTAAGGGAATGCTACAGTAATTGTGAACAGAGTTGGGTGAGTCACCTGGGAACTTGTACACAGGTTTTATCAAAAAAAAAAATATATAGCATGTCAGGATGGAAACCTATAATGAACTTCGCATATGAAAAGTTGCAAGATGATTTGCTGTGACAGCTGGTTGGGACTTCTAATAGAATGAGTTGCATGATATCCCAGGGTCCAACAACAATAATCTTGTGTAGTGCTGTGAGGACCTCAGACAGTGTGTAGTCCAGGAGTTAACAGTGTAGTGCAGGGGTGTCAAACTTGATTTCATTGAGGACCGCATCAGGGTTGTGTCTGGCCTTGGGGGCAGGGTGGGCATGGCCAGAGTGGGCATGGCCAGCTTGATGTCACTCGTGTTGGAGGCGTCTGTGGTGACCCTAGCGCTCTGCCAGTGAAAGCGGGTTCCAGAGTTCCATTTTCAACTGCAACGGCCTCCTGTTGCCCTCTGGCCAATGAAAATAGAGCCAGGGATGGCCGCATGTGGCCCTCCCAGGCTCCATTTTCGCTGGCAGAGGCACCACGGGGAGGTCCTTTGCTGTTTCTAGGGCTGCCCTGTGGGCCAGATCTGAGTACCCTGCAGGCCGGATCCAGTCTCCGGGCCTTGAGTTTGACATCCCTGGTATAGTGGTTGTAGTACCCTTATACTTTCTAAGGACACCCAAATTAAAATGATTTTTTTATATAGTATTTTAATTATTTTTAATGGTTAAAATCTTATAAAATAAATACACATGAGATGTTGGATTTGGAGGATATTTTGTTTTTAATGAGGCACTCATGCCTTTGCTTATGGTATTTAGCTTTTATTATTATTATTACAGCAAATATGGGTTGGGCTGAGAGAGAATAACTGGTCCAAAGTCACCCGGCCAGCTTTGATGCCTAAAGGAGGCCTAGAATTTGCAGTCTCCTGCTTTCTAGACTGGCATCTTACCTAATACCAACCTATCCCTATCATATTCCTCCTCCAAATTCTCTGAACCCTACGTCATCATTCTAAAATTACTTCAGATGGCAACTTGTGAGGCAGGATAGAGTAGCCGAGGAAGAAAAGCATGTATGATGTTTTGGTACATTCTTCTTTGATGCTAATATACATTTCCAGATTCTCAGCATGGAGCTTATTATTCATAATGCCAGGTGATCAAAAGAGAGACAATTAAGCTGGGCTTAAATGCTATTACAGTACTTGAAAAGGAACTTACTCCCTGAGACTAAAGTCTAGCTCAGGTTTAAGAGTTGCTGGAAGAAAGATAAAAGCTATAAGCTTTTTTTCCACATCTCCCACTGGACCCTATATCAGTTTATTTGTTTCTGTTGCCTTTAGCAGCAGGAAGTCAACAATTGGTTCTTAGTCAATCACTTGCTAGCAGACAATAGTTTATGACTGATCCTAATGGAACCTACAGAGATTTTTCACCCCAGGCCAGCTGGCTGCACTGATCACCTAGTTCAAGGGTGTCAAACTCAAGGTCCATGGGCTACATCTGGCCCGTGGGGTGCTTAGATCTGGCCTCTGGAAACAGCGGACCGGCCTGTGGTGCCTCTGCCAGTGAAAACGGAGCTCATGAGGGCTGCATGCGGCCCTCACAAGCTCCATATTTGGCTGAGACTGCCTCCTGCAGCCCTTTGCCAGTGAAAACGGAGCTCGTGAGGGCCGTGCGCGGTCTTCACAGGCTCCCTTTTTGCTGGCAGAGGGCTGCAGGAGGCCATTGCAGCTGAAAACAGAGCCCGGGAGGGCTGTGTGCGCCCCTTATGAGCTCTGTTTTCGCTGGCAGAGTGCTAGCAAAACAAACTACTAGCAAAAGTGGCATTTGATCACACAAGTGACATCGAGCTGGCCACGCCCCCCATCCCCCCAAGGTCAAACACAACCCTGATGCGGCCCTCAATCAAATCAAGTTTGACACTCCTGACCTAGTTCAAGGCAACCATTCTTGGGCAATATTTTGTTGCTGGGGAATGGCACCAACTATACCCACATCTGATTATTTATTTTAAGGAATGCAGGAAACAGTTATTAAGTGTTGTTAGAATGACCCAGTACTGTACATATACGCTGATGTTGAATTTCTTCCTTTGTCTCACAAATCTTTTTTTTTAAATTGGTTTAATGGTGCTAATAACTTTGTAACTATTAGAATGTTTGAAATAGGTTCTGAATTCTACGGTGAATATTCTCTGCCTTGTAAAGATAATATCTGTTTTGTATATTGACTTGGATTTCATTTTCCTAAACTGAAATAAATAATGGTCACTGATCATGTAAGATTTTGAGGAAATTTTGAATTGAGCATGCATTTTAGATGATGGTCTTGTACCTTTGGTTTTTTATATGTAATATTTAAATTGACATAAAGTAATAACTCTTTAGTATATAAATTCTGACTAAAATGGAATTCTTATATCACTAATATCTATTGCAGATAATTGGGTCGTCTGGAAGGGTTGCTTTGTCATATTGTTAGCTCTTAGTCCATCATTCAAGGAATATTTAAGGATGTTGTTTGTTCAAGGAACAGTTCTCTATGAGTTAAATGAAGTTCTGTTTAGGTTTTCATCATAACATATTTCTTTCTTTACCTGGTGTGGGTTTATAAAGAGTGTGCCAGTGGAACTTTGGTGGCCATCTGGACATGGAAATCAGCCTGGATACAACATGACAGCAATGTTCATTATGCAGGAAGAATACAAGATCATAAAACATTGGAAGGTATGTGAGATCTTCTACTTAGCAATAGGTATGACATACAATTGTCTCTTTCATAGCCTTTGTGACTGGATTCATAGATTGTACTATATTAATAGTCAAAGAATCACTACATCTTGCAAGATTTTGGCACGTGTAATGTTGAAATGGATGGGTGGAGCCTGAACTGTACCCTCCTCAATTATACACACATTAACATATTGTCCAGTGTTGCTTAAATATTCGTGTCTGTTTTAATATTTTCATTTTGCAACCTACCTGTGTTAAGGATAAGGTTGTGAATTAATGGCTACATTTGATCTTAGATTCCCCGTCTGTCCATCAATATCAGCAGAGTCCCTGAAAGGAAATAGATTTCCTTTTCTCGTGAAATATCTGATATTTTGGATGGTACTGGAAATTCATCACTTTGTTTCTTGCAGGACATTTGATCAGGCCAATAACTTGATCAGTGAGAAAATCAGGCAGGTTTCTTGAATGCCTCTGTGGACCATAAAGAAATGGTGGAATACTGCATATAACAGAAAAACAGAGTTGGAAGGGACCTTGGAGGTCTTCTAGTCCAATTCCCTGCTCAGGCAGGAAACCCTATACCACTTCAGACAAATGGTTGTCCAATCTCTTCTTAAAAACTTCCTGTGTTGGAGCATACACAATTGCTGGAGGAAAGTTGTTCAACTGATTAATTGTTCTATCAGGAAAATTCTTCTTAGTTCTAAGTTGCTTCTCTCCTTGATTGGTTTCCATCAATTGCTTCTTGACCTGCCTTCAGTTGCTTTGGAGAATATGTGGCAGCTCCTGAGATATCGGAACATTGCTATCAGGTCACCCCTAGTCCTTCTTTTCATCCAACTAGACACCAGGTTACCCACTAAGAATGTGGTCTTTGAAAACATTGCATTCAACTACTGGAATATCTCTAGAAATGGCCCCATGATATTATTTTTTACATTTAATGTTCTTTGGTGTTATTTATTGCCACTTTGTGCAATAATATTAATGGAAAGGCAAAGACAGATGATTAAAAATATTATAAAATGATTGTTTCACTATTGCTGTTGTGATTGGCAGCATCTTGTTATCATGGAGTGATTTATTTCTACAATACCTGTTAAAGAAGTAATACTTTTGTTACTATGTGTGTGTTTGGGTCTTTATTCTTGAATGGTTATACTTCGGGGATGGATCGTAGCTGTAGGGAACAGTCTCCCCCAAATTATCTTGTCTTTTCAAGCCATTGCTCTCCTAATATTTTTGACTGCCATTCTCATCACACACAGCCAGTGGCTATGCTGGCTGGGAATTATGGGAATGGTAGATCAACCCATCTGGAAGGAAAAGGCTCTTGCAGAAGGCTGTAATTTAGAAAGTCACTGTATAATGAATTGGGATAATCTCAAATTTACCCAGCTGCTCCTTTAAAGTTGCCAACAAAAACTTTAGGTTCCTTTTTCCATAGCAGAACTGTTTTTTTTTTTCTTGAACTGTAATTTGAATCAGAAGTAGTGGCTGGAGAAAAAAATTTGTGATCCTTTTAAATCTGTCCTAGGATTTCTGTAGTTTCTCTGTGAATGCAGTCTGATTGTAATAAATACGTTGTTTAGTTGATTCATTAAATTACCCTGAATTTACATTACATTACCCCATATTACCCTGTAAGCAAACTGCATAGATGTTCATAGAAAAAACATATTTTCTTTGTTGAAAAAGAATCAGCAGATTCAAGCAGAAATCTTAGAATTTTCCGGCAGTGTGTAGTTTTAGGTTCCATTTCCAACTGATTCCAATTTAATCCAACCTCATATCTTTCTTATTTCAGGTTGCATTATATTTCACATGGTGGTTTTGAGGAGGAGAATATTCAAATCATACATCTTAAAGCTAAAGAGTTTTCTCAAGTATGTCCAAATTTTCATTTTTCCCAGGTTTATTTTCGGACAGTAGAACTGATAGAGGAACCTATTCCTGATTCGCCCGGTTTGAGTTTTTATTTCCAAATAAATGGACTGCCCATTTTTATGAAAGGCTCCAACTGGATTCCGGCTGATTCTTTTACTGACAAAGTGAACTCTAAAATGTGAGTTTGAACAAATGTTTTTTAGATGTTCGCTATAGGAAATTTGTCTATAGAGGCATCTACTTGATTGAAGGTTGGAGAATGTTGGAACAGTTTTGAAACAGTTGTGTGGAAATGTTAATATTTCTTTCTAATAGAAGATAAGTAATTCTGGCATTCTAGAAATAAGATATATTACAGAGTTCTTAAAGGGAAAGGAACACATTAAAACAAAAGATCTTTTGAAAGTTCTGGCAATCAGTGGGTGATTTCCCCCCCCCTTTTTTTTTCATGCTACTGTTTCTTTGAAAGAAGAATGAAAATAGCAGCTTGCAAAGATTAATTTCATTTCTAGATGGCAACATCCAGAAAATATGTCCGTGGAGATCCTGAGTCATTCAGAATCTGGTCATGGTTGTCCCATGCTTTTTCAAAAGGCAACTTTGAAGACATTTCACTTCTCATCCAAGAAACTTCTTCAGTTCTTCAGTTTTTCAGTTCAGAACTGAAGAAGCTTCTTGGATGACAAGCGAAACATCTTCAAAGAAAAACAAAGTCCAGTTGCCTTTTGAAAATGTTAAATTAGTAGCATCTTTGGGACAACCCAGAAAATATGATAGCCAAGTATCTTTCCTTCAGTTCCGTGCTGCTCAGGGAATAATTCAGTGCCCAAATATAAAGAGCAAAATTCACCAGTGAATTATGTGCATGCTTTCAAATGAAATATTTGCTACTTCCTTATGTTTTTCTACAGGTAGATTTGCTGCTTAGTAAGATTGAACTCTTGCTTTTTCTTGATAGGTTACGGCTCTTATTGCAGTCAACAGTTGATGCCAATATGAATATACTTCGAGTTTGGGGAGGAGGCCTATATGAGCAAGATGAATTCTATGAGATCTGTGATGAACTAGGAATCATGGTAAATCCCCCAAACCACTATTCGGTAGCAGCAACTGACTTCAAATGTAGTAGCCCAAATATTATTTTCTAAATTAAGCATAGCCTTTGGCTGCACAATAGTTGCCCATTCCTGTAGTAAAATCACAGGTAACAGCTTAAGCCAGGAGATGGAAGGTGAATTCTACTGGAACAGATCTAAAATTTAGCACTGTGTATCTAATGCACCAGTGTGGGCATGTTTAGCCAGATTAATCAGTTTGTGAATATGCTGAAGAAACAGAAACCCCTGGTTCTTTTAGTTTACTGAATCTATGCTCATGTGGGAAAGATTGCACACTTCAACAATTCATATGTCTCCCTGGTCTGGAAAATGCAAAAGAAATAAAACCAAAAGTAACTGAGTAGAAAAATGCAGAAGTAGGAGAATGAGAAGCATGAGGAACTGTTCATGTTTCCTGTTTAGTTTTGGTCTTCTTGGTATCTAAAATATGTGTGGTTTCTAATGTGTATTATTATTAAATGCTCACTGTGATGGTTCTTTTTGACTTTTGAGATATATTAATAGCAATATCAATAGCACTTAGACTTATATACTGCTTCACAGTGCTTTATAGCCCTCTTGTTGCTTTGCCCCCAACAATCTGGGTCCTCATTTTACCGACCTTGGAAGGATGAAAGGCTGAGTCAACTTTGAGCTTGGTGAGACTTGAACTGCCAAATTAAGTTAAGACCAATAGAAGAGAGTATATATAACTCAGGGTTCACTTATGAAATCTTTGTTGCTCTCTGAGCTTGGTTGTTTGCTTGCAAATGTTTTGCAAGGTAGGTAACACCTTCAACAAGTCTGGTAGCAAAACATCTGCAATTAAAAAACCAAGCTCAGAGAGCTCCAAGGATTCCACAGGTATGTTGAAGTCCAAATGCTGTAAAATATAATTTACGCATCAAAAGATAATTGAAAGCTTTAGACTATTTTGAAATTTCTTATTTTAGAAAGCAAATAATACTTTTTCTTTAAAAAAAGCCTACACAGAGTTCTGGCTTGACACCAAACTCAGAAAGTTTAAACCCCCCCTCTTTTTTTTTTTAAAAAAAGAAGGGTATATCTATATCTACATACATGCACATATATGTAGAAGTATGATTAGGAGAAAGACACCTGCTTGAAACTGCAGATAAATCGTATCTCTGAAATCTTGAGTTATAGCCTATAAGTTCATTTCTTTAGATTTTATAGTCAGGTGAAATTTCAGCTCCCACCTTGGGCTCTTTGGATCACATCCAAATACCATTATTCTTCTTGCTCTCCCCTTCCTCTAACTCTTCCCTCTAGCAAGTTTGAACCTGGTGCAACAAGTGTACAGTTTATCTTAAAGAATTTAGAGCCTGTTTTGAGTGTCACCTGTCCTTCTCTTTCCGTGCAGAATCCATACTTGATTACTTGACGCTTCTGTTATTTCAAAATATTATCTGTGTGTGTATCTTGTGGGGATAACTATTTTTGCTGTTTCTATAATAAAAAAAACTTTGTTTTATGAGGAACAATCATTCCAAAGAGGGAATACTGGGACAGGTATTCACAAGCTTTTGCCTGTTTTCTGAATGTGTGGCTTCCATAGAAAGTAAGCCTCAATCCAAGGTTTTGTAAACTTTGTTTATTCCAAATGTGTTGAGTTTCAATTCCCACAAACATGGAAGAAATCTGGGAGTTGTAGTTTCCATACATTTAGAGGACGTCAAATAGGGAATGGCTGCCTTAGGCATTTTTATTTATGTCATATTCTACCCAATTGCTTGTTGAGGAAACAAACCATGTTTCCTTTTTGTATTCAGGCTAAAGACTATGAGGGCTGTAGGATGTTTGACAACAATTAAGCCATCATTTTTTCATCATTACTTTATATTACTGTATGTAGCTTTTTCCACTTTATAATGCTAACGAATCCCCTTATTACCCCAATTTTGTTGGGCTACAACAAACCTTTATTGTATTTTTATTTTATCTTATATACTGCAAACCTGCAGTGCAAGCTTTATATTCAGAGGCATATTTTAAAGAAAATGTGACAGGAACCTAGCTTCAAATTTGGAGGAAGACAATATTTTTTTAAAAAATAACCATTAAGGTTAAGATTAACTCAATCTTTCTTGATTCAGTGCCCTCCAGATCTGTGAAATAAGTCTTCATAATCTCTAGTTAATATGCCCTTGATGGATGTTATGCTCCAATACTTTTTGTAAATAACATTTTGGAATCACTGATATAATATATGTTCTGCTTTTATAGAAAGACACCGGTTGTTTATTGAACATCAATTTTTCCCCCTTAATTTTCTAGATTTGGCAAGACTTTATGTTTGCGTGTGCCCTTTATCCAACCAACCAAGACTACTTAGACTCAGTAAGAACAGAAATTACTCAACAGGTATGGTATTCTTTAAATGGGGATGAAGGTTATGATAAACTATCACAAAAAAGTAAACATTCCTGTCAGTTGAAGGTTTATTGACAAGTCTATCTTGCTCCAAGTAGGCCAATTCTACTGTTAATTCCCTTCCTTCCCACAATGTGTGGAAGATGTTAATGGTGGATGCAATGTTATTAAGTCTGCTGAAGTAGGAAGTAACATTCTGTTCGTTGATTGGTTAAAGTAATGTTCGTTGATTGGTTAAGCCACCTGACAGCTGGCAATATAAGAGCTGTCAGGCAGAGTTCTAAGCAGTTTCAGTTATAGCTGTGGCAGTTAGCCCAGCTGTTGTTAATAAACGGTTAATTGCATGATCTTCGCATTGTCCATCGTCCTTGATCCAGCCAATACATTTCAGTGGATATGCAAACTTTCTATCTAACATGGTTAACTGTCCACTTGGCAAGCTATGATATGAAGTTGAGTAACTGAAAGAGTAGAATAAAATTCTTTAAAACTCATTCACAGAGCAGTTATGTCAGAGGTAGATAACTCTTCTTCTGTGGTTGGATGCAGCCTGAAGTCTCTCCATCCTGTGTGTCACATCCTTAAAATTTCCATAAAGCTTCCATGGGAAATGGGGAATCCTTCCCAACCTAATTTCAACATGGAGCAAAAAGGTGTGTTATGGCCAGTGGTGAAATCTAAAATTTGTTACTACCGGTTCTGTGGGTGTGGCTTGGTGGTGGTGGGGGGGTTGTAATGTGACTGGGTGGACGTGGCCAATTTTTTTTTTTTTTTTTACTTTTAAAACCGTTTTTTCTACAACCTCTTCGGCGAAGAGATTGTAAAAAAATGCTTTCAAAAGGCTCTGACGATCCAAGCTGAGTTGCCTGATCAGCAGAGGCTTTTTTAAAATTTAATATAAATTTAATTAATCAAATTAAATTAAATTAAATTTAAAAGAAAAAAAACCCCTTTTTTTCTTTTAAAAGCCTTTGACGATCCCAGCTGAGCTGCGCAATCATCAGAGGCTTTTTTTTTTACTTTTAAAAGCATTTTTTCGGCCGAAGAGGTTGTAGAAAAAAATGCTTTTAAAAGTAAAAAAAAGAGCCTCTGATAATTGCACGACTCAACTGGGCATGTGGGCGGGGGGGCGCAGGAATTTTTGCTACCGGTTCTCCGAACCACCCGCCGCCATCGCTACCGGATCAGGCGATCCGGTCTGAACCGGGAGCATTTCACCCCTGATATAAACTATTCACTGTATTGGACTGCAAACTACATTCCTGTTTGAGTTCTGTTCTGATCCTGATCCTTATCATGGTTCTGATAACCACAGTAAAATTTCTTTGAAATCCCTGGATGATTTTCAGGCAAAGTTTATCATAAGCAAGTCTCAGTTGCTTTTTGCCTCTCTGGCTTAAATAAACAATGTCTTTTTTGTGTTCAGCTGAGAAAGATTCTCCTCTGAGTGTCTGAGTTTGAGAAACCCTCTTTAAACTATTCTGATCCCTCTAAAACACACACACACACACACACACACACACACACACACACAAGGAAAGCAGTGTTTTATTGCTGGCTGCAGATTATATAATTGATATTCATGGCCCCAATGCCTCTACACATATTTGGCTCAGATAATTTGCCTTGGTGGAAGAAGATATGACTCGATTAATCCTTTAACAGGGAGTGACTTTGGAAATTTCCATTCTGTTGATAAAAGCTTCACAACATTAAATACTCTGTTTATTTATTTATTTATTTATTTATCAGAGATAAGCCTAGCTAGCAGATTCAATAGAAGTAATTGGACTTTTGTCTTGTAGATAGGCTGGCCCAGTCTTAATGTGCGCCAAATATCTGCTGGGGGCAGCAAGCTGCAGGGAGCTGCTTTGTCTTTAAAAAAATGTTTCTCCTTATCTCATCCAGGGAAATATAATATTCTGCCTTTTTAATATTTCCTAGAATATTTCATTCTTCTAGGAGAGGGGTGGGTGCTAACTTTCTACAACTGGAAGTTACAATCTTGGTGCATCTGAAAGAAGCCAGTCTTCGAAGTATTACTTTTGTTTTGTTTGACTTGAGGCTTTTTCATACAAATGCTTCTGATATAAATAATTTGCAATTTTGACGGACTTCCGGGTTGGCTCCGCAGCACCATTGACGGTCTTTTTAGACCGCCGCCCCGTGATTCCGTTGAGCCGTTCTGACAGCGTTAATCAGCTGTCAAACGGCTTGAAAATCTCCCCTTTGGGAAAAGAAGGGGAGGAGAGCAGGTGGGTGAGGGTAGAGCTCCCTGAAAACCCCTGGATTAATTCCAGGGGTTAGGAGGGTGAGAGCTCCCCTTTCAGCCCACTGAAGCTCCGGATCCGGGGGGACTCTGTTTTTTTTTTTTTTTTTTTTACAGAGCTAGGTGTTGCGTCCAATTTCTGCTGTCAAACAGAAGATTAAATGATTTCAAAAAAGCAGGCGGAACAGAAGCAGGAGGACAAGCTTTTTGCAAGTATAACACTTAACTCCGGGGATACAATGTTTCTAATTGGATTTTCTGAGCTGGAAGTTAAGATGGCGTTTCTTTGTTGCGATTTTAAAAGGGAAAGTTAGAAAAAGTTTTTGCTAACAGACTCGTGCTCAGAGACTGGCTTTAAGTTGCTGGAATAGATTTTGAAGAGCTGTTTGGGAAAAGATTGTTTATAAAGAAATTGCTGAATGCTGCTCAAAAGGATGGCTCTGACTTTATGATTTTATGGTTGTGGGAAGAAAGAAAATTTCTTTAAAATAAAATGGCTTCTAAGAAAGGAGATCTTGAAAGTGCTGGATGCTATTTGGAGGTGTCAGAAACGAAACAGTTGTCTGATTTACAGAGTTGTAAGGATTTTGATGCAGAACTTACAGAATTTATAAAAGAAGCCATGAATAATCATACTGCAGCTATAAGTAACCAAATAGCAATTCTTAAAGGGATAACAACAGAAATGACTGAGGAAATCAAAACAACTACGGAGCATGATGACAACTCAGGAGATATTGCAGCAGAGAGGGTGGAAGAATTTTCTCAAGAATTTTCGAGCTTACTCTCTGCTCTTTTCGGAAAAATTGATAGAATCCTTCAAAATTATGACTTGGTTTGGAAAAAAGTAGTAAATGACCAGACTTTCGAAGTTTCAGAAGATGAAGGAGACTTGTCAGTGGCATCTATACATTTAATAGAAAAGAAACAATTGAACTTTTCTTCACAAACTCTTGACAAACTTTGGTTTTACAGACGAAGGAATGAACTGATTTATATAAGCATGAAGAGGCGATTTGGGGGCTCTAAATCAGAGGAAACTTTTTTAAAAAGGGGACAATTTTTGCAGTTATATCAACCTCAAATTAAAATGAAAAACCTCCTCAAAATAGAAGTAGGAGGGATGCAGAAAGATTGGAAAAAATATAAAAAGAAAGCAAGAATGGAAGATTAACCTTTTCTTTTGGCTTTGTAGTTGTTCTACTCATGGTTAAAAATGATTATGTTGTAGGTATTATAACTACTGAGGGGGGAAAAAGTATAAAGTTAAATATTGATTTTTAAATATGATGTACTAATGGTTGATTATGTATTAATGGTTAATTATGTTGTTGATTATCTTTTAAATTTTAAAAATTGGAGGGAGGAATAATGAAGGGGGGAAATTTAGAAACTTAAAAAATGTAGAAATTTAATTAGTGAATATCTAAGGTTTATTTTTTGTTATGAGATTTCAAAATAAGAAACCAAGAATGGAAGATTATTATTATTTTTTTTTTGGCTTTGCAGTTGTTCTATTCATGGTTTAAATTGATTATGTTTTAGGTGTTATAACTACTGAGGGGGAAAAAGTATAAAGTTGAATATTGATTTTTAAATATGATGTATTAATGGTTGATTAATCTTTTTTGGTTTTCTAGTTAATGTACTAATGGTTAATTATAAAAATGTAGAAATTTAATTAGTGAATATCTAAGGTTTATTTTTTGTTATGAGATTTCAAAATATCTGAACTTTGAGAAAAGTAGGAGGGGGAAAAATGTTTTTAGGTTTGAATGTTTAAGATTTGTTAATGGTTTTAAAATTCTTAGAGTTATTGGATTACATGTTACTTTGTGTTTATATAAAGGGAGGTTGATGAAATTGTAAAAGGGGAGTTAAGGGGTCTTGGGAGTTATTAAATCTTGCAGTTAGCTAGTTTATTTTAGCGAATGTTTGGTGAAATCTATGCCCTGTTTTTGTTCTGGGAAGTCGGGGGTGGGGGGTGGTGAGGAGGGGTTGAAGATTGAGTTTACCAAATTGATTTTTTTTTCTTTTTTTCTGATGATAGTATGAATGATTGTTTATATTGTATACTTGTTTGATCAGAAAATAAAAACTTTTTTATTAAAAAAAAAATAATTTGCAATTTTATACAAATACTTTTTTTACTTGAAAGAACATTCTTTCCAGGTAAAGCGACTGAAATGTCACCCATCCATCATTTTATGGAGCGGAAATAATGAAAATGAAGTTGCACTTTCCACCAATTGGTTCTCCATTCCAAGTGCACAGATGAACCTTTATTTCAAAGATTATGTGACACTTTATGTCGATAATATCCGAGAAATTGTTTTTGCTGTAAGTACCGCTTTCCCCCCCTCTTATAGCTCTAAAAAGGGCTGACATTTAAGTTGGTTTTATGTTCTGACGAATTGTGACTTTCCTTCAGAGTTTGGAAATGAGTAGATTGTTTTGAATAATTTTGCAGGCAAATCCTTAACATTAAAGATGCACTAGATAAAATCTGGAAACATCTGTTTCCTTTGAGTTCTGATGTTCTCAAAATGCGCTGACAACGTTTTATGTTCTGCTTTCCCCTTACATTTGTGTTGGCTTTGTAAGATATGTATTAAAATGATTTCTTTTGTTGATTGCCTATTGTAGAAGGTTAGAAGAGTTTTGCTCGGGGGGGGGGGAAAGACTAATGTCCCAATTTGAATATCGGTTGTTTGCCTTGCTAAATATGTTTAAAAAGAGATCATAGAGTTTTTCTCAAAATTAAGAAAAACAACAATTACCTTTTACTTTGCATTTGGCTGATATACCTAGTCTTTCTCAGGGATTGTATATTTCCTTTTTTCATTTTGCAACTAAAGGTAGTCTGTTCAAATTGGGACATGGTTAACTTACTAATTAGAGGGACGCGGTGGCTCAGTGGCTAAGATGCTGAGCTTGTTGATCGAAAGGTCGGCAGTTCAGCGGTTCAAATCCCAGTGCCGATCCCATGTAGCTCCCTGGTTCTCCGAGGAGCTGAGGGAAATGAAGTACCGGAAAAGACGCCTAGGGAGCGGTTGGAGGGTTAGCCGATCTGAATCCAACCGGACACTGGTGAGGTCTCATATTAAGACCTACTTAGTGGCGATAAAAGCTGCAAAATCTGACTATTTTTCCATTCTTATTGCGTCAGCAGATAACCGCCCAGCCACCCTGTTTAGGGTGACCCGTTCCCTGCTTCATCTGGGAGTGAGGGAAGACCCCTTACAGGGGTAGAGCTGAGGACTTTGTGCAATATCTACATGACAAAATCGCTCAGATTCGGGAAGGATTGGACTCTGACTGGGTTGTTTCAGGCAGGGTGACTGAGGCGGGCCTTGAGAATGTTATCTGGGAGGAGTTTGATCTGGTGGCTCCTGAGGATGTGGACAGGATTCTGGGCAGGCTTAGCGCGGCCACATGTTTATTGGACCCGTGTCCCTCCTGGTTGGTGCTGGCCTCCCAGGAGGTTACACAAGGCTGGCTCCAGGGGATTATTAACGCTTCTTTGAGTGAGGGTTACTTCCCCATTGCCTTGAAGGAGGCGGTGGTGAGGCCCCTCCTTAAGAAGCCTTCCCTGGACCTGGCTGTATTAACGAATTATCGTCCAGTCTCCAACCTTCGCTTTGTGGCGAAGGTTGTTGAGAGTGTGGTGGTGCAACAGCTCCCCCGGTACCTGGAGGAAACGGTCTATCTAGATCCGTTCCAGTCGGGTTTCAGGCCTGGGTACAGCACGGAAACGGCATTGGTCGCGTTGATTGATGATCTCTGGAGGACGTGGGACAGGGGCTGTTCCTCTGTCCTGGTCCTATTAGATCTCTCAGCGGCTTTTGATACCATCGACCATGGTATCATGCTGTGCTGATTGGAGGGGTTGGGGGTAGGGGGCACCGTGTTGTGGTGGTTCTCCTCCTTCCTCTCTGACCGGTCGCAATTCGTGTTGACGGGGCGACAGAGATCGACCTCAAGGCGCCTTGTGTGTGGGGTGCCGCAAGGGTCGGTTCTCTCGCCCCTTTTGTTCAACATTTATGTGAAGCTGCTGGGTGAGATCATCTGTGGTTTCTGGGTGAAGTGCCATCTGTACACTGATGACACTCAGCTGTACATCTCCACCTCGGACCACCCCAACGATGCCCTTGATGTGATGTTCCGGTGCCTGGAGGCTGTGTGGATCTGGATGGGGAGAAACAGGCTCAGGCTCAACCCGTCCAAGACCGAGTGGCTGTGGCTTCTGGCATCCCGATATAGTCAGTTGGTGCCATCACTGACTATTGGGGGTGAGTCGTTGGCCCCCACAGAGTGGATTCGCAACTTGGGTGTCCTCCTGGATACACAGCTGTCTTTAGAAGAGCATATGACGGCTGTGGCCAGGGGGACTTTTTATCAGGTTCACCTGATCTGCCAGTTGCTTCCCTTTCTGGATCGGGATGCCTTACGCACGGTCACTCATGCTCTCGTCACATCCCACCTGGACTACTGTAATGCTCTCTACATGAGGCTCCCCTTGAAGAGCACCCGGAGGCTCCAACTGGTCCAGAATGCGGCCGCGCGGGTGGTTATGGGGGCGACTTGGCGACCAGTACGCTCCCACAGAGAGGGGCTCCTCAGGGTGCTGTCGGTCAAAAAATGCCGACTGGCGGCCCCCAGGGGGAGAGCCTTCTCTGTGGGGGCACCTACCCTCTGGAATGAGCTGCCCCCGGAGATACGGCGGATCCCGGATCTACGCACCTTTCGCCGTGCCCTAAAGACATATCTATTCCAACAAGCCGGGCTGGCCTAACTCTTTTAAATTGTTTTAATTTTTAAACTGCTTAATTATGGGTTTTAATACAGGGGAGCTTTTAATTGTGGGCCAAATTAATTTAATCGGATTTTAATACTGTTTTTAAATTTTCTGTTTCTTGTGTTTTATCTGTTGGCTGTTCACCGCCCCGAGTCCTTCGGGAGAAGGGCGGTATATAAATATAAACAATAAATAAATAAAAGAAATAAATAGTGCTGCATAACGGAGTGAGCTCCCGTTACTTATCCCAGCTTCTGCCAACCTAGCAGTTCGAAAGCACGTAAAAAATGCAAGTAGAAAAATAGGGACCACCTTTCGTGGGAAGGTAACAGCATTCCATGTGCCTTTGGCATTTAGTCATGCTGGCCACATGACCATGGAGACATCTTCGGACAGCACTGGCTCTTCAGCTTTGAAACGGAGATGAGCACCACCCCCTAGAGTTGGGAACAACTAGCACATATGTGTTAGGGGAACCTTTACCTTTATCTTTAACTTACTAATTATGACACTATATTAATCGTAATAGTATTTCTTCAGGCATTTTGTAAAAAAAAAAAACAGATAGGAGATGAAATCATTCTGTAAAGAGGAAGCTTACGATCTATCTTAAAAATGGTGATGATTATCTGGCCTAATTTAGCTTTCTGGATTCTGTTGGAACACCTCTGTGTTTGTAGGAATCTTGTCTGACTTCTCCAATAGACCTAATGATATGGAAAGAGGAGGCTGTTTTTATCATGCCTTTGTTACACATCTGCTTGATGATCTTATTGCATTGCTCACAAGAATACATGACCATGAATCCTTAGTTTTGAACTCAGTTTTTTTTTCCCTTCTATATCAGTCTGGTCCAGGCCCGACTACCTCCTAGATGGCTCAGTAGCTAAGACACTGAGCTTGTCAATCAGAAAGGTCAGCAGTTCGGTGGTTCGAATCCTTAGTACAGGTCTCCTGCGTGAGCAGGGGGTTGGACTGGATGACCTCCAAGGTCCCTTCCAACTCTGTGACTGTTAAATCAATCCCTACCCAGATGCCATGTTGTTTGGATTACCAGATGTCTTATCTCTCACCTTTTTTTCCTCTCTTCCTTGTATTTTCTTCTTCCCTCTCCTCCTCTTTTCTGAAATTTTAAGCAGACAACAAATCCTGAAACGTTATCATCCCTGCCATTGGCCATTTCATATTGGAATGTCAAAGATCTGGTTACAAGATGTGCAGTCCAGTTTTAAATGTGTGCAGATTGTTTTGAATTTTTCTGAATTCTGACTAAAAAAAAAATCCCAGGAAGCTGTTTATGATACATTATAGGATGCAAACATTGTACTTTGGGCTCTTTCCTTATTTTTCCTTCCTTGCTCTCTTCCCATCTTCCCTTCTTTTTCTTTTTCTTTGTCTTTCCTATTTCCCTTTCTCCTTTCCTGTTCCTTCTTGCATGCTTAAATGCAAAAGGGGAAACATTTCTCTTTTTGTTTTGTTTTTGGTTTGTTTTGCTAGCCTTCTGCCAGCGAAAATGGAGCTGCGGGGGGGAATATCACGGTCCCCACAGGCCCCAATTTGGCTGTGATGGCCTCCAGCAGTCCTCTGCCAGCGAAAACAGGGCTGGCAGAGGGCTGCAGGAGCATGTCGCAGCTGAAAATGGGGCCCAAGAGCTCCATTTTTGCTGGCAGAGGCACCTGGGCTGGTCCTTTGCTATTTCCAGGGTGGCCCTGCGGGCCAAATCCAAGCAGCCTATAGAATGGATCCAGCCTGTGGGCCTTGAGTTTGACACCCCTGATTTATATTATTCTACTGAGCAGAAGGTTGGACCAGAGAACCAAAGTCCCTCTTCCCTTCCAACTATGATTCTGTGAATCTGATGACCTCCCTTTGAATGCTGCAATTTGAAACCGTTTCCAATTACAGGAATCTGATATTTATTGAGACATTCAGTTAACCAGAAATAATAGAAATTAGTATTCTGGGGAAAAGAGAGCACGATTCACCATGAAAATCTACTGTTGGCTTTTACTTTCCAAATTACTATTTGCCAAGATAGTTTTTAGCAGCTCTTTTATTTCTTGATGCTAATTATTCTATTATGTTTTATTTCTTGATGCTAATTATTATTATGTCGAATCTTGTTCAATATAGGAAGATCAGAGCCGTCCTTTCATTGCCTCAAGCCCTACCAACGGATTGGAGTCAATCAAGGAAGGCTGGCTGGCTCGTAACCCTTATGATACCCATTATGGAGATACCCATTATTACAATTACCTGAATGACTGCTGGGACTGGACCCTGTATCCCAGGGCTCGGTTTGCCTCTGAATATGGCTTTCAGTCATGGCCTTCCTTTAGCACCTTGGTACAGGTAAATAAAAGCCAGTTGTTTTTTCTCACTCTCCAGCCCATTTTGTGAATGCAACACAACACTTAGGGAATCAGCTCAAAGGTCCATCTGGTTTCATTCTTAGGTCAAAACACCAAAGAATAAGATTAAATGTTGTGTAACCCAGCCCCTTTTTATCCTGTGCTTCGAATAAAACCATATAAAATAGGATGCTACATTTTCAACGCCGAATTCTCAACAGCCTTTGCTAGATCAAAGTGGCTGGCTGGCTGGGGAATTCTGGGAGTTAAAATACACACATCTGAAAGCTGCTGAAATGGAGAAACACTGACTTTGACCTTTGGAAACCTAATAGATTCAGAGATTGAATAATATTACCCTGTTTCCCCCAAAATAAGACATCCCCTGATAATAAGCCCCGTCGGGCTTTTGAGCGCATGGCAATAAGGCCAAGCGCTTATTTCAGAGTTCAAAAAAATATAAGACAGGGTCTTATTTTGGGGGGAAAACGGTAGATAGATTCAATAGACTTCTTCTTCTTCTTCTTGTACCATATCCGTCAACGGACATTAGCGATCATGTTGGCAATCCTATTTTTTATCAACAGCCGCACAAAAAAGTGCTGCTGAGTTTTGTCCAAACCAGTTCCTTAGATTTTGAAGTCATGATGTTCTTCTTCTGCCTGGACCTTGTTTGCCTTCTTAGATTCCATGTTCCAATTCGTAGTTTTGGGTTTATCATGCTTCTAGTGGACCAGGAGATTCTTAGCACCCCTGCCCTATTTAAGGGGCACCCGTATTCGGGGCCATTGTTAGGTTTTGCCACCATTAACATGATTTTCCTGGGAAATATATAGTGTAGTAGTCTTTGCTTTCTACACCACTGTGCACACACTGTTCAAATGGCTGCCACCATACCATGTGCTGTTCTTCTGAAGCCGTTCTGACTAATGTGGTTTCCGCCTTCAGTCGATACTGATGAGCCAGCTGCCACTCACCAGGCCTGTTGGTCCGCGGGAGGTATTTGATTCCCTCTAACCCATCATTACAACATAAAAGCCATACTGGGTAGGGCCCCCCCAATCCACCACCAAGGGACGTGCTCTGTGGGGGTACCAGGCTCCCCCTAAGAGGTTCAATAGACTCAGAACTAAAATTTTCCTTGGATTCTCAGATGGAGATGGTAGTGATGATAAATTGAGTATCTGCTGAGATTTCTTAGTTACTTTTCTTCCCCTGCTGTTGCAGTTTGCATATTTAAACATGTGCATATTAAATGCACAGATGCACACATTGAAATGGTGTTTGGTTATGCTCTACCACACCTAGATGACCAAATTTACTTTAAGAAAAAAAAAACCTTACCTCTTGTGTCTCCTCCATTTCTTCAGTAGAAGGATGTGTGGGCACACGCTTGGCTTTACAGAGAAGCCAAAGCTGCAGACTTAAAATACTATTTATTTCCCTGTTTGTCAGGCATGCCTATGTTAATTTGTAAGCTCAAAAGCAAAAAGAAACATAAATTCTCCAAAGCTTCTCTAACTGGATGCTTGGAGGCAGCTCTAATCCAACAAAGGATGGCTGGCAAGTCTGCACACGGTTTTCTTTTTTCCAGTTTAAATCAGTAGCCTGTTGAATGAATGTAGGATACGTTATGCTGCCTTAAAGTGATTTCTCTGGTTGTGGCATGATTCTTAGCTCATCTGAAAACCAACAAGGTTTAAGAGCCTGTAGTACAGTGGACTAAAGCACTGTAATTAACATCTGCTTGCAATTACTGCAAGTTCAAATCTCACCAGGCTCAAGGTTGACTCAGCCTTCCATCCTTTCAAAGGTAAGTAAAATGAGGACCCAGTTTGTGGGGGCAATAAGCTGACTTTGTAAAAATATACAAAAGTATGAAGGCTATTGCTTAACGCATTGTAAGCCGCCCTGAATCTCCGGAGAAGGGCGGCATATAAATTAAAGCAAAAAAACCAACAACAACAACAAAAAACAAAAACAAGAGAATTGGAGAATTCAGAACGTAATGCTACTTTGAAAAATTTTCTTTCATAGAAACGAAAAGATAGAACTTGGATCGGAAGAAAGAAATTATGATTCCTTGAGTCTAAATACAACATTGGGAACAATAGGTTTATTTCAGCTTTACAAAAATAAATGAGCGATCACAATTTAAAGCAATTATAGTAACATTAATTTTTTTTTTTTTTTTTAAAAAAGAGTCATCCTGGGGGCTATTCCCTCCAGGCTCCCAAATTTTAAGAGGTTTGCATTAATTTTAGGGTCCTTGTTTTAGGTGTTTGTTGTTCCTCCAGGCTAGGCTATCAATGTAAAGATTTTAATTGGTTTTAAATGGGATTTTAAATTTGGGGTTTTATAAATTGGGCCTATTATTTAATAATTTTAATTATTTTTAAATTTTGTCTGTCTTTGTGCTTTTAATCAGGCTGTACACTGCCCTGAGTCCTTCGGGAGAAGGGCGGTATAGAAATTAAATAAATAAATAAATAAATAAATAAATATTATTTGAATGAATAAATGGATACTGATTTTGAAGTACAATATATGATTTTTAAAGTGCTGCATGCATTTTTTGAATGCTACTCATGTCCTTATAATCATACGAATGTACTCTTTTTAAGTCCAGGTTTCTGTGGAGGAAGATTGGTCTTATACGAGTAATTTCTCCCTGCACCGACAGCATCATACTGGAGGTAACGATGAGATGCTTCAGCAGGCAGGGCTTCACTTTAAATTGCCTCAGGTAGTAAATCCAGTTGAGAACTTCAAACAGGCAATCTATCTCACTCAGGTAAGGATTTGTCAGATTGTTAACAGTGACCATTAAAAAAGAAAGAGTTAATGTTAAGATGGAAATGGAGATGGAAATGGAAAATGTGCAGCAAATAATCAGTTCACATTTTGCAGAAGCCAATTCTTGGATCTAAGAAGAAGAAACTGAAGTTCTCTCTCTCTGTGTATGTATGTACATATGTACATACACTGTATTTATATGAAATCCCTCCCCACTCTTTGGGGGGATATGTCTTCCCCCATCATGGATTTGGGGTTCTGCACAGTATCTTAGCTGTTAGTAACTAAGTAGTTAGCTACGCAGTTATGTTAGCAGTTAAGTAATAGCAACATCACTTAGAGCAGGGGTGTCAAACTCAGGGCCCACGAGCCACATCTGGCCTACGAGGTGCTTACATCAGGCCCACGGAGCCACCCTGGAAACAGCAAAGGACTGGCCTGCGGTGCCTCTGCCAGCAAAAATGGAGCTCGGGAGGCTGTGCCCGGTGGCCCTTTTCACCGGCAGAGGGCTGCAGGAGGCTGTCTCAGCTGAAAATGGAGCCCGGGGGGGGGGCACGTGTGCTAGCAAATCAAACTATTTGCAAAAGTGGATCCCCTCAGCCCTGCCCAGGCCACCACAGGGCCCCCCGACAAGAGTGGCCGCTGACAAGAGTGAGCTATGGCAACCATGGTCATGCCAACATGGCCACGCCCACCCAGCCCCCCAAGGCCATGCGGCTCTTGACACCCCTGACTTAGAGTTATAGACCACCTCATGATCCTTTACAGGAGTCTCTGAGCAGTTTACAATGTCACCACTACTTACATATTGCTCCCAACAATCTGAGTCCTCATTTTACTGACCTCAGAAGGATGGAAGGCTGAGTCAACCTTAAACCAGGGGTGAAATCCAGCAGGTTCTGACAGGATCTGGAGAACTGGTAGCGGACATTTTGAGTAGTTCGGAGAATCTACAAACCTTGCCCCAGAGTGGGGTGCGAATGGAGATTTTGCAGTATCCTTCCCCTGCCACACCCACCAAGCCATACCACGCCCACCAAGCCACACCACACCACGCCCACCAAGCCACGCCCACAGAACCGGTAGTAAAAATATTTGGATTTCGCCACTGCCTTAAACCAGTCAGTATCTAACTCCAGGCTGTGGGCAGAGTTAGCATGTAATACTGCATTCTAACCACTGCACCACCAGTTAGCTAAGCAGCTAGCCCTGCACTCTTCTAGACAGAGAGCTATTGTTTTTCCTGGGATCTGTTGGAGCCAACTCTCCCAGTTTAGGAGTTACAATCTACAGTGATCCTACCATCACCTGGACCACTTTGGCCTTCACTTTCCACATGCTCTCTAGTACCTCCTTCAGGCTCTCATACTTTCCCAGCTTCCCATATTCCTTCTTTGTTTCATTTGATATATGTCTCTTCCACATGTATAATTTCTTTGAAGGAAAAAGTGTGTATGCTTACATATATGCTGCATGTAAATGTAGCATATTTCTTGTTATTACTTGGGGTCTGTGTACTCTCCACCTAAGGACGTATGAACTAATTCAGTGAAATTGGATTCAGTTTCAATCCAAAAGTCAGCTTTTGCTCAGCACAGCTCCTGAGGGATTGCTTGTCAAAGCTTAGAAACATCATTAGAGAAGACCCTCTCAATTTGAGCTTTAAAAAAATGTTGGAGGAAAAACTGAGAGACATTTTAAGGTAGACTTTTCTTGTTGACCATAATGTCTACCCAAGTTTTATATTGAAATAGATGATCTCCCCAATAGTCTGATTTCAAACCATGATTTAAAGGTCAAAGAACATTGGGAGTCTGGAAAACGATAGTAGCATGGCTGCCCCATAATTGAAACCTCATTTCCAAGAAACTTTCTGAATCATTAAATCTTGGCTGGCTGTTGTGGCCTGCCGGCTGCTGGCCCCTCCAACAGCCAAATCAGAGGAGGAGGAGGAGTCGTGGGAGTCAGGGTCAGCATCAGAGCAACCTGAGAGCTCCGAGGGGGAAGAGGGAATGGAGGTGGCAGAGAGCGAGACAGATGTGGAACCTGGGCCATCCGTCGGTCCTCAGATGGAGAGTCAAGAGCCCCCAGGTCTGGAGGTGGTTGATGAAGAAGAAGAGGAACAGCTGGGTCCAGTGCCTGATGTGCAGCTGCACAGAAGGCAGAAAAGGGGAGAGCAGTGGAAAGCCGTGGGCCGATTCTGGGGAAGGAAGAGCCACCGCTGCTAACAAGGCCCCACCCTTGCTCTGGGGATAAAAAGCAGGGGGTGGAGATAAATAGATGTGGCAGACAACTATTCATCTTCGGCTGGTCTTGTTAGCCTGCGAGAGAAACTTTTTGCCGGGACTGCCAGCATTCCTAATAAAAGAATCTTTTGAGTTCACATCAGAGGTTTTGTCGTGTTTGGGGAGCTGGGTCAGAACACTGGCCTTCTCTCTTAGATTAATCTTGGTGGCTCCCTCTTGGTGGCTCCCCCTGTCTCTATGGAAGTCTTCCATAGAGACATCGGTGTCCTTCCCAGTCCAGCATATGAGAGCGATACCACTTTCACCTCCTACACGCCCTTTGAAAGGTGAAAAAGGAAGTAGAATAATTTATATAATTTGGAATCTACCTTTTCTGAATGACAGATAAATTCACATGTGATAAACAAAACCAAGCTTTTTTTTTTTTTTTTAACGGAGAAGATAAAGTACATGAAATCTTACTCTAAAATTTACAAACGTATCTACCTGCAGGCTTTCAGGCAGGCCACAAGATGGGGCTGGCTTGAGTTTTCTGGCTTGTGAGCTCAGGCAGAATCTTAATGAAAAAATTGCTGTTAATTGTATTTCACTTTGTGAGAGTTTAGGAATGGAGAGATTGAGGTTACACTGAATTCCTTACTTTTGCAGAAATAATAAGCATAAGATGTAATAAGGCTTAAATAGCATTACACAAAAATGTAAAAATCAAACTACCAATGCAGCTTCCTGGCTAATTACGTTGAGATTTCTAGAGTCCTTAGAAATAAACAGATTCTTGAAACAACCCCCCTCCCTGCTTCTTGTAAATTCTATACTTTAATCCAGTGTTTTCCAACCTTGGCAACTGTATGATGTGTAAACGTCAGTTCTCAAAATTCCCCAGCCAGCATAATTCCCCAATCAGTATAAGTCCATGCATCTAAAATTTCCCAAGGTTGAAAAACACTGCTTTAATCAAAGGCTCAGGAGAATGAGGCTACTTTCCCCTTCTCAAGCCCTGTTATTGAACTATTTTCAATGGATCGAGACTGTTCTGTAAATATGTTTCAAAATATATAATTTCCCTTTTGTGAAAATATAGGGTCTCTGTCTAAAATCAATGAATGTTTATCCCAGGGTCCCCAAACTTGGCAGCTTTAAGACTTGTGGACTTCAACTCCCAGAATTCTCTAGCCAGCTATGATGGCTGGAGAATTCTGGGAGTTGAAGTCCACAACAGTGGTGGGTTGCCCCCGGTTTGGTCCGGTTCTATAGAACCGGTAGTAAAAACCGGTGGGAGGCTCTTCCCATCCACCACAACATCATCACAGGTGAACTGCACATGCGCAGAAGCGCGCACGCTCCCGTTGCGAACCGGTAGTAAAGGTAAGTAGAACCCACCCCTGGTCAACAAGTCTTAAAGCTGCCAAGTTTGAAGACCTCTGGTCTATCCTGTGTCTGGCATGAGGGCCTCAGAGCCCACTTGAGGATTATAATGCCTTTGAAATCAAGGATCTGTCCAAGACAATGGATCTGTTCTTTCTGAGGGATTGTAGCCTTATCCGGAACAGAATTATCCTAAAGCCCAGAGTCCAATGTCCTATGATCAATAGGATCTTCATCTTAAACTTAACTTAAATTCTATAAGACATCATGCAAATTCGTTCATCTATATACTAAACTGTCAGAGTATGAATATTCATGGACTGGAATAGATCAGCCAATGGGGACTGAATGGAGACATGGTAACAAGGTCAGCCAATGAATAGGCATGGTAACAGATTCAGCCAATGAGGCTTATTTGGAAACAGGAACTTCAGTCTGAAGTCTGGGCATGGCTTAGGCAACTGAGGCTGTGCCCTGTATAGAGGAGGCTCTCTTTGTATTAAGCTCTGTGCTCAGCTCTGAAATGAAACAAGCCGGGGCTTGTCTGCTCTGCTGAAATTGAAACTAAAAACTGTTCTGTACTGCTGCCTGTGTGTTTTGCTTGTAACTGCTACTACATTGAAGAGGAATCTATATTGGTATTGTACATTTATCTACATGTGTTATATGTATATAAAGAAGTTAATGAATCCTGCTGAATCAGTTTACCTGTGTGTGCTTTCTGGATTTAATTTCTGCAACAAACTCTGATATAAACAGCATGGGGAGCCCAATGGAACACTCCAGTCCACCTTCTTAGGTTCTTATTTATAACATCCTAGCCAGTGGTGGGTTTCAAAATTCTTTACTACCGGTTCTGTGGGTGTGGCTTGGTGGGTGTGGCATGGCTTGGTGGGCATATCAGGGGACAGATACTGTAAAATCTCCATTCCCTCCCACTCCAGGGGAAGGTTACTGCAAAATCCTCATTTCCTCCTGATCAGCTGGGACTCGGGAGGCAGAGAATAGATGGGGGCGGGGCCAGTCAGAGGTGGTATTTACCGGTTCTCCGAACTACTCAAAATTTCCGCTACCGGCTCTCCAGAACTGGTCAGAACCTCCTGAAACCCACCTCTGATCCTAGCCCTCCATAAGACATCATGGTGAATTATATCAAAACCCCACCAAGAAGTCTAAGAAATCTGATTGAGCCAGACTGTTCTTCCTAGTTCCAGGACTAGGCCATCTAGTTAACTAATTTTACTCACAAATTCCAGTTGAAAGCACAATTGAAATGGGTCCAGAAAGTTGGTATCCTCCAGATCTGCTGATCTTTGAATGAAAACTGTTCTCTAATTATAAAAACTTGTATGTTTCTAGGTTGGTTGAAATTTGTGCTTTTTTATATATATCCCAAATTAGATCATGCAGGCCCAGTGTGTAAAAACTGAAACCGAATTCTACCGTCGCAGCCAAAGTGAGATAGTCAACGGGGAGGGACAAACTATGGGTGCTCTTTTTTGGCAACTAAATGATATCTGGCAGGGTCCTTCCTGGGCTTCTCTAGGTAAGACTAAAAATAAAAACAGTGATTGTGCCAAGTTGAAGTATGGGCTTTATAAGTCCCTGTCTTTTAATTTAGTCCCATTTTCTCTTAAGGCAGTGTATGGCATTCTTAACCAAATCTTACCTTGTGGATTAGCATGGAATGAAATATGAATTACTTAGTTTCATGACTAACAGCGTGACTAGTTTTTTCTCACTTTTTTTTTTATGCCTTCAAATCTTTGAGTCAGTGACATTTGCTTGGTCAAGTCTCTGTAATTTTCTTGGCAAGATTTCAGGAGTAGTTTTCTATTGCCTGCTTAAAAAAGATGTGGAGTCTCTAGAAAGAGTGCAGAGAAAAAGAACAAAGATGATTAGGGGACTGGAGGCTAAAACATGAAGAACGGTTGCAGGAACTGGGTATGTCTAGTTTGATGTAAAGGAGGACTAGAGGAGACATGATAGCAGTGTTCCAATATCTCAGGGGTTGCCACAAAGAAGAGGGAGTCAAGCTATTCTCCAAGACACCTGAGGATAGGACAAGAAGCAATGGGTGGAAACCAGGGGTGGGTTCTACTTACCTTTACTACTGGTTTGCAATGGGGCTGTGCACGCCCACTTCTGCACATGCGCAGAAGCTTCCTAATGATGCCAGGGTCGGTGGGCGGAGCCTCCCACCGGTCTTACTACTGATTCTATGGAACCAGTCCAAACCAGGGGCAACCCACCACTGGTGGAAACTAATCGAGGAGAGAAGCAACTTAGAACTAAGGAGAAATTTCCTGACAGAACAATTAATCAGTGGAACAACTTGACTCCAGAAGTTGTGAATGCTCGAACACTGGAAGTTTTTAAGAAGGTGTTGGATAACCATTTGTCTGAAGTGGTGTAGGGTTTCCTGCCTAAGCAGGGGGTTGAACTAGAAGGCCTCCAAGGTCCCTTCCAACTCTGTTATTCTATTCTGGTCTAGGGTTGAGAGAGAGTGACTAGCCCAAGGTCACCCAGCTGGGTTTGTGCTTAAGGTGGGACTAGAATCGATGGTCTCCCGATTTCTAGCCTGGTGTCTTTACCATTGCACCAAACTGGTGCTCCGTTATTCGCATAGTCTAATACTAATTATTAAATAATTTGCTATATTTCTTGTTTAAGAAAGAATTTAAAGTAGAAAGCCTTTTTAATTGGAAATTAAACTTTGTCTCCCTAATTGCTGACGCTGGGAAAGTTGTGAAATGACTTGTGCTTCTTGTCTTTATTTCTCAGGATGAATCCCCAGTATAGCAAGTACAAATTTGCATCTCATCCAGGCAATAGGTAGCTTTTTTCCCCTCTTTTGTTGAGCAAAGAAGCAGGAGGTGTGGAAAACAGGAATTTTAATGAAGTCTTTGTGTTAACCTTTGCTGTTTATACAGGATGTGTCCTTGATTTGGTTTGGAGAGATTCTTCCTCTCAGGGGATGTTTAATAAGAGCTGTAAAATGAAAAGAGACAAGCGTACATAACTCTCTGAAACAGATTTTGGGATCTTGAAGCTTTCCAGATATTTCAGAATCGCTACACACAGCATTCACCAGGGCAGTACTGGCAGGATGACTTGAAGGTGTCATTTGACAATATCTAGAAGGAGAGGAGTCACAGGTAGTCCTCGACTTAACAACAGTTCGCTTAGTGACCGTTTGAAGTTACAACAGCACTGAAAAAAGTGACTTATGACCATTTTTCACACTTATGACTGTTATAGCATCCCCATGGTCATGCTTGACAACTGGCTCACATTTATGACGGTTGCAGTGTCCCGGAGTCATGTGATCCATTTTGCGATCTTCTGACAAGCAAAGTCTATGGGGAAACCAGATTCACTTAACAACCATATTATTAATTTAACAACTGCAACGATTTACTTGGCAGGGAGAGTCGTAAAATGGAGCAAAACTCTGTTAACAAATTTCTCACTTCACAACATAAATTTTGGGCTCAGTTGTGATCATAAGTCGAGGACTACCTGTATTTCTTCTGGTCCTAAGAGGCTTTTTGGAAGCCTTTCTTGGCCGGTGATTATCAGATAAATTGGATTGAGTTTCTGTAGTTTCCAGCCAGCATGGGCAAAGATAATTGCTCTGCTAATACTTACATAAGATTACAGCAGGAAGGTGGCTTGTGTCCTCATGCCACCTCTGATCACTGTTGCTAAAAATTACTAGCAGGAAGACAAAATTAGCAATTGTCGTGTGAGCTCTAAATTAGCATGAAAAGTTTCAAAAATAAACTTTTTAAAGCACAAACTAGTCTTTCCAGCATTGGTAATACAATTTTTGCCATTTTTCATCATTGGCCCAGTGATAGACGAAATGGAAATAATCTTCCCTCCCTTCCTTTTACCTGAAGTCTGATGGTTATAATAAAAACATAAAACTAAAGTGAAACAAAAGTGTTAAAAGGGCAGAATGGCGAGCACTTAAAAGCCTGTTTTTAAAATGTGTGGGTGTGTTTTAAATGAAACCAGAGACAAAATAGACAAGGTTTGTCCTTCAGTCATTGCCAGGTGATTATCTGCTTCTGTAGGTAAATTTCCCCAGATGACCTCAGGAAATAATGTTCTCTGGTTCCCCTGTGGTTCTCCATGGCCTGTTAAGGAACTGCTGTGTCTGAAGCTTCAAATTAAAGGCTTCTGAGTCAGCCACCTGTATGGTTTGCATAAACCACTGGGTTACATTTGAGGCAAATTGCAAGCTGTGTTTCCTCAGCTTCCTCCATCCTACATTTTAAGGTCACCTTAGCGTGATCAATTCAGATCGCACATTTTGGTTGAAGAAATGAATCCGTTTTTACTGAAATTACACTCCAGCATTTTCATCTTCTTCTGAGCTGAAACCCAGCAGCTATTAAGAGTCAATCCCACCTTTCTGAGGCATGATTATTACATCTACAGAGAGAAGGAAATAAATCATACCGTAAATCATGGTATGACATATTTGTTTGTTTGTTTATTATGTGTATAGATCAGCTTTTCTTTGGGAACTCCAGGCAGTATGCATGGAGGACTCTATAATTTTAACCTTACAACATCTCTGCGAGTTAGGGTGGGGTTGAAAAAGGACCAGAGCCCCAAAGTCTCCTATTAATCTTCATAATCATGTGGGTCAGCTCCATAGAGAGGAAAAAGTACTGTTCTGATTTTGGTAGTTAGTGAAAGGGCTTCAAAATGTTCATTAGTGAGCATATTTCCTATCCGTTCATTTATTGTGCTCTCAGACCAATATCTGAGTGTAGTAATCTCTTTAAATCTATTAATTGCTTCACCTCTTGCAGTTTTTAGAGGAATTGTCACAAGGGTTGAGTCAGTAGGAATAAGCACATGTATCACGGCATACACGAAAGAGTTATGTGCTGTGAAGGTTAAGTTGGGATGGGAGTGGGAAGACAAATGTTGTTTCCAGTTGACCATATTGTTTTTTTGGGTGACTTTGGGCTAGGCATGCCCTCTAAGACTGGCTACCTTGCTGAGTGATTGTTGTGAGGATCAGATGAACACGAAACCTCATCATATAACGCTTGAGTTCTCATGAGACATGGCAGCCTAGTATAATAAGCCAGGAGTTCCCAAACTTGGTTCATGGCCCCCTTAGTGTCTCAATATATATATTTTTTACAGTGTTCAAGAGTGGTAAACTACAGTGTAGTTTATAGTGTCCAACAGTGTAAGTGCTTCTCTTTCATAGATTCAGTTTAGAAATGGATTGTGATTCCCAAAAGCTCATGTGGTCATATATTTGTTATTATTTAAGGTGCCACTATACTTGGTGTTATTTCTGTTATGTACTACAGGCAGTCCTTGACTTACAACAGTTCATTTAGTGACTATTTGAAAATACAACAGCACTGAAAAATGTGAAGGAAAATGACCATTTTTCACACGACCGTACCAGCACCCCTATGGTCATGTGATCAAAATTCAGGTGCTTGGCAACCAACTCTTACTTATTACGGTTACAGTAGTCCCTGGTCATGTGATCACCTTTTGTGACCTCCTGACAAAGTCAAAGAGGAAGCCAGTTTCACTTAATATCCGCGCTACTAACTTAACAACTGCAGTGATTCACAACAACTTTGGCAAGAAAGGTCTTAAAATGTGGCAAAAAATTCATTTCACAGCTGTCTTACTTAGCAACAGAAATTTTGGTCTCAATTGTGGTTGTAAGTCAAGGACTACCTGTACATTGCTGCCCCAAAAAAGCTGTACTTGTAAAGTATCCGTGCCCAATCCCCCAGCCTCCCATGAAGTTTTGGAATGGCGACTCCTAAAATTCCCAGCAAGCAACTCATCTGTAGATTTCAGATTCTGGCAATCTTTTCTAAGGCAATATAAGTAGGGACAGTCTTTGAGCTCCTCCTGAATGAAGAGAAGAGAGCAGGCTTTTGAAGCTGAATAGCAATAGGAATAGCACTTAGACTTATATACTGCTTCACAGTGCTTTACAGCCCTCTCTATGCTGACAGAATCAGCATACTTCCCCCAACAATTTGGGTCCTCATTTTACCCACCTTAGAAGGATGGAAGGCTGAGTCAACCTTGAGCCTGGTGGGATTTGAACTGCCAAATTTCAGTCAGTCAATAGTCAGCAGATGTAGCCTGAAGTACTGCACTCTAACCACTGTGCCACCATGGTTCATAGTTCTATTTCAGTTCTTCTGAGAAGAAAGTGGTGATTTTTTTTTCTATTTTGAACCTTTTCTTAGAATATGGTGGCAAATGGAAGATGCTTCATTACTTTGCCAAGCATTTCTTTGCTCCTTTGCTGCCTGTGGCGTATGAGAAGGAAAATGTTTTCTACATATATGGAGTTTCAGATTTTCATTCTGACTACAGCCTGGCCCTCAAAGTAAGTCCCCTTTTGCTTTACATTGAAATGAGAGCTGGAGAAGATTCTGGAGTAGGGGAAAAGGAAAACTGCCAGTTGATTGTAAAAGACAATGGTTCATTGTTTATATTGTTTTTACTGGATTGCTTAAAATTTTTTATATGACTAAAATGAATTCTCTGAAGCAAGAAATGTTTTCTTTGGTATTTTGATGACTAGAATATCTTCTTAAAAGAGAAGTGGGAAAGAATTTTAAACATCTAACACGGTAATTTTCTTTTGTGATTTTGGCTTCATTCTACAGTTTGCAGTGTGAGCCCTGAAAAAATGTCCAAAGCAATTTTATAGAAAGATGCTTTACCTTTCATGACTTGGCTTCTTTTTTCTCCCCTTCCCTTTCCCTTCCCCTTTTTCTTTGGGACAAGGATGCCATTATTTTTCTCTTGTACTCTGAGAAAGAGAAATAGCGGCAACAAAATTTTGCTTTGAGGCAAAACCACCAGCAAAATTCTCGGCCTTAAAAAAGAGGGGAAAAAACCACATTTTTTAAAGAGGCAAACAAGGGAGAAAACACAAGAAACCCCTTTCTATTTTGATTCGTTTTTTGTGGTTTTGCTTGATGTCATAGTGGATGGCAACTCATAGCTGACCTTGACTACACTCAGGAAAATGTTATGCAGAGATGGGCCTGGTAATTATGTGCCTGGGAGGCTACAGGGCTACCTCAAGGCTGGAGGCTAGATTGGGAAATAAAAAATATAGTTGCCAAGAAAAGAAAAAAACTTGGAATAAGTTTTTAGAGTTCCCAGGAATCAAATTTGAGGGAGACTAGAATTTTTTTTGGTGGGGAAGGGGCGGGGCTGGTAGTTCAGCTTGCCTTAGTTTGCTCAAAAGCCAGAAATGAAATAAGATGGTGTTCTGTCTGTTATGCTATATTTAATTAAACATTATATTTAATATTTTAAACTAAAGCTGTGAACATTGCAACAGGAGATGTAAGAGTGGAATACCCAAAATGTTCTGTGCCCAACCCGTTCTGTACAAAAGTTACAGCTGTTTTGTAGCGCTCTGTAGCTACACTGAAAAAGGTGTATTTTGGATATTTTGTTCCATAATTTCAGTCCAGATGTCATATGAAATGCAGTTGGTCTGATTTTATTTTGTGGGTGGTGGTGGTGGAGATTAAAACATAAGAGTTCCAATGCATATGACTGTAACTTTGTTGCTGGTATCCTTAAGGTTTATATTGACTGTTGATAGTCCCTATGACTATCATTAAGTGTTGCACCTTATGATTCTTGACGAATGTATCTTTTCTTTTATGTACACCGAGAGAGTATGCACCAAGACAAATTCCTTGTGTGTCCAATCACACTTAGCCAATAATGAATTCTATTCTATTCTATTCTATTCTATTCTATTCTATTCTATTCTATTCTATTCTATTCTATTCTATTCTATTCTAAAAAAAGGAGGGAGGGAGAAAGAGAGACAAAGGGAATGTACTGGGAGGATAAAACATTGGCTAACCAAAGAGGATGCTAAGCTGGACAGTGGAGGCAAAATACACTACCCAATCTATAGCTTCTGAATTTACTCTGGGATCTCTCTGGATTTTATTTTGGCACAAACCTGGAAGTACCAAAATATTCTGGCCTTTGTTTCTTACTACCGTAAGATACAACTGGTTCAACTTCCAGAACACGGTGGATTGTTTCAGGTGTGAAACAGAATATCTTTTCCATTTTATGTACTGCACAGCTGTCATGCAAGACGAGATACAACATGATAGCTGTAATGAAAATATGATTCTACTTTTTAAAGAAATTTACAGAGATGTTTGAGTACTTGAATTCATTTGATGGAGAACAGTCACTCATAATCAGTTTTGTTCTCTCTTGATCTGTCTTGTGGGCACCATAGATTATTGTATATGATTGGAGCAGAATGGATCCAGTGTGTACTTTGACGAAAGATGATGTGATTGTTAAGGCAGGAAGTGCAGTTCCCATTTATAAGGAGCCCATCAATGATCTCTTGAAAAGATGTGAAAATTGTACCAGGCAAAGCTGTGTCATTACCTTTCACTTTGAGACTGAAGGTGAGCCCTCCAGTCCAATTAATTGCCACTTCCTGTCCTCACTGAAAAATGCAAAAGGATTAAAGAATCCACACATTCACGTAAGTACCATTTCCAGCAATAGTTTTGACCTCAGCCAAATAGAGACTTAATTAGATGTACGTATTGTTTTGAGAATCGTAAAAGATAGAGGAAGTGACCTGCTTGCTCTTGTTCCTGAAAAATATGAATATACTTTGATGGTGCACATATAGATCAGCCTCCTAAGTTCCTTTTCTGGCATCTTTCTGACTTTTATGAAGATATGCTTTCACAAGACAGAGATGGGGATAATGGGTGTGACTTTACTGACCTGAATAGCTTCTTCAGAATTTTCTTCTCCGGCTTTGGAGAAGCAGAGTTAATTACAAGATGCCAAGTCACCTAATTTGCATAATTTATAGAGATCTCAGTAAACTCTTGCCAGTTTAGAATTTATTTCTGAAAATAGAATTACACAACCAAATGCATACCCATGTATTTCATCTAGTTTTGGATTTTTCTCTTTCTGGAAGAGATTTTACATCTTTTCAAGCAAAATGTTGTTTTTGAAAGGGTATTCATTTTATATTGTTTATTTACTGAATTTCTGTAATTACTTTTCTCAGTCAATGACTGAATGGCTTAGAATTCAGTTGTAAGATATGATCACTTTCTGAATTGTATTACCATGTTAATCATAAATATAAGTGCAAAACTGCTTGTTAGGAAACTATCTGGGTTTGGGTGATAGAAGTAACACAATCATTAATCATGTGTATATTTCTGAAATAGTGCTTCTGCCACCAATATTTTTCCATTATTTTTGTGGTCCCATAATTAATGCTATGGGCTCGATGGAGAGAAATAGACTAAATCAAACACACTGGAACTTGGTCATTAAATCATATTTTACTGGGAGACCAATGCTTTGCATGTATAAATTTCATAAGTTAGAGCTGAGTTCACCAACTTAAACAGGTTGTACAGAGAATGTTTATCTTGAGCATCTAAATAACATTACCATTAGTAGGGTAAATTAAGGATACATCTAGGTTCATTTTTTAAAACTAGGAAATTTTGAGAATTATGTATTTTGGAATTGGTAAGAGGTAGTTTCCTGTATTTTCACCAAATAAGAGCTACAATTCCAGGAATTTTTGTGGTGATGGTGGGGAATTTGGATCAATAAATTCTAAAACACTCTTTATTGTAAATGGAATTTTATAATTAGGATGTTCTTTATACCCTTTATATGGATATAAATGGAATTTTATAATTGGGATGTTCATTATACTGTTTATTGTGCCATTTATTCTTTCTGCAAACTATAGTAATCCGTTGTGAAGATAGCACAGTATTAAAGAGACCAGGTGGTGTACAAATTTTCTAGAATTCCAAATGTGTAAAGAAAGAATGAAACAATAGAGTAACCTAAATTTGTCTGCCCCTTTCAGGCTTCTATTTCTCAAGAAGGAGATTATTTTCAATTTGCCCTGGAAGCCACAGCCATCGCTCCTTTTGTTTGGTTGGAAGTTGGGAACATCCCAGGAAGATTCAGTGACAATGGATTTCTTCTCACAGAGAAACAAAAACTCATATTCTTTTATCCTTGGGAAACCACTAATGTCAAGGAGCTGGAGAAGTCATTCAGCTTAATATCGCTGACAGATATTTCCTGAGAAAAGAATGGAGAAGAAAGCTACTGGAAACAGGGAACTTTTGTAGGAATGTAACTCTAAAATAAAATGGATACAATGCAGTGGTGAGTTACTTCCGGTTCTGTCCGGTTCTTGCGAACCGGTAGTAAAAGCGGAGGGAGGCTCCGCCCAGACGTCATAATGGATGATCTGTGCATGCGCAGAAGCGCGCACAAGAGAGTAAAGCAAGCGCGCACACGCGCTCCCATTGCAAACCGGTTGTAAAAGTAAGTAGAACAATGGATACAATGGAATGATTGGACATTATTCTCATGCCAGCTTCTTACAGATGTAGCATTACTCAGTTAAGTGGAGAGAAGCCAAGTGCCCTTCTGAATCTCTTTAGAATGAGAGTACTTTAAGTTAGATAAGTACATATCCTGCGAGACTGTGGACAGTAAAATATGTGATACTCTGCATCCCTCTGGTGCCATTTTTGTGAAGTCCAGAATCAGAGCCTGCATCTCCAATGAAAAAATACATTGCAAAAGACCATCGATCTGTATGGATCTCTAGGCACTGCTCCTATTAAAGGAGTGACCAGAGGGAGCTTCCCTCCTGTTTCTTGTGTTGGGGCATTGTAGCTATTATGGTTAAAGTCCTACATGGGCATCTTTCACATGTAATTATAACACTATAGCCGTAATCATAGTTTCCATTGGGAAAATGTGACCATCCTAGACCAGACCAAGTCCAAAAATGCCAGGGAATTTCTAGAAGCCTGGCACTCTGACAAATCAACCATCAACAGACACATAGACATTAACAACATCTGTAGACTATGCAAAAGAGGCAATCAACCAGCCCAAAAGATAAAAAGACTCCGGCATCTCTCCGCCAGTAATCAGCACTCAGATCAGCATAGATTAACTCCAAGGTTAACTTGAGCCCAACGATCAAGTAAGCAATACTCCAATCAAGAAACTGCCAAAGAGCCAACAGTAAACAGCCCAACCAAAGAACCTCTAAGACGGCCCCCACCCACACAGACAGGCAAGACACAAGAATATAAACTGACAGCACTCCTTACTAGCACTGATGTTACCTAGTTAGAGTAATGAAATGTCTGCAATAAAGCAAGCTCAGAAAGCGCCAAGGACCCCTAATTATAATACTATCACAGAAAAATCTTATAGTGGCTGACAGGGGTCCCCAACCTCCAGGAACCGGGCCACTGAAGTGGCAAACATGAGCTCACAAAGCTCCATTTGTGCGAGCTGTGGGCACACGCATGACACCATCCTCTCACTCATCGTGGCTCTCATCCCTTCCTTCATCATCCTCTCATCCCCAACCCACCCCCCATCGTGCCGGTCTGCGGTGCAAGAAAGGTTGGGAACCAGTGGTGTATAAGGATAATATTGCTGGTACAATTTGAAGAGACTGGTGGTTAATAGAGTGGACCTTCTGTATCTACTATTAAAAAGGGCAGATAAGAGATAACAGCATGAGCACCTCTAGCAATAGTGTTGGTTTTTTTGTTAGAAGTAGCAACTATCACTTGTAACAAAGCTTTCAGCTGGACTTAAATTCTGGCACTTAAGAAGAAAAGGCAGGGTTCAGCCTCTTGCTGACCAGAGGTGGTATTCAGCCAGTTTGCACCAGTTTGCACAAATCATTGGAAATTTGGGCAAGGTCGCCAAACCGGTAGCGATGGCCGGCTGGCCATGCCCCCGAACCGGTCCCCTAGTCGCCACTCGCTTGCCCCACCCGCCATGTTCGTCGCCGCCATGTTCTTCGCGCACGCGCATCCCATTGCCTTGCAATTCCAATGGGATGTGCATGTGTGAAGAACACGGCAGCAACAGGAACAGCTTTTTCCCCGACCTCCAGTACTTTTCGGCAGTCAGGGAGGCTTCTTTGCTAGCTCTTTTCTAGCAGTGGCGGCTGGCTGGGGGCCGCCGGAAACTCCGGTCAGCTTGCCTTCCGGACTCTGGACCAGCTGCTGTGGAAGGTAAGCAGCCCGAAGAAAGAGGCAGTGGTGGGGCAGGAAGCGAGGCAAGGGCTGGTGCCGCTAAAGGAGGGGAAGCGGGCAACTGATGAAGGGAGGGCGGGGGTAGATAGGTGGAAATTCCAAAAATTTTCCTACCTTTTCCTGTGGGCGTGGCTAGGTGGTGGGGATCATGTGACTGAGTGTGTGTGAGTGACATCATTGGCCACACCCACTCAGTCACATGCCCCCACCTAGCCATGGTCACCGAACTGGTAGCGAAAATTTTTGAAACCCACCACTGTTGCTGACCCATTTAAAACTGCAGGTAGTTCTTGACCTATGACGACAATTCAGCCCAAAATTTCTGTTACTGAGACATTTGTTAAGTGAATTTTGGCCCAATTTACAACCTTTCTTGCCACAATTGTTAAGCGAATCACTGCAGTTATTGCATTAGTAACATGGTTGTTACGTGAATCTGGCTTCCCCACTGACGTTGCAAAAGGTGATCATGTGACTGGGACACTGCAACCGTCATAAATGTGAACAGTTGCCAAGCATCTGAATTTTGATCATGTGACCATAAGGATGTTGCAATGTGACCATAAGGATGCTGAGAGTGTGAAATACAGTCATAAGTCACTTTTTTCAGTCTCATCGTAACTTCAAACAGTCACTAAATGAACTGTTGTACGTTGAGGACTACCTGTAGTTTTCCACCCTCTGAGATATTTGAATTTGTAAAAACGTTTTAATTTCTTACCCTGTTTTTCTGTCATTCAAAAATGATGCACTTGTCTACCTCAGAAATAGTAACAGGAATCAATTTATATATTTCCATTTTTAAACTTGCTCCGCATACAATATTATCAAATGATTGTGAGACGTTTTCTAGCCATATGTAGTATATAAACAATGCCACAATTCCTCGCAATTTTGCTTTTTATTATAAAAGTAAAATAAAAAAACCAAGCTTAAAAAAAATTTAGTGGCAATTCATCTAAATTGAAATATTTACAATATAAAAAGAATAAAACAATGGCAAACCCTTAAAAGCTTGCATTATTTTCCAGATGAAGTTTTAAATACATTTACATTATATTTTGCAATTAAGTAACCTGATTATTGTTTGTGATTTTGTGCTTCACAGCTTTGGACCATAGTTAACAGTCCATTACATAACTTTCACTGAGTAGGAAGAGAATGGTTAATTATCTTTACTAATGATCTTTCTGGGAAAAAATAAGTGCCATTCCATCTGTTTCCTGAGTCTTTCAGTATACTGGGATCTGGTCTGAGTTTGTTGAAAGGTCCAGTGGATAAACATTTCAAAGAACTTTTTCTTCTGGTGAACGTTGGATCATTAAAAGCTCTTTTCTCTGGAAAAAATTTTTTCCTAGCAATACCATATTTAAGTTACTTCAATTTTGCCTTGTAATGAATTGTCCTGTCCATAGCCTGAAGCCTTTTTCTTAAGATTTATTGATGTCTTGTTGGTAAAAGATTCAGATGTAAAGCTAAGTTTGTGAAGAGAAATCTCTACTCCACTGTCACAAATGCTTTCAGCATCCTGGAATTTGAAATTACATATTTCATCTGGTGAAAGAAAAAGAAAAGTTTGAAAAATGCAACGAGGCACAACACTTTATAGAATTACACAATACACCAAATTTTTATAGAAGGTAATAGAGCCGCCTCTGCATTTCCTAATCCAGAGTCAAGTTTCAGTCTGGGCAGGAATTTTTGATATATTGCCTTCTAATTATTTGCAGGAATTCCATAGTTTAGTAACAGTTTACTCCCTCTGGAAGGTAAATTGGTTCAAATACATGATAAATAAATATAAAATAAATAATGTTTTTGGATAACCAATGCCCTAGAGTTAATATAAATAATGCAGGAAATGCTAGGCAAGTTGAACCAGCTTTACAGTATAAGAGGTGGTATATTTTCTGAAGATTCTTCTAGAATTGCTTTCATGCCAACAGTTGTCCTTGATTCTTGCAAACTGGGTTTCAAGTATTGAAGGCTGCCCCAGTTTCAATGGAACTGAAGCTGTCAATGTTTTCATAAAGTTTTACCACCCTCTGTCTCAATCTTACTTCACTACCTCCATCTTCAGGAATTTTAATTGCTTGAAATGTATTTTAAATGCCACTCCTGCTTCTAAATGGTTTGATTTGTAATATTTCCAATCTGTAACCATTAACTATTGAGGACTGAATGTTATATGAAGCTTATCATGGTTAAAAGTACCTGATGGTGTTAACGCCCTAATTTAGATAGTTATTTGGTATGAAAATTATATGGATATCAATATCCTGCCATTTCTAAACTGCTCAACTGAATTTTTCAGCTCAAATCCTGCATCATCACGTTGATGTTATTGCTGTCTTTGTCCTAAGAAACTAATTCATCTACAAAATGATGAATTCAGTGGTGTTCCCAATCCTGGTAACTGGGGAATTCTGGGAGTTGAAGTCCACAAATCTTGGACTTTGGACAATGAAGTTCCCAAGGTCTACCGGTCTACAGATCTGAATTGACATGTAATTTACCTGCTTGTTCTGTCCTAGGAGAAGGTAAATCACATAATGGAAGAACATCATTTTTGGATTTCTCTTGGCTAGACTGGCTTGACAAAGTAGTTCTTTTCTCAATTATTTCAACAGCCTCTGGATAATCCATTTTTCTGAGGGCATCAATCAACTCATTTACTGTTCCACCAGAAACCTACCAAGAAAGGAACAAAGGTGAAATAATTTGGAAGGTTCCCCCCCCCCCCACAGACAAAATAACCTCTACATAGATACAATAATATCTAGTGAAGGGGTCTCCAATTCTGGGAGTTGAAGTCCACAAGTCTTAAAGTTGCCAAGGTTGGAGACCCCTGACCTAGTGGGAGATAAATTTGTGTATCTTAGAACCATACTTTGCCACTCCGAAAATGATATTAAGAGACAATTGAGTGACTATGCAGTTTAGTGTTTTTTAAATCCTGCAATCTTATTACCATTTAAGAAAGCCATGTAATTCTCCCGTTTTCTCCACTGCAAATATGCATTTACATTAAATGTTTTACATCAAATGTAAAATAAAATGTTTTAAATACTACATTCAGAATGGAAAGAAAACATTTCATTTTATATTTTAATTATAGTCTGTGGATAAAATCACCAAATAGTGAGAATTAATCATAGAAAGAGCTGACTATCTGCTAAACATAGGGGTGCACAACTCCAGCAAAATACTGTGATTACAATACAGTAATGGGAAGAGCAATAGAAAAATCAATCAATACACCAAACAGCAAAAGAAAATTGATATAAAATGGTTTACAGATTATATATGATTCAATAATTACCAAGACAGACAAATCAAATAACAGTAAATGCTGGAAGTACAATAACAAAGAAGAAACATGTTGCAAGAGTTGTAAACCAACAAAAGCACTAGGAAGAAATATAGCAAAATACTCAGAAAATCCTAAAAATAAAGCTTGAACTGAAATCAGAAATAATTTTATTAGGTGTAATTCTAGAAAAAAAAACAAAAAAATTAAAACATTCTAAGCTATACTATATATTGACAGCTGCAAGAACAAATTTGCACATTGAGGGGAAAAAAGCTTGCTGACATCAGACAGAATAGAAGAATATTGTATGCAGAGATGACGAAATTGACCATATATATCCATAATAGAAATCTAATCAAATTTAAGTAGGAATGGGATATACTACTTACTATACTATAGTATACTTACTATACAACAGGACAAATTGAGACACTTGGAATATAGCTTTACAATAAAGATATGAAACTAATAAAAAATAGGTGAAAGGATTCAAATAGATTCTAGTAACTTTAATGTTTATTATAAAGCACATGTATTTAGGTTTTGGCAGCAGTTGGAATAAACAGAAAGAAAGGGGAGAACATTACTAGAAAGTTTTCTCTTAATTCTTTTATTTATGTTTTATTAATGCTGGGTTATTCTTTTTGTATTACTACCAGTGTAGATCTTTCTTTCCTTTGTATTTTATTTTACTAACAAAAATATTTTAAAAATTCAATAACTGATATGGAATCTATGATTGCATTATCTTAATGGAAAGTTAGGTCCAGATTTAGCTACATGCAGCTGAATGCAGGAAGCAGAATTCTCATCCAAGCCTCCAGAGAGAGATTTGTTCAGCCTTTCAAAAAATGTTGCATAAAGAATGTAAGCAATGATGAATGCAGTAAGTTATACAGGTAGTCCTCAGCTTAATGACCACTTATTCAGTGACCATTCAATCTTGCAATGAAGCTGAATGAAGGAATTTACAGTGCCTCCATGATCACATGATCACAATTTCTGGCATTTCCTGCCAACTTCCCACAAGCAAAATCTATGTGGAAGCCATCAGAAAGATCAGTATTGACAGTCATGTAAAGTCCTTGCTTAATAACTCATGTGGTCTTCAAGCTACACGGTCTTTACTCAATGGCAACCAGGACTGCTGCAATAGTTGTACCTAAGTGATGCGGTCATGTGACATTGCATTTTACAATCACATCACTTAGCAACGACAATTCTGGGCCCAATTACCATTGTATTCTGAAGATTATAATGGGTGTCAAGCTCGATTTCATAGAGAAATGCATCAGGGTTGTGTTTGACTTCGGGGGGCCGGGGCGGGCGTGACCAGCTTGATGTCACTTGTGTTGGAGGCATCTGTGGTGGCCCGAGCACTCTGCCAGTGAAAACAGGCTCCCATGCTCCGTTTTTGGCTGCGATGGCCTGCAACCCTATGCCAGCGAAAATGGAGTTCAGGAGGGCTGTACACGGCCCTTCTGAGCTCCGTTTTTGCTGGCAGAGGCACCGCAGGCCAGTACTTTCCAGTTTCCAGAGCGGCCCCGTGGGCTAGGTCTAAGCACCCTGCGGGCCGGATCCAGCCACGGGCCTTGAGTTTTACACCCCTGATCTATAGTATGAAAGACAGAAATCCCTAAAAATTAGGCATTCCAGAATATAAAGAATTTGTATTCAGTAAGTGAGAAGTTCTACATGTAACAACATGAAAGTTAAAATTATGAGATTGTTTAAACACCAACTTGTCAAAAAAAAAAAAAAAAGGTTTTCACCATAGTAAGGCAGTTGAGAGAATTACCTCATAATTATCCAGTAGAGTTTTTGATGGAGAAGGACTCAACCGAAAGGCATTATTTAATATTCCTAGGCCTAGCTTCTGTGCCAACATGGACCAGCTTTTGGTCAGATCAGGAACTTCAAGTAATTTGTACAGCTGTAATTTAACATCCTCATTCAGGTCTTTCATATTGCCTAGAAAAGAAAAAATAAAATCCACTAGCGTGCCATAATTATGGATTCTATAAACTTACATTAAACTATGTTAACTTCCTTCAAATTTCCAAGGAACAGCATACAGTATTTTAAAGTAGCATGAAATTCACTATTAACTACAATTGGGAAATTGAAACCATAAACAACTCCTACATGTATCAAAACAGGTCACATTGGTATTTTTAATTAGAATAAAAAAAAAATTAAATCCCCACTGACTTCCTAAATAAGTTGGCTCCCTGCAAAATAATACCTACTACAGAAAGAAATATCATATGAGTATCAAAGGATTAATTTTGCGGTGGTTCTCCTATCTCTCCAACCGGTCGCAATCCGTGTTGACAGGGGCAGCGGTCGACCCCGAGGCGCCTTGTTTGTGGGGTGCCACAAGGGTCGGTCCTCTCGCCCCTCCTGTTCAACATTTATGTGAAGCCACTGGGTGAGATCATCCGTGGTTTTGGGGTGGAGTTCCATCAGTACGCTGATGATACTCAGCTGTACATCTCCACCCCAGACCATCCCAACGATGCCTTGGAAGTGATGTCCCAGTGCCTGGAGACCGTGCGGGTCTGGATGGGGAGAAACAGGCTTCGACTCAACCCTTCCAAGACCGAGTGGCTGTGGCTGCCGGCGTCCCGGTATAGCCAGCTGACGCCATCGCTGGTTATTGGGGGCGAATCACTGGCCCCCACAGAAAGGGCCCACAACTTGGGTGTCCTGGATGCACGGCTGTCTTTAGAAGGGCATATGACGGCCGTGGCCAGGGGGGCTTTTTATCAGGTTCGCCTGATACGCCAGTTGCGCCCCTTTCTGGATCGGGACTCCCTACGCACAGTCACTCAAGCACTCGTCACCTCTCGTCTGGACTATTGTAACGCTCTCTACATGGGGCTCCCCTTGGGGTACACCCGGAGGCTCCAACTGGTGCAGAATGCGGCTGCGCGGGGGATTATGAGAGCGACGGGGCGCTCCCATGTGACTCCTCTCCTACGCGAGCTGCATTGGCTTCCGGTGGACTTCCGGGTGCGCTTCAAGGTGTTGGTGATCACCTTTAAAGCGCTCCATGGCTTAGGGCCAGGGTACTTACGGGACCGCCTTCTGCCACCAATAGCCTCCCACTTCGCTCCCACAGAGAGGGCCTCCTCAGGGTGCCGTCGGCTAGACAATGCCGGCTGGCGACCCCCAGGAGGAGAGCCTTCTCTGTGGTGGCACCTACCCTTTGGAACAATCTACCCCCAGAGATACGAGTGATCTCCGACCTCCGGACTTTTCGTCGGGCCCTAAAAACTCATGTCTTTCAGTTAGCCGGTCTCTCTTGATTTTATGATTTTATGGCTGATTTTAAATTTTGATATGGATTTTAAATTGACAAATTTTAAACTATGGGCCAAATTTAATTATTTTAAATCTATTTTTAATCGTACTTTATGTATAAATGTTTTATTTTGGCTGTTCACCGCCCTGAGTCCGAAAGGAGAAGGGCGGTATAGAAATTTGAATAATAAATAAATAAATAAATAAATAAATAAATAAATAAATAAATAAATAAATAAATTTTCTTGCTTAAATATACTCTCACCTTGAATCGGTAGATCCTCAGAAGCTGCCTTTGACTTACAGAGTTTGCTACTCAAGATGTCATACACCTGTCAAGAAAGGGAAAAAAAAAACTAGCTAGAGATGAGAAAGTATTGATTCTATCACGCACATTTTTCCTAAGCATTATACTGGTCAGTTGCCAAGTTTAGAAACAATGCCAAATCACAGCTTGCTGTGTCACAGTGAGATTCAAGTTCTTAGGTTCTCTCCTTTACTACAGTAGTAGAACAGCGGAGAGAACACAAAGAAACTTTCTCCAGTTTTGACTCAAAAGTGATTTTAATTAATAGAGGAAAAACAACCCTATCGGTTTAAACTTCTTTTTAAGAACAAAACTCACACAGCATCTTGCTTATTAATTATAGTTCAATTAAAACTTGTCTTTTCAAAGATAAGAAAAACATGATTGGTTTAAAGCATACGCTGGTACTTCTGAATTCTTCATTGTGGCTACAGGAGAAAAGAAAAACGGGAGCTCATGTCCCTTGCTATAATACTAAGCTGTGATATAACATTAAAATATCTTTGTAACAACATACATAATTTACTTTGCATTTGATACAGTTAATCCACTTTGAAATATCCAAATCACAACTACTTTTTAAAAACAGTATTTGGATAAGGGGTCCTTGGTGTTCTCTGAGCTTGCTTGTTTTCTTGCAGACGTTTCATTATCCTGACTAGCACTGATGACGTTACCTTAGAGTAGGTTAATGAAACGCCTGCAAGAAAAGAAGCAAACTCAGAGAGCATCAAGGATCCTTCATTTCAACCCTGAGCTACAAGTATTCTCCTTCATTGGTACACTATTTGGATTTAAATTCTACAAAACTTTTCTTTGTCCCTTCGAGCCACTGTTGACTCCTGGCAACTACAGCTAGTCCTGGACTTACAACCATTTCTTTAGTGATCAGAACTTATGACCTATTTTCATACTTATGACCATTGCAGTATCCCCATGGCCCTGTGATCAACATTTGGGCAACTGGCAAGTATTTGCAATGGTTGCCACATCCAAGAGCCTTGGTGGCGCAGCAGATTAAAGTGCTGTTAAGTAACAGCAGCTGCCTGCAATTACTGCAAGTTCGAATCTCACCAGGCTCAAGGTTGACTCAGCCTTCCGTCCTTCCGAGGTAGGTAAAATGAGGACCCGGTTTGTGGGGGCAATAAGCTGACTTTGTATAAAAAAGAACACCGCTTTGGGGGGGGGGGGAAGCCCTACTAAGCAGGTATATACAAAAGTATGAAGGCTATTGCTTAACGCATTGTAAGCTGCCCTGAGTCTCCGGAGAAGGGCGGCATATAAATTGAACCAATAAATAAATAAATAAATGTGATCACCATTTGAAACCTTCCCAGCTAAGCTTCCAGCAAAGTCAAATGGGAGAAGTCAGATTCACTTAACAATCACATGATGCACTTAATAACTGCTGTGATTCACTTAACAACTATGACAAAGAAGGTTGTAAAATGAGGTACAACTCGCTTAACAACTGCCTTGCTTAGCAATGGAAATTTTAGGCTTAATTGTGGTCACAAATCAAGAAATATCTGTAAGTGCCTGAAATAATCCCTACATTTTCCTTGACAGGTTTTCAGAAGTGGTTTGCCTTGGTAGGGCTGAGAGCAGGGGTGAAATCTAAAATTTGTTACTACCGGTTCTGTGGGCGTGGCTTGGGGGGGTAATGTGACTGGGTGGGCGTGGCCAATTTTTTTTTAACTTTTAAAACCATTTTTTCTACAACCTCTTCGGCGAAGAGATTGTAAAAAAAATGCTTTCAAATGCCTCTGATGATCCCAGTTGAGTTGCCTGATCATCAGAGGGTTTTTTTAACTCTCTGCCGATCAGGCAACTTAGCTGGGATCGTCAGAGCCATTTAAGAGAAAAGCCTCTGATGACTGTGCGGCTCAGCTGGGCATGGGGGGGCGGTAGGGATTTTTGCTACCGGTTCTCCGAACCACCCGCCTCCATCGCTACCGATCGGGAGATCCGATCCGAACCGGGAGCATTTCATCCTTGGCTGAGAGAGTATGAGTTGCTCAGTCACCCAGTTGTGCCTAAGGTGGGGCTAGATCTCCTCAAACCTTCTGCTCTTAGTTATAAAAACATTGCTAGTATCGCCTGAAATTAAACCACAATTTTAAATATTTTTATTTTAAAAAAAGTAAGTTCATACATGTCAGTTTTCAAAACTAAATAACATCTTAAAGTGTCCCACAGGTGCTTTTTTCAAGAGGCAACTGGACGACTTTCTGGTTTTTCTTTGAAGACATTTCGTTTCTCATCCAAGAAGCTTCTTCAGATCAGAAAGTCCAGTTGCCTCTTGAAAAAGCACCTTTGGGACAACCATGACCTGGATGACTGAGAATCTCCATAGACAACCTCCTAAGGGAGGGCCGGATCAGCATTGTAGTTCTCCTCCGTGGGCCGGCTGCAGAGGGGATGGGACAGACATCTCCTGCAGCACTGTTGGCCAAAATGGAGTGCAAAATGTCCCCCATGCTGTTTTGGCTGGCAAAGTGCTGCAGGAGGCTGTCCAGGCCAAAAATGGGGCATGTGGGGGGCGGCATGTGGCCTCCCCGCACCCGTTTTGGCTGCCAGAGGCACTGCGGGCTGGTCCTTTGCTATTTCCAGGCTGGCCCTGTGGGCCAGATTTAAGCACCCAGCGGGATGGATCTGACCCACTGGCCTTGAGTTTGACACCCGTCTTAAGATGTTAGCACTGACTGTATCATTGTAAACATAGAATGAGAGTCACTTATAAGAGTCATTGTGCACTGAGAATTGCCCTTCAGATATTGCTGAACTATAATTCTCCACCACATCCTTGAGCACTTAATCTATTAGAAAACCACAGATTGTCCAACTTTTTAAAAAGGGAAAATATCTGTTTAAAATGAGCCGAAGAAGAAAAAAGGAATAAAGAAATGTTGGCTTTTGAAACAAGTTGTCAGCGATCACTTGCCTCCCAGCTGGCTGCCATATCCAGAGGCGTTGTCCCAGGTATGATTTTTTCACTTTCATTATCTTTCATATCTTCCTCTTCAAACAACGGTTCAAAATTTTCAATGTGGGGATCTGCACCTATATTAGTAATTAAAGAATATGGAAGAGAGCCCATAAAGTACCTTTAGCATTTTTATTATAATAGTTTAGTTTAATACGTAGGAAATTAAAAGTTCAAGGCACCTAGATATCATTGGCATTGCTTTGGGAATTTCATTTCAATTTCCCAACTTTTAAACAAAATTAGCACATTGACAGTGTTGGTATGTGTTATCTAGTGTACGTTAGCAAGCTTCCAAAAATAATTCGAGTGATCCCATATAAAGGAAAAAACTCAACAGATATTATTTCACAATCTTAGTTGCATCTTCATGTCCAAATTTGGGGCAGAATTGTTTTGATTCGATTTTAAATGGAACTCTTCGTTAATTATCTCTTTTAAGGGTTAGTCATAGTGCCAAACAACAGAACTTGGAATGATCATGCTGCAGACATGAGAAATTCTACTGGAGAACAAGTATGGATTCATCTAAATATCTATCATGGTCTATAACAGGGGTGTCAAACTCGATTTCATTGAGGGCCACATCAGAGTTGTGTTTGACCTTGGGGGGCCGGGATGGGTGTGGCCAGCTTGACATCACTCCTGTTGGGGGCGCCTGTGGTGGTCTGAGCATTCTGCCAGTGAAAACAGGCTCCCGAGCTCCGTTTTTAGGTGAAACTGCCTCCTGCAACCCTTTGCCAGTGAAAACAGAGCATGCGGCCCTCCCGAGCTCCGTTTTCACTGGCAGAGGGTTGCAGGAGGCCATGGCACCCAAAAACGGAGCCCGGGGTGGTCCTTCACTGTTTTCAGGGTGGCCCCGTGTTCCAGTTCTAAGTACCCCCGCGGGCAGGATCCGGGCCCCGGGCCTTGAGTTTGACACCCCTGGTGCAGTGATGAAATCCAAATTTTTTTACTACCAGTTCTGTGGGCGTGGCTCTGTGGCTTAGTGGCATGGCAGGGGAAGGATACTGCAAAATCTCCATTCCCACCCCACTCCAGGGGAAGGATACTGCAAAATCAGATAATGGACTAAGAAGAAGGGGAGAATGAAAAAAAAGATTAAGAGGAAAAAGGGAGAAACATTTTAAAATGTGAATTGTTTAATATTGCAGGGAAAAAACTCCGCCACTGTTGCATTACAATAATACAAAGCATAAGATTGCATATGTATTAGAAAAGCAGTGCAATTTTTGGGCTATAATTTCTAGTTGTATAATTTTTTTCCAGCTAGAACTTTGGTAGTGAATCATGACACAGCCATTATAGACTTACTTCCTTACCTGCTGCTTTGAGAAGAGCTGCCAATTTTGTAGATCCCCTTCCAGCTGCTATGTGAAGTGGAGTGGTTCCATCATAAGTAACGCTGTCCACAAATGCATCTCCCTGGTTTTTTAAGCCAAAAAAATAAATAAATTGCTGTTTTGGCTCGTGACCAGCTTGAAAGCAAAAGCTACAGAAGACAGAGTAAATTGGCCTAAGATCACAGCTATTTTCTAGTCTTTCTAGAATACATGCACTTTAAAATAAGATTAAAATAATCAAAGTGTTCCAGAGCTATCAAATCTCAGGCGGCTTTGTGTTTCTGACTGAAATCTTGTGAGATTTCAGGTAAGAACAGCATGTCGCAGATTTTGATTAAGTCAGGGGTCAGCAACCTGCGGCTCTGGAGCCGCATGTGGCTCTTTCACCCCTCTGCTGCGGCTCCCTGTCACTCAAAATATGTGTCACAACTGCCAATGTGCGACACCCGCGGCATGCAATTTATTGAGCTTTTCAATCCCCCAATAGACCAACCATAGATAAATCCAAGAAAAGTTTCAGAAGAAAACAGAACGTTTAATTCAACTACATATGCTAAGTTTTGTGGCTGCTCAAGAAATAGTCAGGCACGGGAAGGGTTTTGTGGCTCCTGGTGTTTTCTTTTCTGTGGGAAATGGGTCCAAATGGCTCTTTTGAGTTTTTAAGATTGGACTAAGTGAATTGAATGTGATGATCTTCCAACATGTTGGATCTCTCTCTCCCTCTCCCCCTCTTTCTCCCTCTCCCTCCCAGCCTCTCTATCTGTCTCTGTCTCCTCCCTCTTCCTCTCCCTCCCTCTCTCACCTCAAGTAGAAGGCAACCTGCCATGGAAATATTTCCTTCTTCAATAGCCAGGTGCAAGGCTGTCCTTCCAGATTTCTGTTCCTGGATATTGACATCAACACCAGTAGCAAGAAGTTGTCTGACACACTGCATGCTGTTTGCTATAACAGCTAAGTGAAGGACTGTCAGTCCTGTATTATAATAATAAGAATAAGAAAATATGGATAATTCATGTGGCAATATTAGGGAGAGTAGAATAGAAAGCAAAGAATGGAAGAAGATCAGAAAGTATCAAGATCTTAAAAGCAAAGTTGAAAGATTGTGGCATAAACCAACTGTGGTAGTTCCAATAGTTTGGCACACTGTACAAAAAATCCTAGACAGTGATTAGAAAATCTGTGCATTGACAGAATTTCCATGTACCACACAGCTTGAATCCACATATATACCACACCAAAATACTACAATATCCTAGGTCTGATGGCGAACCTATGGCACGTGTACCACAGGTGGCATGCAGCGCCCTCTCTGTGGCATGCTAGCCGTCGCCCCAGTTCAGCTCTGCCACGCATGCGCGCGTGCCTCCCGCCAGCCATCTAGTTGTCGGGTCTCTGCCCTGCATGTGCGGGGATGGGCCGCGTGCAGAGGCATGGGGCATGTGTGTGTGGGGCCATGTGCTCATGCATGGGAGTGTATGCAGGGGCTGCACGCACATGTGCGGGGCCCACACACGCATTGCATTTTGGGGGTTCGGGTGTGCATGCACATTTGTGCGCACTTTGGGCACTTGGTCTGGAAAAAGTTAGCCATCACTGTGCTAGGTTCTTGGGAAGAATTCAATGTGTATGAATTGGCAATTGTAATTTCCCACTGTTGTGTACTAATAACAACAACAACAACTTAGAAAAGCTCACATCCTGAGACAGTACTTTTAACAGCATCACTCTATCCCAGGTCAATGGGAAAGATTCACTAAAAACCTCAAACCTCTATGAAATATAATATATATATATAGGGAGAGTTGCCCTTTTTCTCATGACAATTTTTCCTGAAAATTCAAATTTTAAAAAAGTGACCACCACATTACGTAAAAACAAAACAGGGGCTGTATAAAAAGAGGGCTGACATATTTCAGGACATATTCCTTAACATCTATGACAGAATTGGTCAAAATGAACCACCCCAAAATACCAAATTTCAGATGTGCAGCACTGTAGGATAGAAACAATGGAAACATTAAAGACATGTTTTGAAAGGTTTCCATCAAGAAAATAACAAATAATAGCAGAGACAGACAAGGGAAGAGATCAGTGGTGGAATTTAAATTTTTTTATTACCGGTTCTGTGGGCGTGGCTTGGTGGGCATGGTATGGCTTGGTGGGCATGGCAGGGGAAGGATACTGCAAAATCTCCATTCCCACCTCACTCTAGGGGAAGGATACTGCAAAATCTCCATTCCCACCCCATTCTGGGGCCAGCCAGAGGTGGTACTCAAAATTTCCGCTACCAGTTCTCCAGAACCTGTCAGAACCTGCTGAATAGCACCCCTGGAAGAGATGGTACATTGACATGACATCCTCCTTATCACGGTCTTCTTATAGGTTATGGTCAGTTTTATTCAATCTACTCTAAAGCTGTACAGTTAGTTGTACAGTTAAAGAAGACTGTACAGCTGTTGATGAAGGAGGTGGTATAATAATGTGTTTTGTTTCAAAATGCAAGCATTAAAATACAGAGCTTGCTTGGAAATCTAAATTTTACTGAAACAACGAATAGCTCTTGAGAAAGTAATACGACAGCATTATCGATCCATTAGAAAGATATTCCTGATACTTGCTTACCATCTCCATTAGGAAGGTCTCTCATCACAGATGCCTCTTTGTGCTGAAGCAACATACTTAAAACCACCTCGTCTCCTTGCTGAGCTGCCAAATGGAAGACAGAATTCCCATGGCGATCCAAGAGGGTCACATCAGCCCCAGCCACAAGCAAGGCTTTCACAATTCCTGCCTGCCTTGTTATAACAGCCAAGTGTAATGGAGTCTGTTTAAAAAAAGGAGAAGGGAGAAATAAAAAGGCCATCAGAATTTTTCCCCCCACGCATCTGTTTTTGGATATGTGTAAGTCTATGCATTTGAAGTCATTTTGACTCCTGCCAACTGCCTGGAATTGTCCCTGCAGTTTTCTTTGCAACATTTTTGGAAGTGATGTGCCACTTTTCCTAAAGTTGACCCAGAGCAACTGGTATAAATCTCACCAAGCTAGCTTTGTGCCTAATGCAGAGTAGAACTCAGATTCCCAGTTTCTAACCTGGGGCTTTTAACTACTGTCCCAAACTGGTTCACTTTGCACAAATATACCCATTTAAAACTCTATGAAATTTAAAGTACAAACATGGAACTCAACTGATTAATATGATGGATGCGTAGGAAAACTTGTAGCTTAAGAACAGTAGAAAGGTGAATGTTCAATATGGCTATACAAGAATAGGAGAATGATTAGGATGATTGGATTTAAAAGTAATGATGATTGTCAATGCAGAAAGTTGTAAAATGTTATATAATGTTGTTATTTATGTTTTGTATTTTACTGTTTGGTGCATGTGTATGTTTTTCTTTTCTTTTTTCTTTGTTTCCCTCCTCCCTGTTTTTTGTCTTTTTCTATTATGTTTTTTGTTTTAAAAATGTAAAATATTCAATAAAAACTATTTTTTAAAAAAAGAACAGTAGAAAGGTAATATTGAATGGGTCATATAAGCTTCAGTCGCAGACACTATGTCATCTTGTCAGTTTCACTGTGTCCTCTAATATAGATCCACTGAGGTCCAAAAATGAACTGGTTTGGGTAATTACCTTCTTCCCCATGTTTCCATACCTGGTAAAGGTCATTTCTCACATTGAGAACAGCAGCAGCATTCATGTTTGCTATTACTTCTAAAAGGTTCTTCACCAGTTCCATGTGAAGGTGAATAATTGCTAAGTGCAGGACGCTGGTATCGATCAAAAGGAAGAAAGGAAAAGAAAAGAAATTTTTCAGCAATAATACCAGAAGAGATAAAGATATTGCAAATAATTTTCCTTACTTAGCATTTTTGCAGATTATACAGCTGTGTAGGAAAATTGGAATTCCTTTTCTAAATCCAGACTTTTAGTGACAAATAAAGCTACATATAGTAGTAGACTGAAATTATTATCCTCAATTTCCAGAAAGATAGCCACTGTTTTATTTCAGACAACAAAGGGCAATCTTGAATATCTTTAAAACCTAACATCACGTGAAACGGAGTTGAAATCAGTTCTGTTGAAGTGGACTATCCATAATCAATTTAGGGTATCACAAGCCTCCCTGATATTCTTATATCATTGCTTCTTAATTTGATGGAACACAGTTAAGACAGTTAGAAATATTATAGGTAGGCATGGGATAAATCCTTACAATCTGGCATAAAGAAGTATGATTTGTATATTTAATATAAATATAACCTGTAAACTTAAGAAATAAAGTAGTTTTTTATTAGCTCTCATGATGTGATTTAGGTTTTTTGATGAATTATTGGGTATGACCTAAGGTCTGCAAGACTGAGAAGTGCATCAGCTTGAAAGGGAAATTACACGTTCCTTTAGACAGTTCCCTACTATTAAGCAGATCTTTAATGTTCCTATCTTTAATAGATATTCAGAAGTGTAGCTAGAAAAAGAGATGTAATGGGGAAATAACTCTAAACCACATTTTGTATGTAAGATGGAACACATTACGGAAATCCAACCTCCTTGTTTTACAGTATTGAGACCACAATTTCTTATTTCGTTAAGTGCATTTGGTTCCCATTCATTCATAATTCAAAAAAGGAAAAAGGGTAGGAGAAACAACCGAAAGTTCCCACAACTGCCTATGAAAAGATCCCCTGATGTGGTTCTAACTGATTTTAAAATTGAGTTTAAAACTGTCCATCTCCCTCAACTTATCCATTATTGCTTAACCACTTTTCAAACTTACTTTTTCAGACAATGCCTCAAGGACGGTGAATATTTTTTTATATAAATAATATTTTTTAAACTATTTTTTTAAATAAAAAAACTAAGATCTTTTTGAGGGAGAAAGAGGGATTGGCAAGGCAAAGACGCTAACATAAATGATTTGTTTGGTTTGGTGGAAGATGCAAGAAGAACAAGGAGCAGCATTTTTAAAAAAGCTACACCCAATCTGCACTCCTTTAACTCCCATCATATTTGGTTGTCCTGGGCAAAGGTGATTTCTGGAGAGTGTGTTAACAATTGTGGGGGTTTTTTTCCCCACGTTGTCCTTCTAGCATGAAATGCTGAACTGCAAGTTGGCTCAGAGAATCAAAACATTTTCTCCTGCATGTCTTTTTCAATAGCAGCCAGCCAGATGTCTTTGAAAATTCAAATACATCCCTTGATGATGGAAATCCCAAAAGCTTCTTCAGTTCTGACCTGGATGATTGAGAATTTCCATAGAAATTGATAATGGAAAGTTTCAACTGGTTTCTGACCAGACTAAGTTGGTTATAGAGAACATACAACTCAATTCTTAGAAGCCCTACCCAAGACCTGTCTACTTTCATTCATAACTGAAAGTGCTGCTTATGAATTTATTCATTCTTCTTCATTAGGTCTAAAACATACAGTATATCTAGTTCCAAAGACAGAATTGGTAGCCTGATCAATTATTTCCATCTAGTGGAAATCATAGGCTGCTGGAGTTCAAGCTCATCACAATCACAAAGATAAAAGCTTCCAATGACAATGGAAGTCAAATCTGGTTTTAAAAAAAAAACAACCCAAAGCTGTTACACCTACCCCTAACCAATATTTTTATTTAATTTTATTGTTTTATATTCCATCCTTCAATTCAAAATAAAATCTACTTGTAAAAAAGAAATCCTGTATGGAAGAGCAAATTGTGTAGTTCTTGTTATGGCTAATTTGGCTCACCTTCCTGTACAGATCCATAGTTATTTGTCAAGATATGCCTTGAAACAATGGCCTATGGATTAACACTATGGATAGTCTTCTATCAGAGGCTGGGAATTCCCCAGTAGAATATATTTTCCTATGAGGGAAATACATCTAACTGTTGCCCCATCTCACTTGGCTCAGAGAAGCATAAATTGCATGCAATGAGATTCATTGTGAGCCAACCAATAAGATTTTTAAGAATAAATTAAGCATGTTTATATGGCAGCTTTATGCTGGTCCTTTGAGAGAGGGAAAAACAGTCTTGTTTGAGGCTAAACTAAGTTCCTCCAGGCAATTGTCTCCCTTCACATATTATGAAATAACATATTCAACCTGAAATCACATTCCAGAGAGACTCCGATGATAACAAAGTCTCCTAAAAACTCCCATCCTAAATTTCACCTTTCTAATGACCACACTTAGTCTACATGTGAAAAAGGGGCCGAAGGCAGCTTGAAGGACTCCAGTTTTTCCATAGTGACATTAACCCCAATTGTGTCATTGCTATTAAGAATGTAATGCAATGTAATGCATCTCACACATTAACATATTTTGAAGGAATGGGAAAGGAAGAGGCAACCTCCAATTTTCCAATAGCAATAGCAATATCACTTAGACTTATATACCGCTTCACAGTGCTTTACAGCCCCCTCTAAGCGGTTTACAGAGTCAGCATATTGCCCCCAACAATCTGGGTCCTCATTTTACCAACCTCGGAAGGATGGAAGGCTGAGTCAACCTTGAGCCTGGTGAGATACGATCTGCCAAACTGCTGGCAGCTGGTGATCAACAGAAGTAGCCTGCAGTACTGCACTGCGGCTCATTGAATGCTGGAGTTCAGAGGATTACAAAATGAAAACGTTTCCAGCTATCTTATATTAAATATTGCCAACATACAAAAGGTAATTAACCAACGGGGAGAGGATGGCTGCATTATTTGTGCCTTGTGAACACTGCCTAAGAAAATGGAGCAAGATATAGCATGAATAGAATTCCAGTATGGTAATCAAAACAGGATTTCACAACATGTAAGGAAGAGGAAGCATGTATTTAGAAAGAGGTCATAAATCAAGACTACACATTTTCACAAAGCAAGAAATTGGTTTAATAGAGTATGCAAATCTCTTGTACTAGAGCTGTTAGGAATCACACTGATTTGACCTAGCTCTTTGCAGCAACATTATTACCGTTGGCCACGATGAAAGATCTTCTTTCAATGCTTTATTTCTTTTAAACAATTTTTAAAACATTCTTTTAATTTAAATTCAACCTTCTTTTGATTCATAAACCTACATGGGCTTCCTCCCAGATCTAAGTGTCGGGGAAGTGCTGGTAACATATGATCCTGTCAATTTCTACAGCTTCAAAGTTGACAAGCTCCTAGTTCTTCATTATTGGTTTGAAGGAAATGGCAAGATTAAATATCAAAGACTGATGTTTGGAATAGGAAGAAATGTAGATTCCTCCCATCAGATAACCTTCCAGATATGTTAGACTTCAACTCCCGTCATGTCCAGATAGAGTGTTTCCATCATCATTATTGTTATCTTTTTTTCCATATGGAAATTCTTCAGTACATTCTGGAAGAATAATTGATTTGTATCAACTGCAAGAGATGTTAACTGCAAAAAACTCAAGCCTTAAGGCATTCTGGAAAAAAAGACTGGAATGAGGGATGAGTTCTCTCTGATCTAAAAGCAAAAGGGATCAAAGTCGAAGTGGGGGGGAAAAAACCCCTCTCATCCTGTTTTGAAATGTTACATATAGAGATGAGTCAGATAATTTTGCCTCTTTTTCTCTAAATGAGAAGCACCTACAATGAATCATTGGAATGTAGCCTCATTTTGGAACCATTATTTTCCTTTCTGTGTCATCTCAAGAGTAGAATATGACATCTATTACTTGGGGAAAAAATAAAATATTGAGAATGATACTTCAAAACCTAAACTGGTTTACCTAGAAACAATAGAAAAAGCAGTGAATTTCATGAATTTTACTTTCAGGCTAGTACAGATGGAACTGCATCTTAAATAGAGAGAGAGAAGAGAGAGACAGAAGAGAAGAGAAGAGAAGAGAAGAGAAGAGAAGAGAAGAGAAGAGAAGAGAAGAGAAGAGAAGAGAAGAGAAGAGAGTCATAGACCCCTGCAGAGGATAACTTAGCAAGCATCAATATATGCATTATGATGTTATGATGAATATTTTATCACTCAATCTTCCTTTTCCTCTTCTGCAAAGAACCCTGTACTTACTCTCTGCCTTTACCATGAAGTTCTGTGTACACTGGCCTGAAAGTAAATGTCATTGAATCGACTCAGACTTGCGTGATAAACTGCAACACAACTATAAAAGGGCAGAATTGGCATTGTGATTCTAGAACACACTTTTTTTTTTCATTTGGATATCAGCTGTAGACATCATGGAGAAAAGCTGTTTTTCTAATAAAAAATAAAATGGAAAACACAGAATTTGGGAAATAAGAGTTTTCCCATCATGTGTATAAAAAAAAAAAAAAAGCCATGCCATCATATTCTACAAATTTGCTTTTATGGTATTACATACTTACTTATCCCCATTTTCATCCTGAACAGTTGTAAGGGGGCGCTGTACTGCCAGAAGCATCTTTACATCGCCTGTGACTGCATAGTCAAAAAGAGCATTCGCGTGTCGCTTAGCAAGTTCCATGGCTTTTTCCAAAAAGTAGGCATCTGTAGGGAGTGGAATTATCATTTTCAGTTCTAATGGAAACATACACCCCAAACTTTCTGAGTACCAATCAGATGCAAGAGAATGAAACCTCTATACTTCAAAATTATCCTATAAGACAGGGATCAGCAACCTTAAACACTCAAAGAACCACAAAGGTCCTAACCGGAAGCCCCCATTCAATTCTGGAGCCGACCAGAAGTCCAATTCCCCCATCATAGTCTCTTCCTAACGTGGTGTCCTTTTTCCTCTGCTGTCCTAACCAAAAGCCCTATCAATTGTGGAGCCGACCAGCAACAGGGAGCCGCAACAGAAGGATAAAAGAGCCACATGTGGCTCCAGAGCCGCGGGTTGCTGACCCCTGCTGTAAGAGAACACAGAAATTGTAATCTGAAGCAAAACATTTCATCTGCACACTAGGTAACTCCGTGATAGCTAAGCCAAAATTACATGCAGGATTAACAAAGGTGGAATCTAGTAAAAAAAAAAAAAGACTTCCATAGCCAATCACAAAGCATCCATATCACAAACAGAAAACTGTTAAGTACTAATATACAGTATCTGTATTTCTGGTATTCTCTAATTAATTCAATATACTAAATTATTCAAGAATCTGCAGACAAGTAGAAATGGGTTTGCTCCCAAACTTCTAAGGCTCCAGTAGGTCTTGAAGAGATGAAGGTTAACTGAAAAATATTTACTTTCTTGCATTTTCTCAGTGTGTTTCTGAACAATCCTAGGTTCAAGCAGTACCATGACCAGGTGCAATTGTACAAGGCAGGGGTGGTATTCACTTACCTTCCCTACTGGTTCACAAATCTGCACATGCACAGAGCCTCAAAAACATCAAAAAAATGGGACGCCATGACACTGCACGGGTGGGTGGAGCATCTTGTAGTCGTCCCTACCAGTTTGCCTGAACCAGATAGAACCGGCTGAATATCAGCACTGGTACAATGGTTCTATTTGTATAGACGTGAAATTTCTATTTCAAGGCATTGTTCAAGCCATGAACAATGGTACAGTAGGACAATTCCAGCTGTCTATTGCTGTTTCCTTCTGGCTAATTTCACCTTTGCTTGCTTCAACAAGCAAAGCAAGCTATTCCCTTGGGAAAAGTTACAACGCAGAGAGCTGCAGAGAAACATAACAGCTTTGTCTCTGGTGTATTTGTTGCTGGAATCAAAAGGGCTGGAAGACTAAACAGAAGGCTGTTTACCTGGCCGGACTCAAAGAAGCTACAAGGGCTTTAGATTCTCATGTCAAATAACAACTGACATTCCTCTTTGTTTTTATACAGAAAATCATTAAAGCTGTTTCACTGCCCGGTCATAAGAATACCCACAAAGTTTAAGTTTAAGACAGTTGTTGTGCCTGTTAATTAATGTGAAGTGACATGCACTGTATGCAATTGCATAAAACATTCTTTCATGCACGATCTTTGTTTTCCAGGACATATTTCACATAATACATTTACTGCCGTGGAAAGGAGGATTGGCAGGTTCCTCTCTTACAACTAGACTTTGCATCAGCTGAGATAATCTTTGATGGCTCTACTTCCTAATACTGGAGTTAGATGGACAGCAAAAAACGTCATTTCTTTGAGGCACTCAAATTATGGAATTTCCCCTCCTAATATTATTCATCTTTTTGTACTCCTCAAACGGTGAGTATCCATTTTGTTCTCTCATGATTCCATGGTTTTAAACTTTATAACAGGCCTATCAAACTGGCGGTCCGCAGGCTGGCTACATCATGCTCAGGCCACGCCCACCCCAGCTCCGCAAAGGCAAAAAATGTCACAATACGTCAGGATCCGGCCTGTGACACAATCGAGTTTGACACCCGTGCTCTATAAAAATCCTCAGTTTTTAATATATATTTAATCACAATCTGTTTATCATAGCAGTGTTGGTTTATTTTGTTGCTGATGTTGCAGGTTATATCTTTATTTTTTTTTTTATTTTTTTTAAGTTTTATTAACATAAACAAACATAAAACACAAATACATGTAAACACTTATACATTAACAAAGAGTCAATCGACTAACTTCTAGAAAACCTTCGCATCGGTGATTAATGTCCATTTAACCAATTTTCCTTAATCATACTATTTACAAATTCACTTGCTTATACCTTAATGCAGGTTATATCTTTAAAGTGTTATAAAGTCAGTTAAATTTAGGCTCAAAAAGAGATAAATCAAATCATATTAATAAATGCACACATGCACTCAAACAACTATGTAAGTACACATACATTTATGTACATGTGTACATTAGGATTCTTATGACCAAAGATCATATTATTTCTTGAACCAAAACTGGACTTTAAAGCCAGCTTTATAAAACTTAAAGCAGCACATCAGTCATTTCTGGATGGCAGGTTACAATGATAAAAAACAGCACATTTTAAGATGCAGATGCCTCTTGAATAAATAACTAGAAGATGCTTGAATTAGAAAATTGATGTCTCAGTTTCCAAAAATGATCAAATCTGAGCTTCTGGAATTGCACAAGTCATCTAAGAATTGCACGTAAGAGTCACTACTTCATCTGTACTTCACCTTCCTAAATAACTGCAAGGATGCTAAGTAAACTTTGCCGATTACCTTGTAAATGAATGTTGGCACTAGCATCTTCTATCTCAGAAACGGAGCCAGTGCTGGCTTTGCTTTTATCTTCAATCTCTACTTTTTCCTTGAATTTCTCGTTGTGTTTTGTGTTACAGCACATTTGATTCTCTCTTTTGGGCATGCCGTTTGAGACTGCTTAAAAAGAGAAACATGGAAGTTTTTAATTAAAATCCAACAAAACCAGTGGGCATATTGCATCAGAGTATAAATGGCAAAAGTTGTGGCTCGTCCTCTTATTACACTCAAAGTGAATCCCAAGAGATGCAGACATCATTTCCCACTAAGCAAAGACACTGGTCCAGGAGTTTTTGGCACAATTAAATAACCTGAACATCCAAACAGTTACGGCAGAAGTGATCTGGGGTTGTCCTCTTGGCTATATATACCCTCACCGCCCTTCAAGTTGCAACCGATTGCAATAGGACCCTGCTGCAAGTGGATGCTGTGTGTGTGTGTGTGTGTGTGTGTGTGTGTGTGTGTGTTTGAGATTCGGAGGGTGATTGTCTGGTGAGGTAAGGATATCTCTGCTCCCTATAGATTGTGAGTTTCCTGAAATATGTTGTCGCTTGCAACAATTGAAAAGCTATTCTGTTGGCTTTCAAGTTTTTTTCGTGTGTGTGTGTGTGTGTGTGTGTGTGTGTGTGTGTCTAATTTCTGTGTAGATTTTTAGAAATTCCTCCCTTTCCTCTGCAGACTATATTACTATTCTCTACTACCACAAATAAAAACATTTAGATTTTAGATCTTTATAAAAATATAATTATCAAAAATGGATTTGTATTTTACATACAAAGGAGGTGTTTTAAGAAAGGAACTGAAGCAAAAAGAAAAAAGAAAACTGAACAGAAGGTGATGGATAAAGAGCAAAGCAGGGGTGAAATTCAGCAGGTTCTAACAGGTTCTGGAGAACCGGTAGCAGAAATTTTGAGTAATTGGGAGAACAGGCAAACATCACCTCTGGCTGGCCCCAGAATAGGGTGAGAATGGAGATTTTGCAATATCCTTCCCCTGCCACGCCCACCAAACCACACCCACAGAACTGGTAGGGAAACATTTTGAATTTCACCCCTGTAGCAAAGTGATGTTCCATTTAACACTATACTTTGTCCTATCTTTTTCTGGTCCTATCCCTGCCATTGTCTGCTCCTAGCATTCAATCTAGATCCTATTTAAGGCAATCCAATCCAATACAATTCAATCCATGCCTTATACTAACTATGAACTGGGCAAACCAGGGGTGGGTTCTAAATTTTTTTACTACCGATTCTGTGGGCGTGGCTTATTTTGTGAGTGTGGCTTGGAGGTCATGTGACTAGGTGGGCATGGCTAGCTGGTCAGAGTCATTTCTGGAAGGTCCTCGCACTTACGACCAGTCCTCGCACTTACGACCCAACTCATTTGTTTGCTTTTAACACTGATCAGCTGTAGGACGGCCCTTTGAAGCCCCGCGGCAAGAGTTTAAACAGTTTTTTTCCCTCTAGTCATCAGATGGGACTCAGGAGGCAGCAATAGATTGGGGGTGGGACCAAATAAAAGGTAAGAATAACGTGGGTGGGTGGGCGGGGGTGGGGAAGAACCGGTTTGGTGACGTCATATCGTCACTGCTACCGGCTTGGCCGAACTGGACCGAACCGGGAGGAACCCACCACTGGGGCAAACCCATTCGTCCCTTTTTTATATTTCTTTCCTAAATTGTTTGCTGTGTGGGTATTTCAGATTGTGTGGTCTTGCAACAGGAAGCCATCAAACTTGTTCCTTTACAAAGACTATACTTATAGGCAGAATTAAATACTATAAAAATTAAAATGAATTTGTGTAATCTTATTTAGATTATTTGACTACTAATAGTAATAGCACAAATAATATTCCAATGCATAACACAAATGAGGGGAAAAAACCCTTTGATGTTTACCGTGTTTCATTCCTGCACCACTTTTGTTTGTGCTGGAATGGAAATGCATTGTGCCATAACTGGAAAACCCATATGGTGGGTACCCATATCCTAAAAGAAAAAAAAAAAAGAAAGATTAAAAGGTTACACGTCATTAATTGTAGCTTTTTTCAGATGAACAGGATTCACAAATGAACTACTGATTCAAGTGTATTTAATAATAGTATTATTAAATAGTTCCACGTGACAAAATTATCTGGAGAATGTCTTGGTCTGATGTCTTGGTCTGATAAATCTCTATAGAAGTATGTACATTTTTGGTTTGTGCCAAGTGAAAAAAGATCCAGATTATAAGTAATAAAAACAAATATAAAGGAGGCATTTTCTCAACTTTTAAAGTTAAACAGTGGCATCTATAGATTATTTATTTTATTTTATTATTTTATTCAATTTGTATACTGCCCTTCTCCTAGTGGACTCAGGGCAGTGCACAGCCAGAACTAAAACACATACCAATACAAAATTTAAAATTATTAAAAGAATTACATAACTTTGGCCCAAATTTAAAACAATTCAAATTAAAACCCATTGACAATTTAAAAAGCTAAAAAACTAAAAAAGACTAAAGAAGGGGGGGGGTCACGCCAGCCCTGCTTGATGGAAAAGAAAAGTTTTCAGGGCATGGCGAAAGACCCGGAGATCCGATATCCTTCGTATCTCCGGGGGCAAATCGTTCCAGAGGGCAGGAGCTGCCACAGAGAAGGCCCTCCCCCTGGGAGTCGCCAGCCCACATTGCCTGGCTGATGGCACCCTGAGGAGTCCCCCTCTGTGGGAGCATACTGGTCGGTGGGAGGCTATCGGCGGCAGAAGGTGGTCCCACAAATACCCAAGTCCTATGCCATGGAGCGCTTTAAAGGTGGTGACCCACACCTTGAAGCGCACCCGGAAGACCACTGGAAGCCAATGCAGCTCACGCAGGAGAGGTGTCACATGGGAGCGCCCCCTTGCTCCCATAATCCCCCGCGCGGCCGCATTCTGCACCAGTTGGAGCCTCCGGGTGCTCCTCGAGGGGAGCCCCATGTAGATGCTTATAATATGTTTGTGTCATGTTATCTCTTTCTAATTTTATCATAAACAAGAAAAACATAAATTATTTAGATCTGTAGCAGACAAAATAGAAATCTAAGTAGTACAAATGAATCCATCCACATAATAAAGATAAATCACAGGATTCAAGGTCTCAGAATTACTTAACATTGTACTTTCTATGGATATTTCATTGTAAGTACAGAAACATTTAAACACATGATTTAGACACATATGAAAGTATGATTTTAAAACTTTGTTATATACTATATGTAATAGGATATATAAATAAGTCTGGCATTAACTATGAATAGGTTACTAAAGTAAGTTTCTTGCAATTATAGCAACTTTAGTAAAATGTGTTTTTTTTCCCCTTGCAGGCCTTTTGGTGCACTCTAGCAATAATCCAACTTTTATTCAAAGATATATGTTATTGTTGCACATTCTATTAGTATTCACCCAGAAATGCACTACCTGGTATGGTGTTTATCACTGTAAATAAATGCTAAGGCTAGTACATTAATTTACTCTTAAGCAATACTAATTCAAATAATTAATCAAGAACAATTAAGTGCATTTATTTATTCTTAATTAAGAGTAAATCCAATTGAATGTGATATGGATGATATGGATGCTGTGGATAATTTCTATATCCACAGAAAGAAAATGTTATATGTGTGTATACATCCATCAATCCATCAATCCATCAATCCATCCATCCATCCATCCATCCATCCATCCATCCATCCATCCATCCGTGAATGTATATATCTCATGCATGCACAGGCCATAAAAGAATTAATAACATATTGGACATTCACTAATAATTCTTTTAACGAGAAAGAGAATGATTTTTGTAAAATTTGAATACAATGGGAAAATTTAAATTTGTACAAAGCAACCAGTTTGTTTTGTCCTGTTTTAAGTTGTGTTTTTTTATTGCTTTTGTGTGCCTAGTCAGTTTGTAGTTGGGGAGTGCCTAAATTCAAACAAACAAACAAACAAACAAACAAACAAACAAACAAACAAACAAACAAGTGTGCACTGCTTTGCCAAACTGTCCTCCAATTAATTCAAATATTTTATATGAATTTTGTGAAATATATTACATCCATTTAAATTAAAAGACAATTGGTCTTAATAGAACCTCTTCTCCAACTGTACATAAAAATGTACGGTATTAAAGATAAATATTTGTGAAAATATTTTAGGGATGAAAAATGTTATTCTGTCAATTTGCCTTCATAAATACTTTAAATTGAAGAAAGCAATACGTGATGTAATCGGCAATTCATTTAATATACAGAGCCATCCAACTCCATAGAGAATTAAATATATAGACTGTACTGGTGGCAGTAGTTCAGATTCAGTACTGTATGGGGCCACAGACATAAAACATAACTTCTTAGGATCTCTAAATCTCCTGCCAAACAAAACCCACTTTATCATGGTGACAATCCAAAAATGAAAGGAAAACCACTTCCCAATGCATTTCCCATTATTCATTCATAATTCCATTAACATTTTCCTTTACCTGACCCAGCACTGCCGCCACCACCTCCTCCTCCTACGCCTCCATACATTCCACCTCCTGCAGCACCTGCGCCACTTCCACCAAAACTATCGGAGAAGTTCGGCATGAGTTTCTGTCGTTTCCTTAGCACTTCTTCTTTATCTACATTTTTGACAAAAAATAATATGAGAGAGATTGTTTCAGAAGGCAATGGGCTATCAAATAGGGAACAACGTCTGTTGCTACTGCTGCACATTACACAACTATGAGTTGAATTCTCACATTTTGTAAGCGTATGACTGTATAAATACTGAATAAAAAAAGATAGTTGTGTAACTATTTTTTAAAATAAGCGCTTGTATAATGGAGATTATGAAGCTCTATTTCAAGGAACCTGCCCTTCCTCTTTCATTGCTGGGTACAATGTTTTGGGGCAAGAAAGGGAAAACTGAGGCACAGCCTGTAATAAAAGTTGTCATAGTAGACTGATACGAAGCAAACGCTGTTTACAGATTACAGATTAACAGAGTTGGAAGGGAACTTGTAGGTCATCTAGTCCAACCCCCCCCAAAGCAGGAGACCCTATACCATTTCTGACAAATGGCAATCCAATCTCTTCTTGGAAGCCTCGAGTGGTGAAGCTCCCACAACTTCCAAAGGCAAAGCTGTTCCATTGGTTGATTGTTCTCACTGTCAGAAAATTTCTTCTTATTTCTAGGTTGAATCTCTCCTTGATCAGTTTCCATCCATTATTCCTTGTCTGGCCTTCGGGTGCCTTGGAAAATAGTGTGAGCCCTTTTTATAAATAACCAGTTATTTAAGTGTATATTTGTTTGGCTATCTGCCAAATGGATGTGGCAATAAATTACAGACCTCCTGACCAAACCAGCTTTATTAGGCTCAGCTGCTTTCTCACACTAATGTTTTATTCAAGTTTAATAAAATTCTTTTTTTTCCTCCTATACTTAAAAAGTTTTCTTCCTTTCCAGATACATTCCTTCCCATTTTCTCTTTCCTTTAATAATGGATTGCCAAATGTATTTCAGGAACTATTTTCATCACAGCACAGAGCATGGAATGTTTATTGTTACTTAATTATTAACATTTAATTAAAAACCATGACAGGGAACTGGCTGCAACATCTGTCAGCTGTTTGTTCAACTGATCTGGTTGTCTAGGTAGGTGTCCCCTTCCTCCCTGATTGCTCCATGTGCTTCCCTCCTGAAACTGTGTGCTTGGTGAAAGAGGACAACCATCTAGATAGAAGGAATTAAAACCTTGTTTTCTTATAGAGAAAAAAAACCCTTCTGTTTCGTGAAAGAATAGAGCAGTCAAAATAGGTCATGGAAGTTACATATCCTAGGGCAGGGGTGTCAAACTTGATTTCATTGAGGGCCACCACAGGGCTATGTTTGATCTTGGGGGGCCAGGGTGGGCATGGCCAGCTCGATGCCACTCATGTTGGGGCACACCTCTGGTGGCCAATGCTAAGGTAGGAATTCCCTCAGACCCTCCTCCCTCTCATTATAATCTCCTTCCTTCCTTCCTTCCTTCCTTCCTTCCTTCCTTCCCTTCTTTTTCCTTCCCTCTTCCTTCTCCTTTTTTCTTCCTTCCCTTCCTTATTTTTTCTTCTTTGCTCTCTTCCCATCTTTTTCTTTCCTCTTTCCTTTTCTCCTTTCCTGTCCTTCTTGGATGCTCAAATGCAAAAGGGGAAACATCTCTCCTTTTGTTTTCTTTTGCTTTGTTTGTTTTGCTACCCCTCTGCCAGCAAAAACGGAGCCTGGGAGGGCCACAAGCAACCCCCCCCCGGCTCCGTTTTTCACCACAATGGCCTGCTGCACCACTCTGTCAGTGAAAATAGAGCCCAGGAAGGCTGTGCGCTGGCAGAGGCACTGTGGGCCGGTCCTTTGCTGTTTCCAGGGCAGCCCCACGGGCCAGATATAAGCACCCGCCAGATACCGCCCACTGGCCTTGAGTTTGACACCCCTGTCCTGCGGAAATAGCAAAATGACAAAGATGGGATGAGAGGTACTGAATAATAAGCATTCTGTGTGCATCCAAATAACTCCTAAGAGCCCTTTTATTTATCTTAAGATCTTCCAATTAATTCTAGGCAAATAAGCCTAATTATATTTCGATTTACACCAGGATATGAACAATGCACAAGATAGGTCGAGATATACTAGCAGCTAAGGCAGTTCTCAGACTAATTTACAGACTAATCCTACTTCCCCTCTGATGATCCTAATTAACTATTATTGTCTTTGGCTAAAAGGATATAAATTGAATCATATTCATAGAACTGAAAGCAGTCAGTCCATCAAGTCCAATATTGCAGGCAAGGCAGCAAGGGAACCGTTTTTGCTGGCAGAGTGTTTGGGCCGCCATAGGCGCCCCTGACACAAGTGACGTCGAATTGGCCACACCCACCCCGGCCCCCCCAAGGTCAAATACAACTAATGCAGTCCTCAATGAAATCGAGTTTGACACCCCTGTCTTAGATGTTCATTGTATGATTTGGCCTCCAGACCCCTTATCATCTTTCTTGCTCATCTCTGCACTCTTTCTAGGGCCTCAGCATCTTTTTTTTGTCTCATGGTGGCCAGAATTGGACACAGTATTACAAATGTGGTCTCCCTTGTGCAGTATAGAACGGTACTATCACTGCTCCTGATCTTGATGCTATCTGTCTGTCGATGCAGCCTAGGACTTCATTGGCTTTTTTGGCGGCTGCAGCACACTGCTGACTCATACTTAGGCAGTGGTCCAGTGATGTTTCTCACAGGCTCTACTGTTGAGCCAGGTACTGCCTATCATGCACCTGTGCATTTAGGATTTCCTGCCTAAATGCAGAATCTTATTTTTCTCATCTTGCGAGATAGGGCCTAATGTTGAAGTCTGACAAGATCCTTCTGAATCTTGAGTCTATCTTCCAAAGTACCCTGTTTTCCCCAAAATAAGACATCCCCTGATAATAAGCCCAATCGGGCTTTTGAGCGCATGGCAATAAGGCCAAGCGCTTATTTCAGGGTTCAAAAAAATATAAGACAGGTTCTTATTTTCGGGAAAACACGGTATTAGCAATTTACCCCAATTTAGTGTCATGTGGAAATTTGCTCCTTCAATCCTCTCATCTAGGTCATTTATGAAGATGTTAAACACCACTGGGCCCAAGACAGAACTTGAAGTACCCCACATGATATAGATTGATTGGTTGATGGATAAATAGATAGAGAGACAGAAAGACAGATGTGTGTGTAAGAGAGAGAGAGACAGAGAGATATATGGGAAAATACCCACGAGATTTTACACAAAGGACAAATTACACAATATTTCTCTATGTTGTGAAGCAAATGGCTGTAATTTAAGTCTCCCACCTGTATGTGGGGACTTCGTCAGGCCCCATGCCATTAAAAAGTCAGAATACCATATTACAACTATAATATATTAATAGTCTGTCCAAAAAAGGAGAAAACATTGAGAAAGGCAGAGAGACAGTAAAATAGCAGAGTAGGACAAGAATGTACTTCATTTGCAACTGATTTCAAGATCAAACTTTGGCATTTCTAGATAAGAAAAATATCAAAAAGAAGCAGATGTCAATTTGAATGTGCCTAGATCTCCGAAAAACTGTGCTTAATTAAGAGTAGTTATGGCAGACAAGTTGTATAAAAAGTCTGACACGGTATAAGATAACTTCTGGGTAAACATGAACTTTATTAACATTCTTTTCTTCAAAGTTATACTTTCTTAAATGATTCTCCATAAAGGTTTTTTCCCCCCCTTGGATTAACATCCAGCTACCCAATTTAGGAGTATTACAGAGTAACAATAATATAAAATAAATATGTCTTCCTAGACTTGGACAATATTTAACTAGTATACTTGCAACTTCATTAATCATTATATCCAAAGTAGGCCACTGTATCTGGGCAATTCCCCCGAATGATACAGATAGATAGCCAACCAACCAACCCAGGACAGTTCAGTAGGTGCCTAGGGAGTTTTTGAAAGTTTCTGCAAAGTTCAACCATATACCACAAAGATTTCTAAATCCTAAAAAAAGAAGTGTACAGAGTTCATCAATTCAGTGGTAAACCTGGAAATTCCCTAAAGCACATCACTTCCTGTCAGTTATGATAACAACCTATGAAGAATAAAGTAACTGTTCCCTCATTTATCCATCTCATCTACATGTTTTGCTTGTTATATATCCTTTCACCCTTTAAATTCTTGAAATAGAATATTGCTTTTGTTTATCTGTGTTCAATGCCAAGAATGAGTCTACTTTTTTGCTGGACCATATTTAGTATACGGGCTGCATACTGTGTTTTCCCGAAAATAAGACCTCTCCGGATAATAAGGCCAATTGGGCTTTTGAGTGCATGCGCTAAAATAAGCTCTCCCCCAAAAATAAGCCCTCTCCTGAAAATATTTAACCGCATGCACAGCCGGTCCCCGCCATTTCCTCTGGTTAGGGTTAGAGAGACAGAGCTGGAAATCAGGTAAGACAGCAAGAGGAGCCCCATCTTGCTCCACGCACCCCAAAATAATAAGACCTCCCCCAAAATAAGACCAAGCGCTTATTTCGGGGTTCAAAAGAATATACGACAGGGTCTTATTTAAGGGGAAACATGGTATTACTGATGTGTGTTTATTTCCAGCTTGTTCACTCGTTTTCATCTTGCATATAATAAAATATTTGAAAGAATTGATAGTGTGCCATGTGATTACACATACCAGAATAATTAAAGTTATTAAATTATTTATTAGTTTATTAATTAGTTTATACATACATTATTTATAAAATAAATTATTTTAACCAAGGTCTGCTATACCTTTCTACCCAGTGAAGTGAACATAAATAAAACAGCCATGGTTGTTCCACAAACATTGATTATGAATAGAGGCATCTGGTGAAAATAAAGGAGTTCATATATGCTTATCTGACATGCGATACCTTTACCAGAAAAGTAAAGATTCGCACAGCATTGAAACTACAAATAGAGACTGAGTTGTTATTGAGGAAAAAGAGTCTGGGATGGGAAGCAAACTAAAGACACCTGAGAAGAACTGAGACATGTACAAGCTTCATCTCCTATCTTGGAAATCAGGGATCATTAGATCTTTTAAAAAAATGAACATGATTATAACATGACTAGAATCAGAATTGAATGTGATGAGACAAGAAATACTTCAGGGAATATCCCAATTCTTTAGAAAATAAGCGAGCTATCTCTATCTCTAATTAATATTTAAGGAAAAAAGTTATAGCACTTTTAAGAATATAAGTCAAACAATGAAGTAATAATGAAATTATCAAACTATCAGGATCAAAATTATTTGACAACATTAAAATGCAAATTTGCCAAATAGGACTCTTGAAAAAATAATTTAAATGTCAAACATATTTATCAAATAAACACTATGAGTATGACATTATTTTTTAAAAATCACAAGAGGATTACTGAGAAACCAGTTTGATAGGTTTAAATATTGAATCAATATGTCATACATATTTACATATTGAATCAATAAATGAAATTTACATATTGAATCAATAAATGAAAAAAACTCAAAAAGTCTTGACTTTTTTTGTTATTTCTTTCTTGGCTGTATCAATATATATCATTCAGCCTTTTTAGGCCTATATAATTAAAATAATCTGTTTTTCTATCCACTGTGATCAATAATACTCCTTTTCTATTATCCAAGAATCAGTATTCTATTCTTCCTGTTCCCCATTAATGTGACACATAGATATTTCACAACTAATATGACAATATTGCTAAAGATATTTCTTGTCAAAACAACAAAACCAAAACTCAGATAATAGATAAACACGAATTTATTCATTTTAAAAAAAGAGCTTATGACACGTTAAGGAATCCTGTGTTGATACAGCTTACTTGAATTAATAAATAGTTATGGGTGCCTTTCAAGAAATCCAACCTGGGTGCATCCATTAAGAATTTAAGATAGACATCAAGCCTAAGTTTCCCATCTTTAAAAGGCATGATAAAATCAAGTCAGTGTAGTTTCATTGCTTTTCTTCAGAATGGGGCCTGATTTTCATAACACTACAATCTTTGATTACCTATATTTTTAACTCTGGAACTTGAAGAAATCATTGGCTAATTAGTGTGCACAGGATCTGCTACAAAGTCTGGATTTTGTGAATGAAGAAAAATACTGTTAATAAACTAGTTATGGAGGGAAGGTTTTCACAAATACCAGGAAAGAGACATTAATTTCAGCTGCTACGTGTTTGTCGTTTGTTTACAGGGAAATTAAATGGTTAAATTGAATCCAGGAGCTGGGAAGTTTACTAAGAATTCTGACTAATGGAAAAGAAGCCCAAGGCTACAAAAGAACAGCAGTGATGTAATTACAGTTGTTCAAAAAGTTGCAAATTTGAAAGTAAGTAATGGCTTTTCTTGTTAAGAGACGGAATAGCTTTTCTATTGTGGAAACTACTAGGTCAGTGATGGCTAACCTTTTTGCCATTGCGTGCCAGGAGATGGGGGGGTCGCGTGTGTGCGTGCCCACACCGATAATTCTATGCACCCTGCCCTGAACGCGCATTCCCCCTCCCCCCCCGCTCCTGGCACACGATGGCCTGGTAGGCCCATTTTTCTTTCTTACCTGGTTCCAGATCCTCTCTATTTATCTGGGAAGGGCGAAAACAGCCTTTCTCATTCCCTCGGAGGCCCTCCAAAGACCTGAAACGGCCCATTTCCCACTCCCGGTGGGACAGCAAAAAAGTCACTTCCTGTCCCACCAGGAGTTGGGAAATGGGCCCTTTCAGGCCTCCGGAGGGCCTCCGAGGGAGTGGAAAGCCTGTTTTCGCCCTCCGCAGATGTATAGAGAGGGTCTGGAGCCAGGTAAGAAAGAAAAACGGGCCTTCCGCACACACCCCCCAGGCCCTCTGGAGGCGCGGGCATGCACGCCAGAGCTGAGCTGGTGTGCCCACTGATATGGCTACGCGTGCCATAGGTTCCCCATCACGGTACTAGATGGTGGAGCATTTTACTCGTGGACTGGAAAAGAAATATGGGAAGCTTCTACAATAACCACCATCACCACTAATCATTGCAACCTATCTCCATACAAATAGTCCTCAACTTACCACCACAACTGAGTCCCCAATTTTTGTCGCTAAGCGAAACATTTGATAAGTGAATTATGACATTTCTTATCACAAATGAATCACTGCAGTTGTTAAATTAGTAACAGAGTTGTTAAGTGAATCTGGCTTCCCCATCAACTTTGCTTGTCGGAAGGTTGAAAAAGGTGGTCCCGTAACCCCGGGACATTGCAATCGTCAATAAATATGAGTCAGTTGCCAAGCCTGTGAATTTTGATCATGTGACCATGGGGATGCCGCAACAACGGTCATAAGTGTGAAAAACGTTCACTGTTTTCAATGCCATTGTAACTTTGTACGGTCACTAAGTGAACCATTGTAGCTCAAGGACTACCTGTATATAAGCAGGTTTGCATGATACTGGTATTTTTATCTCATGTCATTTAGGACTTTTTTTTCCTTATTGACTACTGTATTAATTCTATTTTTTTTTTATTTTATTTTTTTATTGAAAAGTTTTACAAAAAGTTTACATATTTCCCCCCCCCCTTCCCTGCCCCAACCTCCCCCCTCCCCCCTCCTCTTCCCGGAACAAATTACAGGGTATAACCTTCAACAATCATGATCAATCCTAGTCTAAATAATTATAACATTCCACATCTCGTTCCTTCAATTCCCTAATTACCCCCTAACTTGATTACTTAAAGACACATCAAATTTCTATATAGTCATTCATAACCTATCTGCAATTTCTTTTTCTGATATTTATTTTGAATATAATCTATCCATCTTCTCCAGTCTCTTAAATATCTTTCATTTGAATAATCCTTCAAGTACGCCGAGATTTTTGCCATTTCCGCTAGGTTTGTAACTTTCATTGTCCACTCTTGGATTGTAGGTAAATCTTGCTTCTTCCAATATTGTGCCACCAATAGTCTTGCTGCAGTTATTAAATTCAAAATCAGTTTAGTCTCTATAACTGTACGGTCCGTAACTATACCCAGCAGAAACAGCTGTGGTGTAAATTTCAACCTCTTTTTGAGAATATTTTGTAAAATCCACCGTATTTTTATCCAAAACGCTTTAACCTTTTTACATGTCCAGCAAATGTGAAAATAAGTGGCATCCTCACAATTACATCTCCAACATTTTGGTTGTACATTCGGATACATACGAGATAACTTTTTTGGATCTAGATGCCATCTATAAAACATTTTATAAAAGTTCTCCCTTAAATTTTGCGCTTTAGTAAATTTCACATTTGTCACCCATATTTTTTCCCAAATTTCCATCATTATTGGCTGTTCAAAATTCTGTGCCCATTTTATCATACAGTCCTTAACTAGCTCTGTTTCCGAATCCATCTCTATCAGTATATTATACAATCTTTTTATGTGCATTGGACTTTGGTCTCTAATTTGTTTAATTAAATTTTCATCACTTTGTATAACACCAATTTTCTGGTCTTTTCTCCATCTGGCTTGTATTTGTACATATTGAAACCAAGTTTGAATTATTTTCTCCTCTTTCAACACATTCACAGGTTTTAATCTTAATATACCTCCCTCCATAATAAGAATATCTTTATATGTAATTACATCCTGTCTACTTTCTATGCTCGTATTCTCTATTGCGTGCCTGGGTGCTGTCCATAAATTCTATTTTTATTAATGGTCAGAATGTTGCAATTAATACAGTAGTCAATAAGGAAAAAAAAGTCCTAAATGACATGAGATAAAAATACCAGTATCATGCAAACCTGCTTATATACAGGTAGTCCTTGACCTACAATGGTTCACTTGCTGGGTGGAGTCTGGGCAACTGAATGGAGCTAGCAGACTGTTTACTGACAGGATGCCCTTCCTATCACCAATGCAGAGTTTTGTTCAGCAGATACATTCTCATTGTGTCCAGAGAGTGTTGTGGCCCATTAGCGGCTTGTGCAGTTAGTAGCTGATTCCGACAGCGAGGAGGCTGGTGTGGTACTGCACCAGCAGCCTGTGCAGTTGGCACTCGAGTCAGACAATGAGGAGGCTGGAGAAGATGTGGTGCTAGGGGCGGGGATTCAGCCAGGGCCTTCATAATCTCCAGAAGCTCCCATAAGTGAAGAGGAAGAAGAGGAGGACTCTTCTCGATGCACGAGCGCGCAGAACTGCAAAAAGGCAGGAGAGGCTCCTCAGGAGAAGGTCTCCTCGAGAGTAAGGCTTGGGATTAATTGGCCATTCCCCTAGCCTATTTAAGGAAGGATGACGACTGATGCAATTTGCAGGAAACAACTTCGTTCAAATTCCTTCGCGTCTTGATTCCAGAAAACGTTTGATTTGGCTCGTTTCTCTCTTATCAGTTTTTTTTTAATTTAATTTATTTGATTTATATGCCGCCCTTCTCCGGAGACTCAGGGCGGCTTACAATGTGTTAAGCAATAGCCTTCATACTTTTGTATTTTATACAAAGTCAGCTTATTGCCCCCACAATCCGGGTCCTCATTTTACCTACCTTAGAAAGGATGGAAGGCTGAGTCAACCTTGAGCCTGGTGAGATTTGAACTTTCAGTAATTGCAGGCAGCTGATGTTAATAACAGTGCTTTAGTCTGCTGTGCCACCAGGGCTGAGTTATAACTGAGTTATTATTCTTTGAATTCTTGTCAGCTGTTAATGAAGTTAAATTAACAGCCCTTGTTCAGAAAAGACTGATTTATTGTACTTGTGTTCGAACAACTACTAAGAAAGCTCATTAGTAGTCTTTAATTAGTAAATTAAGGTTTGTACGGACTTTGTGTGTGCTGCGTTCTTTGGGGTCCGTAGCTGGGGCAGAACAGAGAGAGAAATATCTGCCTCTACCTAGGATCGAACTCGCAGCCTCCTGATTGTGAGGCGAGAGCCACTGCACCACTCCCTGCGACATATTACAATAGGTAGAAGAATTCCAACACTGATGGAAAGATGCATGCCTTCTACAATATGCAACATAACACAGCATTGATAATTACCTTTGATTTCAGGATAGTACAGGAAAGGTTTGGGTTCGCTTGTCTCTAGATCTGATTTTCGCCGTAACTGAACAAAAACAGATGCTGCTTTCGTGATGTTGACATCTCGATACTTCGGTGTTTTGAATACTATTGCAAACTGTAGGCAATATATGATACACATGATCAAGATAAGTACGGTGAAATGTAATAATTTATATACTGAATATATTTGCATATTATATTATCTTCTTTGTGGTTTATACACCTCTGTACATCAATTACTACTTCATTGAAATAATAGGAAGTGAACTCTGATCAGGTTTTCAAACCCTGAGAACTGTTAGAAATTAAAGACCTCACATTAAAACCTGTGGTATATGCTATCGCTATAATTCCTTGCCAAAAGAACTTACCTGTCTGTGCACATCAGTAGGCGAAAAGTCTCCAAAACCCTCCCAGACACTACCACTTTCATCTTCTTCATAAAAACGGATTTGAATATCATCTGTAAGTGAGAAAACATGAATAATAGGTCATGATTCATGTTTACCCTCTGCTTTAATGGGAATCTGAGGTCGAGGATGACTTAAAATGGGTTGGGTTGGGTTGCAAAGACTACATTGTTTCAATTTTACACTCACTGTCTAGATCCAATTTAAAGCACAGTTAATTGATTTTTAAAGTTGTGATAACATTCTTCCAGACGTTTCCTGAGACTCTGCTTTTTTTCCCCCCACCTCCCAATGTGCTAATAGCCAAATGATGTGGGGTGAACAATTATGCAAAAGGTCTTTCTGTAGAAGCATTTCTCAGTTGCATCCAAATCTGGAAACGATTTGTCTGTTCCCTCATCCACCCCTCCATTTCTTTTGTCCAAAACAGAAAACAGATGCCGGAAAACCTTAGATTCTGACTAGGCCAGCGTTGGTCAATCCAGAATCTCTTGCCCTCCGTCAAGAAAAACCTTACCATTTTATGTCCTAGATAAGAATGTATGGCTAGAAAGCAAGCTGTTTGCAAATAAAGTTGAGACAATAAAGTAAAAGCTAATGATTTTCTTTTTTCCCTATCCATAAGCTTCCATCTGGTATAAGAGTACAAGTTTTTTTTTTTAATCATCAAAGCCACATGGCTAAAGAATCAAAATGTATTCTGCTAAATTGCAGGAATCTGGTTCTATGTTTTTCGCAGGTGAATTTTAAAAGGAGTAGAGAAGTGGAGGTTGGAATAAAATTGTCAAAAAGGAAGAGTGTTTTTCTGTCCATCATACCGAAGTAAGAGGAGCCAGTTTAGTCTAGTGGTTAAGGCACCAGACTAGTAATCAGGAGATGATGAGTTCTAGTCCCACCTTAGGCACAAAGTGAACCAAATGACTTGGGCCAGTCACTCTCTCTCAGCCAAGGAAGAAGCAGGTAAGGGCAAACCACTTCTGAGATCTCGCCAAGAAAGCTGCAGGGATTTGTTCAGTCAGCAGGAATCAACGCTGACTCAAAGACACATGTATGCGCGCGCACACACACACACACACACACATTTTGTCTGGATGAAATGGAAGAGAATTAGATGTGATACTGGAAGAAGAACCTCTGCCCGGTATCAATGGAGATGGAAAGATTCCCCTTGTTGCAATTGTGGTGCTGATATGCAAACTATTAAACATATTGTGCAAGATTGCCCACGATGTGGTTCTCTAAAAGATGTGTAAACAACCACCAAAAGCCATCGCCTAGATAGCAGAATTGGACATCCAATTATGAGGTCATTGCCATACCCCGGAGACATTTTGTATATAATTCCGTGGATTGTGTGCATATGTTTGCTTCTTTTCTATCATTTTCTCATCCTATGCTAAATAGTAAAGTAACCTTGTGAAGAACAGAAATAAAATACAAGATCTTCAAAACTATGGAAAAAGTTGGAAGGATTGGGAAAGCAGCAAATTAATTGGACTCATTAACAGAAGTATTACTCTCCAGGAAAGGGAAAGTATTTAAGATGTCCGGAAGTATGAAGTATTCCCAAATGGATTGTCTTACTGGGGAAAAGTGCAAATTTGGAGCTAAAAAAACAACAACTCCAGTATCAAAGTAATCCAATTGTGCAGGAAGAACCTTAATGATTCTTAATTTGTTCCTTTTTCTGCCCGTCTTGCATTCTAATGCTGGAACCATATAAATATAATAAAAAATTACAGATTGTGCACAACAATCACAAACATTTAGGCAACAAAGGTTATGATATCTTCTTAAGAAATCTGGGAAGCCCTAGGCTGTACCACCACAAAAACGTATTGTTAATAATGTTGTAGCTAATATTTCCTTTTTTTTCTTAATTAACTAAAATAAACCAGTTTATAGTGGCTACTAAAACAGGTTCAATGTATCCTATGTCAAAAATTACATAGAGATACAGTCCCCAACTCTGATAAACATATACTTTCTTTTTGAGTGTTGGCCAATTATTTCCTGTTACTTATTATGGAGTTTTTGATAATAGATTCTATATAAAACTCTTTAACATAGAAGTGTTTATTGATAAAAAAAAAATCACGTTTCTCAGTATACATTGAGAGATTTCAATTGACGCTGTTGCGAGGAAAAAACATACTTGCTAAGGGAAAACCCCACTTTGGAGTTTCCATTTACTCAGAGTCTTATTTAAATCAGTTAAGAAATTTATTTCACTTCCCTATCTTGGATTGGGAAGGACTTTGTCAGACTTGATATTTTTATTTTTATCATCTACAAAAATCTATACTACACTAATCTCGCTTATTACTAATTAAAATCAAATCAATTTTTGGCTTTCGAATAATTATTGCAAATTTCCATTATATAGAAGCATATTTTATTAATAAATGTTATAGTACAAATTTTCCATCCCCCCCCAAAAAAAGAAAACAGGACGGTAATCTATACTGCTCAAAAAAATAAAGGGAACACAAGTAGAAGACATCCGAGATCTGAATGAATGAAATAGCCTTATTAAAAACTTTGTTCTTTACATACAGTAGTTTAATCACTGCTCAAACAACTAAAGGGAACACAAAACTACTGTATGTAACGAACAAAGTATTTAATAAGGCTATTTCATTCATTCAGATCTCTGATGTCTTCTGCTTGTGTTCCCTTTATTTTTTTGAGCAGTGTATATTTATTACCCAAACTAGATAACATTATCAGTGCCAGTTCTAACTAGCACTGATGATGTTACCTAGTTTGCTAATAAAACGTCTGCAAGAAAACAACCTAACTTAGAGAGCATAAAGGACCCCTCATTTCAACCCTGAGCTTCAAATATTCTCCTTTATTGGAATCTATATTTAGCTGCCTTCTTACCTCATTCTTCCTTTGAAGAATTCAGTTGCATTACTTTTAAATTCCATTTTATTTTTGGAACAAGCTTGTGAAATGAATTAGACTGAGAAACAGTTAATTGATCTAATAGCATCCAACTCTTTCCTTATTGGCCACCTTTGCTGATTCCCAGAATATGATTATATAACTATGTTCAAGCATGATAGATGCAGTGTTGAGTTCTCACCCTTTTGGACCTTGTCACAAAGTAGGTAAACTTCTTCTCCCCCTGTTACACAGCCTGCAGTCCGATCCATCCGTACAATTTTTAAATTGGATGCATTTGGAGCTTCTGGGGGAGAAAATTAAAGAAAGAATTAAGTTAACTTCTAATTACTTCAGCAACAAGAATTTTGTCCCAACTTGGCTGTATCATCTCCAAAACTTCAGCATTACAAAAGATACAACAATAATCCATAGAGTAAAATAAGAAAATATTACAGATAGTCCTTGATTTACAACCAATTGAGCCCAAAATTTCCTTTGAGCCCAAAATTTCCCAACAACTGAGCAAGACAGTTGTTAAGTGAGTGTTGCCCCATTTTACAACCTTTCTTGCCACAATTGTTAAGTGAATCGCTGAAGTTATGAAGATAGAAAACATAGTTGTTAAGTGAATCTGGCTTTACCATTGACTTTGCTTGTAAGAAGGTGGCAAACAAACATTTCAACTGGCATAAATGCATGCCAGTTGCCAAGTGGCCAAATTTTGATCACATGACCCTAGGGATGCTGCAAGGGTCATAAGTGTGAAAATCTATCATAAGTTGTTTTTTTTTTGTTTTTTTAAATGGAAGCCTTTCATATCCTTTTCAAAATGTTAATTAGGCGAAATTGCCCATGCCTGAATATTCAATCTTGCAACAAAATCCTATTCAGATTGGGATTTCTGGATCGGGACGCCCTGCGCACGGTCACTCATGCCCTTGTTACTTCCCGGTTGGACTATTGTAATGCTCTCTACATGGGGCTCCCCTTGAAGAGCACTCGGAAGCTCCAACTGGTCCAGAATGCGGCCGCGCGGGTGGTTATGGGCGCAACCCGTTATGCCCATGTGACACCCCTCCTGCGCGAGCTGCACTGGCTCCCGGTGGTCTTCCGGGTGCGATTCAAGGTGTTGGTTACCACCTTTAAAGCGCTCCATGGCATAGGACCCGGGTACCTCCGAGACCGTCTTCTGCCACCAATAGCCTCCCACCGACCAGTTCGTTCCCACAGAGAGGGTCTCCTCAGGGTGCCGTCAGCCAAGTTATGTCGGCTGGCGACGCCCAGGGGGAGGGCCTTCTCTGTGGGAGCCCCAGCCCTGTGGAATGAACTGCCCCCGGAAATTCGTAAGATATCTGACCTCCGGGTGTTTCGCTGCGCTTTGAAGACCCTGTTGTTCCGCCAGGCCGGACTATCAATACAATAGTTTTAAATTGGGGTATTTAAATTTATTGGGGTTTTAAATTTGAGCCATTTATTTAATTATTTTAAATTTTATATCATTGTTTTGTTTGTGTTTTTAAATAGGCTGTACACCGCCCTGAGTCCTTCGGGAGAAGGGCGGTATAGAAATAAAATTATTATTATTATTATTATTATTTGGCTACAGAATGGAAAGAAAAGTCAAAAGACACTCACTGCTGTCATATATAGGGTCAGACAAGACAGGCTGAAGTCTCCTTGTGAAGCTACCAGTGCTATCAGGAAGGAATGCAGTGAACATGAGCCGTACAACACTGAGATCCATCTCCTTAGTCTGCTGAAGTGCTGCCTGATGAATGATATCGCGTTCTCGTTCTGCAAACCGTGGAGAAGACTATGGGTTATTGTAGCAAGATGTCTTTTAATGGCGGTAATGGTAAGTGAAAGCGGAAGCAGGCACAAAAATTGAATTAAGAGGACGTCTAACTATTTTAGTGAAGAAAGCAAGATGGAAGCCAAAGTATAGGCAGACAGCTGGCATTATAGTAAAGACACATTATATTCAATGTTATGATTCTTCTGAACTGCGTTTTTTAATATGCTCAAACCTTCTCAAGCATGCCCACACATACCACCGCTGTTCCTTCAAGAGATATAGGAAATTCCACAAATTCTCCATTCAGTACAAAATCACCCACCCAGCTATTTGACATGCAAAGGAGTTTGAAAAAGAATTAACATTATGCACACTTAATGCTAAGCATTACTTTGACCAAGATAAAGAAAAGAAAAGGACTGGATAATGTTCAAGAATGTGAGAGATTCATACAACAGAAACAAAAACTGAAAAAGGATCAAAGGAATATGCACCATAAAAGAAATTATTTTCTTTCCCACTGAACTTTATATTAACAATTTGGAAGGAAGTACCGTATCATTTATTTCTTGAGTGTTGATCATAAATATGATTTTTTTAAAAAAAGACTTCTTGCTTACTGTAAAGATAATGAAGAGGAATTGCAAAATAACATTTATTTCACGTGTGCAACAGAGATAACTCTCTACTACCTGTTAGCTGCCTCTCCCCTCCGCCTTCCACTTGTATATAATTGAGATCGGGGTGAACGAGGAGTCCTGGATTGTACCCTTTTTTACATGCATCAATCATGCGGTTTTCCAGTGTGTCTAATACTTTTTTCTTTGTAACATGTAATATTCCCAAGTTTGGAAATCTGTAGAGAAGTACAAATCATTATATAGATATGATCTGGCCTGCAGGGTGTTTAGATCTGGCCTGCTGAGCTGCCCTGGAAACAGTGAAGGACCAGCCCGTGGTGCCTCTGCCAGGAAAAATGGAGCTCGGGAGGGCCGCAAATGACCTGCCCAGGATCTCTTTCCAGCCGGGACAGCCGTTTTCGCTGCAGCCTCTGCCAGCGAAAACGGAGCTTGAGCCGTTTGGGGCCCAGGGGGCTATGTGCAGCCCCCCCACCGAGCTCCATTTTCACTGGCAGAGGGCTGTCGTGGCTGAAAATGGGGGCCAGGGGTGCATGTGCCCCCCGTTCCATTTTCACTGGCACAGAGCCACACCCCCCCGAGGTCAAACACAACCGTGATGCGGCCCTCAATAAAATCGAGTTTGACACCCCTGCATTAGACCATAACCAAAAAGACCCAGGTTTAAATGCCACTCAAGTACTGTCTATAGGTCACACCATGATCTTGAACCAATAACCTCCCTAATTGCAAGGCTATTGCAAGCATGCAATGAGATGTGGAAAGCAAATAAATTCTTTTGCACAACTTAGAGGAGGAAAAAATCTATAGCCAATAAAAAACCTGGTTTAGCTCAACAGACAGAAGCACTGTAATTTAACGCCAGCTGCCTGCAATTAAAGTAAGATCGAATCTTGCCAGGCTCAAGGTTGACTCAGCCTTCCATCCTTTCTAAGGTAGGTAAATTGAGGACCCAGTTTGTGGGGGCAATAAGCTGACTTTGTATAAATATACAAAAGTATGAAGGCTATTGCTTAACGCACTGTAAGCCGCCCTGAGTCTCCGGAGAAGGGCGGCATATAAATCAAATTAAAAAAAAAAAGCAACTGGATAAATTCACTAAAAGCTTTTTGAAATGTGGGAAAGGTTTTGAGGGCTTGTGTTTCAATATCAAGAGAGCATTGAATAAGGTATGACGTTTGGATAAGTTACTTCAAAATGATATACTCTGAATTTAAGTATTCTTAGCAAGAATATGATAAAACTTTCAAGATTAGAAGCAGAATTGCAAACAACAGATCTTGCACTCAATTTAATGACAGTGTGATTCTTAACATCCAAATAATGAATCTTTCAAGTCTGAAAAGCAACTTCTATCTGGCTATTTTTTCCCCAGGATTTTTTTGTATGTATGTATGGCCTGTGTGTACTTCTAAAATCTTCCTATATAACATCCAACTAGCATTTATCTGAAACCTAATCCAATCCTAGGAATAATAATATGCAAACTTTATTTACCCTTTCAAAAAAAAGGCAGAAGATTAACTAGGATTTAATATTCGCTTTGTTATTTTGTTCTTGGAATGAAACAGTTCAAGGAATCCAATGTTTATGTCAACGTCATAATGACTTTAATCTAACTTGAGTAAAGAGGTATTTATTTAATTTACTAATGAAGAAAGAGGCGAACCTACACAATTAGGGAAGCATGGGGAGAAGCTTCCAACAAAATAGAAAAACCTGGAAACTGAATTTAGGAAATGTATTTGGGGGGCAGGGAAGGAAACATCTACATAAAAATTCTGAATTTTATTTTTTTTCTTTGCTATTCAGTTATTAATCAGGCAGCTTTGAATAAGAAGTTGATTATTAATTTTAGTTCTTTGTTTCAAAATCAAGAAAAAAAATTAACAGGAAAATTGTTGAAAAAAAATAACAATAATTAAAAATAATTTTTGCAAGTGTTATATTTTTAACAAGGAATTATTATATTATATGCTAATTACACCTGGATTTAGCTATTTCAGAATAATGAAACATTTATTTCCCTCAATACTTCAGTGATTTCCTTCCGAAGTTTTTAAGCTAGACAAATATAATGAAACACTAACAAATACATGACTTTTATTACATATAACTAAAGTATTATAACATTTTGTTTCTCTACCATGACATCCATAGTCAATTTCAGTTCATTATGCAAGCAGATTCTCTTAATAATTGAAGCTTTCTCAACAAAACATACTAGAAATAACAATAGCAATAACAACAACCACATTCCCATGGGAATCTTAAAAGTGAGCTCATGCATACATGGGTATGCTTTGCAGATGTACTTCATCACAGATTACATTTATAGCAATCCTAAATGAAGGATAATCATCCAGAAGATTTTATTCTATGATATTCATTTTTCTTCTTGTTCTACTATAGATTGATTTAAACTACAAAAATTGTAAGTTGTCACCATGCACTTGCAGACTTTCCCATCTCTTTACATTCTAATTGCTAATCTTTATATATATATAAAAGACGGTTTACCACAAATTAGAAAGGTGAGCCAGAGTGAACATTGAGTGGATAAAAACTTTAGGTAGAATTGAATCTACATAGAATAATTATGAAGAAATTGTACTTTATAAGGACACTACTTACTTACTTACCCCACTACCATGTCCTTTGGTCCTGCATTTACTGTGCAAACTCCGTGCTCACAGTGTTTTCCTACCAAGCTGTGAGCATGCAAGTGGACATGTTTTCCATTTGTGACTAACTGCACTATTACTTTTGCAGGTCCAGCATAATTGCAGATCTGTAGGAAGCAGAATAAATACTTTTATTTCTGAGCAATTATTCCTCTGTTCTGATTTTACACTGATTTTTGAAATGTATTACATGTGGGGTGCTTGCATGTTAGGAATGTATTTAAGCCTTGTGACACAAAGACACTGTGGAGCAGCAGTCTCAACCTTTGCGGCTTGGTGGCCTGACTAGTGGGGGAGGGGAACTGGGCTGTGCTACTGATGGGTCGGCACATGCAGGTTGACACATGCAAGCGGTAGGCCTGCGCGCACGTGTGTAGCTTAACTCTCACAGGGGTGGGCCGGTGTGCATGCACTCAGTTTAACTAACACAAGTGACAGACCAATGCACATGGGCACTACCGGCCCGCCACTCACGCAAGTTGAGCTGCACATGCGCATGCGTGCGCACTCCAGCCAGCCTCTTGTGCAGCCCAATTCTAAATAGGCCATGGCTCAGTAGTGAGCCACGGGCTGGGAGTTGGGGACCCCTGCTGTAGAGTGCAGAATAAATATTTATTTAAAATTTACGAAGAAATGTCAAATGCTAAGTGGCACAGATTTGAAATGAAAACAAGAAAAGGATTCTAATATTCATAAATAAACACAAAGTTCTGAAGTAACACATAAAGATACGCACGATATCAGACCTCCGGACTTTTTGTTGGGCCCTGAAAACACACTTATTCCATCTAGCTGGGGTGGCCTGATCCCATCCTCTCAGTTTTTAATTGAATTCGGTTTTAAATTGGGTTGTTTTAAACTTGGGCCAAAATTATTTAATTGTTTTTTAAAGTGTTTTTTTTTTAATTTTATATGTTATGTTTTATCTTGGCTGTACACCGCCCTGAGTCCCGCAGGAGAAGGGCGGTATAGAAATAAAAATAAAATAAAATAAAATAAAATAAAATAAATAAATAAATAAATAAATAAATAAATAAATAAATAAATAAATAAATAAATAAATAAATAAATAAATAAATAGTTTCAGAACATTTAGACAAATTGGATGAATGGATAAAGGAAGGTGAAAATCATCTATTATTATAGGTAAATTAATTGGTGTGACATCCCCATGAATACTGTACACAAGAAATTTCATTGGAGTTAGAAATAAATATACCACTTATTTTTAATAATTTAATTTTTAAAAAATAATTTTTAAATTATTTTATAGCACAATATAACAATACAAGACATACAACATTTATAAACAAGCTCTCTTTACAGCTATTGCATGGTGATCTTCTTTGTTATTCACAATTTCCTCTTCTTTCTCTTTATGTTATTCCAATTTACTACTTGTCCCCAATATTTTGATTACAATATATACAGTATATTTCTCTCATTCTTATCAATTTCCTATTTTTTATACTTTAACATATCCTTTCTTTATTTTTTAACATTTCTATCTTTCCTCCCTAATTTAATCATTTAATTTTAATCTAGTATAAAATAAAACAATGATAGAACTTTGTATTTTTATAAAACAATACCTTTTCTTTGGAAATACAAGAAGAGTATGTTTAAAACATATTATCTTAATAAGAAGGGCAAAATGGATTTTGAAACAATACTTCAAATTTCTCATTACACTTTTATTTTGTTGTGATATTTGCTCTTTATTTAGGTAAAGTGAAACTGAATGTTAACAGTACTAATACAGTTTTATAATTTATATCAGACTGTACTCCAGACTTTTCATGCCTTGACTCTAGTCTTCTTGAAATGGTTAAGATTTCTAAAACAAATTCAGACACCATCATTGATGAATGCATCCAGTGAAGTGAAGGTATTCATTTAATTTGAATTAAAGGATTAAAATATATACTGTATTTCCCTGAAAATAAGACCCTGTCTTATATTTTTTTGAACCCTGAAATAAGTGTTTGGCCTTATTATTTTGGGGTGTGTGGAGCAAGATGGGGATCCTCTGGCCATCTTACCTGATTTCCAGTTCTGTCTCCCTAATCCTAACCAGAGGAAACAGTGGGGACCGGCTGCGCATGTGGTTAAATATTTTCGGGAGAGGGCTTATTTCGGGGGAGGGCTTATTTTCGGGGAAACACAGTATCTAGGAGTATCAATAGGTGTCATCTCAGTTGAAGATGGTATGTATAAAATACACCAAATTATTATATTCAAAATGTAAATATATAATTGCAAAAACAATATATTTATATTATGGAAAGCAGAAAGAATGTTTTCATAAGCCAAATATATTATTTTTGGAAACATTTAAGTCGGATATGTGTTATATAACATACATTTGAAAACCAGAAGGCTGATTCCTGGCACTATACTGTTTTTATTAACAGATTTCTTATGGTTAAAAAAGAGGAAGTATGAAATGGACACAACAGAGAAAATATTTGTGGGCATTTTATAAAGTTCGGTTAATGAAGCAATTTAAAACTTTCTTGGAAATGGTCAGTTTTTATATGTTGCAAGCTTATTTTCAAAATAATATTCCTTAAACAAGAACAGGAAATGAAAGGGAAAGCAAATGTCTGTATGAAAACTTTCAGTCAGAAATTCTGTGTGAAGAAATTCTGTCATGGTGATACCAAAAATAACTTTTATCCTAACAGCAATGATTCCAGTATATGTTTCCCAGAATACAGACATACAAACCTAAACATACTATTAGCAAATGTTTTAAACATATTAAACTTTTTTTAAAAGTGTTAAAATATTTTTAAAAATAACTTTTAAAAGGTTTTTAAACTATCAACAGGTTCACCCAAATTCATTTCAGGTATCTGTGTCCCCACTATGAGAAGAAAATGCTGGATTCAGATGGGCCTGCTGTGGCTCCTTTTATGCTCTTATTTCCAATCCATTTGTGTTCATCTATGCATCAAATATTATTTATTGTTACAGTAGTTGTACTTTTGAAAAAGTAGTATTGTTTTTCTTTTTCCAATACTGTACAAAGGCAGCCCTACAGTGCATAATATCTTTTACACTTTTGTCACCTATATCAGGGATTCCTAACCCCCAGTCCATGGACAAATACCAGTCCATGGCCTACTAGGAACTGGGGCGTGCAAGCGAGCGAATCCTCAACTGCTCATGTGGGGACCCAGATAGCACACAAAACCACCACCACCACCTCTAGTTGATGGAAAAACCACCCTCCACATAACTGGTCCCTGGAGGTTGCGAGCAGTGGTGAAATCCAAATTTTTTTACTACCGGTTCTGTGGGCGTGGCTTGGTGGGCGTGGTATGGCTTGGTGAGCATGGCAGGGGAAGGATACTGCAAAATCTCCATTACCACCCCACTCCAGGGGAAGGATACTGCAAAATCCCCATTCCCTCACTACTCCAGGGAAAGGATATTGCAAAATCTCCATTCCCACCCCACTCTGAGGCCAGCCAGAGGTGGTATTTGCCGGTTGTCCGTACTACTCAAAATTTCTGCTATCGGTTCTCCAGAACCTGTCAGAACCTGTTGGATTTCACCCCTGTTGCGGGCCACAGACCTATATGTTGATATTGACTGATAACAGAAACAATAAATGTAGGATAGGGACTGGCCATAGGAAAAGCATATTTAATACTTGTATAGTTTTCTACTGACTCAACAATAGCACTACAGCTTGTGAGTGGGAAAGGCAACCCCGAGTGCAATCCTAGTTTTGCCTTGTTTTAGCAATTCATGCTATTTATTTATTGCTTTCAAGTCCTTTTTGACTCCTGGCAACAACCTGGACATGTTTCTGCAGTTTTCTATTCTATTCTATTCTATTCTATTCTATTCTATTCTATTCTATTCTATTCTATTCTATTCTATTCTATTCTATTCTATTCTAAAGGCTAGAAGTACTACATCATACTGGCTCTCTTTGATAACATGCATGTTCTACTACAGCAAACCAAAAGGTATGTAAAAGTGGGAAAAACAAAAGCGGACTCTAAGCCATTTGTACATGCAGTGTGATGCACAAATATACAAAGGGATAAAATTTATATTGTGATGCTAAAACATTTGTTACGTACTTTTAACAAAAGCACTGGATTCTGCCTTACTTTGGGGAATTTTAGCCACTATGTATGTTGCTACCTGAAGTGACATCATTATATTTAATTTGAAAATATGGTGCTGCATAAATCAACAGGGCATTTTAAATAGAGCAAACTCCAGAGAAACTAATTTAGGTGAAGAATAATAATTATAGATCATGACAACTAATAATTATTCAGAACAATCTGAATAATTGTTCTGAATTATTCAGAACAACTGGAGGTCTTTCCATTCGTGTAAATGAAGCACTTTGGTTGAAGGCAGACAGTCAGAAGGAAACAGAACAGAAAATATTCCAGCTTCCAACTGGCTAAACTTGAAATAAAAAACAGGTACTAACAAGCTACTAAAGTAGCCTTAAGGAACTTCCCCATATTTATCTGCCAAACTCTCTTTGCAGGTATTGTTGTGTAAAGATTTATATAAATGAAAAGAAAGAAAATAGGAAAAAAAAGATATAATACTTTGAAATAAAAATAAAAAAGACTGACAGTGCACTTCTATTCTGAAGCAAAACATATTGTTAATCAGATATTTCTTGCCAAAAAAAGTACAGAATTGAAGACTGAGTAATATAACTATGATAAAAGATTAAAGCAAAGATGAAATAATAATAAGAAGGGAAATACCCATAAAAACCCCACATGCCTTGCCCATTTCCATAGATATGAGAAAATCTCTGACATATTTTCCAAAAAGACCCAGCATAAATGAAATAAACAAAAAGTTTATTTGTTCTAACGTTCTCAGAGAGTTCTAAGAAATACACGTGAGGTCAACATAGATATCCTAAGAAGAGCTATATTTACACATTCACAAACAAACCCTGTTAAGATGTTGGGTGAAGCAAAGTAATGTCTTAATTTTGAGCCCAAAAAGATGTCCATAGTTGAGAATAGCTAATGCTCTCTCCTACATTACCTTATTTATCTCCATGAGAAACATTTTTCTCTCTAGCTTGGCTTTCTCATACTGGAGCCAATGCCAGAAACAGAAGTTCCTTCATAAAGACAAGTTAGGAGACAGAGAATAATCTAGCAAAGGTTTCCCCTACCAGTTATGTCCAACTCTAAGAGGCTGTGCTCATCTCCATTTCCTAAATGTCTATGAAGATTCTAAAACATTCAGATCATGGTTGTCCCAAAAGTGCTTTTCAAAAAGCAAGTAGACTTTTTCAGTTTTTTTTCAGTTTTCCAAACTAAGAAAGTCCAATTGCCTTTTGAAAAAGCACCTTTAGGACTCTATATAAGAGCCGCGGTGACACAGTGGTTAGAGTGCAGTACTGCAGGCTACTTCTGCTGACAGCCGGCTGCCTGCAATTTCGAATCTCACCAGGCTCAATGTTGACTCAACCTTCTATCCTTCCGAGGTGGGTAAAATGAGGACCCAGATTGTTGAGGGCAACATGCTGACTCTGTAAACTGCTTAGACAGGGCTGTAAAAGCACTGTGAAGTGGTATACGAGTCTAAGTGCTATTGCTATTGCTATTTCCTAGCCGAGGGAGCCAGTGTTGTCCTAAGGCACTTTCATGGTCATGTGGCTGGCATGACTATATGCTGGAGTGCACAGAATGCTGTTACTATCCCACCAATGATACCTATTTATCTACTTGCATTTGCATGTTTACAAATTGCTGGGTTGGCAAGAGATGGGCAAAAACAGGAGCTCACCCCTCTAGACAGTACTTGGGTCTTGAACTGCCAACCTTCCAGACAACAGTCCAGTGTCTTAACTGCTAGGCCACTAGACCCCCTGAATATAATATGGTTAGCCTTAAAAAAACAGATACCAATTTTTATGTAGAAATAAAAGCATAAGATTGACCTATCATGATTATAAAAATGATAAAGATGTATTCAAGAAGCCAGTATAGCCTTATGAGGAAACAGTCGGTAATTGTTTACACTGTGATTAAACAATATGGTCCTGTGTCTTTGTAACAGGAATTACAGTAAAAAAATAACTTTGGAACACTGTAAATTATTGCCCAGAGTTGAGTAGTTGCAAGGATGATGGTATCATAATGGGTAATGTGTCATCCAAATATTCCCAAATACATGTTAGGCGATGGCTTTGATTATGAGCTACAATCTCCATCTTGCCTGCCCTCAACTGCAGATATACCAGTCCAACATATCCAAACTTCTAGATGTTTCTCCATTGGTGTTAACAACTAGCAGTCTTTAAAGCTATTTTTTTCTCTAAAAACATAACTAGATTACTTCTATTGATTCTCAGGAAAGAGCAGAGGTAGCACTCAAAAACATTTAAGTCATACATGCCAACCTCATCAATATAGACACAACCAGCTTCTCTGAAAACAGTATATCGATAATTCAGCTACAGCTGAGAGAAGATATATAACACTTTAGCCAAAACATGTAAAAGCACAGATATCTTTACAGTAACCAACACATTCGGAAATAGTAGGATTTGAAAATGAAGACCAAACCCCTTTGTGATATTTTTTAAGGAAACGACTTGGATTTGCTCAACATAGCCTGTCTGATGAAACTATTTCTCTGCTTATGAAGAGAAGCAAAGCAAGAGTGAAAGGTCCACAATTATCACAACACAGTTGGATAAAAATAAACCAGGATGCCCCTGAATCTCATCTTATTGTTTTCTGAAAAAAATTTCAAGCTCAAAAAGATCTCAGTAATTGTGGATTTTGAATTAATTCTTATCTGGCTAATTCTCATCCCTCACTTCTCAGTGTTGATACAACTGGGGATTTAATCTAATTTATCATTTATTTCCAATGAAGGCTATAAAATACCATAGAAGGAACTTTAAGTAAAATCACTTCAGACAAATATACATTGTATTTTGCGTAGCAAGTATGTCCTTTCTATTCTGTAGAGTATCACACAAATAGATAATAGTTATATAGTAACGTTAAATAAATATTAACCATATTAAATATAGTAATTATATTATTAACTTACTTTAACTTGTGGATAAGACTTCTTGTTCTTTTCACTAGAAGCTCCAGGAAGTCCACCATGGGATGGTCCTTCACAAACATAGCGGAAACGAAAGCCCCTCTGAGGAGATTAGTTTTGAAGAATTAAAGAACATTTGATTTAATTACAAATTCCTCAATAGATAGATAAACCAATAATATCCTATACAGTACAGATAAATATTCACATACTTGTTTATTAAAATATGTACCTACTGTATCTATTTACTGTAAATACTATAGATATTTTAAATATTTAATATGGTACTAACTAAATAATTTAACAAATACAGATCCAGATGATAATGCAGTGAACATTATACTTTCCTTCCTATAGCAAGTTCATTAAATGCTATAAATTAAAATTAAAAGGCAATTTCTAGTAGATATGTCAAATAATTTCTCTAGAAATATCTTATGCTACAAAAAAAGATCATGAATCTCAAATATTCGGAATGAAATTCTGATGCTGACTAAATATAAGAAATAAACTCTGCTTTTGTGGTGTTTTATTTTAGGGTAAATTGAAATCTGATTATCATTTATTGACTACGTTAACAATACTTCCCCAGCAGATGACTTTCATCTATAGAAATGTTCTAAATATAAATAGTGACGGTTTCTTTTTTTCCCTACTGGCTTATCTCAATTTGAAAATACTTTTTTCATTTTTCTCCAAATATTTGTTCAATAAAAAAGAAAAAGAAGAGCTAACTTTAAAGCCTTAATAGCAGCTTTTCAGTCCATTTCCCCCATTTTAACATTAGAATTGCACTCAGAATTTGTCATAAATGCTTCAGCATTCCAAGTCAATTTTCTTTTCCCTCCACCCTTCTGCTTTTTATAATATTGACATTTTGTTATTAAAACCAACTAAAGCTTTCCCTGTTTTGTATCGTTTTGGCTGATTTGGCTGCTAAACAAATAATTCCATCAACACTGTCAAACTATTTACGAAGGCTACATTATTATTACTATTAGTCTTCTCATCACCCATCTCCTCCCACTTATGACTGAATGACTGTAACTTTGTTGCTTGTATCCTTACAATTTATATTGATATTGATTGTTTCCTGATTGCTTATTTGTACCCTATGAGTATCATTAAGTGTTGTTCCTTATGATTCTTGACGAGTGTATCTTGTCTTTTTCTGTACACTGAGAGCATATGCACCAAAGACAAATTCCTTGTGTGTCCAATCACACTTGGCCAATAAAGAATTCTATTCTGTTCTGTTCTATTCTATTCCTATAAAGACTATGCTTCTCCATGGATGTTGGACTTTTTTTAAACCTCAGAACTATTATTTCAAAATGTTATTTAAATGTAAAATATAGATATCTGCACAACAATAATGAACGGTAACATTTAGTGATAATGCTGCTGAGCAGTGGTGGGTTTCAAATTTTTTTACTACCGGTTCTGTGGGTGTGGCTTGGTGGGCGTGGCTTGGTAGGCATGACAGAGGAAGGATATTGTAAAATCTCCATTCCCACCCCATTCCAGGGGAAGGATACTGCAAAATCCCCATGTCCTCCCAATCAGCTGGGACTCGGGATGCAGAGAATAGATGGGGGCGGGGCCAGTCAGAATTTTTACTACCGGTTCTCCGAACTACTCAAAATTTCCGCTACCGGTTCTCCAGAACTGGTCAGAACCTGCTGAAACCCACCTCTGCTGCTGAGACAATAAACTAACGAAATTTAAATGAAAATTTCCGTGTCTTAAATCTTGAGTGCCACAAAAAAGAGAAAGCTGGGAGCTTTGGCAAAACATTTATAACCTATACATTACTGTATTAGTTTCTTTATTTTTCATCCTACACTTGTTTGTGGAAGCACATATTTTGTTTGTGGAAACACGTCTGTGGAAACGTGAACAGCCGCTACAGAAGGTTAAGTTGTCTTAATTCTGTATTATTTACAATGCTTTGTCAAAAACATATTTCATGTAGAGAACAGCTTAATTTTTCAATATCCTTTCAACTTGTCATTCATAGGAAAAAATATTATACTTCAAAAAAAAAAAAAAAACCCAATGGTTCCAAATAACCAGCCAATTTTACAAACTTGCAGCCTTCTTGCCAGCCATTCTTCTTTGACAGGCTCGGGCATGTCTAATATGCATTCACTCATCTCAGGCATTAAATTTACATCTGCAGGAAGGACAACTCTTGAGTTCTGGGTCACCTACAAAATCAAATTACTGAAATCCCTCCCTCTCTTTTCAGAGAGAAAATGTTTATATTTGAAAAACTACAACCAGAATTCTGAGAGAAAGAGACCAAGAAGCTAGAGTGAAGTTGGATTCAAGGGACAGAATTCACATTTCCCTCCAATCTCTGGTTTAAGTTTGACATGGAAGGAAGAAGGACTTGTTAAGGAAAAATGGTGTAAAGTTAATACACCATTAACCCATTCCACAGGTCTATATTTTTTAGAGAAATAGGTAAACGTTAGATACAAACTGGACTGTGTTGATTCTCCCCCCCTGTATTTTTAAGTCCAATTCTGTGTTTAATTATTTTCTTTATACATGCTCAATGCACGAGGGATTTGTGCAAAACTTTTACGTTTTACCTTTTACGTCAGAGTTGATTCTAAATAGAACAAAACAATAAGATTTATAACTGTATAATCTGCTAAAATTCCTGCAGTTTTCTTCATATTTTTTTTCCTGTTGGATGTTCCTGTAAAATGTTGTCCCTGATTTGAGCAGCCCTATAATTTTATTTTCTTCCACCATTAATTGTTTTACATTTACATTTACATAATATTACATTTAATAATAATAATAATAATAATAATAATTTTATTTCTATACCGCCCTTCTCCCGAAGGACTCAGGGCGGTGTACAGCCTATTTAAAAACACAAACAAAACAATGATATAAAATTTAAAATAATTAAATAAATGGCTCAAATTTAAAACCCCAATAAATTTAAATACCCCAATTTAAAACTATTGTATTGATAGTCCGGCCTGGCGGAACAACAGGGTCTTCAATGCGCAGCGAAACACCCGGAGGTCAGATATCTTACGAATTTCCGGGGGCAGTTCATTCCACAGGGCTGGGGCTCCCACAGAGAAGGCCCTCCCCCTGGGCGTCGCCAGCCAACATAACTTGGCTGACGGCACCCTGAGGAGACCCTCTCTGTGGGAACGAACTGGTCGGTGGGAGGCTATTGGTGGCAGAAGACGGTCTCGGAGGTACCCGGGTCCTATGCCATGGAGCGCTTTAAAGGTGGTAACCAACACCTTGAATCGCACCCGGAAGACCACCGGGAGCCAGTGCAGCTCGCGCAGGAGGGGTGTCACATGGGCATAACGGGTTGCGCCCATAACCACCCGCGCGGCCGCATTCTGGACCAGCTGGAGCCTCCGAGTGCTCTTCAAGGGGAGCCCCATGTAGAGAGCATTACAATAGTCCAACCGGGAAGTAACAAGGGCATGAGTGACCGTGCACAGGGCGTCCCGATCCAGAAAGGGCTGCAACTGGCGAATCAGGCGAACCTGATAAAAGGCCCCCCTGGCCACGGCCGTCATATGCTCTTCTAAAGACAGCCGTGCATCCAGGAGGACACCCAGATTGCGAGCCCTCTCCGTGGGGGGCAAAGATTCACCCCCAATAGTCAGCGATGGCACCTGCTGACTATATCGGGGCGCCGGGAGCCACAGCCACTCGGTCTTGGAGGGGTTGAGTCTGAGCCTGTTCCTCCCCATCCAGGCCCGCACGGCCTCCAGGCAGCGGGACATCACATCAAGGGCATCGTTGGGGTGGTCTGGGGTGGAGATGTACAGCTGGGTATCGTCAGCGTACAGATGACACCCCACTCCAAAACCACGGATGATCTCACCCAGCGGCTTCACATAAATGTTGAACAGGAGGGGCGAGAGGACCGACCCTTGCGGCACTCCCCATGCGAGACGCCTCGAGGTCGACCTCTGCCCCCCTGCCAACACGAACTGCGAGCGGTCGGAGAGGAAGGAGGAGAACCACCGCAAAACGGTGCCCCCTATTCCTAACCCCCTCAACCGCTGCAGCATGATACCATGGTCGATGGTATCAAAAGCCGCTGAGAGATCTAATAGGACTAGGACAGAGGAACAACCCCTGTCCCGAGCCCTCCAGAGATCATCCACCAACGCGACCAATGCCGTTTCTGTGCTGTACCCCTGCCTGAAGCCCGACTGGTACGGGTCTAGATAGATAGCTTCATCCAGGTGCCGGGGAAGTTGTCGTGCCACCACGCTCTCAACAACCTTCGCCACAAAACGAAGGTTGGAGACTGGACGATAGTTGGCTAATTCAGCCGGGTCCAGGGAAGGCTTCTTGAGGAGGGGCCTCACTACCGCCTCTTTCAAGGCAGCAGGAAAGGCACCCTCACCCAAAGAAGCACCTATAATCCCCTGGAGCCAGCCTCGTGTAACCTCCCGGGAGGCCAGTACCAACCAGGAGGGACACGGGTCCAATAAACACGTGGCGGCACTAATCTTACCCAGAACCCTGTCCACATCCTCGGGAGTCACAGGATCAAACTCCTCCCAGATAACATTCTCAAGGCCTGCCCCGGTCTCCTCCCGTGGACTCATCCAATCGGAGTCCAAGCCATCCCGAATCCGAGCGACTTTATCGTGCAGGAATTGCACAAAATCCTCAGCACGACCCTGCAAGGGATCTTCCCGCACTCCCCCCCGAAGAAGGGAGTGGGTCACCCTAAACAGGGCGGCTGGGCGGTTCTCTGCAGATGCGATAAGAGCGGAAAAATGGTTAGATTTTGCCGCTTTTATCGCCACTAGGTAGGTCTTGATATAGGACCTCACCTGTGTCCGGTCGGAATCGGATTGACTAGTCCTCCAAATGCTCTCTAGGCGTCTTTTCCGACGCTTCATCTCTCTCAGCTCCTCAGAGAACCAAGGAGCTAATTGAGATCGGCATCGGGTCAGAGGCCGCAAAGGCACGACGCGATCCAAAGCTCCGGCGGCCGCCCTTTCCCAGGCGGCCACCAGCTCTTCAGTCGAGTCGTGTGTTAGAGTCTCAGGAAACGGCCCAAGCTCCGTCAGGAACCTTTCGGGATCCATCAGGCGCCTGGGACGGAACCATCTGGTCGGTTCCGTCTCCCTGCGGTGGGGGCAGGCGGTAGGAAAGTCTAGTTGAAGGAGTGAATGATCTGTCCATGACAAGGGTTTAATATCTAGTTCCCCTCTACCAAGATCATTCAACCACTGACCAGAGATAAAAATCAGGTCCAGAGTGTGTCCCCCTATGTGAGTGGGGCCTTGAACTAACTGGGTCAGGTCCAAGGCCGTCATGGAAGCCATGAACTCCCGAGCCACCTCTGACGCCTCACCTGCGGATGGGAGGTTGAAATCCCCCATGACAATAAGTCTGGGGGTATCGACCGCCACCCCGGCAATGACATCGAGTAGCTCGGGCAGGGTCGCTGCCACGTGGCAGGGAGCCAGGTACGTAGTCAGCAAACCCATCTGCACCGCACGGCCCCACTTCACACAAAGGGACTCACATCCGGCTATCTGAGGAACAGTGGTCTCCCTCGGACAAAGACTCTCCCTAATGATCACCGCCACTCCCCCACCCCTCCCCTGGGCCCTTGGCTGATGAAATGCACGGAAACCTGGCGGGCACATCTCTACGAGGGGGACCCCCCCCTCTTGGCATTTAATATTTACATGGGACCTACAGATTGATATAAAATCAGAAATATTAAAGGAGATATTTGAAGAATGGAGCCAGAAGGTAGTAACTGCAGCATCAAATCTTTCATAAAGTTTGCTTCTATGGATAAACTATATCTAAAAATATTGCTTAAAACATGAAAGTTGTGGAACAAATTTTATCTGCTATAATTAAAAAAGTACAGAATATAGAACTGCAAATGACAGGCCAAGATAATGATTTGGAAAAGAAAGCTTTACAGAAAATGGCTAAAGAAAATGGCTAAAGAAAAAGGGAAATAAAATGATTAATCAAGAACATGATCTGGAAAGAGTTTTCTTATTGGATTTACAAAAAAAAACTTGTTAACATCTTGAAAAAATCTGTGCAATGGGATAAAGAAGAATTGAAGAGATATCAAATTTGATGACAATATTTGATTGAATTAAAGATTAACACTATTAGAAGTAAAAGGAAGAAATATAAAGCTGGTTTATTTGACCAAGGTTAAAATAAGATATCTTTTTGCAATGTTCTGGCAACCTTTTATGGACTTTTTGCTGATACCATGATTCAAAAGTTGATGTTTTATGGATTTGCCTATAGATAAGGGATACTATATAGAATGAAAAGATTAAATTTATTTAATCTTATGGGGCAAAGAGTTATTGAAGTTGCTTATACTTATGATGGTTAGAAGTCACTTTTGATATTTCTTTTTCTTTATTATATTCTCTTTTTTTCTTCGTTCCTTTTTTGCCCTTTTTATTTTTTCTTTCAATTCTCTTCCCTTTCTGTAAGTTTAGTTTGTATTAGTTTTTACTATTGTAATTAATAAGAGAGATAAATATAGATATAGATATTAAAAGCAGACGATAGAGGTAGGAGAAGATCTCATACAATTTGTGGGACAGATGATTTAAGACTACCAAACTTTCATCTATTATGATAATCAAACGACCATGATAACATTTTGTAAAAATGTGTCTTCTTTGTATAGCATTATCTTAAATAGTTGGGCTTTTACTATGCTAATTTATTAAATTTTCAATATTAAAAAAGAAAACAATTCTCTTCTCTTACCTGTTTAGGTTGTTCAACTATTTGAAGATATGGCCCATCAGCTAGTAAAAAAGATAATGAAGAAAACAGAAGAATTCAGACAAATATTATATTTCTGAAGACATTTTGCAAATAATGTTTTAAGAAACTGAATGCATGACTACAATTCCTGGTGGATACATTCAACAAAGAAAAATCCTAAGAAAATAAAATAGTGGTACAATCATATAAACCTAGCTATATATATATATTTATTGACAATAAAAATCATGTATTTTTTTTCCAAACATCTATGAAAATTTGTAGCATTCTGGAAAACTATTTCTAAGCAAAAATAGCTTCAAATACTTATTTAACTATTTCTATTGTCAGTCACTTTGTACTTTGGAACAGATGCAAGACTAAAAACAAAAAATTGCAATTTCAGTCCAGGTTAGGTCCACAAATCTCTATATACAAAGCAGAATAATTTAAAACCATAAATCAGTTTATTAAAAATTGCAACAATAATTAATAATATAGAATGCCAAAGGAAATAAGCATCCAGTAACAAATAAGACATAAATAATAAATGGAAGATTTTAAAAGATTTTAAATGGGATGACCCGAAGAGATATTAAGTCAAGTAGACACCAGATATTCTAAAGAACAATTCGCAACCCAAGGGAATTGCAATTAAAAATACTTCCTTTTTTGGTAAATATTTTACACAAAAGAAATGCAGACTTTCTGTAATTGCTCAGATTTGACATAAGCTGTTTTCTTGCTAAATATTTATAGGTGTTTTAAATTATTTTGATGATAATTTTATTAAAGTTTATGGAGATAAACTAATACAAATTTATGATATGAATATAAAAAGTAAAAATAAAATTGTCAGTACAAAACTTAAAAAGGATAAAAATAGTTATGAAAAACTAAGAGATAAAGAAATGACTTCCCTCTTTACAAGCACAAACAATTTTAGTAACTTTTTACCTTTTTTGATTTTACAACAAAATATCTCTTCTTCCCATATCTCATAACTTATCTACAAATGTTAAAACTTCCCACTCAGTTTTACTCAGCGAAAGTCCAGAGTTACCGGAAATAACATACATAAATACATACATAGATATGTACGTACGCGTGTGTGTATGTTTTAACCTTAACTAGATAAGCCAATTTTGTATTCCTTTCTTTTCCTTTCCTTTTAACACGATAACATACCATTTGCTCTGAAAATACAACAAAATATTTATTTGGACTCCTTCCCCTTGATTGTTTCCGCTTTGGGCACCTCTCTGAATTTGGTTATTTTCTTGCAGACGTTTCATTACTCAACTAGCTAACATCATGTTGTGGCTCTGTCCTCCGAGCCTATCTTATCGGAGGAAGAAGGCTCCGAACATGAAGGAGAGGAGACGGCCAGGCCTCCCTCTCCAGGACCCTCCTCTCTGGCAATGCCTCAGGTGTCTCCCGAAGGAGAAGAGATTGGCCAGGAGCCAGGTGTTTCCGAGCCGTCGGATAGTGACGAAGAAACATTGTGGTTGGACCCACGCCAGCGTCGGAGAGACAAGCGTGCGCAGCAGAAAAGGAGGCGTGCCAGAGATTAAGCTGAGTCACTGGACCACACCCCACAGGCTATAAAAGGGAGTGTGGTGGCCATTCGGACTCTGTGACGGACAAAGCTGATCTCTGGTAAGTCACTTTGCACCTTTGGACACAACGCCTATTTGCTGTGGATTTAATTACAAACTGGACTATTCAAACTGTGTGTATTTTTGTCTGTGTTATCGGAGTAAAAGTTCTTGGCAGGCAGCCACGGAGTTGCTGCCAATTTCCTTATCACTGATGTTGAGTGTTTGAAGAGTTTATTTAACCCTCGGCTGGCTGGTTGGGTGTGTGCGTGGTACGGGGACAGAACACATCATCAGTGCAAGAAAACACTCAAGCACAGAGAGCACCATGGATCCCACAATTCAAGCCTGAGATGTAAATATTCTCTTCTATTCTCTTATATATTCTTATATTCTATTCTTATATTCTATTCTTATATTCTATTCTCTTCAAAATCTTTTTCCTATATCTTTTCAGTTATCCATAAACAAATCTTTAAAGCTTTATATTTTAAAATTATTTTTGAGTTTTACAAACATAGAAAACTGACAGCATAAAAACACCTAGTCGTCCATCAAGTCTGTCCTTTGAGGATTTTCTATTTTAAGTTTTTAAATCTTTTTTTGGTCAGATGGTGGACATGCGTTTAGCATTCTTTTAATTTTAGGCAAACAGTTTTTAAAAATATGGTCCAAGATTCAAAATAACAACCTTTCACTGATTAAGTAGGTAAACCATAACCAAGAAATATGACAAGATGAATGAATTCTATTTTATTGTAAGGCTTATCTTACAAGTCTGAAGATGTAAACTTCCCACCTCCACTTTTGACTGCTTTATCCATTAGCGTAGGTCAGTGATGGCGAACCTTTTTGACACAGAGTGCCCAAACTGGAAGGCGCACATGCACCAGAGCGCCAGAAACCCAACAACCAGCTGGCCGGTGCGCACGTGCATGTCGGAAACCCGATAACCAGCTGGCTGAGCTGGGGCGATGGCACGCGTGTCCACAGAGAGGGCTCTGTATGCCACCTCTGGCATGCGTGCCATAGGTTCGCCACCATGGGGGTAGGTTGTTCCTAAGTTTATTTCTCTGACCACCAAGCCACGGGGCTTTTGCCTTTCCTGATTGTTTCCTAGCCACATCTCCTCCTCTCTTTCTCCACGAATAATCATTCATCTTGTAACATTCTGTTACAAAAACAGTGTTCTTCCCTCTGCTGTTCCTTAGAGCCTATGAAACTGTCCTTCCTCCTGAAGGTTCCTCATATAAGTACATGGACATGATTAATATATACACTTAGATTTTCTGGGCTTTGGCAATGGTAAATAAATTAACTAGCGACAGCAATAGCAGTTAGACTTATACAGCACTTGGCAGTGCTTTACAGCCCTCTCTAAGCAGTTTAAAGAGTCAGCATATTGACCTCAACAATCTGGATCCTCATTTTATCAACTTTGTAAGGATGGAAGCCTGAGTCAACCTTGAGCCAATCAGGATCGAACTTCTAGCACTGAGCAGAGTTAGCCTGCAATACTGCATTCTAAGCGTTGTACACACAGCTCACAAAGCTAAACAGCTAAATAGCCCGAAGTTCAACAACAGCCTTATCTTCCAAATCACCTTCATACGTAATAAATAGAAGAGATTAACATTCAAAGAGGAAATCAAGATGTAATTCACACATTTCCCCGTAGGAGACAATGAGTTACCATTCCCATTTTTCAAGCAATAAAGAATGAAAATCATTCATACTTCCCTCCTTGCACTCTTGTTAAAATCATGCAAATTTACTCCTAAGTCATCTGTGGTGTTTTAATTTGGGGAAATAGGCCTAGCAGACTATAGGAACAACCACCAGCACCACAACAAATAAAAAACAACCCTGTCATCTTTGCACAATTGCAAAGAACAGGGTATTTGTTTTCAGGAAGTCCCCAAATTTCCCAAGTGTTTCTCCTACAAGCAAACAAACACACACAAACACAAGAAAGAATTGTACAGTGATGATATAAAAAGGATCAGAATGTTATTTCACAATGCCTTTCATTGTCAAATATTTCAAGATGTCCTTTCCCAACTTAGTTCAGATCCTCTGTCCTATAGAACAGTTAACATGTATAGTTTGGGCACACATAATTTGTGTTTTTGTTTTCAAAAACCATATTTGGAGAAGGTGCCTTGTTAAAAATTCCTCATCATCAATATATCTACCGTATTTTTCAGAGTATAAGACTCACCTTTTTCCCCCCTAAAGGGGGGTGAAAATTTAGATACGTCTTATACACTGAATGTAGCCCCGCCCACCCACTGGCCCCACTTTTTGGCCTCTGCCTCGCAGCAGTTACCTCCTTGCAAGCAAACAGCAAGAAAAAAACAGCTCCTTTCAGCTTCAGCATAGCCTAATTAGCACAAGTTGATTGTATTGGCCTCCCGACTCTCAGATGTTTTGCGTGGGCCTCTGCTGCTTGCTGCAAGGAGTTAATTGCTGGAGCAGATTTTTTTCCCCTTGTGCTAATCAAGCTATGCTGAAAACGAAAATGAAAGTAAAGCAGGCTGTTTGCTGTTTGCTGCAAGGAGGCAAAATTGCGCAGAGGCAGAGGCAGAGGGGGATTTCTTTTTCTTCTTTTCCTCACCAAAAAAGGTAGGTACATCTTATACTCTGAAAAATACAGTATATGTCTCTCTCTCTCTCTATAAATATATAATTAATCAATGTTATCAATCAAGCAATAATGGCTCTTACTTGTGTGAAGCGGCAGATCAGTTGAAATCATGCTTGTGTTATTGTACAGCTGATTCATCCCCAAGGGGTAATGTTCCATTGCATATACCTGCGTTAAGAAGGTTTACATTTTCAGTAACTCTAGTTATGCAAGCTAATTTTTTTAAAATCAAATACTATGCAGATAGTCCTTGACTTATGACCATAATTGAGCCCAAAATTTCCATTGCTAATCAAGGGAGGGGTTAAGTGACTCGTGCCCCATTTGATGAATGTTTTACCATGGTTGTTAAGTAAATCGTTAAAGTTGTTGAATGAATCATGCGGTTGTTAAGTAAATCTGTCTTCCACGTTGACTTTTCTTGTCAGGACTTCCCTAGGATGGTTACAAATGACAATCCAAGGACTGTGGGACACTGCAACTATAGTAAATCTAGCATCCAAAGTTTGATCATGGGACTGTAGGAATGCTGCAGTGGTCAAAAGGATAAGAACTGGCCATAAATCACTTTTTTTTCAGAGCCCTTGTAACTTTGTATGGTCAGTAAACAAATAGCTGTAAATTGAGGACTATCAGTAACTTTTTTGGTAGCTATATTTTATCTGCATAATTACTGTCTGTGCTATTTCACCATCCAGCTATTTACAGTATCTGATTTGAATTGTCCACTCTTAGCCATCTAGTATAGCTAACACTGAAAACCCCAAATACCATGTGAATCAATCAATATGGAAGACTGACATGTTATAAATTCAGTAGTCAAACGTAATTGAACTTAAATTGAAGATGCCGTTCTTTTATTTATTATTTATTATTTATTATTTATTTATTTATTATTTATTAGTTTGATTTATATGCTGTCCTTTTCCAGAGACTCAGGACAGCTTACAATGCTTTTAAGCAATAGCCTTCATACTTTTGTATATACCTGCTTAGTAGGGCTTTTGGGCCCCCCTAAGCGGTGTTCTATTTTATACAAAGTCAGCTAATTGCCCCCACAAACCGGGTCCTCATTTTATCTACCTCGGAAGGATGGAAGGCTGAGTCAACCTTGAGCTGTGAGAATTGAACTCGCAGTAATTGCAGGCAGCTGGCAGCTAAATACTACTTTAACAGTAGTTTAGTCCACTGCACCACCAGGCTTTTGGGGTAAGTAGACATACTTCTAAACAAAACAAAAGGCTGAAATCTGTAGTATTTTTTGCTGTCTACAAATATTTTGTTTCTTAGCAAATTATAGCTGATATAAGGTTCAGACTCACTTTGGGTACTTTGCTTTGCAATATGCTACCTTTACTTCTTTTTTATTTAAAATGTAATAAAAACCTAATGTTACCTGGCTCAGGTAGCCTATTGGGCACTGTGACTAGTATCCTTACCCATATTCATTGCCTCCCTGTGGTGCAGATGATCAAACTAATTTCCAGCAATTCTGCAGTAGGTTTATGTAGGTGGATGCTATTTATTTGGAAATTTGGCCTTTCACTACTTTCAATATCATACATTACAAAGAGCTTTATCAGTGTCAAAAAGTTACAACTCCCACTCATTAATGAACAGATGAAGAAATATCTAAATTATAGTTATGACTCAGTCAGGATACACTAACCTAAAAATGCAATACCAAATAAACTATTTATATGTCTGTTTTCAAAAAGCCTATTTCACATCTTTAGTAGAATAAGTGACTCTCTGGTCTCTTGTTTTACTTTCAGCTCTTTTTTAAATAGCGTATCAGTTAGCTATGAAACTAACTCTAGAGCAGAGGTGTCAAACTCGATTTCATTGAGGGTCACATCAGGGTTGTATCTGACCTCACGGGGCCAAGGTGGGCGTGGCCAGCTCAACATCACTCATGTCAGGGGCACTTGTGGTGACCTGAGCGCTCTGCCAGTGAAAACGGGCTCCCGAGCTGCATTTTCGACTACAAGCTCCATTTCCTGCAACCCTCTGCCAGCGAAAATGAAGCGGGCCTGGTCCTTTGCTGTTTCCAGGGCGGCCCTGCAGGCCATATCTAAACACCTCCAGGCAGGGGTGAAATGCTCCCGGTTCGGACCTCCCGATCCGGTAGCAATGGCGGTGGGTGCTTTGGAGAACCGGTAGCAAAAATCCCTGCCCCCCCCCCATGCCCAGCTGAGCCGCACAATCATCAGAGGCTTTTTTTTAATTTTTAAAAGCATTTTTTCTACAACCTCTTCAGCCGAAAAAATGCTATTAAATTTTTTTTTAAAAGCCTCTGATGATTGCGCAGCTCAGCTGGGATCATCAGAGGCTTTTAAAAGCATTTTTTCTACAACCTCCTTGACCAAAGAGTTGTAGAAAAAATGCTTTTAAAAGTAAAAGTAAAAAAAAAAAAAATTGGCCATGCCCACGCAGTCACATTACCCCCCACCAAGCCACACTCACAGAACCGGTAGTAAGAAATTTTACATTTCACCACTGCCTCCAGGCCTTGAGTTTGACACCCATGCTCTAGAATATAGATTCAAAAAAGTCTTTGAAATAGATTCACAAATAAAGGGGTACACTGATCATAAGCTTAAAAAACAAGTGGTTTACAGAAATGTTAACATATTACCTTCTTAACTCCAATTTAGTGTAAGGATTAAGGCATCAGACTAGAAATCAGTAGACCATGTGTTCTAGTTCTGCCTGAGGCTCAAAGTCAGCTGGGTGACCTTGGCCCAACCATTTTCTCTCAGCCCTAGGTAGAAAGCAATGGCAGACTACTTCCAAATTTGTTCCTGAGAAAACTGCAGGAGCTTGTCCTGGCAGACTCCAGAAGTCAACGATGACTCAAAGGAGCCAAAAACAAAGGAAACCACCACCCCAAAAATTGGTGGAAATGAAAATAATAATAATAATAATCTAAAACAAAAACCCAACCTACTGTCATTGTTCCAATGTGGTTACTTTCCAAGTGGAAAAGGCAAATAGTAGTATCAAAGGAAAAGTGGTTTCAAGACATCAGGATCACAATAAAGAAAAATTATTCCCTTCACCCAACCCCTATGTTGGCTTAGCTTCTTACTCAAATTGCTTAAGATTGCAGGAATATTTTATTTATATTTTGTAGAATGTACAATGCTCTGACAGCCTTCGTTTGTTAAATGGACAATATAACAATATGCTTTTTACATTTTATTATTTCCATCTTACTATTATAAGGTACAGATACTCACCTGATGATCGCCCATTCCCAAGAGGTAAGAATTCTCATCTGCCATTCTGAGAGCTGAAACAATTAAGCAAGTATGGATAGGTCAGTGTACAATTAGCAAATGGCTTTTAGTAATTTTATTACTAAAATTATTGGCAGTAGGAAGGAACAGAATTCAGAGGAAAAACATTCCATCTATATAAGAAATAAATTTGTCAGATACTGCAGTATCTATAAAATCAAAGAAAATAAAGATGGCAACTGCAAATCAAAGTCTCTGCTGTTTTTACTCATTTTTTTAAAAAAAGATGATAGGTATATCCCCAACAACAAAAACAACCATCAAGAAAATACACACATTTGGCGTATACCAGAATATATTTTACCTCCCAGGATGAGCTCATCTAACATCTTGTTATCTTTAGAATCTGCAAAAGCTTCTTGAAGGCTAACATGGTCAGGACCAGTAAAATTATAAGGAGCTGGAAGGTATCACTCCACAGGTTCCACAACAGAAAAGACACAAGGGAAATATTTCAGAACTGCTTTCCGCAACCAATGAGAAATTAAGATGCCATCTGCACAAAGTCTGTTAAGTTTATGTTAAAATAAACTCTCTGACTCAGGGGTGTCAAACTCAAGGCCCTGGGGACCAGATCCAGCCTGCAGGATACTTAGATCTGGCTCGCGAGGCCGCCCTGGAGACAGTGAAGGACTGGCCCGCGGTGCTTCTGCCTGCAAAAACAGGCTCCTGAGTTCGTTTTCATTGGCAGAGTGTTGCAGGAGGCCGTGGCAGCCAAAAATGGAGCTTAGGAGCCTGTTTTTGCTGGCAGAGCGCTCGGGCAACCAACAGGAGTGATGTTGAGTTGGCCACGCCCACCCTGGCCCACTGAGGTCAAACACAACCCTGATGCAGCCCTCAATGAAATTTGACACCCCTGCTCTAACTGTTTTAGTTTTCTTTACAGGATGTGTTTGTTTCGTGAAAAAAACTGAAGTGACTTCGAAGGATAATCAATGAACACAAAGTCGCTCATAAACAATGCTGTAGGATGACTGTAGTTGAGCAACAGTCATTCCGGTTTGGAACAAACACATTTCACCAATACAACATCAGAAATAGTTCTAGTCACAGCATGCCAAGGCACAATTTCTAAAAATGTGTTTCTGCGTAAGTCTTCACTAGAAGGAGTTGAGACATAGCAGAGTAATGCTCTTGCATAAGCCCCAAGGATGTAGAGCAGAGCAACATATTACAACAAAGGTTTCACTCATGGGATTTCCATATAAAAGTGTCCCAAGTCTCTAACTAATAGGTATGATTATATGAATCTGACGTAATTTTGGATGATTCAAGAATGAGCAATATATGGATGCAAATGAAGACAATTAGAAAAAAGATCATTAAAAAATCAGAAATAATCTGAAACATAGATTATATTCTACAAACACCAAGGCACAAGGTTCTAAATTCTAAAATGCACTTAACAAATACAGCAGCATTCTATTGGTTAGGATACGACCAATTTTAAATGTAATATTAATAATTTGCCTTTTTACTAGAAAAATACTTAGTGTAATTTAGCTAACCAGCTCTTTGAAGAATAACAAAAGAAATTAAGTATATTATAAATTTTGCCTTTTTTAGAAAAATTACTGAGAATATAATTAATATATTAATATTAATTAATTCTATTTATATTTAATACAAACAAGATATTAGTAAACAAAAACATAAGGTATTTTTTATATTCGTTCTATCTTTTGATCCTAAATTTAATTTTGGATTCCACCCATAGTCTTAGAAGGAACAGAATGGAATGAGAGAATAAAGAACTGTAGATTTCAGTAGCTAGATGCATCATAAGGTTTAATCTTTGGTTTATTTTATGTACAGACAATGTGGAGAATCACATTTTGTTACCAGTATTAAAACACAATACTTGTCACACACATTTTATTTTTGATTATATGAACTTGATTATATGTTTGGCACAATCCATAAAACTTGGAAATAGCGGAAATGAAAATAATTTCTCTTTCCTTTTTTGATGTGGCCAGATCATCATCAACATCATCTAAATATATACGCTGTCTAATTGCCAAATATCCTAATTCCCAACACTCCTAACAATTCATTACGCTTCCTGGATAGCCTCATCAGAGAAAGCAACAGCAAATTAGAAACACAAGTCTATGTTAAAACCACCCACACTAATTAAGATTTCCATTACCAAAGTAATAACCCAACTTCCCACAAGACAAGCTGTGTAAGAATGCCATTTAGATGAGCAGAAGCACACTGCAGCAACCCTGAGAAGAAGTGTCTGACCACTCAACCTAAGAAAAAGGAAACAGGTCATTTATATATTTTCCAACAAAATAGATACTCACACAACTTTATCAAAAAGTGCCTGACCACTCAACCCACTACAGCACAACCAACATAAGCTGTGAAAAGGATAACAACTGTCTCAGAAACCATCAACATATTACTACTTTCACATGACATTGTTGTAGCACACAAACCAACTAAAGCCCTCCAAAATATCTTAAGTCAACCAAAAGATACAGTAACCCCAAAATAAAAAACAGGAGTCATCTACACCATACAATATTAAGGACTGTATCAGCCACTATGTAGGACAAACAGGCAGAAGACTAGCAGATCGCATCAATGAACCAACAAGCATCAAACCGTGATGAAAACTTCTTAATTGCCACAACACATGGACAGAGTTCACCATAGTTTCAAATGGGAAACTGTGAGCTTCCTAGACCAAGCCAAATCCAAAAATGCTGTAGAACTCAAACTATATCAGCCATCAACAGGAATCTAGAGATAAACAACACCTACATACTATTCAAAGGAAACTATCAAAAAGCTAGAAGACCTCAATGCCTTCTTGTCAACAATCAACATCCAGATAAGCAAAGATTAAGGTCAAGTTTAATATCAGACCAACAATCAAACAGTAAACAATACCCTAATCAAGGAACTACTAATTCAGACAAACACCAAACAGCCTAATCAAAGAACCATCAAAGAACACTGACAGGCAAGACACTTGTATATAAACAGACACAAATCCCATTCCTTTCTAGTACCGATGATGTTATCTGGCTGAGTAATGAAATATCTGGAAAAAAACAACCAAATTCAGACAGCACAAAGGACTCCAAAATCCTAATTTGTTATGTCTTTCAAGTAACCCTGAGAAAACCTGATGTTGAAGATGGACTCGACTTCAAAGCACAATATAGCAATAAATGAAAAACAAATAGAAACAATGTTTGGGGAATAGAAAGTTAAAATACTCATAACATACAGAGCCCTCATAAAACCCAATGGGTAGGACCTGCTGGAAAAGCCAGCTCTTTATGGCCTTCCTGAAGAACAGAGGGCTGAAGCCACATGGACCTTGTGGGCAAGAATGGCAATAAAGGAGGCATGCTTCAGATCCTCACAAGATTACCTTCCATGAGTGTGAGGGTATCTGAAGCATGCCAACCATGATAGATTGTATGGGATGGGCAGAGACAATTGGAGAGAGGTTGGAAATAAACAGGCTGTAAGATGTATAGGGCTTTCAAATATATCCATCAACACATTGTCCTTGAAAGCCTAGTATATCTTGTGTAATATGAGCTTACCACGGTGCAACCATACAACCATAACTACTCAAGTCAGCTGTAGTTCCAAGGAGTCTACAGAGCACATTGCTGTAATCCAAATGAGATATCAGAGGTGAGTAATACATGAATGATTATGAGAAAAACTTCCTGGTGCAGGAAAGGGTGCAGTTGGTACTCAAGATAAAGGCCTTTGGTAAGGCCTTCCTAGTCAAAGCTGCCCTCTGTTCTTTGGGCAGGAGCCATGAGTCGAGGAAGACCCATAAATCAGCATAAGTTCCAACTGGAGAAACTCCAGGGTCCTTCCATTTTGGTGAGTAAATATTTGTAGAAGCATGGGCAGTTTGTTTCTTGTTCTTCAAAGAGATATGTTCTGTTCTATAAGGTTTGTTGTCTTCATCTTAGAGAAGTCCTTATGCAGTAGAGATGAGACTAGGATTTAATTTTTGCTCTTCAAAGAACACTGAATTTCGTGGAGTCAGTATGGCATGATCTTGGCTGTAATCTGCAGAAGTTTGTTACTCAATCCTCTAGGAATGATGTCATATTGTTTGCATTTGGTTAGAAAAACCATTTGGTTATGCGAGCTGCAATTAAAAGCTTATGCATTTAAAAAAAATTCTGTTCCTCAGAAAAGGTGAATAGTGGATTCTATCTAATTTTTTATCAACTTGAATAAAACTGTTTTGAGTTTTATATTCCAGAACCAGGAGTTTAAATTTTTCTCAGAAAAATAAGGGAAGCAATTACCATGAAACAAAGGTGATGTAAAGTAAAGCTAAAATGGTATTCCCCACTTTTGTTACAGAACCTTCATTCTTGAAGAGTTCCTGCCAGCAGATGAGAATGAGAGTATATTTTCTGGTATGCCTAGCATAAATTGGGCAAAACCAATATTTTTTTGCCAGGTTTCTCACTGGAGCTCAAAAACATATTCAAGAGTATCCTAAATATATAAATGCAGGTCTTATTTTTCAAGAGATATAAAATCCTATGTATAGCAAGGTTTATCCCTACTTCTAATGGCATATGAGAAAAACCTTGCAAAACAGGGCAAAGAGTTGGTGCCTATGGAAGAGTCAGATAAGAGGCAGCATAGTCTACAGCTGCATAATGGATATAGCAAGAAGCTCAGAAGGGACCCAGATTGTCAGCCTGATCAGATAGAACAGACAGAACATACAACCAGATAAACTAATTCTATTTTGCTGTAAAGCCTTGATAGTACAGTGGTTTAGTGCACCCTGTTATTAACACAGCTGCCTGCAATTTCTGCTGGTTCGAATCTCTCCAAGGCTCAAGGTTGACTCAGCCTTCCATCCTTTCTAAGGTAGGTGAAATGAGGACCCAGTTTGTGGGGGCAATAAGCTGACTTTGTATAAAATATACAAAAGAATGAAGGCTATTGCTTAACGCATTGTAAGCCGCCCTGAGTCTCCGGAGAAGGGCAGCATATAAATCAAATTAAAAAAAAAAAAAAAGCTACTTTTGAAAGTCTGAAAGTAAAATTTCACCATTCCATTCCCTTCTCAGTCTGAGAATTTAGGGAACAGTCCTTCTGAGGCATTTGCCCCACCCACTATACAGCTAGAGGCTATGCTGTTTCTTACCTGACCCTTCCACAGGCAGCATCTCTTCCCCTTGTCTCCCAAGGTCACTGCTACTTACCATTACACTACTCCTCATTTAGTTTTCCTAATCACCTACAGTACCTTATCTTAACTAAATACAATTTCTTTTTATAAGCCCACATCCAATAATTACTATGTTATGACATTCATTAAAAAAATGCTTCAGATTCAAAGGAGAGACTTTAAAGAAGCAGGATAGGAAGAGAATCGATACTTTTGAATCTGGGTGTTGGAGAATACTCTTGAGAATAACATTGACAGTTAAGAACACAAATTAATGGATCATCAAAAAAAATCAATCGACCCTTCTCATTCGGGGCACAAATGACGAGGCTCAAATTATTCTCCTTTGGACACATTATGTCCAAAGACACATTATGTCCAAAGACACATTATGTCCAAAGACCTAGCTCTCTGGAAAAGACTCTAATGTTGAGAAAGGTGGAAGGAAAGAGAAGATGAAGATATCCAGCAATGCACCATTGGGAGACTTGATTGGTCAGATTAGGGACAAATCATGAAGGGAAAAGAAAATCTATCTAAGAATCAAAAATGACTTGATTGTACATAATCATCAATAAATCAAAAGAAAGAGAATACCAGGTGTTATCCATAATTGCTATCCAATTTCAAATTCATAGAAAACTGTCACCTAGAAATGTCATGTAAATATAGAAGATAAGGCAAAATCAGAACACCTTCTCTTCAGCAGTCAACATCCAAATAAGCAGATGGTGACACTGATTAACACCAAACAAACTCTCAAGAAGCAAATAATACCTTAATCAAAGAACTACCAACTGAGACAAACAATCAAAAAGTAAACAACAGTCTAATCAAGGAAATAAATAGCAATGTCCCCACTGTCAGGCAAACTACTGTATATAAACAGAGAGCAGAGCCCATTCCCCTGCAGTACTGAAGACATTATCTAGTCTGGTAATGAAACATCTGCAAGAAAACAACCAAGCTCAGAGAGCACCAAGGATTCTACATTATAATTTGGGTTTATCCAATGAAGCTGAACTTGGGAGATGCTTCTTTGCCATGTATAATTCCAAAACGTAATGATGGTTTCCAGCTTAGATAATTTTGCAACATCATGAACAAGCTTTTGAATTCTCTAGAATTATTGAAGAAGTATACATGAGATTGGGAATAAATTTAAACTGGAAGAAAGGAAGGGAAGAAGAAAATACTGACATAACATTAAAGCTACAATGTCTGCTCTTAATGGAGTTTTATAGTTAATTAAACCAACGTTTGCATAGTTATAGATATGATTCCTTTCCCCCATTTAAAAGAGAGCTATAAACTCTTGCAGTTGCTCATATCTGTTATTTATTTATTTATTGGTTCAATTTATATGCCGCCCTTCTCCGGAGACTCAGGGCGGCTTACAATGCGTTAAGCAATAGCCTTCATACTTTTGTATATACCAGCTTAGTAGGGCTTTCGGGGCCCCCTAAGCGGTGTTCTTTTTATACAAAGTCAGCTTATTGCCCCCACAAACCGGGTCCTCATTTTACCTTCCTCGAAAGGATGGAAGGCTGAGTCAACCTTATATATGATATAATCATAACATATTCATTTTTCCCACTTGTTCTGTATATATTTCCATCCACCCACCACTTGGCCTAAATATTCCCTCATAGTCGTTCAATGCTCCTTCTTATGATGGTAAACTCTTCAGTTGCAGCTTTATAAAACAATCACCTTGCTATATGTATTAAATTTTACAGAGATTCAGATTGAATAATTTACATCTGTAGCCCTCATATATTTCTCACATTCCTCTGCCTTCTTTTATATCAATGGAAAACTAATAAATTACTGAAATGCAGTAACTTCTGACCAAGTTAAAACCAAAACGAAGGAAACGTCTGCATAGAGACATACCTTGGAAATATTTCGTGTTTGGTTCCAGACCAAAGCAATAAAACAAAGTCACATGAATTTTTTGGTTCCCCAGGACATATAAAAGTTAGGTATGTCTGCACTATATTGTGGTCTAATAAGTGTGCAATAGCATTATTGCTCAGCTGCCCTGAGTCTTCAGAGAGGGGCGGCATATAAATTAAATTAAATTAAATTAAATTAAATTAAATTAAATTATGTCTAAATAAATGTATATATCTTAATTAAAAGTACTTTATTATTAAAAATGCTAATCATTATCTGATTAATACAATTAATACAAGTGAAAAAAAAAAGAAATATTGTGAGATTATCAAAATGTGACAAAGACATGAAGATAGCAAAGGCTGTTAAAAAAATGGTGCCACAAACCACAAAGTTTGCCACAAACCTTCAATATGGACACCCCACCCCGGCAATATCTGAGAAGCACAATAAAGTGAAGCACAATAAAAGAAGGTATGCCTGTAATATTTTTATGGGTAACACGAAGAGTTAGGTTTCTGACTAGTAATTGTGAGGCAAAGTATCTCAATCCAGAAAAGAATACGGTACTGTATTGTCTCATAAACCATACGGACTGAAGCTGATAACACAGGAAAACCAAAGAATACCATTTTGTAAACAAGGGACAGGTGGCAGAAGCCTTGATGGTTAGAAAATTAGGAGCTCTATGGCTGTTGATTTAAAGACAGAAGGAAGGAAACCATAATTTAAACTTCAGGACTAACACAGAACAATGCCATCATTCTAATACACTCCTGGACAAAAAACTTCTTCCTATTTATGGTTCCCTAATTCTCTACATAAAACTATTTATCTAATTTTGTTATTGCCTGGGAATGAGAAGCAATAAGAGAATGAATCAGAGAAAGTAGTTTAAAAGGCACTTTATGGGCAGAGGAAGGAAAAGTATAAAAGGAATGGGGTATACATTAAATAAGAACCTCGGTGGTGCAGCAGACTAAAGTGCTGTTAAGTGCTAGCACTTAGCTGCCAGCTGCCTGCAATTAGTGCAAGTTCGAAACTCACTAGGCTCAAGGTTGACTCAGCCTTCCATCCTTTCGAGGTAGGTAAATTGAGGACCCGGATTGTGGGGGCAATAAGTCAACTTTGTATAGAACAACACCACTTAGGGGGGGCCGAAAGCCCTAATAAGCAGGTATATACAAAAAAGTATGCAGGCTATTGCTATAATGCATTGTAAGCTGCCCTGAGAAGGGCGGCATATAAATTGAACTAATAAATAATAAATAAATAAATTCTATCGAATAGTTAAAAAATTAAAAATTAAAAGACTATTGATATTTGAACTGCAACTCTGAACAATCATCATTGACCACTTCATAAAGATATTAGGACTTGTAGTTCAGGAATTTCTGAACTAGGACAGAATACCAATTTATGAAATATTAAATTTTATATATAGACCCTATATATATAAACATCATCCATTTTAATGTTTCAAATATTAAATATATTAATGTCAAATATTATATCTTTCTGCATTCCTTATGACCAAAGTGGCTGAACTCTATATTTAATACACATTGATATCTTTTTCTTTAAAAAAATCACCCTTTCTATGTTTCCAAAGGGCAAAATTATAAGTATATTATCAATATATTAAAAGTATATTATCAAGCTACATTGAATATGAATTGTAGTAAATCATTTCAGTTGGCACATATAAAATGCAATAATTGTGATGAAAAATGTGATTATGGGGGCAATATTACATTTGCTGTTGGAAAGGAAGTGAATTTAAGATTACTTAATAAGTATGTAATTCCCAGAAATAGAAAAAAGTTGAACAAGACTAGCCAACATCTTCTATCAAATTAACTTTTGTACTATAATAAGGCAATTATTTTTAAAAAAATCATTGAAAAAATATAAGATTGCTACAACCCTTCATAAAATTAAAAATCAGAATTCCATAATAAAAAACAAAGTAAGAAAAAAATCTGATACCTGAACAATGATGATTTACAATCATATTTTTAAACTTTGCTTGCCTGTTTTTTTCATTTGTAGAGAATCAGAATGGAAGTGATCTCATAATTGGTGGTAAAACCCTTTTGGTGTTAAATGTTAATTGAATTTCTTTTCAGCACAGTCCCAGCTAGTTAGAAATCCATAGTGTAAGTTTGCAAGGGTCTTTAAATGTACCGCAAAGAGTCCCAGTTCTTCAGAAAACCTTACGATTCAAAAGATTTTTCCTCTTTTCTCTATTAGTTACCTCTTTTCTAGAGAAACCAGTCAAGCCAGCTTCATAGTTCCTTTTACCATAAGATTGACAAATAGGGAGAATTTACTTTTCTGGAGAAGTGGTGTTTATTTCATAATTCTTATGGTATACATATTTTGAATTTGTATTCTATGATTGCATTTTCCAGTTGCAATTTTTATAACAGAATTTTTGTCGAAATGTTCAAATGCGATCCATAACACCTAATTTAAATAAATAATTTTAGTTTGGTTAGTTTAAAAAAAGCTTTTATTATCACACCCTAAAAATTCTCCTATGGTACTATATTATTAAGATAGCATAATGTTCAAGAATGGATGAAATAATTTGAAAAACAAATATGCCATATGTACTCATTTAGGATAAATAAATACCATCTGACCTCTGTACACATCAATTTCAATACAATATTTCCAAATATATATAAAAGTTTACAACTTTTTTAAAAAAATAGTTTTCTGAAGAATATAGTTGATCAGTTCAGAAATGAATAGGTAAAATGGCAACAGAACAAGTACCTTTATAGATTATCACTATGGAAGAATAATCTAAATTTATTATAAATTATAATTGTTTTGAAAGGAAGAATATATAATTTCAATATATTATTTTGTGTTCCTTCTTACAATCCACTCAAAATTAATACAGTAATAATGAATACATATATTCTTTGATTCATCTCCTTAATTTGTAACCACATAATCAACTAAAGCTAATTACTGATTAAAACCTAAGAATACTAATCACAACTTCTTCCTATCTATTCATTTGACTCTCAAATAACCTGCTTGCCAAGTTCAACATACTGTACACAAACATTTCAGTTATATTACAAATTGTTTTTTAGTATATGCAAACTATTTGTGGCTCAATGTCAAACAAAGTGGAATAAACATATGAAGGTTTCATGCCTTTCAACCAAAATAAGAATAAAATGCACAGTATGTATAATATGGTCAGTACTTAATTATTTTAATTGGAATACACTGGCATAAAAAAAATGAAGAGATGTAAATGTGAATGCAAACAGGATTTTTTTAAAAAATATAAATCATTTATCTAACCCCAACAGGAAGATATGTCTTTTAAAGAAAGATGAAATTATTCAATAGTATCAAATATCTAAGAAGCTTATATCTTGATTTCTTAATCAACTATTCAATCTTCAGAAGTGTATTTATCCTCCTTCTATTCCACTGTTTTGTAAAGCTTACAAAAATAGTTGCAGAATTTCAGTCACCTATTTTAAATCCATGCAGAAATCAAAATAAACCACCCCAAATTTCACAAACAAATCTTGGTTAGCATCAAATGAAGCGATTGTGTAAAGCAAAATGGATTCCCCGCCTCCCTGTTCTGTATTTCTCTTAGGAAGAGGAAGGAAATAGTAATAATGCAATAAGACAACCTTTGAAGGTTGATTAAAACACTGGAACAAGATAATAAAGTTTGCAGATGATACCACTGTACTGGGTCTTATTACAGGAGGAGACGAATTAGCATACAGAGAAGAAGTTCATAAGTTATCCATATGGTGCTCAGAAAACAACTTGCATCTAAACACCAGCAAGACAAACAAGATGGTGTTAAGATTTCCAGAAGCAGAGAGAGGAACATGCCCCACTCTACATCAAGGGGGGCTGTGTGGAGAGGGTCTCCTTTTTCAAATTTCTGGAAGTCCACTTTAGCCAAGATCTCACCTGGAAAAATATTACCCAGGTGGTCATGAAGGCTCAACAGAGACTCCATTTCCTTAGGGTCTTGCGGAAAAATCAGGTGGAACAATGACTGATAACTTCCTTTTACTAGTCTACGATAGAAAGCGTCCTTTCATATTGTGTTACGGTATGGTATGCTGGCTTGACAGCTGTTCTGCCCCAGCTATGGACCCCAAAGAACGCAGCACACACAAAGTCTGTACAAACCTTAGTTTACTAAATTAAATCAGTCTTTTTCAAACAAAGACTGTTAATTAACTTTCTTAACAGCCTACAAGAATCCAAAGAATAAATAATCGTAATCTTACTATGGTTGGCAGAAAGCCCAGAAGCAATTTGCAGAAAGCTAAGATCAAGACGCGAAGGAGAGTGAACGAAGTTGTTCCCTGCATATTGCCTCAGTCGTCGTCCTTACTTAAATAGGCTAAGGGAGTGGCCAATTAGCCCCAAGCCTTACTCTCGAGGAAACCTCCTCCTGAGGAGCCACTCCTGCCTTTTGGCAGCTCTGCGCACCCATGCACCGAGAAGAGGCTCCTCCTTATAGGAGCTTCTGGAGGTTCTGAAGGCCCTGGCTGAATCCCCGCCTCTGGCACCACATCTTCTCCAGCCTCCTCCTTGTCTGACTCGTGTGCCAGCTGCACAGGCTGCTGGCGCAACACCACACCAGCCTCCTTGCTGTCGGAATCAGCTACTAGCTGCACAGACTGCTGACGGGCCACAACAACAGCTGCGGACAGAAAGGCATTACAGAGGATGATGAGCACAGCACAAAAAGTTATGGGCTGTCCCCTGACACCACTGGACGAAATCGCCAGGACCTGCTGCCTCAACAGAGTGAGGAAAATCCTCAGGGATGATTCACACCAGGGGTGAAATGCTACGGGTTCGCTCCAGTTCACGCGAACCGGTAGTGATAAAAACTACCAGTTTGGGCAAACCAGTAGTAAAAAAAAGCTACCGGTTCCTCTGAACCGGTATTTCCGACGATCAGCTGTGCCACACAATTTAGCTTTGCTGAAAGCAGGAAATCCTACTTTCTAACGAAGCTAAATCTCATGGCACAGCTGATTCCCCCCCTCACTGTTCTACTTACCTTCCCAAGCCTCCTTTTGACATTACTGTGCATGTGCACAAAGTGCACATTTGGTTCACAGTGCGCATGCGCGCCAGTGAACCAGTAGCAAACCGGTTCAGATTTCACTGAATTCACACCCTGGTCAGCACTTCTTTACTCTCCTACCATTGGGCAGGAGATATAGAAGCATAGCTAGCCAAACAAACAGGTTGAAAAATAGCTTTTATCCATGGGCTTTCAGACTTCTGAACGCAACATAACACCACAATTAGGTTTAATATGATAGACTTGTAGGGCCAGCGCAACGTACAACATGTTCATACCGATGTAATTTAATATAATATTACATACATATAGGTATATGGGAATGTGTGTTATTACTTATTTGGGTTTAAGGATTCTATTTCTTTCATTTATTAAGTTATTGAGGTGTATTTTGTGTTGGGAGGGGCTGCACCAAGGGAAGCTCATTCAATTTCATTGTACACAGGTTGTGCATTGACAATAAAGGTTTGATTTGATTTTGATTTGATTTGGAAGTGGCAACAATGTAAGTTTCTTTGGCAACAATATTATTTGGCTACCAATGCAACGTAGTTTGGCTAATGTCTCTTCCAATATTAGTTGATGTCATGCATACTACTTATTTTTTTGGTCAATATAATACATTGAATTAATGCCACTTCTCTACAGGTTGTCCTAGACTTACGACCGGTCACTTAGTGACTGCTTGAAATTACAACAGATCCCCCAAAAGCCATTGACAACCGGGTTTCAAAGTTCCAATGCTGCTCCCTGATGGTCATGTGACCCAGAGGTGGGCTGCTGCCAGTTCGGACCGGTTCAACCGTACCAGTAGTTACGCCCACTGGCTGGGCCCGCCCACCTGCCCCGGTGCTATCCTATATATCTCACTCTCTGGCTCGTTCGCCCCGCCCACACAGCCCAGATGATTTGCGCACTTCGCCCACTCTGCTCACCGCAGCTGCCTGAGAAGGTGTGCTGGAAGCCGCGTGCATGAAATTGCTGTGTGTTTGAAGCCATGCGCAAGCGTGGAAGGCACATGCGCAGAGCACATTTGCGCTCACATTTTGGGTTGTGCACTCGCTTGTTAAATTATGTGAAGCCCATCTCTGACGTGACCACATTTTGGGTGTTCGGCAACTAACCTGCATTTGGGGTCCTTTGAGCCCCTCACAGTTATGTGACTATGATTTCCAACAGCTTTGACAGAAACCAGTTTACTTCTGGAAAACTTCTAGCAAAATTTGATCCATAGTGAACAATGGGTTTGCTTAACAACTGCTGCATGCACTTAACAACTGCCATGTTTACTTAATAACCACTGCATTTGCTCAATGATTGACACAAAAAAGTTTGGAAAATAGGGTCAGTCGTGTTATGACTCGGTGTTTGACCATCACGACTTATGATCATAATTGCCAGGCTCAATTATGGTTGTAAATCAAAGACTACCTAGAATTTGATAACATATGTTATATTTATTGGGTTATCAATGCAACCAATTGCCTGATAACCCAATAAAGAAGATCCATTTAAAGAAAGACTAAAGATAAGAATACAGACAGTGCATGGTGTTGTGTTTTTTTAATGAATTAAACAGCAATTATTCTTTACATTTGTTTTTCATTCTCTTTATGTACTGGGATTGGCAAAAACCTGATATTATAAATGTCAAATTTAATTTTTATTAAGTCATGCATTTTCATTATATGTTTTTAGTAGCTCAGAATATTATTTTATCTTCATGATGACTTTCTGTTTAAAAAGAACATTCCCGGGGTAAATACTGATTATTTTCCATTTATCATAAGAAGCTCTTCCTAACAAAAAAGCCGGAAAGCTCTGACATGGACCCAGAGTTTTTTTGAATATTATATTTTGCATTTCAGACTAGCTATAAATTCAAATTTTGGATGTGAATGTTTGGAAGCATCTGCTTGGCTGCTGTTTTAAGAAGAGGATGCTGTAAATTTTGTCTAACCTGCAGTTTTTATATGGTATTTTAATTCTATCTTCACACACTTAATGAACCCTTGTGTGTTTTACTGTTTGTATATAACTAAATTAGGAAGATCCATCTGATGGAATAAAATACATAACACGATTTATGCCTAGGACCCTGTACCATTATGTGAAATATCGCTTTTTAGCGCTGACTGCTAAAAAGATAACAAAGGGAAAGCAAAGATTAGTTTTGTCTGTGTAGTTATAGTAATCTTGGAAATTTTCATATATTAGTTTCAGATATATCTATCACTGTCTCTTTCTCCCTCCCTCCCTCCCTCCCTGTCTCTCTATCATCTATCCATCTACCTACCTAGATGGAATGGAATGGAATGGAATGGAATGGAATGGAATGGAATGGAATGGAATAGAATAGAATAGAATAGAATGTAAAGAGCCTGGTGGTGCAGTGGACTAAACTGCTGCTGTTAAAGTAGCACTTAGCTGCCAGCTGCCTGCAATTACTGCGAGTTCAATTCTCACCAGGCTCAAGGTTGACTCAGCCTTCCATCCTTTCGAGGTAGGTAAAATGAGGACCTGGTTTGTGGGGGCAATAAGCTGACTTTGTATAAAATAGAACACCGCTTTGGGGGGGAGGCAAAAAGCCCTACTAAGCAGGTATATACAAAAGTATGAAGACTATTGCTTAATGCATTGTAAGCCACCCTGAGTCTCCAGAGAAGGGCGGTATATATAAATCGAACAAATAAATAAATAAATAAATAAATAAGAATAGAATAGAATAGAATAGAATAGAATAGAATAGAATAGAATAGAATAGAATAGAATAGAATAGAATAGAATAGAATAGAACAGAACAGAACAGAACAGAATAACAGAGTGGGAAGGGACCTTGGAGGTCTTCTAGTCCAACCTCCTGCTTAGGCAGGAAACCCTACACCACTTCAGACAAATGGTTGTCCAATCTCTTCTTAAAAACTTCCAGTGCTGGAGCATTCACAACTTCTGAAGGCAAGTTGTTCCACAGGGACAACTAATTGTTAATTGTTAATTGTTCTAACTATCAGGAAATTTCTCCTTAGTTCTAAGTTGCTTCTCTCCTTGATTAATTTCCATCCATTGCTTCTTGTCCTACCCACAGGTGCTTTGGAGAATAGCCTGACTCCCTCTTCTTCGTGGCAGCCCTTGAGATCTATTCATCTAATTTTAACATATGCAAGGTAATTGAGGTTACCAATGATAATTATGGATATATCATATCTCCAATCAGAGGATAGCAGACACACCAATACTACTTTCGGAACACAGAGGTGTCAACTTCAGCATTCTAGTAGCATTAGACTAGAAAATGTAGCAACAGTTTTGAAATAGATAAAATTCAGGGTTGATACAATACAAAGGGAGGCTCTATTTCGTGTCATCATCATTTTTAACTGACTCGTTGTAGAAAAAAGAACTTATTTCTTAGTGTAGAATCAATCAAAAAACAACAGAACTTCATATACGTTTTTGATGAGAGGTATTTTTAATTTAAAAACAATACACTGAACAATAACACAGAAGTCACAAAAACTGGGAAATACAAAAATTGCATAAAATCCTAATCTTGTAAATGCTGCAAAGCTCAGCTGCAAAGAAAGAAATGTTTTACAATCTGATTTCAGCTTTCCCTTTTTAATTTACTGAGTCAACAAATCATATTTTCATGCCAAAATACCTTATATTGGGAAAAAAGTACAATTTATTTCAGAATATACAGCACTCATAAATTAATACAGGGCAGACTTCACAATGTCCTTTTCTCCTCATGCCCAAGTCTAATATATCCCTTGTCTAATATTTAAAAGGCAGATGTAACTTCTTGAATTGCACTGACATACAGCTCCCATTTCTATTCAGTACAGACTTTTCATAATAATCTCAACAAGGCATTTGACAATCCACAATAATGGCCAAAATGCAAAGGCATTTCACCTATCCTATCTCAACTTCATCTGCATAGTTCCTTATATGTGCTTCACTTAAACAATGCCTAGATTGCATTTTTCCTTCAAAGAAGGTTCTAACAACGGGAAAGGTAAAAGGAAAGAGAAAAAGAAGATGATGAACCAGCAGTAAAGTGAACGGACTCAGTTACAGAGGTGATGGGTATACAGTTGGAAGATCTGAAGATTAGGTTGGGAACAGATCATCATGGAGTAGATCTATCTATGTGGTCACTAAGAATTGGCATGTAATCATCATCAAACTGCAGGCTGGAATTAAATTGATATTATCCAACCAAAACAGCCAAATGAATTTAAGTTAGGTATCAAGAAACAACAATAGTTTACTTATATAATGTATTTTTATAGGAAACTTCCTATTTATGCTGTGATAATAATTATTTCTTACCAGTATTAGAGATTAATATAAACCTAAACTCAGATGTCTGACTTTTAGACTGATTTCCCATCCTTCATTTTAAGTAGACATGTTCTCTTATGCTCAAAATATTAAAAATTTCCAAAGCAGAACTCAGCACTGAAAAACATACTGGATCTATTTTCCTTATCTCCATTTCTGGTCATTTTTGCACTCTGTTTGTATATTGATTTTCTCTTCTTTCTTTTCTTTGAGGGCCTTTTTAAGAATCAGATCTCTTTTGGCAGAACAATGGAATAACAGTTCTAGCCCTCATACTTAGGGGAAGTCATATCAACAACGATAAATATTGCACTCATCTGAGAAAAAAAATGACAGTGACATTGAAAAGAATATTCAGCTCCTAATCCCATGTTTGCAGACTGCTTGATATAGGGCAATCAGCATCAAACATGATTAGATGTTGGATTAAATGCATTAAAAGCATTAGATTAAAGATAAGAAGACTCGGGTTCAAGTGCTCCTCAGCCATGAAACTGTATTGGATGACTATGGACCGGTGACTCTCTCAAGCTAGTCTATCTCTATCTCAGAGAAAATTTGGAAGAAATATTCTTACGTACAATATTAAGTCACTAGAGCGGAGAAACAGAACATCAGTCTACTAAATCAGTTCAATAAAATGTTGGCATGAAGAGATAATGTTTACGTCATTGCAAGAGAAACTTGTCTTTATTCATTCCAGCAGCTAAAAGACTACTTTCAGTATCAGTGAAGATGCCATCTGAAGTACAAATACTTTCACTGGTTTTGCCCGAATGCCCTTTTTCTAAACAATGCAAGGCTGAGAAAGCCGATTGCTCATTCCCACAAGATCCTGCACCCCTTATCAATGACTGCTGCCACCTTTTTCCCCAGCAAAACGTTTATGTCTTTTAACAGTTGTAAATGTGTTGAGGCTGCCATGTGCAGACTGCGACTGTTCCTGAAATAGAGAGGAAGTTATGGGGAGGGAAGCTTTACTAGCTGCATATTGGTCTTTGGCACCCCTCTAGAAGAATTTTGTGGCAAATGAAAAAGCTGCAACTTTTCATTAACTGGATGCATCATTTAGGGAAGGCCTAAAACCATGTGCTCCAGAAGGTTTCTGTGAAGAAGGAATAGTGTCTTGTCTTTTACGAAGGAATGAGGAAGTAGAAAGTTCTGTTGATTTCATGCACACACACACACACGCACACACACACACACACACACACACACACACACAGCAATGTGACAAAATACAGATTTCCATACCACAAATGTTACGGACTCTCTAGAAAGCCAAGCTCAGATCATCTACAACTAAAAGAAGGTGCCAGCTCTAAAATCATTCCCACTTTAAGACTTAATCCTACTGAAATCCTATCCCAGCCCAAAACCCATTCCTAAAGCGACGCCTATATAATCCATAAGGTCAAATACAAAGGCAAAGCACTTGCTCTGGATCTCTTTGTATTTGACCCTATGGATTATATATATAGAGAGAGACTGGGTTGAAGGGTGCGTCGTCGGTTTAACGCGGCATCAGTCTCTCTCCATCCCCAAACCCAGCCCGTTTGTCAAGCCTAAGGACCGACGGCGGCTGTCAGGGAAGCTCGGGCCCCCAAAAACCCGGGGATCGTAAAAAAAAAAAAAGGGGGGGGGAAGAGACGCTTGGCTTGCCATAAACCCACGGGACGAAGCCACCGTCGCGCTTGGAGGGGAAAAAAAAAAAGTTTCTTTCCCGACTTCGCAACGTTTCCGCATGGCACCGAAAGCGCACCCTCGCGGCTTTTTCCCGCTAGCCCCGAGCATAAGAAGCCCGGTCGTGGGGATGGGCACCCACCCGGGACTCACCTTACACTCGGGAATGGTATTCCCGTCCAGGAAAGGAAGGAGGAACTCGGATCGGAAGACCAAAGCGCGGTGGGAAGAAAGGAAGGAGAAAAGCGACCGTGGCGGAGAAGTCCTGGGTCAAAAGAGCGCCATGTCAGAGCGCAAAGGCTGTTCGAGATCGGTGGTGGTGGCAGCAGAAGGAAGAAGCAGCTGCCCAGAGCTTCGAGCAAAAAAAAAATAAAAAAGAAGGGAACCCGCGCGATCCGTCGCCCGTCCGAGTCCCGCGAGGACTAAGTTGCCCGCCTTGCCGCCCACGCAGATACAGACTGCCGGGCGCGGGCACGCTCCCTGGGAGCGCGACCCCGAGCGCCTCGCACCTCCCTTTCTCCCCTCCTTGCCCGCCCACTGCAGGGCTCCTTCCCCTGCCGCGCTTTCGCCTCCCTCTCACTTCCTAGCTGGAAATTCCCGCTGACGTTGAGAGATGAGCGGCGAAGGAAAAATGGAAATGATCCGAAAGAAACAGACGCCCCCGGGGAAGGCTGGAAGCAAAGAAAGGGCGGCGGCCGGGGCTGTGCCACACGCCGGGGCGCCCCTCGCGAGTTTATTACACGGAAGCTAAGCTGTCACGCAGTGGCTCCAAAGCGGCTTCCTGCTTTACGAGGGACGTAATGCCGGCCGCCAGCGATATGGCGAGGATGGTGAAGATAAATAAGGAAAGAAATGGGATTCTTTTAGCCGGAGAAGAGGATATCTCTCTCTCACCTTGTTTCTATTTTGACATTGCAAAAGAAACTTTGATTTTGATTTTGCTAATTAGATAGGTTTATTGTTATAGAAATGGCTTATTTATTTATTTATTTATTTATTTATTTATTTATTTATTTATTTATTTAATTTGATTTATATACCGCCCTTCTCCGGAGACTCAGGGCGGCTTACAGTGCGTTAAGCAATAGCCTTCATACTTTTGTATATTTTATACAAAGTCAGCTTATGGCCCCCACAAACTGGGTCCTCAATTTACCTACCTTAGAAAGGATGCAAGGCTGAGTCAACCTTGAGCCTGGCGAGATTCGAACTTACTTTAATTGCAGACAGCTGGTGTTAAATTACAGTGCCTTGTCTGCAGAGTTATCCAGGCTCCTCATTTAAATTTATTTATTTATTTATTTATTTATTATTTAAATTTTTATACCGCCCTTCTCCCGAGGGACTCAGGGCAGTGCACAGCCACACTATGCTTGTGCATAGTGTTGGGTAACATTAAAAAGTTGCGGTTGTAATGTTGTTATCTTCTACTGTGCTAAAGAGAGTCAGAGGTTTAACAGATTAACAGAGTTGGAAGAGACTTTGTAAGTCATCTGGTCCAAACTACCCACCTCAAGCAGGAGACCCCACGCCATTTTTGACAGATGGCAGTCCAGACTCTTCTTGAAAGCTTCCAAGTGATGAAGCTCCCACAACTTCTGAAGGCAAGCTGTTCCATTGGTTGATTGCTCTCACTGTCAGAAAATTTCTCCCTTATTTCCAGGTTGAATCTCTCCTGGTTCAGTTTCCATCCATTATTCCTTGTCTGGCCTTCAGGTGTTTTGGAAAATAGCTTGACCCTCTCCTTTCTGTGACAGCCCCTCAAATATTGGAACACTGCTATTATGTCACCCCTGGGCCTTCTCTTCACTAGATTAGTCATGCCCAGTTCTTGGAACCATTCTTCATTATGTTTTAGTGCTTTAGTGCTTTTACAGCCCTCTCTAAGCGGTTTACAGAGTAAGCATATGGCCCCCAACAATTTGAGTCTTTATTTTACCCACCTCGGAAAGATGGAAGGCTGAGTCAACCTTGAGCCAGTGAGATTCGATCTGCTGAACTGCAGTTAGCAGTCAGCTGAAGTAGCCTGTAATACTGCACTCTAACCACTGTGCCACCTCAGCTATTATATCGCTTAAGAAAGTCAGGGCTGTCTAGGCAACCAGACTGGAAGGGCAGATTTGATTCTGGCAGGTGTTTTCTGATGTATAAGAGTATTAGGCCATGTAAGGATTTAAAGGTAATGACCAGCTGTTTGAATTGGGCCCAGAAGCCTATAAGCAAGCAATGAATTAACTTTCATACAAATATTATTATTCTACACTGCTGAAGTTATCCCACCATCCACTTTACTCCCGGACCCTGAGGGAGAAAATCTTAAAAAACATCTACCCACTAATTTCCTTTTGTGCCCCACAGCAATGCAAGGTGAACTTTGCTGGACATAAAAATGGCTCTTAGAATTTACTGTAGACCACATTTAGAAAATTACAATCGACTGCTGCCTCTTCTGTCCTTCCAAATATTGATCATTTCAAAACATTTTGTCTGACTCTACAGCAGAGCTTGCTGATTCACAGTTCCCCCAGTGTCAGTGATTTCAGCCTTGTGTTTAATAAAAAAAATCTCCGCTAAGAGAGTTATTCTTCATCTACTCAGAAAAAAACAGTTGAATCAAAGTGTATGGAGACAGCAAGGAAAGTATATTTGAAAGGGGAGCTATTTACAAGAAGAACTGATGCAAAAGAACTAACCAAGGCAGTCATAAAATAAAATGGATAAGAAGCATCAATGAAAGAGGCTTCAAACAAGATGAATTGACAACATCAGCAAGTTTTGCGGGTCCAATTGGCAAAAGAAATTTCAGGATTGTATAGGTTGGAAACATGCGGAGGTGGCCTTCATCCTGCAGTGGATAGACAATGGCTAAAATGATGATGATAATGATTGTTTTATTAAAGGCTTTAACCTGTGGTGAAATTCAATTTTTTTTACTATTGGTTCTGTGGGCGTGGCTTGGTAGGCATGGCAGGGGAAGGATACTGCAAAATCTCCATTCCCATCCCACTCTGGGACCAGCCAGAGGTGGTATTTGCCAGTTCTCTGAACTACTCAAAATTTCTGCTACCGGTTCTCCAGAACCTGCTGGATTTCACCCCTGGCTTTGACAATAACATGAAGACTATAGTTACTAATATTTATACAATCCAGGCAGAAGTTAATCCTATTCCTGCAAAACCCTTAGCAAGGTACTGTCTATTGGCCTTAGCTTCCAAGTGGAGTTATGTCATTTGGTTCATCCATTTGCTAGCCTGTTGTACTAACCTGTTGCTACTCATTTATTCCATCTCCCATGTAATTAAGCAAACAGGTAGTCACTGACTTACAATCATTCATTCGGTGACCATTCAAAGTTATAACACCACTGAAAAAAGTAACTTATGACTGGTCCTTACACTTATGGTGGTTGCAGCCTTCCCATGCTCGTGTGATCAAATTCTGGGTGCTTGGTAATTGGCATATATACATTACAATGGTTGCAATTTCCCAGGCTCATTTAATCTTCTCTTTTGTGATCTTCCCAGCTTGGCTTCCGACAAGCAAAGTCATTGGGGGAAACTGGATTCACTGAATGACCATGTGATTTGCTTAACAACCATGGCAAAAAAAAAAGGTTGTAAAATTGTGCACAACTCACTTAATTACTACCTTGCTTAGCAAAGGAAAAGCTGGTTCCAATTGTGGTTTGTAAGTCGAGAATTACCTGTATGCTGAGAGTGGAAAGTTTTAACTTACCTGTCCTTGGAAGATTGGCAAAACAATGGGCAAGTAGTCAGCAAAAGCAAGAACCTGCCTCTATCTAAGTATTCTTGAGTAGTGATGGGTATCCAGCCAAAAGAGAGCAAAGAGAACAGGTTTGTCACAGTGGTGGGTTGCCCCTGGTTCGCACTGGTTCTATAGAACCGGTAGTAAAACCGGTGGGAGGCTCTGCCCACAGACCCTGACGTCATGGAAATGCTTCTGCACATGTGCAGAAGAGCACGTGTGCACACGAGCGAAGCAAGCATGCACGCACAGCCCCAGTAGTAAAGGTAAGTAGAAGCCACCCCTGGTTTGCCAGCTTCGACTGCTGTTTTGAAGGGGCAGATAAAAACAGCATTAGCACTGGGTTAAGGATCAGTATATGGCTTTTTTTAACGTTCCTAAAGCAAGAGGCAGAATAAGGCAATCAATAGAAAATGGATTTGGAGGAAATAATAATAATAATAATAATAATAATAATAATAATAATAATAATAATAATAATAATTGAGTTTCATTTTTAATGAATAAAAGAGAATAATAATAATAACTTTATTGTCATTGTATGTGTATACACAGTATACCTATACAACGAAATTCACTTAACACCCAAAGACCAGGTCCAACACACATAACAATCCCCAAACACACTCCCACCCACCACAAATTCCCCACCCCTAAACCACCCAAACATCCACACAACAGACCAAGCAATGCTGTCCAACAGCTCACTGATAGTGGCCCTTTAGTTCATTATTGAGTGTAATTATAGCTCTGGGATAAAAACTATTCCGAAAACATGTGGTCCGAGTTTTAATTGTTCTGTATCTTCTGCCAGAAGGCAATAGTCCAAAAAGATTGTAAGCAGGATGGGAAGAGTCTCTGAGAATGTTATGCAACTTCCTCATTCAAGAACTATGCACTGGATCTTTGAAAAAATGATGCCTGTTTTAATTGCTTATCCAACTGGCTTTTACTGGTAATCATGAAATTAGAGGGGCATAATGATGTCCTTTGCCTTTGGGCAGCAAATGTCTTGTACTAGCCAAATATTGGCCTTGATATTACCAACCTTGGCAACTATAAGGCTTGTGGCTTTCAATGCCCATGCTGGCTGGAGAATTCTGGTAGATGAAGTCCACAAGTCTTAAAGTTGCCAAGGTTGGACATCCTGTTAGGAAGGATACTGGCATATCCGTTAATAATATTCTCAAAACAAGTTTGCTATAGAAATACCTCCAAAATTTTACAAATTAAATTATACTCAGTATTATACCTCTACTCTGGAAATCCAGAATAGGCCATGCATGCAGAACGTTACCTCTTGAAATCTATAATCCTTTTTATATTTGATAAATTCCTTGCTCAATCTGATTAAAAACATAACTAATGTATGTCTCAAGGGTGCTTTTTCAGGAGGCAACTGGGCTTTCCTGTTTTTCTTGTTTTTGAAGATGTTTTGCTTCTCATCCAAGAAGCTTCTTCAGCTCTGACAGGATTGTGGGGAGTGGAAGGATTTATGTTCCTTGCAGTCAGTCAGTCATTTGCATCCTTTTAGAGGATTGTTGAAGCACTTGGATGTTTATCTGTGTCCTCAGGATCCAAGTGATGTGAGGACTTCAACTGCCAGAATTACCCAGCCAGTCTTGGGGGACCTCTTAACGTTGCCAAGGTTGAAAAACACTGGCTTGCTGAAGCAATGGGTTATTGGATTGTATTACAGAAAAGATCAGATGGGCACTGTTCACACACAACTGTGACTTATAAATCAACTACTATATATGAAATATGGTTCACAATCTCCTCACACATAACTCAAGAATCCCAAAATGATGTATAGTTTAAATAATATACTGTTTTCTTTCTATACTCCCTGATTATATGCCAAGTCTGACTGCTGAGACACTTCTCACTGAGTTAACCCTTGAAGTATCTGCATATTGGTCCATTTAGAGCAGAGGTCATCAAACTTGGCAGCTTTAAGACTTGTGGACTTCAACTCCCAGAATTCTCCAGCCAGCTGGCTGGAGAATTCTGGGAGTTGAAGTCTATAAATCTTAAAGCTGCCAAGTTTGAAGACCTCTGATTTAAAGCCTTGACAGAAACAGACACCGTCCTTCTATTTCCAAAGAGTGTCCAACAAAGTAATTGGGCAATCACATGAGACCACAGAACTCATATTGGATTCTGTATGTTCATATTCCTTCAAAATAGTTATCATATGTTGACTATAGGCTCTTCTTTAACACCCGTCTGCATCATTCTTCACTTGCACAGGTTAGATTACATGTGATTCAATCCTAGTTCATGAACATAGCCAATAATTTTATTGTGTTTTCTGTCTTTCTTACTGATCTGTTTGTCCAATTCCTCTCAAATATAATATTCATACAACATTGAATCTCATGCTAGCCAATACATTTTAATGTAACAAAAAATCAAACTACATGGCCGTCTATGAGTGGGTATAAAAGGATTATAAAAGCATTATGGAATCATTATACAAGTGACATGAGTTATTGCATTATGAGAAAATTGCAAATGTCTTTCTATTTATTTATTTATTTATTTATTTATTTATTTATTTATTTATTAGTTTGTCAAACATGTACAAGATAGCAAGTATAAATATGGACATGGACATGAACAAAGGAAATTAATACAAATAAATGGGGACAGTAGGACAGGGACGGTAGGCCCACTGGTGCGCTTATGCACGCCCCTTACAGACCTCATAGGAATGGGGTGAGGTCCACAGTAGACAGTTTAAGGTTGAAGCTGTGAGGGTTTGAGGATGTAATAACGGAGTTGGATAGAGCATTCCAGGCATTGACCACTCTTGCTGAATTCATATTTTCTGCAATCGAGTTTGGAGCAGTTTATTGAGTTTGGAGCAGTTCTTACAACAACATTGTAACTTTATATAGTTGTTTTACAGTTCAATGTGTTGTGCTAACACAGAAAACAGTTATGTTTTATAAACCAGGTTTACATTAACCATCACTGAGTGGGTCATGGAAACACAGCTATACTCTTATGTTCGTAAATCTATAAATACCCCTTGAATTTGGCCAGGAGGTCTTCCTTTTTGTCTGGAGTTTGTGTGGCTTATTTTAGCATAGAGTTTGTGTGTCCATCTTAGTTTTTTTTTTCTTTCCTAATTGCTTATGAATTTATTTATGGCATTTCCATACCACCAATAAATAAACAAACAAAAGAATAAGACCTAAAATATGGCTTTAAAAATACAATCAAAGCATATTAAAAAATAAAAGCATCTCAGCCTCAGGCACTTTTAACTTCATCAGCTAAAAACCTGCTTCCATATCAAAAGCTTGACTACAAAGGTCCCTACTTAATATTTGGGATAATTGATCTATTATTTCCAGTCAGCATGTTAATGAGAATTATAGGAATTGAAGTCCAACACATTTGGCTGTATTCTTTCAACATCAAATCTTATTTTCCTGCAGCAAAACAGTTTTTTTTTTTACAAAAGAAATATATATAATGTAAACTTGAAAATAGGGGGAAAATATTCTGCACTGACATGATCATTTTTATTACTATCATTAAATTTAATTTGCCTGCAGCATTTCTTGTAAAGTTCTCGTCATTTTCTGGTGTTAGGAATGTAATAATAAGGGATGAAAAATTAGAGACCTGAAATCAACGTAGATGATGAATCCCATCTACGCACTTAAGAATGAAATCAATAATCTGAATCTCTCCTCCTTCCTGTTTCATCTGAGGCAATTATATCTCTTTCCCAAACATGATTCCAATGCCAGTTTTCCTTCCTTTAAGGAAATGGAGTAGATTGTGTAACTCAAGAGTGAAGTACATGTTTTGTAACTCAAGGGTGAAGTATGGTACTGAAGCTCTGTAGCATTCCAGAAGGCTTGAAAAACTCTTATAAAAAGCTGCAATTCTTGGGTAGAATTTATTCTGATTTAGTAGCAATAGCAATAGCACTTAGACTTATATACCGCTTCATAGTGCTTTTACAGCCCTCTCTAAGCAGTTTACAGAATCAGCATATTGCCCCCAACAATCTGGGTCCTTATTTTACCCACCTCAGAAGAATAGAAGGCTGAGGCAACCTTGAGCCTGGTGAGATTTTAACTGCTGAGGTGCAGCTAGCAGTCAGCTGAAGTAGCCTGCAGTACTGGACTGTAACCAATGCGCTACCTCGGCTCTGTAGAAGGCAATTCTCCTGAGTCCTTCTAGCAGATGCTCTATTTCCCCAAAGATCAGATTCAAAATCCTACCTTGACCCCCTTTTCAAATTATGGTTTCTTAATCTCTCATAGAACATAGAATAATAGATTTGGAAGAGACCTTCCAAATCTATTATGGAGGTCTTCGCGTCCAACCCCCTGCTCAAGCAGGAGACCCCATACCATTTCAGACAAATGATATGGGGTTGTCCAGTCTCTTTTGGAAATTCTCCTATTTCCCAGAGATTCCCTGGTTCACCTGAACTGTTCAGCCTTTATTTCCTACTCCAGGACACAGACCCCAATATAACTCCAAAGGTGGCAAAAAATTTTGCTGCAGTTGTGACTGAAAAAAAAAACGAGGGAAGAGACGGGTAACCCCTACGGCAGAGGATCACTAGTATTGACAGTACAGATTGTATCTGAGGCAGTAGATGGTGTACTGTCACATGATCTATCTACATTTGTAAAATATACTCCCCTTCTATGTGTATTTTAATTTGGTCTCTGGCCGCAATAAAAAGCTTACTTACTTACTTACTTCTTTTTTGGAAAGCCTCCAGTGATGGGGCACCCACAACTTCTGAAGGCAAGTTATTCCATTGGTTAATTGCTCTCACCATTAGAAAATTTCTCCTTAGTTCTAGATTGATTCTCTCTTTGGTTAGTTTCCAACCATTGTTTCTTGTCATGCCTATTGGTGCTTTGGAAAATAGTTTGAACCCTTGTCTTTGTAGAATTTACCATGTCCTTCATGTTTCCTAATAGATATTATTCTGCATATTTTTTCACTTTTTGTTTTTCCAGGATTCATGCACTACTTTCTTAAAAGGTTAGTGTAGTTTTCTTGCAACAATTCAAAACTGGTTAACCATTGCCTTCTTCCAATATTTATTTTTTTGCTTCCCATCTAGCCTGTTGTTCTGAAATTTTCTGTGATCCAAGATAGTAAAATCATTAAAGAAGTCCTAATTAGTAGATTGCAAATTTAATTAGTGGAAAGGCAGAACTCAATCTGTGTGGCAAACGCTTCCATTTAGTGGACAAGTTCCCTATATTGGAATTCAGCCTGAATACACACATTTATACACAATTATGTAAATTGGAGTGATCTCAGTTCAGGTCTAACAGATACAACTTCCTTCCAAATGGTCCATTAAATTGAAGTTTTACTGTAATAACTTTCTAAACAATGCATATGAATTTCTCCTACAGTCTTAAGAACATTTAAGCAATAGGTAAGCAAAGTTTATGTTTCTTAACCAGCTAGGAAAAAACTATAGCACTTCAATAAAAAATGTGAGGTAACTTAACCCTTAACCCATTTTTAGGGTTTTTTCCCCCGAAACATAATCAAAGTTCATGGATAAAATCAAAGAGGATTTTATCCATGAAAAGACAATGTGTTCTATTGTATACATTAAAATATGTTTGCATTGTGTTTTCAAAAACATTTCTACTGATGCCTTTAATGGCTGAAAACTAAGAAACGATAATTTTGACTTCTTGCACCTTCCCATATCCTGAGAAATTCCCCCATATTTCTTTCCCCAAAATAAATATAATAACACATTTTCTCCTAGTCTGCTATTATTCTCAGCTCTGACTTTATTTTCTCAGTTGGAGAAGATAAGTTACTTTTGCGAATCATCTCTGTAAAGTCCTGTGGTGTAGTTGTGGAGAAGAGAAATGACAAAGACTTCTTTGAATTGCTAGGCAAACAAAAGATGTTACCCTCATCTCCTCCAGACTGACAAACAGGACCAATTATTGTAGACAACTGAATGAGAGGAAGCACAGTATGGTAGACATTGCCCTATCAATCAAATTCAAAAGAGAAATTCATCTGATTATATCTCTGAATTGTAATTTCTATATATCACATCTACACTTAGGCATTTTTTTTTAGGATTAAAAAGCTTTTGGAATCTCAGTTATTCAACATATATAATAACCCTTTCAATTTTTGCATAGATGAGATTCACATGGCAGATTAATATGGTTGCTTTTGTTTAAACTCTCATGTTGATTTAATCTACCATTGTGGTTAGGAATTTAGCAACCATGACTCTGTGGCTTGTTCAATAAAGTATAGTTAAAGCAAAATAAGCCTTAGGGAGAACTGAACCAAGTAAGCTAAAAAAAATAGGGTGGGTTGACACCATAAACACCATAATCCAAAAACAAACAAAGCACCATTTCAAATTATATCTAACCAAATTTATAATGTTGCATGATTGCTGATATACAACTGATTAAGCATGTTGTGTGAACACAGCTGCTTCCTGCTACCATACACTAATTTTGATTTAGCATTTATCATCTCAATTCACTGAAATAAAGTTTCCTTAAGAAAGAACTACAGAGATGAGATGTCTCCAATGTTTGTATCCAGCAAGGAAGACAATAAAATATGTCTCAACAAGAATATACCTATTTCGACTGCTTATGATCTATGTTCACATATGGATTTATTTTTTAACTATTTCAATCCATAGTTAATCAAATTGAGAACTATTCTACTGGCTCCATTATAATACTGGTTGTAATACAGCTATACTGGTTGGGATAAGGAATATCAAATTGCGTTAGGTGGTATTTTAATATGTTGCAATTAGAAAATCTACAATTTGCTGATATGCAATGAAAATACATATATACATGCATACACACACACACACACACACACACACACACACACACACACACACACACCAGTGGTGGGTTGCTACCGGTTTGCCCTGTTTTGGGCAAACCCGTAGTGGTGGCAGCGGGAGGCTCCACCCACCCTCCCTGACATTTCTGCGCATGCGCTGAAGCGTCACACGGGTGTGTGAGCGCGTGTGCACCCATGAGCGAACCGGTAGATACGGGAATTGAATCCCACTACACACACACAAACATGCACACACACACATTCCAGATCAATAAATTTGAGAAATGTATTCAAAGTTTACATACAGTGTAGGATTTACTATAGCATAAGATTCATTTAAAAATACTTATAATAATTTTAAAAAGAACGTAAAATAAATTTTGAATATGAATATGAGAAATCATACTTGGGAGCTGTATAGTGCCTATAGGTCTTTTAAGTTGGCATTTAAATACATGTTATGATGTGGATTTTTAATAAATCTGTTATGTAGATATATTAGGAAGACAGAGAAAAACCAAAGAAATTGTTGGCTTCTCAATTGAAACAGTATAATGTCATACATATAATAAAATATTATGATGTACTATTCTGGGCATAGTTAAAGAATTATAATTTGTATATGTGGTATTCTTGCTAGTATTTTATTCCAGTTATAACTGGAATTCTGTTGTAGTCTAACACTGAAGGCTGTTCAGTATATGTAGATGTTATTGGTAAATAAATTGTTCTTGATTGACTCTGGGGAATTTTATTTAAAATTAGCACTTTTTTTCTGTAAAGTTTGAGTTGGAAATGGAATGGATTTAGCTACTTAAATTATCTCACTATTAATAATACTTTAAATGTTTGGAAAGGGAGTTAAGAATATAATTTGCCTAAAATTATTGAATGGGAATATATGCAGACAAACTAGTTGTTATATATTCATTGTAGGCCATATGGCTTATTATAAAACCTTACGAATTTGAAGATTAGACAAACACTTTTTAAAGAGTAAGCTGACAGTTCAGTTCTACCAATATTTAAAGTGTTTTACTAAAACGAAGACTGACCTTTTACAAAAATTGGAATAGGGGATTGGAGTCTCCTACTTTGTCAGTAGTTTCCAGTTTTAAGAAATCTTACATGTATTTTTTTAATGGTTTTAAAATGTAGTAATACATCCAAAAGGTAAATATTTGGTAAGGGCTAAATTTGTGGCAACCCCGCCCCCCTGCATTCTTGGAAACCAACTTATATTTTAAAAGTTATTTTGCTCGTCCTCTATCATCTTTTGGTTCTCCTGTATCAGTTATTAATATTAAAAATGTAAGAAATTGCCTTACATTCAGTGAAATACAGACCTCCCTTGCACAATATCAGCTTCATCAGCTTCCAGAAATACTGGACTAATTCATCCCAAATCAGTTGCTTAGCATCTTTCCAGGTTTTAAGGCATAAACTTTCCCCATTTCCAACTAGGAAAATGTAGATTTAAACCTGGTTGCTGCTGCATCACCTGTTCAAGGTTGAATCATCCTTCTATCCTTCCGAGATGGTTAAAATGAGGACCCAAATTGTTGGGGCAATATGCTGACTCTGTAAACCGCTTAGAGAGGGCTGTAAAGCACTGTAAAGTGATATACAGTATAAGTCTATAAGGCTGCCCTTCATAGCCACCTTGTGAAACTTTGGTGTCCAAATGATTCTTTCTGAGCCGTGCAGGCAAGTCACACATTTCAGTTGTGGTGATTCACTCTGGATTTGCTCAGTTTCTGATTCTGACAAAGGAAGAGCCCTGCCAGCTGAGGAAGAAAGTTTTCATACATGAGCAAAGAAATGACAGTTTTAAGTGTTTTAAAGGAAACGTGTGGTTTTTAAACCATGCTAGTTGAAACAGAACGACAAGCAGAGGAGGATAACCCCGGAAGCTGTGGTCAGGAGTAGAGGGATGAAACAAGAAACATAGATGCTATTTACATCTGCAACTCTGATAAGTATCTCTGCCACCACCCACTCTACATGCCAGCTTGATCTAACAATGTCAGGTTGATACTATTTTGGAAACGGTCCTATTTGTTCCGCAGTATAAAGATTGAAGCATTCAAAATCTCATCATAACTATCTTGTTAGGAAAAAAAACACGTATCCAATATTTTGCTGCCTTTCTCTATATGAATGTTACCATAAATAGTACTTTATTGAATTCATATTTGGGGCACCAACTTCCAGGTTGTAATTGGGGCCATCTGCTCAAATTCCACTCCTACTGGTCTTCCAAAGCTGTAGTACACTGAATGTACTATACACTGATGTATACTGAACGGGTGCAGAAAAATGGCAGTGAACAATGATAGGCAACAACCCAGAAGAAAAAGGATGTTATCCAAGTCCATTGAACAGCTTTCCTAGCTTTTGTTTTAATGAAGTGGTGAGATAGGATGCTAGTTTTTAAACAAAACATATGGAAATGCATTGAAATGACTCTGACCAGAAGTACATTTAATGGTTCTCAAGCTTAGATTGTCACTCATTGTCCAGGTGTGTAGCTTAAGGCTATCACACATGGCAGTGGTGGGATTCAACATTTTTTACTACCAGTTCTGTGGGCATGACATGGCTTGATGGGCGTGGTTTGGTGGGTGTGGCAGGGGAAGCATACTGTAAAATCTCCATTCCCACCCCACACCAGGGGAAGGTTACTGCAAAATCCCCATTTCCTCCCGATCAGCTGGGACTCGGGAGGCAGAGAATGGATGGGGGCGGGGCCAGTCAGAAGTGATATTTACTGGTTCTCCGAACTACTCAAAATTTCCACTACTGGTTCTCCAGAACTGGTCAAAACCTGCTGAATACCACCTCGGATACATGGTCTGCAAAATGCTGGAAAACCATGAAGTGGCAGCAAAGAATTCACCTTTTCTATGTCTCTTGGATGCCATCTAGAGGGTATTCAAATTATAGCTGCCCAGATCTGATAGCCTAATAAAACTTCAGTACTATACAGTAAATTACGCCTATATGTTTTACACAAGTTCCTTTGCTTTTGTTAATGATATGCTTCTATCTTGAGTTTTGAGTCAATAAAAACCTATTAATTTGACTGGTTCTTTTTTGTGTTTTGCAAAGCTATCCATTCTTGATCCTTGTTCAACAAACACAATTTATTTACTCTTTAAAAAAAAATAAATGCATCATATATTTACTTTATCTAACATTTGCTGTAAAACAAAAACTGAGACCTCCCCCTTTAAGCCTCGGGGAAATATTTAACCATCATCTCCAGTACAGATGGATTTATTAACATTTGCCTGAAATCCTCAGACCATCTTCCATTTAAAAAATTAAAAGTTTTCAAAAAATATTCTGAAATTCTGTGCTAAACAATAAGCTTCTTTCAACATTGTTGGAGTTCCTGCTGAATATCCATACATGGAAAGGATCTATAACTACCTATTCTAGCACTAAAACGACTTCTTAACAACTTTTAGGAAATCAGCTGACATTTTTGGTGGGAAAAGTGCTGTTAAACAATGGATATGCAAATGTATAAAATACTCCTCCCCATCAGACCATTGACAGGGGCTGGTAGAAGTTAGAATATGAAAATCCAACAACAAAAAATATTGCCTCAACAACCTTCAGCCAGTCAGGCTCAAACTCCTGCGCCATGATGGGTACACAAATCATTGTGTATAATTAATTGAATAAACCACAATGAGCCACGCTACATAAATCACAGTTTGGATTCACATCCTATGCTAAATCAAAGCTACCCAACCCCCCTTATGGTTTGGTTCACAACAACTATTTTGCAGCTTTGGAAGCCCTTCTATTGCTAATGGTGAGCTGTATGGTATCCTGAGACATGAAACAGAATTAACATAGCTAATGCCTGATTAAGGGAATAAAGACCCAGGAAAACTAATACATCACACCACTTACCATGTATGTAGAAGTACCAGATCTGGACTGCAGATAACTGGATGATCACTACATGGCAGCAAATAGGTATGGAAAATTCTAATTCTTTGTTATCATATATTTGTCATCTTGGTTTTATTTCAGGCCAGGCATTCATTCGTTCGTTCATTCATTCATTCATTCATTCATTCACATTTTTAACCACCGCAAACTGGCCAATGCTTAGAGTCAGATAGTACGTTAATAACGTGTGCATATAAAATTCATATATCATAAACAATGATAATATTGATATCCAATAATTGACTTGGGTCCATAGACCAGCCGAAGGGGTTTCTTAAATACAAAGATGGGAGTCAAATTCTTCTGTGGGTGTAGCATGTTTCACAATAGGCTTCGTCTCAACCCTTCCAAAACCGAGTGGCTGTGGCTTCCGGCGTCCCGACATAGCCAGCTGGTGCCATCGCTGGCTATTGGGGATGAGTTATTGGCCCCCATGGATAGGGCTCGCAACTTGGGCGTCCTCCTGGATGCACGACTGTCTTTAGAAGAGCATATGACGGCCGTGGCCAGAGGGGCTTTTTATCAGGTCCGCCTGATTCGCCAGTTGCGTCCCTTTCTGGATCGGGACTCCTTACGTACAGTCACTCAGGCACTCGTCATTTCCCGCCTGGACTACTGCAATGCTCTCTACATGGGGCTCCCCTTGAGGAGCACCCGGAGGCTCCAACTGGTGCAGAATGCGGCTGCGCAGGGGATTATGGGAGTGAGGGGGCACTCCCATGTGACACCTCTCCTGCGTGAGCTGCATTGGCTTCCAGTTGTCTTCCGGGTGCGCTTCAAGGTGTTGGTTACCACCTTTAAAGCGCTCCATGGCATAGGACCTGGATATTTGCAGGACCGCCTTCTGCCGCCAATAGCCTCCCACCGACCAGTACGCGCCCACAGAGAGGGATTCCTCAGGGTGCCGTCAGCCAGGCAATGTTGGCTGGCGACCCCCAGGGGGAGGGCCTTCTCTGTGGCAGCTCCTGCCCTCTGGAACGATTTGCCCCCGGAGATACGAAGGATATCGGATCTCCGGGTCTTTCGCCGTGCCCTGAAAACTTTTCTTTTCCATCAAGCAGGGCTGGTGTGAACCCCCTCCCCCTTTTTTAGTCTTTTTAGTTTTTTAGTTTTAAATTGTCATGGGGTTTTAAATTGAATTGTTTTAAATTGGGCCAGTTATATAATTCTTTTAACAATTTTAAATTTTGTATTTGCATGTGTTTTAGCTCTGGCTGTTCACCGCCCTGAGTCCACTAGGAGGAGGGCGGTATACAAATTGAAATTAAAAAAAAAAAAAAAAAGGAGGTGTCAACTCTGAAGCTGACCTGACCGAAACCATTTTGGAGCTTCAACGTTGCCATACTAGAGCTGAGGGATAGGGTGTGGGGGAATAGAGATAGCTGGGGTTTATAGCCAAAACAAAATACTTTCTCTTGGGAACCAAGGACATTCTCATACCTGGTCAGAGGGAGAGGAGGAGTGACGTTACCAGGTGACCGGACGGCACCCTGATTGGACCGTGTGATTGAATGTTTGGGGAAAGAGAACATTTTTTTTTAATTTGGTGAAAACCGCGGGAACCCTCAGCTGGTTTTCACCAGATCTGTGCCAATATGACATATCCAATAAAACTATTCTTTGAGGAATCTACCAGCCTCGGAGTTTTGTTTGCTTTGGGATTATTGGAACCCTGACAGGGGGACTACCATTGAAAAGACCTCCTCACGGATTAATTTCTCTTTTCCCTAATGAGACAGGTTCATTAGTACATCCTTCTACCTTGATGTTTGGACCAGATTGGCAGAATTATACCTTGCAAGGCAATTCCTGAATGTATGCTGATGCTATGCCATAAAAGACTTTATAAATGACAATCAGAATATCAAACTGCATCTTGAGACCTGTTGGTAACCAAGGCAGAAATTTGAAAATAGGTGTAATTTTGCAAGGATGGGCTTCCCTGATTAACAGACAATTTAGCTCCAGACGCTGTGGTGCAATAATGGGTGATATCACCAGCAATGACTAAAAGGTTGTCAGTCCCCATTTAGCTTGAATTATGTGAATTTAGTTTCAAAATCTTAACAAGGGGTGATCAAGGGCAGCACCAATATAATCCTGGTTCTTTGCTAATGCCAAAGCTGACAGATTCAAGTTTTCATGTGTTGTGCAAAGATCACTCAGAACCTGTAAGATCTGCATTTTTCTTACCTCCGTGACCAAATGCTAATAAATTCCAGCTAGTATGATGATATATTCCTGAATTTGCCTCAAATCATGATAGCTTCATCATCTCACAAATGCTATCCCCCGCCCTTCCCGTTCCCCATTTTGACATCTGGGCACAGGTCTTGATTAAGATTTCCTGGTGAAAGTGATTAAAAGGGTAGCTGAACAATTTTTTCCTGTTATTTCCCAAACAAAGTACTAATATTCTATAGAAATGCAGCTTCAAAACAGGACAACTATTAGAAGAAAACCAGATATTTCAGAAAGGGCCCTGAGGTTTCAGAATTTAGTAAAATTATTATAACTTTGCAACTCTGAGAGGAAAAAAACTTTCTCTAAGGCGAGCTTGTATGAATGAGTATATATACAAATATTTAGAGAAGTGTAAAAAAAAAGATATCTAAAAAGAAAATAAAAAATAAGTTTAGAGACAATATAAGGTTAAATAAAAAACGTGAAGTAACATTGGATTAGTGCTGCATATTAGACTATCTTAAATATAGTAGTCTAATGAGAATCATAAATCAAAATAGAATTAAAGAAGTTTTCTGTCTAATCTGTCTATTCTAATTTAATGAATCAAGCAAGAATATATTGAAGCCTTAGGTTAAAAGAAGCCCAAATTTCAGATGCTGTACAAATCTGTACAAAGAACTGTAATCCACAAATACTTTCCAAGTAGAATTAAATTCTTTATCAGATCTGTTCTGATGCATACTCTTGCAGCTTATTTTCCTATTCTTCTAATAAAAGGATTTACCTGTGGGAATATAAGGTTTGGTAATGTTTCACAGAAAAACAACTAGTCAGAAAGAGAATTCAACTTTTAAAATTTATTTGATTCTATAATAAATGATATTTCAGAATTGTTGTTTTTATGACGTTATGACACAAATCTGATTTACTGCATTTTCAACAATTTTTAGAAAATGAATTATCGATTTTGACAATCGGTACTATACCAATGATAAAATTTTGTACCAGTTTTGTCTAAGTGTGATATTCCCAGTAAATTTAATATTTGTCTTAGTTGTCGCTGTTGCGTATGAATTGTCTTGTTTAAATTCAACCTCTATTGCATGATACAGTCATTACCTTGCTTAATTTTTGAGTCATAAATTCATTAAGAATTTGTATGCAAGCCCCAACAGATATTCTGAGTTTTGTATTATAAATTCTTGTCACAAAGTCTCTAAAAATATTTTCTACTTCCTTTTGAATGATGCTGATTATTATTATTATTATTATTATTATTATTATTATTATTATTATTATTATTATGGTAAAGTAATTTTGATCATTCCAAAGTAAGGATCTTGAAAAGTTCCACTTTTGTTTAGTTAATAATAGGTAATCAAATGAGATGATGTTTAATGGAGCTAAACAGAGCTTCATGTTTGATGGCTTGAAGCAGGGAATTTATTTAAGGGAATTTATTTATTTACTTACTTATTCAGGCTTCTAGGCCACTGCAATGATAATTCTAAGCAAAGGTTTTCCTGTTTTTTCCACTGCAAACTGATAAGCATCTCGACAATAGCAAACATGCTATTCCTGCAACACCCACACTGTTTCATCCTACGTAAGAGAAAATTATAATAATATATATATATATATATATCTACCTGTAGAGGGGCATTTCCCCCCCTAAATCTATCTCACTTTAAAATGGTTAGGAAAGAACCAGTTGCCGGCTTTTGTTGCTGGGTAAAAATAGATATTGTCAAAATAGGCAAATATAACGTTATGCTGGCATACTTTTTTTTTTATTTTTTTGCTACCCTGTTGCTCTGTCAGCATCTTCATCATTTTAGCACATTCCTGTCTTTTCCTTTATTGTTCCATATTATTAAGAAGGTTGCTATTTAGGTCAAGTTAGCCCTTAAATGTGAAGGCTGGCTTTGCTTTTTTCCTAAGCAATGTCTGCCCTCTAGTGTTGAATTTCTAATCCAAAGATTCCTAAATTGGAAAGTAGCAAAACAACCTCCAGAGTTTTGGTTCATGTTCACTATCTCTGAAAAATGTACCAATTTCCCATCAGATACCCAATTGTTTTTGGCAAGGTTCAGGGTAGGGTGTTTGTCGGCTGGCAAATTACACAGTGCATGCTGGCATCAGCGCAGTTATAACTTTTTTTTTTTAATTTGATTTATATGCCGCCCTTCTCCGGAGACTCAGGGCGGCTTACAATGTGCTAAGCAATAGCCTTCATCCTTTTGTATATTTATACAAAGTCAGCTTATTGCCCCCACAACTGGGTCCTCAACTTACATATATTTTGTACAGTATGATGTAATTGCTTAAAGTGTAGTCCCTGCCAAGAGACTACAACCTGGCTTATAAAACTCTTTAACTGTTTGCTGCCACCTACAGGGTAGCTAAGGTTTTGGTAGCCCTAATCAAAGATTATTCTTATTTTATAATGCAAGTGTAATAATATTCAATGGCAGCATTAATGTATGAAAAATCAATTGAGCTTTGTCAACCATTAGCTTGAAAAAAAGACGGGATTGCAGTGAGATGAAAAAATGGGAGAGGGAATGTTTATAACATGTTTTGTTGTGATATGTAGGCAGGAGTGGGATTCAAAAATTTTAGCAACCAGTTCTCTTCCCGGTTGCTGGATGGGTGTGGCCATGGTGGGCGTGGCCTACTCGGCCTCCTGCACCATGGCGGGGGGAGCGTTTTTGCCCTCCCCAAGCTCCGGAGGCTTTCCTTGAACCTCTGGGAGGGCGAAAATAGCCTCCCCGGGCTCCGGAGGCCCTCCGGAGGCAGGAAACAGGCTCATTTCCAGGATGCCTGTTTTTTGCCTTCCCAGACCTCCATGTGGGGGTGCTACACTTACCTGGCATCCAAAATGGGCTGTGTGGAGACTCCTGGGAGGGGAGGGGAGGGTTGGGTGGGGCCAGCCAGTCCTTGCAACTACCGGTTCGGTGAACCAGATGTAAAATTAGCATCCAGTTTGCCTGAACTGGTGTGAACCAGCTAAATCCCACCACTATATATGGGTAGTTTTCTGCTCATTTGTGGAAGGTGGAATGCATTTCAACTCAGCAGTGGGAAAACGTCTTATTTTGACTATATTCAGTAAGCCGCCCTATGCATAGATTTATTTTTATTTTATTTATTTATTTATTTGTCAAGAACGTATTAGGTAATTTATATAATTATAAGCATGAATAATTGAATACATAAGATGAATACAAATAAAGGGGACATTAGGACAGGGACGGTAGGCACGCTGGTACGCTTATGCACTCCCCTTACAGACCTCTTAGGAATGGGGTGAGGTCAACAGTAGGCAGTCTTAGGTTAAAATTTTGGGGGTTTTAGGATGAAACCACAGAGTCAGGTAGTGTATTCCAGGCATTGACCACTCTGTTGCTGAAGTTATATTTTCTGCCATCGAGTTTGGAGCGGTTCACTTTAAGTTTCTATCTATTTTGTATTGTTGTGGTTGAAGCTGAAATAGTCATTGACAGGTAGGACATTGTAGCAGATAATTTTATGAGCTACACTTAGGTTATACCGAAGATGGCGTAGTTCTATGCTTTCTAGGCCCAGAATTTCAAGTCTGGTGACATAAGGTATTTTGTTGTGAGCAGAGGAGTGGAGGACTCTTCTTGTGAAATATTTCTGGACATGTTCAATTGTATTAATGTCTGATATGCAGTGCGGGTTCCAGACAGATGAGCTGTATTCGACAGATGAGCTGTATTTGAGAATTGGTCTAGCAAATGTTTTGTATGGTCTGGTTTATGTATAGTATGAAGAGTGTTGGTCCTAGAATGCTGCCTTAGGGGACACCGCTATTTACAGGTGCAGGATTTGATAGGGCGCTCCCTATTTTGACCACTTGTTGTCTGTTTGACAGGAACGCAGTTATCCAATTATGTAGGGGTACAGAGATGCCATAGGATTTTAGTTTTAGAAGTAGTTTGTCATGTACCACTGAATTAAAGGCTTTACAGAAGTCTATATAAATTGCTTTGCCCTGATCGAGATTTGTGTCCATATGTTTTTGCAATGTAGAAGTTGTAGATTACAGGATAATTTTTTTCTGAAACCAAATTGTTTATTAGAGAGTAGGTTGTTTGTTTCTAGGTGGAGGGTAATGGATTGGTTAATTATTGATTCCATGACTTTGCAGGTGATGCAACATAAAGAGATTGGTCTGTAATTTTCAACTAGGCTGGGGTCTCCTTTTTTGAAGATAGGGATGACCGTGGCTAGTGACCATAGGTTGGGTAGGGAGCTGGTCCTGAAGGATTTTTCAAAGATTATGCTTAGGGGTTCTGCTATAGCAGTGGAAAGCTTTTTTAATAAGTATGCACATAGTCCATCAGAGATCATAGATAGAGATGGTTTTAGTCTGCAGAGTGCCTTTTCAACATTATCTTCTGTGAAATGTATTTGTGTTAGATGAGAATGATCTCATTGTAGCCCACATTAACCAAACCTGAATGCGTTTAATCTTATGAAATCTATCCAGTATCATTGGCAGATTATGATTTTTAATGGTGTAGCAACTATATCTAATAATTGAAAGCATGGGAAGATAGGCAAATGAGTATCTTGGGTACTCATTGTTAATTGGTACAATGAATGCCAGAAATGATGAGTACCAAACAAAATTTTCCCATAAAGAATAATGTAAATAAATGTAATGTATTCCCAAACCAAAGACAATGCACATTTTTAAAGAAAATCCAAAAAGTCCAGTTGCCTCTTGAAAAAGCACCTTTGGGACAACCATGACTTGGAAGACTGAGACTCTCCATAGACACAAGGCAAGAACTATTGTGTGATTGACGCATCAACCTTTGTTTCAGATGAAACGGGTAACAAGTTGTGAGGCAATTGACACAGATAAGTTGTAGTTTGGGCATTGAGTACCAAACAAATGACAAGTACTGGGACAGAATTGTCTTGTCAAAATGCATTGAGTACCAAATTAGATCAATTTCAAAGCAGTTGAATACCGAGGCAAGATTGTATTGTATTTGATGCATTTATGTCTCCAACCTACAATCTAATTTTCTTCTAAGAAGCTTGAAAAAGATGGTTTGGCATCCTTTGGCCTTGATAATTAACCAGGAGATCAAGGCCTCTTTGGTGGGTGCCCTGCTGCTTCCACTAAATCAAAGGAATGATTATTTTTTTTTACACATTGAATGCAGCTGGATATGCTTCAGAATAATGGAAATATACTTGCAACCAAGTAACATAGGACCTAGATATTTAGAGCTCATTGCGTATATAGTAAGACTGAGACTTATACACTACCCAATATTAGGCAATATCTATTATGTGACCGAAACTTGGCACATAAGCCCTATTGGAAACTGTACGGTCAAGCACACAAAAGTATCAGCGAACTGAAAGTCTTCATCAAACTTTTATTACTACAAATCCAATTTACTTAGTGCAAGTCAAATGGATCACGTTACAGATGTGGTCCAGGAAGGCTTGGAAGAATGGAAAGCTAATAAAAGGAATAGATTTCACCTTTAACAGCATGAGTATGCCAAGTCTGCATGGAAATCTTCCATAAAAAAAAAAGAGAGAGAGAGAGAGCAAATTTTATGCCATTATAAAAATGTTGGGTAGTAAAATGTTCCAAGTAGTAAATGCTTAGTGAGCAAAGATATCAACCAAAAATTGAAATAAGGTATCGTAAAAGAAAGCATAGAGCATAAAACATAAATAAGGAAGAAAATGTTGCAGAAATCTATTTACCATAGGATGACAAAGAGCAAGTAAATTACAGGGTTTAACAACTACCTGGGCGCTGAGCCTTTTGCCCTCAGCATTTCTACAATGTCAGCAAGGTAGCAACAACCACTTTTCAAGCTACATTAAAATGTGTGTTTTGCTGCACCGCTAACTTCGAAGCTGCTATTTTCATACCCCCCTCAGTTGTGTGTGATGTGGTAAATAAGCCGGAGTATTTTAACCACTATTCCTGTCACCCCTGAATATTTTTTCCATTACGTGTTTGGTTGAGCAAGAAAGAGAGGTCTCATCTTTGCTAGGGATTTAGAGTATGATGAATATGACCAAAGATTACATGTAATCACAGTTTTGCATTTTCCCCTGCTCCCTTATAAAGCTCTTAAGACTTTGTTTACTTCAGTAAACGCATGAATGCATAGATTACTGTATTTTTCGGAGTATAAGACACACCTTAGTTTTTGGGGAAGAAAATAAGAAAAAAGCTGATTGGTGGGTGGATCGGCCTCCAGGAATACCCCCAATCAGTTGTTCCCAGAGGTGAATTTTAGCAACAGGTTCCTTGGTTGTGAGCTCTGTGCCTTGCTTTTTTTTTCTGCCTCTGAAACTTCTGAAACTCTGTTTCAGAAAAAACTTATTTCCCTGCCTCTGAAAGCTTCCGAAACAGAGCTTCAGAAAAAAAGCCTCTGAAGCTCTGTTTGGGGGCTTCTTTTCTGAAGCTCTGTTTGGGGGCTTCTTTTCTGAAGCTCTGTTTGGGGGCTTCTTTTCTGAAGCTTCGTTCTGATGCTTTTTTTCAGCCTCCAAAACCTCTGTTTGAGAAGCTGGGTGGGGCTACATTCGGAGTATAAGACGCACCCAGATTTTCACCCTCTTTTTTGGGGGAAAAAGGTGCGTCTTATACGCCGAAAAATACAGTATGTAGAACTTATTGTGCTCTGCATTCACACTGGCTTAATGGTAACAGTCAAATTCTGCATGGGGTGGGGACTTGGGATAGTCCCAAAGGTGTTTTTATTCAAGAGGCAATCAGACTTTCTTGTTTTTCTTTGAAGACATTTTGCTTCTCATTCAAGAAGCTTCTTCAGCTCTGTGTCAAGCTCCGACTAATGAACCCAAGCAAATCAGAACTCTGAGACTAGGCTTCTTCTCAAAAGTCCTCTTTATTGAATGCATCATATCAGCACAGCTTCAAAGGAAATCCAATTCTAATTTTTTTTTCTACTGTTACAGTATGATTAAACTAGGAAATAACCCCATCCCCAAGTGTCACAGGTCACTCTGGCCAATTGGGTTAATTGGCGGGGTCTCCAAGCAGTCCTTCCCCAACCTTATCCATTGCCAGTAGAGATGACCTTGGTTTTCACAAGAAAGCTCCCTGTTGTGTCTAGTAGGGCATTCCAACCCTCTTTCCCTCCTGTGTGGCAACTGAGGAACAGAAAAATGGCTGCTGCCAGGTTCAGTTCGAAGTTGACACTCTGACTGGATGGTGGGCAATGGAAGGATTTATATTCCTTGCAGACAGCTGATTATTTGTATTCTTTTAGAGAGTTATTGAGGCCACTTGAAGGTTTATCTGTGTCCTCAGGGTCACTTGAGTAGTGCAAATGAGTGTGGAGCCTTTTTGGAACTGCTGCAAGGACTGTGTTGTAGACTGGAGATAGATGATGTCATAGCCCTTCCCCTCTATTGTGAGAGGGCTGTCCAGTTTTGACATAGATAGTCTCTTTGACCCTTCTTTCAAGTCATGGGAGAACCATGACCTGGATTACTGAGAATGTCCATAGAGACTTGGGATAGTGTTGGCCCACACCTCAGTTCAGATCTCTTCCTAGTACAGTGTGTTATATAAACACAAACACAAGTTCAGCCTACATATGTTGGCTGTTATTCAAATGTAAACTGCAAATATCCTCAACTATGAAGGTCACTGGAAGAGTTAGGTTGATCATTGTCTTTCATCCTTACCAAAGGTTATATAGATAAAAGGGGATAAAATCACTAGCATTGTCTTAAACTCAATGAAATCAAAGAAGCAAGCAAGATGTTTCTATATCAGCAAGGAATCTGGTGACAGAATAAGTTACCTATATATTCCCCAATCCAGTAGAAAAAAGTCTGTGCATAAGTAGGTGTAGCTGCTGTAACACATGCTGTACGTTTCTCCAAGCTAAAACAAAGTAATCTATGAATTTTCTCCGGGCAACTTACCAACATGAAATAATACAATGCGGTTTTAAAACATTAACCATAAAAGCAATAGTGATTACAAAAAACTGCCAGTAGACCAATTTTATAGCATCAATCAAAACAAAGACTAGATAATGTGAATTGAAAATTCAGATCACCAACAATATAAAATATCGTTATCCAGTACCAAAATGACCATAAAGAAGATATAATCATTCCAGAATTGGACAATTGCCAGCAAAGTATATTCTTCATAGGAACTATTTTTCTTTGGCTGGAGCACCCAAGCTTGAGATCTGGCAGTGAATCTTAAGGTTTGGTTAAAAATGTTACCGAGAAAGCAATTATCAGGTACCAGGTTCCTGAGGTAGTTTTAAGGTAGCTTAAACTTAAGGTTTAGCTTAAACTGAAGACTCCTGCGAGTCCCTTGGACTACAAGGTGATCAAACTGGTCAGTCCTAGAGGAGATCAACCCTGACTGCTCTTTAGAAGGCCAGATCCTGAAGATGAAACTTAATGAGAAGGAAGGACTCACTGGACAAGAGCCTAATGCTGGGAATGACTGAGGGCAAAAGAAGAAGAGGACGACAGAGAATGAGGTGGCTGGATGGAGTCACCAAAGCAGTAGGCATGAGCTTAAATGTACTTCAGAGGATGGTAGAAGACAGGAAGGCCTGGAGGAACGTTATCCATTGGGTCACGATGGGTCAGACACGACTTCGCAACTAACAACAACAGTAGTGAAAAATGGTGGGTGCCCATTCAATCACACCGAAGAGGTACATCCCTAGCTTTTTGTGCTGCCATTCAGTTATACCTATTCCCACCCTCCCAGAACCCTAAAGCAGTGCATAGATGGGAAACCTCCATTCTGATATTTCCACAGTGTCCTGGGGTTACCTAAATCAGGAAAGTCTTCAGAATATTTTAAAAAAGGGAGAGTTGTTTTTAGGTTCTTCCCCACATAGATTGAAAGCAGTGGTGAAATTCAAATTTTTTTACTACCGGTTCTGTGGGCATGGCTTGATGGGCATGGCATGGCTTGATGGGCGTGGCATGGCTTGGTGGGCATGGCTTGGTGGGCGTGGCAGGGGAAGGATATTGCAAAATCTCCATTCCCACCCCACTTTGGGGTCAGCCAGAGGTGGTATTTGCCGGTTCTTCGAACTACTCAAAATTTCTGCTACTGCTTCTCCGAACTACTCAATATTTCCGCTATTGGTTCTCCAGAACCTGTCAGAACCTGCTGGATTTCATCCCTGGTTGAAAGCCACTTACTCCTCTCCTCACTTACTTTGTTTGTTCATGTTGCTGCCATGTTGGACAAGTCTAAGGATTTGGGTGCTTAAATTTGTAAATTGTATTTGGTTTGTGGATGGCTTCCAGGGATGTCTTTCTAAAGGTCAACCCAAGTGTGTTAAAATTACTGGAAATTTAACTCATCAATTCTTTTTTTTAAAAAATGTGCTTACAAAAATCACTGCTGAAGATTTTACGATATTGGAGAATTCTGAGGACCACAAAATTACTCGGGTGCGTCAAGTGCACTGTGGCCATTGTTCCCTTATCTCTTGATCTAGAGGGAGAAGAGAACAATTGGGACCTGGAAATTACTCCCTAGCAGTAATCATTAGAATAGAAAATTGACGAGGCATCTAGTGAGTGGTTTTCTCACTGTGGTGGGATATGTTATAAAAAATACTTTCAAGTCAAGCTCAGTTCATGGGCATGCATTTATTGTTTTGACAGCAAAGGAGTAGTAGTTTGCTATTCTTGCTCTCTTATGGAATGATTTTGCGGTATGTGGGGTGGGGAAGATATCTCCCAGATGAGGTCAACCACGTTTTATCAATTCAGTACTACCTGCAACAAGCATGTCAGGGAGATTCTGTTGAGTGAAAGCAATTAGCCAAAGTTAAATACTGAGATTCCATGGTTGGTGGTGAACTTAGTCATAATCATAATCATAAGTTTATTTGTCAAGCATATATAAGATAAAAGTATAAACATAATTTGAATACATGAAAAGAGTAAGTAAAAAGGAATATTAGGACAGGGACGGTAGGCATGCTGATGCACTTATGCACGCCCCTTACAGACCTTTTAGGAATGGGATGAGGTCAACAGTAGACAGTTTAAGGTTAAAGTTTTGGATGTTTGGGGAAGAAACTACAGAGTCAGGTAGTGCATTTCAGGCATTTACCACTATTACTGAAGTCATATTTTCTGCAATCGAGTTTGGAACAGTTTACCTTGAGTTTGTATCTATTATTTGCTTGTGTATTGTTGTGGTTGAAGCTGAAGTAGTCATTGACAGGAAGGACATTGACTTTTTGACTCTTGAGTTATCATCCAATGTCTTGACCTCTACACCATGCTGGCTCTCAAAAATAGTATAGCATTGATATAACCATTAGTTTCTATGCAGAGTTTGAGATGAGCAAATCTTCCCATCCTCCTCTTTCTCTGTACAACTGAGATATCAGAAATCCATTTAAAGACAAGCCTCAACCTAAATTAGTTCTTTTGGCCAGATAATGTTTGTGAACCTATCGGTGTTAACAGTTAAAGATCTGTGGCAAAGCAAAGATTGAGTCTGGTGGAAGTTGCCAGACATTTCAACTCAACTTATATCTGCCTTGAGGAATAACAGGTTGTACAAGGTAGCACAATGGCCTTTGTTAAATGGAGAATTGCACTTTCAGTCCGATCCTATCTAATGCTCCTTCTCCCCTAAAGTGTGAATAAATACAAAAATGATTAAATATTTGATTACAGTATTGTGAAAGGATTCAAATCAAAATCAAAATCAAATCAATCAAAAACAAAAACATATATATTTATGTTTTAGTGTAAATGCAAAGAGGAAAATGCAAATGTAAACACATTTGCAGTTTCATAAGCAACATATTTTCTTTACCTTTGTCAGAACATTGCTTCAGGCTCAGATTTTGGAATCAGATGGGATTGCTGGGAAATTCTGTTATGTTCTCCTTTAATCATAAAGGCAAATACAGTATATTGCCAAAGCTGACTCTGTTGAACAATGCACAGCTACATAATAAAACTTATTTTTCCATTTACTGAAGCAACTTAGAATTTGGATATAATAAGTGATTATTTTTTTTCTGGGCAATGTTGAGGCCTTTGTTGGGTCTACTTTATAGCAGATGATCCTTTTTTTAACCTATTGTGCAACAAGTATAGAGATTGGACGTAATCTGTTGAGTCAATACTTTGGCACCTGAATCTTTACAAAACAGGTATAACCATTTCTGTTTCCAAAAAAGCTTCATCAGGCAAAATAGCTAAAGTCTAGAAACATTTGTTAGAGAACACAAGCCCTTTATTTTGAAGAAACCAGAAGAAAAATTGTATTGTTTTTAGCATCTTTTACTATTCTTAATTTATTCTGAGTTTGTCTTTCCTGATATTCTTTTTGTTTTGAGATCACCTATATGCATTTTTTTGATGAAGTGCCATTCTTTCTTTTTCTTTTTTTCTGTATATATACTCTTTTATTTTCAGATTTTTCACTAAACTCGTAGAGCCCCATTTGCTGAATTCGCTGTCCTCCTTTTTGAATTGTTTTTAGTTGAGCTTCTGGTCTTTCTCTTTAGTTGAGCTTCTGGCATTTCTACTCTTTTTCATTAGTATCACAGTCCTATTAATTTCATTTATCACACCTCTTAACTTATTATAGTGTGCCCTTTTGAAGTTTAAGATAAGTGGCTGACTATATTAAATTAATTTCCCCTTAAAATTAAGAACGTCATTCTTACTTTTCATTCATTTCCTCCCCAATGTTCCTGCTGCTTCTACTTCCTAAATCAAATATTCATTGTTAGCTAATCTCACATCAAGTGCAGTTGTTTCTGTTGTATCTTCAACAAGCAAAGATGTCAGTTTCCCCACATTACTTCTATGTTTTTCTGAAATCTCTCCAGATTGTTGTTGTTAGTTACAAAGTCATGTCCAATCCATAGCAACTCCATGGACAATGTTCCTCCAGGCCTACCTGTCCTCTATCATCCTCTGGAGTCCATTTAAGCTCATGCCTACTGCTTCAGTGACTCCATCCAGCCACCTCGTTCTCTGTTGTCCCATTCTTCTTTTGCCCTCAATCTTTCCCAGCATTAGGCTCTTCTCCAGTGAGTCCTTCCTTCTCATTAGGTGGCCAAAGTATTTGAGTTACATCTTCAGGATCTGGCCTTCTAAAGAGCAGTCAGCACTCTTCTCGAACTGACTGGTTTGATATTCATACTTAATTTTCATATTTCACATGTCGCTTATCACAGTTGTAAGATTGCTATTTTGAGAGGTGTGTTGCAAACAGATGTGACTTGTGTTCTACTTGATGATGCCGATAGGTGGAATATAGAAACTTGCCTTGTGTCCATCTGATTGAGTATTGTCCTAGCTGCTTTCAGATAGAATTTCCTAACTCTTCCTGGAAATTATTTCTGGACTTAGTATCCACTTTGCTTATTATGTTTCCTGTGGGAAGGAAGGTGGCCTACAGTAAAAATATCCATGAGTATTCTTTATAATAAATTTATTTATTTATTTATTTAATCTAATTTTTATACCATCCTTCTCCCAAAGGACTCAGGGTGGTGCACAGCCAAAATAAAACAAACATATATATAAAATTTAAAAACAATTTAAAAACATATTAAATAATTTGGCCCCAACATCATTAAAAAACAAAAGCAACCCATTAAAATTAATGTTTAGGCCAGCCCAGCTTGTTGGAACAATAATGTCTTGAGGGCACGGCGAAAGATGCGTAGGTCAGGGATCATCCGTATCTCTAGGGGCAATTCATCCCAGAGGGCGGGTGCCCCCACAGAGAAGGGTCTCCCCCTGGGGGTCACCAGTCAACATTGTTTGACCGACGGTTCCCTGAGGAGTCCCTCTCTGTGGGAGCGTACTGGCCGGTGGGAGGCTATTGGTAGCAGAAGGCGATCTCGTAATTTAAAACAATAAACACATTGCTGCCTGATTAAATCCTTCTTCCATAAGGTTGACACCTGAGATCCCTGTTAGAATGTGTAAGCCAGATACATATTACTTAGGGAAGATGGTTCCAAAAGCAGCAATGGCTCAAGCTGTTGGAAATAGAACATGAGACTTTCTAGAATAGGGGTGTCAAACTCAATTTCATTGAGGGCCACATCAAGGTTGTGTTTGACCTCGGGGGGTCCAGGGGGGCCGTGACCAGCTTGACATCACCGTGTCAGGTGCGCCTGTGGTGGCCTGATCACTTTGCCAATGAAAATGGGCTCCTGACAGTGATGGGTTGCCCCCGGTTTGCACCGGTTCTATAGAACCGACCCCGACGTCACCAAAATGAGCAGAAGCAGACATCTCCAAAATGAGCACATAAGCAAAAGAGTGCATGTACGCAGAAGAGCACATGCGCGGCCCCGTTGCGAACCGGTAGTAAAAGGTAAGTAGAACCCACCCCTGGCTCCTGAGCTCCTTTTTTGGCTATGACTACATCCTGCAACCCTCTGCCAATGAAAATGGAGCTCAGGAGGATTCCTTGCTATTTCTAGGTGGCCCCATGGGCCAGATCTAAGTACCCCGTGGGCTGGATCTGACCCCCAGGCCTTGAGTTTGACACCCCTGTTCTAAAAGAAGCGCTTCTAGAGAATTCTCTTTCTGAGCTGCAAAAATCCATATGGTCTCTAGGTGGCAGCAAAGAGATTTGCAGCCCAGTTTTATAAACTCGGAGTTATTGATTAATTAATTAATTTAAAATAAATAAATTAACTTCTTGAACAGGTCCGTGTGAGTTGAAGCTTTCTTCAGCTAGAACCCTTAAAAGATAAATGCTTACATTCTTTTACTATGAATAAGAGAACTTTGTAAAAGTTGTTACATTCTTTCAGGAAGGAAGACAGATAAATCTTTTCTGCCATTTAGAAGAACATTTGGGTCAGTAGGTTTTTCCTGCTGTATGTATAGCCTGATGGAGTGTGTAACAAGAACATTTCAGACTATTAAAAGGCAATTGAAATGTCTTCCTTCTTCAAACCATAGACCCAGACCATTTTGGATATACTCACTGTCTCCTGTGTACACTGTTTCCTGTGTACATTATTGCAGCGTCCAGTTTATAGCACTTTCTTTTGAGTGGGAGGGAATGAAACTGTTTATAATACTATTGATGCAATGCATTTCATAAGCGTAGAGATTACATGATGTAGAAAAAGTGGAAATGAGTTTCATACCTTCTTTCTTAACATTAAACCCTAGGATTCCATGAAGTGACTATATGGAAGATTCAGGACTATCAAAACCAAATCATTTTTCTATAGAGAATTAAATGAAAATTGTTTCCATGAAATTATGTAGTGATTGTTTTAAACGAATACACGATGTGGATGGCTTTTAGCCAAGTTGGTTCTGTTGCATGATGCATCCCAGTTTGATCGACACTATAAATGCCTGTGAATATTGCACTGACATTTCAGTGGGATGGGCACGTAGAAATAGAGACAGTGTAGGCTGGCATATTTCTGTGTTGCTCCAACAGATTAGCCACCATTTTATGCTTGCAAAAGCCAGCTTGTTAGTATTTGTACAAAAGGGTGGATTGGGATGTTTTTGCATAGCAGTCATGTTTTAAGCAAAATAACAACTGCCGTGTTGATGCATGTACCATATATCATGACTGCCATCTATTACCCATTAAGCAAACTTAAGCCTCTGCGTTTGAGACTTACAGAAATATCTGGTTGCCCATTGTGGAAAACTGATTTTGTACCTTGCGGCGTCCTTCCGAGAGCAGCTCTACTGGTGTGATGAGCCTTGTGGTAAGCAGGTGTGGGATGCACCTCCAACTCCCCATCCCTGCCCTAGCTTGATTTTTTTCACCTGCACCTTGCCTCATCTCATACAACCAGACTGTGGGCAGGGCTTAACTGGGGCTTCTTTTTGGGGTAGGGTTTATGTTAGGTGCAGGTGTTAAAATCGGACTAGGCATTATATTTGGAGTAGCTTGTATTTTCAGGGAAACACAGTAGTATTTATGTCCTTGAGCTACGTAATCTTAGAAAAATGCTCTTCTGCATTTTGCATTAGTTTTTTATTCACTTTTTATTTTCAATATCTTGTTAAATTTTTATTTTTTTCTACATATAGAATGTACAGTTCCAGGAGGGGGTATGGTTTTGGAAAGTCATTTTACATATGCTTTCTGATAAATTGTATGAAATTTTAACAAAAGTTAAGGTAAGTCAGCCTTAGATCATTAAATAATGATGCAGATGTAAAGAATAAAATTGATTATTTGCCAGCAAATTGTTACAGCATGGTTCCCCACAATGCATTTTTCCGTTCAGCCAGAATGTTAGATGTGCTCTGCTGTTGAAGTGTTTACTTGTATATCCATTCATTTACATCAATAAGTTAATTTTGTTAAATATCAGTTTTGAGTTTTAAGAAATGAGCGAAGAAATCACAAGAAGACAGACATATGTTTCTCAAGAAAAACATTATTAATTGAATGATAAAGATTACCTTGATTATCCCGTGTGGAATTCTGTCTAAAGACACAGCTTCTCCCAGGACTGGGCCCAAAAGACATCAAATAACAACTGTTTCCTGGATTTTTGCAGCCTAGATGTGGTAGTTCTATCTTGTACCTAATTTGTCTAGTAAAGGTAGTGCTTGGTTTACAACTACAATTGGGACCAGAATGTTTGGTTGCCAAGCACCCAAATTTTGATCACATGTGATAGTCATAAATGCAAGGACTTGTTGTAACTCACTTTTGGTGCCATTGTAAATTAGAACAGTGGGTAAATGAATGGTTATAAATCAAGGACTACCTATATCTAGTAAGATTAACCAGCCTCTATTAACATAAGAATATATACACAAGTGCTTTTATGCATTAAAGGCAAGACACAAGTTCTTTTAGCAAGCTATTTTCACAGCAGCTACAGATGCTCTGTTATGTATTAATTTACGCCATGATTCTAGGTCTCTAACAAGAATTATGAACCTCCCAATATGGAAAAAAATCACATTAGAATAATAAACACACACATTGCTGATTTCAGACCAGATTAGGAAACCAGTATCATGTAAGTCACTACCACTACTATGATAAATTCAGTAACAGAATCAAGCAAGTCTGAATGTGTTTTTCCCTTTCCTTCCTTTACTTTTGTGCAAGAGGGACTTGCCTGAGATGTTTACTCACATTACATTCTTGGCCTGGGCTCAGGTCCCTTTTATCTAACCATTGCCTTAGCAGCAGTTCTTCTACCTGTTTTTCAAGGCCATTCCCTCAGTCCTCTACAGCTGGGAACAAAACATAGAACTCATATAATTACAATGGGTTTAAACACTGTTGTGATCAAGGCTCTGGAGCAGTGGTGAAATCCAATTTTTTTTTACTACCGGTTCTGTGGCCGTGGCTTGGTGGCAGGCCCGCGGGCCAGATCTAAGTATCCCACAGGCCGGATCCAGTCCCCGGGCCTTGAGTTTGACATCTCTTATTTAGATGGTGAGTAAAAATCATAGTCATCCATTGTCTAGTCTGGTACATTAACCATTACCTCAGAGAGGTCCCAAACTATACCAGACAGGTTTGTATACTAGATCAGGGGTGAAATGCTCCCAGTTCGGACGGGATCGCCCGGTCCGGTAGCGATGGCGGTGGGTGGTTCGGAGAACTGGTAGCAAAAATCCCTGCTCCCCCCCCACATGCCCAGCTGAGCTGCACGATCATCAGAGGCTTTTATTTTTTACTTTTAAAAGCATTTTTTCTACAACCTCTTCCGACGAAAAAATGCTTTTAAAAGTAAAAAAAAAACCTAATTTGATTTTAAATTTAATAACCGCAGCAAGTCTTTTGGTGGTGCAGTATTGGAAGAAGGAAGATTTGCCTACTATTGAAGAATGGACTCTAAAAGTAATGAACTTAGCAGAGATGGCCAAAATTTCAGCGTATTTGAAGGACTATTCAAATGAAAGATATATTTTGGAATGGAGAAGATGGATTGACTATATTCAAAACAAATATGGGATTAAAAAGTTTCAAATATTTTATGAATGAATAAAGAGTCTTTAGAAAGTATTTAAATTTAGTCATGTAAAAGGGGAGTTAAAAGTACAAGAGGGAGATAGGAGTCTATAGATAATTAGCATATGTTAGTATATGATTGCTAAATGCTATACCCTGTATTTTGCTCTGGGAAGTCTGGGGGGGGGGAGGGTTGGGGAGGGAAGGGGGAGGTGGGATGGGAAAACATTTGTAAAATTTTAAAAAACTTTTTAATAAAAAAAAAAGTTTAAAAAAAGCCTCTGATGATCACACGGCCCAGCTGGAATCATCAGAGGATTTTCAAAGCATTTTTTTCTGCAACCTCTTGGCAAGAGGTAGTAAAAAAAATGCTTTGAAAAGTCTCTGACGATCTCAGCTGAGTTGCCTGAGAGGTATTTTTTAAAAAGCCTCTCTGACGATCCCAGCTGAGTTGCCTGATCGGCAGAAGCTTTTCAAAGCATTAGAAAAAATGCTTTGAAAAGTTAAAAAAAAAAAAAAAAGTTGGCCACGCCCACCCAGTCACATTACCCCCCCCCACCAAGCCACGCCCACAGAACTGGTAGCAACAACTTTTACATTTCACACCTGTACTAGATAAATATATAGCACTCCTATTTTATTTTTACTTTGATCCTTTGTAAGTAATGATTTGCTTAGTTATTACATTAATTATTTGTACATTAGTTGCAGTACTTCTCTTGCTTAAATTGTACACACAACACTGAGAGACATATGCACGCTAGCTCTTATTGTCAAAGAAATGCATCCTTCAGATTATATCTAGAAGGTCTGGTTTAGCCAGTCTGATTTCATCATTACTGATGGGCTCGAGTTCGTGCTTGGAAGTTTCACACACTGCCTGATTATTTAGCTGCCATTTATTGGGTCATGTTTGATTGTAGAACAAAACAAAACAAAACAAAACAAAACAAAACAAAACAAAACAAAACAAAACAAAACAAAACAAAACAAAACAAAACAAAACAAAACAATCTCTGTGAACTACTCCTGAAATACAAATATGCTAATTGCACTCCAAAATTCACAAGTAGACAATAAGTCTGAATTAAATTCAACTATTAGATTTTATCTTACCCCAAACTAAGTGTGACCATTGCATCCAGACTCTACAAAGATATTTCTTGCTTCTAGCAAAACGACTCTGAAGAATTATAACTGACATTGTATCTGGCACTTGTGGGAGGGTGGATTGCGGATTTTTCCCAGCGAATATTTTGGAAAAGGAAGTATATTATTGTTATTTCCACATAAAGGTTTTTTAACTCACTTATATTATTTTATGTTACAAAAGTGCGTATGTAAAACAATTAAACTATCAGTAATTGCCATCTAAATATACAACAAATATAACATCTTGCAAATGTTGGTTTATGTGTATTGGAGACAGATTGTGTCTAAGATTATAGAATGAGGAGAAAGTATAATCTTAATTAGTTTATGTTGCCTTTCTCATGGAAAGAAATTGCTTTACTAGGAAATCTGTAACTTCACACCCTTGAAATGTGTTGGGTGTTTCACTTTTTATAATGCATTTAACTATTTTGAGTGTTCCCTGTTCTATGCCCTCCTCCCAGCACTTTTTCAGCCTTTGCTTTTTTCTTTCTTTGTTCAGCTCAGTTTTTCCTCTCACTTTGAATAAATCACCACCCGAAAAATGTTTCATAGGAGAATATATATTAACTTATGAATGTAGGTTTCCATGCAGGTTTTCTGAGGGACATGCCTCAGAAAATATGTCTGAAATGTCTTAAAGGGTAACCAATTTATTGTGATAGAGGAATTCATGAGCCAATCTCACTGTTTAAATATAGATAGTGGTTGAATAGACAGATCAGAAGATAGAAGAGAACGTTGAACGAAAAAGAGAAAAGCCCCCCCAAAAACAAAGTTTTTGTCTTTATTCATTAGATAAAGGCCACAATGAGATGCCTTGAATAACTACATTCAAAATTATTTAATTTCTTATGATGTTTGGCATCATAAATCTGATGGTTTCGTGGATCTTTGTGCTTTCTGCTTATCTCAGCAGTATTTTAAATCTGCCTGTTATACAGTTCTTCTCATTACTTAGATTAGAGCTACTTCTTCAGGTTTCACCCCAGAATTGGGGGTCAATGCTGTTCTTGATAAAGTTGTAATATTTTAATAATCTGATTTGGGGATGGATTAAACTATGCTGTGAATGACTTTACTCTCTGGTTGATGATGATGATGGTTTCAATAATAATAGTCTTGATGACACAGGAAATCAAATCAAGGGCACAATACCCGAAAATGTGCTTGATCAACATAAATTGATATGTAATCCAGGTTAAAATATATATAATCAAAAAGTTGCTTATGTAATTTATGTACATATACCCAGGGGTGAAATCTAAATTTTTTTGCTACTGGTTCTGTGGGCGTGGCTTAAGTAGTGGGTGTGGCTTGGTGGTAAGGTGACTGGGAGGGCGTGGCTTGTTGATCAGGTGGGCGTGGCCAAGTAAATGTCACTTCTTTGCCCTTACAAAGGGCAAAGGGCCCCTACACAACACAACACAACACAACACAACACAACACAACACAACACAACTGGCTCACCCACAATATAAAAGCAGCTGTGCTAGACCCAAAATAGCCCCTGCAACAAGCAGGAACCTCACACAGCCACAAAAAGCCCAAAAAACCAACTTTCACACTTTACACACACACAACACAACACAACACAACTGGTTCACCCACAATGTAAAAGCAGCTGTGCTAGACCCAAAATGGCCCCTGCAACAAGCAGGAACCTCACATAGCCACAAAAAGCCCAAAAAATCAACTTTCTCACTTTACACACACAAAACTCCACATACAGCTTTGTGATATTTTGTGTGTTTGTGCAGTTAGAGTGAAACACTGCAGAAACACACTAAATCTCAGAAAGCTGCACAAATATTATATTATTTTATTTTATTTTTATTTTTATATAAAAGCAGCTAAATTTAAAACTTCCTAAACTTTAAATGGCTAGGTCTAAAAAAAGAACAACTAAAAAACCCCTCAATTAACTATTTTTTTAAAGCTCCCAAAGGAGAAAAAAACTTACCCAAGAGAACAGGGGTCTCCAACCTTGGCAACTTTAAGACTTGTAGACTTCAACTCCCAGAATTCCTCAGCCAGCTTTGCTTTGCTGGCTGAAGAATTCTGGGAGTTGAAGTCCACAACTCCTTGCCTGCTTGATTGCAGGCAGGGAGATTCAGTTGCTTGCTGATGCAATGGATTACAGCAAGGCATTGCGACCAGCAGCTAAGGTAAGCAAGCTGAGGGGGGGAGGTTAGAGCCATTTAAAAGGAAAAAAGTTTTTTTCTTTTACATGGCTCTGGCGATCCAAAGCTGAATTGCCTGATTAGCAGGCAACTCAGTTGGGATCGTCAGAGCTTGGCTGGTCAGAGCCATTTAAAAGAGAAAAAAGGCTCTGTTGATCGCGGGGCTCAGCTGGCCAGGGGGGGCGGGGGCAGGGATTTTTGCTATCGGTTCTCCGAACTGCCCGCCGCCATCACTACCTACTCACCCGAGCTGGTCCGAACCGGGGGCATTTCACCCCTGCATATACCTCATATTTTATTTATATTTTTACAAAAGGAGAATACAGAACTTAAAATAAATAATGGATATTTACACAAGATACCCCAGGATTCTACTACAACTGAAGAATCTACTAGCATTCTTCAATATGTTCATTAATACAAGCAATGCTCATAATGTCTGATGATTTCACAAATAAGTGGGATTATTAACACCCCAGAACACAGACTCAAGATTCTAAAGGATCCTGCTAGATTGAGAATTAGACCCTAACCCCAAAAAATGTTGTTAACTGGTGTGGAATGTAAGACTCTGTACTTAGGCAGCAAAAACCAGATACCATGGTACAAGATAGGGAGTACCTGGGTAAGCGGTGTTGATTGAAATAATAATTTGGGTGTTTTAATAGATTACAGATTGAGCATGAGCCACCAATGTGAAGTGCCAAAACAGCCAATGCAGTTTTAGGCTGTATCAACACAGGAATAGTCTTAAGATCAAAATAAATGACAGTATTGCTCTCATTAAACCACAACTGCTGTACTATGTCCAGTTCTGGTTGTCACAACACAAAAAAGAGGCCACTGGAAAGAATCCAGAGAAGAACAACAAAATGCTTGTGAAGTGAAAATAATTACATATATGATTACCAAATTAACTTTATTTAGTTGTACTGAAGTTTAGCTTTAAATAAAAATTAGTTTTGTCCAGCTCCATGTAGATTCTGGTATCATGTCCTCAAAGGCCAGGTATGATATTGGGAAAGCCCAGGAAAACTTGAAATCTATGGTTTATGGCAATGTTGGCTAACCTTTTTGCCGTTGTGTGCCAAAAGCGGGGGGACCAGAGGGGGGTAGTGTACATGCATGCCCACACACATAATTCAATGCCCCCCGCACCCCACACATGCGCACATGACCCCCCCCCCGCGTTCTTCCAGCTTTTGGTACATGATGGCAAAAAGATTATCGGAGGGCCCGGTAGGCCCATTTTTCGCCCACTCCAGGCTCCAGAGGCTTTCTTGGAGCCTGGGGAGGGCAAAAATGGCCTCCCCCACCCCCCAGAGGCCCTCCGGAGACCCTCCAGAGGACAGAAATGGCCCATTTCCTGACTTCTGGTGGCCCCGGAACATGCGCGCTGGAGCTGAGCTAAGGCAACTCTCGGCTCCCCTAGGACTGTGTCCACGCTCAAAGAACACGCTTAAAGCTAAGCTGGTGTATCTTCTTTTAATCGTGGCAATCAGCGCTTACAGAAACCGGAATGCAAAGCTAGCAAAACAAAGACGCAGCTGTCACGCCCTTGCAAGCGAGTCCTTATATAGTTCCTTCCAGATTACATTCAGCTGGAAGGTCTCGTACTTCCTCATTTCCTTCGGACGTACTGGGATGCCGTCACTTTTCTAGAGTGTTCTCAGAGTAGTAAACTAATCCCACGCGACCCCATAAGGCACCCGTGCACATAAACGCCTACTCGGAAGCCTATTCCACCACCATCACCCATGTGGCTCAACCCCCCCCCTTCCAGCCGGGTATCCATGTTCTGCCGGTGCATGGACATGATGTCGAGTGCTTCTTGACGCTCGACAGGCGGCTCCCCCTACCAGGCGTCCGTCTAAGAGGAGGAGACAAAAAGAGATGATATTAATGGTCAGGTAAGGGATGTGGTTTCTGGGGGTTTGCTTTGTGGAACTTTCTCAGTAATCTAGGGGCGTTTATGTCTTTTACAGGTACCCAGGATGCTTCACTGTCAGGATACCCTGTCCAGCGGACTAAATAGTATAACTGGCCTCTACGTAGTTTGGAATCGATGATGTCTTGTATTTCATAGTGGGCACCGGTTACCGGGCCAGGAGGTGGTTTTGGTGTTGTAGTGGGTGCAGTGGCTGGTTTTAACAAGCTAGAGTGGAATACCGGATGGGTCTTTCCCAATAAGGGGGGTAGTTTTAGCATGAATGTTACGGGGTTAATTACTCTAATGATAGGAAATGGGCCTATATATTTGGGTCCTAGTTTTTTACTTGGTAATCGTAGCTTTAAGTATTTTGTTGACAAATAAACCAGGTCTCCGATCTGAAAAGATGGACATGTAGCCCTCCTTTTGTCTGCCTGGTGCTTGTATTCATCGGCTGCCCGTGTCAAAGCGGTTTTTACGTGAGGCCACACAGCATTCACGTTAGTAGCCCAGTCGTTGGGAGTCATAGGTTTTTGGAGGGAAAGGTCTAACTCCGGGATAGCAGGGAAGTCCCTCCCCATGACTACCCGGAACGGAGTAAATCCGGTACTCCGATGTACTGCGTTATTGTATGCCGTTTCAGCAAATAGAAGGTAATCAACCCAATCGTTTTGTTGGTAGGTAACGTAGGAGCGTAAGTATCGTTCTATCATGGCATTCGTGCGTTCAGCAACACCGTTCGTACTAGGGTGATAGGCTGAACTAAGGCCCTGGGTTGACCCTATATCACGGAGAAACCCTCTCCAGAATCGGGCGGTGAATTGTACCCCTCTGTCTGATATTATCCTCTTAGGCACTCCATGCAAACGGTAAATATGTTGTAGGAATAAACGTACCAGGCGTCGGGCAGAGGGTAAGCCTTTACATGGAATAAAGTGGGCTTGCTTTGAGAAAAGATCGACTACTGTCCAAATAACGGTATAACCTCTGCTACTGGGAAGGTCTACAATGAAATCCATGGCTATTTCCTCCCATGGTCTGTTTGGTTCAGCTACGGTTTGTAATAAGCCCAGTGGCTTCCCTGGTTGTGGCTTGGATACCGCGCATGTGTGGCATCCCCGGACGTATTGGTCAATGTCTTTCCTCATTTTAGGCCACCAGAATTGTCTACGCGTCAGATGTAGGGTTTTAAGGAACCCGAAGTGTCCGGCGGTTTTCCTATCATGGCACTGGAGTAACACTCGTTGTCTCAATGTTGCTGGAATATAGAGTTTATCTCCCCACCACGCTAGGCCATCATGGTGGGTTAGGGATGCTGCATTGTTTTGTGCCCATGCGTCCGTCCGAATGGCTTTCCGTAAAAGCGTGAGCCAATCCTCGGTCTGCGGGGCTGTCAATACATACGCTTTTAGGGGTGAGATTACTGCTTGTAAACCCTCATCTCGTTTACTGTGATATTGCGGCATCCGTGACAATGCATCCGCTAAAAACATTCCTCTAGCTGGCTTATACACGAGGGCAAAACGGAACCGCTGAAAATATTGTGCCCATCTCACCTGTTTTGGGGACATTTCCGAGGTGTTTGGAGGGCCTGTAGATTCTTGTGATCCGTCCAGACCTCGAACGGTATGGGATTACCCTCCAGTAGGTGCCGCCATGTCTGTAACGCCCATTTTACGGCATAGGCCTCTTTCTCCCACACTGCCCAGTTCCTTTCTGCGGTTGTAAATTTTCGGGAGGTGTATGCACAAGGCCTTAACATACTGTTCGCATCTTTCTGCATTAGAATAGCTCCTACTGCCACGTCACTAGCATCCGCTTGTATTACGAACGGTTGTGACGTGTTAGGGTGTATCAATACGGGTTCAGTGGCAAAAGCCCGTTTAAGATTTTCAAAGGCTTGTTGGCATTCAGATGACCATTGTAGTTTGTATCCCGGCCTAGGCTTTTTCCCAGGGGCCACCACACCTTTTGTTCGCAATAGCTCCGTTAATGGTAATGTTGTTGTTGCAAAGGACGGAATGAAATGTCGATAAAAGTTTGCAAAACCTAAAAAACTTTGCAGTTGTTTACGGGTTTGCGGAGCTTTCCACTCTAAGACCGCAGCTACTTTCTTCGGGTCCATCTGGATACCAGTACGACTAATTCGAAAACCTAGATAATCGATCTCCTCCCGGTGGAACTCACATTTTGAGAGTTTTACAAAAAGATGTGCGTCCAGCAACTTGGTCAGGACCTGTCTAACCAGCTGGACGTGTTCTTCCATTGTATCAGAGTAGATCAAAATGTCGTCCAGATAGACTAAGACGCCCCGATATAGGTGTTCATGTAAAATACCGTTTATAAGCTGCATAAACACCGCTGGTGCCCCTTGTAGACCGAAAGGCATCACCAGGAACTGGTAGCTGCCGAGGGGAGTGTTAAATGTGGTTTTCCACTCGTCTCCCTGACGTATCCGTACCCGATAATAGGCTTCGCGGAGGTCCAATTTTGTGAAGATTTTCCCTGACGCCAGGGTAGCCAACAAATCAGTTATCAGCGGCAGGGGGTACAACGGTTCTACGCAGACAGCATTCAATCCCCGATAGTCAACACATAAACGTAAGCCGCCATCCTTCTTACCTCGAAAGAGGATGGGTGCCGCTAAATGCGAACGACTGGGACGAATAAATCCCCGGGCCAGGTTTTTATCTATATACGTTCGCAATTCCTTCAGTTCCTGTGGTGTCATCGAGTACATACGGGGTTTTGGCAACCGGGCTCCGGGAAGTATTTCGATACCACAATCCGTATCCCGATGGGGGGGCAGGATGTCACATTCTTCCTCGCTAAATACTCGGGCGAGGTCATTATATGCTTGGGGGTATGTACCTTGTCTTGTTGTTTCTTGCTGGAGAGCCACCCTCTCTTTTGTACATGGCAGTCTGAGCCTACGATAACCCCCCTCCCACCATATGTGTGGTTCCCACCTGTCCAACCACGCGAGCCCAAGAATGATGGGTTCGATCATCTGGGTTACTACAATGAACCGGATCATTTCCTGATGGGCTCCTATTTGCAGGAATACGGGCTCTGTAACACTGGCGGTAGGTGTGCCTCCCAGGATGGACCCATCCATCTGCTCGAATTTAATGGGGGTACGAAGAGTCAGGATCCGAAGGCCCAAGCCCTCAGCTACCGACTGCCGCATAAGGCATCGAGTACAGCCTGTATCAATTAAGGCTTTTTGTTCACACTCCTTCTTAGTGATAGGATGTCTAAGGGTCACTGGTATCAGGAAGGGGTGTACAGGGTCACTTACCATAGGATCCTGCAACTCATCTCCGTTGTCGCTTTCTTCGGATGCGTCGGGGACACGAGCCGTCCCTGGCATGGTATTACTGGACCGGGTTGTCGGTTCTAACGAGGGCGTCTGTGTGGCCGCCCTAGAGCGTTCTGGTGTTCGTAGGGGTCGGTCACGTGGCGTGGTAGTCGGAACGGATGGCCGGGGAGTTGACAGTCGCGGGGCTGCGACGGGGCAGTCCGCAGCTCTATGACCCTCTTGGTTGCATCGAAAGCACCGGAACGGGCGTCTGTTCGCCTTGGTAGCGGTCGGCCCGAATGCCGGGGTTCCTCTAAACGCCCCGCGGTCACTGGATCTGCCACCTGGACCACGACGGGACTGGAACGGTGGTGTGTTCCGAGGCCTGAATTCTCGTAAACCAACGTCTAGGCTCACCGCTGCCTTGTACCATTCGGACAATCGTGGGCCTAGACCCCGGTATACACAGGCCTGTTTTATTTCTCTATCTAGCCCTGCCTGGAATTGGTGGATAAGTAATCGCTCTGGCCACGAATGGAGTTTTCCTGCCAGATTACGGAACTCCTTGACATAATCCTTGGCAGGGCGACCACGCTGTCGTAGGTTGACCAATTCACCTTCGATGACCTGGGTACGAGTTTCATCCTCGAACCTATTGCGTAATGCTTCAAGGAACAGGCCCAGATCCGTTAACTCGCGGGCGTATTCACTATGTAAATCGGCGACCCATTCAGCTGCCTCCCCCGTTAGCACTGCTGTGACCGCCACGACCATGGACCACTGCGAAGGATATAATCTGCCATAAAGGTCCATATGGCTTATTACCTGACTCAGGAACAGTGCCACCTTTCCTGCAGTTCCATCAAATGCAGCCTGCACAGGCGGTAATCCCCAGGGATGTTGCTGGAGGGGGGGTGCCCAGGGACCGTGGCCCCATGCCGGTAGCGGGTCTCTGTAACGCTGTTGCGGTGGCCTATCTCCTGTGCCGGGTAGCTGTCGAGGGGCGTCTCTCACGGGATCTACTCTCCTCTCTCTCCCGGGCTGTGTAGCGGCACCGGGAGTTGCGTGGCTGCCCTCACCCCCACCGTATGAATGTACAGCCTGTCTCCGCTCTCCACTCACCCAGCGTTGTTCACGCCCCTCCAACTTCAGCTTCGGGCTGGCAAGGCGGAATTTGCTGTCAGAACTCCCACCCGCCGTACCGCCTCCCGACCAGGAGGTGGCTCCCTCCATGCTGGGCGCCCATGGCTGCCAGGAGTGCGCGTCGCGAAAGCTCGCCTCGCCAAAACGGTCGCGTAGGATCTCTAGGGTGGAAGGCCCCAGGCCAGTGGAGTGGCTCCATTCCCCTTCCTCGTCTTCCAGCCATCGCCGTTCCCTCCAATCCTGGAACTGGGAACCGGCATAGGGCGGGGTTTGAAGACGCATCCCACCTGTCTCTGGGCCGGGCGTCTCCCGGGCGTTGCGTTCGCGTTCCTTTCGTTCACTAGGGGCGCCGTCGACCCCGGGCTCATGCTGTTTCGGCCGCACCACCGGCGGGCTGGCCGCCCCATCCATCCCGGCGTCAACCTCCTTCTCCGCTTCGCCCACGGTCTCCGCTGTATCCTCCGGCAGCACGTCGGCCGCTACGCCCTCTGCCATCCCGTTCCTTCCTTCACGGGGGGGGGGCGGCTCCAAAACAGCTTGTGAAAAGGGAGAGCTGCGTCTTCCTCTCGGCTCCCCTAGGACTGTGTCCACGCTCAAAGAACACGCTTAAAGCTAAGCTGGTGTATCTTCATTTAATCGTGGCAATCAGTGCTTACAGAAACCGGAATGCAAAGCTAGCAAAACAAAGACGCAGCTGTCACGCCCTTGCAAGCGAGTCCTTATATAGTTCCTTCCAGATTACATTCAGCTGGAAGGTCTCGTACTTCCTCATTTCCTTCGGACGTACTGGGATGCCGTCACTTTTCTAGAGTGTTCTCAGAGTAGTAAGCTAATCCCACGCGACCCCATAAGGCACCCGTGCACATAAATGCCTACTCGGAAGCCTATTCCACCACCATCACCCATGTGGCTCAACCCCCCCCCCTTCCAGCCGGGTATCCATGTTCTGCCGGTGCATGGACATGATGTCGAGTGCTTCTTGACGCTCGACAGCAACGCTCGCATGCCCACAGATATGGCTCCAGGTGCCACCATCACGGGTTTATGGCAATACTCCATCAGCAATAGCTTTGTAGCTTCTATGATAAAGTTCTACCCCATCAGACTTAGTGAAAGGGAAAGAAACCTGGAAAAGTCAGACTTTTGGAAGGACACTCAACAACATGGACACTCAACAAACACCTCTCAGCTACATTATAATCACAATATGCACTGGAACTTCTTTGTATTTAGACTCAATGAGAATTTCATTAGATTTGCTGCTCCTTTTCAATAGAAATGTGATAGATTTCTTTTTCAGTACAATACAGGATATAAGGAAATATCTTTGCAATTTGCTCTTGCTCTTTAATGTTATGGTCCAGCTATATGTTTTCATATGCTTCCAAGCTCTGCAACACACAAATAGTATATAATACTTAACATGGCAATTCTCAGCCAATTTATGTACAAATAAGCTACACTGAACATACGTCTGCTTCAATAGGCATAGGATTACTCAGAACTCAGAAGTGGGAGATTCTTGGCTCAATCTCGTCTTAGCCCTGGCTTTAGACCAGGTGCTGTATTGTTGCTTCAGTCCCAAAAGTTAACTACAGTATTGAGATCATAATAGCAGCCTAGTAGAAATGATTTTTGGAAGACTTATTGAGGTAATGTATTCAAAGCAAAATATTTCTTAAGACTGAAAAAGAACAATGTTAATGCTACATTAACAACTATTTTTCACTTGGCCTAACATGCAATTAAATACATAGATTAATGCTAGAACCTCATGCCTGTTTACCTCAGAGCAAAGTCTAAACATCTGGCTAATTGTGCAGCGAATTATAATAATATAAATGTATATGCGCCTGATTCCTGGTTAGTTTACAAATTAATAAAAAATATTTAAAACAAGGAGACAAATAATAATAATAATAAAGAAGGTAGAGAAAACATACCTGGATGGGAACAAGAAGAAAGAAGGAAAGAGACATCAGTCATCTTCATCAAAGGCCTGGGTGAAGATCTAAGTTTTCAGGGCCTTTCAAAACATCAGAAGGTCGGGGCATTTGAATTTTGGGGCAAATCTTGTTCCAGAGGGCAGGCACTACTACAGAGAAGACATATTTCTGGGGTCTCAATAAAAGACATTGTTTAATTGAAGGAACCTGGAATGTGCAACTTGGTTGAAACTCAGAAGGCGAAATCAAGGAACATATAAGGAGGCAAGAAAAGACTTTTACACATTTCTGCCTAAATGTATACAGTAGATGGAGTGCCAGGTAGACATCTTGCCTGCTGTTACCTCACATTACAGGACTTACTGTGTTTATACTTGATAGCATGAAGACAGCTGTTCTTGGGTCTGTTTGAATGCAAGAAGCAGACTTCTATACTGTGGTTTCAGACCAGAGGTGGGTTTCAGCAGGTTCTGACCAGTTCTGGAGAACCGGTAGTGGATATCTTGAGTAGTTCAGAGAACTGGTAAATACCACCTCTGACTGGTTCCATCCCCATCTATTCTCTGCCTTCCGAGTCCCACTCAACTTTGAGCCTGGTGAGATTCGATTTGCCAAACTGCTGGCAGCCGGTTATCAGCAGAAGTAGCCTGCAGTACTGCACTCTAACCACTGCGCCACCATGGCTCTTATTGTAGCTTCCACTCAGTGATGGGTTGCCCCCAGTTCACACCGGTTCTATAGAACTGGTAGTAAAACCGGCGGGAGGCTCCGCCCACTGACCCTGACATCATCAAAATGCTTCTGCGCTTGTGCGCAGCCCCGCTACAAACCGGTAGTAAAGGTAAGTAGAACCCACTCCTGGTGGGAATGGAGATTTTACAGTATTCTTCCCCTGCTACACCCACCAAACCACGCCCACCAAGCCATGCCACACCCACAGAACTGGTAGTAAACATTTTTGAAACCCACCACTGTTTCAGACCCCCTTTGCCTGAGGTAACAAATGTGAGTGGGCAGTTATTATTCACATTGACCTTAATAAAGGCAGAGATCCATTCAGACCTTGTCATTTAGTACCAGTACGTCAGAAACTGATCAGAAAAGGAACACCCACAAGGAGGACATCAGGAGTGGGTCAATAACATGATTACACACATTAGTACCTTCATGTATCCAAGGGAGAACTTGATCATGTTTAGAATTCCAGGCTAAATAGGAAGACTTTTCGGCCTAGAGTCAGGACTGGTGAACTTTAAATATGTACTTTTGATAGGTACTCCACATATTAACTTGTTAGATTCCTAGTAGTTCTTGACAAGATTATACTATACTGTATGATTTATATTCACTGTAAAATACTATGATGGGAGATAATTATTTGGGGATCATATTGCTGACTTCACAGATACATTTTCTTAAATTTCAGTGATGTATATACTACAGAAGATTTTCTTGGGTTTATTTGATATTTCTTTCTTTTTAAAATAACACACTACTTAAAAATTCTCCTAGTTATTGGAAGGGGAAAAGGAATTGGAGAGAGGAAGTATCAGTACTTGAGGCAAATCTTTGGCAAGCTCCCAGTCAGAAACGGATTTTCATTCTGCAGCGGATTGGAAAAAGATAATTCTGACTGGAATTGCCCAGGAGTTGAACTTTTCAGCATTATGCAAACAGACTGTATTCCTGTAGCTGCAATTTCACTGAAATTGCAAGTGATATTGAGAACCAGTTGCCCATAAAGTACAAGATAGTGGAATCACCATCTGAGGCAGGGGTGGGTTCTAATTTTTTTTACTACCGGTTCTGTGGGTGTGGCTTATTTTGTGGGTATGGCTTGATGGTCATGTGACATTTTTTTAGGATTTAGCAGAGGTACTGGTCTACCAGGCTTTTAACTGCTTGCAGAGCTGTACCGGTCTACCCATTTATTTTTGCAGGCACTGGTCTACTCATATATTTTTGCAGGCATTGGTCTACTCATTTGTTTTTGGAGGCACCGGTCTACCACCAAACTGCCTTTTATCACTGATCAGCTGTAGGGTGGCCCTTTGAAGCCCCGCGGCAAGAGTTTAAACAGTTTTTCCTTATAGCCCATCAGGTGGGACTCAGGAGGCAGCAATAGATTGGGGGTGGGGCCAAATAAAAGGTAAGAATAACGCAGGGGGGGGGGGGCGGCAGAACCGGTTCGGTGACATCATATTGTCACTGCTACCAGCTTGGTGGAACCGGGCGGAACCGGGAGGAACCCACCACTGATCTGAGGTTTATTTAAGACTACATGTTTCAAAACCTTAAAGGTTTACATTTTGATGAATTGTTCCCATATTTACAGATGAATAAACTAAGGATGCTTGATGGACAAATCTTTCCATAGTTTTAAACTGAACTAAATGTTTTTGCTCTGTTCACTATACAGATAGTCCTTGACTTACAACAGTTCATTTAGTGACTGTTCGAAGTTACAACGGCACTGAAAAAGTGACTTGTGACTCTTTTTCACACTTACGACCACTGTGGCATCCTCATGGTCACAGATCGAAATTCAAACGCTTGGCAACTGGCTCATATTTATGACGGTTGCAGTGCCGCAGGGTATGTGATCCCCTTTTGCGACTTTCTGACAAAGTCAATGGGAATGCCAGATTCATTTAACAACCATGTTAGTCATTTAACAATTGCAGTGATTCACTTAACAAATGTGGTAAAAAAAGTTGCAATATGGGACAAATCTCACTTAATAAATTTTTTATTTAGCAACATAAATTCTGGGCTCAATTGTGGTCATAAGTCGAGGACTACTGTACTTAGACGGCTATTATTCTTTCTTAGCTTTCTGTCCATCCCAGGACATTTCTAAATTTAATTTATTAGACTGAAGTACAAGAGCTAAATTCAGATAGAGTCACCAACTGAATTATCTACATATACCAGTTTCTCTTCCCAAAATGTTTTTCCTTGTCAAGGAAGGGGTGATAAGTGCTGGTTTGCCAGTTTCTTGCAGATTTCATTAGTTTGAAGTCCTAGAAGGTAAAAAAAAAAAAAAGGTTTTGTATGTAAATATCAGTGTTCTCCTTATCGTCTGATCTTTTTTTCCAGGAAATTTTGTAAGTATGAGGAAGTTCTCCATAGCTATGATGAATCAAATTACAACATACAAAAGTATCTGTGCATAAAACCTGGAGTGAAAAAGTAAACTAGGCAAAAGTAAGACGAAAATGTTGCAGAAGGGAAATTCAATTCCCACTGCCAGCTGCTTAAGTTGGCTGCTTATGATTAGCATCTTATTCAAACCTGAGATGAATAACCTGAACTACAACAACAGTATATGCAGTTCCCCAAGCCTCGTGTGCAGTCCTTGGATGACCTGCAAAACTATTCACAAAAATTGTAATTTAGTGAATTCTTCTGAACAGAAAAGAATGATGTAAACTATATTTTATTAATTTAGTTTACAGTAAAAGCTTAGAGTACATGAAATGAAAGTCATAGCTCTACCTACATATCACTCATAGCTTTTAACCTGTAAAAAGTTAGTTCCTTTTTAAAGATACAGAATAGTTTTGCAAATGACTTATATACTTAGTTCAATATCTAAACTTTCGGGTGGATTGAAAAATCAGAGTTTCCTACTTTTGACACTTTTCAAGGTAAGTTTATAGTTTCACTTGAGATAACTCTTACTGAACTTATCAAACATAAGTCCCCTTCATTTGAATCTAGAGAATATTGACAGTCAGGGGTGGGCTTCAAAATTTTTAGCAAGGCGTTCTCTGCACAGTTGCTGGGTGGGCGTGGTCATAGTGAGTGTGGCCTAGTCGGCCTCCTGCACCACGGTGGGGTAAGGGGATATTTGGCCTTCCCGGGCTCTGGAGGCTTTCTTTGAGCCTCCGGGAGGGTGAAAACAGCCTCCCCAGGCTCTGGAGGCCCTCTGGACCGCCTTCCCGAACTTCCGGTAGGCCCGTTTTTGCTCCCCGAGCCTCCACGCGTGCCTTGCGCTTACCTGCGTCCAAAACGGACCATGTGGGGACTCCTAGGAAAAGCGGGGTGGGCGGGGCCAGCCAGGAGTAGGATTTGGGGGTTCTCCGAACTGCACAGAATCTTAGCTAGAATCTGCCATGGTAGAGCAGTACCTGAGGTGCTACGTGAACTATCAGCAGTCCAATTGGGCGGACCTCCTGTCTTTCGCTGAACCCGTGAACCCCCAGCAGCCCACCCCTCTTGACAGGGTTTCGTTCTCTAAAGATCCATGGAATTTCCTTTGAATAACTTACTAGAAACAAGCAGGACCTACAAGGGAAACTTTCAGACTACTGACAGTTAGAATCATGGCACACACAAGAGAGTTTCTCCAGTGCAGTCCTGCTGTGTGTCTTTTATCTATACCAGCCAAAACGAAACAAAATTATGAGGGGGAAGAGGAACTACAATCTGCTGGTGGATGTGAAGACCTTAATGGAAGCCAACGTCAGTGGAATGTAAGAAAATTATATTCTAACTGTTATGCTGAACTGCTTCTATAACTTTGCTTACACAGAAAACAAATCAGTTACTTCTCAAGGCAAGCTTCAAGGCATAATTGTATACTGCTTACTGTGCAAAACAAGGGTCTGTAGCAGCTGAGTTAGCAGCAGGAATTATTTTAGTGCCTCATTCAATTTGGCTGTGTTTTATGGAACAAAAAGAGGGCTAAAACCACAGCTGGGAGGAGCATATAGTGGCTGATCTTTGATCCTAGAAATTGCACGTGCCTCAAGTTATCTGGCAGCATATAGTTGCTGAACGACAACCTGCGTTCTTCTCAAGGAAGCAACAAGTGTTAATTCTGAGGGACTGCTGGAGTAACCAGAGCCAGGGCAAGGTGAGTAAGGAATAAGTGTTGTTCTCTCCTGCCCATTACGATGGGAAATAGAAGCAGAAAGTATTATGAAAGTGATGGAGAGACTAGACAACATAGATGTTTGTGAATGAATGGAGAGAGCTGAATGTAATTACTGTGTGGCAGAACAGAGAAAGCATTCTTACCGTCTTCCCATTGTAAATAATATTTGGCCCTGGAAAGTTCCTGTTTGCTATCCTTTTTCCTAGGAGATGGCTGAATGATTAGAGTCGATTGTGCGTGGATTTCCAAACCTACTTTAGCTGTTCATTAGAATAGAGTAGAGTAGAGTAGAGTAGAGTAGAGTAGAGTAGAGTAGAGTAGAGTAGAGTAGAGTAGAGTAGAGTAGAGTAGAATTTGGGCCTGGTGGCTCAGCAGACTAAAAGCATTGTGATTAACACCAGCTGTCTGCAATTACTGTAAGTTCAAATCTCACCAGGCTCAAGGTTGACTCAGCCTTCCATCCTCTCTAAGGTAGGTAAAATGAGGACCCAGTTTGTGGGGGCAATAAGCTGACTTTGTATAAATATACAAAAGTATGAAGGCTATTGCTTAACACATTGTAAGCCGCCCTGAGTCTCCGGAGAAGGGCGGCATATAAATCAAATTTAAAAAAAAATAGAATAGAATAGAATAGAATAGAATAGAATAGAATAGAATAGAATAGAATAGAATAGAATAGAATAGAATTCTTTATTGGCCAAGTGTGATTGGACACATAAGGAATTTGTCAGTGTACATAAAAAGAGAAGATACATTCGTCAAGAATCATAAGGTACAACACATAATGATAGTCATAGGGTACAAATAAGCAATCAAATCATACTAGGAAACAATATCAATATAAATCATAAGGATACAAGCAACAAAGCTATAGTCATGCAGTCGTAAGTGGGAGGAGATGGGTGATAGAAACGATGAGAAGATTAATAGTAGTAGTAATGCAGACAGTGAATAGTTTGACAGTGTTGAGGGAATTATTTGTTTAGCAGAGTGATGACATTTGGGAAAAAACTGTTCTTGTGTAGTTGTTCTGGTGTGCAGTGCTCTATAGCGTTGTTTTGAGGGTAGGAATTGAAACAATTTATGTCCAGGATGCGAGGGGTCTGTAAATATTTTCACAGCCCTCTTTTTGACTCGTGCAGTATACAGGTCCTCAATGGAAGGCAGGTTGGTAGTAATTGTTTTTTCTGCAGTTTCAATTATCCTCTGAAGTCTGTGTCTGTCTTGTTGGGTTGCAGAACTAAACCAGATAATTATAAATGTAAGATGTTGTACCATTATCTCCCCCAACCCACAGACACTCAGTGGTCACTAAACATCTTTTTCTTGGGCAAAATCAGAAGAGGTGCACAGATGTCTAAACTGATGTAGGATCATGAGTTGAAGATGAAGTGAAGTGAGCAGTGGCTCTTGAAAGCTTATGCATTTCTATAATAAAATATGTTACTCTGGAAAGGTGCTTCCAGACTCCTCCTGATTTTTGAATACTGTTGGTTAACATCTATAATTTGTTATTTATTTAGCATATGATGAGAACATGACAAAGTAAACATATACACAGGCTATGTAATTATAAATAAAACTTCTGTGGGGGTATTTCTATGGAGGCATTTCTACAATACTTGGAGGCCAGAAACTGTACTAGGAAAAAAAGTCAGCCTTAACGAGATTGTCTTGAGAAGCAGCATTTTTAATTGTCTGTAATGTTTATTGGGTTGAAACAGAGCTTTTTGGGTAAAAGATCAAAAGACTCTAGGAGAGTTTTAGAATGCTGACATTCGATGTGTAGATTGTGCCCGTGTGTAGTTATTGCCAGGATCTCTCATGTGGATAAATAAAACATTATAGATATGTTGGGCAATTTTAAAGATCTGCTTTGGCATACCTGGAAGTTAAAAATAACTCCGTAAACTCACGCTCTAATAATATATATCATTTACTCAGGAAGTTGATAAAGGCAACTGCCCGATGATCCCACTGTTTTCCTGGCAGATTCTTTCATATTTCGTTTTCAGATATTGACATTTCAAAGCCAGAGCCAAACTCCAGCAAACTATTGTTTACCATCTGCAAAACCCAAGCTGTGCCCCATCCCCTCTGCAGCCCATGACTGCATTTCACTTTTTTTTTTTCAAATAAGGTTAATGCTTAGCTACATATTGCTTTAGTTAGCAGTAACAACCATAATTAAAATGTCTCTAATTCCTTTTCCTTAAAAAAGACAAAGCGACCCGAAGAGATTTTTGCACTGGGTGCTGCTCCGGTTTTGTTTTCCCTTGAGTGACAAACTCAAATGCCTTTCTCATCTTTGAACAGACTAGAAAAGAATCTAGTAGTGATAGAACAAATGAAATCTTCATCCTAAGGATTATTGTGTTTACTTGTGTTTTCAATTCTTCTGTTGCATTTTCTAAACTGCAGCAATCCCAAGTGACTCCTGGCAGTTCATATCAATAAAATCAGACAGGTAAAACAGATAAAGGATGAAAACAAAGATCAGTTATTAAAAAAGCAATACAATAAGAGCCTTGGTGGCGCAGCAGACTAAAGTGCTGTTAAATAGCACCAGCTGCCTGCAATTACTGCAAGTTCGAATGTCACCAGGCTCAAGATTGACTCAGCCTTCCATCCTTTCGAGGTAGGTAAAATGAGGACCTGGATTGTGGGGGCAATAAGCTGACTTTGTATATAAAAAAAGAACACCACTTAGGAGCCCGAAAGCCCTACTAAGCAGGTATATACAAAAGTATGAAGGCTATTGCTTAACGCATTGTAAGCCGCCCTGAGACTCCGGAGAAGGGCGGCATATAAATCGAACCAATAAATAAATAAATAAATAAATAGGAATAAGGGTGATCAACATCACCATTATTAATAAGGGACTGATGATGTAATGGCTACCAACCCTATTGGTAATATACAATATGTATTTCAAGCAAGCAAGCAAAGACAAAAATGAAACAATGCTTTTATTTAAATCTGAATTTATGAAAAGCTGTAGTTATTCCCTGACAAAAAAGGTTATTTTAGATCTGAAAAAGGTGCAAAAACCAATCATTAGAATTATCAGGGACTGAAGCATTTTTCTATCAGAAAAAAAGATGAAAATACTCTGGGCTTTCAAAATGCAAACTATAAAGTAATGTAGGCATAGGAAGCTGGGGAAGTTTTATATAATCACGGATGATGAGACAGAAGATAGAAACATTTCTTCTTTGTAAATTTGAAATTAAGATTCTATACACTTCCCTCCCCCACCCTGAACAAATTTTTTATAATGACAACACTTTACATTGGCAAGTATGTTGAAAGCTTCTGGAGGATAAACCAGCAAAGTGGAGATGCGGGAAACTCTCAGATCTATAGTATATGTTTATGTATTCATTAGAATACAGAGAAGAGAGAGTGGCTGGGAATTTAGAATCCAAGACCAATGATATTCCATTTTTATGGATGGGATCATGCTATCCTGGACAGAAATGTCATTAAATTCAGGGTGCCCTTGGACTCACACCTTCTGCTTGATGAGTAGGCTACTTCTGTGACTAGGTGGCACTTTGCACAATTCCATCTTGTGCACTAGTCATGACTACTGCTAAATCAGGAGTTACTGTTTGTAGTATCTCATGCTCATCTTAAACCTTTCCAATGGACAATTATAATTTGTTCTGTGCAGGACTGCCCTAGAAGATCACCCAAAAGCTACACCTCATCCAGAATTCTGTGACTGAAGTAATTAAACCATTCAGGGTCGTCTTATTGGGGAGATGGGCAGCATATAAATTTAATAAAGTAAATAAAGGGTATTTGCTTATGTAGTACTGCAAGAGATATGATTTCCATTTGGCTTCCAACTGTTTGAAACCTGAGGCATCTGGGATCTTGTCCCATTGTTTTCTCGCCTTCTAACAAGCTAGGGAGCGTACCCTTCAAGCAACATCCTTGATGGTTTGCTGTCATTGGGGACCATGAGAGTGTGCCTTTTCTGTTACCGCCTCTCTCCTTTGAAACAGTGGGCCATCCAAGATTAGGCCAACATCAGTAGTGTGAAAGTCTACGGAGATTCTCAGTCATCCAGGTCCTGGTTTTCCAGGAAAAACAAAGACCAGATGCCTTTTGAAAAAGCACCTTTGCAACAACCAGTAGTGTGAGCATTCAAGAAACCAACCAGGATTCTGGTGTTCCAGAAGGCCTGCAGCAATAAGTAACTATTGCTGCTAAAATTATTTCCTTGAGATTAAGGAAATATGACTAAGAACCATTGTTATGGGGTGATTTTCTTTCTTTCTTTCTCTCTCTTTTCTTTCTTTCTTTCTTTCTTTTTTCTTTCTCTTTTTTCTTTTAATTATTTATTTTGCAGAAGAAATATATTTGTAAGATTCTCTTGAGAACTGACAGGTATATAAATCTCAGTAACAATTTAATAAACAATTAAAAATTATTAATAATCCACATAACCTTCAAAGATATACTGTACTATGCGAATTATCTGTCCATATATTTTGAATGTGTGAAAGAAGCTACAGTAAGTCCTTACTCTTTAAAAACAAGAAGAAGGTAGTTTACTCAGGAGCTTCTAGACACAGTAGCTAATTGGAACTCTGAGAAGCTCTGTGTTTGAGGGATGGGTATCTCTACATACCAAACGATAAAAGAAAGAAGAGAAAAATATTGTTACTGATATGCTTGTTTCTGAGCTTTCTGGAGGCATCAACAATGGAAAAAGATGCTAGGCTAGGTTGATATTAATATTGTTCTATTCTTCTGTACAAGCTCTACTTATTAACACTTTTTCCTAGCAACCTAAAGCTTGGATATACTTGATATATAAAGTAAGATTGATCCAATCATGCTCAAGTATGGCTTCTCTTAATCCAAAATGAAGTTTGGGGAGAGGAAAATTCTGTACAATAACTTCAGTATACATTCTCAAAATAAATTGTGCTACGACATAATTCATTTAGTTTTGGCTTACCACGATATCTTAATCCACTCAAAATTTGTATGGATTTGTGTAGATGGACCCAATATTTTTATGGTTTATTGGATTGTGGGGAAGAATTTTGATATTTGATTTTGAACCATGTTAAACCTACTGTAGTACTTGAATTACAGTTTTGAGTATTTCTTACCACATAATGAAGCTGCTTTTCAGGCATTGTGGTCAGAGAAGACTGCCACAATAAGGGATTTGGGCATGGATATCAGCAGAAGAGAAGGGGGCAAGGAGAACCAGTGATATGTTTGTCTTTGCACAAATTATGTAATTATAACCACTTTTTGTGCAACATTTTTTTGATGGACATAATGCTATTGTGGACCGATCTGATCAGATTCTAATGATCTCTTTAGACCTGTAGCCAAATGTTGCTCACCCTTGATGTAGCATTAGATGTGAACCAGATTATTACGACTTTCACAGAAACAAATAAACAAAACCATGGATTATTGTGATACGTGAACCAAGCAAAGTTTATTTAGCTGGGTCATCTTTGGTTTAAAGAGAGAGAAAATCTGAGCTGCTTATAACTAGAAAAACATTCCCTTTCTAGTGAAAAACAGAAGAGCGTTGTTATCAAACAGAAGGTGATCTTAGTCCAGCTCAATAGGAAATAGAATTGCTCAATAATAGTCTTATTCTTTATATGCCAGATTTAATTTTCAGTTTCTGGGACGGTTAAGAAAGAGATACAGTATGTCTGAAGTTCAAATAGGTGTGCCAATTGATATAGAATAAATGGAATAATGGCCTGATTTGGGAATTATTTTTTTCTTTATTACTGGCAGTGCTGAATTTCACATTAATAATAATACTGATCACCACCAGCACAACAACAGAGTTAATGGATTTATATTTACACTTGTAATAGAACTACATTTACAGGAAAGTAAGCAGTGGGGGTACCCCAAAGTTTTGTTTTAGGCCCAGTATTCTTCAACATCTTCATAAACAATTTAGATGAGGGAATAGAAGGGGAACTCATTAAACTGGCAGGAATAGCCAATACTCCAGAAGACAGGCTTAAGATCCAGATGGATCTCAACAGACTTGAATGCTGGGCCTTATGTAACAAAATGAAATTCAATGTAGAAGGGAAGATTTTGCACTTAAGCAAGAAAAAAACAAATGTACAAGTACAGATTAGGTGAAACCTGGCTCAATAGCAGTAACTATTGCTACTAAGAGCCTTAGTGGCGCAGCAGACTAAAGTGCTGTTAAATAGCACCAGCTGCCTGCAATTACTGCAAATTCGAATCTCACCAGGCTCAAGGTTGACTCAGCCTTCCATCCTTTCGAGGTAGGTAAAATGAGGACCCGGATTGTGGGGCCAAAAGCTGACTTTGTATAAAAAAGAACACCGCTTAGGGGGACCCGAAAGCCCTACCAAGCAGGTATATACAGAAGTATGAAGGCTATTGCTTAACGCATTGTAAGCCGCCCTGAGTCTCCGAGAAGGGCGGCATATAAGTCGAACCAATAAAATAAATAAATAAACAATAAATAAAATAACTGAGAGAGGGAACTTGGAAGTCCTAGTGGACAATCACTTAAATATGAGCCAGCCGCGTACGGCAGCAGCCCAAAAAGCCAATGCAATCCTTGGTTGCATTAACAGAGGGATAGAATAAAAATAATAATAATAAATATTGCCCTCCTGGTTGGGCAAACAATTCGGAGATCATGGCAGCTGTAGTCCAACGTGCCCTTTATGGGCAACCAGATAGATACAGATTAACAGAGTTGGAAGGGGCCTTGTAGGATTGGGGTTAAGACGGCTTTCTGACACTTTCTCTGCCCTTGGTCTTTTCCCTCTCCTGTCACAGGAAGAGCTGCGTGGGCTTGTCATCCTCGGGACTGAAGTGAAGGGATTTTGGGCTGAGCCAGCTTCTCCTACCTACACCCTTCCGGGATAGGATTTGGGGAACGTCCGGGGAAGGGCCCTTGTCCCTGCCCAAGAGGGAGGGAAGGAAACGGCCTCCACCTGCAACGGTGCCGACGTCTGAGTGCCCGAGGAAAGCTCACTCCCGCCCCAAAGGCACGGCGCACTTCTTCGGCTGGTTGGTTTCACCGCTCCGTTCCTTCGCCTTCCCTTCGCGTTTGCCGGCGATGTCTCCCCTCGTGGCTCGGACGCTCCTGGCCGCCGTCTCGGCTCTGGTCCTTGGCGTCTTCATTTCGACCGGCGCCCAAGAAGCAGCATCAACAGCAGCAGCAGCCACGGCGACGGCGTCCCCGTCGGTCGGAGGGCACTTCGCTCAGGATCTCTTCGCCGTCTTCGGAAGGAACCGGAGCCTCTCGAGCGAGCAGGTGGGCCGGATGTTGCAGATGTTGGGCGCCCGGCAGAAACAGAGCGAGTTCTTGGCCCCGGGATCGCTGGAGCATCTGCGCTTCAACCAGGTAGGGAGACATTCCCGCCCTTTGCCCTGCATCCCTGGCGCTCGAAACTCCACCCAAGCCTTCTCGGTTTCTGCTTCCAAGTTTAGGGAAGAGAGGAGTAGCGGCCCGAAGTCTCGATTTGGTTTTCCTTAGGAATTTCTTCCTTTTTTTTTTCTTTTTGAAGAATTTTAGTCAAAGGCTGAAAAGGTCAAAGGCTACAGATAAGGTGGAAAATAGACTTTTCATAGCTCCCTCCATTTTTATTTTTATTTATTTTATTTTATTTTTGGATTTATATACCGCCCTACTCCCGAAGGACTCAGGGTGGTGAACAGCCAAAAAGATAAAAACACACAAACTACAAAATTTAAAAGACAATATAAAAACCCATTAAATAATTTGGCCCAAAAGAAATTAAAAACCCCTAATATTTTAAAACAAATTTAAAATTTACAATTAAAAGGGAAGTTAGGCCAGGCCAGCCTGTTGAAATAAAAAGGTCTTGAGGGCACGGCGGAAGGTGCGTAAATCCGGAATCCTCCGTATCTCCGGCGGGAGCTCATTCCAGATGGCAGGTGCCCCCACAGAGTTACAGTATTTACAGTATTTTTATTCTTTCTTCCCCCCCACCTCCTCCACTCTGTGATTGGGAGGATGAACTGGCAAAGTTTAAGAATTGGGATCCACTGACCACACCGGCTCGTTTTATTGCAGCTCTAACTTTAGTGGTCATGACAATGGCAGAATGTTCTACCATACAAGCAGAAGGACTTTTGATGGTGGAAATCTTAGTAGCAATCATAGCAAGTATGTGTTGTTGGGGAACGCTGGTTTGTGAGCAGTTAACATCCCATATTGTTAACAACAATAAGCATACTGGTCTTTGGGTGTTAAGTGAATTTCGTTGTATGGGTATACTGTGTATACACGTACAATGACAAAAAAGTTATTATTATATTGTTACACGTTTACAATATTATATGTTGTTAGGGACGCGGTGACTCAGTGGCTAAGACGTTGAGCTTGTCGATCGAAAGGTCGGCAGTTCAGCGGTACAAAGCCGCATAATGTGTGGGTGAGCTCCTGTTATTTGTCCCAGCTTCTGCCAACCTAGTAGTTCGAAAGCATGTAAAAAATGCAAGTAGAAAAATAGGGACCACCTTTGGTGGGAAGGTAACAGCGTTCTGTGCGCTTTTGGTGTTTAGTCATGCTGGCCACATGACCATGGAGACGTCTTCTGACAGCGCTGGCTCTTTGACTTTGAAACGGAGATGAGGACCGCCCCCTAGAGTCGGGAACGACTAGCACATATGTGCGAGGGGAACCTGTACCTTTTATATAATATTGTTAACCCATCTAAGTTAACAAAAACAAGCCATATAGCCAGTCTCGTTATATATCCTGTGTATTTTTTTGCCCAGGATGTCTTGGCTCCTAAGGAGGCTTACCTCATGCAACATTTAGTATTCTCAATTCAAATAAACTGCAAGCTCAATTATGGGTAGTGCGTTTACTTTCAGGCTGAATTCTGTTATTTTTGGTGCATCTTAAATTGGCTGACTACTAAATTGGCTGACTTTATTCTGGGTTAAAGATACCTAGCTGGCTTGGTTTGGAATTATGTCTGAATATAGTTGTGCCCTGTATTGGACTGCAACTATGAGAATTTTTTCAGCCAGTGGTGCAAATCACCGAAACTGGAGAATGTTAGATTTAGGAAGACCAATTTATATCTTCAGTATTAAATATTGTATACACAATAATTGAACATGCTTTAGTATAGGCAACTTCTAATGCTATCTGTTAGAATATAGTGTGCAGCTAATCTGTCCTTCTTTTCCTGGATTTTGTGAAAATATTGAGTCACTAGTGGAAGAAAAAAGTAAAGCTTTTTAAATGAAGCAATTTTTCAGAATAAAAGTAAAGTTTAGAGCCAGTGCAAACAGCCACATGTATCCATGGAGAGAAATCTGGTTTTGGACAGTGGTGACATTCCCTTTCTTCAATAAATAAGATATGAAAAGATATCACACACAAATTGTAGCTCATTAGGGAGTTAGCATTATTATGGTATGGAATACATATGAAGATAGAATTATGGTTTAGTGCCATAGGCCATGCTTTACACATACACAGAAGATCTAATATCTTAGAGTCTTACTCAAATGATGGAGGAAGTGAGACTAAAACTAATAATGTTACCTAGTGTGGGTAATGAGACATTTCAAAGAAAACAACCAAACTCAGAGAGAGCACCAAGCCCTCCTCATTTCAACTCTGAGCTACAAATACTCTCCTTTATTGATTGGGAATGTATGTTGTAGAAAAGTTTCACACACTTAGAAAGTTTGAGTGTACCTACCAGATGAAATAAATCCAATTATGTGCTCATTATAATTACATCAGTTTAGGCTTTAGTTTGAATATTGTTATATAACTATAATTATATAATAATTATATATTATTATAAATAATAATTTCATCAGAATAGGCTTGAGTCTTACTGTTTTTTTCCTTTAAATAATATGGAAAGATTGACTCTGTCATCTCTTTGCTATTCTCTATGTTTGTGCTCTGCACTGAATTGTGTGTTTCTCTACCACTGCATTTAGAATCTTCTCATCTTGGGGCCCTCTAGGCACAACACATACATATCACTCATATCTCCCTCACCAAATTTTGCTCTCCCTCGTTAGTCTGCAATGTGGACGATGGGAGTTGTAGTCCCAAAATTCTGGAAGAAATTAAATGTATATATCTGGCCATTATTTACATATTAGGCAGAGGTAGGTTTCAGCAGGTTCTGACCAGTTCTGGAGAACCGGTAGCGGAAATTTTGAGTAGTTTGGAAAATTGGTAGTAAAAATTCTGACTGGCCCCACCCCCATCTATTTTCTGCCTCATGAGTCCCAGCTGATTGGGAGGAAATGGGGATTTTGCAGTAACCTTCCCCTGGAGTGGGGAGGGAATGGAGATTTTACAGTATCCTTCCCATGGAGTGGGGTGGGAATGGAGATTTTGCAGTATCTCCCCTGCCATGACCACCAAGCCACGCCCACCAAGCCATGCCACGCCCACCAAGCCACTCCCACAGAACCGGTAGTAAAAAAATTTGAAACCCACCACTGGTATTAGGCCATGCTCTAGCTCTCAAGCTAGTAGTATTGTCCTTATGCATTGAGGTATCACAGCATTTTGTATACAGCATAACCCCCTCCCTCCCAAAAGAAATGTTAACAAGCAAGAAAAGTAGGGAGGAGAAGAAAGTCAGAGAATACCTGTTGTGAAATGTTTCTGTGTAGAAATAATTAAGGGCCACATTCATTTTGGAAGTAAACGCCAGGCATGCAATAATCCACCCAAACTGCTATTGGTCGAGGAGGAACATTCAGAAATTAAACAACAGCAGCAGCAATTACTTTATACAAGATAGTTTTCATCACATGGGGCAGAAAGCTATTTCAGCTTTTTAATTTGTCTCTTTGTGATAGGCTCAATCTAAGCTTAACCTGGTAGTATAATGGATAGGTGAGTTGTATTGGTAAAATGCATTGTATTGCAAAGAAGAAAATGTTAGACTTTTTTTCATGTGGTACTTCTATCGACTGTTTTTTTTTTTTTAAGTAGACCATCCAAAAGTTATATCTACAACTTGCAATCTGGGTTTCTATAATTATGTTATAAATGCTATTTATCCATGTTGTTCTCTTCAGTGTTTCCTTCAATATAAATATCAGTGCAATTCACAACAATAAAAAGAAAACAGAATACTTATCACAACAGAAATAATGCAAACAATGAAAGGCTAAAACGGCAGCGGTTTATTGCTTCATATATAAAATATAAACTCTAGCAAATTCCATAAATTCATAAATCTGTCTTATCTGATCTGTCCCTATATCAAATAGTGCTTTAAAGATAATATTTATTGTAGTCAAGGACATAGTAATAGATGCTTTGTCAGCATGGTTTTTAAATACTATTTGGGAAATTACAAGGTAATTGTTGGTGAATATATAAATTGAAACATACGTCAGTATTGGTGGTTGGTGAATATGTAAATTGGAACATACGTCAATATATAAGCCAGATGATTCAGGAAAATAGCTTATTTATACCTCCCTTTATATGAAGAAGTAAATATGACATTATTCTTGTTATTTTTGAATTATTTATATACCACTGTTTGATAGAGTATGGAATATGAACCAGTTTTATTTGTTTTAATTTTTTGTTTTTTTGTAGAATATCACATATCATAAGTATATTTAATGACAATAAAACTGTTATATAATTAAGTACAATGGGTCATTAGAATAGCGGTCATTGAAAGCCTATAGGTAGTCCTCAACTAATGACCATAATTGACGCTGAAATTAAGGTTGTAAATTGTGCCAGTCATAAGTAACCATGCCTGATTTTACAACCTTTTTTGTGGTGGTTGTTAAGCAAACACAGCACTTATAAAACAAACATGGAGGTTATAATGCAAATACCATGGTTATTAAGTGAAATTGTTCTCTGCAATAGGCATTTTGTTTGCCAGAAACTGGAAGGAAATGCCAGTTTCTGACAAAATCTTGTAAATTACAGTCACATAACAATTCTGGAATGTGCAGAGATGGATAAGTTAACCCTAAAAATTAAAGGAAAAAAAGATTCAGACTATTTCATAACATGAAACCATTCTATAAATGGTTAAATGACAGATATTGAAGTTAGAGGAGTGGAATTAGGTGAAATATAGTTTATAGGAGAAAGAAAAACAGATGAGTAAATATTTGTGACGGTTATATAATCAATACTATAATGGAAGATAATATATGTTATAATATGATTGATGTTATTGCATATTTGTTTATATATTACTGCATATTTGGTTTTGTATGTATTTTTCTTCAACCGGGTATTTTCCGATGTAAACCAAGTTTCTCAAATTGCAGCCATAGCTCAGTGAAATCACATCCACTATCCTAGGCTTCTTCAGAGAGCAAGCATGCATTCTGCTGCCTATTGGGAGACTAATATAGATCTATTTCGGACTGATTTGTCCTCATCAATTAGCCACACCCTTACCATATGTTCCCTCCCCGTAGAGGGGCTAAGTATTTGCTTTCTTCTCTTATCATAGGTTTTGTATGTATTTTTCTTCAACCGGGTATTTTCCTATGTAAACCAAGTTTCTTAAATTGCAGCCATTTTCTTTCTATTTGAAGAAAAATTAGAAGGGATTCAGGAAGTGCAAGAGGAGAGGGGAAACTGCATGCTTAGAAGACATAAGAGTCAAGACAGAATTTATAGATATTGATCAGTAATTAAGTATAGACCAGGAAGAGTATTGTAGAGTTTTGACCTTGAGTCAATTTCATATGCAGAGCTAAATTGCATCTGAACAATTTCCTTGGAAAAACACTCTACTGTATTCCTATCACAAGTTATCTTTTTATTGTGATTACTGACTGCAGGTGACACTGTGGCCAAAGGTCAGGCAATTACCTTGTACAGTAACTAGATTGACAGGGCACAAACATTGAAATATATATTGCTTTGGCAGCTAGTCATGCCCCGACTACTAACTTTGGAGTAATGGCAGAAATAATTTATCCGTCATTCCAGGCTCAAACAAAGGAGGGGGGAACTTGTTTCCTTTTTTTTAAATATACCATATTTTCCGGCATATAAGATGACTTTTTAACACATGAAAATCTTCTCAAAAGTCAGGGGTCGTTTTATATGCCGGGTGTCGTCTTATAAGCTGGTATACGGCGTGCTGAAACTTACTTCCGAGCCGGACTGGAGAAGCTGTCCTTCTCCAGCTTCAGGGACAGGTGTCCTCAAGCTGAGCCACCGTGCGCTGCATCCTGGCCAGCCGCTCCTGGAGCAGCCCCCTCTCCCTGCTTTCAGTGGTTTTCTCATACCGGCAGTATCACATTGCGTACCACCGCTCGGATCGTCTTGGAGACAGGGAGGGCTGGGCAGGCAGGGAGAGCTGACCCACCCAATCCAAGCAGGCTTGGTGTGCGTTGGAAGAGGGGTACTCTTATACGGCGAGTATAGGGCAAACTCTATATTTTAACAGGAAAAGTAGGGGGTCGTCTTATACACCCAGTCGTCTTATACGCCGGAAAATACGGCACATAATTTTATTGAAAGTTTTAACAATAATAATAAGAATTAATACAAATTAAAATAGAACAACAAAGAAGAAAAAGGGAGAAATAAAAGAAAAAACTAAAAGCAGGGTGGATTTGATTTAAATCACAATTTAAATCACTAGTAAAAAGGCTTGATTTAAATCATCTCGATTTAAATCATAATTTTGAAAGAGCAACTGTCATCTCTGTCCTGCAGCACAGCTCCTCCTCTGTCCTGCTGTTGACTCACTGACAGTCCCAATATTGCAGAATATACAGCCTCATGCTACATAACTAAGCTCCATTTCATGCTGAATAAACTAAATTATTAATGTATCTTAAATAGAAAACTATCTTTAGATAGATTTTTACTCCAAAAGCATTTTATTAAAATAAATTTGACAAAAATAAAAAAAATCCGATTTAAATTAAAAAAAATCAGAGTTTTTGATTAAAAAAAAATCATTGATTTTTATCCACCCTGTCTAAAAGTGCAAAAAGAAAATAAGTAGAACAAACATATATATATATATATATATATATATATATATATATATATATATATATATATACATATATACATACATACATACATACACCCTGTTTTCCCCAAAATAAGACATCCACTGATAATAAGCCCAATTGGCTCACTCATCATCACGAAATCTCCACAAATTTGTAAAGCCTACAAACTTGTAATTTGGCATACATGTTCCTCTTGGCTTCTAGGTGCTCGCTAAGAAAGGATTTTTCAAAATGACCATCAGATCATTTAGTATTTCTTATATTATTATTAACACGCTCTGATTCTAAGGGGTTAGATGTTCTACTCCCTCTCCTCACCTGAAAAAGAACTGCCACTTGGGTGTGGGTGTGGGTGTGGCCAGCACATCCGGCCTGCGGGCTGGGAGTTTAGACATTCTACTCCCCCTCCCCACCTGAAAAACGCTCTGATGCTAAGGAGTTAGACTGAGGGAGAGAAGGGGATAAGATAGGAGATGCCTCTGTGGGGCAAGCCTGAGAGAGAGAAGGGAGAGGGGGCTGATCATAACTACTCATTAATTTTCAAGCTGTGTCGATTTATCAAGCCTGATCACATAGTTTTGTAGCGGAGCACAGGTATCCAGCTAGTGTGTGTGTGTGTGTGTGTGTGTGTGTGTGTGTGTGTGTAAAAATTCCATAAGGTGTTTCCAATAACCAGTAAACGTAGATATTGCCTTTTCTCTAACCAAACACATCAATTTTGCCACATATTCTGTTTCAGAGATTAAATAACTACTACCTGAATGCTTTCAAATTATAATTGAATGATTATAGGATTTCATAATATAAATATGTAGCAATTCAAGTTTTTCAGAGAAAAGTATTAGTTTGTTTCATAAAGCTTCAGAACAAAACCATCCATAGTATTAACACAATCTGTGTGAAACTGTAAAAGACGAAGCATGGCACAATTCAAGCACATTTGAATGATATCTTGTCTCCAGAAATACAACATGTTTATGAAATATTAGGAGCAGAAATGCACAGGATTTCAATTACTGATTTTTGCTCCCAGGTCAAGCAAACACTGGAATGTGCTTCTATATATCACTTAATTATATCTCTTTCTTATTCATGTCTTTTTGAAAGTGTTGATCCAGTGAAAGTCATTCATTTCAGAACAAGTTCCTGTGTTCATCTGCTTGTCAACTGTGCAAAAATATTTCTTAAACACAGGAATGAAAGAAAAGAGAGACATGGCCTAAACTGTGAATGAACTGCATTTTCAACCCAGCCCACAAAACTTTGCTTAGTCAAAGTAATCTCTTCCTCACTTCCCCCCCTAAAACCACAGACACTGACTTTATTCCAAAGGTGCTTTTTCAAAAGGCAACTGGACTTTGTTTTTCCTTGAAGACGTTTTGCTTCTCATCCAAGAAACGAAACGTCTTCAAGGAAAAGCAATCCAGTTGCCTTTTGAAAAAGCATCTTTGGGATGGAGGGAAGATCAAAAAATTGGTGTTATGCAAAATGAGGAAAACTTGGTAAAACAGATTAGAGATCAAAGTCAAACGCATATTAAAAGGTTGTATAATGCATTACTGGAAATAGATTCAGAAACGGAATTGGTTAAAGATTGTATGATAAAATGGGCACAAAACTTTCAGGAACCAGTGATGATAGAAACATGGGAAAAGATTTGGATTAGAAATGTTAAATTTACACAAGCACAAAACCTAAGACAAAATTTTTATAAAATGTTTTATAGATGGCATTTAGAGCCTAAAAAATTATCATGTGTGTACCCAAATTTGCAAGCTAAATGTTGGAGATGTGAATGTGACGATGCAACTTATTATCATATATGGTGGACTTGTAAGAAAATCAAAGCATTTTGGATAAAAATTTGGTGGGTGATGCAGAACATCTTGAAAAAAAGGTTGAAATTTACTCCGCAATTGTTTTTATTGGGTATAACTATGGATTGTACAGCATTAGAGACCAAACTGATTTTAAATTTAATATCAGCAGCTAGGCTGTTGGTAGCGCAATACTGGAAGAAGGACTCTTTGCCTACTATTGAAGAGTGGACACTGAAAGTAACGAATTTAGCGGAAATGGCGAAAATTTCAGCGTATTTGAAGGACTATACACAAGAAAGATACATATCGGAATGGAGAAGATGGATTGATTATATTCAAAATAAGTATCAGACAAGAAAATATCAAATAGCTTATGAATGAATGTTAAGTTTTAGAAGTATCATATTATCTATAGTGGAGTTAAGGTTTCAGGGGGGGATTTTGTAGTCTAAAGATAGATATATTAATTTAGCTTATGATTGTTAACTGAAATACCCTGTATTTTGCTCTGGGAAGTCTGGGGGGGAGGGTGGGATGCAGGGAAGGGGTGTGGGGGTGGTGGGGGAGAGGGAAAAGGGTGCGGGGAATATTGGGGAAAAAATCTTTTTTTCTGTAAAACTTTTCAATTAAAAAAAAAAAAGCATCTTTGGGACAATCTTGACCTGGATGACTGAGAATCTCGACGCTCTCTTTGCTTTGTGCAAACCTAATGATAAAGAGCTTTTTGGCCTGATCCCAACTGGATAATTATTTTCTGCTTTTGCCTTATACTTAGTAGTACACCAGTTGTAGGTAATCTATAACCTTCCTTTGCTGAAACTCTGTAGCCATTTCCTGATTTATTTTCTCTAAAAACCTATCTAAGGAACCTCACTAAGGGAAAGGGGAGGGATTGTAGGCTACACAACTTGGCCGACAAAAGCAACCCACTGCAAATGGACTTGTGATGGCTCACTTCTACTGCCACTTTCACCCATCATGGCAGATCTCTGTGTAAGTATATGGAATTGATCAATACAGTTTTGCTAATGGTGTTCAATCTAGCTTTTATTATCCATTCCTTGTTTGGCATCCAAACTGCAGCAGCCTTAGCCTACAACATGACCTCCCGTGACTTCATGGGGTTGTGATGTGATCATGATGAAGTGCACCTTTCAAACTGTGCCATTGTTTTCTGCATAGGAGCAAGCAGCAAGCGGGTAACATGAGTCATTCTAGATTGAGCGGTGTACAACTGGAATGAACAAAAATTAATAATGAATGGAATAATGTATGGCTGAGATGCCTGCATTGAGAATCTAGAGGCTGTGCTCATGTCTCGTACTCTGGTATCTTGATTTTCCATATTTGCAGAGAATGGTAGGGTGGATCAGGTTCAAGGAAAGGTTACCTTGCAAATATTTAAGATTCACATTAAAAGCTATAATTAAAATAAAATTTGAGGTTGCCAAGGTTCCTAGATCCTTCCAGAAGGAGACTGAGAAGTATAATGAGAATTTTCTCCTCAGATGCATTCTAAAGGTAATCTTTTATGAGTTGATGACAATCGAATCTAAAATGTTTTGCATCTCTCTGCTGTAAGTGCATTCATTTTCTTTGTCAAACTAACATAGGTTTTTTCATTCTCTTTTAGTGCATGTCTTCTGAAGATATTTTTTCTCTGTATGGAATATCAAACAGGACCAGTATAATGGAATCCTCCTTCTCTACAATATGCCCTGCTGTCTTACAACAAGTGATTTTTCACCCCTGTGAAAAATCTGGTCCCAAAGGTAGTTCCAAGCCATCTCCTACAGAAGGTAATTCTCCATTTAGAATCTAGTTTATTTTTTTTCTAGTTATGTACTTCTACAAAAAATATCAATGTTTCTACAGCTACAGTGGCATAATGTTGGCTGCCAGTTTTCACTATTAACTGATATTTCATGATAATTTTATTATATCAACTCCGATAATGATCGAATTAAATTTTTATATTGTGATAATAACAAAATGTTGCTGTGTCCCTTAGTTGTCAAATATCATCTGCTTGTGCTTCTAATACACGTAAGACTAAGTCTTGTATCTTCTCAGCAGATATTATTAGAAAGGCATTGTTGCAAAACATTTTAAACTTAAACACCAATTGCATAAAAGCTGGCCTAGTGCAGGAATTTTGTTTGAACTTAGAAGGAAATTCATGGTCTTAGCTAGCAAACTAGAATATTGATAACTGTAAATAGTGCCTCCTATGTATAATGATGTCAATAGATTATATCTCTTTCAAGAAAGACTGGTGAGCAAGGACTTTTACAGATAAACCAAATCATAGGGGACAATCATCAAAACAAATAGAGAAAAGTTATCAAAAGAATCTCTGAAAGAAAGGCAATTTACAGAAATGGAATCTAAACTAGACTATAAAAAGCAATAGCTTGAATATGATATTTGAAAATACCAAAGCACTCCATGGGTATTTTCTGAAAGGTATTGAAGAAAAATTGAACAGCACTATTAAGAATGTTACATTAAAAAAGAAAACAGAAGCAATGCTTTTTTTTTTTTAGTCTAAGAAGAATGCTATGCACCAAAGTTATCAAAGTAAAATGAGAAAAGACCTCAAGTAGTAAATTCCATTTGGGCCAGTTAAAACAGTTCATTATATAGTAACTGGATGTAACAAAATAACTCAGATGACAAAAATAATTATGAGTTGAGAAGATGTTACACTACCATTTATGTTTAAAAGTATGGATTCACAGTCAATATGCGTCATTGGAAACATCAAATCACAGATAAAAATCACATGACAAAGTAAAAATGTTAGGGAATTTTAAATTCATACCAATTTATGCCTATAATATAACACACACCAGATACTGTTGATATTGAAAAGAACAATGTTTGGTGTATTAACGTAGCTATTCAAAGGGATGGTAATGTGGAAGATAAGGAAGTGGAAAAGATTGCAAAGATGAGTAAATAGAGATTGCCAAAGTTTGGAAGATATCAGTTGTGGTACCAATTGTTATTGAGACAGTGGGTGCAATATCCCCAGTCAACATCAGCTTTGACATATTTTTAGAACTGGTATGTAGTAATGCAGGATAAAGAAGTTGCTTCAGGTAGAAAATACAGAGATTGAAAAATATAGGCTGCCATCTTGCCATTTGCCAAAGAAATCAGAATATCCTGAAGTAGTTATTGGATAAACACAAATTCATCTCAGTACAAACTGTGTAACGAAGTCTTGTCTAGTTTGACCTTCAACATCTAGGATTTTAATCAAACTTGCTTCTGATTAAGGCAAAAGGCAAGGAAAATTTAAGCATGTAGAGTATGCGAGTCCCTTGGACTGCAAGGCGATCAAACCAGTCAGTCTTAGAGGAGATCAACCCTGACTGTTCTTTAGAAGGCCAGATCCTGAAGATGAAACTCAAATACTTTGGCAACCTAATGAGAAGGAAGGACTCACGAGAGAAGTGCCTAATGCTGGGAACAATTGAGGGCAAAAGAAGAAGGGGACGGCAGAGAATGAGGTGGCTGGATGGAGTCACTGAAGCAGTCAGCATGAACTTAAATGGACTCCAGAGGATGGTAGAGGAGAAGAAGGCCTGGAGGAACTTTGTCCATGGGATGGCAATGGGTCGGACACGACTTCGCAACTAACAACCACAGAGTACGTTTTATAAGGGAAAAAAGAGTTGACCAAAGAACTAAAATCAGAAACACATGAAATTTACCATATTTATAAATATTGTAAATAAGTCAGGATACAACAAAGAGGTTGTTAGAAACTACATATTCACCTCTAATGCTTTTAGCAGTATCTTTTTCTTTTTTTTTAGTGTCTTTAAATAACAAAATAATGGAGAGTTTGACACTCAGGAATAAAAAAAATCTCTAAAATTTTTTTCCTTATTGTTAAAAACAGCACATTTTGTTTTATGGTTAATTCTTCAACAATGATATATTGAGCCCTAACTGTACAAGTTCTATAATTTTCGTGCCAATAATTACCAATATTACCAGTAGTCCTTGACTTATGAGCACAACTGAGCCCAACATTTCTGTTGCTGAGTGCGACATAAGTGAGTTTTCCTCCATTTTACGACCTTTCTTGCCACTGTTGTTAAGTGAATCACTGAAGTTGCTAAGTTAGTAACACAGTTGTTAAGTGAATCTGGTTTCCCCATTTGATTTTGCTTGTCAAAAGCAGGGGTGAAATGCTCCCAGTTCGGACCAGATCACATGATCCAGTAGTGATGGCGGCGGGTGATTCGGAGAACCGGTAGCAAAAATCCTTCCCCACCCCCATGCCCAGCTGAGCTGCGCAATCATCAGAGGCTTTTTATTTTATTTTTAAAAGCATTTTTTCTACAACCTCTTCAGCTGAAAAAATGCTTTTAAAAGTAAAAACAAAGCCTTTGCCGATTAGGCAAGCCAGCTGGGATTGTCAGAGGCTTTAGAAAAAAAGAAAAGCCTCTGCCGATCAGGCAGGTCAGCTGGGATCGTCAGAGGCTTTAAAAAAAAAAAAGAAAAGTCTCTGCCGATCAGGCAAGTCAGATCGTCAGAAGCTTTTAAAAGCATTTTTTTACAACCTCTTCAGCCGAAGAGCTTGTAGAAAAAATGGTTTTAAAAGTAAAAAAAAAAAAAAATTTGGCCATGCCCACTCAGTCATATTACCCCCCACCAAGCTCTGCCCACAGAACCGGTAGTAACAAATTTTACATTTCACCACTGGTCAAAAGGTTAAAAAGGGATCACATGATGCTGGAACCTGGCAACTGTCATAAATATGAGTCAGTTGCCAAGCATCTGAATTTTGATCATGTGGCGATGGGGATGTTGCAACAGTCCTAAGTGTGAAAAATGGTCATAAGTCACTTTTTTCAGTGGTTCGTAACTTTGAATGGTGATTAAATGAACTGTTGTAAGTTGAGGGCTATCTGTATATCTTTGCATCCTCTTTTGTTTCTTATTTTTGTTCATTTTCTCTTTTTATTTTCTTTAAAGATATGAATAAAAACAGCAATGTTAAAAAGCAGTTAAAAAGAATAAAAAACTTTCTGTTGCATCTGTCAGGTGCATTTTAGTCAGGTCACCATTTTTCTGCCTTGTTGTTGTTTTTTTGTTATTTTTAACTACTGTAATTTTAGCTGACGAGAAATCTAGCACAATAGAAAATGTCAAGGGAAAGGAAGAAATTAATTTGAAGTTATTGTGGGAATCTATGGTTCAAGAATGGAAATAGTGATCATAAACATGAAAAATCCCATATTTAGCATTTTTAGTGTGTTGCCGTGTGCAATTTAGCATATTTTATTATTCATTTATCTAATCAGCTTTTTTACTGCCTGCATCACCTATGGGACTCATATTTATATGTTGTTCCTAGTCAAATAATCTCAGCAAATCCTTGGATTTAAGTATATCTTATCTTGAATGTTAGATCTTCAGCTGTTTTTCAACTAGATGGATAAACTTATTTTTTTCCTGCCAAATGAGTTCCCTATACAATGAATCACCAAGAAGGACTTTGTTGGTTTAATACAACTAATACATATTTTACTGTATCATTTTTATTTTTTTTTTTGCTTTTTACAGTTTGGGGCTTTGGGTTCCTTGCTGTAACTATAATCAGCCTTGCGTCACTCCTTGGATTGGTTTTAACACCTCTTTTAAAGAAGGACTATTTCCCTAAGTTTTTAACCTACTTTGTAGGTTTGGCCATTGGAACGCTCTTCTCTAATGCAATTTTTCAACTTATTCCAGAGGTAAGGAAAAGGTAAACAAAAATGGTGGGAATATAACCATATTCTATGTTTTCCCTTAAGACTGAACATCCGGAAAGATGCTCTTAATAGAATAGAATAGAATAGAATAGAATAGAATAGAATAGAATAGAATAGAATAGAATAGAATAGAATAGAATAGAATAACAGAGTTGGAAGGGACCTTGGAGGTCTTCTAGTCCAACCCCCTGCCCAGGCAGGAAACCCTACACCACTTCAGACAAATGGTTATCCAACATCTTCTTTAAAATTTCCGGTGTTGGGGCATTCACAACTTCTGCAGGCAAGTTGTTCCACTTATTAATTGTTCTAACTGTCAGGAAATTTCTCCTTAGTTCTAAATTGCTTCTCTCCTTGATTAGTTTCCACCCCTTGCTTCTTGTTCTACCCTCAGGTGCTCTGGAGAATACCTTTGCTCCCTCTTCTTTGTGGCAACCCCTGAGATATTGGAATACCGCTATCATGTCTCCCCTAGTCCTTCTCTTCATCAAACTAGACATACCCAGTTCCTGCAACTGTTCTTCATATGTTTTAGCCTCCAGTCCCCTAATCATCTTTGTTGCTCTTCTCTGCACTCTTTCTAGAGTCTCAATATCTTTTTTACATCGTGGCGACCAAAACTGAATGCAATATTCCAAATATTGCAAACATTCCCTTTCTTCCCCATTTCCCAAAACCACAAACTGTTTCAAGGAAATAGGTTAGATTTGTACCACTATTCCCCATCTAAGAAAGATAAATTACCAGTCTAACAGGAAGTGAAAGGGAGAACATGCTAATATTATATGCCTATTAGCAAGAGCCTGGCAAATAGAAATGAAAGCATTGATTAACTACAGTCACCGAGTCATGTCTATGGTTGTCTGCCAATGGAAAAGAGGTTGTTGATATCATGAAGCTTTGACAGGATTGTTCGGGTACTTCATGGAAAGAGGAAGTGATTTTTTTTTATTCCTCAAATGATGATGTTTGTTGCCAGAACCACTGGTAAGGAAAATTAATTGGGTTAGTTGCTGAACTGGTTAAGCATGTTGGATGAATAGAGTTCATGTAGGACAGCGGTGTTAAACTCGATTTCATTGAGAGCTGCATCAGGGTTGTGTTTGACCTCAGGGGGTAGGGTGGGTGTGACCAGAGTAGGCATGGCCTGCTCAATGTCACTCATGTCGGGGCGCCTGTGGCAGCCCGAGCATTCTGCCAGCGAAAATAGGCTCCTGAGCTCCATTTCCAGCTACGGTGACCTCCTGCAACCCACTGTCCGCACACGGCCCTCCCGAGCTCTGTTTCCAGCTATGGTGGCCTCCTGTAACCCTCTGTCCGCACACGGCCCTCCTAAGCTCCGTTTCCAGCTATGGTGGCCTCCTGCAACCCTCTGTCCGCACACGGCCCTCCCGAGCTCCGTTTCCAGCTATGGTGGCCTCCTGTAACCCTCTGTCCGCACACGGCCTTCCCGAGCTCTTTTTTCGCTGGCAGAGGGTTGCAGGAGGCCATCACAGCTGGAAACAGAGCTTGGGGGCCAGTTTTCACTGGCAGAGGCACTGTCCCTCACTGTTTCCAGGGTGGCCCCGCGGGCCAGATCTAAGCACCTTGTAAGCCGGATGTGGCTTGTGGGCCTTGAGTTTGACACCCCTGATGTAGGAGATGACCAGACTGAGCCTGAGGGAGGGATCAAACACGTTATCAGTCAAGAGTCCATGCCCACAAGGGATCTAAGTCCAGCCCACCTTGAATTCCTTTCTTAACTCCCGCTAATTTCTCTTGACTGTTAATAGTTCAGATTCTTGTAGGCAGCTTAACCTTGCAATAAATCTCTATACTCATTTGAACTGCCTGAATCTCCTGATTTCCCCAGTGTTTGGCAGTCCACTGGAGAGGTGAAATGGAATAAGAGTTGCCTACTGCAATTTATTTCCATGCAAATTACCATGTTCAGCATTCATTCTGACCCACCTGTACATTTTGTGGATTAATTATTTTGCAAGATTGATTTAAAAAATAAGCCAGTTTGGAGTAGACATTTAAATATAGAACAGGCAACCTTTAATTTAGGTCAGTTACAATATCAAGTAAATTTGGATTAAATTTACTGCATGAATATGATGAAAAAGTGAATACTGTAATGAAAAAAAAAAGCCGCCTTAAAAAGAATACAGAAATATCAAATGACATGGAATTATTATCAATATTTTTGTTCTAGGCATTTGGATTTGATCCCAAAGAAGATAACTACGTTGAAAAAGCAGTTGCAATTTTTGGTGGATTCTACATCTTATTCTTTGTGGAAAGAATTCTTAAAATGATATTGAAGACCTATAGTCAAGTGAGTTGGGTAGCAGAATTGAATTAAAGGGATGTAGAGGTGTGTGCTGTTTTCACTGCTAAAGATGATTATATTTATTTAACAAAAATAGCGAAAATAGCGAAAAAAACTGATGCAGTGTTTTAACCAAAGACCACATCAGACAACAGATCTCACACAATTCAGTTCATTGTAGAGAAGCAAAAGACTGAGTGGAAGCCAGGACTTTCTCTCCAGCCAGAATGAGATTAGAAGAGAAATGCCATTGACATGTGTGAAATGTAGGTTGAAAAGACAATCTCATCTCTGATCTACAGTGTTAATGTTACACTTCTATGCTAACCACACATGTTCAAAAATAAATAAATAAATGGGCCAGGTCAAGCGCTAAATTGGATTTAATTTATGATTATATTTCATTAACATTTAATCACATACATTAAATAGATGATGTGATTCTTTGCCGGGTATTGAATAGTTTTCCTTTTTGTCCCATTAAAAACAACAATTGTGTGGTAACTTTTGGAGGGTCCTGAGGATTGTACATAAGGCTTTTAAGAGTCACATGTATTCCTCAGACTCAAGATGTGCACTTCTGGATAAAAATGCCAAATTTCTCACATTAAGATATATTTACTGTACATTTATATTTGTAGTATAACAACCAGCTATTTTCATTGGAACAAAGTGCATTTAGACAAGGTCTCTCTCTCTTTCTCGTCTGTCTGTCTGTCTGTCTATCTATCTATCTATCTATCTATCTATCTATCTATCTATCTATCTATCGTCTGTCTGTTTGCCTGCCTGCCCGACCGCCCGCCCATCCATCCATCCATCCGTCCGTCCGTCCGTCCGTCCGTCCGTCCGTCCGTCCATCCATCCATCCATCCATCCATCCATCCATCCATCCATCCATCCATCCATCTATCTATCTATCTATCTATCTATCTATCTATCTATCTATCTATCATTTATTCTATTTCTAAACTTATATTTTCATAAAGTCCATTGATTCCTTCCTGAATTGTTTTCATCTGGTTCTCTATAGATGGGCCACAGTCATTTTGAGCCTCAAGAACTGAAACTTCCTCAAGATTGTTCTGCTCCTGCTGCTCCTGTAGAATCAATCAAACCAGTTAATGGAACCATGTGCTATGCAAATCCAGCTGTTGCAGAAGCTAATGGAAACTTGGGTTTTGATAATGTCAGTGTGATCTCTGGACAGGTATGAATGAACCTGTCTTGCCAGTTTATCACAGCATTTCCAGAAAAGAGCTAATTGCTGATCTTTTCTTTGTTGACAATAGTTTTAAAACTGACCTTGAGTTCATCGTCCACCCCAACATTATTAACCACTCAGTATATACGTGTGTGTGTGCACACAGAGAAACAAAGAGAAAAAATTGTGTTTGTTTATACCATATATAAATATTTCTTACAATTAAGTTGTACATTTACTTTATCCCTTCTTATATATTTTTTGCTTTCTTATTAACCTTTGCACTTTACCAACTCATATCTTTTTCAACTTTGTTATAAATTGGTTCATATGTTCATAGTTCATCACAGCCTTCCTGCCTACTGAATATACTACACTACATAGTTAAATAGACAGGGGCTGGCAGATGTTCAGGAAAAGGCTGGGCTTGGCCAGTACTGATTCCAAGAATCTGATGTCATTGGCAATGATATCCCAAGTTCCACCCAATGGAACATGTAAGACACATAAATTGAGAAACATAATCTCTTTGAGTATGTCATGCAAAATGGAGGTAATAGTCTGTTGGGGTGGATTCTCTTTTCTGGGTTTGCCCATAAAACTTTCCCCTGAAGTTGGTTCTGCATTTGACCAAGGCATATATAGTTATATAGCAATATTAGGCATCACCAGGAAGCTGGCACTAGATTACATTGGGGAAATCTGCAGATTCATAAGATTATCTTTGACTTTAAACATTGACTTTAAGGTACCCTGTTTGACTTTAGGCAAGTCCTGTTAATACAATGATAAAATTAAACTTTTGGGTAGTATCCTTTCTCTTTCTTTTAGGTTTGTGAACTGTTAGTTTAGCTCTCTGTCAATATCTCCAGCAGTCACGTAAAATTGAATTCCATTCATAGTTGAAACTGTAACCTTTAACATCTTGTGTAATGTTTATACAAGATTCGTGGTTGCTCAGACTGGAAAGCTTTAATGTTTGATTTGGTTAAAAAAGGATAGTATTGTAAACTTTCCCTTCTGCCTTAAAACAAAAATAGTGTTAAGAAATTTTATGGTTGGCCATACAGTCAGCCAGATATTTACACTGGATTTGACATTTTCATCCATTTATGAAGTCCTCCTCTAGGATTAGGGATAGGTAGATGTTTGAGGGTGTTATTAGTATTGCGGTAAATATTATTTTTATAGCCATACAAATGTTTAGACTACAGCTGGCATTTTTATCTACGTATCAAATCCTTCCTAAGGACCTGTTATTGTTTAATACACAGATATTATTATTTAATATTATTAATAAAGCTTTTTTTATTATTTATTATTGGTTAGCCACTTCTGGTGGCTAGAAAATTTCTGCTCTAACAGTTCTTTCAGGATCCTTCCTGTTAATTACTGAAAGTTGAGAAGATTAAAGAAAAAAAGAATTCAGTGGGAAATTACGTCAGACATCATTTAATTTTTCTGTTTATTTTGATGAGAAAATTGACTGTAATTTTTGAAATGTTGAAATTGTTCTTTAAATGGCGTCTCTGGGAATTTCATTGTCAGAATAGAGCCATATTAAAGATAAAGGTAAAGGTTCCCCTCGCACATATGTGCTAGTCATTCCCGACTTTAGGGGGCGGTGCTCATCTCTGTTTCGAAGCCAAAGAGCCAGCACTGTCTGAAGACGTCTCTGTGGTCATGTGGCCAGCATGACTAAACGCCAGAGATGCACGGAACGCTGTTACCTTCCCACCAAAGGTGGTCCCTATTTTTCTACTTGCATTTTTTACATGCTTTCGAACTGCTAGGTTGGCAGAAGAGAGCCATATTAGTCAATGGTAAAAAAAAAATAGTTTGCATTTTACCTAATTTTGTATTTCCAATGCATCGACTGAAATTTAGATAGTATTTGAAATTATTCAAATTTTTCAGTGCAGTTCCTCCACAGTAAAAAATATAGTAATAAAATGTTTGCTAAAAATGCATATAGGTAGTCCTTAGGTTAAGGACCTATGTGACAATTCAAAATTGCAGTGGTACTAAACGAATTGTTCTTACACCAGTCACTGAAGTTGTAGGGCTCCCATGATCACACAATCAACATTTATGTGCTTGATATCCGACTTGCATTTATGACTGCAGGGCACTTCAACTCCTCCCTTCTGCCTTTCTCCCCTGCCCCATCAGCCTCTGCCCTTTTGGCCACCTGCACTCTGTCAGTCTTACCAACCTGTGCTTCACTGCCTTTGCCACCCCCAGATGACCTCTGCTGCCTTCTTCCTCCAACTATTGATGAGGCACACCCAGCCTGGCTCTTTGCAAGGCAGCTGCAGGCCAGGCAAGATTTTGGGGTTGTTTTTTTTTAGGTTTGGGCTTGATAGGAGGATAAAAATATCAAATCCAGTGTGGCCATCAAATCCATATCTGGTTGATTGGGTGACTTATCATAATCATACCATTGCTATAAATAAACTACTATTTATTTTTATTAATTATTATTTATTATTAATTACTATTTGTTTTTTTATAAATAAACTACTATTTATTTTATTAATTTATTATTATTTTTCCTGAATGCCATCACTCTCTTAACAACTAATTCCCACAACACAGTCAAATAATTTACTAAGACTGTATTACTATTATTCTTCTCTTCCTTACTATTATCTATCTCTTCCCACATTACTATAACCATGTTGCTTGTATCTTTCAATTATATTTTTTTATTTGTTTCCTAGTATGATTTGATAGCTTATTAGTAACCTTGACTATCACTAAGTGTTGTATCTTTTTATTCTTGATGAATGTATTTTATTCTCCTTACGTACACTGAGTGCATATACACCAAAGACAAATTCCTTGTGTGTCCTATCACACTTGGCCAATAAAGAATTCTATTCTATTCTATTCTATTCTATTCTATTCTATTCTATTCTATTCTATTCTATTCCATTCTATTCTATTCCATTCCATTCCATTCCATTCCATTCCATTCCATTCCATTCCATTCCATTCCATTCCATTCAATAATCTTACCACATTTTAAAAATGTAATGGATTATTTATTTAAATTGATATAGGAGGTTTTTTTTCCAATTTAACCACCCCTAAATCATATGAATTAGTGAAGAGTATTCTTTCCTTTGTTAATCTGTTTACTTAAAGTAAAACCTGTGTCCTGGGAGTCCAGACTTTTCCTATTGAAGTTAGGTGGCATGATTAATAGGTGAACAATATCTTCTGTTTAACAATTGTGCTGACCCTGAATTCAGAGTCCCAGAGGAAGAGCTATCTTTGTTGTTTGGTTTATTAAGCTATGTGAAGTCTTAAATAGTCCTGTCAGGTTCTAGATAGACAAGATTTAATTGGCTGACCAAAAAAATAAAATATGGTGTCTTCATCTCCAAATGCCCCTTCTGCTTGGAAAGACTCTCTCCGACTGTTAACAATATGAAATATAATTCTTTCAGAAAAATTGCCACAGCATCAAATGCTTAAAAGAATCCTATCTTATTGCTGAAAATTAATCCTGGTCCATCAACCTAATTTCTGTCCACTTTTAATTGATTAACTATTCTGTAGCTCAGCTGCTTTTTAAAGGAAAATGTATTATTTGATGTATTATCTAATACCCATTTAAAAAATTTGCAAAGAGGTGTCTGTGATAAGCTTGTTAGAAGATGAATCCAAGGCATTATGGTCTTCTGAACCAAATGTATAAAACATTGGATATTAAGAGCCGAAGTGGCGAATGGTAAGAGTCAGTACTGCAGGCTACTTCAGTTGACTGCTAGCTGCAGTTCAGCAGTTCAAATCTTAGCGGCTCAAGGTTGACTCAGCCTTCCATCCTTCCGAGGTGGGTAAAATGAGGACCCAGATTATCAGGGGCAATATGCTGACTCTGTAAACCGCTTAGAGAGGGCTGTAAAATCACTATGAAGTGGTATATAAGTGCTATTGCTATTGCTAAAAGCATTGGAAACCTGGGTCCATCCTCTTTTGCACTTCTTTAGATAATTCACTTCATTTGGACAGCTTACTGCAGAGAAAACAGAAGAACTGTGATATAGATCAAAAGTGAATTTGACGTCATGGTTCTGTGCTTGAATTGAAATATTTGCTGTATGTGGAAAATGATTATAGGTAATCCTCGAGTGACTGTAATGGAGCCCAGAACCTCCATTATGTTGTGACAGTCCTAAGTCAATACCCATGCAGTTGACTGATTTTATGAGATTTTTGTGGTGGTACTTAAGTAAACACTGTGATTGTTAAATGAATCCATTTGTTTTTATGGGTTTTTTTGGTCAGAAAACCAACTGGGAAAAAAAATGTAAATCATGATCACATGACCATGGAATGCTGTAAAGGTGAGCATCTGAAATATGGTCATGTGATCAGTATGTGTGTACACACACCATTGTGGGAACTCCGGAACTGGATTGTAAGGGGAGACAGTATGTCATAACTTTGAATGGTAGCTAAGCTACCAGTTTTTAAATGAGAACTACTTGTACTTTGGATTCCATGTCTTATTTCTCAGTAAATGTGCAGTTTAAATCTACAGAGAGAGCTATAAAGCACTGTGAAGCGGTATATAAGTCTAAATGCTATTGCTATATGATCCTTTGCTTTCTTACAGTGACTTAGTATTTGATGTAACTTTCTTTTTTTTGTTGTTGTTGCAGAAAGAAGAAATGCAAAGTAGTTCATGCAAGTGTTTGAAAGGGCCTGCCCTATCTGAGATTGGTACAATTGCCTGGATGATCACATTAAGCGATGCTTTGCACAACTTCATTGATGGATTAGCCATTGGAGCTTCTTTCACACTTTCCCTACTTCAGGGAATTAGCACATCTATAGCAATCTTGTGTGAAGAGTTTCCTCATGAATTAGGTAATGTGTTTTACCCAGGGGGGAAATTTACTTACCTTCCTTATCAGTTCGGAAGTGCTTGGGTGCACGTGTGTCACATGTGTGCGTAGACCCTCTGCGCAGGCACAAAACCTTCTGTGCATGCGCAGAGGGTAAAAAACACATTACTTCCTGGTTAAAACCAGGAAGTAACGACACCCAGGTGGGTGGGCGGAGCCTCGCGCCACATCGCTACCAGTTCTCCAAACCACCTGCCACAATCGCTACTGGATTGCCCGATCCGGTCTGAACCGGGAGCATTTCACCCCTGGTTTTACATCATTTCAAAGTTTAAGGTATGTAGCTGAGGCAGACTTCTAGAACCAAAGAAGCTACCATAGTTATGGCTTTCAACTTTTAATCATAGTGATTCAGGAATCTGGAAGTGCATTCCAACTCTAAGGGCATCAATACTGGGGTAAGCTGTCCTAGAAAATTTCTCATTAAGCAAGACATAATCCATAAATATTTTATATTTAAATGGGGAAATGATAGTTTCCTGATACATTTCATATACATCTTATCAGTCCATTTTGAATTATTATCATCCTGAATCAATCTACTGCAAGATGGAAGCCTCTCCACTGAAGGTTACAGACTATAATTCATCATGCTGGTCCTGGAGATTGATAGATAGACTTTTTCAACTTCCCATTCTAGGAATGATAGAACGACTGGCTCAAAGTCATCCTGTACTAAGGGTGCCTTTAAAGGATTACACCAAACTGTCTCTTTGTATTTTGATTTATCTTGGAGAAAGTATAAATCATAACTGTGTTACATACTGATAATGTCATACATTTCTTTTTTTAGGGGATTTTGTCATCCTTCTTAATGCAGGAATGAGCACAAGGCAGGCCTTGTTTTTCAATTTTTTATCAGCATGCTCTTGTTATATTGGCCTAGTTTTTGGCATAATTGTAGGCAACAACTTCGCTCCAAACATCATTTTTGCAGTAGCTGGAGGCATGTTTCTATACATCTCCCTTGCAGATATGGTAAGTTTCTGCTACATCTTATCTACCCATCTAGCTACTTAACAATATTTATAGTCTACTGTAGTACAAATGGACTTAACCATTAGCATTATTACGATGCATGATTATGAGAGACTAATATTTGTGAGACAGTGTTAAGAGAAACCACAATACCAGTACTATTAGTGTGAAACTAGGACATTGAAATGGCAATTAGTTCATGCTACTTTTTTCCAAGATGGGCATATTGGATGTCATCCAGCATGATATTTAATTTCATAAAGTCATTCTAAATCTAGGGTGAAATATGAGACAAAGTAAGGAACTTGTATCTTGGCCTTTTTTGCTTAATTCTAAAAACAGCTGTTCTCCCCGCTGCACCTGAAAACTCTATATCAGGGGTCTCCAATCTTGGCAACTTTAAGCCTGGCGGACTTCAACTCCCAGAATTCCCCAGCTAGCAAAGCTAGTAGTAGTTCTGGGAGTTGAAGTCCGTCAGGCTTAAAGTTGCCAAGGTTGGAGACCCCTGCTCTATATGGAAGATTGACTAGTTCTGCATGTGTACCTGCGGCCAATGGCTTGAAAAACTTGAGAGAAATGAGGGGAAGTATATGGATTTAGTATTTAGTCTGTGTGGGATTCGAGAGCTATAGTTCTAGAATTTACCACCATCTTGCCTGTGGTGGCATCCTAGCAATTTTCATTTCAAAACATTCGGTATGTCTAGGACAAAAGCAAACAAACAAAGATGGCTAAGTAAAAATTAATTAATTAAAATGCCATTACGACAACTACTTCCTATGTATGTAATATTTTTCTTATTTTATCAAATTATGCATTACAATTTATTCACAACTTTTGGAGTACTTAAGTATTCAGGGACTGCGTGTCATGTAAATCCTTCTGGTGGTGCAAATTCTGAAACCAGAAAGATCGATGTATTAAAAATACAGAGAATTTAATAAAGCTATGTGCAATTATTCGTAGAGATATAGTATGTAATCCCACCCATTTAGAGAGAAAGACATGGATAGATCACATCTATAATCATAGCTGGCACAGTGAATTCTAGGAGATGTTTGTGCCTCATTTCTTGGGTTACAATGAGTAAGGCGTAGTTCAGAAAAAAAGTGGAAATATGGTAGCTGGGTATATTTTATGAGCTGTTTCTCATCTTTACCAAGAGCAAAGAGCAAGCTTGGATATTAAAGCTATTTTCTCTAATGTCTTTCTATCTTACATGATGTAAACCCAGTTTGAAAGCCTGCTTATGGCACAGTAGGTGATAGGTTTTTCTATCTACCTTTCAAATCTCTCTATCTTTAGGTCTCTAGACTGGAACTATGTCTGAGCCAAATGTAATAATATGTGTGAATGATCAATACAGAACGCTGATTTATTGCTGAACCTCACTTTATTCTTCTCTGTCTAGAAACAGGTAGGATTTGTAAGAGTTCTTTGTTTTCTCTCTTTCTTACCATTTCTCTTAGGTAATCATAGTGAACTGATCTCATTGCTCAAGGGAATCTATCAGCTGAAGTGATAGTACTTTGGGTCAAAACAGAGATTGTATGGTCTCATACTTTTGCATGTTCCTCCATAAGAAACTTTTCTGCACATTAAAACTCTTACATAAGATATGTAAAGCATTAGTAAAGTTGTTGGTCTGATGTCTTTGCCTGTTACAGTTAGGCAGCCTGTAAAAATGCATTCTAAAATTGATTCTAAATGTATGCCCTATACAATAGCTACAGTTTGTGGCTGACTTACTTCTGAATTCTTTTCTTTTTGTCTATGGTCCAAGATGCTTTTGTTTCCCATCCTTGGTTAGGTAAGATCTTTGGAGAAATATTCTTCTGGGAGTTGGATGAAGCCTTAGATTGACCAAACCTGAGTCTAAAAAAAAATCTTATCTTTACTAATTGCAGCAAGGAATGAGAATTGTCTTCATTTGTTTGCTGCCAAGTACATAAAGCATCTACTGTATTTCTACTGCTAGTGGGACAACAGTTCAACAGATCAATACTTTTAGTTAAAACAGATATCAATCTCCGTCAAGATCTAGAAATACTCATGCAAAAAATAATCAAGACATAATCCAGATTAATTGTTGGTAAATAAGCAGAAAGAAACAATTTGTATAGTGGTTAAGGCCATTGAAGGCCATGAGTTCGAGTCCTACCTTAGGCACAAAGCCAACTGGGTTACTCTGGGTCAGTCACTTTCTGTTAGCCCTAGGAAGGAATGTTATTTTTAGATTTAACTTGTTTTGAGATATTCCCAGTTTCCCAGTTGTGATTGAGTCTGTTCATGTGTTGTGAGATTAAGGAATTTCCATTGTATTTTCTGACTGCCAGTTGTTGTTCATAGATAATCTTCTGTCTGTCTGTCTTACATAATAGCTATTACAGTCCTTAGAGTGTATGTTACAATTTGTTGCAGATGACTTCTTTCTTTTTGGGCTATTAAGCCTTTTGGTTTATTTATGTTTTAGAGGACTTTAGTTGGTTTGTGTGCTACTATGAAGTTACGTGGTTACAATAGTCTGTTGCTTGTTGTTTGTTTCTGAGATACTTGTGACATAAGGTAATATTATTCTTTTCCTATATTGTATTGGTTGCGCAGCAGTAGGTTGAGTGGTCAGGCACTTTTTGATAATGTTGTATAAACACAATCGCCAGCATCCAACAGCTAGATAAGAAGGGATTAACACTAGACAACAATCAAGTAGAAAACAATGCTCCATTCAAAGAAGGAAATGGAATGGAAGGGCAAGTTACTGTATATAAACAGGGAACATACCCTGCACTGTTGACGTTACTTAGCTGGGTAATGAAAGGTCTACAAGGAAAGCTTTATTTTTTCCAACTACATAACATTGCGACTTACCAAGTTTTGCAGCTAGACCTGAACTTCATCTTAACTTTTCACTCGTAATAGGCTGACCCAAAAGAGATGATTATTAATTAAATTTGCTACACAAACCAATAAAATGTTTCCTGACTAAGATGGAGAGATGAAGAAGTCCCCAAATCTAAGAATAGAGGTTTAGAAGTAAAGCATAGCTTCTTTTTTCTTATCCATGTCTTGGTGAAGTAATTGTAATTGTTTGGCCCTACTATCCAAGATGGGTGTATCCCCAAATCATTAAGTCCTTTTGGAACTTAGAAATCGAATCTATTCTTACCAGTAATGTACAAAAAAACCCCCCAAAACCCCACCATAAAATAAAAATGAATGCATTTTATAAATTGAATATACTAACATGCTATTCTACCACTAGATGGCAAGACTTACCTACTGTAAATTTTTTCCCTCCTTTTTGTGGTTTTTATTCCCATGGCAACTCCAGTTCCCAGAGATGAACGACATGTTGAGAGAAAAAGTAACTGGAAGAAAAACAGATCTGGTTTTTTTCCTGATTCAAAATGCTGGCTTGCTCACAGGGTTTACCGCAATCCTGCTCATCACTCTCTACGCAGGAGAAATTGAACTGGAGTAATGTGACAAGGAAGACAATGAAAATGGAAGAACTTCATAAAGGAACTTGAAAGTAACAAAAGACACCTTGTTTGCTTCCGTCACGGAACACAACTTTTTTTTTCATAAAAATAATATATAAATATAAAAATAATATATAAAAATAATTTTCTAATATGTGTTCTAGGATAGCATTTTCCTCCATGTGTTTGTCCTATGTTAGTCACTTTTATATCAGAGAGCAACAGTTTAGTGGTATGAGAGGGCTACGTTATGAAAGAGTTTGTCTGAAAAACAAACAGACATTTATTATTTATATCAATGAAAATGTGCTACCAAACCTTTATATCAGAAAAGCCCCTGGATTTGGAACTTTGTACTGAGATCTGTTTTTAAGGTACGTGTGCAGCATAATTCAAGCTGAAATGGTTTACTGTATAGATCAAATCCAGGGGTGAAATCCAGCAGGTTCTGGAGAATCGGTAGCGGAAAATATGAGTAGCTTGGAGAACCAGCAAATACCACCTCTGGCTGGCCCCAGAGTTGGGTGGGAATGGAGTTTTTGCAATATCCTTCTGCTAGGAATAAGGGAGGGATAGGAGATTTTGCAGCATCCTTCCCCTGCCACACCCACCAAGCCACACCACGCCTACCAAGCCACGCCCACAGAACCGGTAGTAAAAAAAATTGGATTTCACCACTGATCAAATCCTATATAAACATATACAGAAAATTCAGTCCCATTGTAAGGTATGTGTTTATAGCATTTTAACTACATAGGGACTCTGTAGTTCCTATGTAGTTAAAGGTACAGGTACTCTGTAGTTCCTGTAGTTCTCCTATTCCTTCTGAATAGGAGAAATCACACTGCCGTTTTGGTATCCTGCTGGCCTATCGCCTTCCTGAATGAGCGTTAAATACTTTCTTTAATTTTTATGAAAATGGTATGGCAACTGGAAGACTTTGATTTCACAGATCTCTAACTTCTGAAAAATGGTTCGTTTTCCCTGCTAGGACGGAAGGAATACTAATTTCCTCCTCCTCCTCCCCCCTTCCCCTCCTCCTCCTCCTCCCCTTCCCCTCCCCCTCCTCCTCCTCCTGACCTTCCTTCTCTCTCCTCCTCATCACCCTGTTCCTCTTCTTTCCCTCTTTTTAGAAAAATCACTGCCTTTTTTTTACTACAGTGTAATTCAAAATAGATTTAAAAATTTCCACCACAGAAATTGTTAATTAAAAAACAAACGTTTTTCACAAAAACTTAAAAATCATGCAGAAATTCCAATTTCTAATTAATATTGGTTTAATTGGACTTTCTTTTATTTATTTATTTTTATTTCTTTCATGCTTATGGGAGTGGCATTAAAAATAAATTCAAAAGCTGGGGGAAATTCATCAATTTTTTAATAATTAAAAACATTTATATTTCCCTTGTTATTTCTAAAGGAAGAATTAAATGGTAGGCTGCCATGAAACATTGGACTTTTATTATTGACTTTCAACATAAATGAGCTACAGTCAGCATTCTAAACGGTTAAAGTTTCTTGTTATAAATTCCTTAGAATTGGAAAGGACCGGAAAGCTATGACTGTTGGCTGAATTGTATGTCTAGATAGGCCCTAAATATTGATTGCCTGTGTAAACTTTTGATATATAAACAAAGCTCTCATAGGAATTGTGTTCCAATTTTAATGGAAAGTCCAGCTTCAATCCAAACATTAAATAAGAAGCCTGGTCAGGTAAATGTTCCATATGATTGCTAATCCAATATTTACAAATGTACTCAACAGTCTAACTCCATGATGGTGAACCTATGGCCATGATGGCGAACCTATGGCACACATAGCCATATCAGTGGGCATGCAAGCTCAATTCTGGCATACATGCCAGCCAGCTGATTTTCAGGCCTTCTGGGCCCACCAGAAGTTAGCAAATGGGCCTCCGGGGGGGTGGGGAAGGCAGTTTTTGCCCTCCCCAGACTCCTAGAGAGGCTCTGGAGCCAGGTGAGAGAGGGATAGGGGGGTTGCGTGTGCATGTATGGGGGCGGGATGCATAAAATTATGGGTGTGGGCATGTACTCGCACGCCTCCCCAGCTCCCCACTCCTGGCACGCGATGACAAAAAGTTTAGCTATCACTGACCTATGGCATGCATGCCAAAAGTGGCACGCAGAGCCATCTCTCTGGACATGAGAGCTGTTGCCCGCTGCTCTTCCAGGTTCCGGCGTGCCGACCAGCTGGTCTTCACATGTGCGGGAGCGTCAGAAACAGGAACAGCAGACGCCCGATGCACATGCACATGCTGGTTGGCTGCTCTTCCAGTTTCCAGTGCACATATGCGTACCAGCCACCTGGTCTTCTGGTGCGCATGTGTGTGTGAAGGCCAGCTGGATGGTGCGCATGTGTGCGCCAGAAATCGGAAGATCATTTCCTGGTGTGCACATGTGCTGGGCAGCTGCTGGTTTTTTCACGTGCATGTGTGCCAGAAACCGGAAGACAAAGTGGCCAGCGCACATGCGTGTACCAGAAACCGGAAGACCAGCCACCCTGGTGCGCACATGTGTCCTGAGTGGCTGCTCTTTCGGTTTCTGGCATGCATGCTCCCGTTTTAGCACTCAGTGCCGAAAAGATTAGCCAACACTGGTCTAACTTAACTGGTTCATAACCAATATAATTTATTCTAGTGGGAGAATGGTTCTTCAGTCTTTCAAGGACGGATCTTTCCTGGAATTGCTACATTAAATTCTTTAATCCAGGGACGAACAACTTTATAAAAAAAAATTGATTTTTTTTTAAAAAAAGACTGTGTCCCAACAGGAATGGCTATTATATACGGATATTACAGAATGGGTCAATGTAGAAAATATTGACAAATTTGAGGGACAAACATTTAGGTTTTCAAAAGCTTTACATGCCCATTTTAGGTTTTATTTCCCCCAAATTATCCATGTTGCCCCAAATCATTATTTTCCCACCACGTTTAATGAAAACTTTTGAGGAATTAAGGAATTACAAGAAAGTTATGGTATTCCTATTGTTGATTTAATCTAGGATCAATGAAGATGGACTTATGCATGTACTTTGCATATACTTATCATTTGGGGTCCTGCCTAGATATATGCACAGTTTTTAAAAATCTTCATACATTTTAGTAAAGAAAACACATTGTATTCCTGCATTTATTTTTACAAATTTGATTTTACATCTTGATGGATATATATTTTTACTTGCTGTAATTTAGTTCTTATTCAAATTTATGTGTACTCTAACATATATACAGATTGATTTTTTTTTTTGGCAAATAATAATAATAATGCAAGAAACTTGATACTGTGGACAGAAAAAGGAAGAAGAAAATAATGGCATATTTCTCTTCCATCTTACAGCAGTTTGGAGGATGTGTGCAATATTTATTACAAATTATGCATATTTTCTACAGTACTAGGAAATTTCAACTGGGCACTACTTTATAGATGCATGGTATACTTACCTACTTGATTTTTGAGGTGAGATCTGACTTTGTTAATATATTTCCTGTGAAGCAATAAATTAGATTTACAGAATCTATTCATTGCATTTTTCTTTGTTTAATTTTTTTAACAATCCAACTGGTTTAACATTTGTAAAATGCTTTGTTAAGTATGTTTCATGCAAATGTATGGGTTATTTGCACATGACAGAGATACAATGATACAACACTGAAGACAAATGATATAATATGTTCCTAAGGCCTGTTCACACGGTGGCTCAGTGACTAAGACTCTGAACTTGTCGATCAAGGGGTTGGCAGTTCAGCGGTTCAAATCCCTAGTGCCGCGTAATGGGGTGAGCTCCTGTTACTTGTCCCAGCTTCTGCCAACCTAGCAGTTCGAAAGCACATAAAAAATGCAAGTAGAAAAATAGGGACCATCTTTGATGGGAAGGTAACAGCGTTCCGTGCGCCTTTGGCGTTTAGTCATGCCGGCCACATGACCACAGAGATGTCTTCGGACAGCGCTGGCTCTTCGGCTTTGAAACGGAGATGAGCACCGCCCCCTAGAGTCAGGAACGACTAGCACATATGTGCGAGGGGAACCTTTACCTTTACCTTTAAGGCCTATTCACACAATGGACTAACCCTAACACATTGTGAAACCCTTTTGTGACTTTTTGAATAAATTATTGATAAACATACAGAGGTCAACCAGTCTACATAGAAATGATGCCGGACTATGAAGATTTACAGGATGATCCTAACTTTCTAAATTTTATCTAGAAGTGATCCTGCCTTCCCCTAAACTCTAAAGCATGGCTGCTGCTTTCTTGTTATCAAGAAAGCCTGGATATTCTCTTTAGTGGAAAGACCAAGCCTTTGAAGGTGCAGACAATCTCTTTCCAAAAGATGACTGACAGAAGCTGCTACTATATGGAGAGATCCACATGTTCATTGCATCATATGATAGCCTACAGCACTTCCTGATACTGTTCCAACTATAAAAATTCTTAATGACATATGTTCATGTACTGACCTTGTATTCACACATAAAATACCAGAAGACAAGTCTATGGAAATTCTTGGTCATCCAAGTCATGGTTGTCCCAAAGGTGCTTTTTCAAGAGACAACTGGATTTTCTGGTTTTTCTTTGAAAACATTTTGCTTCTCATCCAAGAAGCTCCTTCAGCTCTGACTGGATGGTGGGGAATGGAAGGATCCCAACCACCAGTCAGAGCTGAAGAAGCTTCTTGGATGAGAAGTGAAATGTCTTCAAAGAAAACCCAGAAAATCCAATTGCCTCTTGAAAAAGCACCTTTGGGGACTAGAAGACAAGGAAAAACTCCCAAATGTTTGTTTTTTCTGAACAATTTAGAATTGGGGTTTGTATTTGTGGAAGGCTTGGTTCGGAACACAAAAGCACACATTCTTCTTTTGGTGACAAATATGCCTACTGTTCTTGTCTCATGATACTGGATTTGGGAGTATAATTGGGAGAGAGAAAGAGAGAGAGGGAAGAGGGAGGAGGGCATAAACTGAATTAGAGTTACTATAAAACTGCAGTTAATGTTAGCATCCAAAAGTCACAAACTAGGATACCAGCCATGTTTTGGGGCATAAAACATGTCTTTCAACCACAGTCTCATTTGTATACTTTAACAAAACTTAGCTAAATTGCAGTTTTGAAGGAAATATCTAGTGTTTCTTCCTATAAATTTATTCCACCCTAAAACATTATTATAGACCATGAGAATTACTCTGTTGTTAAACCAGTTGCAGACCACCACTGCAGCATTACAATCGCCTACTAAGATTAAGTCAAGGTCAGATAGTTTTCCAGATGTTATTTACTTTCTCTTCATTTCCTTTTGAATTTTGTTCAATGCATAATCCTCTTCCTCCAGTAGATGGCTCCCCTGCTCCCAATTCCAGCATTCCGCAGAATATAAAAAATCAGAAACAGCTGATTGTCATCAGTTAGAGTTAGAGACAAAGTTTAGAAAAGCAATTTCTCCCAATAGTCACTTTTCACAATGTTGTTTGGCTTTTCCAGGCTTTCTATGTTTTAAAACATCCTTTAGGTATTTCTTTTACTTCTAAGTCTTTAATATTTAATCTTCCTCTTTAGTTTTTAGTCTTTAATTTTTCTCCATAAATCCAATCACAGCTTTTTTAGTGTTTGGAGATCATTTTTGGAACTTTAAGTTAAGTCTCTAAGGTAACAGTTGGAAATTTTCTCACCCAGTTTCACTGGTTTTCCATATACCGCTCCAGCACAAGATACTAGTGTCCCGGTTGTCCCAGCTTGTGACTGACCAAAAATGGCTGTCGTCCCTGCTGCTGTTCAGGAGAGCTTTCTTCAGATCAGCAAGGAAATTGCGTTTTCCTTGTGATCGACGAAGCGCCTCTCCTTTCTTCACCTCCCCTCCAGGGAGGCTTAACCCTGTAGGGTCTTCCAGCAAGGAGTTGCTGGCTGCATTTCACGGAGCCCGGTGGAGCGCCGCTATTTTCCAGCTGTTCTTGCTATGACGTCAACTGGAAGTCTCATTTACAGCCCTCTCTAAGCAGTTTACAGAGTCAGCATGTTGCCTCCAACAATCTGGGTCCTCGTTTTATTGATCTCAGAAGGATGGCAGGCTGAGTCAACCTTGAGCTGCTCAGGATTGAACTGAAGCCAGCTGGCAGAATTAGCCTGCAATACTGCATTCTAACCACTGCACCACCATGGCTCATGTCATGTTCTAGTCCAACAATCTGCCCAACCAATTTTCTTGGAAGCTCACTCTTGCTGTTGATCTCCAGTTAGCTTCCAGTATTCATTCACAGTTTTATTTCTTCATGATTATATTATTAATGCCATTTCAGGGTTCAATGTAGTATTTAGTTAATACTTAATTTATGGCAATGAATCCCAAAGAAAATTCCATGGCATGTAGTGATCAAGTGTATGATGATAAAAAAGAACATCGACACAACTTCCATGAAAGCATAGAGGACCCAGACACTGAACTTCAGAACAGGAAGACCAAATTTAAACCTTATGATTTGCTACATAAATATAATAATACTAACACTAATAATACCAATACTACTACTAATACGACTTACCTATATCCAAAAAGTAATGGGAACATAAAGTAGAAAAAGTTGTCAAAAATGAGAAGGTGAAGATCTTGTGGGATTTTCAAATACAGATGGATCATCATTTGGAACACAACATGCCAGATATCACAGTTGTCGAAAACTGAAGCATACAATTTATTGATACTGCTGTACCATGAGATGCCAGAGTTGAAGAAAAAGAACTGGAAAAAATCATGAAATATCGTAACCTGACCATCAAAACTATGTGATTATGGATGAAACATGTAACAGTGATACCCATTGTCATCAGGTCAGTTGGTACTATGTTCAGGAATTTTACAAAATACATCAAGAAATTGCAGCTTCCTGCTCTAACACCAGCGGAACTGCAAAAAAACAGCACTATTCGGAACATCATACATTTTAGGAAGATACTTGGTTGATACCTAGGACGCTGGCAGCAACCCGTATCAACTATTAGCACCAGTCAATGGCATTTGTGACACATTTTTAAATGATCAGTTGGCTGAGTTTCATGTTTAATGAATAAAAGAGATAATAATAATGGATATGAATAAAAGTTGGTAATAGATATTATTTTTGCAGTGCCTCCCTCTACCCAACTGCTGAAAATTGATGGCATGGTTCCCACCATTTAGAAGCAGGAAACACATGAATACTACACATTAAGCCCTAAAGTAAACTTAAACTAATTGCAATAAGAATGAGAGAAATTCTTAAAAACCCAGGATTGAATAGAAATGTTTGGTTTATGGTATCGTTGCCCTGCGCACAGTGGGTCTTTTCAGTGTAGCCCTGATACAAAAGGTTTTCCAGTCATTTTTTTATAGAATAATAAAAAGATTACACTAAATGATGCAAAACTCTTCAAATTCAAGGGAATTTGTAATGTGACAGATCTCCTAAACCCAGTAGATTTTTATCAGATGATAGAAATTATGGCCTTGCAATATGTGATGTTCTACAGGTAGTTTACTTCTGATTTAAACTACTAATTCCAGCACTGACCTCCTCTTCCAACCTCTCCTTTTTTGGGGGGGATGAATTAATAGTAACCAAGAAGGGATGCAGTGGCTCAATGGCTAAGACGCTGAGCTTGTCGATCGAAAGGTCGGCAGTGCAGCGGTTCAAATCGCTAGTGCCGCATAACGGGGTGAGCTCCCGTTACTTGTCCCAGCTTCTGCCAACCTTGCATAAAAAATGCAAGTAGAAAAATAGGGACCACCTTTGGTGGGAAAGTAACAGTGTTCCATGCGCCTTTGGCATTTAGTCATGCCAGCCACATGACCACAGAGATGTCTTCGGACAGCGCTGGCTCTTCGGCTTTGAAACGAAGATGAGCACCGCCCCCTAGAGTCGGGAACGACTAGCACATATGTGCAAGGGGAACCTTTACCTTTTAATACTAACCAAGTGATATGATTCCATCAAATCAAATGTTCTTACATGGCTTTTTTTTGTTTTGTTTTCCTCCTGGTAATCTTTAAATTTGCATATGCACTCTTTTCTTATTCTTGAAGGCAGAGGGAAATCCATGCCATTGTCCTCCTGTTAAGAGGGGACAGATTTCCAGAATTCCCTGCTGTTTGTCCCAGACATCTGGAAGGTATCAGCCTGGTAGAGATTGTCTTGCAGTCTCTCTTAATGATAATCAATAATTCTGTAAACCTTAATGACTATTAAAGCTCTAATTGCTGCTGCTTAATTATATGTTCAGAACTAATTCAATTCTTGAGCATGTTCTTGGATATAATAAAGCTAAGTGTAGGGAAAGATTTATGGCTTGGTTTTTGGAGTTATAAAAATTAGAAAGAAGTCCAATGAATGGGATATGATGAAGAGCTAAACCTTTTCCCCCAGAGTATATTGACATAATTGTGGGGTACAATTATTTTATATTGATTTCTGCTGCATGGTAAAATATGACTGTATTTACAGCAATTAGTCCTAAATTGGCTTTAGTAAACTTGCAACCCTTCCCTGATAAAATGACTTAGAGAAGAAAGATGAGTTTTGATATTGCAACATGATAAATACTGCTTCTTTTCTCAATACAAAAGGAGTCCATTGCTTTGTACCCATATAAAACTACGGTATATAATGCCGAACATTCAGCAGCAGGCTTAGAGGAATAAAAAGTAAAAATATAATGTGAAGTGGTGGATCAGGAGAACATAGGAGCCATGAACTTCTTTAATTTTGACAATTTGATTTTTTTGGGGTAAGAATGTAAAAGGTCATGACATCACATTTGAAACCCTAACATCAAAAGCAGATGTGTCTTCCCAAACTAGACAGAAATTTGGACAAGAGAACCTGAAGATTGGAGTGGCAAAAAAGAAGGAGTAGCAAGAAGAGAGAAGATAAGGTAGAAATAAGTGTTCCATCTTATGGCTCTTTGCATTTTGCTTCTATTTTTGTTTCTGAAAGCAAAGTTGTTGTTTTTTCTACATTCACTCTCTCTTTCTACCTCTCTCTCACAAACAGAATTACAGCTCAGTCAAAATAATAAACAAAATAGTTATGTATGCCAAAATCAGAGGTGGGTTTCACAGTTTCTGACCAGTTCTAGAGAACCGGTAGTGGAAATTTTGAGTAGTTCTGAGAACCGGTAAATACCACCTCTGACTGGCCCCGCCCCCATCTATTCTCTGCCTCCTGAGTCCTAGCTGATCGGGAGGAAATGGGGACTTTGTAGTATCCTTACCCTGGTGTGGGGAAGGAATGGAGATTTTACAGTATCTTTCCCCTGCCACGCCCACCAAGCCACACCCACCAAGCCATGCCACGCCCAACAAGTCAACCTACAGAACCGATAGTAAAAAATTTTGAAACCCACCACTGGCCAAAATGGTAGCTGAATACTGATCCTTCAGTACTACAATATTGGATAACGTTTAATAATTCTATGAAAATGAATTTTGGAATAATATAACCTCTTGCAAAATTAACTCAAATATTATATCAATTTTCAAATCTTTATTGGAGAAGAAACTTACAAATATCTAAAAAACACTTTGCAAAACAGGCAGAACTTTAATTAAAAGTAAATGGTATTAATTAATGAGGATTATATTAAGTGGTGGGTTGCCCCCTGTTCGGACCGGTTCGCAAGAACTGGTAGTAAAACTGGTGGGAGGCTCCGCCCACTGACCCAGATGTCATCAGAAGTGATCTGTGCATGCGCATGCGCGGGCACGATGCAAACTGGTAGTAAAGATAAGTAGAACCCACTCCTAATTATATTTCAAGGTGAGGTTTTTTTGCATTTAAGCATAACACCACAATCTATGTAAAATGTAAAAATACCTTGCGTTTATCAAACATGGAGCAAGGATTCACTTTCCTGAGATAATTATTAAATTAAATCTGTTTCCATACATGGCTCTACATGAAAAACAACAACACATTTGCTTACCAGAGCTGACGAGTGCTTGAAAACTTTCAGATATTATTTATTATATATAGGTGATAGACAGATAGAAGACAGACAGATAGATAATAGCACTGGTTTGGTCATCTCTAACTTGAGCCTTGTTTGTTTTATACTTTACAAAAACCTAGATTTCTTTGCAATTTTATTCAGCAAATATGAATTTTTTCAAGTATGACTCATAGTCAAGAAGCTTGAAAATAATACCATTAAAGGATGGGTTTAACCTTTTACTGGCTTATCTTCCACAACACCCAACCTTCCCTGTTTCAATCCCAACTTCAAATATCCCTCCGACAATGCACTTCCTATCTCTTTCCTCACCATCTGTTTCCTGCATGGTTTAAAACAAAGTTTGGTCATTATGGGAATTTTCAAACTCTCCCAAGGATGGGCGGGATTAACAAGGGCAAATAATGAGGGTTGTTGGAAATTGTAGTTCAACAGCAAGTGAAAGGACACAAGTTTCTCAACTTTAATTTAGGTTCTGAGTACTTCAGCCTTTTAAATTGTGTATTTATGAGGCAGTAGATCAGTGGTGGGTTTCAAAATATTTTACTACCGGTTCTGTGGGCGTGGCTTGGTGGGCGTGGCATGGCTTGGTGGGTGTGGCTTGGTGGGCATGACAGAGGAAGGATACTGTAAAATCTCCATTCCCACCTCACTCCAGGGGAAGGATACTGTAAAATCTCCATTCCCTCCCCAATCCAGGGAAGGATACTGCAAAATCCCCATTTCCTCCCAATCAGCTGGGACTTGGGAGGCAGAGAATAGATGGGGGCGGGGCCACTCAGAATTTTTACTACCGGTTCTCCGAAATACTCAAAATTTCCACTACTGGTTCTCCAGAACTGGTCAGAACCTGCTGAAACCCACCTCTGCAGCAGATGTTCTGTCAGGCAACTTCAGAAAGCAGATCCTGTAAGATCAGCCAAGATCTTTGCCTCCCTGAGGAATCTAAGTCAAGGTACACAGTAACTACAATCAAGTTATTTTTCTTTCGTGATCTGTCCTTCTGGTCTTTCAACAGGAGGACAACTCTACCCTCAATATATTTAATAGAAACACAGTATTTACATGGAGAAACTGTAGAAACTTACTGGTATCTCCACCAGTATCTATTTGTTTCTTAGAAAATAGAAATGTAATTTGTCAGTTAATTAGACACTGATTTCTTCATTATCATGCGATTGATTGGAATGGATTAAAAACTACTTAGCTCTAATTAAGCCTTTATGGCTTCCATTAGAACAAACAATACTTAAGGAAGAATCACCTTGATCCTATATGACCTTTGAAGACTTACATATTTCAGAAAAAAATTAGCCAGAACCAATGTTCACACATTTTTCAATTGATATTAATAATAAAATAAGATGCTTCTATTGATTAAATCATTTGAAACAAGGACCAAAATACTTAAACTGATGATGTGCATGGCACCAGACTATAGATTCACCACTCCCACCATCAATTAAGAGTATCTCTGATGGCTTAAATTGGAAATTCTGCAGAGCAACATTTGACATAATTTAAATCCCACCAAACCCCCCCCCCCCAAAACAACGAAGCAGATCTGAAATGTTGGAAGAGTATTGTACAAAGATAGTTTTGATCCATATGTGGTTCTACTGTCTATTGATCAAGCATTATAACTCTGTAGTTTTTCAGGGTATCTCACAGATGTTAAGGGAAAAATAAATCTATGAATTGAAATCTATGAAAATCTCTGAAAAATAAATCTAGTTGCAACAGGGGCACCTTGTAGAGTTTCAGCTATTTCTGATGATTCCTTACCAAGAATATTTTTGTCAGATGTTGAAAACTCATTTTGCAAAGACTAGGGAATCCATCTTTATCAGTATTATCCGAGCTAGCTGATTACAGCTCAGAAAATTAATGTTGACCCCTTAATTCAAAGCTTTAAACTTATAAGGCCTGAATTACATTCCTCTTTGCAAGTGGATTTCAAATGTGCACTAGAGTAACAATCCAAGCTACTTGCTTTCTAGCTGCTATTTTTACTTTGACTGAATTATTATTAGGTGTCTGGGAGGCAACCAGGAATGGGTTTCAAAAATTTTAGCAAGGAGTTCTCTGCCTGGTTGCTGGGTGGGTGTGGCCATGGTGGGCATGGCCTAGTCAGCCTCCTGCACCATGGCTGGGGGGCATTTTTGCCCTCCCCGGGCTCCGGAGGCTTTCCTTGAGCCTCCGGGAGTGCGAAAATGGCCTCCCCAAGCTCCGGAGGCCCTCCTGAACTTCAGGTAGACCCATTTTTCTCCCTCCCGTAGCCTCTGTGCATACCATGCATTTACCTGCATCCAAAACAGGCCGTGTGGGGACTCCTGGAGGAGCGGACGGGACCAGTCAGGACTGGGATTTGGGAGTTCTTCTTAGCTAGAGGTTCTCCCGAACCCCTGCAAACCCCCAGCAGCTCACCCCGGAGGCAAACCTGATTTTCCTTGATGAAGTGCTTCTCTCTGACTGCCTCTTCCAGCAAGGCCTTTTTGATCTCAGAATTTGAAAACCATGCTTGGCTTTTGAGTAACATATTACAGACTATACTCCCATGAATAATTAAGTCTAGGCTTGGAAAAATAAGTCAGTCCAAGCTTTAAAGTATATTAAATTCAATTAAATTAATTGCCTACAATAATTATGATTACCACCCTCCCCATTTAAATGTAACTTTCTCTTTATCTCACATTAAAAATAGTAGTTTTAGTGATAACTTCAAAATAAGCTCTTGGGGCTTCTTCTGGAACTTCAGACGTATAATTCATCCCTCTGTCACCCAAAATTTATTCAGTTTATCAGGAATGAAAACATTGGCTGAAAGTTAAGAATAAAACAAAAAAGTAACCTATATAAAAATAGGCCACTAGAGGGGACTAAATTTCCAGGCAGGAAAAAGAAAAATGGCAGAAATAGACCGATAAAGCTATGAGGTGGAGGACATTCCAAAGGATTTTTGAAGCATTGGGAAAGAAATGTATAACTAATTTGCCAGCAATAATATCTGAACTTGTAAATATTTTTTTTGGAACAAGGTTATAAGGAAAAAAAACTGAAAGATGTGACCGGTAACATTATGGAAGAATTTATGGACAGGGTGAAGAGGGGATACACATTGTAGCTGATGGAGAAATAAAGTGAAGGTTATAACACAGAGATGACAGTCAGAGTGAAAATATAAATGACAAAACAAGTGATGAAAAAGGACTTGTGCAAGGACTTACTTTTTGATTTACAAAAGAGGCGTACCAGATTCTTGAGTATAGACTTGAATAAATTCTCTATGCTGCAACCTAACCTTGATTTTTGGTGCCTGACATTAATCTGATCAACTAAAGTTCAATACTAAAGTGGTGCCATATAAGGGTCAATGAATTTAGGAGAGGTTGGACATGGAGAGCTTGTGGGAATGCGACTCTAAACTAATAACATATTTAAGTCTGCCTCCCCCATTATGCCTGCTCTTTTACAAGAAGCTTTCTAAACTTCAAAGAAATCATTGAGATGTGAGAAAGAATGTTTGAATTTCATGAATTAAATATTAAGGTTCTCAGAAGCAAAAGAAAGGAATATAAAGTTAACTTGTTTAGTGAGGGCTAAAATAAGAAATATGACAATAAAATTATGGATACTTTTTTGGAGGTTTTTGCTGATATTAAGGCAGAAATGACAATGATTCGTGAATGGCTGGCTGGAGTGGGGGCTATGGGAAAAGTGAACTATTATATAATTTCATAGGAGGTGGAGAGATTGAGAGTCCTCTTCTCTTCCCTTCCCTTCCCTTCCCTTCCCTTCCCTTCCCTTCCCTTCCCTTCCCTTCCCTTCCCTTCTCTTCTCTTCTCTTCTCTTCTCTTCTCTTCTCTTCTCTTCTCCTTTCCTCTCCTCTCCTCTCCCCACTCCCCTCCCCTCCCTCCCCTCCCCTCTTCTTTTCTTTCTATTCTTTTCTTTTTTCCTGTTTGTATTTGTATTTTCCAGTTTGTATTATCTTTTAGTATTTAAAGCTCTTTAATAAAATAATTTTAAAAAAGAAATATAATAGATGGCACCAGATATAATCAGATAAAGGATAGCAAATCAGGTGGTATCACCATCTCACCATCTTGGATCAGTAATTGATTACAAGCCAAACATAAGTCAGCGTATAAAAACTGTTCTGGAAATCTGCATCTTCTCTTAGCTTTCCCCTTCTCTTTTTTAATAAAGTGGATGTGCATAAGCAGTCTTTCTTCTCTTCCTGCTATTACTTCACACAAAATTTTCATCCCTTAATTGCTGCTTCTGGCAAAAAAGCAAGGTAATAAAATATATACATCTCAATGTTTACTTTGTGTTTCTTAGGGTTTCTTTTTTAATTTACAGCAATCATCACCATGGGGGTGATTACTATGCTCAGCAGTCTAAATTACATTTATCCTAAATCGGAAGACAAACCTGAAGATATTCCACTTCTCATAAATTGCTCATGAACTGTTGAGAGATAGTTGAAATCTCTTTTGTACTTCCACACAACCTAACTCTTTTAGATGGATGCCTGTGATAAATTAGATAACCCCTAACCTTTACTGGCTCCAGACACAGAGGGCAAAGTTAATGTTCAAGGCTCAAACACATTTACTGGGACAGCTGCTTCTGAAAAAGGCCGTAATTACAAAGTACCATCATTCCCCTAATGTCATGGTAATTATTGTAATTACTTTTATTTGCATACATTCAAATGCTAAGATAAACATTGTAATTAATCTGAGGGCCACCTTGTGGTTTGTGATGAATGAAAAGAGACGTGATTCATTGAGGGTTCACACTTCTACAACAACTCCCCATTTTTAAAGGCTGGCAAAACAGCTAGCTTGAGGCTAAATACCCTGCAAAACAACACCAGAAATTCATTTAAAGAAAGAAGGAATAGTTCTAGGGCAAGGCTTTTCAACATCTTAAGCCAACATCTTAAAACACTAGTCTAGGAGTTTCTCATTTGTGGAAGAGGAATGTACCCAATCTTGTGTTATGTTTATAGCATTTTTAAAAATATTCCCTGGAATTGTCCATATTTTTCCTAGAAGAGCCATTCAACTATTCTAGGCATAGTTTGTCAGAAATGAATCTTCCATAATACAAAGCATTGCATGGTAGTTTGGATGTTGTCTGATCTTGAAACAAGAGTTTTAGCCAATGAATAGGTACACAGTGTCTAAAACTGGGTCAGTTTCAGTTATCATCTCTAAACCTAACCTACCTTAAAGAATTATTGTTTGCTGTAAGGGAAAACTGGAAGAGACAATACAATATAAAAACTATCTGATGTAAATTGGTTTTCATTTCCATTGTCCATGATCCACTTATCCAATCCTAGGCTTCAGTTGAGAAGCTTCCAAATGCAGTATTCCCATGTCCAAACCAGTGGTGGGTTGCCTCCGGTTCGCACCGCTTCTATAGAACCGGTAGTAAAATTGGTTTTCATTTCCATTGTCCATGATTCACTTATCCAATCCTAGGCTTCAGTTGAGAAGTTTCCAAATGCAGTATTCCCACATCCAAACCATTGGTGGGTTGCCCCCGGTTCACACCGCTTCTATAGAACCGGTAGTAAAATTGGTTTTCATTTCCATTGTCCATGATTCACTTATCCAATCCTAGGCTTCAGTTGAGAAGTTTCCAAATGCAGTATTCCCACGTCCAAACCAGTGGTGGGTTGTCCCCGGTTCACACCGCTTCTATAGAACCGGTAGTAAAATTGGTTTTCATTTCCATTGTCCATGATTCACTTATCCAATCCTAGGCTTCAGTTGAGAAGTTTCCAAATGCAGTATTCCCACATCCAAACCAGTGGTGGGTTGCCCCCGGTTCACACCGCTTCTATAGAACCGGTAGTAAAATTGGTTTTCATTTCCATTGTCCATGATTCACTTATCCAATCCTAGGCTTCAGTTGAGAAGTTTCCAAATGCAGTATTCCCACGTCCAAACCAGTGGTGGGTTGTCCCCGGTTCGCACTGCTTCTATAGAACCGGTAGTAAAACCGGTGGGAGGCTCTGCCCACCGACCCCGACATCATCAGAATGCTTCTGCACATGTGCAGAAGAGCGCCCACGTGGCCCCATTCCGAACCGGTAGTAAAGGTAAGTAGAACCCACCCCTGGTCCAAACCCATCTGTAGCACTGATCTAAATTTTTATTGAAACACGCTATAGGAGACAGGCTGTATTAGAACCAACACTTGGCTTCTCTTTTGCCAAGAGATCTCCATCTCCTTCTCTGTAAGAGAAAGTCCTAACTGATTCCTCAATGGTTGTGTTCGAAGTGTTTACACAGAGACACTTTCAATAAGTAATTTTGTATATGCATTATTAAGATTTAAAGTACTTGAAGGCTTTCACCAAATGATTCTTGCACAGTTTCAGGTTGTCATGCCAAACTATTTATAATGCAGCAAAAATTTATGATTGGATCTCAAAACATTCAGTCCAAGTTGAGTGTGTGCCATGGACTTGAGGTTTTGGATCATTTGCTGCTCCATTTTACATCTTCTAAATCTAGAATTGTTAGTAGCACCATAAATGGGAGAAAAGATACAGGTAACTTTTACAAGAAAACAAGAAAAAAAATGCATTTATTATTCTCAGCTAAAAAGCCGACAAGTGTAGTAATACTTTCCTCCTAATTACACAATTAATTTTATGTCTTGAATAAAAAATAGTTGACATTCAAAAACATCTATGACTGGATTTACTTTATCATTTTGACTGGCTCTGACATTTGTTTAAACCAGTGTTTCATTAAAACCTCAAGCAATTTGATGCATGCAGATCATTAAGGAAACGGGATAATTAGCAAAGGCTTTACTGCTATGACTTATTTAAGCATTCATCCTGCAAAACTTGTATTTTCAGTAGCTTACTACATGTTCTCAAGAGTAAAGTAGGGCTCAGCTCTTAATATTCCAAGTTCAAAGATGCACTGTGCAGTACATGGTGAATTCAGAAGAAGTTAGTGCAAATTAACAATTCACTGATAAAGTCATTCCCTACAGGTCCAGTGCAAGAAATAGTGATCTTAGTTTGAGATATGCTTCTATATGCTATAAAGAAATATCATACTCATTAGAACCAAGTATTTCTCCTAAGTAATAACATTGTGTCCTGTAAGCCTTGTATTCACATCACTATTCTATTGAAAAACATGACTTATTTTTAAGGATACTATCTTAATGTTCAATTTTATTTGACATAGGTATTTTTAATGGTTTGCACCAGTGGTGAAATCCACTACTGGATTTTACTACTGGTTCTGTGGGCGTGGCTTGGTGGGCATGGCAGGAGAAGGATACTGCAAAATCTCCATTCCCTCCCCACTCCTGGGGGAAGGCTATTGCAAAGTCTCCATTCCCACCCTACTCTGGGGCCAGCCAGAGGTAGTATTTGCCGGTTCTCCGAACTATTCAAAATTTCTGCTACCGATTCTCCGAACTACTCAAAATTTCCGCCATCGGTTCTCCAGAACCTGTCAGAACCTACTGGATTTCACCTCTAGTTTGCACCACCAAGTACACATTAAGTGAGTGCATAGCTGATTGCATTGATTTTTTTTCCTTAAGTTTTCTTGGCTTTGGCAACAGGCCACCAATAGGTAAAGATAAAAAACCAGTCTCTCTCTCTCTCTCAACCCATCTAATCCCAAATGGTGGTTGTAGAGAAAAGAGGAAGAGGAAGGAATATTAGATATGTTTGCTGCCTTGAGTTACTTATTAAATATATATATATATAAATGTGGGTTAACAATATTCTAAAAAGCAATTGGTTGAAGTGTAATGCTTCCTCAACAACAAAAGAATTTGGAAAAATTTTGTGGACAAGAGCTACCCTTTTAATTAAGGCATTAGGTTGACAGTGGTGACATCTTCAAAGTGAAGAAGTGCATGGATTTCTGAAGTCCATTTCAATTTATAAGTTCCATGTGAAGCTCAAGATCATGACTGGCAAAGGTTGGGAAATCGTCCAAATTCCAAGCTACCTGAAACTAGAGAGTATTTTATAAACTTTCTGTAGAAGAGTTAGAAATAGGTTATTGCTGTAGCTGAGTGGAGATCAGTGTTAGAATTAGATTACAATTAGAAAACCAATTATAATTAGACTAAGTCAATACAGCTTTGATTTTTACGGTCCCTTCTTGCCTGATCCTTTTAAAACTATTACACCTTGTTTGAGATTTATTCTTCATTTATATTTCCTGTTTTTATCTGGACAGCAGATCAAATCTAGAGGAAATAATTTTGGCTAAGAAAGTGCACTGTAACTTTCAGTCTTTATATTTTTTGGATCAGGAACCATATGGATCTCCAACCATAAATTACTAACAATTTCAAAACTTGGAAGACCAGCAAAGATATGAGACCCAATTTCCAAGCATACCAACCAATAATACAGTTTAGACTCTTCTGTGTGACCAGAATCTGTAAACAGTTGAGAAACTAACAATTTAGAAACCTATTCCATGAAAGATAGGAAATACAATGAATTTTTCACATATCCCGGTGGCCTCGTTGGCAGTAAACAAACAGAAACCATGAGTTGAGTTTCTGTTGTTAAATATAGTCTGTAATGTATAGATTTACAAAGTTACCAACCCCCTCATTGCAATAATAAAACCACTTTGCTGAAAAATAATTTTCAGGATAAATGACTGATGGTTTTTTCACAATTAAGCACACACTAAACATTCAGCATCTACCAAGACAATTATTCAAACTTTATACTACACATAAAAAGAAAAACCTAAGTTAATGGGCCATAACTATCCACAGACACCCCATTACTCAACTTTATTTCTTTTTTTATTTAATTTTCAAGTAAAATGGAACTATACAAAGTTAAACCACCAAAAGGATTCAGGAACTGAACAAAACCATGCTTGAGCCAAAAGCATCTTCACTTTCAATTTTCTCTCATTTACCTCAGCAGGTAATAGGGATAGTCTAGGAGGGAGAAATAATTATTAGTGACCATATTAAGGGAAGGCCAGATTTTTACTGAATGGCAGTATTGTTAGCCTTTGAAGGCAGATCAGACTAGGAACCCAAAGTCATTTAGATCAATGCTACTTTTGTTATAAAGATATAGTAACTGAATAATGAAAGTCTGAATAATGAATAATGAAAATCTTCATACTTTACATAAATGACCTTTGCGATCATATTAAAAGCAACTGTGTTTTCTTTGCTGATGATGTTAAACTATTCAACACCACCGACAATGCAACTACCCTTCAAAAAGACTATGTGTCGGATTGGTTTAACAAGTACAACTTCAAATCTCAACCAACAAATGCTCTGTCTTGCACATTGGCAAAAAAAATCAAAACATAAAATACAAATTAGATGAACATGACTTCTAGATGACCCTCACTCTGTCAAGGACCTTGGAGTACTCATTTCTAAAGATCTAAGTGCCTGAGCCCACTGTAACAACATTGCCAAAAAGACATTAAGAGTTGTTAACCTAATCTTGCGTAGCTTCTTCTCTGGTAATGTTGTACTACTAACTAGAGCATACAAAACATTTGCTAGACCAATTCTTGAATCCAGCTCATCTGTCTGGAACCCGCACTGCATATCGGACATAAATACAATCGAGAGAGTCCAGAGATATTTTACGAGAAGGATATTTTCCTCTAACTGCAATAAAATACCTTATGCCAGTGGTCCCCAACCTTTTTATCGCCGCGGCCCGCTGAGCGCGCGCAGGGGTGGCGGCACGGCCCAGGAGCTTTTGCGCACGGCCCATTGCGCACGGCCCAGGAGCTTTTGCGCACGGCCCAGGAGCCTTTGCGCTGCAGCGTTCATGTCCCCCGGCCGCTGCGCGGCCCGGTGCCAGGTACTCCACGGCCCGGCACCGGTCCGCGGACCGGGGGTTGGGGACCACTGCCTTATGCCACCAGACTCCAAATTTTCGGCTTAGACAACTTAGAACTACACCGACTTCAGTCTGACCTAAGTATAGTACATAAAATTATCTGCCACAATATCCTTCCTGTCAATGACTACTTCAGCTTCAACCACAACAATACACGAGCAAATAATAGATACAAACTCAAGGTAAACTGCTCCAAACTCGATTGCAGAAAATATGACTTCAGTAACAGAGTGGTCAATGCCTGGAATGCACTACCTGACTCTGTAGTTTCTTCCCCAAACCCCCAAAACTTTAACCTTAAACTGTCTACTGTTGACCTCACCCCATTCCTAAGAGGTCTGTAAGGGATGTGCATAAGTGCACCAGCATGCCTTCTGTCCCTGTCCTAATATTCCTTTTTACTTTTACTCTTTTCATGTATTCAAATTATGTTTATACTTTTACCTGTTATCTCTTATATGCTTGACAAATAAACTTATGATTATGATTATGATTATATGCTTCCTTCCCCCTTTCCTTTATCTTGTGATAATCAGGGAAGGCCTTGTCAGAGCTGTTTCTCAGGTTACATTTCTGCCCTTAACTCAGACTCTTTTATCTGACTGTTGTATTGGTAGTGGTTGTTCTTCCTGTCCCTCAAGGCCATTCTTACTATCCTTTACAACTATGAAGGACTAAGAGGCTCTTGCAATTGCCATTATATAAGTCTGGATATTTTTGCAAAGTCAGATTTTCTGAGCAATCAGGCAACCATGATTCAGTACTAAGTATAAATCTAGTTTTTCATCTGATAATCATGTTTATCTATCTCAAATAAATGGTTGTAAGAGTTGAGAAAACCATATATGAAGACCCTTTGGATAGATAATTTCCAATAAATGCCATTTTCTAATATATCAGGTTTTTATGATGTCACAGAACACATTTGAGCAGATTAACATTACTTCTTTATTGGGAAGTACAGGTTTGTGATAGGTTCAGAGGTGGACTGCTGCTGATTTGATCGGTTCGGGCGAACTGGTAGTTATGACCAGCTGGTGGGCCTGCCCACCCACGCCGGCACTATCCTGTCCTATATTACCGTGTTTTTGAAGCTGTGCATATGCACAGAGGGCCGCACACATGCGTGGAAGGCGCTCACACTCACATTTTTGGTGTTGGGCAAACTGGTTGTTAGAACTGGCAGAAGCCCACCACTGGATAGGTTGTTTGAATATATATGGAGAGATGCTTATAAATAATAAAGAGATTAGCTATGCATGCATGATATAGAGAACAAGATTATTCCTTCTTCCCTCTTGTAAAAAATAATAGTTTTTCGTAAGTACATATAAATAGGCCCAGGATTTGGCTTTACTAGTTGATTTACTAGTTTTCCAATTCCATTTTTACTAGTTCATACTCATCCGGTGTTATATTGAACAAATATTGAAAATTCTCCACACAGTACATCTTTTTCAGTGTTATAGGAGTCTTGTATGGACAGGGCCATGATTTAGAATTGGTTTAATGTCAAGGCTCCGACTAACGAACCCAAGCAAATCAGAACTCTGAGACTTGGTTCCTTCTCAGAGGTCCTCTTTATTGAGTACATCATATCAGCACAGCTTCAGTGGAAAACCAATTCTAAATCTTTCCCACAGTTTCAGCATAATTAAACCCGGAAAAGCCCCAGGATTGTTCCACCAAGTGGCGGAACTGTCACAACCCTGGGAGGAAATAACAATGGACTTTATTGTGGAACTCCCAGAAAGCGCTGGGGGGATTGTCTTTTGTCCCCAAGCATCCTGCAAGGAGTCTACCCATTCACTTAGGCTTACTGAGGAAGGGGGCTTCTGAGAGAACTCAGACATGGGACAAGCTAGAACACAGCTAGAAGGGACCTTGGAGGTCTTCTAGTCCAACCCCCTGCTTAGGCAGGACACCCTACATCACTTCAGTCAAATGGTTATCCAACATCTTCTTAAAAACTTCCAGTGTTGGAGCATTCACAACTTCTGGAGGCAAGTTGTTCCAATGATTAATAGTTCTAACTGTCAGGAAATTTCTCCTTAGTTCTAAGTTGCTTCTCTCCTTGATTAGTTTCAACCCATTGCTTCTTGTCCTGCCCTCAGGTGCTTTGGAGAATAGATTGACTCCCTCTTCTTTGTGGCAGCCCCTGAGATATTGGAACACTGCTATCATGTCTCCCCTAGTCCTTCTTTTCATTAAACTAGACATACCCAATTCCAGCAACTGTTCTTTATTTGTTTTAGCCTGCAGTCCCCTAATCATCTTTGTTGCTCCACCCTCTGGCCACCTTGAAAGGCGTGAAGCCTGTGCTGCTGATTTAGGAATCTTCCATTCATCTTGTTGCTGGCCAGGGACTGTCACTGGCTATGGCCGAGTGAAAAGAAGATGAGACACAATCATCTGAAAGTTACCTGCAAACCTCTACTATATTCAGTAGCATTTACTCACTTGTAACTATGTTTAGGTTGACAGCTTAAACTGAACTGTTGCAAACTGATTCAGGAAAGACTTGTTAAAGACATTAATGGCTAAAGTCACTTGCAGAACTAAACTGTTCAGTGTTGAGGTTCTTCACTCAATAGATATTAGTGTTTAAATTGAATAGTATTCCAAATTGTAAAATCAAAACTGAAAAATTAGGAGAAGAATTCATTATATCTGGAGGCAAATTGTTCCACAGTTTTTTTAGTCTTTTCAGTTTTGATTTTAAAATCCTTTATTGCAATCTCTCTGTAAAGCACAGTTTTGAAGTTTGCTGGGGTAAATGACAATATATCTTCAATATGCATTCAAGGGAAGAACAATCTAACCAGATTATGGTTGCTCTCACTTTTGTTATTGATGCTGTTTAGAGGATTGTCAATAGCAGATAATCACCTTGATTTTGTTTCTGTCATAGCACAAAACCTCTTCTTGACCATTTTCAAAAGTACTTACAGTATCTCTCAAGGTGTATAAGTCAATAATAAAATAGATGCAATGACTAGGACATAATTACTAGATTTATGTTGGCTGAACCATCAGCATTGCTTTAATACGGGCAAAATTTGGTTAGTTTCCAGATTAGATGGAAGAAAAACCTCTAGAATGCTCATCTGAAGAGCATCAAGTTAAAGAAAGCTGATTTAAGCCAATTTTATTCAATATCAAACTTTTTAAGAGCTATACAGCAGAAATGGCCAAGTGGAGACTGAAACAATTTCATTTTACAACACCAACTATGATTCACTGAACAACAGCCCATTAAATTTGAAGCATTGGCTGAGCAAAAATGACAAGTTTAATTTATCTTAATGCTTCCTTCTCAATAATATAAAGCTAGACTGTAATTGAAAATAGCTACATTTTTTTTATCAGATTGGTGACTGTTTGTGTGAAGCACACAAATGATTACTTTGCTGATCTTACAGATACTTCCCCAAAAAGAAAAATACAATGACTGTAATATACAGAACTCTAATTAACTGAAGATAGTGGCTAAGTTACAGTAACTCATTAAAAGATGGAGGTATTGCATCTGTAATTATGCAAGAGGGTTTAGTGCTTGGCTAATGTGAACAGGTGATGTCTATTGTAATGCAGTGCCCACCGTGGCAGTTTTAATGCTTACATTAAGGTAATTAATTTTCTTTAAAAATTGCACAATTAAATACAGGTCTATATTTTTGCTAATGAAGGTTTATTTTTTTTAAAACAGAGATCAAATCAAAGTCTATGTCCTTGATTTATAAATGTAAGAGATTCTTTCCATTTTACATACACCACATTTCCATAAATAATAATAAATAATGATATTGAAAGTCAATGATCCACGTGGAAACTGAGGGGTAATAAATTTACATTGCTGGAACCTAGTATTTATTGATCATGTGTTCCACATGGCAGTTGTTGGTATTTGTCATCCAGTTAACAGATGCAAAACTATTCTGGCATTTAGGTAAGCAAAAATACAAATTCAGAATATTGAACCATTGACTGAATAGTTAAACGAGTTCTCTTTATAAAGAGTATGTTTACAATCAAGAGGTTTTCTTGTGTTAATGAAAAGCAATGGTTCAATTAAAACACAGTTTTGGGAGAAAAGTTAGGAAGTTCTTTTAAGCCAGTGTTTCTCAACCTTGGGAACTTTAAGATGTGTGGACTTCAACTCCCAGCATGGCTGGCTGGGGAATTCTGGGAGTTGAAGTCCACACATCTTAAAGTTCCCAAAGTTGAGAAACACTGGCTTAAGCCTTTTCTCAAAAAAGAGAATCTGCCTGCCCTACCCTCCAAATCAATGAACAATTTCCCAATGTATTCATTTTTGCAGTTGCAAAAGTTGCTTTTAAGCAACTTATAATTAGACTGAATTTTACTAAGTTATTTGTTTCTGTACATTTGAAATATACTTTCATGGAATCTTTAGCTAACTTAAAAGCTTGCAGAAGGATGTTTTAATATTAGAACAGGCATGTCCAACCCATGGCCCATGGGTCACATATAATCCTGGAGACCTAATAATGCGGCCCCACAAGATTGTTTTTTTACAAAAGAAGTTTGTTGTTGATATACAGTACATTAACTAGGTTATATGTTTTATTTGCAGGCCAAGACAATTCCTCTTCACTCATTGCAGCCCAAGCAAGCCGAAAGGTTGGAAACCCATTTATCAGAGGTGGTATTCAGCAGGTTCTGACCAGTTCTGGAGAACTGGTAACGGAAATTTTGAGTAGTTCGAAGAACCCGTAAATACCACCTCTGACTGGCCCCGTCCCCATCTATTCTATGCCTCCCGAGTCCCAGCTGATCAGGAGGAAATGGGGATTTTGCAATAACCTTCCCCTGGAGTGGGATGGGAATGGAGATTTTACAATATCCTTCCCCTGCCACACCCACCAAGCCATGCCCACGAAGCCATGCCATTCCACGCCCACCAAGCCATGCCCACAGAACCAGTAGAAATTTTTTTTGAATCCCATTACAGCCATGTATTACAACATTAGGAACCAGTCAATGGTGATTGTGGGACAATGGAGTTTGGATTTTTTTTTATTACCACTAACTTCTCTTTTGGGCATTTAAATGTTTTTTTTAGCACTCTTGTCAAGCTAGGTTTGAAACTGACTTAAGACTTGGTCTCAAATGCCTTGGACCAATACCAAGACAGACACATTATGAAAAATTTAAATGTGAATTCCCATGACCCTGATGTTAGGTTGTTGTTATCTACTGTTGTGACAGTGACTAAATTAAATATATCAGGATTTATTAAAAGGTCCTTCATGAAGGCTCATCTAATTCTGAGCTGGCCTGCTTTACGTAATCACAAGATTTGTTGTTCTTGGTGATGCCATATGTCAGTTTAGATCCCATTGAAGTCAGTAGAATTTATTCTGTTTTTGAATTTTTATGTTATTTGGAAAATTAAAGTATAATACTAACTCAAATAAAATAAATTAAAATGAAATAAAATAAAATAATAACTAAACTAAACTAAATTAAACTAAACTAAAATAATAAATAAATAAACAACCTACAAAATATTTATTCTTGAGATAGCTGGTGCTATCTTTGCTTTACTGGAACAAATAGCTTTTTAGCCATTTGCTATATATGGGAAAAATTGCAGATATTGCAGAAAAGACATTTTTTAGCTCAGTGTGTTCCATATTGGAAACAGACATCGATAGGTCTTGGAAAGGTTTAACTTTAGACTATGGATTGATTCTCCTTTAACAGGGATTGATTGGGTTTCCAAGGCTTCTGGTTCAGTGGTGGAATTCAATTTTTTTTACTACCAGTTCTGTGGGCGTGGCTTGGTGGGCATGGTGTAGCTTGGTGGGTGTGATTTGGTGGGCATGGCAGGGGAAGGATACAGCAAAATCCCCATTCCCTCCCCACTCCTGGGGGAAGGATATTGCAAAATCTCCATTCCCTCCCCACTCCAGGGGAAGAATACTGCAAAATCCCCATTCCCTCCCCATTTCTGGGGAAAGGATATTGAAAAATCTCCATTCCCTCTCCACTCCTGGGGCCAGAGGTGGTATTTTCCGGTTCTCCGAACTACTCAAAATTTCCGCTACCGGTTTTCCAGAACCTGTCAGAACCTGCTGAATAGCACCCCTGCTTCTGGGTAATATATACAAGATTTAAATGTTAATCGAGATACAGTACATCTTGTCTGGATTATGCTAAGTGTCCCAAAGACCTGATTTGTGACCCAGGCTGCAGTTCTGTGTGTTAGAGATTGAATTTGGAATAAAAATGTATCGAAATATGCCTTGCTTGCAGAATTTATCACCCTGTTAATTGTTTTTCCTGGATTCATGTTAAACAAATACCCAGATCTGAATACTGTGTATAAACATTGTATTTTGTAATCATGCTAATAGGTGCTGATAATTAGTTCTGATTTGCATGCAAATATTCCACACAAACATAAAGTTGAATCCTTGGAAAAGGAGGTAGTATTGCTAAAATTAGGATATAATCATTCTTCTTGGTGAAAGGGAGACATTCCTATAACATGTCGTAAATTATAACTTTGAACAAACAAGAGAAAGCCTGCAATGTAAAATAATTTACAGTGTAGAGGAGTGGGAAGAAGGCTTTTACAGCTCCCTTTTTTAAAGCAAAGATTCTCACCAGAAAGAGAGAAAAAAAACCTCTCTGTACTTGTGGGATTAAAATTACAATTCAGTAAGATCTATTATAGGGATGCGGTGGCTCAGTGGCTGAGCTTGTCGATCGAAAGGTCAGCAGTTCAGCAGTTTGAATCCCTAGTGCTGTGTAATGGGGTGAGCTCCCCTTACTTGTCTCAGATTCTGCCAACCTAGCAGTTCGAAAGCACATAAAAAATGCAAGTAGAAAAATAGGGACCATCTTTGGTGGGAAGGTAACAGCGTTGTGTTCGCCTTTGTGTTTATGCCAGGTCATATGCCAGCCATATGACCACGGAGAAGTCTTTGGACAGCACTGGCTCTTTGGCTTTGAACGGAGATGAGCATCGCCCCCTAGAGACGGGAACGACTTGCACATATGTGTGAGGGGAACCTTTACCTTTACCTTAAGACTTCTATTCACTTTAATTTCCTGTGTGCTGTTGATATGGGGATTTTTTAAACCCATACCATGCTTGTTTTTTTTAAACTTCATATTATAGGGCTAAAAACAGTTTACAACTTATTTAATTACTGATATTTCTATGCAACTTTTCTCCAGTTGATTCCATCCATCAGAAAGGAAAATGATAGGATGGAAGATGATGAGGTTGGAAGCCTTTGGCAGAAAAAACAAACTGAGAAATCAGCTTTTAGAGACAAACTGTATCACAAAGATAAGAAAACTCTGATCTCAAGACTCCATGTGACCTTTGGGATCATTGCTGTTAATAATCAGTCCAGTTCCTCCATTCTTTCATTTGGACACAGGAAACAGATGAAAACTCTGCTGTAAACACTAAAGGAGGAGTCCTATCAGTTGGAAAAATGGTTGGAAAAACCAGTAGAAAATGCCTTCTGGAATTTGGAATGGCTTTGGGTTCAGAGCTCCTTGGTTTTAATTAATTAATTAATTTTATTTATTTAGTTTGTCTAACATGTACATGATAACAGGTATAAGTATAAACATAAATATGAACATAGTAAATGGGTACGAATAAATGCAGACAGTAGGACAGGGACAGTAGGCACGCTGGTGCGCTTATGCACACCCCTTACTGACCTCTTAGGAAAGGGGTGAGGTCAACAGTAGACACCTAAGGTTAAAGTTATGGGGGGTTGGGGATGTAACAACAGAGTCAGGTAGTGCATTCCAGATATTGACCACTCTGTTACTGAAGTCGTATTTTCTGCAATCGAGTTTGGTGCAGTTTACCTTGAGTTTGTATCTATTGTGTGCTTGTGTATTATTGCAGTTGAAGCTGAAGTAGTCTTTTACAGGTAGTATGTTGTACCGGTAATTTTGTGTACTATGTTTAGATCGGGCCATAGGCGGCGTAGTTCTAGATTGCCCAAGCCCAAAATTTCAAGCCTGGTGGCATAAGGTATTTTATTGCGGGCAGAGGAGTGGAGTACTCTTCTTGTGAAATACCTCTGGACTTGCTCAATTGTGTTAATGTCTGATATACAGTGCGGATTCCAGGCAGATGAGCTGTATTCAAGAATAGGTCTAGCAAAGGTTTTGTATGCCCTAGTTTGCAGTACAATATTACCGGAGAAGAAGCTTCGCAAGATTAGGTTAACAACCTTTAATGCCTTTTTGGCAATGCTGTTACAGTGAGCTCTGACGCTTAGATCATTTGTGATGAGTACTCCAAGGTCCTTGACAGAGTGAGGGTCATCTACAAGGTCATATCCACCCAGCCTGTATTTGGTGTTCGGACTTTTTTTGCCAATGTTTAAGACAGAGCATTTGTTGGTTGAGATTTGGAGTTGCCAATTGTTTGACCATTCTGACACATAGTCAAGGTCGCTAGAGAATTATCATCTTTGACCATGGATGGGGTTCACTTCCTCAGACAGACCTGGTGTGTAACCTGGGAAAATACTTTTTATTATTTTTATTACTGGGATGTGGAGGGCTGCTGCTACTGCTGCCATTTTGCTGCTGCTACACTATTTAAATTAACCATGGGTTGCCTCAATTGCTGTTGCCATCACTTTTAGGACAGTGACTTCTTTGCAGAGCTTATCAGTAATTCTCTTCCATTTCCTTCCTCAGTTTTCCACCCAGCCTGTTACCCAGCAGATAGGTCTCTTGTATACTAGAGGAAAATGGGATGAAGAGGGAGAAGAATCCTGTGATGCATTGGGAAAACTGGGCATTTTAGAATGCTCTTCCTAGGTTTTGGAACTCTCCTCTTCAGAGATCCAGTTTTCCCTTTTCTTTCTGGTTATTAGATAGCAGAGGTCCATGCATTCCAGGAAGATGCTATGTTATGAATATGGTGATAAATGGACAGACTCATGACTTAGTAATATTTTTCTTTGTCCTTTACAATGCTATTGGGATTTTTAAAATAATATTCCTGATTGTTAGATATTCAGAACTTTTGGGAACGAGTGGCATACAAATTAATTAAGCAAGTGAATGAACAAACACAGCCCTTCCACTTCAGTCCACAACCTTCTGCTACAGTTTTTAAATATAGGCTTAGTGTTTTTCAGAAAAGCATTAAACTTGTGTTCAGAAATAGCCCGACAGGGATATATGACAAAAAAATTACAATATTTAATTATGCATATTACAACAGCGGCAAGCATAATATATGCACAAAATTGGAAAAATAACAATACACCAACGGAAGAAAATTGGATTAGAAAAGTTTTGGAGTGTGCAGAGATGGACAAGCTCACAAAAGAAATACAAGAAAAGGAGGAAACAGAATAATACACGGTATAGGAGAAATGGTATGAATGGTTAGAGGAGAGGTATAAAGGGCAAGGAAAGTGTAAATGAGGAAGATATAAGAGTTGAAATGTAGTAACAAACAAGTGGAAATGGAACGGGCACAGAATGTATGAAATTGAGTACATTGTTATCTTTATGTATATAAATCAATATTAGAATCATATGTATAAATGGCAAATTGAAGTAAGGGAGAAAAGTGGATATGTAAGAAATGTTTACTGATGTGAAAATGTTGAAAAGAAGAAAATTGTAAAAATTTCTTTTTTTGTTTTAAAAAGAACCTGTTTAATAAAAAATATTTTTTTAAAAAGAAAGAAATAGCTCGACAGATTACCGGTATGTATATAAAGGAGGAGGAGGAGGAGGAGGAGGAGGAAGAGGAAATGACTAGGCTAAGCATGGGCAAAGTGACAGAAGAGAAGGGAAAACAAACAAGTAAAAGCCTAATGGAAAGAAAGATTTCTCTGCTCAGCAAGGACAGGATTAAAAAAAGTAGGGTTTCAGTAGCTCTGGAATGAGTTTCCATAATTATATCATCGTAGATGTTATTTTGAAAACAGATGACATCAGCCTAGTAATAAAGTCAAATATTGGTGTTCTGGTTAATGATGCAGAATTGAAACGGGTGCTTTGCAGTTCTGTTTTGCAAATAGCTCTGTTTTGCAGCAAAGGTTTCTTCATTTAATAAACATATGACTGATGGCACACTATGATACCCTTCATTTTCTTTCTCTTTGAAAAAAAGAAGTTCTTAGGAACTTTTGCACCAATGCGCTGAAAAGCTTCCTGCTTATATCCTAAGGCTGATGAACTATGTCCTTGTGCGATTTCAGTTTGAGATCTCTAGAACAATGGCAGCCACAAGGAAGTTTAAATGCACCTTGGAACCATAACCATTACAAAAACTGGACCTCTGCAACTGTAAGGGACAGTTTGGGACTGGTTGGAAAAAAATGGTCTCCGATTGCAATTGTACCCTAAAGCTCCTGAGCAATTTTCCAAGTAAAACATGTATGAAAAGAACATTATTCCTCTTGTTCCTGTATGTAAAATGTTCTGGAAAAAAAATGAGGAAAGGAGGAACTGATGAAAAGAAAGTCTTGTTTGACTGGGATGTTTGTTTATTAGACTTCACGGTTCAATGAGGTCCAGCTGAGTTGACAGAACCTGGGAGGCTTCCATCGTGGATATACTGTTACTGTATGGTTGGGTAAGCAGGAAAGATTTAGAACCAGTGCCAAAAGTGACCCTACAGGGAACAATGAAAGAGATGTTTCAAAAAATGTATTTTAACCAGATCAGTAAATAGAGATTTTTTTTTTAAAAAAATATTTACAGTACATAGCATATTCAGCATGGTTTATATTAGGGATGGCCAACAATTTGTGATGTGTGTGTTTGAATGGCTGCACTTGGCTTTTGAGTGACAGACTACTGTATGCCGTATTTTTAAAAAATGGACCAGGTTTGATTTGATTTTAATTATACTGAATTAAATTGAACAATGGCTAATGTGATTATTCTCAGTCTTACGTACTTCCATGGTTACATTTCAGTGACAACTTTTACAAGTGTGCAGGATTTCCAAGACTTTTCGGAGTCATTTGCAATGGGTCTGAGTTGCAAATAATGTAGCTTGATTTTAACTGAATAGTTTAGTTTAGCAACTTCTCTCCAATGGTTAGCTTGCTAACACTTTGGTGCTGGCTCCCAACTTAGACTTCACATTCCAGTAATTTCCAATCTTCTCTCTCTCTCTCCCTCTCTCTCTCTCTCTCTCTCTCTCTCTCTCTCTCTCTCTCTCTCTCTCTCTCTCTCCCTCCCTCCCTCCCTCCCTCCCTCTCTCTCCCGCCCTCTCCCCCCTCTCCCTTCCTCTCATATCTATCTATCTATCTATCTATCTATCTATCTATCTATCTATCTATCTATCTATCTATCTCTATCTGACTTATGAATCACCCATCTCCCTTATAGAGGAGCTCTGGTGTACAATTTAATAAATACAATGAAGCATTAAAACTGAATAATTTAACATTAAGATTTTTAAAAAGTAAAACATTATATAATTGCAAGAGATGGAGAGATCCAAGATGGGGAGACTAAGTGTTGTTAATACAAGCGATGTGTAAGGGTTTCTCATGGGGTCACGGCCTCATGGCTGTGTAAGTCAGTGGTGGGTTGCTCCCGGTTCAGTCCAGTTCTATAGAACCGGTAGTAAAACTGGTGGGAGGCTCCACCTACCCACCACGATGTCACCATGGGTGATCTGTGCATGCGCAGAAGCTTCTGTGTGCGCGCTCCCATTGCAAACCGGTAGTAAAGGTAAGTGGAACCCACCCCTGGTGTAAGCCCTTGTGTCCCCCACGCAAAGCTGCACAGTGAGATTTGCAGAAGACTAGAATATTTGGGGCAACTTTTCCTCACCTCTTGGGCAACATGTTCCACAAAGCAGGGCCTGTGGCAGAAAAGTCCCTCTTGCTAAACAAAACAAACAAAGAGAAAAACAACTCTGGCTTCTTTTAGACTTTGTCTTCTTAGCAATGGTAGAGACAGTCAATGTGGAAAGCATGGTGGCCCTTAAAAGATTTTGAGAGCAGCATAACAGAGGTCACCAACTAGAGATCTCAATTGTATTCAGGACAAATAACAAACCACTATGAGTGCTATATGAATTCACCCCAATATAATTTTAATTACTTACCTAAATATTGAAGGGATGAAAACCTTGTCCCGTGTGTTTCATATTAACATGTGAGTAAAAGTCATGCACCAAGTCACTTTGATGAATCATACCTCTGACACCTTCTACTTCAGGCAAAGCTATTAATGATTAAATTGCTCATGCTCACTTTTAAGTGACATTTGGTGAATGCTGTTAATCAGTTTATGAATTAATTTCTCTCTTTCCCAACAAAGATACTTCAAACTTTGAAATTCTGAAGAATATCAGTTAAATTGTTTTGGGGCTCATGGAACAGCTTCTTAGGATCCATACAATGTTATTGTAACATTCTATGGCCCTGCAGCTTCACAATCAGAATTAGTTCTCATAATAATTAAACAATATTTTTTTCAAACAGATTTAACTCTATCCCGAAAGTTTTTGATGAAGGCAAAAAGAAACTGGATCCAGGAAGACACGCATTTGTTTTAATTAAAATAAATTACACTTTATTGCTACAACTCACCATTAGGCTCAGCACATTTGCAAAATTCATTTAATGCTATTTAGATTTCTCTAATATTGGTTTTTTTTTTTAAATAAAAAAGTTTTTATTTTCTGATCAAACAAGTATACAATATAAACAATCATTCATACTATCATCAGAAAAAAAGAGAAAAAAAATCAATTTGGTAAACTCAATCTTCAACCCCTCCTCACCACCCCCCACCCCCGACTTCCCAGAACAAAAACAGGGCATAGATTTCACCAAACATTCGCTAAAATAAACTAGCTAACTGCAAGATTTAATAACTCCCAAGACCCCTTAACTCCCCTTTTACAATTTCATCAACCTCCCTTTATATAAACACAAAGTAACATGTAATCCAATAACTAAGAATTTTAAAACCATTAACAAATCTTAAACATTCAAACCTAAAAACATTTTTCCCCCTCCTACTTTTCTCAAAGTTCAGATATTTTGAAATCTCATAACAAAAAATAAACCTTAGATATTCACTAATTAAATTTCTACATTTTTATAATTAACCATTAGTACATTAACTAGAAAACCAAAAAAGATTAATCAACCATTAATACATCATATTTAAAAATCAATATTCAGCTTTATACTTTTTCCCCCTCAGTAGTTGTAACACCTAAAACATAATCAATTTAAACCATGAATAGAACAACTGCAAAGCCAAAAAAAAAAAAAAAAATTAATCTTCCATTCTTGGTTTCTTATTTTGAAATCTCATAACAAAAAATAAACCTTAGATATTCACTAATTAAATTTCTACATTTTTTAAGTTTCTAAATTTCCCCCCTTCATTATTCCTCCCTCCAATTTTTAAAATTTAAAAGATAATCAACAACATAATTAACCATTAATACATAAACTAAAAAACCAAAAAAGATTAATCAACCATTAGTACATCATATTTAAAAATCAATATTTAACTTTATACTTTTTCCCCCCTCAGTAGTTATAATACCTACAACATAATCATTTTTAATCATGAGTAGAACAACTACAAAGCAAAAAGAAAAGGTTAATCTTCCATTCTTGCTTTCTTTTTATATTTTTTCCAATCTTTCTGCATCCCTCCTACTTCTATTTTGAGGAGGTTTTTCATTTTAATTTGAGGTTGATATAACTGCAAAAATTGTCCCCTTTTTAAAAAAGTTTCCTCTGATTTAGAGCCCCCAAATCGCCTCTTCATGCTTATATAAATCAGTTCATTCCTTCGTCTGTAAAACCAAAGTTTGTCAAGAGTTTGTGAAGAAAAGTTCAATTGTTTCTTTTCTATTAAATGTATAGATGCCACTGACAAGTCTCCTTCATCTTCTGAAACTTCGAAAGTCTGGTCATTTACTACTTTTTTCCAAACCAAGTCATAATTTTGAAGGATTCTATCAATTTTTCCGAAAAGAGCAGAGAGTAAGCTCGAAAATTCTTGAAAAAATTCTTCCACCCTCTCTGCTGCAATATCTCCTGAGTTGTCATCATGCTCCGTAGTTGTTTTGATTTCCTCAGTCATTTCTGTTGTTATCCCTTTAAGAATTGCTATTTGGTTACTTATAGCTGCAGTATGATTATTCATGGCTTCTTTTATAAATTCTGTAAGTTCTGCATCAAAATCCTTACAACTCTGTAAATCAGACAACTGTTTCGTTTCTGACACCTCCAAATAGCATCCAACACTTTCAAGATCTCCTTTCTTAGAAGCCATTTTATTTTAAAGAAATTTTCTTTCTTCCCACAGCCATAAAATCATAAAGTCAGAGCCATCCTTTTGAGCAGCATTCAGCAATTTCTTTATAAACAATCTTTTCCCAAACAGCTCTTCAAAATCTATTCCAGCAACTTAAAGCCAGTCTCTGAGCACGAGTCTATTAGCAAAAACTTTTTCTAACTTTCCCTTTTAAAATCGCAACAAAGAAACGCCATCTTAACTTCCAGCTCAGAAAATCCAATTAGAAACATTGTATCCCCGGAGTTAAGTGTTATACTTGCAAAAAGCTTGTCCTCCTGCTTCTGTTCCGCCTGCTTTTTTGAAATCATTTAATCTTCTGTTTGACAGCAGAAATTGGACGCAACACCTAGCTCTGTAAAAAGAAACAGAGTCCCCCCGGATCCGGAGCTTCAGTGGGCTGAACGGGGAGCTCTCACCCTCCTAACCCCTGGAATTAATCCAGGGGTTTTCAGGGAGCTCTACCCTCACCCACCTGCTCTCCTCCCCTTCTTTTCCCGAAGGGGAGATTTTCAAGCCGTTTGACAGCTGATTAACGCTGTCAGAACGGCTCAACGGAATCACGGGGGCGGCGGTCTAAAAAGACCGTCAATGGTGCTGCGGAGCCAACCCGGAAGTCCGATTTCTCTAATATTGTTAAAGAATCGGCTACCAACACTAAATTTAAAAAAAAGTAATGGAGTTAAGTATCTAATAGGTTACCACATATATGGATATACGGTCTTAATATTGTGTATTCTGATATGGCCTTATGCCTAAACAAATTTAATTTTTATTACTACTACTAAAAGATACTGTGTTATTTGCTGCATCCTATTACTACATCCCTTAACAGGGTGTAAATATCAATCCTTTATGAAGTCCATCATTTTCAGTGCAGTGATAATGTTGCCTAGTTGGGTAATGAAACTTCTGCAAGGAAACAACTATGCTCAGAGAACACCAAGAACTCCTCAATTCATTGCTGAGATACAGATATTCTCTTAATAACATTTCAGAAGGTTTGATCACTTACACGGACACCTTAACTGTATATAGAGTAATGAGTTTTATGGATACTTGAATAAGTTTTATTGTTACGTTTTAGGTTTTGACTTTGACTTTGTTTTTAATGCAGTGGCAAGAAGTTTAAGTAATGGTGGTTTATTAGTATGCTTTCATGGTATGCTTTTGTGAGTTTTATTGATATTATATTATGATATTTCCCAACTATGACATTTGTTGCTATAAGTATAATGTGCCTAAGAGGGTTTAGAAATATTTAAATCACAAAAGCTATACAAATTTGAAAGCCCATTTTCCTTATGCTTCAAAGTAAAATCTATATTTAGAGCTATGCATTTTTGGCAGATGCTTCTGTCCATGTTTGGAAACATTGGAGAAGTAGGTTACCTAGAGAAAATGCTACCTTAATGCAGAATTCTTTTCTATTTACATTTTAAAACTTTATAGCCAACAAATATTTTGGAGGCTGAAAGTCACATCCATTCACAGGTAAGTTTTTTTTTGGGGGGGGAATTAGCTCTAAACAGGAGGAGGCACTCTGTAGACCCAAGGGCCCTCAGCAAGTTTAGGAGCTAACTCTGACCATGGATACTGAAAACCGATGGCACCATTTCTTGCCTTTTTAAGATGAGAAATATATGAAAGCTTTAGTGCAGGAGTATCAAATTGAATTTCATTGAGGGCTGCATCAGGGCTGTGGTTGACCTCATGGGCCCGGCCGGGCATGGCCGACTGGATGGGTGTGGTCAACTGGGTGGGTGTGGCCAGCTTGAAACCACTCCCCAAACTGCTGGCATGTTTCTTCTTCACATTGGTTAGATTGGGCTGAAGCAACAGGGGCTAGCCCCTTACATTTTTCAGGATGGCCCCATGAGCCGGATTCGACCACATCATGGCCCGGACGCGACCCTTCAGTTTGACACCCCTGCTTTAGTGGAAGTCTTAAGTGCACCACAGTGAAAACACAAAGCTCCTTCTAATTGCCCTCAAACCAAGATGATTTCTTTGTGACCTTTAACAACCCCCCTCCCCCCCAAGTGCTTAATGCATCTCCTGTTGACAAAAGAGTGGCTTCTTTTAAATCTCAAATAATTTATCTCTAAACATATTGGAATAAATATTGCGCAAAGGCAACTCTAAAATTGTGTCAGCTACTTTTTCTAAGGCAGGGACAGCTATACGAGCTCTTCATGGAGAAACTCCACAGTAGGAGACATATATTTTTGTTTGAAATATTACCTTTTTTTTAAAAAAAATATTGGCCTAGGTTCAAAAATTAGCATTTCTAGTATTTCATATGTAAAAACACACAAACTACAATTGTTTGGAAATATTGATACATACCTTATTTCCAAATAGTTTGATGCATATGGTATCTTTAGCACCTAAATTGTCTTGTTCTCTTCTTATATAATAAATGTTTTGTGTCAAAACTTCTTTGACAGCTTTGTTTTGAGAACTTTGTTTAATTCTGACAGTTCTGTCAGGAAACAGCCATGGAATAAATAATCTTAGAACAGTTTATTTACTATAAAAATAAAAATAATATATTTGTTGATTCCTGGTAACTGCCGGGAATAGTCCCTGCAGATTTTGAAATGGTGTCAAGAAAATGGAATACTTTGCCACTGTTTCATTCTTATATCTAAGAGGGAGTGACTGGCTCAAGATCACCTAAGGCAGGGGTGTCAAACTCAAGGCCCATGGGCCACATCCAGCCAGCAGGGTGCTTAGATCTGGCCCACAGGGGCGCCTTGGAAACAGTGGAGGACCGGTCCGCATGCAGCCCTCCCCCAGTCTCCATTTTCACTGACAGAGGGCTAGCAAAACAAACTAAGCAAAACAAAAGGAGAAATGTTTTCCCTTTTGCATTTGAGCATCCAAGAAGGGACGGAAAGGAGAAAGGGTAAAGAGAAAAGACAAAGAAAAAAAAAGGAAGGCTGGGAAGAGAGCAAGGAAGGTAAAATAAGGAAAGAGGGGAAGGAAGAAGAAAAGAGAATGAAGAGGGAAGGAAAAAGAAGAAAAGGAAGGAAGGAAGGGATTAAAGTGAGAGGGAGGGAGGGTCTGAGGGAAGTCCTGCCTTAGCATTTGGCCACCATAAGTGCTCCTGACACAAATGATGTCAAACTGGCCACGCCCACCCTGGCCCCCCAAGATCAGACATAACCCTGATGCAGTCTTCAAAGAAATCGAGTTTGACACCCCTGACCTAAGGCAAGTTTTGTGCCTAAGGCAAGACTGGAACTCATGATCTCCCAGTTTCTACTCTCATGCCTTAACCTCTACACCAAACTGGTTCTCAGTATAATGCAGTCTCCAAAAATCTTTATTCTGAAGAAATGGACATATTCTGAAAAAGGTATTTTGCAAATTATCCTCCATGTTTGAAGTTATCCCGAAGCTCTGTGTCTTTATTGGTGGCATCTTTCTGTTAAATTTCCAATAGTGGATATTTTCTCTCCATTTTTAAAAAAACACACATCAATTAGATACTACAGGCAGTGTTTTCATGAGATCAGCACCATTTTGCTTTTAACAATAGTCTCTGGAAGAGTTCTATGAAGCAATGCCTGCCATTCCAACACAGATGCTTTTGTTAGAGAAATTCTCATTTGTAATAAGATAAAACACATTTTAAAAAAAACTCAGGAAAAATAAAAGCTAGTGTTGTTAATTTTGGATAAGCCCCCTTTTCCCAATCCTGACAATTTCTAAGAATTTGCAGCATTCCAGAATTCACCAATTGCTTTATGTGGGGAAGTGGCTCTTGGAACCATCCAAATTTAGTATCTATTTTGCCTTTCTAATCAAGTGTTCTGCATAGCCCTAAAGTAAAATAGGATCAAACTACAGGTAGTTCTTGATTCATGACTATTTATTTAAAAACCATTCAAAGTTACAACAGTACTGAAAAAAGTGACTTATACATGCACATTTGGGATAACCGTGACCTGGATGATTGAGAATCTCCATAGACATTTGACTTGTAAATGGTTCTTGTACGTACAACTATCACAGTGTCTCTTTGGTCACACTTGTGACCAATCACAATTGTGATTCAGGGGTTTGGCAACCAGCTTGCGGAAGTTGGGTCCTAGTTGTGTTTGTAAGTGAAGGACTACCTGTAATATGACTTATCATCTTAATTGTGAATAAAAGTGATTCTGTTGGTCAGGAATGAAAAAAAAAATCCAACTGGTGTGTGTGTGTGTGTGTGTGTGTGTGTGTGTGTGTCTTTCTGTATGTGTGCATATGTATATACACTACCTTGTTGCTTTCAGATACCAATGCTGCTACAACATACAATGTTCAGTAACACTCAAAATTTATCAAATTACAACTTGCGCTATAAATTAGATTTAATGAGTATTTAGTTTGCCACATACAATGCTCTAAAACTTGCTGGTCTTCCACATACTAACCTTTTATGCTCTTAGATTCTTTATGATTTTTAATGACTGTAACTCACCCTCCTTATGCTGATCTATTATTGCAATAATGATTTCATTTGATTTGATTTGAGTGATCTTTTCTGGTTTGGTAATCTGAGTTTATCTTTGGTAATTTGGACAGAAAGTGTTAGTATAAAAACATTTGTGTTTTATTATGCATAACAGAAACATTTTATAAGAGGCATATAGTCATAAGACGTGCAGTTTTGCCACCAATTTTACCCTATGGAATATTTTTTTACTCAAATATTCCTCTAATACAGGGGTGTCAAACTCGATTTCATTGAGGGCCGCATCAGAGTTGTGTTTGACCTCAGGGAGCCAGGAGAGGTGTGGCCAGCTCAGCGTCACTTGTGTTGGGGTACCTGTGGTGGCCTGAGCATTCTGCCAGTGAAAATGGGCACCCAAGCTCCGTTTTCGGCTGCGACAACCTCCTGCAACCCTCTGCCAGTGAAAACGGACCTTGGGAGGACCTCATGCAGCCCTCCTGGGCTCCGTTTTCACTGACAGAGGCACTGCGGGCCAGTCCTTTGCTGTTTCCAGGGCAGCCCCGTGGGCCAGATCTAAGCATCCTGCAGGCTGGATCTAGCCCATGGGCATTGAGTTTGACATCCCTGCTCTAATATAAATATTTTGGGATTTTTTTTTCCTAACAGATACCTTTCCTTGTTCATTTGGATTTTGGTTCAGGATTACATTCCAATGTGCCAATAAGATACAAAAGGAATCAGCAGCCACTACTTTGTACTAACACTGTAGCCTCTTGGCTAATTGTAACATCACCATATGCTAAATAAATAATACAAAAGGAATCAGTTGCATAACTATGAAAAAAAATCAAGTCCAAAGAATTTCTCCTCCCTCTTTATTGGGGAATAGCCCCTATAGAGGTCTGCCAGGAAATTTTCTAGGTTCCTGCAACAGCTGTCAGAATGAATACTTGTCAGAATAAACCAAAGATTATCCAGATAAATTCTTATCAATAAATCAAGACATCAGTGCCAACAAAGTTCAGATATTTCCTTAACAACTTTCCCACAATTGATTGGAGGACTTGATTCACAGTTTGATGATCCTTGCTGTAAAGGAATTTAGAGTCCAGTTTCTTCATCTGTTTTGAGCTGCTCCTTGAAATAATCCATCACCTAGAATGATAATAAGCAGGCAAAATTTGGCAGTTGCCTACAACATTCTGGAAAAATCTAGAGAAGTCTTTCCATGGACTTTACTAATTTAGCTCAAGCCACTTTCATAACACAGTTTCAATACTTGTAATTTGCCATACATCTTTTCCACCTCTGGTATTTTCTGAGAATAGAATCTCTGAGTTGGTGTATTTTTTTTTTTATAAGAAACAACACAGAGACAAGAGCAACAAAAAAATCATTAAGAGCAATTGATTATTCAAAACAATCAAGATTTTTAATAGCCCACTCGTAAAGGTTATAGCAAAGGAAACCCTTTTAAAAAGATTTTTGCTTCATTCAGTTCACTATTTGCTACCAAATGAATTGTGGAAAAAAAAAAGAAACCTTATCATTACCACTCTTCACCTCCCAAGGGCAAAAATAATTATTTTAAAGAGATCAGCCTTGATATTTTCTCTTTTAATCAGTTCTGGTAGACTACAATTTACTTCATAATTCCCAGAAAGCAACCTAGATGGCAAAAATATTTCTTCCTTATTTTCCCAACCTTATTTCAGCCTGCCAATAACTCTAAACACTTTAAAGAAACAGAGCAATGGAATATACTCATCAAAAAAAATTAAGAACTTTGGATGATTTGATTGGATTTAAATTCCTTTCAAGGGATTGGGGAATGAAATATTGGCAAGGTACTAGTGCCATAAGGTAATATAGATGCAGTACTTCAAATTAATATGGAGCAGACAGGACGTCTTGCATTTTTTCTTTATCACAGCTCATTCAGTTGTTGGCAGATACTTTTTAAAGAAGCTCTTTCAAAAGAAAATAGAGTAGTTTTATTGCACTTATTTAGCGACAATATGGTTAAGGCATATTTCTGAATGCCAATCTTCCATTGTTTGGACAGCTGTCCAGTAGCTTATAATCTTTCTGTCTACCCATCTATCTATATAAAAATGGCTGTGTGTGTGTGTGTGTGTGTGTGTGTGTGTGTGTGTGTGTGTGTATGTTCCAGCATAACTCTGGAACGGCTTGAGCAATTTCAACCAAACTTGGTACACAGATGACTTACTCTCTAGAAAAAAATACTGTGGGGATAAGACACCCCTAACACCCCTCAGGGTGAATATAGTGGCTGCGCCACTCAGCTGATCGATCCCGGCGGCCTTCTGCAGGGGCCACGCACCACCCACTGGGCCATTCCAGACGGTGAGGAGGACCGTTGCTGCCAGATGGGTGTCAGCCCAAGCAGTTACTATGGCGGCTGGCCACGCACAGCCCCAACACTGCTGGGTGCCGGATGGTGGTTACCGGTGGGAGGGGGCAGCTGGATGGACAGGGAGTGGGGCCCAAAGACTTGTGTATGATTTTACTTTATAATGTGTATATTATACACATACTTTTAAAAGCCTGTAAGGATTGGGATACATAAATACCCGGGCAACGCTGGGTTTTCAGCTAGTATATCAATACAATTCAAAGGGAAGATAACAAAAGCAAACTTCTTCCACTGGGGCTACTGCTCAGATGAAAGTCTTCTCCTTATGATTTATTTACATTTTCTTTCACCCCATTTTCCTGCCTGCAAATATGGTGAACACTGCTGTGGCCAAAAAACATTTTGCTGAGCTCTCTCTGAGTATTTGAACAACTCAGTATAACATTTAATCGCAAAAATTATTCCAGAAGGAGGATTTTACATTTGACACTCATGGAATACAAATCCCATTTATTGGCAGTGGTCCAAATGTTATCCTCAAATGTTCAGTATAAATATTGGCAAGATCTATGGATAATTTACCTGCTGAGTGGTTTCCGTTTTACTTGTATGAATTTGCCAGAGCTTGAGTTTCTGCATATCATCCATGGAACTGTTTCCCTTTTTCAGTTGCTGTTGGAATAAGATGTGTTCTTCCTGCCTTGGTGGGATATTGGGCTTGACAGTGGTGTATGTGATCTTGTCCTCATAACTTCTATCTGTAGAAAGCGAGTGGAAATGATGAGGGAAAGTCATCATAAACATCCTTGGATTTCTTGGTAAGGAAGTGAGATACATCTCAACACAGCATTGCTATTTCTGAACACATGGGATGGGCCACATTTAGGTGTCTACAAGCCCCATATAATACATGGAGAGCAAAAGATGAGAACTTTTGTGAATGGGCCAAACAGAAAGAACAAAACAAAACAAACAAACAAACGAACAGAATAACAGAGTTGGAAGGGACCTTAGAGGTCTTCTAGTCCAACCTCCTGCTTAGGCAGGAAACCTTATTTTTGTCCCTGGGTTTTTGTTTTTGTTTTTTTTGCTTGGGTCTATATGTGTGTAATGCATGTGTGTGTTTCCTAATCCCTTTCACAATGCTTTAAGGGCCACACTACAATTTTCTATGTTTTCTAACTAACATGTTGGGAAATTGTGCTACTCATTCTTAGCCATTTCACTAAGGACTATAAAAACAGATGTTTGGAGTCTCCAGATGGCTCTGAGATCTACTGGATATTTCCAGTAAGTCATAGTTCTCAGAGGCAAATTATTTTATTCTTCTTCAAAGTTACTTTTCAATAGAACATTTAGCCATATGCCTCATTATTCACTGATCAGCAGCAAACTACTTTCGCTCTGTACATACACAAATTTGTCCCAATGCTCAACATTTATTTTTATTTATTTATTTATTTCCAATTTATATACCGCCCTTCTCCCTGAGGACTCAGGGTGGTGTACAGCCAGAATTAAGAACATGAAATACAAATATTAAAAAACAATTAAAATATATATAAATTTGGCCCAAAAATTAAAAATCACAACCCAATTAAAACATTTAAAAATTTCTTCTTAAGCCAGCCCGGCTTGCTGGAAAAAGTGGGTTTTAAGGGCATGGCGGAAGGCACTGAGGTCTTGGATTCTCCTTATCTCTGGGGGCAACTGATTCCAGAGGATAGGTGCTCCCACAGAGAAGGCCCTCCCCCTGGGGGTCACCAGCCTATATTGATTGGCTGATGGCACCCTGAGGAGGCCCTCTCTGTGGGAGCGCATGGGACGATGGGAGGTCATCGGTAGCAGCAGGCGGTCTCGAAGATAGCTAGGCCCGATGCCATGGAGCGCTTTAAAGGTGATAACCAGCACCTTGAAGCGCACCCAGAAGACCACCGGAAGCCAGTGCAGCTCGCGCAGGAGCGGTGTTACATGGGAGCGCCATGCTGCTCCCGTCACTACCCGCGCTGCTGCATTCTGGACCAGTTGGAGCCTCCGGGTGCTCTTCAAGGGGAGCCCCATGTAGACAGCGTTGCAGTAGTCAAGTCAACATCTAGTTGAGATATTAGAATATATATTAAAATTCTATATTTAATTATGTTGATAAATGAACTTATTCATACTGCATTGAATTGTGAAAAAGTAATATCTAGTTGGTCCGTGTGTGTGTATGTGTGTGTGTGTGGGAGGGAGGGAGAGGAGGAGAGAGAGAGAGAGAGAGAGAATGAGAAAGAGAATTCTACATCTACCATTCCGATTCATGGCCATTTCCTTGATTAATTCACTCTCATTAAATTTAGTACTCATTGGAGTTCCTGTTAAGAGATAGCACAATGCCATTAGCTAATTATGAAACACAAGTCAGGAAGTTCTGACACATTACATTAAGGGTAGGCAGCTTGGTTCAGAAAATAAAGGAGAAAATGCAGCACTATCAAGATAATGTCCTGCAGCAATCAAATAATAAGTCTGTCACACATTTCCAAAGATAATCCTGTGTTCTTTTTCTTTTCTAAGCAAATTATATTCCACTTTATAGAGAAGATAAAATATTGTCTGTAAGTCTGCATGTTGCAAAAATGAGTCACAGCCAATGGTATAGGGCAGGGGTCAGCAACCCGCGGCTCTGGAGCCACATGTGGCTCTTTCATTCCTCTGCTGCGGCTCCCTGTTGCTGCCACAATTTTGAGAGGAGCTTCCAGTTGGGGGGAAAAGCTCGGTGCACCAAGAGGAGACTCTATGGCAAGGGGTGGGTTTTCTGGTCAGCTTCACAATTGATAGGGCTTTTGGTTAGGACAGGAGAGGAAAAAGGACACCGTGCTAGGAGGAGACTCTATGGTGTGGGAACCGGACTTCCAGTTGGTTCCATAATTGAACAAGGGGAGGGGGTCTTCCAGTTAGGATCTTTGTGGCTCTTTGAGTGTTTAAGGTTGCCGACCCCTGGTTAGGGGAATAAACCAATATGCTGTCAGAGCTCTGGATGGTTTCAGTTCAGAGCAACTAAAGAGCAGTTGCTTCCTACACAAGCCTGCCTGCTTTTAAAGACCCAATTTGGAGGTTCTTCTGTGGTTGAGGTAGGAGTGGTTAGATACTTGTGAGGACATTAAAGGGGACAGGACTGATTTTATTGATACCATTACATGCCTACTCTGATCAACCTCTCCTAGCCAAGACATGTCCTTATAACCATTTTTTAATATTATGCCTTCATCCACAGGCCATTGGTTTAAATATTTTATTAATTTATCAAAATGTGAAATACAGAAATATAAAGAAAAATGAAAATAAAGAGACAACAGAAAAGGAAAAGGGGAACAGGAAAAATTATGATAATGGGGAAAAGAAAAAGAAAGGCATTGACTTCTGACTCCTTTTCACGCAGTAGAATATGGTAATAATATACAATCTCAGCTTTTTATTTTTACATAATAATATATACTAGCCATTTCTATAACAACAAACCTATCTAGTCAGCAAAAATCATTTTTTTTCCACCTTAAGCACCAAACCCAAAAGCGGTTTTCAAGTAGAAACAAAATTAATTGCATTCTTTTCTTTAATCAAAGCAGTCAGTTTAGTAATCTCTGTGAACTCCATCAACTTTTGCAGGCATTCGTCCATTGTGGGAATCAAAATATCCTTCCATTTTTGCGCATAAAATATACTTGCTGCATCCATAGGCCATTGCTGAGACAGCTTAAAATTGTCTTTAGTTGTAATTTGAAAGAAGTGTTTTCCTCTTCTTCTGACACAATTTTGGCTATGGACATGATCTAGTACATTTTACTGATGATGTGGTTAAGACTTGCCAGGTATTGCATTGGCTTCTTATATACACTCGGCTAGGACTCTTTTGAATAAATTCTAGGCCACGCCTGTACTTTAACTGGAGGACTTGTGTATTCTTCAGAAAATTCTGGGTCAATAGAATAGAATAATAGTTGGAAAGGACCTTGGAGGTCTCCTAGTCCAACCTCCTGCTTAGGCAGGAAACCCTACACCACTTCAGATAAATGGTTATCCAACATCTTCTTAAAAACTTCCATTGATGGAGCATTCACAACTTCTGGCAAGTCATTCCACTGATTAATTGTTCTAACTATCAGGAAATTTCTCCTTAGTTCTAAGGTGCTTCTCTCCTTGATTAGTTTCCACCCATTGCTTCTTGTCCTACCATCAGATGCTTTGGAGAAGTTTGACACACTCTTCTTTATGGCAACTCCTGAGATATTGGGATCATGTCTCCCCTAGTCCTTCTTTTTATTAAACTAGACATACCCAGTTCCTGCAACCGTTCTTCATATGTTTTAGCCTCCAGTCCCCTAATCATCTTTGTTGCTCTTCTCTGCACTCTTTTTAGAGTCTCCACATCTTTTTTTACATCATGGCAACCAAAACTGAATGCAGTATTCCAAGTGTGGCCTTACCAAGGCATTATAAAGTGGTATTAACATTTCGCGTGATTTTGATTCTATCCCTCTGTTTATGCAGCCTAGAACTGTGTTGGCTTTTTTGGCAGCTGCTGCACATTGCTGGCTCATGCTTAAATGGTTGTCCACTAGAGCTCCAAGATCCCTCTCACAATTACTACTATTGAGCGAGGTACTACATATACAGTACCTGTGCATTTTGTTTTTCTTGCCTACGTGTAGAACCTTACTTTTTTCACCATTGAATTTCATTTTGTTAGATAGCGTCCAATGTTCAAGTCTGCCAAGATCTTTCTGTATCTTGAGCCTATCTTCTGGAGTGTTGGTGCCCAAAGCACCAACTTAAACCGGAAAAGAGGGCTGCATTTTGCCTTGTGTGCATCAGTGGTGGGTTTCAAATTTTTTTACTACTGGTTCTGTGGATGTGGCTTGGTAGGCGTGGCAGGGGAAGGTTACTGCAAAATTCCCATTTTCTCCCAATCAGCTGGGACTTTGGAGGCAGAGAATAGATGGCGGTGGGGCCAGTCAGAATTTTTACTACCGGTTCTCCGAACTAGTCAAAATTTCCGCTACCGGTTCTCCAGAACTGGTCAGAACCTGCTGAAACCCACCTCTGGTGTGCATTATTGATTCCCTCACTGAAGAGTATGCTATACATTTTCATTGCTTCAGCTAATGAAAAGTTGTGCTGGCTTTTATGGGTTTTATTATAATTATGAAGACTGGAAGTGCCATTTTGTAGACTTTTACACAATTTTGCATACTATATGGGCTACCTCTGAATGCTCAAGCACACTGCCCTGCCATTGTGAGAGTGATCAGGGATAAGGCTGGCTCTTTATGGATGGCTTCCTCCCATTTCATGCCTTTCCTGTATGCTGACAACTGGGCTATTTTTGGACATTGGTTTAATGCTCTTTCAGAAGAATATTAGACCCATCATAGTCAGATGCTACACTTTCAGTGTAGGGAAAGTGGACATTTACCCTACTTGCTGATGGAGAGGAGAAGGAATACTAACTACCAGGAGGCAATAATGATCAGTTTTATCCTTACTGGGACTCCTCAAAATGTCTATTACCATGTCTCATTCCATGAGCTTCTCATGGACCATTGTGCTTTACATGGCTAGATACAGGGCATTAGGTTTAAGGGATATCCAGGTCCCGATGTTCAGTTGTACTGAAAGAAGAGATGCATAGAATCCATCATAATGATATATACAATCTACCTTCCCTGAAGCACATAAATATGCTATATTATGTTATGCATCTGTATATGATACTTTACAGTATATGATATCAAACCTGACCCTTGGAGGGAGGAAAAAAAAATGTCTTTTAAGGATAGATACTAAAGCTAATTCCCAGGGTATAGCTATCTAAAGGGCAATGGTCCATGAATTAAACATCTCTGTGTGAAAATAATTTATATAGCCCCCTTTTTCAAGAGACATCAAGCCATACAGACTCTTCTTTTACAGATAAAGGCCTGTGAACCATCTGCACTTAGTTTTTTAAGATCTAACTGCAATATCACTCAGTTGGTAGAAGACTCAGAGGTACCCTGTTTCTCCTAAAACAAGACATCCCCTGATAATAAGCCCAATTGGGCTTTTGAGTGCATGTGCTAAAATAAGCCCCCCCAAAAAATAAGCCCTCCCCGAAAATATTTAAACTCATGCGCAGCCGGTCCCCACCATTTCCTCTGGTTATGGTTAGGGAGACAGAGCTGGAAATCAGGTAAGACAGCAAGAGGAGCCCTATCTTGCTCCATGCACCCCAAAATAATAAGACATCCCTGAAAATAAGGCCATGCACTTATTTCGGGGTTCAAAAAATATAAGACAAGGTCTTATTTTCGGGGAAACACAGTATCTTCTGTTGCTTAACAAACCAACCAATGCCATTAGTCTAATAATCACTGATGAAATTACTCTGTGATACAATCCAATGGTAAAATCCAGTTCAAAACATGAAGTTATTAGCAGTAAAAGGACAAGTAAGAGATAAGCTTCCCATAGGTCAAATCAGGCGGACACTATAGTGCTTAAGTTGTAAATACAAAGTGTATTCTTGATTCTACAATGATGAAGAAGACCTCACATATCAAATCACAATTAAGCGGTGCTATTTCAGATAGTTTATCCATCATGGTTTCAAATATAACATGTTGGAATGCTCAAACTGTTGATAAGAATTTCTTAAATTTATTAAAATCGCATGGCATATTGTGTCTGCAAGAAACTAGGGTCCCAGAAAGCCAGATGGATGTAATTTATTTAGCAGAAATTAGATTAAGGGTTATTACAATATGGGAACCACGTTCTATGGAATATTCTTTTAGGCTATTTTGTTAACAGAAAGTGGAATCTGGAGGCATCTAAAAAAATGGACTACTCTCTCCTCTGCAGATAATGAGATTCATGATAATAAATGAGCTTACCCTAATAACTCTAAATGTCTATAAGCCTTCCAGAAGTGCCAAGTGTCTGTATGTCTCCTAGAAGTGCCAAATTTCAAAATTATTACTGGTGGGTTACCCAGGGAAATACAATAGATATATTAGAAGATAAATTTATAAATTTAGCAGATACTTTTTAGCCAATACTATTATATTAATATTTAATATAATGTATAAAAGAGCAAAATGGTTAAAATTATCTTCCTTTTTAACCAGAAGGATTCTATAGTAAACCCAGCAGAATATAAATTCTTCAATTTACTTTATATATGGAACTATCTGTTACATGTATAAATAGCAAGTGAAGCCAGGGATGTAGGCTTCACTCAGGTCCGGGTTTAGCTGGACATTTGCATGCCCACCACTGATTGGTGGATTCAAACGGGGCCCGCCACTGATTGGTGGATTCAAACGGAGAGAAATGTAAAGCGTTGTCAGTGGCTGAATTGGTGGGACTGCTCCCTTTAAAAGGGAGTGCTGCCGGCTAAGCCTTTGCAGAAATCACTCACTTAAATAAAGAGCTGAAGTTACTGTCTGTCCTCCTGCCTCTTCATTGCCTCCCACGATCTAACACTATCAAATCCTGACTGGTTCCCATTTCAGGGATTTCCCCAAGCAATTATACCTACTTATAAAATAGTAAAGAAGTATAATCAATTATGTATGTATCCCCTCTGCCAGGACAGGAAAATTTTAGGAGGTGGAGGTGATTTTAAGGATTTGGAGTAATCTACAAGCTATCTTTTTCCAATATTAGGCTAGGAGTCAGTAAGAAGTTGAAAGTTTACAGTGAGAAAATCACTGCAATTTTACTTTCAAGTCATCTGGACATATTCTAAATGGCTCTTGTTGCTTCCATCTGGCAATCACTTTGATTGGTATCAATGGTGGGATTCAACCGGATCGCACCACTTCGGCTGAACTGGTTGTTAAATTACTGGCTGGCCCCTCCCCTCCCCGCCCCTTCCATAAGTCCCCACGTGTCCTGTTTTGGCTCCCAGGTAAGTGCAGAGAAGCCTACTAGGCCCAAAACAGGGTATGGGGGTGGGTGCAGCATGGCCCCCCTGTGGCCCGTTTTTGCTCCCAGGAGGCTGCAGGGAGGCCTACTAGGCTGAGTGCTGGCTGTCACACATCCCTGGCCATGCCCACAATGGCCATGCCCACCAAGCAGCTCATTTGGTCAGAGAATTGGTTGTTAAATTATTTGAATCCCACCACTGGTTGGTATGCATTGAAATTGTTGTCCACTAGATGATGATGATGATGCTAACAGTTTACATCCTGTGATGATACCATTAATATTATTAAACAACATCTGCCTATCACAGATCCTTGGTAGGTAAAGAAAAATGCCAAATCCAGTCTAAACATCTGGTGTGTTAGCAACCATAATGTTAATTTATATGCTACCTGATTCCCAGCATATAAACTTTTTTTTGCCTTCAGTCTGCTTTTCCTTCCATATCCCATCTAAGCAAATGCAGCAGCTGGTTACTAACTTTGATTTTTAGACAGAAGGACTTCTGTGTCTGCAAACCTCAAGGTGGCTATCCTGCCTGCCTTGTCTATATTTATATCCCAGGACTGTGCAATAATTTGCCTTGGTGAAACCAATCAATAACGAATCATTGTGTGGATAGTTGTGCTTTTAACTGTTGCATGCTATATTCCCACCTTATCCAACCTGGTTCTCTCCAGATGTGACGGGACTGCAAATTCCCAGAGTTCTCATCCAGCATGTACATTAATCATATTGGCTTTGAATTCTGGCAGGTTCTAATATGGCTGAACATACCAGGCGGATTATACATAATAAGAGAAATGAATCCTGTATTGCCATTAAACTATATTTATATTACTTTAAAAAATAGCAAAATCGACAAAAGGATTTAATTCTGTACCTGGTTTCCTGACAGCATTCAACAGCTTCTCATTACCAGCATGAGTCCTAGTCACCTTTTGCTGAAAGACTGTAACAAAAAAAGCAAATTAAGAAGTTACTAGTAGCAGCAGGAAAACAAGAAAGCTGATTACCCATCACAATTCTAGTGTCTTGATAGAACACCTAAGACTTAAAAACAGAATATAAGAAGAAAGCCCACAGTGCAAATTGGTTTTATTTTTTAGAACTTTCTACAACTTTGTCCAGTTGAATTCCCTTTACACAATAGGGCTTTGGTTTCTACCTCTTCCATGTAGACATTGGCCACAATGGGGGACACAGATGAACCCATGGCGCTGCTGTGTTTTTGTCTGTAGAAATAGCTTCATTGTATTTAAAATAAGTAGTGGTCAGGCAGAGGTCCAGCATGGCACATATGTGGTCTGGGATTAGGTTGGTTTTGTCACCTAAGGTGCTGTATTGTAGCAGTCATTTAGAATAGAATAACAGAGTTGGAAGGGACCTTGGAGATCATCTAGTCCAACCCCCTGCTTAGGCAGGAAACCCTACACCACTTCAGACAAATGGTTAGCCAACATCTTCTTAAAAACTTCCAGTGTTGGAGCATTCACAACTTCTGGCAAGTCATTCCACTGATTAATTGTTCTAACTGCCAGGAAATTTTTCCTTAGTTCTAAGTTGCTTCTCTCCTTGATTAGTTTCAACCCATTGTCCTGCCCTCAGGTGCTTTGGAGAATAGCTTGACTCCCTCTTCTTTGTGGCAGCCCCTGAGATATTGGAACACTGCTATCATGTCTCCCCTAGGCCTTCTTTTCATTAAACTAGACATACCCAATTCCTGCAACTGTTTTTCATATGTTTTAGCCTCCAGTCCCCTAATCATCTTCGTTGCTCTTCTCTGCACTCTTTCTAGAGTCTCCACATCATTTGTTCACTACTGTGACAGCTTCAGTTATTGGAATGCAGGTCAAGAGGGAAGTCACATCAAAGGAAACCATGGTGTCATCTGGGTCAGCTTAGTTTCCAAACCTTGTTGGTGAAGTTCTGTGAATTGTTGATATAATGGGTGGTGTTGCCAACTAGAGGAGCTAATAAGTTGATTTAAGTACAAATGACGAGCTGTCTGCAAGGAGTATAAATCTTTCCATTCTCCACCATCCAGTCAGAGCTGAAAAAGCTTCTTGGATGAGAAGCGAAACATCTTCAAAGAAAAACAAGAAAGTCCAGTTGCTTCTTGAAAAAAGCATATTTGGGGCATCCAGTAACCACTAACTAAACCTAGTTATTCAAATATTATTTTTAAATGGCTATACTTATTTCTTACTGTGTAGTTATTATAATTTTATTTTTGTTTTATAAATATATTTCCCTGATTAAACCTGGAATTGCACACACATGGAAGCAAGGTTCTGTAACATGCATCCGTTCCTATATGATGTAGCTTCAAATGAAAATAGGAGGGTCTCTTGACTTAATTGCCATTATTGTATTAAGATCATGAAATCAGGAAAGGAAAGAAAATACTCCCACTGTCACAAAGGTGTTTTTTTCAAGAGGCAATTGGACTTTCTTTTTTCTTTGAAGACGTTTCACTTCTCATCCAAGAAGCTTCTTCAGCTCTGACTGGATGGTGGGGAAATGGAAGGAATTATGTTCCTTGCAGACAACTGGTCATTTGCATTCTTTTAGACACTTGTTGAGGCCACTTGGATTTTTCTGTGTACACCTGAGTATACACAGATACACCTGAGTAGTGCAAATGGGTGTGGAACTTTCTCAGAACTGCTGGAAGGACCATGTTGTAGACTGGAGATGTTGTAGATAATGTTGTATCCCCCCCTGCACTCTTGAGAAAGGGCTGTTTAATTTTGACATAGATGGCCTCTTTGACCCCTCTTTAAAACCAGCAGTCCTCTCTGTCCAAAATGTGGACTTTGCGGTCTTCCAAAAAGTGGCTACTGCACCACTTCCACTGCTAAAAGAGATTTGAGGAGTGACTGTTTTGAGGGAATGTAATAACTATAGGAATAGCTATTTTTAAGTGGACAACTTCATATTTTTAAGTTTGTTATTTGTTCTTCTGCATTGCCTCAATATTTCTCAAATACAAGATTGACTTATGACTACCAAAAGAGAAAGAACAACATGAATAAGTTCAATTATCCACATCATTTCAATATTCCACAAATTCCTAGAGTTATGTGATATCACTATAAGCAGTGGTGAAATTCAGTTCTATCCGGATCGCATGATCCGATAATGGCGGCGGCCATCCACTTGGATGTCATCATGACCCTTTGCACATGCGCAGAGGTTCTGCACATGCGTGGAGGAGGCGTGCATGCTCACATTTGCAAACTGGTAACTAAGGTAAGTGAATTCCACCCCTGACTATAAGGCAAGATAAGAACTTTCCCCAAAATATATTGGGGAAACCATTTGGATCTACCAAATATCAAGGAAGAATAACTTTACTTAGTAGTGCACAACGCTTTGAGATTTGTCTCTCCAGTTTCTGGCTAATTGGAGTGTAGTCTGTTCATGATTTTAAAAAATCCTATATAATTCCTCTAATTTAGGCCCTCGGTGCCTAAAGGTTCGCCATCACTGGACTAGGAGTGACATGACAGCAGTGTTCCAATATCTAAGGAGTTGCCATAAAGAGGGAGCAAAGCACCTGAAGGCAGGACAAGCAGCAATGGATGGAAACTAATCAAGGAGACATCCCACCTAGAATTAAGGATAATTTTTTCAATTAGAAGAGTTAATCAGTGGAATGATCTGCCTCTACAAATTGTGAGCGCTTCAAAACTGGAGGTTTTAAAGAAGAAATTGGACAACCGTTTGTCTGAAAGGTTACAGGATTTCCTGCCTGAGCAGGGAGTTGGACTAGAGGATCTCTAATGTCCCTTCTAACTCTATTGTTCTGTTATTCTGTACAATAACTTGGTCATAAGCTCAGTGACCACATCAAGTCCATTTCTGAGGAAGTGAGTATGTATGTGACTTTGAATTGTAGATCACATGCCTATTGGAAAATGGGCTGGAACAGACATATAATTATAAGCATGAACTTCAGATGGCAGATTTTTCACACTATCAGCTATATCCAGGATGCCAATGAGTCACCCAGAACAGACACTGAAGCATCTCCCTCAAGCCTGAAACAGCTCTGAAAAGTCATAGCTAAACTGTAAGCAAAATTGCACCTGTCTGTAGTTAAATGATACTAACTTTAGCTTCTAAGGATGATATGCCTGAGCCAATACGCAGCAACCTTTTGCAATGCATAAGGAAACAATATGCTTTCTCAAATATTTCCCTGACACCATAAAATTGGACTCAATATTGTAATGGTTTAATGCAGGGGTCTCCAACCTTGGCAACTTTAAGCCTGGAAGACTTCAACTCCCAGAATTGAAGCAAAGCTGGCTGGGGAATTCTGGGAACTAATGAATAATAAAAATTAAAAAAAAATCCCAAGCTCTTAAAAATGGAAAGGCGATAGATCGAACGTGCACTCTAGTGGATGTAGAGCTGATTGGACCTTGATAAGATATTGCTATATCATACAATATAGGTTGTCCTTGACTTACAACCATTCACTTAGTGACCATTCAAAGTTACAATGGCATTGAAAAAAGTGATTTATGACCGTTTTCCACACTTACGACCATTGCGGCATCCCCATGATCACGTGATCAAAATTCACAAGCTTGGCAACTGGCTCATATTTATGATGGTTGCAGTGTCCTATGATCCCCTTTTTGTGACCTTCTGAACAAGCAAAGTCATTGGGAGAGCCAGATTTATTTAACAACTGTGTTACTAATTTAACAACTGCAATGTTTCACTTAACATCTGTGGCAAGAAAGGTCGTAAAATGGGGCAAAACTCACTTAATAAATGTCTCACTTAAATAACATAAATTTTGGGCTCAATAATTGTGTCGTAAGTCAAAGACTAACTGTATTTATCCTATAAAGATTATAGATAATAGCAAAAAGGGTAATGATATAGGTGTCTATAGAAGGAACAGTTGTGGACTGTTCAATCTGGTGGACTGAAATAAAATAGGAATAAACCCTCTCTCCCCAAAATGGGTGTTTGTGCAGGTGTTAGTTGCATTTTTTCCCTTTCCTGAACTGGTCTTTAAATCTCCATGTGTTCTGCAAGTTAAATATGAGAAATAAGTCAGAGGATTGTCATCTTTCCTTCTTTCAACCCACAGATGAACAGTAGTTTCCTTACTAAAAAAAGAGAAAATGGTGGAATCACAGATTATCTCTAGATGTTTATGCTCCAAGCAATTTTTTTTTCTTTTTCTCTAAAGAATTTTAGATTTTTAAGCAAGGTGGGAATCCTCAACATTTTTTTCTCGGAAGCTCGTATTAGGCCCATGGGAAATCATGATAGATAAATGGGCATAATTATCCTCAAACATACATATAGCAATAGCACTTAGACTTATATACCACTTCACAGTGCTTTTGCAACTCTCTCGAAGCGGTTTATAGAGTCAGCATATTGACCCCAACATTCTGGGTCCTTATATAAATAAAGCTAACAGTATAACAGTCGAATCAAGGAATTATCAAACCAATATGCTGTCAGAGCTCTGGATGGCTTAAGTTCAGAGCAACTAAAGAGCAGTTGCTTCCTATACAAGCCTGCCTGCTTTTAAAGACCCAGTTTGGAGGTTTTTCTATGGCTAGTATATAAAATGAGAGCAAACCCCATTCCCTATTTGTATTGATGATGTTATCTAGTTTGGTAATGAAACATCTGCAAAAACCAAGGTCAGAGAGCACAAAGTACTCCACTTACTGTATAAATTAGCCTGATTTAATTTGCTTGTTTGCTCTCTGTGTTAATTGTTTTTCCATTCTAACTGGTTCAAGGGTTGGATTGCTAGTAAAGTTTATATACTTTGCATTTGTTCTAATATGTTTGATTCTCACTGTTGGCAACTTCCTTTAGCACAGGATTTAGAAAAACCTCATGGTCACTTGACTTAATGATCCAAAGATTGCTTCTACTATTTCTTACTATAAGCTTCACAATGTAGAGAGCTGGGATTCCCCTCTTCCATTTAAAGTAGGGAGGGAGAAGGTGATACAATCCAGATGTTTTGAATTACAATTCCTAGTTTTCCTTGCCATTGGTTACTTTAATGAGCCACGGTGGCGCAGTGGTTAGAGTACAGTACTGCAGGCTACTTCTGCTGACTGCCGGCTGTCTGCAATTTGGCAGTTCAATTCTCACCAAGCTCAAGGTTGACTCAGCCTTCTATCCTTCCGAGATGGGTAAAATGAGGACCCAGATTGTTGGGGGCAATATGCTGACTCTGTAAACCACTTAGAGAGGTAAGTGGTTTACAGTGCTCTAAAGCACTGTAAAGCGGTATATAAGTCTAAGTGCTATTGCTATTAGCATGAATTACTAAGAACTGAAGTTCAAAACATCTGGAGGGCACCGATTTGCCTACTTGTGGTGTAAATTTTGCTTTGTTCTCTATACCTGTGAAACTGGATTTGATTTCTGTGCTCGGTAATAGGCAGGTTTTCTGCATACCCATATGATTTCCATTTTCTCTGCAAGAACATCTGGCTGTCTTGCGTTTGTGAGGTGCTTCTAGAAGCAAGTTGCTGAATGTGGGCTGAAGTGTTTGGAATGTCAAGATTTATTACTCTGCTTGAAATGAAGTCTGACAGATGGTCAGAAATAAACAAGTGGAAGTTTATTTCCAGCAAAAGTTCATCAAAACGTTTGAACACTGAATGCCAATGAGTGTTACCTTGAGCTATGTAAGAAGTGCCCTCCTCTTTCACAGCAGCAGACAAAGGACGTGGGGCAGGGGCAGGTGGCCGATTCATAATAAAGGATCTACCGTCTTTCCTTTGCTCTTGAATCTTATTCTCCATAATGGCATCATATACACCATCATTTACTTCAGCAGAAGTGTATGGATCTTCATCATCTATTTCATCACAACAATCATTTATCTTAGGCTCCCCCTCTGTCCCCTTATTTTCCATTTGGCCTTCCACTTTTTTCAAGGCTGAAACCAACAGAATGATATTAACGTTATTAAACACATTGTCTGAATGAAAGTTTTGACATAAATCCACTCATGTGGACCTTTGTAATGACATGTAAATGACATCCTCATTTATTGACTACTTTGTTTAGTGAACAGTTTGCACTTACAACAAACAATGAAAAAATAACTTTTTGACCAATCCTCACATTTACAACCTTCACAGGTCTATAAAGCAAAGGAAAGGTGACATAAGATCATAACCAAAGTCATGGTTTCATTTAACAACCACTTTGCCTAACAAATGGGTTGCTAATCCCAACTGCTAAATAAGAATGATTGGTATGCATGCATTTCATGTCTATGTATTATCTATCTATCTATCTATCTATCTATCTATCTATCTATCTATCTATATCTATCCATCCATCATCCATTCATCCATCATCTTTCTCTCTCTCCATCCATCTTTCATTCATCATCTATCTATCTATCTATCTATCTATCTATCTATCTATCTATCATCTATCCATCCATCATCCATTCATCCATTCATCCATCATCTCTCTCTCTCCATCCATCTTCCATTCATCATCTATCTATCTATCTATCTATCTATCTATCTATCTATCTATCATCTATCTATCTATCTATCTATCTATCTATCTATCTATCTATCTATCTATCTATCTATCTATTGCTTCTATGCTTTTCTATACAGAAAGATCCATAGCTAGCTTTGTAAATTCCTCATGTCAGAAATCATTTTTTTTAAGCTGCAACATCTGAGTTTCTACTGGAGTCCAAATGGGAATTATAAACTATGTTCTGAACATTTAAGGAATAATATAGAAAGCTCATTCTTCTTCTTCATTTTAATGGAAGTTTCAAAAGATCTACCCAGGAAGTAAAAGTCATAAAAAGAGTCAGTGGATGAGCAAGAGGTAGAGATTCTGCTGGTGTGATATTAGATCCTCAAGAATAAAATGAAAGCAGGCATATTGTTCTGTTTGATTACTCCCTTTGGCCAACAGTCCCTGTTTGTTAACTACCTTTGGAGCTCCCTGAGGCTCATAGCTAGGCATGTTAGAGGTGGCAGAAGAAAAGGCTGAAATTCCTTTTTTATTCATGCTCTAAAGGTAAAGGTTCCCCTCACACATATGTGCTAGTCATTCCCGACTCTAGGTGGCAGTGCTCGTCTCTGTTTTAAAGCTGAAGAGCCAGTGCTGTCCGAAGACGTGTCCGTGGTCATCTGACCAGAATGACTAAATGCCAAAGGTGCATGGAACACTGTTACCTTCCTACCAAAGGTGGTCCCTATTTTTCTACTTGCATTTTTTACGTGTTTTTGAACTGCTAGGTTGGCAGAAGCTGGGACAAGTAAGGGAAGCTCACCCCGTTACGCGGCACTAGGGATTCAAACCATTAAACTGCTGACCTTTTGATCAACAAGCTCAGTGTCTTAGCCACTGAGCCACCGCGTCCCTCTTATTCATGCTCTACTAACACTGATAACTTGATCTCCGAACTCTTCTAGTGGGACTCACACCACTATTTCCTTCCCCTCCCCCCCCGAAAGAGCAAGGGATTAATCCAGTTGATATTTCAGCTATTTTACAGAGCTATTTGCAAACTGGTCTCGCCAAAAAGAAAGATGACTAATTACAGATACTTTCCCAAAGATGAAAGTTTCTAAAATGTTAAGTTTTACCAACTACCTTGATGTTTCGTGGAAACTCTGCATAATTAGACTGATTTATTCAGAAGGAATTCAGAGGGATTTGCTTTCATCTTTGGGATGTAACTGCTTCAAGTTGTTTCATGACATCACAAATTTGTTGAAGCACAATGCAGCCATGTGCAAATCTGGTATAATAGCAAACCATGGCAGATTCTTTCCAATAGCCTTTTAATTCCATCTTCCATCAGTGCAGACAAATTTATAGAAATAGTCAGGATTCTTTTAAGACTCTGAGAGGAAACTAGATTTGCTCTAGAGAGACCAAAGGGAGTCAGTTTGGTTTAGTAGTTAAGGCACCAGGCTTGAAAACAGGAGACTATGAGTTCAAAACCTGCCTTAGCCCTGAAAGCTGACTGGGTGACTTTAGGCCAATCACTCTCTCTTAGCCCAATCCACCTCACAGGGTTGTGAAAAATGTTTGCTTAATGATGGTGGCCTTCCTATGACTGCTGCAAAAAATGAGTAACAAAATTGGGCATAGTTACAGGGTGACCCGTTTAATGTCTATCATGTCATGCTTTTCCTCGATGCTTCTTCAGTTCCCAGCATCACTATACATTGTGCATCAGTGCAATTCTTATGAATATTTGAATGAATTCCTATAAATACAACAGCTAGCTATTTCCTATTCCAATGCAAGAGCATTCCCTTCAGCATCCTATAGGACAGGGATTTTGATTTAATTTAATTTAATTTCCAATTTATATACCGCCCTTCTCCCTGGGGACTCAGGGCGGTGTACAGCCAAGATAAAAAACATAGAATACAAATATTAAAAAACATTTAAAAATATATATAAATTTTGGCCCGAAAGTTAAGAAATCACAGACTGATTAAAAGAATTTAAAAATTTCTTCTTAAGCCAAACCGGCTTGCTGGAAAAGATGAGTTTTAAGGGAACGACGGAAGGCATTGAGGTCATGGGGGCAACTGATTCCAGAGGGTGGGAGCCCCCACTGAGAAGGCCGTCCTCCTGGGGGTCACCAGCCTATATTGTTTGGCTGATGGCACCCTGAGGAGGCCCTCTCTGTGGGAGCACACGGGTCGATGGGAGGTCGTCGGTAGCAGCAGGCGGTTTCGCAGATAGCTAGGCCCTATGCCATGGAGTGCTTTAAAGGTGATAACCAACACCTTGAAGCGCACCCGGAAGACCACTGGGAGCCAGTGCAGCTCGCGCAGGAGCGGTGTTACATGGGAGTGCCATATTGCTCCCATCACTACCCGCGCTGCTGCATTCTGGAGCCTCCGGGTGCTCTTCAAGGGGAGCCCCATGTAGAGAGAATTGCAGTAGTCAAGGCGAGAGGTGACGAGGCATGAGTGACTGTGCACAAGGAATCACGATTGAGAAAGGGCCGCAACTGGCGAATCAGGCGAACCTGATAAAAGGTCCCCCTGGTAACAGCCGTCAGATGTTCCTCCAAAGACAGCTGCCTCTCCAGGAGGACTCCCAGATTGCGAGCCCTTTCAGTGGGGGCCAAAGACTCTCCCCCAATAGTCAGTGATGGAGTCAACTGACTATATCTGGATGCCGGGAGCCACAGCCACTCAGTCTTGGAAGGGTTGAGCTTGAGCCTGTTCCTCCCCATCCAGATCCGTACAGCCTCCAGGCACTGGGACATCACTTCAAGGGCATCGTTGGGGTGGCCTGGGGTGGAGATGTACAGCTGGGTGTCATCAGCATACTGATGGTATCTCACCCCAAAGCCACGGATGATCTCACCCAGCAGCTTCACATAAATGTTGAACAGAAGGGGCGAAAGGACCAATCCCTGTGGCACTCCACAGATGAGAGGCCTCGAGGTCGACCTCTGCCTCCCTGCCAACACAAACTGCGACCAGTCGGAGAGAAAGGAGGAGAACCACCGCAACACAGTGCCTCCCACCCTCAACTCTTCCAGCCGGTGCAGCATGATACCATGGTCGATGGTATCAAAAGCCGCTGAGAGATCTAATAGGACCAGAACAGAGGAACAACCCCTGTCCCGAACCCTCCAGAGATCATCCACCAACGCGACCAATGCCGTTTCCGTGGTGTGCCCAGACCTGAAACCCGACTGGAACGGATCTAGATAGGATGTTTCCTCCAGGAATTGCAGAAACTGTTGCGCGACCACACTCTCAACAACCTTCGCCATGAAGCGAAGGTTGGAGACAGGATGATAGTTAGCCAATATTGCCGGATCCAGGGACGGCTTCTTGAGGAGAGGCCTCACCACTGCCTCTTTCAGGGCAGCGGGGAAGTGACCCTCACTCAATGAAGCATTAATGACACCCTGGAGCCAGCCTCGTGTAACCTCCCGGGAAGCTAGTACCAACCAGGAGGGACACGGGTCCAATAAACATGTGGCCACACTAAGTCTCCTCAAAATCCTGTCCACATCATCGGGAGTCACAGCATCAAACTCCTCCCAGATAACATTCTCAAGACTGTTCCTCCTCACCCTGCCCTGATCTACCCAGTCAGAGTCCAAATCCCCCTGGATCTGAGCGATTTTGTCATACAGGTATTGTCCGAAATCCTCCGCCCTGCCTTCTAAGGGATCCTCCCGCACTCCCAGATGGAGCAGGGAGCGGGTCACCCTAAACAGGGTGGCCGGATGATTCCCTGATGACGCAATAGAGGCAGAAAAGTAGTTAGATTTTGCTGTCTTTATCGCCACTAGGTAGACCTTAATATGCGACCTTACCAGTGTTCGGTCAGAATCAGTGAGACTGGCCCTCCAACCGCTCTCCAGGCGTCTTTTCTGGCACTTCATTTCCCTCAGCTCCTCAGTAAACCAAGGAGCCACACGGGATCGGCACCGGGTCAGAGGCTGCAAAGGCATGACTCGGTCCAAGGCCCCACCAGCCGCCCGATCCCAGGCGGCTACCAGGTCCTCGGCCGAGTCATGTGCTAGATCCTCAGGAAATGGCCCAAGCTCCGTCTGGAACCTATCAGGATCCATCAGGCGCCTGGGGCGGATCCATCTAATTGGGTCTGCCTCCCTGCGGTGAGGGGTCGCGGTTTGAAGATCTAGGCGAAGGAGTGAGTGGTCAGTCCATGACAAGGGTTCCATGTCTATATCCCCTATAACAAGATCACTCAACCACTGGCCAGAGACAAAAATCAAGTCCAGAGTGTGACCTCCCCTGTGAGTAGGGCCATGAACTAACTGGATCAGGTCCATGGCCATCATGGAAGCCATGAACTCCCGAGCCACCTCAGATGTTTCACCAATGGATGGCAAGTTGAAATCACCCATGACTAAAAGCCTGGGTGTATCTACTGCCACCGTGGCTATCACGTTGAGTAGCTCAGGTAGGGCTGTTGCCACGCGGCAGGGAGCCAGGTACGTAAGCAACAAGCCCATCTGGACCCCACGGCCCCACCTCACAAGGAGGGACTCACATCCGGCTATCTGAGGCACAGTGGTCTCCCTCGGACCCAGATCCTCGTTAATAATAACCGCCACCCCCCCCGCCCCTCCCCTGGGCCCTCGGCTGATGGAATGCTCTGAAGCCTGGTGGGCACATTTCAACCAGAGGGACGCCACCCTCCAGGCCCAACCAGGTCTCCATAATACCTGCTGTCAAAGTCGATTTCATTGAGGGTCGCATCAGGGTTGTGTTTGACCTCGGGGGGTGGTGGTGAGTGGGCATAGCCAGGGTGGGCATGGCCAGCTCAACATCACTTGTGTCAGGGGCCTTTGTGGTGGCTTGAGAGCTTGTGGCCCTCCCAAGCTCAGTTTTCGCTGGTAGAGGGTTGCAGGAGGCCGTCACAGCCAAAAACAGAGCTCGGGAGGGTGCGGTGCACCCGAGCTCCATTTTTGCTGGCAGAGGCACAGTAGGCTGGTCCTTTGCTGTTTCCAGGGCAACCCCGTGGGCCAGATCTAAGCACCCTGTGGGCCGGATCCAACCCCGGACCTTCAGTTTGACACATCTGCTATAGGACCTATCAATAAGTGTAATGGAGATAGGACAATGAATGGTACCAAATCAAACTCCAGAACACAAACACAGAATTGATAGCAATAATTAGGAAGCTGCATGGAATATGGTCTTCTTCCTGGCCTGCTAATTAATTTATTAGTTTGCTGGATCAGACTCTATGCAGCAGAGAATGAGGGAATACATATGGTTTTGATCTGATGTAGCCAGGATCTTGAATATTTTTCAAATTTTGCTATAAATCTTTTGTGTTATTCCATGAGTCTATACCTGAATACAAGTAGGAAAATTCATTTTGTTTACTGGCAAGAAATTGATTTCGGGGTGGCAAGGGTGGTCCCTCAGAGAAACTGATGTTTTCACTCTTTGCTTCTGGGACGTCTCTAAGTATATTACTATACAAGCTATTTCTCAAGTGACATGTATTTTCTTCTAATTTATTTCCTTCTTCTTTTTCTACCATTCCTTCCTCATTATATTCTTCCAGTTCTGCATCAACATTCATCCCTTTCTTCTTCTGGATTTCCAAATAGGCTCCAGGTGGATCTTCTATGCTTGGGCTGCCTGTTAATGTTGGGAGAATACATTATTCTTTCATTTAAAATAACCATCTGGAAGCATTTTACATTTTCTTACAGATTTCTACAGAGAAACAGCCACAATGCTAATTAAACTTTCATGAATGAATATAGTATAGTGGAAAGCTGTCACATCTATAACTTCAGTGAAGAAACATCTAAAATATTTATCAACGAATAGAAAAGGCTCTCATTAGTTTGTAATATTTCTAAACAACATAGACAAACATGTGACATTAAAGGACTCTGGAAATGCAACATTCTACCTCCTCCCTAACTTGTTCAATTTTGGATGCACAGTAGGACAAATGCAAGAGTATGGTAAGCTATAAGTTATGCAGCTGTGTCTGTTTATTTTTAACAGACTAGGTTGCCAACCTATCAATTTACTGTCTTTAACAGGGATCAATTTTGCCATTGAGAGAAAAATGTGAATTATTGAGAATTCTGGACTTTATGGACTGCATCACGGATTACTCAAATGCAAGAAGAAAAACATAAACTGAATGAGCTTAGTTAGGTATGGTGTCTTCTACAATCTTGAAGTCACTTAGGCTTTTCCTGAAATTTAAAACATTTGGAATGTCTATTAATACTGTGGAAAAATGGCTACCATATATACTCAACTTGACTCTATCTCTGGGAAAGTAATATATATAAATTGTATTGATGTATACATTCAACAATATTATAGAAGAATTAAACTTTAAAAAATATAATAATAAATGAATAGCGGAATGCTCCATTTTAGAAACTTACCAAGTCCATTAGAATGAGAATCTGAGCTCATCATAAACACATAAATGTCATCCTCAGCATTTATTTCCTTCTCACCACTTGTGTTTTTGTCTTCACTTATCTGGATGGGGGATAGAAAAAGTCAAACAGCACTTGATGGTATCAGATAACAGTAACAGCTGGAGGTCATATAGCAGAAGACAATGCTGGAAGCCATCTCCAATTATTTATCCTTTTCTTCCAGCACCTAATATGATCATAGATGGATTTAATCCACACAATCCCTTCTTTAGAGTAGAGAGGTAGAAGAATTTTAGCAGCTGTTTAGTGATGCTCCTGGCCATGTTTTAAGAACACCTGTTCTGAATACAATTACATGGGATTTAACATGAGCTCACTGGATTTTTGAACAATATTGGTAGTTATTACCAATTAGGAGATGAGAAAATCTATGTGGTTTCTTAGACTACTTTTCTTCTTTATTTTTAAACTGATAAATGGCAGTTTGTTATCAGCCTGCAATTTTTCAATTAGGGTATGTTTGCTGAAGAATACCTGGTATTTATTTATTTAGTGTCTTTGAGTCAGTGTTTCGAACTGTCATAAAAATTATCTTATGTTTTTCTGCTGGTTTTATTTGATTTCTTGCTGCTGTAGTTATTCTTCTATTGCTGCTGGATTGAATTTTTCTAGCTGCCCTGGTCATTTATTTCAAAAAGAAAAGCAGCATGAGCATTAAAATAAAATTCTAAACCTTTCTTTGCTGTCACCTGTCCATCTCCATAGGCTGAAATTCACAACCTATTGGGTATAGATTGGGCTAGATCTAGGCTCAATATGCTAAGTTTAGATCCCACTGACTTCCTGGGGAAATACATTCAGGTTATCTAGTCTGTCTCTACCTTTATTTCCCATTATTTTATTCCAAATTCATGATTGGCAACAAAAACCAAACAATGGCAAAACATTGTTTAATGCAGGATTTTCTTTGATGAATCACGAAGCTCAAATAGTAATTTTGTTTTTTTTATAAAAGTTTTTTCTTTTTATTTCTCATAAACATACTTAAATGTTTACCCCCACCTCCTTTGGATGGACTTACTACAACCACAAGACTTCCCATCGTCGTGAGAGGGCGATGATGTTCCGATGTATTGACATTTGTAACTTACTGGTCTCCCTTTTACATCTATTTCCTCCCTTATTTTAAATTACCTGTCTTAACCATCTCTAACACTCTTAGAAGAAAATGATCCTTCATCTCCTTCAACTCGCTCCTATCTTTGATGTATTCAACTGCGGAGCTCCTTGCACTGCGAGATTCCCCCCTCTCGCATGTCTGGCCCTCTCAGTTATCAAGGGCCGCCCTTGAGGACGGGTTTTGGAAACCTGAGAGGTGGTTTGCAAAAAACCGACGGCTTTGGGGGTTTTTAGATAAATCTTTAAGTTCTATTTTAAGGGGTTCTGGGAGGGATTGTGGGAATGGATCTGGGGGGATCCATAAATCCACTGAAAGGGGTAATGGGTCTGATAATCATGGTGGGGAGGATGGGGACAGAAATCTGACAAGGATGCAGGGGGATGAAGCAATGGGCATTAGTATAGTAAGTGGGAGGGGCAGATATGACGGCTGCAGGGGGCCATATTATGTTTCGGGAGTGCGCACTCGATGTTTACGAGCGATTGCCCACTCCGACCCCCAAAGCACTGCTCGTTTCCCGGGTTGTTCAGAGTCTCAGACCCTGGGTCTACGGCTGATGTTATGTAATGCCAGGTCAGTGGTAAATAAAGCCCCCCTCATTCATGATCTTATTTCAGAGGGGGGTGCTGACCTGGCAGGGATTACAGAGACCTGGTTAGGCCAGGAGGGAGGAGTTCCCCTTGTGGAAATGTGCCCGCCAGGTTTCCGTGCATTCCATCAGCCAAGGGCTCAGGGAAGGGGTGGAGGAGTGGCAGCAATCTTTAGAGAAAGTCTTTGCCCGAGGGAGGCCACTGTTCCTCAGATAGCCGGATGTGAGTCCCTCCTTGTGAAGTGGGGTCAGGGGATTCAGATGGGCCTACTGATTGCGTACCTGGCTCCCTGCCACGTAACAGCGGTCCTGCCTGAGCTGCTCGACATTATAGCCGGGGTGGCGGTGGAAACCCCCAGACTTATTGTTATGGGGGATTTTAACCTGCCATCTGCTGGTGAGATGTCGGAGACGGCTCGGGAGTTCATGGCTTCCATGACGGCCATGGGCCTGACCCAGGTAGTTCAAGGCCCCACCCACTTGGGGAATCACACTCTGGACTTGATTTTTATCTCTGATCAGTGGCTGAATGATCTAAGAATAGGGGATATAGACATCAAGCCCTTGTCATGGTCTGATCATTCTCTCCTTCACATGGACTTTCAAGTCACTTCCACCCACCGCAGGGAGACGGAACCAACCAAATGGTTCCGTCCCAGGCGCCTGATGGACCCCGAAAGGTTCCTGATGGAGCTTGGGCCATTTCCTGAGACTCTGGCTCACGACTCGACTGAGGACCTGGTGGTCGCCTGGGACAGGGCGGCTACTGGGGCCTTGGACTGCGTCGTGCCTTTGCGGCCTCTGACCCGATGCCGATCTCGTCTAGCTCCTTGGTTTTCCGAGGAGCTGAGAGAGATGAAGCGTCGGAAAAGACGCCTGGAGAGTGATTGGAGGACAAGCCGATCTGAATCTGACCGAACACAGGTGAGATCTTATATTAAGATCTACCTAGTGGCGATAAGAGCGGCGAAGTCTAGCTACTTCTCCGCTCTTATTGCATCTGCAGAGAACCGCCCAGCTGCGCTGTTTAGGGTGACCCGCTCCCTACTTCAGGTGGGGGTACGGGAAGATCCCTTAAAGGGTCGAGCTGAGGATTTTGTACAATTCCTGCATGATAAAGTCGCTCAGATTCGGGAAGGCCTGGACTCCGATTGGGTAGATCCAGGGGAGGAGACGGGGGCAGGTCTTGAGAGCGTTATCTGGGAAGAGTTTGACTCTGTGGCTCCTGAGGACGTGGACAGGATTCTGGGCAAGCTTAATGCTTCCACATGTTTATTGGACCCGTGTCCCTCCTGGTTGGTACTGGCCTCCCGGGAGGTTACACGAGGCTGGCTCCAGGGGATTATAAATGCTTCCCTGAGTGAGGGTGTCTTTCCCGCCGCCTTGAAAGAGGCGGTTGTGAAGCCCCTCCTCAAGAAGCCTTCCCTGGACCCGGCTATATTATCAAATTATCGTCCAGTCTCCAATCTTCGCTTTGTTGCGAAGGTTGTTGAGAGTGTGGTGGCGCGACAACTACCCCGATACCTGGATGAAGTTGTCTATCTGGATCCGTTCCAGTCGGGCTTCAGGTCACGATACAGCACAGAAACGGCATTGGTCGCATTGGTGGATGATCTCTGGAGGGCTCGGGACAGAGGTTGCTCCTCTATCCTGGTCCTATTAGATCTCTCAGCGGCTTTTGATACCATCGACCATGGTATCTTACTGCACCGGCTGGAGGGGTTAGGAATAGGGGGCACTGTTCTTCGGTGGTTCTCCTCCTTCCTCTCTGACCGTTCGCAGTTTGTGTTGGCAGGGGGGCAGAGGTCGACCTCGAGGCACCTTATTTGTGGGGTGCCGCAAGGGTCAGTCCTCTCACCCCTTCTGTTCAACATTTATGTAAAACCGCTAGGTGAGATCATCCGTGGTTTTGGGGTGAGTGTTCATCAGTATGCTGATGACACACAGCTATACATCTCCACCCCAGACCACCCCAATGATGCCCTTGCTGTGATGTCCCGTTGCCTGGAGGCCGTGCGGATCTGGATGGGGAGAAACAAGCTCAGACTCAACCCCTCCAAGACCGAGTGGCTGTGGCTTCCGGCGTCCCGGTATAGTCAGCTGGTACCATCACTGACAATAGGGGATGAGATCTTGCTCCCCACAGAGAGGGCCCGCAACTTGGGTGTCCTCCTGGATTCACGGTTATCTTTAGAAGATCTTTTGACGGCCGTGGCCAGGGGTGCCTTTTATCAGGTTCGCCTGATCCGCCAGTTGCGTCCCTTTCTGGATCGGGACGCCTTGCGCACGGTCACTCATGCCCTAGTTACCTCCCGTATGGACTACTGTAATGCTCTCTACATGGGGCTCCCCTTGAAAAGCACCCGGAGGCTCCAACTGGTCCAGAACGTAGCCGCGCGGGTGATTATGGGCGCAGCTCATTACGCCCATGTAACACCTCTCCTACGCGAGCTGCACTGGCTCCCGGTGGTCTTCCGGGTGCGATTCAAGGTGTTAGTTATCACCTTTAAAGCGCTCCATGGCTTAGGACCTGGGTACCTACGAGACCGTCTTTTGCCACCAATAGCCTCCCACCGACCAGTTCGTTCTCACAGGGAGGGACTACTCAGGGTACCGTCAGTCAAATTATGTCGACTGGCGACTCCCAGGGGGAGGGCCTTCTCTGTGGGGGCTCCAACCCTTTGGAATGAACTGCCCCCGGAGATACGGAATATCCCTGATCTCCGTGCTTTCCGCCGTGCCCTCAAGACCCTGATGTTCCAACAGGCAGGGCTAAACATACAAACATGCAAATGATTTTTTAAATGTTATCTAATTCTGGGTTTTATTTAATTGACCAAACTAAGTAACAATTTTAATTAGCAATTTTATGATGTTTGTGTGTCTATATTTTTCTTGACTGTACACCGCCTTGAGTCCTACGGGAGAAAGGCGGTATAGAAATATAATAAATAAATAAATAAATAAATAAATGTACAGTCTCTTATCCATTTTTATCATACATATTATCTTTTGACTTTCATATTAATTCATTCTTCATCCTAAAAAATTAGGGTATATTTGGGGTTGCTCTTCTACCATTCCCACTCTCTTATTTTACAACAACCTTTTCTCTACTTCTTCCCTTCTTTCTTTTATCCCTTTCTACTTTCTTCTTTCCTTGTCTCCTTCCCCTTCCCTTTCCCCACTCCTCCCCTCTTCCTCCTTTTCTAGCCCTCTCTCCTACTTTAATTTCCCCTCTCTTTCTTCCTCTCCTTGAAGCTCAGATAGCAATCTAAAGAGGATGGCATCAGGGCATTTCCCAAAATTTGTTTTTGCAGTCAGAGAAAATTAATTCTAGGAATGGTTGATAGTTTCCTCTCTCATTTGAGATGCTCAAAACATTTTTCAATGTTTCTAAAACCCATGTTCTTCCCCGTTTCTACAGCAGCTTCCTTCCTTCGACCTTACCAAGGAAAAATAGGCCTTTTTTTTCCCTCACAGCGTAGGGGGAGTAAGACTTATCGTATTTAAGTCTCAGAGTTGAATCACACAAAATTGTTGATAAAAGTTTGGGGGTTGTTTTTATATATATATATTTCTTTTGAAGAGCTATTGCAAACCCAGTTTAGCTCCTTGGCAATTTTTAATGTCAATGCATGGATCCAATCTATGCTCCCATTGCCAAATGCTTGAAATGAGATATAGGTTTTCATCATATGTGGCCATCTGTTTTACTGCACAGGATTTCAAATAACTACAGATGCTTTTGCACGATTGCTTTCAGAAATAATAAAAGGAAATATAACTTGATATTGGCAAAATGAATTTAAAGCTATATACCAAAATGCTTATATTGGGGGGAAATTTAAAATTAAATTAGAGAAAGGACAACAAATGTATTTAATTTATATCTGAGATGCATTTTTTCCAGTGTTTGCACTGTTCTATCATATTAACATAAAATAGCAAATAATTTCTTCTTGGAAGAAGCTTGTATCAAGTAATGAGAATTTTTTTTTAAAAAAAGATTCATTTAGTATTTTTGTGGTATTTTTTTATTACAATTCTATACTTTTCACACACTTGAATTTTTTTAAAATAAAAGTATTATATAGGAGGCTATATAATCATTGCAAAATTTTCAATATTTGATTGATAACAGCAGCAAGTTATTTTTCAGTTCAGATGGTGTAAGTCAAACTAAGGTCTGTGGGCTGGATCCAGTCTGCAGGGTGCTTAAATCTGGCCCTCAGGGCCGGCCTGGAAATAGCAAAGGATCAGACTGCAGTGCCTCCGGCAGCCAAAACAGGGTGCCGGGGGGCGGGCATACATGCCCCCCACCTCCCTTTTTGTCTGGCAAAGTGCTGGAGGAGGCTATCCAGGCCAAAAACAGGGTGCCATGCCCCATTTTGGCGGACAGGGTGCTTCAAGAGGTGTCTGTCCCGTCTTCCCCACCCTGGCCAGCCCACGGCAGAGAACTACAATGATGACCTGGCCCTTGAAGAAATCCAGTTTGACACCCTTGGTGTAAAATGTTCATATGTGACTTCTCATATAATGTTTTGTTTGGCAGAAGCGTAGCTATATCTTCAGCTTTTTTATCTTTTGAAAGGTCTGTTCTAAGTAAATTTATTTAAGCAAGATCATCAGTGCTAGGGAGCAAAAGTGAAAGAAGGCAGTCACTATTTTGTTAATGTTTACGAATGTAAAGTAATCACATTATAGGACAGAATGCTGGTCCAGATGGGTCACTGATCTGTTCTTAGATTTGCATATTTTTGCTCCTGGGGCCTCTTCGATATAATTGGCTCGTTCATATAGAAAATTGTCTTGATTCATCTAACAGCCTTTTGCATCATCCACCCAGGAATGTAACTCCCAGAATTCCCAAACAATGTAAACACTGGGAACTGTAACTAGGAAATCTGAGAATTTCAGTAACAATACATGTAGAAGGCAACATTTAGTGCAATACAGATCTAGTCCCTTAGTTTATTTCCCACAATGATTAATCAAGTATCTTCAGCAATGGCCTTTTCCCATTGTTGATTATTATTCTGCTTTGAAGTCAGACATTCTATATAGATCAATATTAGTAACTATTGATAGAACTATTGTCTATGAATGTGCTTAATTCTCTTCTTTGGTCATTCAAATTAGCTTACAATGTGGACTTGAAACCAGAGACGTTTTTACTGGGGATATTGAACAGAACCTACAGTAAAGAAATTAGATATTTGATTTTGCATATAATTACAGTAGCAAGGATAGTCTATACACAGTCCTGGAAAAATTAAAAGGTACCAACAGAGGAAGAAACAAATAAGAAAATCCTGGACTGTGCGGAGATGGATAAATTAACGAAAGAAATAAAAGAAAAGGAAGATACAGAATATTATCAAGTATGGACTAAGTGGTATGATTGGCTAGAGATTAGGGAAAGTAAAAGTGAATAAATGATGTGACAAATGTGTAAAATACTGTAAATGAATAAAACTGGAAATAAAGGGACGATAAAGATAATAAAGGATGAGAAAAATGGCAAATGTAGAAAGTAGAAAGTAAGAGGAACAAAACTGATACGTAAAAAGAAACATATTGTGTGTTTGTGTTTTGTATGTTGTGTTGTGTTGTAAAATTAATTTTTTTAATTTTTTTTAAAAAAATTAGCTTACAATTAGCATGCATTAGCATAAATTGCTAAACAGGACTATGTAACTGCTGTACTATATATTATCTATATCTTGTATGATGGTAAGGGAAAAAAGTAAATTAAAAAATACTATTGACTACATTCTTTGATACACTTACAAGGGCCCAATGTAACACAAAAGGTACATTGTTTAATACAGTAAAATGATTATAAGAGCTCAGTTATACATGGTCAGAAAATGACACATATTTGTAAAAATGTAAAAAGTCTTCCCAATGCTGTTTACTCAGACTCAGAATGCAGATTAAGTTGCATCCTCCTTTAATGCTGTTGAGTCATTTATCTGATTGTGTAGCTCCAATAACTTTAATTTACTGGAGCTCAAAATACATTCAATCATAGCTGAAAACACCCCAGGATTGGCTCAAGGTATTTTGCTTTTTGAAATGGCTGTATACTACAATTAATAGCAATAGCACTTAGACTTATATACTATATTCATAGTGCTGTACAGCCCTCTCTAAACGGTTTACAGAGTCAGCATATTGCCTCCAACAATCTGGGTCCTCATTTTACTGACCTCAAAAGGATGGAAGGCTGAGTCAACTTTGAGCCTGGTGAGATTCGATTTGCCAAACTGCTGGCAGCCAGTGATCAGCAGAAGTAGCCTGCAGTACTGCATTCTAACCACGGTGCCACCACGGCTCATTAATTAAACAGTTATTATTCTCAACATCTTTCAGTGCAATTCTACTTCAGAGGATTGCTCCCCTCCCTTATTTCTATTGCATCGAGACCATTTTTTTCTGAAAACTATTTTGGTCCAAAGGGTTGAAAGATGTACCTTTTTTGAACCTTCTAAAGATGTTCTCTTCCACACTGAGAAGATGGGGATTGAAGGAATTGAACAAAAAGTCTTCTATCCTGTTATACTGTATTAAGACCCAACACTGATTGTGCACAACCATTCTTTACTGCCCCAACTCTCCAATCCTAGACAAGATGCCAAGATATGGTTTTTGTCATACAAGAACAGTGATATCACTGGATCAAGAGCCAAATAGCAGAGACAAAAAAAATGGTCCTAGACCAGTGGTGAAATCCAAATTTTTTTCCTACCAGTTCTGTGGGCATGGCTTGGTGGGCATGGTGTGGCTTGGTGGGCATGGCAGGGGAAGGATATTGCAAAATCTTCATTCCCTCCCCACTCCAGGGGAAGGATACTGCAAAATCCCCTTTCTGTCCCCACTCCTGGGAGAAGGATATTGCAAAATCTCCATTCCCAACCCACTCTGGTGCCAGCCAGTATTTGCCAGTTCTCCAAACTACTTAAAATTTCCGCTACCGGTTCTCCGAACTGCTCAAAATTTCCACTACCAGTTCTCCAGAACCTGCTGGATTTCACTCCTGTCCTAGACTATGAAAGAATGCCTCAGAAGTAGTAATCTACTACTCCATCTATAATGATGGATTTGCTCAATTTCTAAAAAATACATTTTAATTAGCACTAGTTCTTTACAGGTAAGAGACAGGAGATTTCAACATAAATATCTTTACTTGACATCAGTTAAATGTTAGAACATTTCTTTAGTCTGACCTTGAAACCTTATTTCTTGAAAACTTTGATCTTTGCCAGAAATACAAACTTCAGGACCTTAAATGCCAATATTATCTCATTTCCTTGGAATATTGACAATGCTTTTGCTTAATGATTTTGCTGTAAGTACTTTCTGCTGCTTTTGATCCTGATCACTGACTGTTTCTCTTGCACTTGACATCTGAAATAGTGGACTAAATAGCCTTTCTGTACTCTAGTGTAGTCCTTTCAGTCGAAACTTCAGCTGTTGAGGGAGTGAGGCTGTGCTTATTTACTACCATCACAACAACTTGCTAATCACACTTGCTGAGTTTTCATACAACTACATACTCAGAAATATCGTGTGATATGAAGCCCCCAGGTGGATGAGTAATTGGGCATGTGCAAATACAATAAAGCTGCAAAACAAAGTATTGTATACCACATTAGGGGAACAATGATGGTCTGAAAAGCAGTGTAAGGAAACCCTGTATGAAATATTTAATTTAATTAATTATGAGTGTTTGTATGGTGCTTCAAAAGACATTTTAACTTCCATCACTTTTATAGTGTAAAAACGTAATGAAAAGATAAAACTGAAAACCAAACCAATAAATAAAGAACCATGTAGAAAGAGGCATTTAAATCCAGTTAATTGTTTTAATAAAAGTTAGAGAATCTCCTTTAGGAAGTAGATCAGGGTGTCAAACTCACGGCCTGGGGGCCGGATGCATCATGTACTGGCCCCGCCCCCACCCGGTTTAGCTAAGAGGAAAAAAGTCCCGATATGTCACATGATGACTCCGTGATGATGCGAGTTTGACACCCTGAAGTAGATGATCTTACTCCATAGTAATTCATGAGACTAAACTCAAGAATTCTAGAATAGGCTTGGCAATCTCTTAAAAGAACCAAGAGGGGTATGGCATGTAGTTTTCGAATCATCTACTTGAATAATTGTTTAATTAGATATCTATGCTGCTTATTCATCTAGAAGATTAAGGGAACTTTTATTGCATTCCTTCATCCATTTATTCCAACAACAAATTTTCAGACGTACTAAATAGCAATAGGAATTGATTTCAGATGCATTCCATGTTGCTGGCAATTCTATGCCTTCCCAGCTTTTTCACAATACTATAATGCCCAGTGTGGATGTTTTCAAGCAGGGAAATATTACAAAGCATGATAAAGCAAAATGGCATTGATAGAGACCAAATCTCATTGTCTCGCATGACCCTGACTCACCTTTATATTAGGGGAACACTTGCTTGTTACAAGAAGCTCGTCCCTAATGAAATATTCTAAATGGCATGCTAAGTGTACTTCAGCAGCAGATATTTCAGCAAGTACTATATATCAGAATGCCATTTGTAGTTACTAGGCTTTGAAGATAATTGAAGTGTGTAAAGGGCAGGAAGGATGTTACAGGCTAAATTATTTGGCATAGACTTATTAGTCCTGATAAGGTCTAGGGTTCTTATGTTGAACAGCCTATTTTTTTAAGCATAAAGCTCTGTAATAAGAAGAATGTAGAAATTGTTTGCAATGTAATCAGTTGTACATTCATATGTTTGCATGGCCATTTTTAAATCTGAGATTCCGCTTTTCTAGGAAAGGTACGATATTGCTACCAACCTGCCTTCCATTGAGGACCTGTATACTGCACGAGTCAAAAAGAGGGCTGTGAAAATATCTACAGACCCCTCACATCCTGGACATAAATTGTTTCAACTTCTAACCTCAAAATGATGCTATAGGGCACTGCACACCAGAACAACTAATCACAAGAACAGTTTTTTCCCAAATGCCATCACTTTGGTTAACAACTAATTCACACAACACTGTTAAATAATTTACTAAGACTGTATTACTGTTATTCTTCTCTTCCTTACTAGTATCTATCTCTTCCCACTTATTACTATAACTATGTTGCTTGTATCTTTCAATTTGTATTGTTTTTACTTGTTTCCTAGTACACTTTGATAGCTTATCAGTAACCTTGACTATCACTAAGTGTTGTATCTTTTTATTCTTCATGAATGTATTTTATTCTCCTTATGTACATTGAGAGCATATACACCAAAGACAAATTTCTTGTGTGTCCAATCACACTTGGCCAATATTCTATTCTATTCTATTCTATTCTATTCTATTCTATTCTATTCTATTCTATTCTATTCTATTCTATTCTATTCTATTCTATTCTATTCTATATTGTATTGTATATTCTAAGTTAAAAAAACAAGGAGTTTGAATTTACAGTACACAAAACACCTTTATGATATTAGGAGCTTCATTGAACTTGTAGGAAGATGAAATATCTACTTTTGTTACTTGATGTGCTCCCCATTCCTCTAAACTGTATTCCCAAGGTGGCCAAAGGTTTGCACAATATAGTACTACCTCCAAATATGAGGTAGTACTATACTATTTAAGAAGTGAAGAACCCTAGTGGCAGGAAACAATTCCCTTTTTAGCCAGAGACTGATACTATTATGCAGATGAAATTGGGTAGACATGACTAATTGATAAATGCACCCCAAATGAAGTAAAAATGGACTATCTTCAATTTCCTGTCAAAGACACCCTGGGCACAACGATTCTGATAGTTACAAATGATATTAGAATCCAAGGATGACCTTTCCAAACTAATATTGCAATGACATCTCCCCTTCTCAATAATTCCCACTTACATTGCCGATTATTGACTCTTGTAACACAGCAGCAGATATAGCAAAGGTGTATCTACTTACAGCAATTTGTCAGAGCCACAAATTCTTCTGGGATGGTCATTCTTTCAATCAGAAAATGAACATAATCTTGTCAATAACTCATCTCTTCTTCCTCAAACTGTCTTTGTTAACAAAAGGAATATGAAAATAATTCCTTCCTTCCTTCCTTCCTTCCTTCCTTCCTTCCTTCCTTCCTTCCTTCCTTCCTCCCTCCCTCCCTCCCTCCCTCCCTCCCTTCTTTTCTCCCCTCCCCTCCCCTCCCTTCTCCTCCGCTCCCCCAGTTTGTTCCCCAGGTTAGTAATATTTCCATCACATGAGAGAAACTTCTTATAACATAAGAAGGAAAATCTCATCATGGCCTTTAATGCTTTACTGCTTGGAGCAGGAAAAGCTGATGCCTTCTGGCCAAATTTCAAATGTAAATGTAGAAGACTCATAGAATTTTTTGGGGGGAAGGTTTTACTCTGTACAGTACAATCAGGAAGATCAACAATACAATTGAATGGAAGTTATGTTTATCAAGGAGGTAAAACTTAATCTTTTAGATTTTTGGATTGAAACATGATATTTATTTCCTTTTAGAACTCTTGTGCCAACATATCATGACATTTTTTTCTCTGCACTTCTAAATTACTGCAACGTTGTTGCGCATATTTTGAGCATTGCTATTTAGCAGCCCTGCAAACATTTCTGCTGTTTTTTATTAACAAGATTCATAATTCATTCTTTATCCATAATTAATGTATATAAAATGCTATGATGGAGAGAATTTGAATCTGGCCTTGTCAGAAATGGGGAGTGCACAAGCCACACAAACCACAATAATGTTTCTAGGACTTCAAATCCCATTCATCACTAGCTTCTGATACGAGCTTCCAGAAAATCCTCAACCAAATTAGAAATCAAAGCACAGTTGATTGTAATTATTATGCTACTCTATTACTGAGGCTGCCCACACTACTGCAGAATAAGATTTATAGCTAAAAACAGTCAATATGGGACACATATCGTCTTGCTTTGGTTAGATAATTAGACTTGCACCTCCTCCTTAGTGTTTCCAATCCCCTTCAATTATGAAATAGGATTGCAAAGTATGAAATAAGATTTGATTCCAAACAAAAGTTTTCTTTCCTAATTTATTTTGTTTTGCTGTGCTTTTTTGTGGTCTGAGTGCTTTGTGTGGTCAAAATGGACAAAATGGAATGCAGTCATAATCGGGACCAAAGATTTTAGATAAATCAGGTTAAAAACCATAAGGTGGAGCTCTTGTATTTTACTTTTAGCTTTACTTTCCTGATGTGACCTTCAAAAAAGATGGTCTCGATACAATAGTTCATGGACTTGATCATCATTTTGAAAGAAGCTGAAGGATCTCATGATCCATGCAGATATTTGTGCAATGCTTGGCTATATAAACAACCTATAGCTCATGATAATTAACAACTTGTGCATTGCAGCATTGTTTTATCTATATTATTATTATATACTGTATTTTTCGGAGTATAAGATGTACCTTCCCTCCCCAAAAGGGTGAAAATCTGGGTGCATCTTATACTCCAAATGTATCCCCGCCCAGCTTCTCAAACGGAGGTTTCAGAGGCTGAAAAAAGCATCAGAAATGAAGCTTCAGAAAAAAAGCCTCCAAACAGAGGCTTTGAAACAGAGCTTCAGAGGCTTTTTTTCTGAAGCTCTGTTTCAGAAGCTTTCAGAGGCAGGAAAAACTTTTTTCTGAAACAGAGTTTCAGACGTTTCAGAGGCAAGGAAAAAAAAAAGCAAGACACAGAGCTCACACCCAAGGAACCTGTTGCTAAAATTCACCTCTGGGAACAGCTGATTGGGTGTATTCCGGAGGCCGATCCACCTGCCAATCATCTTTTTTCTTATTTTCCTCCCCAAAAACTAAGATGCTTCTTATACTCTGGTGTGTCTTATTCTCTAAAAAATACGGTAAATAAACTGTGTATTGTTGGTAATGTTTTGATAACTAACAGCTTGAGTCCCAAATCTGAAACTGCATTTTCTATAGGGACTGTAAGATCTTCTGATAACAAGTTTAAAGTTGTGTTATGACCCAGGTGGTCAAGGCAAGGCAGGCCTCTACAGAGTCCTTTATTTATCTCAACAAATAGTCCAGCAAATGACCCTCCAACAACTGGTAAGCCTCTACCCCTGCACTACCCTGAAGGCAGCTACCTTCAGTTCCCCAAACCACAGCCCCTATACTACAAATAAAGCCCACAGAGTAGGAGCTGCCTCACAGGGTAAGGTCCAGGGTTCCAAGTCCAGTCCACAAGGCAGAGTCCAGGCACAGGACAATGGCAGTCTTCAGGGCAAAGAAAAGATCTAAGGCAAGAAGCAGTTCCAAGGGCACAGTGAAGCAAAGGCCAAAAGCAATCCACAAGACAAGGGCAAGACAAAAGGTGAAAAGCAATCTTTGAAGCAAGGCAAGACAAACAGCAACAGCAACAGGCATGAATCAAAGCCAAGAGAGTGTAAAGCAGGGGTGAAATCCAGCAGGTTCTGACAGGTTCTGGAGAACTGGTAGCAGAAATTTTGAGTGGTTCGGAGAACCGGCAAATACCACCTCTGGCTGGCCCCAGAGGGGGGTGGGGAATGGAGATTTGGCAATATCCTTCCCCCTGGAGTGGGGTGGGAATGGAGATTTTGCAGTATCCTTCCTCAGCCATGCCCACCAAGCCACACCCACCAAGCCACACCAAGCCACACCACGCCCACCAAGCCACACCCACAGAACCAGTAGTAAAAAAATTTGGATTTTATCACTGGTGTAAAGCCAAAGCAAACAATTGTTCCTGGCAAAGACTAACTCCTCATGACTTTAGTTACTCCACTCCAAGTGTTCCTTGTAAGGAAGGGTGGGGTGACCTCTTCCTGAGTAGCCTTGCAGCCCTTCTCTGGACTTGGCTATGCTCCACTCTCCTTGCCCTTGGATCGAGTAGAGGACGCAGCTATTCCTCATCAGAGGAGATGTTGCCTATTGGCACCGCTGCCTGTCAGCAGCTGATTCTCTGTTAAAGTTGATGGTTCTAGCCCAATAACTCACTAATCAAAATGTATTTTATTTTCAAGCTTTTATTTTAGACCTGGATAGATCCTAGGCCTCTTTAATCATTAGACCTTTAACGTTATGTTTCTCTCTTTTAGATACACAACTGGAACAGCACAGATTTACCTCAGAGAGACCTTTTTATACCGGAGGGGAGGAGTCAGGAATCAGGTAGGATTACGGAAATGAGGGGGCGTGTATTATTGTTAACCCTTGCAGAAATGTAAGAAGGTAGAGATACAGACAAGATATAAACAAGTTAGACATTTTACATAACATTCTCCTTTGTGTCTGTGCAGGCAGGCACCTCTCTATCTGGTCGGCCACCTGCCCCAATGCCTGAGAGGCCCAGGACGACATTGTCCTCAGCCCCTGGCCTCTCCAAACATGCCAAGGGAGACATGCTCTCCTTGTCAGATGGTCCCAGTTCCAACTCCTTTTTCTCCTCCCAACTGGGCTCCGATGGGGCCATGACAAGTTGGTCGAGTGGAGCAAGATTTTTACTGGCTTGAAGTGCACTTTAACATTTTAGAATATGTGCCTGTTTTATGTGAAAAGATGTCATCTATGTCTTTTTTTATATATAAACTGTCAAAGATGGTGCCACCCAGCTCTTCAAATTTGGAAACCTGGAGGCCAAAGGTAGGGAAATGTGTGTCCACATTATTTTCAGTGCATTCCTATTGGCTTTTCCAATCAATTTCTGCATGCAGGTTCTTGATTATAAGGAACAGCCTATGTGTATGCTATTGCATGCCGGAATAGCCTTCAGATCTTCAGCGTATTGAGTTGGTAGCATATAATGGATAATTTAACTCTCATATTGTTAACAAACATATAATTGGCATTTGATGATATGGTTCCTGCTTAATATGAACACTGGCGAATTCTTCCTTATGCATAATGATTTGATTATAATATGTATTTCTACAATACCAGCGAGAGTACCTCTTCTGGCTGCTAAACATCCAAACACTGCCATCTTGAATATTCTCAGAGTCCCTCATAACGAATTAGCTCAATTTTGGAAACCAGAAGATAATATCCACATATTATAATTTCTTTTTATTTTAAAAATAGCATAATAAATTCTGTTCAAATTACTAGGGTGTTTCAGTTCTGAATAAACAATTTTGATTATTTCTTTTCTTCATTCATAAAGGACATACATGACCAAACAACCAAAATCTTACAACACCATCCTCAACCATGTGACTTTCTATTAAAAGTGTAAATACCAAAAACTAATACCCTCTGATTTGGAAACGAGCTGCAGAAGGGACTTCTCTGCATACCTCCTACAATTAAAGAACATGCCTATAATTGCTATGTCAGGTTTTGATGTCGTCTCAAATAAAATAAATTGCATTTCCAAACAAATAGTCTTTGAAGAAATCTTTCATTTTATTAAGCACGACAACCTGTCCCCGATTGTGGCGTAGCCAATACTGACTTCCTGACCCCAAAACCTTCCCTTTCCATTCCCCAATTCTCTGCATCTCATTGGCCTTCTTCCCAAATCACTCTCCCCATATCTACTACTTCAACTCCCAGGAATGTCCCCCCTCCCATCTCATCTCCTAGGGGATATTATCTTCAGGGAAAATAAGTAGGTGAGAAGTCAAGCGTTCTCTTGCTAGCTGCCCCTTCTTCTCCTTCTTATGTCAGCACTAGAGTAAATGCAGGTTGAAGTGCTGACATGCTAGCTATTAGAATTATTTCATGACCCAAAACAACAGCAAGATTATTGTCAATATCCAATGACCAAAAATGAGTTATTTGACTGAGCAGATAAATAAATTGCAATCTCAAGCAAAGATTTAACAGAAGCAAAGAAGCGTCCATTTCTGTACAGTAACATCGGGCTATTACAAAATTGATACATGTTGATGAATGTTATACAAACACAACATTTCCCAAATGGCACATCAAAGGTTTTTGAACACTTGAAAAACCCAATTATTGTTATTAGTACAACTTAATTTTCTTAGTTTTGAGAGTCTCCTTTTAAGATTTATATAAGCAAGAATTTTTCCTCATTGGGATTTGGTGCTCTGAACTAGAGTCTTATGTTTGCAACTGGATGGACCAATATGCTTCTAATTCTACAGCTCCAAATCCTGACAGCAAAACTTCTCATGAAGTTCTTTAGTGACAAACTAGTTTCCCATTGATATCAATGCCTGGCAATCCTGACTACTTTCAGCCCTCTCCTTTTCCGCAGCTGTCAAACTGCATAGTGTCTTCATACCTGCTTTGAGAGGGGGAATCAAAGATAACTTGCTGTGACCAACTTGCAACAGCCAACTCACTGCAGGATAATTCAGCTCTGTATTAACTGTTTAATTCAGTTATTTTTATTGGTGGCTATGTTTTCATCAAAATTATTGTAACTCTTGTATTTCTGGATTGACTGTCTTTATTTTATTACTATTTGCCCTGGTTTGCTTGAAATTAATTTAATTATTGTATTTGTTGATTTGTCCTGTGGCAAGTTGGCTGCGGTGAATTGTCTCATTCCATTGAGGAGTGGGTGTGTTCCCAGAGCCTTTAGTTAAAGTATGTCATCTTGTGAGACCCAGGAACCATGCCTACTCTGTGGCAATTCCTGTTCTCAGGAATGATCTCCCCCACCCATGAGATTCATTATTCTCCAGGTTTTGGGAGCAACATAATTCTGAAGACCGCTTTTGTCCTCCTAACTATTTTGAAGGATGGGTGACATAGTGAAATTGAATCTGATATTCTGGGGATTGACTGGGAAGTGGAAAACCTAAAATTGACCCTCACTCTGTCAAGGACCTTGGAGTACTCATATCTAATGATCTAAGTGCCAGAGCCTACTGTAAACAACATTGCCAAAAAGCCTGTAAGAGTTGTTAACCTAATCTTGCATAGCTTCTTCTCTGGTAATATTGTACTGCTAACTAGAGCATACAAAACATTTGCTAGACCAATTCTCGAATATAGCTCATCTGTCTGGAACCACATTGCAAATCAGACATTAATACAATTGAGCGAGTCCAGAGATATTTCATGAGAAGAGTCCTCCACTCCTCTGCTCGAAACAGAATACCTTATGCCATCAGGCTTGAAATTTTGGGCTTAGACAACTTAGAACTTCGCCGTCTTTGGTCTGACCTAAGTGTAGTACATAAAATTATCTGCTACTATGTCCTACCTGTCAATGACTACTTCAGCTTCAACCACAACAATACACAAGCACACAATAGATACAAACTGAAGGTAAACAGCTCCAAATTCGATTGCAGGAAATACAACTTCAGCAACAGAGTGGTCAATGCCTAGAATACACTACCTGACTCTGTGGTTTCTTCCCCAAACCCCTAAAACTTTAATCTTAGACTGTCTACTGTTGACCTCACCCCATTCCTAAGAGTCTGTAAGGGGCATGCATAAGCACACCAACGTGCCTACCGTCCCTGTCCTAATGTTCCCATTTATTCACATCCATTTCATATATTCATAATCATGTTTATACTTATATCTGTAATCTTATATATGCTTGACAAAATAAATAAATAAAATAAAATAAGGTCTGGGAGAGAAGCCCTGCTACGGATTTTGTCTCCAAAAGAACCCCATCTATGTAATAGTTCTTAGTGGTGTCCTCCTCCCGTCTTATGGAATAGCTTGATTTTCAATGTAACAACCACTTCCTTCCTGATGAGTTTCCATCAAGCAGTGAAAGTTGACTCTGGGAGAGAGCATTTGGGAATGTTAGATTTTAATATCTACCCCTGTTGAATAATGTCATTATTATATTGTTTATTAGTATATTGTTTTTAATTCTCCATTTTTTTCTCTGAGCGGAGAAAGTAGTAGAGTGGCATAGAAATGTTAGCCATAAATTAATTAAACAGATACAGGCATGCAGCTGAAATAAACCAACAACCTAGCATCTTTCCAAACGAGAAAACTCATGAATGTCTGAATACATTCACTTTGGAAATATCACCAAATCACCACCCAAGGCTATTGTGACTCTCATTCACTGCAAAGTTCACATATTCTTCACAGTATATTTTTAGCCCCTTGGTCAACAGAATCTCACACACAGAGGTGAATAATGGAAGGGCTCTCCTGATTTCGTTCAAGACAAGTGAAAGCAATGTAGGGGTAACACAGAAGATTTTCTGCCTTTTTTCCTACTTAAGCGCTGTAGTCAAGCAATTAACATTTTGAAGCATGCAATCTGATTAGCACTAAATCACTGTCTCATAAACAACAGAAGTGTACAAGCTGTCTGTGGTTATAAAATGATCTCATATGCGTTTGAAAATGCATCACAGCATTTTGCTTGTTCTGTTTTCCCAGAAAGTAATTTCAGATACCCTGAAGAGAATAACACGGCCCCACAGTCATTATGTGGCACTGAATTCTGGATTTAGAAGCAGGTAGATATCAAATCCCACTTCCCAGATTGGTTGGTTGGCTCTTCCTGGTAAGGAAATCCAGAAGGAAATCCAGAAGGCCAAACACAAAGAGGTTATTTTTGACATTCGTATTAGGGTTGGTAAAAATGCCTCTTCTTTGTCAGATCCTATCTGTGGAACAAAAAGATGTATGTGTGTGTGAGGGGAACCTAAAGCTGATTTTAAAGATCACAAAACTAAATCCACTGCAGTTGTTAAATTTGTAACACGGTTGTTAAGTGAATCTGGCTTTCCCATTGACTTTGCTTGTCAGAAGGTCGCAAAAGATGATCACATGAGCTGCGACACTGCAACCATCATAAATACCAGTTGCTACCATCTGAATTTTGATCACATGACTGTGGGGATGCTGCAACAGTCATAAGTGTGAAAAATGGCCATAAGCCACTTTTTTCGGTGGTGTTATAACTTCAAATGGTATAACCAATAAATTATTGGTTATAAGTTAAGCACTACATGTAATATTCTTTTAATAAAACGGTGCCACTCATTCTTCATAGATGAAGACCTAAATCTTTTTTTTTTTTTTTATTGTAAGAAGTTATAATAATACAATTTTTTCTCCATCCGGTTACATAGTATGGAAAAAGAAATAAATGCAAATTACATATTGAACATAAATGAGTGATTTTTTCAGCCCAGATACATAGTAGTGTATAGCAGTAAATACAGAAAAAGTGGAGAATTGTGTTCTCATATCATTTAGGTCGTATATTATATATCTATAATAATCTTCTACTATACATTAATGAATACATAAATTTTGTCTCCTACTTATCCGAGTATCCTCTCCTTGCCATCTTATCTTTCCTACCATCCTCTCTACATCTTCTCTTACTATTCCGTTTTACTATTTCTTGTTCTGGTCTCTTCCCTTTTTATTTCAATTTCCTCTTCTCTAGCCACCCGTACCACTTGTCCCATACGCTGTAATAATCCGAATCATCTCTGTCATTAATTTCTAATGTTAATTTGTTCATCTCGGCACACTCCATTATTTTGCCGATTACTTGTTCCTCATTCGGGATTTTTTTCTCTTTCCATTGTTGGGCGAAGGCAATTCTTGCTGCTGTTATTATATGCAATGCCAAATATTTCTTCTTTTTTGTCATTTCCTTCTGAAGAATTCCCAGGAGAAGTATTTTAGGATCTAATTCGAAAGTTTCACCTATTATTTCTGAGAGCCAATTACAAATCGTCTTCCAGTACTTTTTTGCTTGGGAGCACGTCCACCAGCAATGGTAAAAGGAACCTTGCTGGTGTGCACACTTCCAACACCTTGGGTTAGAGTTAGGGAAGATCTTAGCAATTCTAGCCGGTGCTAGATGCCACCTATAAATCATCTTGTACTGGTTTTCCTTATAAGTGGTTGCCTTGGTGAGTTTTATGTTAATGTTCCATAATTGATCCCATTCTTCCAAATTTATATTTTTCCCAATATTTTTTGCCCATGCTAACATTGGGCCTTTAACTACTTCTTCCATCAAATCATATTCTACTAAGTAGTTATACATTTTAGCTAATAATTTATTATCTGTACCCATCCAGATTTTGTCAAAATCTTTGCTCCCCATTTCTATGCCATATTGTACTTTATCTTTTTTGTGTCTTGATTTTATCTGCGCATATGTCCACCATTCAATACAAATGCCTTGTTCTTTTAATTGTTCTAATGTTTTGAGGTTCCCTGCCTCATCTAGAATTTCTTTGTATTTTACAGTTTTGCCATAGTCCAGAACGTTTGGGTAGATTATCGCCTCCATGGTTGAGAGCCAGCTGGGAATTTTAGTGTAATGTTTCCGTCTTATTTCGTCCCACGTAGATTTTAGTATGTCCCTCAGTTTATGTTTATTGAAATATGTTTTGGTTTTTTTCCCGGTTTCCCATAGATAGGCATGCCAACCCATCTGAAGCTCATGCCCTTCTAATGTTAGAATTCTTTTATTCGCTAACGTCGCCCATTCTTTTAACCATACAAGGATTGCTGCCTTGTGATATGATTACCTAGATGAAGACCTAAATCTTAATCTTGTCGGGTGGAAACTAGAAGGGACATCCTTAAAGGACCCCTTCATGTAATGGGAAGATTAGGTACATTCATCTAGATTTGAGGAAACAACTGCATTTTCAACTTATAAAATATGTTTCTGCCTGAAAATCAATAATGAAAATAAAATCATTTAAATGTTAATAATATTATTTGTAATAAATACTACAGTTACTAATTCTAACAGTTCATCTTTTAAGTACTACCCTGTTTTCCCCCAAAATAAGACATCCCCTGATAATAAGCCCAATCGGGCTTTTGAGCGCATGGCAATAAGGCCAAGCACTTATTTCAGGGTTCAAAAAAATATAAGACAGGGTCTTATTTTCGGGGAAACACGGTAGTCACAGCCAACAACTCACTGCTAACTGATAGCTATGGCTCATAACACAAATCCACCCAAAAAAGTTAACGTCACATTTTTCAGTGTATGAAAGTTGGGGATGCAAGGGTGTATTAAACATGTGCAACTCTATCAGCCATGGATTCAATCAGATGCAATTCAATGAAATTCTAGTAGTAGGTATCATTATACGTAGTCCTCCACTTACAACAGTTCATTTAGCGACCATTTGAAGCAGAGCTGGGTTCTGATCAGTTCTGGAGAACCGGTAGCGGAAATTTTGAGTAGTTCGGAGAACCGGTAGTAAAAATTCTGACTGACCTTGCTCCCATTTATTCTCTGCCTCCCAAGTCCCAGCTGGAAATGGGGATTTTGCAGTAACCTCCCCCTGGATTGGGGAGGGAATGGAGATTTTACAGTATCCTTCCCCTGGAGTGGGGGGGAATGGAGATTTTACAGTATTCTTCCCCTGCCACGCCATTTCCCTCCCACTCCAGGGGAAGGATACTGCAAAATCCCCATTCCCTCCTCACTCCTGGGGGAAGAATATTGCAAAATCTCCATTCCCACCCCACTCTGGGACCAGCCAGAGGTGGTATTTGCCGGTTCTCTGAACTACTCAAAATTTCCGCTACCGGTTCTCCAGAACCTGTCAGAACCTGTTGGATTTCACCAGTGGTGGGTTTCCCCCAGTTCGGACCGGTTCTATAGAATCGGTAGTAAAACCAGAGGGAGGCTCCGCCAACCGACCCTGATGTCATCAGAACATTTCTGCGCATGTGCAGAAGAGCGTGTGCGTGGCCCCATTGCGAACCGGTAGTAAAGGTAAGTAGAACCTACCCCTGGATTTCACCTCTGGGTCTAGTGCTCCGAATATTAGAATCTACTCTTCAGTTAAATTGCTGCTATGATAACACAGAGATCGGTTTGTACATTATGTACCGAATGCATCTGCCCGAGTCTCAGTTTCAAACTTTTAAAGTTTGGCATTTGCATCAGAAGGGCCCCCACTTCTTGTATTTTACAGAAACGTAATTAAAAAAATGAGTAAGCCAGAACTTGTTTGTTTCTAACACCTCAAACAAAACCCAAGAGTAAGATACCTCCTTAGAGTGACAACAGCCCAGTGGGAGGAGTTTCTTCATGAGATTTAATTAAAGCGTAGAAAACCCAAAGAAGCCTGCAGACATAAAAGGCAGCACTTTTAGACAGACAATTCTCCTGAAATAAGGGAAAGAAGAACACCTCACTCCACCGAGTAGAATTTAAAAAGCTTATTTTATTTTATTAAACTGAGTAGGAAGTAATCGGTATGTGTAAAACTACCATAATTTTTCTTTCTGGGACTAACCGTTATAATTGGTGTCTTGTGCTCTCTTTTCTTTGGTTCTTTATTTTTAATCTGTACCAAAGGATTTTTAATTTCAATCAAAGGATTATCTTCTGTAAATGAGGACACTTCAAACCCCCATAGGAACAGTATAGCTGCGCATCAGGAAGTATCAAATGGCCTTTCATTACAAAACATTCTCTGGGGAAATGCTTTGGGGAAAGGACATGAAGAATTAAAAACATTGAACTGGTTCAGCCCTTTATTCGCCAGTACTGTAAAACTCTTAGGCCCATGTTCCTTTTTGAGATATTGAAGTAAGCATCTTTTAGTAGAAAGAAAAGCTATTTTTAAAGTTCATTTTTATTCTTCATTCATTCATTTCTAATGTGAGAAACATGCAACACAGGACATATCTAAAAACATGTAGTCTTCAGCTTCACTTAGTGACCATTGGAAGTTACAACGGCACTGAAAAAAATGACTTGTGACTGTTATTCACACCTATGTCCGTTGCAGCATCCCCATAGTCATGTGATCAAAATTCAGATGCTGAATTTTCATAGTTCATAGTTCATAGTTCATAGTTCATAGTTATGATCCCCTATTGTAACCTTCTGACAAGCAAATTCAATGGGGAAGCCAGATTCACTTACTAACCGTGTTACTGACTTAACAACTGCGGTGATTCACTTAACAACTATGGCAAGAAAGGTTGTAAATTGGCACAAAATTCACTTAACAACTGTCTCGTTTAGCAACAGAAATGTTGGGTTCTGTTGTGGTCTTAAGTTGACCTAAATTTATTTCAATTAACTAGTAATTGAAAGATTTATTGATTACTTGGGACCAGGGATGAAATCCAGCAGGTTCTGACAGGTTCTGGAGAACCAGTAGCGAAACTTTTGAGCAGTTTGGAGAACCGGCAGCAGAAATTTTGAGTAGTTCGGAGAACTGGCAAATACCACCTCTGGCTGGCTCCAGAGTGGGGTGGGAATGGGAGATTTTGCAGTACCCTTCCCCTGCCATGCCCACCAAGCCACGTTCACCAAGCCACACCATACCATGCCCACCAAACCACGCCCAGAACCGGTAGTAAAAGTTTTGGATTTCTCCACCGCTTGGATATACATTGTTTAACATCTGGGACTATAGACTCTGCAATAGTGGTGAATATCTGTAGCTCGGGTATAGGATGAGGGTGAAGATTTGTTCTCCAAGCATGTGGGTTGGTTTCTGAATGTTTCGTTACCAGGCTAAGTAACATCTTCAGTGGAGTTCAGGGGATGTAGTGTCAGTGTTCTTCTGTTTATAAGGGCTTCAGGTGTGGGGCCATCGAGTAACGATCTTGTGATGAGTCTTGTGATGGGCCTTGTGATAGGGAGGTTACATCAGGTCAGGAGGTGAACAGCTGGTGGAGGGGGGGGTTGCATGGGTTAGTTGAGGGTCGGTGCTGTCTCTGGTTGGCTGTGTGGTTGATTTGGATTCTGAGGGGTTCGTAGGCTGTATGTATGTGGCATACATGGTAGCGTGGCCAATGATTTTTGTGTTGCTCCAATTGAACTGGTGCTTTTCGGTGTTGATGTGGGTAGAGATTAAGGATTTGAGATCGTGGCATTTAACTGCCAGCCGGTGTTCATGGATCCTGGTTTTTAATCGATGTGATGTTTGTCCCACATAGAATTGGTTGCAATGGTTACAGTTGATTTTATAGATTATATTGTTTCTTTCATCCTTCTGTACCTTGTCTTTGGTTCTGGATAATTCCTGGTGGAGTGTGGCTGTGGGCTATTGCTATTCCTAGGCATTGGAGGATTCTGGCTGTCATTTCTGACACTATAGCCCAGGGGTCTGCAACCTTAAACACTCAAAGAGCCATTTGGACCCGTTTCCCACAGAAAAGAAAACACCGGGAGCCACAGAACTCTTCCTGTGCCTGATTATTTCTAGCATATGTAGTTGAAATTAAATGTTCTGTTTTCTTCTGAAACTTTTCTTTTCTTGGATTTATCCATGGTTGGCCTACCAGGGGTTGAAAAGCTCAATAAATTGCGTGCTGGCGGGTGTTACACATTGGTGGTTGTGATGCATATTTTGAATGACAGGGAACTGCAGCAGAGGGGTGAAAGAGCCACATGCGGCTCCAGAGCCACAGGCTGACCCCTGCTATAGACTCTCCTTAAGCTTTTCTCCCTTAAAAGTTTCTCCAATTCATTTTTTTAAAAAATAAAGATCTTGGAATTCAAAAAGAATGCTTAAAGAGCCAGTTTTGCCCTTAATACATCATCTCATAATTAAATAAGAAACTGGTTGAACATTTCAGCTACACTTTTCTGAAGTGTAAGTGGGTTTCGAGGTTAATATAGTTTCTTGCCTTTTTGGATTTCAGGTTAAACTGAAATAATCTTGCAGGTCTTGCTCCTGAACTTGCCTTATGCTGAGTTACCTAATTACAATAATATATTTTGAGCAGGACCCAAACACTTTAGAAATAAGACTAGTCTGATTTTAGATTCTAGTCCATTTATTGTTTGTATAATTGTGTAACGGGTGGCATAGAGAACATATAAATAAAGAAATCTATAGGGCCATGATGGCGAACCTATGGCACGCGTGCCACAGGTGGCACATGTAGCCATATCGGTGGGCACACGAGCTCAGCTCTGGTGTGCATGCGTGCACTGGCCAGCTGATTTTCGGGCCTTCTGGACCCATCGAAAGTAGGGAAACAGGCTGTTTCCTGCCTCTGGAGGATCTCCGGGGGATGGTGGGGAAGGCCCGTTTTTCGCTCTTCCCCAGGCTCCAGAGCCTTTCTAGGAGATTGGGGAGGGTGAAAATAGCTTATCCCCCCCCCCCAGATGCCCTCCAGAGGCCAGAAGCGGCCTGTTTGCCAACTTCCTGTGGGACTGGCTGTTTTTGCTCCTAGAAAGGCTCTGGAGCCTGGGGAAAAGCGAAAAAATGGGCCTACTGGGCCCATTGTGCCATCACGTGCCAGGAGTGGGGGGGAGTAGGGGGGGTCGCACACGCATGCATGGGGGCAGAGCACATAGAATTATGGGTGTGGGCACAGGTGCACGCGACCCCTCTCCCCCCCGGCACGCGATGGCCAAAAGGTTAGCCATCACTGCTATAGGGATACTACCAAATGCTGATTCTTGAGTAGTGATATTTGGAAGAAATATTAACTGAAGCCAGGAAACATGACATTCTTTGCATTCCATATCTCATTTCTAATATTACTACAAACCTTGAGTTATCTCCCCCCCCCCCCGCCTCACCCAAACAGCTACTGGATTCTTGTACATCAAATTCCCAAAAATAATTATCATAGATATAGAATACAATATAAACAAAAGTCTAGTTACATTTTGAAAGACAATTTTCTTGATACTACCAATTTCGATTTTATGAGAACCGGTTCTATCGATCAGCTTGTACAAGCTCTACAAAATATGAAGAGAAACATATGGCTACTTTGTATTACAAGCTTCAATTGATTTCATATCTCTTTGCTCATCAATTTGGAAAAGCCGCCTGGAATCTTTTATTAGAGATATCTATAATTCTTTCTGTACCTTAGTTTCTAGGGATTCTGACAAAGAATCCCTAGAAAAGACAAAGACAAAGAAAAGAACTTCTGGTAATGTGAGATAATTGTACAAACTAGATGGCAATAGAAGTATAGAAAATTTCCCTGTTAAGCAAGACAGTCGTTAAGTAAGTTGTACCCCATTTTATAACTTTTTTTTTGCCAAAGTTGTTAAGTGAATCATGTAGTTGTTAAGCAAATCTGGCTTCTCTCATTGACTTCGCTTGTTGGAAACCAGCTGGGATCATCCTTCACAAAGGATGATCCCATAACTGCAGCACAGTGCAATTGTCATCAATTCATGCCAGTGCCTGAATTTTGATTATTGTGACCATGGGGATGTTGCAATGGTCGTAAGTGTGAATAATGGTCATAAATCTCTTTTCCCAGTGCCATTGTAACTTTGAACGGTCAACTAAATGAATGGTTGTAAGTTGAGGACTATCTGTACTTCAATTATTTAAAAATATTGCATGGTTGATAATCCAGATATGTTTTATGTAGAATCTCTTTCTTCTGATTCTCTTCCATGTGATCCTGGACATTTGCTTCCAGATCCAATCTTTGTGACATAATTGGAAATTAAATGTTAAATCCATTTAGGTATAAAGAGTACATACGGTATACTCTGAGAATCCATGTAAAAAAATTATAATAGCATTTCTCAATATGAAGGTGGCATGGTGGCTCAATAGTTAAGACACTGGACTTGTTGACAGTCCAGGTTTGAGACCTGAGCATCACGTGATGGGTGAGCTCCCATCCTCACCCCAGCTGCTGCCAATGAAAGCATGCAAATGCAAGTAGATAAATATGTACCTTCAGTGGGAAGGTAACAACGCTCTGTATATCATCTGGTTACATGACTGTGGAAATGACTTTGGACAGTGCTGGCTCAATGGCCTTGAAACAGAGATGAGTACCACTACCTATAGTCAGCTACAACTAGTGGAGTAAAATCCACCGGAACTCCTTTACCTTTACTTATTTCTCAATATGAATCCTTTAGGCATATTAGATCATTATTCTCATTCCTCCAGCTATTCTGGTCCAAGCCATCCTAATAAGGCTAAAACAGTTCATAACCATTGTGCTGAAGAACAGGAAGTTTTACAAACAATTCTGCTAGAGAGAGTGAAGGAAGAAAAGGTAAGCGAATGAATGAATGCCACATTGTTCAAGAGACGATAGATTTACATTGTACTCAAATGAAAATAAAGATTTAAACTAGAAATGAGCAACAATAATTTCAGTTTTGGGCAAGCTGAATTGCAATAGCTCTGATGGAATATTGAATAGACAAATATTGCCCATATAGGCTGCAAAGTTATATTTTGTCTCCATCATTTTATTGAAAAAATCATTGCTTGAGAAATCCGATTTTAATTAAGTTTATTGATTCCAAAACAACATTTGGTAAAATCCACAATATGGGGGTCTAAGAAGTTGGAAGACTGAGGACAAATTAATCAATGTGATAAAAAGTGAGAGAAAGAAGAAAAAAATGGATCCTAGAACAAAGGAACAGATTTAATATCCCTGAAGCAAATATCACTTTGTAAGCCAACCTATTAAGTTTGCAAAAGATGGAATTGCAGCAAAAAGCACCAGATCACATAAAAACATAGAACAGCTGCCATTTAATTTTGTGGTGATATTGTTCTAATAGATTTATCAAGGAATGGCATTATTACCGTTACGGTAAAGATAAATCACTGAATATAAATGATGATTTAAGACATAAAACCCCCCTGAAATTATAATAGTTGGACAAACATTTGAACTGGATGTGAATATTTTTGGATTTTAAACTATTTTAGTCCAAGAGGATATTTGGAAGCAAAGAAGCTTTTAGTGAGCAAAGGCTAATGAGATTACCCACCAATATGTAGGGGAAGGACAGGAAATTGCCTAAAACAAATTGCCTCTAATTTTTGTTTTCTTTGCTGCCTTATGTCTGGATCTTCCATTAGGCTACTGTCGGGGATGGACTACCAGGTCCACATGTGAAGAATTCAATTAATTGATTTGTTGCTCAAGCCTATACACAATTCTCAGACTAACGGTTTGCACTTGGGTGAAACTAGATAAGGTTCAACAGGATTCAAAGAGATTGGACTTCTCCCTCTTGGGTTACATAGAGATTCTAACTGAGTTCCCATTTTAATCCTCCTCTTAGCTCAGCCAGTCTCTCTCCTACAACTAAGTAGTCTATGCATGCTCCATGGAAAGTTAACTCCCTCAGAATCAATAGGGTTCATGCACAACCATAACTGGGCCCAGAATCAGGCGTGCTATTCAGCAGGTTCTGGAGAACTGGTACCATGTTTCCCCGAAAATAGGACGTGTCCCGAAAATAAGGCCAAGCCTGATTTTTGGGATGGGCGTAAATATACGCCCTCCTCCGAAAATAACCCCTAGTGAAGGGATGGGTGTGGCCAGCATAGGAGACAGCCCTTCCGTTTCCGGTCAGCTAATGGTAGCTGGGCCTCTTAATTGTGATCCGTGGATCAGCTAAGCTGATTTGGAGCTGCCTCTCATTCTCTTTCTCCCCAGTGTTCTTGGTGCTCGCCCACCTCCCATCCACTCACACATCCATCGCCCTTATCTGCAAACTCCTGCCCCGCTCGCAAGAGAGTAGCCACCTGGCACTTCTTGCCACATGGTGCCCACCCAGAATTGAGGATGGCTTTCCTTGCAGTTTCCAGACCCTGGCTGGAAGCTGCTGGAAACGGAGAAGATGCCGGTCGGGCCAGCTGCCTGCTGCCAAGTCTTCCAGGAGCCGGGGCAGAGAATCCTCTAGCAGTCGGGGCAGAGAGGTGGCGAAGGGCAAAGGGAGCGCCATCCAAGCACTGAGGATGGCTTCCTCTGTGGCTTCCAAAACTTGGCTGGAAGCCGAGAAGAGGTCACTTGGGCCAGCCACCTGCTGTCAAGTCTTCCGGGAGCCAGGGCAGCCGCATGGAGTTGGAACCATAAAGCGGGCCATTTCTAAGGGTCTCAGATGGGGTGAGGGGTGAGAAAAGCCACAGGGAGAATTGGGTAGAATGATTGTGAGAATTATGGCATTTGCTAGGATTTTCACCAGATTATATATCTATTTTTCCAGGGCATCAAGGAATCTGCCTTCCAGGAGAGGAATGGCACATTGGAGATATGAACTTGAATCTGGCAAAAATTTCTCCATCATTCTGGAAGGCTCACTAGTGTTTTCTCCAGATTTGAGATTTGTTTCTCCAGGCCATGGGAAGATTCCCCTTCCTGCATGGAAAGGAGGAGAAATCCTTTAGTGCAATGTGGAAATCAATCTTAAATCCACATCTTATCATCTTGCAACTTCTCCTGCCAGCTTCCCCATTGATTTTCTGGGGAAGCCAGCAGAGAAGATTAGAAATGGCAATTACATGATCATAGGGTGCTTAGCAACTGTTTGTAAATGTGAACAGATTGCCAAATACCTGAAATGTGGTCATGTGACCAGGGGAGGGGGAAATGGCACAAAGTTTTATAATAGTTTTAAATTGAGGATTACCTGTATTGTAGAGAAGACAAATCGGAAACATTGAAGTAAAATATAATATTATTTCAATTTAAGAAATCTGAGTATTGATCAAAGCTCCCTTCACCTTTGTTTCACTTGACCCTTTTGTTATCTTCTCGCCGTTTGTTTTGTCTGGTGTTATCATTTAAACAGAAGAAGAACATTTTGCTTTCTACAAATATTTGACAACTAAACCCATGAGGAAATGATATACTCCTTATTGGAAGTTCTGTAGTTCAGGGCTATGTAGCACATAAGCTAAATGCAAAAATTTCATCTCTGACTTTTCCAGTTGGATGGAGAACAGCTTCTTCCTGACCAGGTAGTATAGACAATACTTGGAACTCTTTAAGTAACCTTCAGGAAACAACCAAGGTTGATATTAGACACCATCCCTCTTAAATCCCTTACAATACTAAAATAGGGGTTTTTCCAATGATGCTGGAATATTAAGCTGTTTTAATTAATTTCCTTGCTAACTTGCAGCTAAAGAGTGGAAGTTGATCACTTAAAGCTTTCCCACATTTGCCTCTAACTGCACACAAACATAACCACAAATATGGGTCGGTGGGAACATACATGCTTAAAAGTGTTGAGATTTACATTAGGATCTCAAAGGGAATTTTTTACAAAAAATTCCCTTTGTATTATTAGTATATACTGCCAGAGAAATTATTCAGAATATACAAAGGCATTTCAAATATATGTTGAAAATGTGTACAACATGAAGAAATATTTTATCATGCTTTGTGAACCTAAAAAAACCTTTAAAAAAATCGATTCAGATGTATACTTTGTTGCATTGGAATATCTGCAAGAAATACCATTTCCCTGCAAACAAGAACTGGTGGGATCACAAAGTAGAAAATGAATAAACTGAAGTACTCTGGGGATTTACAATTCAAACAAACAAGCACCTGTCACATAATACTACAGATTTAAAAACTGTCAATAAGAAAGACAAAAATATCTGGATAGTGCATATTGCAATACCTGGAGAGCAGAATAGAATAGAAAATCACAAAATACAGAGACCTGCAAATAGAATGACTGTGGCAAAAGAAATAAAAGATAGTACCAATAGTAATAGCCAGCTTGGGTTGAATTCCTGAACATCTGCACTTGAACACCATCTGCACTGACAAATTCACCATCACTCAGCTGCAAAAAGCAGCTTTACTTGGAACAGTTTACATCCTGAGACAACACCTTTAACACCATCAAAAAAACATCTGTCTATGCCAGTTTCAGCAACATGCTGATGGCACAAGTTTCCTGCTTCTCCATTCTTTAGCAATAATCAGATGTTTGTAAAGCTGTAATGATAGGCCAGAAACCTTTATTACTCAGTTAGGTGGCTTGTAATTCATTCATTGTGTGTGGGGGGGGATTTACGATACAAATATAACATGGATACTATAGGCTTGAATTAGAATCTGTGGAAATATATGTAATAAGATATGTAGGCTGTAGGTTCTGTTTGTATTACAGTTAAATGCTCACTTTACACCTACTTTTTACTCCATCCATTCTTGGCTACTTAAGCAAAGTTGGTGGCTGATCATGTCACCTGAATGAAAAAATGACTGCTATTTGAAGTTTCTGAAAGTGTGATTTACTGTATATCCAAGGTTTGTGAAAACTTAACAGTTCCTGGTTTTCAGAAATCCCAAATGGCTAGATTGAGTTTGGATTACATAGTGAACTATATCTTTTGAGCTTAATGTATCACGTGAGTATAGCTCTAAAAATTCTGCAAAACTCTTTGGCCTATTTCCTGTAAAATGATCTCTCTGGAAGGCACCTTATAATGCATTTTCAAGAGCTCTAGTTTTCTCTAGTTTTATTTCTTGTCTCACGTTTCAACTTCTTAATGTGTTGTGATTAATTTTTCTAAATACATTAAAAAGAGTGATAGGCTACCATGAATAGCTGATTTTTGGTAAAAAAACAGTTGTCCTTGCTTATATTATATATGTGTTTGTGTATTTCTCTCTGTGTGTATTGAGGTTAATGATAGCAATAGCAATAGCACTTAGACTTATATACCACTTTACTGCTTTACAGCCCTCTCTAAGCAGTTTACAGAGTCAACATATTGCCCCCAACAATCTGGGTCCTCATTTTACCCACCTTGGAAGGATGGAAGGTTGAGTCAACCTTGAGCCGGTGAGATTTGAACTGCCGAACTTCAGCTAGCAGTCAGCTGAAGTAGCCTGCAGTACTGCACTCTAACTACTGTACCACCTTGGCTCTATAAACCTTCTGATAAAGGGTTTGAATGTACTTCTGTGTATTAGGAAAGAGGGATCATACCAATTTTTTTTTTACGGTCAACTGGATGACCATATTTTGTCACCTATTCTATAGTAATGGACAATGAAGCTACAATAGCACACTTATGAAATGAATATTCTATCTTACTTTGTAAATTTAGAGGACGTGGTTTTATTTGTTCTCAATCATGTAAGGCCTCAGCCAAATCTTGTTGGTAGGGATCACAATGCACAATGGACATTTTTTAAAAAAAGAATGCCAGCATTGGCAATGATTGAGAGTGAACTCTCACAAAAAGATTTGAGATGAACTAGTCAGTACTTTGGTATCCAATATTGCATTCCCTACAAATTTGGATCAACCTTGTTGTTTTATCTATCATTACATTAATAAATGGTACAAATCTTGAAACGCTAGTTAGATTTGTTGTCACATGGTGGTTTTTTTTTTTGGTTTAAGATTGAAGTAATCAGCTAATGGATTTGCTATACAAGATTCTTTGAAGCCAAAACTTGGAACAACCCAATTTAAGGATTGAAAATATCATAATATAATATCTGGTGATCTAAAAACTGTTAAGTTCCTTGGAAAAAAGCATATTTCCAATCACTAAATAGACAATAGAGAAGGACTTAATCAGGAAAGAGATATGGCCATAAATTTATGTTTATCCTCTCTTTTCAAAACAGAAGCAAAGTAAGCTAAACAGAAGTAATGTTTTCTTGTTTCAGTTAATAATGCTATTTTCAAGAATAAGAATAAAGGAATTAAATGGGAAAAAATCCAAGTTTCTTAAATGAAAACCTTTTATAGTGATTGATGCTAATTCATTTTTCTGAGTACCTTATATCAATCTTCTATGTATATTGTTTTTCAAGAGTTCTGAAAAATGGATGATTCAAGCTAGAAGTAGATTGTTTTTTTGCAGTTACCATATAGGCTGCTTTATTGCTTAACTTGATTAATAAAACAAGAAAGGGATCAGCTTACCACTTACTTTCACTACTGGTACCTTTGCTACCGGTTCAGGAACAGGAGCGAGTGCGCGCGCACCTCTTCTGCACATGCGCAGATGGTAAAAATACGGGACGTAATGACGTCCCAGCGGGTGGGCGGAGCCTCCCACTGCCAGCGCTACTGGTTCGGCGAGCTGGATAGAACTGGGGGGATTTCACCGCTGGATCAGCGGCATAATGAATATGCATTGGGTAAGTTTATAGGAGCAAGAGGAACTTAGAAAACATGGGTCTTCAAAAAAGAAAGAAAAAAGAAAAGAAAAAAATCACGATTAAAGTTATTGGAAAAATGGACTTGATGAAAATACCAATCACAGTTCCTTTTTAAAATTTAGTGAATAAAACATATTGTAAAATATAGTAAATAAAAGATAGCATCCACTAATTCAACGTATTGTATATGTGATCATAAGATTGCTATTTTTCTTTTTGTCTCATGTAATTATTACTTTGGAAATGTCATGCCATTGTTATAGTTTCTACATTATATATTTTTCTCAAAGGTGAAATAGAGAAGAGAGAGAGGTTACTTTAGAGAGATTCCTGTAGATACATTTATCAATACATGTAAACAACACCATACATCTTAAAGAAGCAAAAGTATCAATTATCAATCAATTTTATTTTGGTCATAGATCAGCATATAATACCAGTTGTCATGGTTCAGTGGTGAATCACCCCTTTTGATGGGAAAGGTCCTTGGTGTTAAGTAAGACATTTTTTCAAAACATAGAGTTTCCATTCCTGCGGGGAAATTATTTATTTAACTTTATTCTTTCCACTGTAGAAGTTTGGTTCTCATTTTATACTGTTCCTCAGATAAACTGGGTACCTGCCAACATATTATGCCAGATTTGCTGCAGGAATTTCAAAATTCCATGACCTTCTGACATAAACTCTTTTTTCCGAATTACATTGAGAAGCTGCAATCATTAGAAGATATTCTATTTAGGTTCCAATTGTAACGACAAGTATATTATTATTATTATTATTATTATTATTATTATTATTATTATTATTATTATTATTATTATTATTATTTCAATTTCAACTGCTTTGGCAGACTGTTGTCTTAAATGGGTGCAATATTAGTCATTAAATGGATCTTCATCTATATATTTTAAAAATCTAAATGCCTTCCTCACTCCCATTTCACTTTAGCCAATCTAGCAGAACATTTGCATTTTGAGTAGTGAAATTTGGATGCTACTGAAAACTAATTTAAACAAAGTGTGGATGTTGTGATGATCCCTGTTGTCTGAAAACACATGGTGGGGGTAAACTAGTTAATATAATCTCCCTTCTACACATGTCCCACAAAAAGGAGAAATACTGTTTGCACTTATAAAGTTTATGCATAAATGCATTCCAACAGTATTTGCATACTATTAATCCTAAAAATCACATAACATTTTATATCTATGAAGATTCTCAGTCATCTAGGTCATGGTTGTCCAAAAAGTGCTTTTTCAAAAGGCAATTGGACTTTCTGGTTTTTCTTTGAAGATGTTTTGCTTTTTCAAAGAAAAACCAGAAAGTCCAGTTGCCTCTTGAACGATCACCTTTGGGGAAATATTTTATAGTTGTTTTTTGTTCCATTCAATCGTGTCTAAGTTTCAGAGACTTCCTGAACAAGACCCTGTAGTTTTCTTGGCAAGGTTTTTCAGGAGTTTGCCATTGCCTCCTAGGGTTGAGAGAAAGTGGCTGGCCCAAAGTTAACCACCTGGCTTTATGACTAAAGCAAGACTACAGCTTGTCTATGGGGATTCTCAGTCATCCATGTCATGGTTGTCCCAAAGGTGCTTTTTCAAAAGGCAACTGGACTTTGTTTTTTCTTCAAGACGCTTTGCTTCTCATCCAAGAAGCAGAACTGAAAAAACTTCTTGGATGAGAAGTGAAATGTCTTTAAGAAAAAGTTCAATTGCTTTTTGAAGAAGTACCTTTGGGACCAGAACTGTCTCCTGGTTTCTAGCCTGGTGCCTTCTTAACCACTACACTAAATTGCCTCTCTCAGAGTTAAAATAAAAGGTAACAAAGAAAGAAGAAGACTATAACCCTTATCCATTCAAATTCAGAAAGTAAACAAAAATGAAGTCTACTTCTAGAGACTGCATAGGCGTGTTCACATAGTTTTCTTTGTAATAATATAGAAATATCAATGACTTCTTTGGAATTTTTGTTTGACTTTCTAATCTGACCTAAATCCCAGGGACTTCTGGTATCATCACTTCTGGTTTGATACAGGGGTGAAATCTACTTCCCTTCCCTACTGGTTGGGAAGTGCATGGGCTGCGAGCACTCGCTCCCTCTGCTCATGCGTGTGCATGCATCAGGTGCACGCATGGACCCTCTGCGCATGATCAAACCCTTCTGCGCATGCGCAGAGGGTAAAAAGCAGGTTACTTCCTGGTTAAAACCAGGAAGTAACGATGACCGGGTGGGTGGCGGAGCCTTGCGCTGCCATCGCTACCGGTTCTCCGAACCACCCACCACCATGGTACCGGTTCAGTCGAACTGGTCCAAACCGGTAGCATTTCACCCCTGGTTTGATAGTGTCGTTATACCCTGTCTGATAGACAAAAATAGGTGATAGCTCAAGGTAATGAATTCTTTGGTCTACCAATTACCAGGCACAATTATGACTAAATGTATGGAGATAAGACAATAGCTCTGGGATGGCCAGAGCTTATGCAGTTTAAATCAGAGAGTCAAGGGGAAGCAACCATACTGTAACTTCTACAAGACATGTTCTATCACCAATAGAATGGTCACATTGGAAATTCATGTAGGGACACAAATATAATCACATAGGAAAAGTGTATATAATCTAGATCAGGAGGCTTAATATAAATATCAGCTCTATAAAGGAGATGATAAATTGCTTTAATATTGGAGATTTTATATCAGCAGAAATATGTCAGCAGTTTTCGTAATTTTAAGAAAATTAAGATGAATATTTTTACAGGGTTGACCATAAAAGTAAGGGATAACACAAACTCCACAAATACAGGAAGCTTATAGCTGATTCCATGATTTGATCATGAAACCACCTCCATAGAGTTAGAGTTAGAGTTTCAAACACCTTATCTTACGATAAGACAAACTGTTTGCTTAACAAATACACTGAGTTCACTGCATCAGAACTCAGATCTTTTTCCTGACAAGTTGTTCTGTCCCCATCCCACACATGCACCCCCACAGACGGCCTGGAGTTAATAAGCCACACGACAAAGTCTTTGAAGATAAAGCTGGCAGCAACCCAGTGGCTAGCTGCCAATTCAGACTTTACTCACACAAAACAAAGATTAGACTGCAAGCATTCCAATAAAGCAGGCAAAGTTTCAGCAATACAAGGATTAGTCCAAATGCAGTCCGACAAGGCAGGCAGAAGTCCAGTAACGCAGAGATCATGGATTATTTCTAGTTTTTGCTCATCACAAACTGAACCAGCCACCACACCCACATTTATACCCTGTGGGGTGTGGTCCAGTGACTCAGCTAATCTCTGGCATGCCTTCCCCTCTGCTGCGCACGCTTCTCCCTGCGCCGCTGTCGAGGATCCAGCCAGCACTTATCTCCTTCGTCGCTGTCCACCAGTGGCTGCGGGGACGTGCTTGGCTCTGGGCCTATCTCTCGGCCTTCGGTGTACTCTGGAAGCATTGCCAGAGAGGAGGGTCCTGGAGAGGGAGGCCTTGCCAACTCCTCTCCCTCACTCTCAGAGTCTGCATCTGTTGATAGCCCAGGCTCAGCCACAACACAAGTTTTGTCAAAAACCTATCAGGCTCATTTACGATATTTTCAAGACCGTTCAAATATTTTGAACAAAGTAGGATCTAGAGCAGCTCCTTGCCTAACCTATACAGGTAGTCCTCGACGTATGAGCACAATTAACCCCAAAATTTATGTTGCTAAGCGAGACATTTGTTAAGTGAGTTTTGCCTCATTTTATGACCTTTCTTACCACAGTTGTAAAGTGAATCACTGCAGATGTTAAGTTAGTAACATGGTTGTTAAGTGAATCTGGCTTCCCCATTGGTTTTGCTTGTCAGAAGGTCACAAAAGATGATCACATGACCTTGGGACACTGCAACCATCATAAATATGGACAGTTGCCAAAGATCAAAAGATTTTGATCACATGGCCATGGGGATTCTGCAAAGGTCTTAAGTATTAAAAAAATGGTCATAAGTGACTTTTTCAGTGCTGTTGTAATTTCAAATGGTCACTAAACTAATGAATCTAAGTTGAGAACTAGCTGTACAGCTATGGGGATATCTTCAATCATCTGTTTTGCATTACTTAGCTGCCTCTTCTTAGTTGTTTTTAATGCGCTTTTTCCATTTAAATAACTAGCTATCAACAAATACAAAAAAAATCAAGGTAAACTATTTAGAAAAGTTTTCAAAGCAGTTGAAAAAATTGACATTACTTTAATTATGAAGAGTAATTCCCACAGGGTGGGAAAGTTATTCCAGGAAGGATTGGGAAACTACAGATATATATTTCCCTTTCTCTGGAATTAAGCGTAGTGTGTCAAATTCTATAAAACAAATTGTGATGATCAGACAAATAATACTGTACCACCATATAACAGAGATATAAATATATGGAAATGCTTTTGCAAGCCCAAATTTTTGTTCCCACAATGACCATTCTTTGGGAACTGATGATGGAATGGTTACTGCCTAATATAGTAGAGATATTATATAGCTATTGTTACTGGTAGCTATTGATTTTCACCTGGTATGAGTTTAATTCCTTTAAATATGGCCAGCTCTACTTCTCTCAAAACTTTTCTATTTCAGCAAGCTGGCCTGGCCTAGCTCCCATTTTTTAAATTTTTTAAATTTTTAAATTTGTGATTTTATAAATTGGGTGTTTTAATCTGTGTTTCGGCCGAAATATTTAATAATTTTAAGGGATTTTTTAAATATTTGTATTATCTGTATTTTATCTTGGCTGTTCACCGCCCTGAGTCCTTCGGGAGTAGGGCGGTATAGAAATTTGATTAATAAATAAATAATAAATAAATTATGATAGTGAGTTGCACAACTTAATTAAGGAAAAGGAGATTCCTGAATTACTCACTCTTATTTTAATTTCACTGGATGACTCTAGGTCCGTGATGGCGAACCTATGGCATGCGTGCCACAGGTGGCACGTGGAGCCATTTCTGCGGGCATGCGAGCCTAGGTCAGCTCCACTGCGCATGCATGCATGTGCCTCCCACCGGCAAGCTGATTTTCGGGTCTCTGCCGTGCATGCGAGAGACACGTGTGCCCCTCCCCTCCCAGGACTCTCCATGCGACCTGTTTTGGATGCCAGGTAAGTACAGGACTTGCGCGGAGGCTCTGGGAGGGCAAAAAATGGGCCTACCGTTTGGAAATGGGCTGTTTCTGGCTTGCAGAGGCTTCAGGGAGGCCTGCTAGGCCCAAAATAGGGCACAGGGTGTCGCATGCGCATGTGTGGGGAGGTGGGGCAATGGAGGGGGGACATTTGCACCTATGCAGGGTGGGCAGGGCAGCATGGGGGGTCATGTGCACTTGCGCAGGAGGGCAGGGTGTGCGTGGGGGCATGGCATTATGGGTGTGGGCACGCGCGTGCACCCTATTGCGTGAGCATGCATGCTTTTGGCACCCAAGGAAAAAAAGGTTAGCCATCACTGCTCTAGGTTATACTCTAAGGAGACATGTACAAAAACATTTCTCTTTTCAACTTTTTCACACTATATAAACTTTGTCCATTCCTCTTATTTTCATTGTTTACCTTCCCTTCCCAACCTTATTGGTCCCCCAGGGAGTGGATCAAAAAAAGTCAAGCTTGTAGCCAGAATCATGTGATTGAAGCCCACCCCATTTTTGTGTGCACTGCACTCTAAGCCCTTATATGGTTAGTTTTTATCTAAGAAAATTATGTAAACTGAATTATTGTGGCTTGCCAGCCCAAGTTTATTATTGTGCTATAAGAACCGAGCCAGTTTTCACTTAGTCAACAAATCCTGGTCTACTATATAATACTTTAGTATTATAAGTGAATTTAATAATTGAATTACCACTCTGCAATTTTTCTATATTAATGAAATTTTGTCTATTTGTTTTTTTTTTAATGGCCAACAGACTTTCTTCATTATAGCAATAGAACTTAGACTTAAATATATACTGCTTCACAGTGCTTTGCATCACTCTCTAAGCAGTTTACAGAGCCATCATATTGCCCCCAACAATCTGGGTCCTTATTTTACCGACCTTGGAAGGGTAGAAGGCTGAGCCAACCGTGAGCTGGTCAGGATCGAAGGAATCAAACTCCTGGCACTGTGAGCAGAGTTAGCCTGCAATATTACATTCTAACCACTGCATCCTTAGTGGTTATACTTCCACAAATATGTTTTAGATGAAATACGATGTTGCCATTGCAGTTCCTGAGTCAGAATTAGCAATGCTGGGCTCTGATGAGTTTGTCAGATGCCTGGGAAGGAATATGTGACCAGAGTAGCAAAGCTTTTCAACTTTAGATTAATCTGAATTGATGTGGCTTTCATATTTCCACTGCAGTGTCTGAATTAATCAGGGACATCCTGAATAGCAGAAATACAGACAGTGGCCCACTTTCAGAGGAAGGCTAGAGGAATTAATTCTCCTCTGCTGAATGGCTAAAGTTCATTCATAAAATCCTGCATATGATAAAAAGAATGCAATCAAATACTGCATTACTGTGTTGTACCAGGTCAACATCATACATTAATTTATTGCTTCATTACCATAACTATAAAGCACAGACTATTTTTTTTTTAAAAAAATATTCCTATTTGTTTAAGACTCAGAGGAGCCATGCTTTTCTCTTGCATCCCAGAGGGAAATTGCTGGTCAAAATGTACATACTGTGTTTCCCTGAAAATATGACCTACCCTGAAAGTAAGTCCTAGCTTGATTTTTACATGTGCGCCCAATATAAGCTCTACACCCAAAATAAGCCCTAATTAAGACCCCGCCTGCTCCAGGGTGCACGGGAAAAAAATTAAACTAGGGTGCAGATGGGGGGTGGGGTGGAACTGCCCTACTATTTACCTTCAGAAAATTGCAGCCAGGCTTTGCACACCCCAACACTTGCCTTGTCGGCCCATTTCTTCTACAGCCAGCAAGGCCAGCAATGCTTTCCTTAAGGCCTCTGCAGCTGATAACAGAGCTCCGGATCGATCCAGAGATCTGTTATCAGTTGCACAGGCCTTCAGGAAAGCCTTGCCAGCACCAGCAGAAGTTCCTGAAGGCCTCAGACAGTGAAAAGGAGGCCAGAGGGGACATATGCAAATGAGGTAAGTCAGAGGATGACATCCCCCCCAAAATAAGACCTGGTTTCTTTTTTGGTGGCAAAAAATATAAGACAGGATGTTTTTTACAGGGAAACATGGGTACTCCAGGGGAAGGATATTGCAAAATCTCCATTCCCACCTCACTTGGGGCCAGCCAGAGGTGGTATTTGCCGATTCTCCAAACTACTCAAAATTTCTGCTACCAGTTCTCCAGAAGCTGTCAGAACCCGCTGGATTTCACCCTGGTACTACCAAATAAACATATTCTACTAGAAGTGTAGCCTACTACTTCTTCTTCCCAGTTTGCAGATCTATACAAGCCACACAGAAGAGTTCCTACTGAACCTACATTTTCTTTTTATTTCTGCAATACTGAAATTGCCCATATTTATTAAACTTTCTCCATATAAAACTATTGTGGATGTGTACATATAGTAATATTGTCCCTCCCTGTTTGCAAATTAATGTTTCCTTCAAGTTGCATGTGACTTCTGGTAACTTCATGATACTCCCTCATAGTTTCCTTGACAACTATATTGTAGTGATTTGCACTGCCTTCTTCTGGGATCTCTATTTCCTACACCTTATAGGCTTACAACATCATATGGTCGTTAAATCATATGGTTTCTATAAAGAATTAACAGAATTAGATAAGATATTAATAGGGATAGTAGAAAGATTGATAAAGAAATTGTACAGCTATTTATTGGGCATAAAACTGGAAGATGAACAAGTGATGGAGACAATGATAGCATGGGCAAAAAATGTTGGTCATACAATAGAATTAGATAAATGGCAGAAATTGTGGGATAGGAACTACAAATTAACGATGTCAACTGCATATAAAGAAAATATGTATAAGATGTTTTATAGAAGGCACTTTGCACCAGCAAGGTTGGCAAAGATGGTCAAAGATGAGTCAGCCAAATGTTGGAAGTGCCACCAGATACCTGGGTCCTATTATCATATGTGGTGGACATGTGTAAAAGCAAAAAAATACTGAACAAAAATACATACATGGGTGGAAAAGATGATAAAGCAGTACATTGATTTAAAATCAGAAATATTTTTGTTGGGGATGTTACCGGAAACTTATAGTAAAGAGAATGCATATTTAATTATCCATGTATTAACTGCAGCTAGAATTGTATCTGCACAAAATTGGAAAAGTGAAGAGATCCCTACTGATGAGAATGTGATTAGGAAAATATTAGAATGTGCAGAAATGAGCAGATTAACACTTGCAATTAAGGAGAAAGAACAAACTGAATATTATATGATATGAGAATTATTTTATCAATGGTTAGAGAATAAAATGGAAGTTGGAAATAAAAGAAGGCGATTAAAGAAGAGAAGAAAATATGTTAAGATAGAGATGTAAATAATATGATGGTTGTTATTATTATGACAGTATGTAGTATCTAAGAGTTTTGGATTAAAATCCAAAAGGAAGAATGGTAATGCCACAATTTATGAGTCTTCTCAACTTCAGAATTTGAATATTCAGTAAACTAGGCTGGTTGGGGAATTCTGAAGCTGAATTCTGTCTGTTTGGTTGGGGAAGTTCTGTCTCATAAGAAAATCCAAATTCAAGGTTTTATTCATACAAACATTTGATGGGTGGCAATTAACATACATTTCTTAATCATGTTGTTGCTAATGCTATCATCATTAATATTATTTTGCCATGTAGATTGAAGATTGCACCTTGACATTCACCAGTCACATGATGATCTGTCCCCGTCTCCACACACACACAAACACAGCCAGCCGAGGGTTAAGAAAGTACTTGGCACGCACACAGGTCGTTATCTCAAACTTGGCAAAAATATAAGCACCGTCTGCCAAGAGCTTTACTTCAACAGATAACATAAAATTACATACGCATTGTAAATAGTCCAGCAAAACAATATCCCTTCGGCAGCTTCAGGCGTTGTTCAAGTGACTAGCCAGAGTTAGTTTTTGTTCGTCACAGAGTTTTACCAGCCACCACCCTCTCTTATATAGTCTCTGGGGTGTGGTCCAGTGACTCAGTTATAATCCCTAGCACGCCTCCTTAACTGCTGCAACCGTTTATCACGCCTTCGTTGGCGTGCATCCAGGAACGACAGCTCTCCTTCCTCGCTCTCATCAGAGACACCTGGCTCCTGGCTAATCTCCTCTTCCTCGGCCGGCACCTGAGACAGTGCCAGAGGGGAGGGGCCTGGAGAGGGAGGCCTGGCTGACTCCTCTCCCTCATGTTTGGAGCCTTCTTCCTCCGATGAGATAGGCTCAGAGGGCAGGGCCACAACACATGGATCACTGGTCAGTTTTCCCATGGTGGGAAAAACTTTAACGTCTACTTTGTTGGCTGTCTAGATACTAATATCTGATCGGCAAGGTTCTTGTTATATGTCTTTTGATCCACTGGCATTTTTAGAAGCGGATTATTCTCTAACTGTTCATCAAACAGAGAAAAAGTGAAAATTAAAGTCTCCTTTGATTAAGTCTTGTGTCCTTATAGTTCTTATAGCACCCAGCTGTTGTTCTTATTATTCCTGTGAACTGAGATGATCACAGATACGATTAAATCAGAAGCTTATTCCACTTTCTCTGTGATGCAGCCTAGATTTACCTTTGGAACTGACATATGTATATTTGATCTTAATGATTGTTTTTATTCTTTCTCTCTCGCAATAGGTGGCAACACCTGCTCCACTTTGCTTAAACTCAAAAATTAAGTAGGGCCAGCCTTGTATGGAGATTTAGAGCTAGAGACCATTAAGAAATCTATGGCTATTAGCTGGATAGGAAAGTAAAAACAACAACAAAAATTCCCTCTGACAAATCACTTCTGTTTTGTTGGTGTTCATGGACCTATACACTAGCTGAGCTTGCTCACTCTCTGTCTGCAAATTTATTTATTAATTTAAAACATTTATATTGTTCCCCCGTCTTCTAACCAACTCTGGACAGCTCCAAATCAAGAGCCAAGTGCATGAATCTCATTAACCACCATATGGCATTTGAATGAATGCAAATAAGGCAAATTAACTGCCAGATTTTTTAATGTGTGCAAAAGTCTCTTTTCGTGTTGCTATTTTCAACTTAAATCCATTTCAGTCAATACCATCTTTGATGTAGAGAAAGGGCATATTGAGTACAGTGTTTGTTAGTTGGAGATCAAGAAGGATGCAAGGTATTCTTATTGCTAGCTCTCTGTTCCTTGTTCACTGCCTGAAGATAAGTGTACTCTGCCAATTCACTGAAAATCAAAAATCTTTTGAGGATGCAGGAAAGTAAATTAAAGGCAAAAAACCTGGCAGTACTTAATCCCAGTGGTATCCCAGTGAAATGTAGCATATTAAATCTGACTCATGCATCATTTTTGAAACATTTCTTCCTTGTTTTATTAATGTTAGTTGCAATATGCTTAAGCACATTAGTCTAATCAGTACAAAGATTCATAAGATTCAAGGGAAATTGGCAGCAAAGTACCATTTCCTAACTGATATCTGGCCTAAGCATTATGATTGCCTATTTTCTATTGAAACAAAAAATGCAGCAAGCAGAAATTCAGTTTACTGTAGATCCCAGATTTTAAAGGTTTTATTAATGGGAGGGAGGATTTGGGCATGGTAGATTTCTTAATTGGCTTCAGAACATATTAAGTTAATCCTGGTTTGAATGCTATTGGGAAGTCAATACATTCTTCTACCCAAAAGCAATAAGTTATAAGAACAGAGAGTCAGGATCACATAACATCATAACATCAGTTCTTTTCCCAAAATCAAATCCATCTTTATGGTAGATTCATCAAAATCTGTTTCAAGTAAGTTTAGATGAATTTTTGAAATTATACCAGAAATTAAATTAACATAGAATATATTAGACCACAAAAATAATACACAAGGCCCTGCATGGACAGTATTCCATTGTTGTCATTCTGCAGTTGTTTCTGAAATAAATCAGTCATTTGAGAAAGTTTCCAAGGTTTGCAAATGTAGAAAAAAATTGTTAGGAAATTCAATCCATTTGTTTGACATACGAGTTCTGGAAACTCTGTGGTTCTGTCCTCACTGAAATGTGTACCAACAATAGTTATACAAAAAAGGCCTGGAATAAATCTGTACAATCTCTCTACATTTAGCATATTGTTTGTCTGAAATGGTTGTTTGGTTCATTCAATTTATAAAATGAGGACCCAGTTGTGGGGGCAATAAGCTGACTTTGTATAAATATACAAAAGAATGAAGGCTATTGCTGAGCACATTGTAAGCCGCCCTGAGTCTTCGGAGAAGGGCGGCATATAAATCAAATTAAAAAAAAAAATCTATTTTGGAGAAAAAAAGTTAAAATTTTCCATTCTAACCTATTGTTTTGTTATATTTTCCATAATGAAATAGACTAGCAAGTCCTAATTGACTTGTTAATGAAATAGAAACCCTTATAGATTTAAAAACAAAAACAAATTAAATACCTTGCACTCCAGAGCAAGTTGAACAATATTTAGACTTTAAAGTGCCCTGTTTTGCTTTTCTTTTTGTGGTGTCAAATCCATTCAATATTAGAAAATTACAAAAAGCAATGGAAATGGAAATAGACATCTAATATTGAAAAAAAAGTGTTAATTTTCTTTTATGGAGCCCATTGATATAATTTCAAAAAAATCATTTGATCTTTCTTGAAATGGATTTTGTTTGATGAATCTATCATAAACATGGATGTGATTTGGGGAATGAATTAAAAAATAATACCAGGCAGCCTGCAGAATGGAGGATTTTTACCAGCAGCTGTACTGGAAGTATGTCTTAAAGCATACAATTCAATGCAATCAATTCCATGAATTGTTGGTGAGGATATAAGACAGGGATGTCAAACTCGCAGCCCGCAGGCCAGATGCGTCAGGTGCTGTGCACGCCCAGTTTAGCGAAGGGGAAAAAAAAGTCATGCTATCAAACCATGATGCCATGAGTTTGACACCCCTGCTATAAGATGAAAGAAACATTATTTCCTTTCACAATCTTTGGTTGATTTGTGATAAATTTTCAGATTTGCAGGAGGAAATTTTTTAATGAAGCGTCCTGTATAACAAAACAGAAGATTTGAGTTTTCTCTAGATTAAGGTTCATGACACATATTTAATGATTAGAACCATAACAAAAAGGCAAAAGAACCCCAATCCTCACCATATTGGTACTTGTAGCAGCCAAATTATTGCTCTTGCTAAACAATTGAATTTTTTTTCTTTTCACGACTCTGTAAAAGAGCTGAGCATTTACTGGCCGATGCCCTTCCTGACACCTGTGCAAAGTTCATAGCAGATATTTTTTCTTATGCCCTGATAAGAAACAACTGTCACTGCTTAGGATTGAACTCTCAACCTTCCGAATGGGAAGCGAGCACCTTCATCAGTGGTGGGTTTCAAATTTTTTTACTACCGGTTCTGTGGGTATGGCTTGGTGGGCATGGCATGGCTTGGTGGGTATGGCTTGGTGGGTGTGGCAGGGGAAGGATACTGTAAAATCTCCATTCCCACACCAATCCAGGGGAAGGTTATTGCAAAATCCCCATTTCCTCCCGATCAACTGGGACTTGGGAGGCAGAGAATAGATGGGGGTGGGGCCAGTCAGAATTTTTACTACCGGTTCTCCGAACTACTCAAAATTTCCACTACTGGTTCTCCAGAACTGGTCAGAACCTGCTGAAACCCACCTCTGATCTTCACCTGTAGGCCATTGGGCCGTTTTGCTAAACAATTGAAATTTCTAGATAATATTTCTATGGATAGATGGAATGGAAAGATCTGGTCTACAGCATTGCTTGAGAAAGTTTCTGAAAAAAACCTTCCATTGAGTGAAAATATAAATATCAACCACTATTCTATGAAGAATGGTAGAATTTTGTTTACATAAGAGCTAAATTTCTTTGCAATGGTCTGCATTAGAAATTATGGCAAAGTTGAAATGTACCAAGAGCCTGTAAATTTTAAACTTAATTAAAAATACTATTTTTTAAAAAAGAGGGTTCTGCAAATTACTTTCCCAGACACCCTGTATCTTGCTAACCTTTTAATTCCTCATTGAGAACAGAGAGTGAAAGTAATCTACATAATTTATATTCAGAGGCAGCAGCTTTATTGATCAAATTGTGCTTACTGCATTTTCTACAGGTTTGCACTTTGTAATTTTGCTGACGATGGCTTAATAGCTTTTTTTTTTAAAAAAAATATTATTAACACCATAATCGGCAACTGGCAGTACTGTTGAAGAATTTCTATGGCATCTTTGCCACGAGTGCAGCCTTAAATCAGATTTCTTTTCACCTCTCTTTTTTAACCACTACAAATGTGTTCACATTTTCTGCCTTATTAAATATTAAATAAGTGGACATTCTAGGAGAAAAAAATGTTTCTCTGAGGACATGAACAAGATGGTTTGGCTACTAAATTAGGCAGCTATAGAGAAATGGGTATATGTGTGACAGAATTCATGTCTGTACAACCCTCAGCTAATTTCAGAATACAATCCTAACATGAACATCCCCATATTAACTCAGCAGAATTGTCAGCTGCTGCCTTCCCTAAAAAGAGTTTATTCAGGGCCCATCAACTCTGCTACTCTTGGAATAGGCTAATCAATTTCCCTTCCCATTATTGTCATGGGCAAAATTAGCATATCACGAAAAAAACCCGAAACCCTTGGGCTGAAAAGCAGTAAACACTTTCTCCATCTATTTTATGTGGTAGCTGAAGTTGCTAATGAGAACAGCCATCTTTATATCTCTAATTTATATCTCAAGCTTTCTCAAACTGATGGTGTTTTATATACAATCATATATAAAATGAGTCACTCTTTTGTAACCTCATCAATTTTGATTCAGTTTGGAACTTCGGGCACTACCAGGGTTTCAAACTTCATTCCCCCCTTTCCCCACCAAAACTTCATAGCCAAAGAGAACATTCTGGTCCTCTCTGGCTATGCTTCCAAAACCTGTTTACTCCTATAAAAATCATGCCGGGTTTTCTTGCCATGCCCAGCCATAACTTAGTAACAAGATACAAATTTTCAGAAGTTGTGGGAGCTTCATCACTGGAAGCTTTCAAAAAGAAACTGGACTGCCATCTGTCAAAAATGGTGTAGGGCCGTGATGGCAAACCTATGGCACACATGCCACAGGTGGCACTCAGAGCCATATCTGTGGGCACATGAGCATTGTCCTAGCTCAGCTCCAGCGTGCATGCGCATGCTAGCCAGCTAATTTTTGGGCCTTCTGGGCCCAATGGAAGTCAGGAAATGGGCCGTTTCTGGCCTCCAGAGGGCCTCCGGGGCGGGTGAGGAAGGCCATTTTTGCCCTCCCCAGGCTCCAAGAAAGCCTCTGGAGCCTGGGGAGGGTGAAAAATGGGCCTACTGGACCCACTGGTAACTTTTTGCCAAAAGCGGGGGAGTGGGGGGGTCACACGCGCATGCGCAGGGGGCATTGAATTATGGGTGTGGGCATGCACGCACGTGACCCCCCCTTGCGATCCCTGCTTTTGGCACAGCAAAAAGATTAGCCATCAATGATGTAGGGTCTGCTTGGGCAGAGGGTTGGACTAGGTGACCTACAAGGCCCCTTCCAACTCTGTTAATCAGTATCTGTATCTGTAAATATGAGAAATTCCTAATAATACAGGATTGACAAGAATCTATTATAATGTGCATTTTTCAACCAGCGGATGGATAATAGAAGTGGTTTATTGGGCTGCTTGCTGCATCTGCTCCACAGGTTCTCTCCTTAATTGGGAATTTCTTTCTGGTTTGTTAAGCTATGATTAATGTGCTTTTCCATCTATGAAGGTTTATACATTGATTTAAAGATTAACTTTTCCTCTTCCTATTTTTATAGTGAGCATGTTATGTGATGGGGTCATGCGCATATGCGCAGGGACGGGGCACATTGAATTATGGGGGTGGGCATGCACATGCATGACCCCCCCCCCCCCGTGCTCCTCCTGCTTTTGGCACGTGATGGCAAAAAGGTTAGCCATCACTGGCCTAGAATATGGGTTTATGAGGATAGGATTAGATTACTGCAGCACACTCTACATGAGGCTGCCCTTGAAAAGCATTTGGAAGCTTCAGCTGGTACAAAATGTGGCTGCACAGGTAGTAAATGGTGTTGGATATTCAACACATATAACCGGCTACTGCGTGAGCTGCATTAATTGCTTGTGTGATTCCAGGTACAATTCAAGGTGCAGGTTGTCACCTTTAAAAGCCTTCATAGCTTAGGACTGGGTTACCTGTCTTCTCCCCAGTTGTTTTTACCCATCCAATTTGATCAAGCAGGATGTACATGTTACAGGTCCCATCAACCAAGGAATATCGCCTGGCAGGGACTAGGAGATATGCCTTCTCTGCTGTAACCTTGCCTTCTGGAACATTCTCCCTTCAGAGTTGAGGATAACTCCAATCCTGTTGGCCTTTTGTACTACAAAATGTATGATTATTCACCTCCCAGAGTCAGATGTTCAAAATAGAAGAATACAGAAATGAAATAAATAAATAAAAATTATGGTTGCTGTAGTCTTAAAATAGGCATCCCAATCAACACATTGATTTTTGAAGGCTGCAATCTCATATTCATTCACCTGACAATAAATCCTCTACAGCTCTGTGGGACTTTTTTTCACATGTAAAAGAATTACAGCGTGAGCTCAGGAATGTTAACATTTTAAGAACCTTCCCTTTCCTTATGTCTTGCAGTTTAATCTATCTTTCTGAAAGCAGTTAAGATCAATACGCAATTAAAACATAATAAATATATGATAATAAATAAAAAAACCACAATAAAACAAACAAATGGATATTGAAAATACAGGATTTCACCCGAGAAGATTGCTCAACACTTTTTGGGACATTGCATTTTAGAACAGCTGTAATTTCTCAGTGGTTTTCAAAGGCACCTGCACATAGAATAAATGGCTGTAGGCCAATTGTGAGGTGACCTGATTGACCAAGAAGAGAGCCTATTAATCCAGGAAAGGGGTGTAATTATCTCATCAACTGAACTTGAGCTAAGGCCTTCCTGGCTACAACTGAGCAGCAGGTGAGTGTTCTGTCCCTCGGCCTCACTCAGACAAATGCAATATCCAACACACTTGCCAATAATGTATTGTATAAACAGACCAGAATTCCTGGCAGATGAGAGTTCTGGCAGCTACTTGTAAAACACCTGCCAAATCCAATTAATACTCCCAAAAAGCAGGAGAGGCCTTATCTGCAGTCCGTTTCCAGAGCGACAAATTATCCACAAGAGTTTAGTCCAAAATATATCTGAGCTGAAGTGCAGGATTCATGATGTGACTCTTTAGAGTTTAAACGTTTGTCTGTCACAAAGCCTGCCGAGCAATCACGCCCCCTTTTATCCCTCGTGGGGCGTGGCTCAGTGACTCAGCTCAATCCATGGTCCTCCCACGCCTCTTCCTTTGCTGCGCACGCTTCTCCCTCCGACGCTGCCTGAGATCAAGCCAGGATTCATCAGTATCACTGTCTATCAATGGGTGCTCCGAAATGCCTTCCTCCTGGCACATCCCAGGCTGTTCCTCCTGGCCTTCGGATGGAACCTGAGGCATTGCCAGAGAGGAAGGTCCTGGAGAGGGAGGCCTTGCCAGTTCCTCCCCCTCATCTTCTGAGTCCTCTTCCTCCATGAGGACAGGCTCGGGGGTCAGAGTCACAACAGTGAGAGTCCAGGAAGAGTCCCAAATTATGTACAGATCAGTGGTGGGTTTCAAATTTTTTTTACTACCGGTTCTGTGGGTGTGGCTTGGTAAGTGTGGCTTGGTGGGCGCAGCAGGGGAAAGACACTATAAAATCTCCATTCTGTCCCCAATCCAGGGGAAGGTTACTGCCAAATCCCCATTTCCTCCCGATCAGCTGGGACTTGGGAGGCAGAGAATGGATGGGGGCGGGGCCAGTCAGAGGTGGTATTTACCGATTCTCCGAACTACTCAAAATTTCTGTTACAGTTCTCCAGAACTGATCAGAACCTGCTGAAACCCACTTCTGATACAGATCCTTAGCTGTGTAGTCCAGTCTCATGAAGCATGAAAAGTTCTTAGAACTAGGAAGGCCAAACACCCAAAGCTTGTCAAGTATTTGGCCCACTTGCTAGCATTGAGCTTGAGCCATTGAGATATCAGCAGCCTCCAGGTTGAAGGCATCACCATCAACCAGAATTTTATTGCATAAACAAATATCATCAATGCATTGATAATTCATGACCCCAAATTGGTGGATGACTGTCCCAACTGTCTAATGTACTTGTTAAAGATGAATGATAGTCCAAATGTATTTTCAAACCTTGGTTCATCCTCTTTCCAAACTATTTACACTATATAATTTGCTTTCCAATACAAAGTATTACTGGTAGCCCTATAAACAAAGTTCCTATATAATAAACAAACATAAGGCAATTTTAAAATGGTGATTTCTCTTGCCCTTGCTTATTATGACTAAACTCACAATTTTCTAAACCAGAACTCTCAAGTTTTGCCACCAGGGTGGGGTAAAAGGGAAGCCATGAGATTTCCTACAAATTTGTAATTTCAACAAAATTATCTAGATGATTTAACTAGTTAAGGCAACACACAAAGTTTTAAATGGAATCCAAGTAACAGAAAGAGACAGTGTGAAAAAGGAAGTACACAGATTAAGATTGGGATAATTAGGAGGCAGATAACACACAAAAAGGTATCATATTTGGGTGCCCATGGAGGAGTATGAGAATAATTTGTGGTCTTGTACATAGAAGCATGATAATTAATGGCATCAATGGCTAGGGACAGAATCAAAGCAGATGTTTAATACCGCATCTGTGCAGTCCATGGGTTTCAGATTATTCACCTTTAGTGTATATGCTACCAAAGGAGAAAAGGGCATAGAGCTTCATTCTTAACTAACTCTAATAGAAGATAAAAATCTTTTTTAGGAATGTAGAAAGTTAGCATCTACCCCTCTCCTAGAAGAATGAAATATTTTAGGAAATATTAAAAAGACAGGATACTATATTTCCCCTAAAAGAGAAATAAAAAATCTTAAGGGAGACAGAAACTCATAGCCCCAGTTCCCTCCCCGACAGATATTTTGTGCCCATTAAGAAAGACTGGGCCACCCTATCTACAAAACAAAAGACCTTCAGCTCCAGGGTGAAGGATTAAGATATGACCCTTCAGGACATAATAGTATTTACCCACTAAGACACAGAGCTCACTACATTGCACAATCTCCCAAGGACATTGCATCACCCTCCAAACTTCAACCAAACTTAACTCAGACAAACATGACCCCTACAGACTCCCCATGGGAGTCTGACAACAGCCAATAGAATACATGTTCTTGCACAGGAACAGGAAGCTCAAGTTCAAAGCCCAAGAGAAGGTATAAAAACCCCTCATTCTCAACTCCATGTGGTCAGCTACCCAGAATCACATGTGCTTGGTGGTTCTGCTTCATCAATAAATGGACCCTCTTTCCAATCAGCCTCCAGCCTCCATTTTGTCTCCAGAGCCTTTCTCCTGGCTTGGAACTAGACCTGGATATTTTTTTCCCCAACAGAAGTAGAGAGATGGTTGGGCAACAGACATAGAAATATCCCATTTCATTTGTTCCCCGAATTTCACCATAAAAGAGTTCAGGCACTGCTACTGAGATATATTGATTCCTCTGGTCTTTCTTCAAACAGTCTTTTCTTTTGATTGTTTGGGAACTAGTCAGTGGAATTTGTCATTGGCTAATCTCTTATGAGATTCCCAAATTCCCATTCAAAGTCTCATTCTTCATTTTCTAAATGGCCATACAGTCATTAATATGTTGATCTGAAGTACAAAATGGGGTATTTTAAATACCTACAATCAATTGTGAATGATGTAATGCGAAACATTCTAAAAATCTATGCCTATATCTTTTGTGTGCAGGAAGGAAAACACAGTTTTATTCCTTTCTCACTTTTATTCACTCTGGGTTTTGCAAATTAAACTAAGAGAATTATGTGTTGCTTTAAAGTGATGCATCACGTTTTCCTGCAAGAGTTATTTATTGCTTAATTAGGCAGATCGTCCTTAAGCTTTGCAACAATAGATCATCCAGAAAGCAAATACATTTTGCAAAGCTACGGAGCCTAATATGAAACTTAAAAGAATCATCCAGCATTGGAGTTGAAGTCCCAATTCATCTGAAAAAAGGGTATATTTTATGTACATGGATTTTATTTACTCACAGACCATATTTTGCTGGGTAAAACACAACTGGCTAAGCCCAAACATTGCACTAAACTGTGCTCTGTGGTTTACATACCATAGCATGGTTTGCACAATACATTAAATTGTGCAAACATTTTGTGCAAAAATTGCACGATAAATCATATCGTGCAGTGGTGGGATCCAAATTTTTTTACTACCGGTTCTGTGGGTGTGGCTTAGTGGGCATGGCAGGGGAAAGTTACTGCAAAATGCCAATTTCTTCCCAATCAACTGGGACTCAGGAGGCAGAGAATAGATGGGTGCGGGGCCAGTCAGAGGTGGTATTTACTGGTTCTCCGAACTACTCAAAATTTCTGCTACCGGTTCTCCAGAACTGGTCAGAACCTGCTGAAACCCATCTCTGATATCATGGCTTAGTAACTTGTGTGAATCAGAAAAATGATTTGATTTCTGGCCTGAAAATATCATCATTATGATGAGAGGGAATACTTTTGGAGCTATAGCATATGCCCTTTTCACCTTGGGAGACATCCGACTCCTTATTACTTAAAAAATACAATTGGGCAACAAATTAAAACTAATTTCATCTACTCAGAGTTTCCAGCTGTTGAGACTGATAGCGAAGATTGTAATCTCTTAACACTGTCTCAAATTGTAATTGGTCATCTGTGTTTCAAATGAAACAAACAAATACACAAACAAAAATATTGAAACCTCTAAAGAAACAGTCTTCTTGTCAGTCAACAGAGTTTCATTCATTTGTCTAATGGTAACGAACCAATAGACCTATAGATCTGTTGAACTAAATAGTAAACATCCCTTGCTAATGATAAAATTGTACAAGTGACTGGCTGCTTCTCTGCCTTAACACCAAAACATACAAAATTATATTTGTATAATGTCTGCCAATCTTTTGAAAACAGATACTGTATAACTTTGGCCTTGTTTGGAATAAGGATCTTACTTTCTGGAAAATTACTTTTGAGATTGTGGTTATGTGTTCAGGAGTGGTGCAGTGGCCTAGAGGCAGAGCTCTCGCCTCACAATCAGGAGGTTGTGAGTTCGATCCTAGGTAGAGACAGATACTTCTCTCTCTGGGCACAATGAGAATATATCTACTGAACAAAACTCCTCATTGGCAACAGGAAGGGCATCCAGCCATTAAACACACTGCTAGCTTCATTTAGTTGCCCAGATTCCACCTTGCAAGGAATTATGGGGTTGTTAAAAGATGATGATTATGGTTATGTGTTCAAACTTAAATATGCTACTAGAACAAACTAGAAACAACTTAATTTCTCTCTCTGCCCCAAGGTGTTTTGGATACTCTTTAGCCATGGAGGCATAGCTAGGTGGACTCAGTCTTTATTTTTACAAATATAGAAGGCCACTCAAGAAATCGTTCTGTCTAATTTCTGGGGAGTTACACAAAACTAATGATTATGGCAACTGGTTCCTTGAAAAATCCCAAGTTAAGGAGAGGACGGAAGATTTTCCACGTGTGCTCCGGATGGCTACTCCTTGCATGGAGGGTGCAGGACAGCAGTTTTCTGTGGGTTTTGAATGCTGAAAGATAACAGGATCAGCCATCTTGCTTGCAATATGAGAAACTAAGCTCACAAACCTCACTTTCTAATCACTTTCAGAAATTGCCTATTTCTTATCTCTCCACTTATATACAAGAAAGGATAAATACATTTGCTTTGAATGGGAATGGCTAATTCTGTGATCTTATGTGGAAAAAAATTCTTTACTATTCAAGAGCCTGTTTACTTATCAATTTCTGTGGAAAACGTCTCTCTGTGGACCAGGGATGAAATCTACTTACCTTCCCTACCGGTTTGGAAGTGCACACATCACATGTGCGTGCGCAAACCCTTCTGCGCATGCACAGAGGGCAAAAAACAGGTTACTTCTTGGTTAAAACCAGGAAGTAATGACAACCGGATGGGTGGGTGGAGCGCTGCCATTGCTACTGGTTTTCCGAACCACCTGCTGCCATCATTACCGGTTCAGTTGAACCAGTCCGAACCGGTAGCATTTCACCCCTGGTGTGGACTGAGCTGTAATGGCGCAGTGGTTAGAATGCAGTATCGCAGGCTAATTCATTGCTCACTCCTAGAGTTTGATTATGAGTGGCTCAAGGTTGATTCAGCTTTTCATCCTTCCGAGATTGGTAGAATGAGGACCCAGATTGTTGGGGGCAATATGTTGACTCTGTAAACTGCTTAGAGAGGGCTGTAAAGCACTGTGAAGCGGTATATAAGTCTAAGTGCTATTGCTGTTGCTATATTCAGTTATGCTAGATCTGTAGCAGTGAGCCATGTGCAGATCTGTACATTGGGGAAACAAAGCAACCACTTCATAAACGCATGGCACCACATAGGAGAACAAACACATCAGGACCAGATTCAACAGTCCACCTGCATTTAAAAGACACAGGCCACTCTTTTGAAGACAACAAAGTCCATATTTTGGACAGAGATGATCACTGGTTTGAAAGACGGATCAAAGAGGCCATCTATGTCAAAATTGAACAGCCCTCTCTCAACAGAAGGGGAGGGATACAACATTATCTATCTCCAGACTATAACACAGTCCTTTCAACAGTTCCAAGAAGGCTCCACACCAATTTGCACCACTCAGGTGACCCTGAGGACACAGATAAACCTTCAAGTGCTTCAATGACCCGCTAAAAGAATGCAAATGACCAGCTGCCCGCAAGGAGTATAAATCCTTCCATTCCCCACCATCTACTCAGAGCTGGATGAGAAGCGAAACATCTTCAAAGAAAAATGAGAAAGTCCAGTTGTCTTTTGAAAAAAGCACCTTTGGGAAAACCATGACCTGGATGACTGAGAATCTCCATAGACATTCAATTATGATCTATTCTTTGCAACTAGTACAAGTGTTGAGATTCATTCTTGGCATATGTGCATTTAGCACTAGTATAAATAGGGTTTATGCAGGGTTCTGCATGCTTAAGGCAGCTATCCCAAGCATGGGGATTTTGGAAAAATGTTAGTCATGCTTTTCTAAACAATTCATTTAGTCCAAAGTTTAGTTCAAAGTTACAACGGCACTGAAAAAAGTGACTAATGACAGTTCTTCACAATTATGACCTTTGCAGCATCCCCTTGATCACGTGATCAAAATGCAGATGCTTGGCAAATGGTTCATACTTATGACCATTGCTGTATCCCGATGTCATGCGATCCCCTTTTGTGACCTTCTGACAAGCAAGGTCAATGGGGAAACCAGATTCACTTAACAACCAGATGACTAACTTATCAACTGCAGTGCTTCACTTAGCAGCTGTGGCAAGAAAAGTCATAAAATGGGGCAAAACCCACTTAACCAATGTCTCACTTAACAACAGAAATTTTGGGCTCAATTGTTATCTTTAGTCAAGGACTACCTGTACCAGTAATTCTGTTACATATCTGCATTACAGCCAATAAGACATATCATGGAGTGTGGACTGGGGACAGCCACATAGCCTTTTCCATTTGTAAAAACATTATATATAAGGGATCAGCGTCCATTTCCCTAAACTAGTTTGCAATAAACCTCAACATGAGTGCTAAAGTGAGGCCCTCAAAATGTTCTGATAAAAGAAGAAGTTGTTCTGGAATTTGTTCACAATCTGGATTCCCTAGGGCAGGGTATTAAACTCAAGGCCAGGGCCCGGATCCGGCCTGCAGGTTCTGACCCATGGAGCTGCCCTGGAAATAGTGAAGGCCTGGCCCATGGTACCTCTGCCAGCAAAAATGGAGCTCGGGAGGGCCATGGGCGGCTCTCCTGTGCTCCGTTTCACTACCAGAGAGTTGCAGGAGTGCGCTGCAGCTGAAAACAGAGCTTGGGACCCGTTTTCGCTGGCAAAGCACTTGGGCACCCCAACATGAGTAATGTCAAGCTGGCCACGCCACCTCACCCCCCCCCCCGGAGGTCAAACACAACCCTGATGTAGCCCTCAATGAAATCAAATTTGACACCCCTGCCCTAGGGGAATGCACGTCTGAGCTTTAATGCAGTCAGTTGAAGAAACAATACTTCTGCTACTAAGACAAATGAAGCCAATTAGTGATCCACACAAGGTCTGAGGCCTGTTACATGATTATGCTGTTTGGTGTACTACACTCTTGATGGCTATAAATCACTTAGTTCTTGTGGTAGTCAGCAAGCTTCGTAATTTATTGGTACCACACTAGGGCTTAAGGGACCCTAGATAATTATTACTTCATCTTTTGGAGTTGGATTCTCTTCCCATCAGAGAATTGAATTATGGATTGTTTTGGTTGGGAACCTGTTGGGAAACAGAGATAAAATACAGAAAGACATCAAGAAAATATATCTTGATGGAGACTTTCAAAATGTTTTTAAAATGAGAATTTTAGTCAGGAAATTAGAACACGAGAAAGCAAAACTATTTGCCCATTTATCCTGGTAGCGACTTTCAGCCTGATTTTAAGGTAAAGTAAGGCTGACCCTATTTAATACTCTTTGGGTAAGAAGCAAGTTGGGTTGACTAGAAAGTTTTTTTTAAAAAGAAAAGATTAGAAGAAGGCTATGGTTGGAAGCAATTTCTATGTAGTTACCAGCAGATCAACTTGTGCCCTGAGCTTTGCTAATCATGTTTGCTGCTCTTTTCTGTTATAGAGAGAGAAAGGGAGGGAGGGAGGGAGGGAGGGAGAGAGAAATTTCCTTTAACTGAACTGAAGATTGGAAAGAGGATACAGAATCAGAAATAACCAGCATCAAAACAGACTCAGATTGCTGGTTAGTACCGGAAGTAAAAATCTGGCAAGCTCTGAAATGCATGTGTAATATTTATACCCATCCAATATAGACCCTAAAGTGGATCGTGACAGACTGATATAACAATTGAATCTAACACTACAGAGCCAGAAATAAAATATTCAACAGCTAATTAAAATCCAATAGTTAAACACATAGCAGATGGCTCAGCATATTTAAAAAGAAGATTAACTGATGCTAAAGAAGGAAGGAAACAAATAAATGTTTGATTCTGTGCCTCGAAAGAGAGGTTTACGTATTGTGTGCCACCAGAGAAAAGGCCCTGTCTCTATTAATTTATCTTTCCATTTTAATTCTGAAATTTGGCTAGTCTGGCAATAGATTTTATCAATACAATTTTTTAGATGGAAGAGGTTCTCTGGTTTCCAAGGATTTTTTCCCCCTTTATTCAGTTACTATTATGCTGGATCAAGTTACCTGGGATGATTTTAGTCCAGCATTTCTATCAATGGCCTCAGACGCTTGAAACAGGATAAAAAAACATACCTTTCTTCCACCATTCTTCCCTAACAACTGATTTTTGGAAATATGTGGCTCCCAACCCAGAAGTAACATTGAGTTTCAAGTCAAATAACACATGCATTTCCCCATCCGTTTTTATCTTACAATCTCAGTATTTATAGATCTAGCGAATTGCTGCTTGGTTATCGTTCTGCCAGGAAGCCCAGTGGTAAATTGTGTAACAAAAGGTAGAAATAAATTTCGATTGATCCTTAGCTTAAGAATCAGGTTAGGATTGTCCATTGCTGATATGAGTTGTGGAAGTACGGTACCATCCAATACTTGAAATGACTTGCCTATTAAAATCAGTGTTAAAGTAATATGAGTTGTTCCTTTTCTTTACCAAAGAGTCATTCTCTCTGTCTTTCTTGGACTTTGAACATAAAAAATAGAATAATAGAGTTGGAAGGGACCTCGGATTTAATGTTTTCTTTCTTTTTCTTTCTTTGTTTTTTCTTTAATGTTCTCTTTCTTTTTCAATAAGCAATTTTCACTGGCAGCTTTGGAAAACACAGATAGATGTTTATTGCCCACATACCAATCAGGGAACATTTGGGAAAGTCCTGAACTACATTCTAATTACTTTTTTTGTAATTAGAATGGATGTCACCACAACGCTAATGAATCACTATAAGGTCTTGTGGGACTGACACTAAGCTGAGGTGCAAAACTGCCAATAAGAAACAGGATGATCGAACAAAGCAGAGGTTAGAAGAAAGAATACAACACAAATAAGATTCCTTTGAATGAGGGTCCTTTTGAACTCTCTGTCTGCAAGTAGTTTAGAAATACACACTGTAGAGGTAGCAAAGGATGGAGATGGTATAAAAATCTTGTTCAATTCATGTGCAATCACAATAGGCAAGCTACTACTTCTGTCTTCTCTTCTGAAAAATTGATGCTATTTGTATTATCCGTTGTTGCTAGGCATTAATTCTTCTTTATGCTTTCCAGCCAAGAAGATGCCGGAGTAACAATAGGAAGCATTGTTTCATCTTCTTGCATTCATCTGAATTTCCTCACAGTCTGATAAACTCAGGAGTCTGATAGCATCTTTCCTGACTTATAATAAAATGTATTAGTCAGAAAAGAAGATACCAGTTCTGAGTTCTGATTTCTTGCCATAACAGAAGAATATAGCTCTCCTCCTATAGTATAATAATGGTTTATAATATGTTATTTAATTATTATCCCTAATGATATTTGGGCAGTGGTGAAATCCTACCGGTTTGCACCGGTTTGGGCAAACTGGTAGTGATAAAATCTACCGGTTTGGTGAACTGGTAGTAAAAAAAAGCTACCAGTTGGTCCCAACCGGTATTTCCGACGATTAGCTGTGCTGCATGATTTATATTCTCTAGAAAGCAGGATTTCTAGTGAATCTAAATTGTGCAGCACAGCTGTTCCCCCCTCACTGTTCTACTTACCTTCAAATGGCTCCTTTTTCCGCGCAAAGCATGTGTTTGGTGTGTACTGCGCAAGCGTGTGCATGCAGCATGCATTGGGTGTGCAGTATACATGTGCGCACAGCATGTGTTTGGTGCACACTGTGCATGTGTGCACGTACAGTATGTGTCTGGGCAGTGAACTGGTGGTGACCAGCAGAGGATTTCATCACTATTTTGGGGGTTTATTTCCTTGAGTGAGGAAGTTGGGGGGACAAAAAAGGAGAGAGGTTTGTTCTGAGCTCAGGACATTAAAATATACTGGGAGAACATTTTGAGCGTTCCATGTTTTAGAGGAACAAAACTCAAAATGTCTTGAATCATCAGCCATGCAATTAAGGAGAAGTATTTGCAGCCTTGTTATAATCCCTATTTATCAGGGCAAATATGGAAGTATGTGTGTTTTCTTTTTAAAAGATCAGACAGGCAGTGTGGAAAAAGTGTTTTTGCTCCTGCTTAACTGATACTTCTGTTGTTTACTATGAGTGCTATTAAAGACTAATAATTGTTCCCATTGTTTCCTATACTACACCACTCAAAACATAATGGATTTTTAAAATGCTATTCTAAGCCATACAGAAATACCCACAATGGAGGGGTCGACCGTGAAGATGGATATTCTTGCTGAAGTCGCTAAATTGACTTGTCTGATTAATGAAGAGCATCAAAGACATAGAATCACAGGGCTGACTGGACCTTGGAGGACTTCTTGTCCAACAGTATAAGGCAGGAGACCTTATACAATCTTGGCCAAATGGTTGTCCAAGCTTTTTTTTGAAAACCTTCAGCAATCGAGCACCCACAGCACAGGACAAAAGCTGTACCCTTGGTTAATTGTTCTCACTGTCAGGAAATTTCTCTTAGCTCCCTCCCTCCCCCTTCTTTCTCTTTCTCTTTCTCTTTCTCTCTTCCTCCCTCCCTCCCTCCCTCCCTCCCTCTATTCCATCTTAGCCACAGAGTAATTCTGGGCAGCCTACAATATTTAAAAGGGCAAAACTATACAAAACCTATACACAATATGAATAGGATACCTTACAAATATAAATACTCAACCATACTAGAGGATGGATAGGAAGGGAGTAGGAAGGGAGGTGGGATCTGTTATTCATCTATCAACTGCCCAATGTGAAGTGTTCTCCCATTGGAGCCCCAAGCCAACTGACACAGCCAGGTCTGTAAGCTCTTCCAGAAGTTCAGAAGGGTTGGAGCCCCTCCAATGAGTTTCTACCCATTGCTTCTTGTCCTCCCCTTGGGAGCATTGGAGAATAAATTGATCCCCTCTTCTCTGTGACAACTCCTCAAGTACTAGAAGATAGCTATCATGTGACTCCTAATCATTCTCTTTGTTACGCTAGACCTACTTATTTGTTTATTGTAAGGTTTGGCCTACAAAGACTTATCATCTTTGTTGCTCTTCTCTGCACTCTCTCCGGGGTCTCAAGATCTTTGTTTATATTGTGTTAGCCAGAACCAGACACATTATTCCAAGTGTGGCCTCACTAGTTCACTAGTAAAGCGGTACTATGACTTTTTGTGATCTTGAAACAATCCCTCTGTGGATGCAGCCTAGGACTGCATTGGCTTTCACTAGGACTTCAAGATCCCTCTCACAGTTACTATATTTACTTTGATAAAAACTGAAAACACTTCATGGACATTATGCTGAAAATGGACAAAAATAAATTGGCAATGTTAAGCTTTAATGACTAAAAAGTATTGTTTATGGGAAGAAGTAAGCCAAATATGTAATTTGAGAGGCTGGAAATTGGTCAAAATCATGCTAGTAACTGCTGAAAAGAAACTCAAAAGCAGCTTCTTTTCCTTCTCTCTTTTTCTCTCTTTTTCTCTTATCCTTTTATATCTTTTTCTTCTTTCTACTTTTTTCTAAGTTTCTATCGTTTTTTTTCCAGTTCTGCGTAAAATTCTTTTCTAATAATAAACCCACACAGAGAGAGACACACATGAAATGATATTTTAAACTGAGAAAGTTTTGAGCTTAGAATATTTTGCACATCTTTGGATGTTGCACATCTTTTATTGCACATCTTTGGAGAAAGTTACTTTTGAAGATCTCAAAGCATTGATCAGCTGGCTAGTCTGCTAGCCATACATTCTGGCATGCCATGTTTTTCAAAAAAAAAACGTAAAGTTTTTCTTTCCGAGGGAGATCTTCCTTTGAAAGAAAAAATAATAATAATGCCTTTCTGCCCTCAAGAACAAGTACAGTAGTAATGTTTTCTGGAAAAGGAAGGAACCAAGAAGCATTGAAGAAGTAAGCAGCAGTGCGAACAAAACTGTCACTGGACCATACAAATAGAAGCTGTGATAGAACTAATGAAGATGTTTCTCTTTCTCTCCATGCCTCAACTTCAAGTAAGAAAAGTTCTCAAAAAGATATTTGGCTTAGATTATCTTCAAGATTTAAGAGCATGTTGACTTACATTGTTATGGTCCAGCAGGTACAAAATGCTCCTACAAGTATAATCCTATTACAAAAAAATATCACACTTCTGACAAAGTGGAATTTGTTGAAAGGCCACGCAGTGTTTCATGATTTCATCCTTTGGTATGATATTCTGAAAAATTTCCCTAGTTGATGGATTCTGCTCATTTTCATATAGAAGGCATTCTATATCAAGCTACTCTTGATGTCTTTGTATTCAACTGATTGTAAATTAACTAATGTACTGCTTGAGTGAATATTTAACTAGGCAGTTAAATTGCAAAAAAGTATATATTTTTAATATTTTTTCCTCACTGTTTATGTCTGCATTTACATCAATGTACATTTTGCAAAACTGAATAAAGTATTTCGGGTTTAGAAAACCAGATACTGTTGTTAAAATAAATTTCCCCTGTATATTCAGGTTAATGTGCAATTGGGTAAAACTGCTGTTTTAATTTGAAAATAAATAATATTTGGAGAATAATCTCATGGTCAATAGTCTACTCCAATGAACTGTGTAACAATATCCTTTGAAGATTAGACATTATAGTAGACAGCTGTGTTAGTCTATTGTAGCAAAAAACAGTCTGCTTGCACCTTTTCTGATTAATAATTTTATATTCACATTTGTAAATGTTGCTGATGTTATTATTGTGTGTCTGTTTATGTGTATTTGTCTGGCTAAACACAAACACACCTTTCTTTCTCTTGAAACAGCCAAGAACTGTGCACAAAACACTATTAATGCATCTCTGAACTAAAATTAAAAATAATACACAAATTTGGATGTCATTTAGAATGCAATGACATCACTGTAAGGATCACTTCATTTTTAAAGCAATATTTTAAATTACCTAACAAATAGGTTTGTTGATGACAAAGCAACTTTGGGTTTTTGCAGACTGCGCCTGGGAAGGAATTTGAAAATTGGTATGCCACCACTGAAAAAAAATAAAAGCCTTCGATTCAGTGGAACATGACAAACTACTGTTAAAACTAAGTTCTTACGGCATTTTTAGATCCCTGCACAAGTGGATAGCTGCGTTCCTGTCAAACAGGCAACAAGTAGCCAAAATAGGGTGCACCCTATCAAACCTGGCAGGTTTGATAGGCAGTAAACAGTGGTGTCCCCCAAGGCAGCGTTTTAGGACCCACACTCTTTCTACTTTACATAAATGACCTTTGCGATCATATTATAAGCAGCTGTGTCCTCTTCGCTGATGACGTAAAACTATTTAACACCACCAGCAATGCTGCGGTCCTACAAAGTGACCTTGACTATGTGTCAGAATGGTCGCACAATTGGCAACTCCAAATCTCAATCAACAAATGCTCTGCCTTAGACATTGGCAACAAATATCAGAATACCAAATATAAGCTGGGTGGATACAACCTCATAGGCGACCCCCACTCTGTCAAGGACCTAGTGTTATCTCGTACATATTTGACAAACTAAATAAATAAATAAATAAATAAAATAAAAAGCCCTGTTTTGAACCCTCACATGTGTGAGAGCTGAAATTGCCATGGCTAAAAGCAAAGAGTCCAAGTACAGATAGGACTCTCAACACTGGTGGAGCAGTGGACTAAAGCGCTGTTAAATAGCACTTAGCTGCCAGCTGCCTGCAATTACTGCAAGTTCGAATCTCACCAGGCTCAAGATTGACTCAGACTTCCATCCTTCCGAGGGAGGTAAAATGAGGACCCGGATTGTGGGGGCAATAAGGTGATTTTGTATAAAAAAGAACACCGCTTAGGGAGGGCCAAAAGCCCTATTAGGCAGGTATATACAAAAGTATGAAGGCTATTGCTTAACACATTGTAAGCCGCCCTGAGTCTCCGGAGAAGGGCGGCATATAAATCGAACCAATAAAAAAAATAAATAAATAAACAGAACATGGCTAGGTTCTCCCTACTTGGCTGAAAAACAAGCAGGAAGTCCATCGCCAGAGTGGTGAAGGGGATGTAAGATTTAAGCCCTGGAATTGTATAGTGGACTTGATTACTAGGCTTTGCAGTAGCTAATTTTCATTATTAGAGCTTCTTGCATCTACAGTAAAAACAACTTACTGTATATATCTGAGCCTTATCCTTGACTAGTTCATGCTAGATCCTGAATGATGGTTTACATTTTCAGCAAGATGTAGTGCTGTGACCCTAATGAAGCTCTGACTTCATGAGTCATAATAACAAATGAAGTCACAAACAGAGTCTCCCCGATGAATCTCAATACCCAGGTCAACTTTAATTGAAGTAAGATTGATAGAGGTGGTTCCCCCCCCCGACAGAATGGGAATAAGAATGTGATAATATGCACCACCAATCAAAATGAGGAAATACAATCCAACTATTATAGCAGCAAAAAGTAATTCTGTCTATTTCTGGATCTTCCTCCCAAAAGGAAAATCTGTATCAATGCAATAGTGGGACAAGACTCCCTGAAGCAAATTCCAGAATAAAGTCATAACCACCAAATAGCCTCTACGTATCCTGCCAGATGAATTTTGATGATTACATCTAATTTCCATTGATGTTGCTGGGATAGATCCAGTATCAATCTGACTCTTTTCTACTGATGTATATGTTTTTGGAAGAGATAACGAGAACTCCAGTTATCCAGTTATTTGACTACAGTATGTATTTTTTTTCCTTTTGACTAGCTATATTTATTACAGGCAATGAAAAATTCAAAGTACTACAAAAAGAGAAAAGAATGTGATAATATGTTATTATAGGTGTACATTGTTGTTTGAGTTAAAGATAACAGCAAAAATAATCAATTTATTGAAGATATGTAGATACTACTATATATTATTAGCTGAAAAATTAAAATATTTGTAAAGCTTTGAGGAAAATATCAAACTGAAATAATTTTGTTTATATCAGGCAATGCAAAAGTCATCTACAGCAGAGGTCTCCAACCTTGGCAACTTTAAGCCTGGAGGACTTCAACTCCCAGAATTCCCCAGCCAGCAAAGCAAAGCAAAGCTGGCTGGGGAATTCTGGGAGTTGAAGTCCGCCAGCTTTAAAGTTGCCAAGGTTGGAGACCCCTGATCTACAGGATAGTCTGTATTATTTTTAAAAAAGCAAACAAGCAAAGCTTTTCAAACTAAGTGTACGTATTTAATACTCCTAAATAAACAAATTGTTTTGGTTGCACATCTACTTTTAAAATCTGTTCAGGAAATTTTTCTTTCTGCAGTGCTGCCCCTAATGCAGAGGTGAAATGCTCCCGGTTCGGACCGGATCGCCTGATCTGGTAGCGATGTTGGTGGGTGGTTCGGAGAACCAGTAGCAAAAATCCCTGCGCCCCCTCATGCCCAGCTGAGCCGCACGATCATCAGAGGCTTTTTTTTAACTTTTAAAAGCATTTTTTCTACAACCTCTTCCGATGAAAAAATGCTTTTAAAAGTAAAAAAAAAAAGCCTCTGATGATCACGTGGCTCAGCTGGGATCATCAGAGGCTTTTCAAAGCATTTTTTTCTGCAACCTCTTGGCCGAAGAGGTGGTAAAAAAAATGCTTTGAAAAGTCTCTGACAATCCCAGCTGAGTTGCCTGATCGGCAGAGAGGTATTTTTTAAAAAGCTTCTCTGACGATCCCAGCTGAGTTGCCTGATCGGCAAAGGCTTTTCAAAGCATTAGAAAAAATGCTTTGAAAAGTTAAAAAAAAAAAAGTTGGCCACACCCACCCAGTCACCTTACCCTCCCCCACCAAGCCATGCCCACAGAACCAGTAGTAACAAATTTTACATTTCACCCCTGCCCTAATGTGACAATTTGAAGGCAGGGAGAGCCCTCAGAACAGCACCTCCGTGTGGCATACATAATTCATAGTGACTTTCTTTTATCTCATTTTCATAAGAGAGAGAGAGACATTCAAAGCCGGAAGAAAGGTAGTTCTCCAATGAGCTTCATGACTGAATAGGAATTTTGTCACTGCGTTTTTGTATTTACCAGCAGAGCTCATTATTTCTGGACTGTCAGACTTTCCGTAGCTTGCCAAAATTTCTTATCAGTAAGCTAACTACGTGTATCCGCATTCCTTTATTTCACTTGCTTCTTCACTTTTCTTTGTTCTCTTGCCAAGAAGTCCGACCACAGAGAGGTGGCCAGTAGGAACTTTATCAAAATGTAACAATTTAATTTTTTTAGACTAGTAAAATGTTTTATTTTCTTCTTTATATGAGTTTAATTAGAAGATGTATTCCGGTCTTATTTTTTCAAAGGTATACACAAGGAAAATGCCACGATCCAAGCAATTACCCCAGGAAGTTAACGGGGCTAATTGCCTCTGACAAATTTGAACCCAAGTCTCCTTGTTCTTTGATCAACAGTAACATCTTAATACTGTTCTGCTTCTTTTTGAGGTAGGCTTTCTACCTCTGCCAATTTCTTGCACGGCTTTGGGGACCCTGAATATTTTGTGTATTCCTGAACTATTTCACAGTATAAAAAGTGAACCCTGATGTTCATTTTATGTAAGTTCTATCTGAGGATCAGCTTTGAAATTCTAATGGAAAATTCTTGGAAGCAGATTAAGCTGAGCTGTTTGTTGGGCTCAAGGCCATATGGAAAGAAAAACTACTTCTCCATATCCCTACCCATTATGTTAGCATAGCAAAAAGAAAGCATTTGGCAATCTTTGATGAACTAAGGAAGATGACAAGGATCAGCTATTTTTCCAGGTGGTGAATTCCAACCTAACGATTCATTTTAATTTCCAGTAGAGAAGGCTCTGCAGATCTAATTTGATCTTATATCCTGGTGTTATATATTTGAGTTTATTTATATATATTGATTTGGATCAGCGGTGAAATCCACTTACCTTTGCTACTGATTCGGGAACGGGAGCGCGTGGGAGTGTGCACGCAATATACATGTGCATGCCTATTCTGCGCATGCACAGAGAGTAAACCGCGAACTGTTGGTTCGCGCGAGCCGGATAGATCCAGCCAGATTTCACCGCTGATTTGGATATACTTTGCTCTGGTTATGAAGAACATGGGTAAGTGATCTATTTGTAGGGCAGTAGAAGACTCAGGTGCCACATAACAAATCAAATATTACTTTTTATTAGCATATTGTATATCAGTATCAGAGTTTTCCATTGTTTGGTGTATCTAAAGTAGATTTCCACTTCTAAACCACTATGCTCAATAGCTATTTTCCATTAACCTATATCACAATCATTCTTGGCCCAACCCTTCTTCTTAAGGGTCTGTTTAAAGATCTGTTATGCTGTGTCTCTTGGCTTTGGAACTAAGAAATAGCCACATATATATTATGTTGTGCAATGACCTCTTCCAATTAATTTCCCATTGTAGAGAGGTTGAAATAGAGACTATTTTTCTTTTGGAATAATGAATACAAGCAAAATGGAATTGCTGGGAGGTAATGAGATGGTAGCTGATCCCAGCAGGTACCATCTCCCACACAAGCAATCTCTTATTGCACTATGTCACAATGTATTAACTTTCTCAGATGACTTTTGGATAAAAAAAAATTGGTTATCAGAATTTTCACGTGTCCTGTAATGTAAAATTAGCCGTGATAGAAAAGTAACAAAGAAAAGGAAGGGGGAATTATTATTTTCTTCTGTGGACCTTTTCCTACCTCCTCTTTTAAGAACATTGGTTCATGCTTCATACAAGAGCTCTCCTTGAAAAGGATTGGGTGAAAATGTCTAATATAATGGTACAGTATTTAAAGTAAATACCACAAAAATGCTACAACATGATTTTTAAAAACTTCCAGATTTACTGAAAACCATTTGGCAGTTGCACATAATTCCACCTTTTAGTTTAATTATTCTGGCAAAAAGCTCCAAAGTTAAAAAAAATCCAAACTACTCCAGTTAGGATGGTGACCTGATTGGACCATGTGATGGACATGTGGGTGCAAGGGAAGGGGCTTTGACTTTCCTTTGGGTGGGGAAAACCCGGGAGACTTCAGATTCGGGTTTTCCCAGATGTGCCAATATGACATCTCTAATAAAATGGAACTTTGAGGAAATGCTTGCCTCTGAGTCTTACTTGGTTATGGGTGTTACTTGGAACCCTGAGAGGAGGTTCAGCTGAAAACCTGCCCTTTACAAAGTTATTTTCAATCTCAGCTTTTAGAATCAGAATTTTCTGTCATTGCTACGCAAACACATCTAAGAAGCTTACCTTATATTCTATGTTGAACCATCTTCAAGATGTAGTTTAATATGCACTGTAATATGTCAGCTTCTATTTCTCATTTCCTCCCCCTCCCCTTCCCTCTCCTTGTTCCCTCCCCTCCCTCTCTTCCCTCCCCTCTTTCTCCTCCCCTCCCCTCCCCTCCCCTCCCCTCCCCTCCCCTCCCCTCCCTTCCCCTCTCATCCCATCCCATCCCATCCCATCCCATCCCATCCCATCCCATCCCATCCCATCCCATCCCATCCCATCCCATCCCATCCCATCCTATCCTATCCTATCCTATCCTATCCTATCCTCCTTCCTCTTTTGAGGTTAATGCTGCAATGGCAATTAATTTATTTGTATTAATTCCCATCGATATCTTTTCAAGAAAGAAACTACTGTATGTCTGCTTTACATTGCCTGATGCCAACCTTTAGAAATTCAGGAAGACAAGCAGTTGCCTTCCTTCAATGATGCTTAGAATAAATTTGGTGATGTGAAACAAGACAACCCCTCTCTGATTATACTACATAATAAGTTAGAATATGCAATTCCTTTTAATAATACTAAATTGGCAAAATCAAACATGCAGTTGATGCAAAAAAAAATCTAAATAATAGTTGATCATATAATGTGTTTCATTCTCTATAATTATGCATTTTAGTCTTTTCATTCAAAAAGCAAAAATATCAAATTATTATGAAACAGTATAATGTATGTATCATTAGAATTAATGCCTATAGATTGTGTATGTAATTTTTTCATAAATCTGATTATAATATTCACAAATCTGTCTGTTCACAGATTTCTCTCCGTGTTTTATCACAATGAAAATTCTCAACGTGTAACTAGTGTTCCCATTTATTTCATAACATATCATGAATGTAATGTCGATGTGTAGCAGCAGATACTTACTGGTAATTCTTTAAGGACCTTCCAAATTTCCTTCTGGCCATACTTTTTTGCAATGTGAGCTGGGTTTTCTCCATACTTGTTAGTAATGCTACACACTTGAATGGCTTTGGGATCTTGGAGAAGAAGTCCAGCAAGTTTCTTTAATCCAAATTTAGCTGCACAATGGAGAAGAGTGGGAAGTTCCTCTAAGTGTGAATCTGGATTGAAAAACAAAGATGTACATATATATCACAAAACATCAGTCAATTCCTTTAGAACATGGGGAAATAAATATATACATTAAAGAGTCATATAGCATGGTAGACCTACTATTCAGTTGCTAACTATTGCTGATCCCTGCTCTTATTTTTGAACTGAGTTTCCATTGAACAACCCTTCAAACACAAGATGATTTTCTGTAAAGTTGGACACAGGATCACTTTATTGGACATATAAACAACTTATATATGTCCTTTTACATGCAGCTACAATTCCTTTCAAATTAATAATGATTTTTGAACAGTTATCATTATGCTTTTGGAACACCACTTACAACTTAATACAACTGAATAATAATTGTAGTGTCTTAACCGAAATAAGGAAATAGTGCAAACACCACAAACAAGTCTAATATATATTTATGATCCATGAGTTTTAATTGCACACTAGTCTTTTTGTTGCTTAGCTGAACAAAATTCTGCAGAGATGTGCTGTGGTAATTGGAAAGATAATAGTTTCTTTCAATGGCATAGAGTAACAAATACAGCTAAAATGTGTTAAGAATATCAGCTTGCTAATCACATAGACCATTTAAAGGCTTCTGTAATAGGCACTATACATGTGAAGATGGGGCTGTTAAACAGTACCATGAAATAGGTCAAGAACTGAGACTGTTCATTTTATTTGTCACTTGAGTCCTTGTGAAAAAAGTAAACCAAAACCAAATGTTCATTACAAGGCACATATTGTTATCAGTTGGAATAACATTACTCAATAAAACACTCTGTCCTTATTCATCATCATTGGGATCATACCTTTTAAAAGACAAGGGATAAATTGCACAATGCAATAACAATAACATGGCAATAGGAAGAAATGAGAACTGTGCTATATTAAACCAAATCCTCTCTAGTATTGCATTCCTGCTCTTTCTTCAGAAGCTAACCAAGCATTCATATATGGTATAGTGGTGGGTTCTAATCAGTTTTACCACCGGTTCGCATCGCACATGTGCTTTGCGTGCGATCGCTACTTTGCGCAAGCGCATTGAGTAAATAAACAGCTGAGACATGGCAATCCACTCTGCCGCGCCTTACAGCTGACCAAAAAACAAAAGAAATAAAGGTAGGTATAGCGGTGGGTAGGACCCAACTGACATTCAAAGTGAACCAGTTCGCTCTCCTATGAAGATTTCTACTACTGGTTCTCACGAATTGGGGTGAACCGGTAGCAACCCACCACTGATATGGTACATCATGACAGCAGCACTTTCTTGCTTATGTTCTCCAGCAACTGATATTATAGCATTCTCAGAACTTGAAAAAAGTAATAATAAAGATTTGCAGAACTTTGATATATTCCTTCAATACCAGGAAAATCCAGCAGTTAACTGCTTCCCCTGTCTATCAAATGGCTGTTAGCAAGAGAATTAAGAGATCCCTATCCCAGCGAATTTAGACAAAAATATTTATTAAAGTGAAAGCATCCAGTTGTCAAGATTTCTGCTATCCATCCCTTTTTTCTTTCAATAAATCAGATTAAATAAGACTTTGTGAATATATTGCTTTTAGTTGCCAAGAGCTCCACAGTAAGCTAAACAAAAGGCTGCATGCCCGTTTGGGCAGTGAGTATCTCTAACTGGGAAATTAAAAACTCTTTTAATTTTAGGATCCAAAGCTGTTCTGCAGTGCTGACAGATCATAGAGTTTTCCTCAAAGTTGTAAATGAAACTGGTGTACTAAGTGTGGACCATGGATGTCTGTTGCTCTTTCCCATAATCTCTTTGATTCTGGATAGCCCTTCTCGTCTTGAGTCCAGAATTGCTTCTACTTCTGTTAGCCTTGTGAGATAGCCCAGACAAGAAGAACATCAAGAGATACTATCTCGATCCTTATTTCAAGATTATATTAACATTATCTTCCAAAATTGAAAGATCATGTCTCTCTCCTTGCTTTTACAGTCTAAGAAACTAGGGATCTTCCCAAGAAACTCTGAGAAGTTTGTTACACTTTCATTCCAACTTTCTCTTATCTGATCATTGCCCAGACTGTGGCTCTTCTTCCTGTTTCTCAAGATCAATCCCACATAACATTATAATTTCATACTTGTTACATTCCTATACTAGAAGGGCAGTTCTTTCCATGAAGTGTCTCCAATGTTGGAATGCTGATTTTTATCACAAGAAAGTCCTTTCTGAAGATGTTATAGTTCTGTTCTGCTAGTAAAAGCAACTTGAAATAAAATGCACATTGCAGAAGATATGCCCCCTTCTTTTCTTTCTTGGAGAAGAACCGCTCCAATTGCCACATCAAAGCATTAGTCAGTACCATGAATTTGTGCATGGAGTCTTCATGCAGCTGCTGTGAAGTGGAAAGTTTTTCAGTTCCTGGAATGCTATCTGTTCTTGAGTAAACCATACACACTTGCAACTTTTCTTTTATGAATTGAGACTGTGGCCTGGTGCATTCTGCAAAATGAGGAATGAATTTTCTATAGAAATTGGCAAATCCCAGAAAATGCTGCAGACCCTTCACATTTTAGAGTGTTTGTCATGAAAGAATATATTATACATTTGCCAGGTTCCTCTGTATGTCTTCATTAGAAATTCTGAGATCAGATGGAGTAGATTGAATGCTAATTTTTATAATTTAGCCAAAAAGTTTGTGTTTACAGAGTCTCATTGTTTCTGACATTCGCTGCATGCAAGGAAATATTTTCTGAAAAATCAGTATGTCATACAAATGCATCACTCCATAATTTTTTTTTAAAATTTGATTTATATGCCGCCCTTCTCCGGAGACTCAGGGCGGCTTACAATGCGTTAAGCAACAGCCTTCATACTTTTGTATATTTTACAAAGTCAGCTTATTGCCCCCATAAACTGGGTCCTCAATTTACCTACCTTAGAAAGAATGGAAGGCTGAGTCAACCTTGAGCCTGGTGAGATTCGAATTTACTAATTGCAGACAGCTGGAGTTAAATTACAATGCATCAGTCTGCTGAGCTATCCAGGCTCTAGAATATAATTGTTTAAAATGCTAAAAAAAAAGTTTGTGAATTTAGGGGAGGCTACCCTGAAATTAATCAAAGCAAAAGGCATCATTGTGTACAGATAGTCCTCATAAATTGGGAATGGAAAAATCTATCACTAAGTGATGCAGTTGTTAAGCAAAAGATCAAGTGGCCATGCCTGACTTATGATGTCATTTCCATTGTTGTAGTTAAGTGAGACATCAAATGACAGTGACTTGAAATTTTATTCCCAGCTTCTCCATTGACTTTGCTTGTCCAAAGTTGAGTGTGACATATGCCAATGGTGATTATAGGACTGGGATGCTGCAGTGATCATATATCCGAGAAGCAATAAGTAATTTACTTTTTAGCACTGTTGCAACTTCTATACAACTTCTATAAGAATGGTCTACCTGAATTCAAATTTGTGTATCTGATGTCAAAGCAATCCTGTCCCACTTTCATTCTGATCAAATTGTAAGAACTTCTCAAGGCCAACTTTGTAAAATTGCAAGGCTTTTGTAGGTGGTCCAGATAACCATTACTGGTTATAGAAATACCTTCTTACCTCTGGTTAAGAAGTCTATAGTTGCGAAAAGTAAGAACAGAGTCATCATCTCCTTTAGGAACGAAAAATGTAAGTGCATACACTGGAGATTTGGAAGGATAAGTAAATCCTTTCTTTAAACCGTTTCCCAGAAATCCTTTCCAGATCATTAAGTCTCATGTAAGCATTGAGTGCTGTCTCTTCACAGACATTTGGGGTTTGGGCACACTGTTGTGGTCCGCCAGCAGCCTGAGGAGCTGGTAGCAGAGTCGGATAGCGATGATGCTGAGGAAGAACATGGTCCAGTCCTGGAGGCTGCAGAAGGCCCGGATGAGGGCTCTGCGTTGGAGGCAGAGATGGGGCCAGGGCCATCGGGGAGTGAGGTGCGGACTCTGGAGCCTCCAGAGGCTGACAGTAGAGGAACAGGAGGAGCCTGTTCCTTGTGCATGTATGAGAAGAGCTGCCAGAAGGCAAGAGCAGCTATAGCAAAGAGGAAGACTCGGGAGTAAGGCCAAGAGATGATTGGCCCCTCCCATAAGGCTTAAAAGATCAGCAATGGCTCTTGGGCTCTTTGTCAGAAAACAATGTTGATAGACTTGTTCTTGCCTTGCTGCACTTATCTCTGGTCGGCATCTTCTGCTTTTGAACTTTTGCCAAGAAAAGCCTTTGGCAGTTTGCCTAATTATACCAAGGTTGGTGATTAGACTGAAGAATTTGTGTTATGAAGAGTTTGTTTTGATTTAGTTTGGACTATGCTGAGAATGAGTTAATTCTCAGCTGTTCTAATAAAGTCTGTTTGTTTTAGAACTGTTTGCGTCGACTATTACCTACTTGGGCCTGGGTCATTGCCTCCTGTTTTTCCAATCACATGCACAAATTTCAAGCATTTCTCTAGCAAGGCAGGAGAGTGACAATATTGAACCAGTCTGAGGTAGGGCACACAGTACAAAACTTCTAACCAGTGCTGTTAATAGCTTGGTGTTGGAAAAGAAATGTTCCTTGCTCCCAGTACACATTTGGCTTATGCGACTGCTGTCAATTGCAGAGAGCAGAGAGAAGCCTTAAGGGACAGAAGGGAGAGTTGCCTAATCTAGAGCAGGAATGTAACATGATTAAAATGTCTCAAATAAGTCCCTTCCCAATTCTCAGAGTGCATTCAGACTTGCAAGATTCTGTTACCATAAAAGTAAGTACTGATCTAAATGTCTGTGGAGAATCTTGGCCATCCATGCTGGCCACATGACCATGGAAACGTCTTTGGACAGCGCTGGCTCTTCGGCTTTGAAATGGAGATGAGCACCGCCCCCTAGAGTCAGGAACGACTAGCACATATGTGCGAGGGAAAGCTTTACCTTTACCTTTATAAAGGCAGAGAGTTGTACTTCCTGGTCGGAGTCTAAACATAGGGTCACAAGTGCTTGCCTGCTGTCAGTAGTCTAAGCTCTCTTTACATGCCTGAAGCACTCCTTGTGGAGGAGGGAACTGTTGTGTGAGGGGTACAGAAGCTTCCAGAAGCTATTGTCTTGAAGCAATTTGGACACTTGCTTCAATATTATATTTCATTGGGTCTGTGTATTATAGTTTATTATTGTGGATTATAATTTTCTTGGTGGCAGCACCGGATTTCCTCAGATTTTTAAACTTTACTTACAAAGCCAGATATATCCATTATTTTCTCTGTCAACTCAACAAGTATATTTTTCTTACTAAATTAGAGTCCCTAGGGAGTTGGGCGGCATGGAAATGCGACAAAATAAATAAATAAATAAATAAATAAATAAATAAATAAATAAATAAATAAATAAATAAATGGAAATGAACATTTTTCTGATAGGATCATTTCCTGAACAGATAGCGTTTTATTCCCTATCATCATCACCTTGCTCAGAGCCCACTGTAATTGCTGTTAATTACAACTTTTGACCTGTAAATCTACATTTTCAGTATCAATAGGGTAAATCTGAATGCACGAACAGCAATTATCTCAGGAAAAGCACAGTTCAACCACAGCATGAGGTGCATCACACATTGTAGTCTTTTTTTAATCTAGATGAATTGGATAACAAGCCAGCAAGGAACATCTGTAAATAAAGTTTCAGAAAATATTGTTACTGCTTTATCTTTATTTATTCCTCCAAGATTATTGGCCCTACAGAAGAATTTATAGTCTGCATTTATATTGAACTGCAGCACTGCTAAAACAGATTTTGGGCCAAGGAGGCTGGGTTAAAGGGAACACTAAGGTTGCTGCTGATTTCCATTGTTTATGTCTGAGGTGATTACTTGACATCATTTAATGGTAAGAGTAGCCTGAATTTATGGTAATAACTTCTCAGATTGTTGATATGGATTGTTAAATTTTGTGTTTGATACACACTGCTCCTCAATGTGATTTATTTAGGAATATTAATATTATTTTTACAGGTGGGATATATCTACAGAAGTGGCCAAAATTGTGGAAACCTTTTAGGAAAAGTGTATTTTCTAAAACTAGCTAATAACACCACTTTTTTTTTGAGTAGTACCATAAAATTACATATTAATGGAAAGATAATTCAATCAAGAATGTAATGCAATAACTTTTATGAAGGATTTGCTATTAGAATAGCAGTTACAGTATAAAGAAAAAGGTGAAACACGTAGAAAAAACAAGATATACAAAAATTATCACATCAGTTAATACTTAGTTGGGTAACCTTTAGCATGAATTACAGTCTTACAACGTCTTCCCATGGAGTGAACCTGGTCTTTTAGTTCTGCAGCTGTTATAATGTGAAACCAAGATTGAATGATTGCTTCTATTAACTGGGTTTTATTTCTGGGTTGCTTCTGACTAACAAGTTTCTTTAGTCGGCTCCATAGATTTTCAATTGGGTTAAGGTCTGGGCTATTCCCAAGCCATTCCAGTAGTGGAATATGATTATCTTGAAACTACCCCCAAAAGTGGTGTTATTAGCCAGCAAACCTCAAAAATACACTTTTCCCAAAAGGTTTCCACAATTTTGGCCACTACTGTATGCATGTATGTATGCATGTATGTATGTATGTATGTATGTGCATGTGTCATCTACATATACATGCATGGATTAACTACAGCACTTGAATGAAAACACTGATGAGGGCGAAGACCATGGAGAATCAACACATGGAGAGAATACTCACCCCTATGAAAACAGTGGTCCCAGATTATGAATATAAATGGAATGAAATGTAGAACAGTTGTTAGGATATGTTCAAATTATGTTTTAAACTTCTAAAAGTGACTGTGGTCACTTTAAATTTAGAAGTTTAAAACATTGAAGCATCCAGTTTCAGATGTAATTTTAGCAAGCAGTCTGGAAACCAAAGCATGTGATTCCATCTCCTCCTCCTATTTTTTTTAATAATAGAAAGCATTTTAGTTAGAATATTCTGGACATGTGATGCGAAACCCAGAAAAATATGCCATACTTCACTTAATCTTCCCGGGAAAGACTGATGGCAAATGAGGTCCAGGCAGAAGAAGAACATCATGGCTTCAAAATCTAAGGGACTGGTTTGGACAAAACTCAACAGCACTTTTTGGTGCGGCTGTTGATAAAAATAGGATTGCCAACATGATTGCCAACGTCTGATGATGGATATGGCACAAGAAGAAAGCATTTTGGAGAAAAAGTTTATGGCAGAGTAAGATAATCCGGCATAATCTGATTATCCGGCATAATTCGAACTGGTCCGAACCAACAGCAGCCCACCTCTGAAGCTATTGGTGGAGCTTTTGGAAAACATTAGCAAAAAGAGCCTGTCAAAGTTATTAGAATCCAGCAAGCCCAGAAACTTTTTCCTTTCTTATTCCCCCCTTCTCTAGGCTGCCAGGGACTTCAGTACTAAAAATACCAATAGATATTGTGTGAGTCAGAGAAGGAGGTAGTGAAACAAATAAGAGACTTTCTGTGTAGTGCTGTACATTATGTATAGTTTATTTAGCCAAACGCCCAAAGCTACTTTGCCAACAGGTCAAAGCATGTTAGAAACGCACACAAGGGAAGAGAAGAGAAGAGAAGAGAAGAGAAGAGAAGAGAAGAGAAGAGAAGAGAAGAGAAGAGAAGAGAAGAGAAGAGAAGAGAAGCTGGAAGGGACCTTGGAAGTCTTCTAGTCCAGCCCCATGCTCAGGCAGGAGAACCTATACCATTTCAGACAAGTGATTATCCAGTCTCTTCTTAAAAATCTCCAGAGATGGAGTACCCACAATTTCTGGAGGCAAGCTGTTCCACTGGTTAATTGTCCTCACTGTTAGGAAGTTTCTCCTTAATTCCAGGTTGCTTGTCTCTTTAATTAGTTTCCAACCATTATTTCTTGTTCTGCTCTCTGGTGCTTTGGAGAATAATTTGTCCCTCATCTTTTTGGCAGCCCCTCAAATACTGGAATACTGCTATCATGCCACCCTTCATTCTTCTTTTCTTTAGACTAGCCAGACCCAAAACCTGCAGCCATTCCTCATATGGTTTAATCTCCAGGCCTTTGATCATCTTAGATGCTCTTCTCTGAACTTTTTCCAAAGTCTCAACATCTTTTTTGTAGAACGGTGGCCAAAGCTGGTTGCAGTATTCCAGGTGTGGTCTTACTAAGGTTTTGTAAAGTGGCACTAATACTTCATATACTGATCTTGATTCTATGCCTCTGTTTATACAACCCAGGATTGTTTTAGCTTTTTTGGTTGCTGTTGCACATTGCTGGCTCATGTTCAAATGATCGTCCACAACAATAAAGCCTAATTTGGATTAATTTGGAGAAGCACAGGGTGAATATCTTTGCAACATTACTGTCCTCTTTTTTCAGACTTTGAAAGAAGAGAAAAGGAATGGCAATTGGAGCTGGTATGCTACCTGATACCAACAAGGAAAACCTGTATTCTGCTATCCCAAAGGTGTTTTTTCAAGAGGCAACTGGATTTTCTGTTTTTTCTTTGAAGACATTTCACTTTGCGTCCAAGAAACTTCTTCAGCTCTGACTGGATGGTGGGGAATGGAAGGATTTATACTCTTTGCAGACAACTGGTCATTACATTCTTTTAGCAAGCTGTTAAGGCCACCTGAAGGTTTATCTGTGTCATCAGGGTCAGCTGACAAATGCAGAGGGATGTGGAGCCTTCTTGGAACTATTGAAAGGACTCTGTTGTAGACTGGAGATAGATGATGTTGTATCCCTCCCTCTCTGTTGAGAGAGGGCTGCTCAATTTTGACATAGATGGCCTCTTTGATCCCTCTTTGAAACCAGTGGTCCTCTCTGTCCAAAATGTGGACTTTGCTATCTTCAAAATAGTGGCCTTGTCTTTTAAATGCAAATGGATTGCTGAATCTAGTCCTGATGGTTTTGTTCTCCTATGTTGGGACATCATATTGGGACAACCATGACCTGGATGACTGAGAATTTTCATAGACATCTGTATTCTGCTTTGGGCAAAAAAATGCCAGCTGACATGATGTCATATTTGTCCATTACCTTCAAATGCAATTCAATGGAAAGAATCAAAAGTGATTCATGATGGCCCGCACGTACATCCACTTTCACCCAGATGCTAATGGGATCTAAGCTATTGTTGAGTAATTAGCAACCGGATCTTAGAATCATGGAGAACAGCTCAATGTAAATGCCAGCTCAGAGTGCAACTGTTGTAAAAATGTATTCAATATTATTATCAGCATTAGAGCAGTTCCCCTCTGAAAAAAAAAGGCTAGAATATCTGCAGTATTTTAATTTGAAGTGAACAGAAAATAGGAAACCTGATAACCCTACATCAAATAATGTACGGAATAAAAAATATGGACAAAAATGTTTTCCCTCTACCATAATGTAGTGTGGTTCTATAAAACTAAATATAGACAGATCCAAGAGCAATCAAAGTTAGCATTTCTTTAGATGACACAGTGTAGGTAGGTATGGGATTTCATGGCCATCAGATGTGATAGAACACAGAACCACAGGGCTGAAAGGACTCTTATCCTCTAGCCCAGCCCTTTTCCAGCCCTTATATCTGTGATGGCTAACCTATGGCACATGTGCTAAAGGCACCCAGAGCCCTCTCTGTGGGCATGTGTGACGTCGCCAGCTGCTCTTCTGGTTTCTGGTGCACACGGTCAGCTGGTCTTTGCGGGTGCTGGAGCGCAGAAAAACGGCCCAAAAAACAGGCCAAAATGACAGGAAAAAACCAGGCTTTTTTGGGGCCGTTTTCAGGCTTTTGTTCGGGCTGTTTTCAGGCTGTTTTTCAGGCCATTTTCTGAAAAATGGCCTGAAAAACAGTCCAAAATGGCAAAAAAACCCGACCCCCCCAGGCCATTTTTGGGCTATTTTTTGGGCCATTTTCAGGCCATTTTTCAGGCCGTTTTCTGAAAAATGGTCTGAAAAACAGTCTGAAAACGGACCGAAAAACAGCCAAAAAACAGGCATGTGCGTGCCAGCCAGTTGGTCTTCGGGTTTCTGGCATGGGCACATTCATGCACATGCATGCACGTTCCAGTTTGGGCATTCGGTGCCGAAAAGGTTTGCCATCACTGCCTTATACCATTGCAGTTAAATGGTTGTCGAGTCTATTTTTGAAAATCTCGAGTGACGGATTGGTGAAGTCACTGATTTAAATGATTTTAAAAAAGGGGACTGGACAAATTCATGGAAGATTACCTATTCATAGTTGCTAGTCTTGAAGGCAGTTTACCACTTTTTAAATGATTTTCTATCATTCCTTAAATACAACATTGAAGATATTAGTGGCTATAGTGGAAGAAAAGTGGATAGGCCATTAACTATTTTTAATCCTACTCTCATTGGTACATTAAGATTTTCTTTTTTCTGAATTTTCTGAATTTCTCCAGGGGCCACTGTTGTGGTAAGAAAAGGTAAATTTGAATGCTAACTATAATTTCACTACCTTACTTGAAAACAACAAAGTTTCATTTATTTTACCAGTGAAATCTTCAAAAAAATTATGAGGGGCTTCTGTTTAATGTTAAAAGCAGTCAGTCAGCCAACCAGCCAGCGAAACATATTTCTAATATACATAATTAAACATAATTCTGCACTTCATTTCTCCTTTTATATTTTTTCCCCAATCTCTTGTGCCTGGGCAGCCTCAAGCTATTTATTTACTCCAGTTACATCTTTCCAACTCTTTCTAGGATTATGAATGTTTACAGTCATAAACCAACAATTAAGACATCCTTAGATAAAATAATCAATGAACAATTTAAAACATTCAGAGTAATAATGTAATAATAATCTATAAATTAATATTATAATCCAGCCAAATAATATTGATGAAAAAATTATTAGCCAATAATAAAAACAACAACAATAAATTATGAACACGGTCTTCTCCATATTTTTTGATGTGGGGGGGGGGAGAGTGTTGACACTTTTGTGAAACTTGAGGTTCTCACAAAGTGTGCCCTGTATTAACATATATGAAAAATGACCCTGATACGAACCTTCTCAGTAAACAAATCAGACAAAGGATAATATACGTACGTACCAGTTTCCTGGTCATGATCCGTGACTTCATTTGGAAAGCTGCTAAAACCATGAGAAATGATTGAACTTTTCAGCAAGAGTGTGAGAACGTTATCCATTTTCTCTGCTGATGAAAACTTGAAAGCCTATGGGGTTGAGATAGAGGCAAAGAAAACAAAGAATAACCTGAGGGCATACAGATTTGTACCATCATCCAAAAGCAAAAGAGCAAAAAGAGCAAACTCATGTGGGAATATTTTGCACCACTGAAGTTGGAAACAGCTATTAGTTTTTAAAAGAGTTGCTGGTGATCTGGTAAGAGAGATAATTTCTCAGATGGGTTTAAGGGCGAAGAAAATCACTGAAGATCAGTGGAAGTTTATCATGGCAGCTATTTCCTGGAGAAACACAAGTCCTAAAAAGTAATTAAAGTAATTAAAGGACAGCCTTACTATGCCAGAGACTGCAGCTGTGGTGTCCTGGGTGGACTTCTTATAATAGAACTTACAATGCTCACGGAAGTGGGCTATTTCTGTAGATCCTCCAGTAGTGAAGTAATGTGTTTCCAATTAATTACAAAGTAGGATACCATTTCTATTTTTCCCATTGGGAAGCTGGCTTATGTTCAGGGAGGAGGTTGAGAAAGTAAAGGTAGTAGCCATAACTGAATGAAATCAAAGACATCTTTGCAGATGATACAATACCTTGTGTGTCCAATCACACTTGGCCAATAAAGAATTCTATTCTATTCTATTCTGTTCTGTTCTGTTCTGTTCTGTTCCATCCCGTCCCGTCCCGTCCCGTCCTGTCCCATCCCGCTCCATTCCACGCCATTCCATTCCATTCCATTCCATTCCATTCCATTCCATTCCATTCCATTCTTTGTTGTATGTAGCAGGATTTGGCTTCAATGGCAAAGTTGTGATTGACATCTTGTTTGTTTGATTTTTTTTTTTTTGAGGAAGGAAACATTTGAGAAGCTGCAAGCCAACATTTCAGGCTTCTATTTGCTAGCCCTGCATTGCCTTAAGGTGTTCTTTGTTTTAGTAACTGCAAGGGTGCTCTCTTGCCTTTACATCTTATTAGCTCTCCATCCATCAAGAACAAGGTAATCTTATCACCAGGAAGACAAGCACCATGTCTGTTGTTCAAGACACATGTTGAGCTTTCACAATGCAAATTGCCTTCTGGTAACGGCGTATTAGAAAACAGGACAAGCCTGCGTTTTGTCTTCTGGCCAGTGCCACGGTAATGTTTTCCTTGGGCTTGAGGCATGATTAGAGTTTTGATTCCAGCAAATTGAATGGCCCCATCTACTTCTTTGTATTCCTGACTAGAGGAAGCAGAAGTAAAGCAAACTGGTTGTTATGTAGCTTAATTTCTTTTCTTTAGAGTAGTGTTTCTCTACCTCCATGAGTTTAAAATGCATTTGACTTCATCATCCAGAATTCCCTAGCGGCTGGGGAATTCTGGGAGTTGAAGTCCAAACATCACGAAATCATGGAAGTTGAGGAACACCACTCAAGGGGATCTAGATAGTCCCCAGACACCATAGCATAGGTGCTTCTCTCTCATTGAGAGACTGTGCCACCAAATTGGCTGTATTTAGAATGGCTTGGAGATGATAGGTCAGTTGAAGTTCAGGAGCTTTGAATCTAATCCAGTAGGACACCCCATTCTCTTATGCATGTTCTTGTGATTCTCTTTCTCTTTCCTCATTGATTGTTGCTATTAGTGCCTTTTAGTTGTGACAGTCTATCATTTCTGGTTTGCGAGATTTTGTGCCTTTCAGCTTATTTACACACTTTTCCTTTCCATACTTTCTCTGAAGCACATTCATATGGGACTTAGTCATAGAATAAAGGGTTTTTTAAAAAACACACACACACACACACACATTCACCTGAGCAATATGAATAATTTCAAAAACAGACATGAATAATCAGTAAGGCATGTTGAAACCCTGGCATGGCAAAATATAAGAGATTGAAGTATAAGGATAGGAGATCTTCATTCTGAATCTTCTGAATCATGAACTCCCTGGAAAATTTTAGGCATGCATTCTCTTGCAGCCTCAGTTATTCACCCAGGACTTTTGGGAAATGTGGGAAAGTTTTCAAATGCACTGTTAGAATAAAATGGGATCGGCTGTGTATGAACGTAATTTTCCAGTGTTTGCTCCCAATACTCCAAGCATTCCTCCTCTCAAAGATATACATGTTTTGTGAAGCTGCATAAAAATATCTATATATACAGTAAACAGATGAATAAGTGAATCAGTATCAGTTGTCAGTGGAGGCCCCATTTTGTAGTCCTGTTATAAGATGCAATTCCAGATGATCAGACTTTCTGTCTCCCAATTTTCTGAATCTAATAGAAAACATACTTCTCTATAAAGAGAGAGCCAGAGCAATTCTTATTAGGGATTCCAACAGAAAACTATACAAAAGAAATTCAATATTTAATATTACATATATTAACTGCAGCCTGCATAATATATGCGCAAAACTGGAAGAAGGAATATCCACCAACAGAAGAGGATTTAATCAAAAAAATCCTTGAATGCGCAGAGATGGACAAGCTTACAAAGGAACTTAAGGAAAGAGAGGACTCAGATTACTATAAAGTATGGTTTAGATGGTATGATTGGTGCAAGAAAAGAAAAAACGAAAAAAGGAATAAAGGGAGAAAAAAGGGGGAATGGAAATAATACTCTATTGTTTATTTTTGTGATAATATGGATTGAATCAAAGTAAAGAGAAGTCGACACAAAGGAAATTAGATTATTTAAGTAGATTAAGATAAAGTTAGAATATATGTAAATAATAAGAAAGGATCACCTTAAACGAGCTGTTAACGGAAAAATGATTTGTATATATGTGTTGTTTGTTTTGTGTTTGTTTTTAATGTATTCAAAAATAAAAAACTTTATATATAAAAAAAGAAAACATACTTCTAGTGCTGAGCTGGGTTGTTTTGAGGATTTTCAGATTTTTGAAGATATTAGATGTTGTCTCTTTACATGGCTGTAACAGTACTGACATACTGAAATTAATTGCAGTTGAGTCCTACAGTTACCATGTGGTCATGGCCAAAACTGATCTGTGTGGTCTGTAAGAGTTGAAACTGATTTGATAGCACATATAACCAATGAACCGGGGACGCGGTGGCTCAGTGGCTAAAACACTGAGCTTGTTGATCAAAAGGTCGGCAGTTCAGCGGTTCGAATCCCTAGTGCCGCGTAACGGGGTGAGCCCTCATTACTTGTCCCAGCTTCTGCCAACCCAGCAGTTCAAAAGCACGTAAAAAATGCAAGTAGAAAAATAGGAACCACCTTTGGTAGGAAGGTAACAGTGTTCCATGCGCTTTTGGCGTTTAGTCATGCCGGCCACATGACCACGGAGACATCTTCAGACAGTGCTGGCTCTTCGGCTTTGAAATGGAGAGCACCACCCCCTAGAGTCGGGAACGACTAGCACATATGTGCGAAGGAACCTTTACCTTTACCTTAATCAATCAACCAATTAATGAACCAATTACCATGTAACAGTCTGATGAAAAAGATGTCCATCTTCCTCAAGCACTAGGATTATTCCATTATCAGATTATTTCTGAGATGAAGGAAATGGCCATCAGGAACATCACATCTGAGTGCCTTACATTTACATATCTTTTCTGTTTTCATTGTACACAGTTTCATTTATTTAGTGCTGGGTAAAAACAGTTTTATTTTGGCTTTTAGAATGTTAACAGTTTAATGGTTCCTGTGTGATTTTATTGTTATTCATAAAATGTTGTTATTTGCTGCCCTTCTATTTTTATATCACTTACACTTCATCATTCTGACATAAAGAACAGACTAGTAATATTATGGTAAATAAATAATACTAATTAGCTAATTGGTCTCACTGGAAATTTCTTTCTGAGAGCTTGCCATTACTTTTGTATTTATTCAGAAAATTATAACCTACTTTTGACTTTACACCAGAGAGGTCTACAAGAACATGAAAAAGAATATAATATAAAATCTTACGTTTAGCAAAAAAGAAGCAGCATTTATTCATTTTAATATCTTATAATCTGTCCTCATATTTTTTTGGGGGGGTGGGAATCCTTTAAGGTTCAAGCATCTGAAAGTCAATCATATTTTGAACATTACTTTATACCCCGAACAAACAGTGGTAATTCTTACTTGACTGAGCTCAGATGATTGTATTCCATGTGCCAAGGGATCTCAGGAATATATTTTTCCAGTATAATTAGGTTTGGCCTTATTAAGTAGATTTAATTGTGTTAAGTTAGATCATTTTGGTATTTGTCTTTAATTACCATAGAAGGTGAGCCATTTATATGTTTTTTTTCTCTGAAGGAAAATAATAAAGTGGGAATCTAAAACTGTGTACAGGCATACAGGTAGAGCAGGGGAAGGATACTGTAAAATCTCCATTCCCACCCCACTCCGGGGGAAGTATACTGCAAAATCCCCATTCCCTCCCCACTCCTAGGGGAAGGATATTGCAAAATCTCCATTCCCACCCCACTCTGGGGCCAGCCAGAGGTGGTATTTACTGGTCTCCGAACTACTCAAAATTTCCGCTACCGGTTTTCTGAACTGCTCAAAATTTTCACTACCGGAACCTGCTGGATTTCACCCCTGAGGTAGAGGCGAAAACATATGATGAACGGTTGCAGGAACTAGGCATGGCTAGTCTAGTGAAGAGAAGGACCAGGGGTGACATGATAGCAGTGTTCCACTATTTGAGGGGCTGCCACAGAGAGGAGGGGGTCAATCTATTTTCCAAAGCACCTGAAGGCCAGACAAGGAATAATGAATGGAAACTGAACAAGGAGAGATTCAACCTGGAAATAAGGAGAAATTTTCTGACAGTGAGAACAATCAACCAATGGAACAGTTTGTTTTCAGAAGTTGTGGGAGCTTCATCACTGGAAGTTTTCAAGAAGAGACTGGACTGCCCTTTGTCAGAAATGGTGTAGGGTCTCCTACTTGGGCAGGGGGTTGGACTAGATGACCTACAAGGTACCTTCCAACTCTGTTATCTGTATATATATATTAAAAATGTAAAGAAAGAATTCCAGATTGCTATTTGAAGTATCTTTTGAGTAAGATGGCTTTGGCAATGTGGACCTCATTTAAACCCAGTTTTATAAAGTTGTACCAAGGCAGGACAGTCCAGAAAAGGAAATGATTATTTCTAAGCTCCTTGTAGCTGGGTTACACTTAACCATGCTAAACCTCACAATGGGTCTAAGTCATGGGCTATGATTTGAATGTAAGAAAATATTTGTGGAAAATTTGGTATGAGTTCTAAGAATTATGGGCTAGTTAGGTAGCTAGCTAGAAGATGTCAGACTTATTTTCTACTCTGCTATAATTAACAGTATATCCAGAGTCACATAGGAGATACCCATGTTTGTTAACTGGAAATTTACAGTTGAATTTAAGATCTTCTGCATGAAAACTGTGTAACAATCTTTCCTGTGCATACTCTGCATCAAGTCATAATTTGCCAACCTTGTTAATTAGTAGACTTTTAACCTCAAAGTTTTCCTCAAATGTACAGAAAGTACAACAGTGATGATGGTGATAATTGTAATGTCCTCAATTTAGATTTCATATTATTAAGACAGTAATTAGTCGATGAGATGAGCAAAGTGTGAAAGTTCCATCTTGCTTCTGCTTTATAACTGTGTGCTATTGAACAGACTCTTTGTACTCTTAAAAAATTATTTGGAAGGAATTTACTTCTGTTTTTAAACAAGCGCTAATAATGTAATGCATCATTTTTTTTATTAATCCTTTGTTATGAGCAGAACGCCTTAGGCTACAGACATGGTAGATTTGTCACATGAAAATGAGGCTGTCTGAATTATAAACACAGCTATTATTTTTGTTCTTGCATTGCAATTACAATATAGACATGTCAAGTGCCCTCAGACTGCCCATTGTACAAACGATAGTTCAATTTCTTTACTTTTCTGAAACAGACTTTCCTTCCTCATTATATGGGGGGAAAAGAGGAAGCCATTTTACTATAGATTTTGTCATCTGTTGGGTTTCTAAAATATAGAATAAGAGATTTGCATGGAAATTGTGAACTCTGCAAAGATGGAATGGCTACATATGACAGATACATGTTAATTTAAAAACGCTATTGTTCATCTAATTTCATTACTTGTTTATTATTGATTTCATTTATGGATTCTTGGACAACAGATCTGCTTGCTAAGAATGGATTTACAGATGTGATAACATAGGTATAAATAATCTGATTCCATCTTCTTATTTATTTACAGAAGATAATAAGCCCAATCGGGCTTTTGAGAGCATGGCAATAAGGCCAAGTGCTTATTTCAGGGTTCAAAAAAATATAAGACAGGGTGTTATTTTTGGGAAAACACTGCATATATAATATATATATATAATAATAATTGTAAACTATACCTGAAGCATTTATTTTAATAAGTTGATAATTGGTTACTTATCCAATAAATAAGCAAAACTAGGAACATCATAATATGCCTTATATATCTGATCAAACATGTTTCCAACTGGTCAGGCCAAGAGTGAAATGATGGAATGGAATGATATAATTGTGCATTATGACATGAGGAAAACAAATGAAGCATCTCTGACATCCATAAATCCTATGGGCACCAAGCTATGACAATACTGAGTCTTTGTAAATCATATAGCAAAACTCTTATGGCAAAGGACTAACAAGATCAAAGTGGACAGTCGTAAACAGAAATCCTAAAAACTCTGACTATAATTTTAAAACTGAATAATATAACAAGAGACCTACTGAATTAGACAAAGACTTGTCTAGCCAACATTCTGACTCTAACAGAAAGCTCACAGACATCAGATCAATAGTCTTGTTTCTGTTTTGAAAACAAATGGATCCTTCATGAATGTGTTCATGAATGTTTCTGATCTTCCTTCTAAACAAGTAAATTGGTGGCAATTGGTGGCCATATCACATGGTAGCACATGTATAAAGGAACCTTCTTGCTTTCAGTCCCAATTTCCAAATCCTAAGAAGCTTCATGGAATATATATATATATATCTCCAAGTAAACAAATAGAAAAATATAAAGTATTGTAGTAACAGATTTGAGTAGAGTAGCAATCAAGTCTACTAGACTTCTAGGGTTCCATGTGCTCTTTGGGATGGGTTGAGGATTGAATACACTTGCACTCCCTACCGTTTATAGGGGTACACACCTGTGCCTCTTGCTATGTTTTGGGTTTGTTCCAGGGGTGAAATCTACTTACCTTCCTTATTGGTTCGGAAGCGCGCACATGCTTCATGTGTGTGCACATACCTTCTGCGCATGCACAGAAGGTAAAAAAGTATTACTTCCTGGTTACCCGGGTGGCGATCACTACCGGATCGCCGAACTACAGGGAAAAATTGCTACCGGATTGGGCGGTCCGGTCTGATCCGGGAGCATTTCACCCCTAGTTTGTTCCTCCTGTTTTAGTCAGTGGATTGCTTCTTGAAGCCTTTATACCATTCTGCTCTTCTTCCTATTCATGCCGTTTTTAGTAAAAAGGCCACAAGGAGTCTGCAATCTGCAACACGCCAGATGTTACTCACCTGTACCAATATTCCTACAGGATTTGATCAATATTTGGAATGCCACCTGTTGCCTATTCCTGCACTAAAATATTGACCATGTATTTTAAATTAACTTTTTTTCATTGCTCCCTTATCTTCGGCATAGAAATTTTTACAAATGTTGAATAGTGGTAAAGAATTATACCAGTGACTTGACACTGCTGAGTTGGAATGATTAAAAGATATAGTAGCTTTAGAGTAACACAGTTTCTTATGGTCCATTTCTGCATCCCTAGTATGACTCTATTCTCACTATTACCCAATCAATCATTTTAGAAGACAATAGAGGTAGTCCTCAACTTATGACCACAACTGAGTCCAAAATTTCTGTTGCTTAAGTGAAACATTTGTTAAGGGAGTTTTGCTCCATTTTACAACCTTTCCTGCCAGAGTTGTCAAGTGAATCCCTGCAGCTAATTTAGTAACCCGGTTGTTAAGTGAATCTGGCTTCCCCGTTGGCTTTCCTTGTCAGAAGGTTGCAAAAGGTGATCACATGACCCCTGGACATTGCAACCGTCATAAATATGAGTCAGTTGCCAAGCGTCTGAATTTTGATCACTTGATCATGGGGATGCTGCAATAATAGTAAGTGTGAAAAATCACTTTTTTCAGTGCTATTGTAACTTTGAATGGTCACTAAATGAACTTTGTAAGTTGAGCACTATCTATATACATTTCTACTTCATATTTGCACAACTCTGAAATCAAGGGTAGGCTTCAAAAATTTTAGCAAGGGGTTCTCTGCCTGGTTGCTGGGTGGGCGTGGCCATGGTGGGCATGGCCTAGTCAACCTCCTGCACCATGGCGGGGGGGGGGGCATTTTTGCGCTCCCTGGGCTTCGGAGGCTTTTTTTGAGCCTCCGGGAGGGTGAAAACAGCCTCCCCAGGCTCCGGAGACCCTCTGGAGGCTGGAAACAGGCCTCCAGAACTTCCGGTAGGCCCGTTTTTCAGCCTCCCTGCGCCTTCTCATGAGTCCTGCACTTACCTGCATCCAAAATGGGCCGTATGGGGACTTCTGGAAGGGGCAGGACAGCCAGGAGTGAAATTTGGGGGTTCTCCGAACTGCACGGAATCTTACCTAGAGATTCTACCAAACCCCTGTGAACCCCATCAGCCCACCCCTGTCTGAAATACTAACCTTTTGGAATTGGTATTTTCATTATAGCATGCTGATACTCAACATTTGGAGGGGGAAATCTACTGCTTAATATTATTTATTTCATTAGACATTATGACTAAAAATAAAATATTTGGATAGGAAAAAACCGCTCGAACTATCAGCCCTTCTCATTTTATGAACTCCATTAAATTAGATAATAGTTTATTAACTTCTTTTATTAACTGTTTAATGTAGAGAACAGCTTACCTGACAGGCAAATGCAATTGGATCAGCCACTTTCTGAAGCATCTGTTCAAGCTCTCCCACTGTTGAATAGTATTCAATCTGCACTGTGGCTTTAATGTCTCCTCCACAGTAGATATTTACATTTACAAAGCCAGCAGGAAAATCTTATAAAACAGAACATTTTAAAAGCTCAGTGGAAAAAACGAAGGAAAAAAAAAAACAGAATTATTGCCAAAACCTTTCCACACTGATTCACATTCAGAATGCTTCAGCGTTATCTATTCCAGATTGAGAAATCAACGGTTCACAGGGGAGCCGAACGTGCAAAAAAAAAAAAAAAAAAAAAAAAAAGCAGTGAGTAATGGAAGAAAAGAATCAGCAGCAGTGGAGCAAGAAGGTAGAATTAAAATATATTTGGAGGCCAGAGAACAAAGGAAAACAAAGAAAGCTTTAAAATATACAGCATACTTTGCAAACGTTTACAGACATTTCAATGTGCCTCGGGGTGGAGAAGAATTTCCAGCTCCACACTTAGGTGATAATCTATGTATTAATTCATGTAATGAAAAATAAGGCAAAGGTAAAGATTCCCCTCACACATATGTGCTAGTTGTTCCCAACTCTAGGGGGTGGTGCTCATCTCCGTTTCAAAGCCGAAGAGCCAGCACTGTCCAAAGACGTCTCCGTGGTCATGTGGCCAGCATGACTAAACACCAAAAGCGCACGGAACACTGTTACCTTCCCACCAAAGGTGGTCCCTATTTTTCTACTTGCATTTTTTACGTGCTTTCGAACTGCTAGGTTGGCAGAAGCTGGGACAAGTAACAGGAGCTCACCCCGTTACATGGCACTAGGGATTCGAACCGCTGAACTTTGTGTGTCGACCTTTCGATCGACACACTCAGCGTCTTAGCCACTGAGCCACCACGTCCCTTTTGTAATGAAAAATATGATAAGCCAAATTTGCATGAATTTGTGCCCAGCCCCTGGACTTCCACACCAAAATCCTATCTTGATGGTACTTTTTTTTTTTTTTTTTTGGTGCCTTTAAGTGAGATTTTGATTCCTGACAACTACTCCATTTAGCCCCTGAAATTTTCTTGGTAATATTTCTGAAGTGGTTAGCAAGTCCACCCAGCTGGTTGTGCTCAGAACTCAGTTTTTTGTTTTCTTTCTAACCCGTTGCCTTAACTGTTCCACCAAGTTGGTTCTCTTGGTAGCACCAATAAAAACATCTTTAAAAATCAGTTGAAAGAAAATAGTCTTTAGTAGGGCAGATTAATTTTTGATGGTTTCAAGTTTTGCGGCATATAGTATTTTTTGGAGGAGTTGAATGCTGCAAAATGGCTATGGCTATATAATCACCATACAGGCAATTTTAGATTTGGGAAAAAGTTCTTTTTTTAAAATTATAATATGCACATGTTAGGGCTTATTTTTAATATGTTTTCCATCTCATAATAAAGATGCGATGTTAATTTTTTAGCAATGGTCCAAGACATGCAAGAGCCACAAAAAGTTTCACTTTCTACATTGGGCAACCCTTTGTTCAACTAAGCTGAAACCACTGATTTATTAAATATTACTTAATGTCACGATCGAAAAGAATAAGCAGAAGTCTGAGACACACTATAAAACATCAAAATATGGCCAAATATATCGGTGCAAATAAATGACAAAAGAACTTGAAAAACTCCCCGCATGGAACAAGACAATATCTTCATAAACGTCATGCAGTGATAATAATATGTGCTACAGATTTATGCTGTGTTGCTCTAAATAATATGTGCAGTGGGAACTGATTAAGTCTAGCAAACTATGACTAATGAATGACATTTTAAAGACTGTCAACTGCCATCTTATCATGGCTAAACAACCAAATGCCTCCAGTTTTTGATAAGTCAAAAACTTTTATGCTTCTGATTTAATAAAGTAGAATTTGATAAGTCAAAGCTCATGCATAAAAATAGTATTGAATTATAATGGGAAATACTGTATAACATTCCATTACATTATATTTGATGTCTTTATTTTCCTTGAACTAGTACCAACTCTTACCTAGAGCTTTGATGAACCTGACTTTCTGATTCCAAAAATCTGGTTCAATCCTGATCCATTCATTTTCTGTTATAAATTCAATGACTACTGAATCTCCAGGAACATCTTCTCTTAAAATAATGAAGATCTCTCCAGGACACTGTAAAGTATGAGTCCAATTATTCCGTTGGGTCAATAAATTAAATCTATACAACGTGAACGACATATTTTCATGGAAGTTGTTTAAAACCTTAGCAGAAGACGTATGTTATCCAGCTACATATTTTTTATAAAGCGATTATTTGGCCTGCATGGGAACATGGATTATTTCAATAAAACATTAGTTCTTTGTACTAGTTCTATGCACCCTTGAACTGATTTTAGGGCAGTTTAGGACATGGGCCAGCAACCTTAAACACTCAAAGAGCCACAAAGCCCCCCTTTCAGTTTTGGAACTGACCAGAAACCTAGTTTCTCCATCATAGAGTCTCCTTCTAGCACAGCATACTTATTTATTTATTTATTATTTGTTTGTTTGTTTATTTTCATTTATTTTATTTATTTTTCCTGGTTCACCGAGGAGCTGAGGGAGATGAAACGCCGGAAAAGACGCCTGGAGAGCAGTTGGAGGGCCAGCCGTTCTGAATCTGACCGAACACTGATAAGGTCTCATATTAAGACCTACCTGGTGGCAATAAAAGCGGCAAAGTGTAACTATTTTTCCACTCTTATTGCGTCATCAGATAATCGCCCGGCCACCCTGTTTAGGGTGACCCGCTCCCTGCTCCACCAGGAAGCGCAGGAGGACCTCTTGGAGGGTAGAGCCGAGGACTTTGTACAATATCTGTATGACAAAATCGCTCAGATTCGGGAAAATTTGGACTCTGACTGGGTAGATTCGGGAGGGAGGATGGAGGCAAGTCTTGAGAATATTACCTGGGAAGAGTTTGATTCTGTGACTCCGGAAAACGTGGACAAGATACTGGGCAGACTGAGCGCGGCCACATGTTTATTGGACCTGTGTCCCTCCTGGCTGGTGCTGGCCTCTCGGGAGGTTACATGAGGCTGGCTCCAGGGGATTATAAATGCTTCCTTGAGAGAGGGTGCCTTCCCCGCCGCCTTGAAAGAGGCGGTGGTGAAGCCTCTCCTCAAGAAGCCTTCCCTGGACCCAGCAGTGTTGGCTAATTACCGTCCAGTCTCCAACATTCGCTTCGTTGCGAAGGTTGTTGAGAGTGTGGTAGCGTGACAGCTTCCTCAGTACTTGGATGAATCGGCTTATCTAGATCCATCCCAGTCGGGCTTCAGGCCTGGATACAGCAAGGAAACGGCATTGGTCACATTGGTAGATGATCTCTGGAGGGCCCGGGACAGGGGTTGCTCCTCTGTCCTGGTCCTATTAGACTTCTCAGCAGCTTTTGATACCATCGACCATGGTATCATGCTGTACCGGTTGGAAGAGTTAGGGGTGGGGGGCACCGTGTTGCGGTGGTTCTCCTCCTTTCTCTCTGATCGGTCACAGTCTGTGTTGACAGGGGGGCAGAGGTCGACCCTGAGGCCCCTTGTATGTGGGATGCCACAGGGGTTGGTTCTCTCACCCCTTCCGTTCAACATTTATGTGAAGCCGCTGGGTGAGATCATCCGTGGTTTTGGGGTGAAGTATCATCAGTATGCTGATGATACTCAGCTATACATCTCCACCCCGGACCACCCCAATGATGCCCTTAAAGTGATGTCCCGGTGCCTGGAGGCTGTACGGATCTGGATGGGGAGGAACAGACTCAGGCTCAACCCATCCAAGACCGAGTGGCTGTGGTTTCCGACGTCCCGATATAGTCAGTTGGTGCCATCTCTGACTATTGGGGATGAGTCATTGTCCCCCACGGAGAGGGTTCGCAACTTAGGCGTCCTCTTGGACTCACGGCTGTCTTTAGAAGAACACTTGACGGCTGTGGCCGGGAGGTCTTTTTATCAGGTTCGCCTGATTCGCCAGTTACGTCCCTTTCTGGATCCGGACTCGTTAAATACGGTCACTCATGCCCTCGTCACTTCACGCCTGGACTACTCTAATGCTCTCTACATGGGGCTCCCCTTGAGGAGCACCCGGAGGCTCCAGCTGGTCCAGAATGCGGCCGTGCAGGTAGTTATGGGAGCAGCATGGCGCTCCCATGTGGCTCCCCTCCTGCGCGAGCTGCACTGGCTCCCTGTGGTCTTCCGGGTGCGCTTCAAGGTCTTAGTTACCACCTTTAGAGCAGTCCATGGCTTAGGACCGGGGTACTTACAAGACCGCCTTCTGCCACCAATAGCCTCTCACCGCCCAGTACGCTCCCATAGAGAGGGGCTTCTCAGGGTACCGTCAGCCAAACAGTGTCGACTGGCGGCCCCCAGGGGGAGAGCCTTTTCTGTGAGGGCACCCACCATCTGGAACGAGCTCCCCCCAGAGATACAGAAGATTCCGGATCTGCGCACTTTCCGCCGTGCCCTCAAAACATTCCTGTTTCAGCAGGCCGGCCTGGCCTAACTTTCCCTTTATATTGCTTTTGATTTTATTTTAAACTGAGATGTCTTGAATTATCTAGGACCAGAGTATTTAGTATATTTTAATTGTTTTTTTTTTTAACGTTTGTATTACATGTATTTTTATCGTTCGCTGTTCACCGCCCTGAGTCCCTCAGGAATAGGGCGGTATATAAATTTAATAAATAAATAAATAAATAAATAAATAAATAAATAAATAAATAAATAAATTTATTGGTTCGATTTATATGCCGCCCTTCTCCGGAGATTCAGGGCGGTTTACAATGTGTTAAGCAATAGCCTTCATACTTTTGTATATACTTGCTTAGTAGGGCTTTCGCCCCCCCCCCCGCAAGCTGTGTTCTTTTTTATACAAAGTCAGCTTATTGCTCCCACAATCCGGGTCCTCATTTTACCTACTTCGAAAGGATGGAAGGCTGAGTCAACCTTGAGCCTGGTGAGATTTGAACTCGCAGTAATTGCAGGCAGCTGGCAGCTAAATGCTACTTTAACAGCACTTTAGTCCACTGCACCACCAAGGCTCTTTATTTTTTCCTTTGCTGATTGGAAGTCCGGTTCCAACACCATAGAGTCTCCTCCTAGCATGGCGTCCTTTTTCCTCTACCTAGCCTAACCGAAAGGCCTATCAATTGAGGAGCTGACCGGCGACAGGGAGCCGCACCTGAGGAATGAAAGAGCCACATGCAGCTCCAGAGACATGGGTTGCCGACCCCTGGTTTAGGGTAATAGTGAACTCAGATTGTAGGACTTTGTCATAGTCAGATCACTTTCTTTGGAGAAGTAGATTTCTAGATGGCTATTTTATTCCCCCTCCCTTTTTTTCAGTAAATGGATTAGACATTGTGGCATATTAAAGACTGATAACTGTTGTAACAACAACCCTAACCATAACCCTAAACATAACAGCTTAACTGATTTCATGATGAAAAATTGAGAGAATTGAAGAATAATATAATGTTGGAAAAAATATCCATCTGGTTCAGTTCCAAGCTGGGAGAAAGATACTGGAAACATGGAGGCTGATTGGAAAGATGGTTTAATGATGAAACAGAACCCCATGAATTCTGATGCAGCTGACCACATGGAGTTGAGAGTGAGGGGTTTTTATACCTTCTCTTGGGCTTTGAACTTGAGCTTCCTGTTCCTGTGCAAGAACATGTATTCTATTGGCTGTTGTCAGACTCCCATAGAGCCATGTAGGGATAAAGTTAAATTTGGTTGAGGTTTGGGCTGAGATTTATTTATTTATTTTATTTATTTTCAATTTATATACCGCCCTTCTCCCTGAGGACTCAGGACGGTGCACAGCCAGAATTAAAAACATGAAATACAAATATTAAAAACAATTAAAATCTATATAAATTTGGCCCAAAATTTAAAAAAAACACAAACCAATTAAACATTTAAAAATTTTAAAAAATTTCTTCCTAAGCCAGCCCGGCTTGCTGGAAAAAGTGGGTTTTAAGGGCACGGCGGAAGGCACTGAGGTCTTGGATTCTCCTTATCTCTGGGGGCAGCTGATTCCAGAGGGTAGGTGCCCCCACAGAGAAGGCTCTCGCCCTGGGGGTCACCAGCCTACATTGTTTGGCTGATGGCACCCTGAGGAGGCCCTCTCTGTGGGAGCACACGGGTCGCTGGGAGGTCGTCGGTAGCAGCAGGCGGTCTCGAAGATAGCTAGATAGATGATGCAATGAAGAAGCTTATGTTCTTGAAAGGGTGTTGAGCAATTCCTATTGTGTCCTAATGGCTTTTCTCCTGTTTTGGATCTTTGGTGAAGGTATGTGCTTATGAATAGAGTTATCTATCTTTTTATCTCTTAAGTGCTGACAACTGCTGAGTGCTATTAAGAAAGGTGGGGGCTGCTTTCTCTCTCTAAAAAAACATATTTCTCCATTTCTCATCCAGGGAAATATAATATTCTGCCTTTTTAATATTCCTCAAAATATTTCATTCTTCTAGGAGAGGGGTAGCTTCCCACAATAAGAATCATGATAGATTCTGAAACAGAATTCACTTGATTCAAATGATCCCTTCCACAGAATAAAATATTCCACAGAATAAGCTAAGAAGCAGAAATCTCCTTTCCAGTTGCAGCCTGCCTCAAACTTATTTTTCCTTTGCCTGAATCCTTCTCCCAGTTTGGAATAAGATACAGACCAGATTTAACTTCTAGACAATTGTTTGAAGGCAGTCAATGCTTAAATTTAGAATGAGATTCATGTACAATAATATGAGAGTATATAATTATTGGTAGTATAGGTTTATGTTATAGTGAGGACATAAAAATAACAAGATATAGCTTCATGAAGTTTATAGTAATTTAGTATCATGGTTAAGATAAGGGTAAAATGGTAGACTGTTTAAATAGCATAGGGAGTTAGAGATAGTGTTAGTATTTGTATGGGCATTTGGGTAAGACACAGGTAGAGTTAGGCTTCTTTGAGATTTATGGTAATATTCAATAGAGGGTTATATTTATGGCAGGGGTGAAATCCAGCAGGTTCTGACAGGTTCTGGAGAACCGGTAGCAGAAATTTTGAGTAGTTTGGAGAACTGGCAAATACCATCTCTGGCTGGCCCCAGAGTGGGGTGGGAATGGAGATTTTGCAATATCCTTTCCCCAGGTGTGGGGAGGGAATGGGGATTTTGCAGTATTCTCCCCTGGAGTGGGGTGGGAATGGAGATTTTACAGTATCCTTCCCCTGCCATGCCCACCAAGCCACGCCCACAGAACTGGTAGGGAAATTTTTTAGATTTCACCCCTGATTTATGGTGAGTTTTTACAATGTGTGTTAATTGTACATTTATGTTAGAGTCAGAAGTAAGTGCTGAAAGCAGGATTAGCATTACTATTTGCCAATGCAATATACGTATAGGTTTATATTTAAACTTCATTCCTGGCTAATGTAACAATGCCATACAATAATATTAACGTTCTTCTCCTTCTCCTTCTCCTTCTCCTTCTCCTTCTCCTTCTCCTTCTCCTTCTCCTTCTCCTTCTTCTTATTATTTTAGCGTGATAGAATGAGTCTTTATAGGTAGTAGTACTGTTAGGTTTATGTTATTACAGGAGGTTAGGGTCCTAGAGTTGATTTTAGGGGTTAAGGTTGTGGCTCTGGTTAAGGTAAAATTAGGGTTAGCGTTAGGCATTGCAGAAAACTGCTGCAAAAAAAAAAAAAGATTCTTGTGAAAGTTGCAAAAAAATAAAAAAGCGATTAAAGGTTTAAAATGTCTTTCTATCTCTTGATTTGCTGTTGCACCATGAGTGCAGCAACAAACTTGCAAGCTTACTGATTTTGACAGGATCTCTCAAAGACAAGATCTGTTAAGAAGCAATGGATAGAAACTAAGATCAAGGAGAGAACCAACCTAGAACTAAGGAGAAATTTCCTGACAATTAGAACAATTAATCAGTAGAGTGACTTGCCTCCAGAAGTTGTGAGTGCTCCATTGGAGGTTTTTAAGAAGAGATTGGATAACTGTTTGTCTGAAATGGTATAGGGCTCTGATGGCGAACCTATGGTATACGTGCCACAGGTGGCACGCGGAGCCATATTGGTGGGCACGCGAGCTCAGCTCCGGCGCGCTGATTTTCAGGTCTTCTGGGCCCACCAGTCAGCAAATGGGCCATTTTCAGCCTCTGGAGTGCCTCCGGGGGGGTGGGGAAGGCTGTTTTCGCCCTCCCCAGGCTCCTAGAAAGGCTCTGGAGCCTGGGGAAGAGTGAAAAATGGATCTACCAGGCCCACTGTACCATTACGTGCCAAAAGCGGGGGGAGCAGGGTGTGTGTGTTACGTGTGCATACGCGGGGGGCGGGGCACATAGAATTACGGGTGTGGGCACGCATGTGTGTGACCCCCCTGCGCTCCACTTGCTTTTGGCACGTGATCGCAAAAAGGTTAGCCATCACTGGTTTAGGGTTTCCTGCCTGAGCAGGGGATTGGACTAGAAGACCTCTAAGGTCCCTTTTCATTCTGTTATTCCCAAAACATTGAAAAAGAAACACATTATCATATCTATTTAGCAGAGATTCAGTTGAAAAAATTGAGTCTTGCTCCCTTATCCTAAGCTAAAGTTTAACCCCCTCACCCAGCCAAGCAGAACTTTGGGGAGGTTTATTTATTTGTGTGCACTTTTCTTTCAAATGGAATAAAAAGAATGCATTTGTGGGGATTGCATTTTCTTTAACAGAGCTTACCTCGCATGGGATCCTTTTTGGCAACACTAACACCTCTGGCCTTCCCACCATCTCGTTCACCTCCACAATTTCCACACTTCCATCATTTAGCCTCAAGCTCCTTTCTAGGTCCGAAGATAAGGGATCGTGTGCACCTGCCAAAGATATGATTTTAAGTCATAGAGTCATATTTGGGTTAATGATTGCCAAAGCCATCTCCCACCAGCTGAAGTATTCCTCAGTTGTGAAATTGCATATTAACTGGTGGTCTTTGAGCAGAAATATTTGTATGATGTGCTATACTTTGTCTTGGATTTACAATTAGGCATTTGTCATAAATGCCTCTTTTTCGGTTGACTTTTGTGGGTATTCCCTGTGCAGGCACCAAAATAAAACAGGTAAAGTCCCAGGAGATTGCAAAATCTAACACCTGAGGTGTTAGTGTCCTCATTAGAAATGTCTAATTGGATTTAGGTGTCAACCAAAAAAAAAAAGAGGGAAGTCACAATCTAAATGCATCATTGGAAGTTCAGATCAGGTGGTAGTTGAGTTACAACCTATTATGATTAAACAACAATGAGTTTAATTTCAAGATCTCCTTTTGCACGATAGTGAACACATATAGCCGTTTACCAGCTATATCTCTAATGGCTTTCCAGAAATATTAAAACCTTTTTTCTACAAAACTTTCCAAGTTTATGTTCCAGCTGTCAGATTTGGAATCAAATGGATCATTAAGCCAGAGCATTATGGAGAAATATTCAAAGAAAAGAAAACTATATTGGATGAGAAATTCAACATTGTCTAAATTTCTCCATAGCAAACTTCAGTTTTAGATTCAAGTCGTTGTGATTACATTTTCAAGCAAGAGTTGTACTTTGGGCCAAAAATATAGTTTAAAACAAAATAAATCAATAAGAATGGTAGCTTAGTTGAGATTATTTGGGCCTCTGCATACTTATACAGCATTATAGGGTAATAGAATTCTACCAGATAATCCACATTTTATTTACCATAAACAGGCTCATAAATCCCTATCAGCATAATTAGTATGCCATCACAGACTCTTTTTCATCATCCCCAGGTCTGAGCAAATCAATTGCTTTCACATCTGTCTTTTTCTTTTATTTCCCCAAAGAATTCCAATATCATATTGTTTTTCATTTTCCAACTTGCATACTAACCTTTTCCTTTCCTCCAGCTCTTGCACAATTCACATTAGTCAATCAATCCACATTGATTGCTGACTCTGGAGCGTTCCCCATCTGTCTTTGCTTTATTGGATATACTGTTTACTTTCTTACCATTTGTCTTGTCAGGGGTTTGCCCTATTCTCTTCAATATGGCCCTTTCTTTTTTTTTTATTTTTTTCATTCAAGAACTGTACTTCCTATCCAGTCAGCTTTCATTATTGATCTATTAAATTGATAATATGAAACCCTTCTTTTTTTAAAAAAAAAGTCTTATTTTAATAGCACAATCTTCTTTTCCTGTCGCAAATCAATGATTTTTTTCCCCACAAAGTCTCCATCATAACATCTATCAGGTTGGCCCTGGTTAGTGCTTAGGTGAGAGGCTATCTTGCAAGGTTAAACTGAAGGCTAGTTGAAAAGTTGAAAACTGAAGACAGTGACAAGAGCCAGTTTAGTCAAAAAGTTAAAGAACGGTTGGGTATGTCCAGTTTGATGAAAAGAAGGACTAAGGGTGACATGATAGCAATGTTCCCAGATCTCAGGGGTTGCCACAAAGAAGAGGGAGTCAAACTATTCTCCAAAGCACCTGAAGGCAGGACAAGAAGCAATGGATGGAAATTAATCAAGGAGAGGAGCAACTTAGAACTAAAGAGAAATTTCCTGACAGAATAATTAATCAGTGGAACAACAATTTACGAGACCGCCTTCTGCCACTAGTAGCCTCTCACCGACCAGTACGCTCCCATAGAGAGGGGCTCCTCAGGATGCCATCGGCCAAACAATGTCGACTGGCGGCCCCCAGGGGGAAAGCCTTCTCTGTGGGGGCACCCGCCATCTGGAACGAGCTGCCCCCGGAGATACGGAGGATCCCGGACCTGCACGCTTTTCGCCATGCCATCAAAACATTTCTTTTCCAGCAGGCCGGCCTGGCCTAACCTCTCTTTTAAACTTTTTAAACTTTTAAAATTCTTCAATTTTAAATTTGTCTTATGAATTTGGGGTGTTTTAAATTTCATTTTCCGGGCCAATTATTTAATTGTATTTTAATGCTTTTTAAACATTTGTATTATATGTATTTTATCTGGCTGTTCACCGCCCTGAGTCCTTCGGGAGTAGGGCGGTATACAAATTCAATAAATAATAATAATAATAAATAATAACTTGCCTCCAGAAATTGTGAAGGCTCTAACACTGGAAATTTTAAAGAAGAGATTGGACAACCATTTGTCTGAAATGGTATAGGGTTTCCTGCCTAAGCAGGAGGTTGGACTAGAACACCTCCAAGGTCCCTTTCAACTCTGTTATTCTATTATTTTACTAAAGCACCAGTTTAGAAACTAGGAGACTGTGAGTTCTAGTCCCACCTTAAGCATGAAAGCCAGCTGGGTAACTTTGGATCACTCATTCTCTCTCATACAGGGTTGTTGTTATGGAGAAAATAGGAGGGGGAAGGAGTATTATGTTCGCTACCTTATTTATAAAAATAATAAAGACAGAATAAATATTAATAACATAACACCCCAGGCTTAACAATTGTTGATAAGAAAGACAAAAAAGTCTGGATAGTGGATGTGGCAGTGCCTGGAGACAACAGAATAGAAGAGAAATAACTGAAATAACTGAAAAAGATAACAGAATACAAAGACCTTCAAATAAAAATAGAATGACTGTGGCAAAAGAAAGCAAAGGTGGTACCAATAGTAATAGTGCCTTGGAAGCAATCCCAAAACAATTGGAGCACCACTGGCATTGACAATTCCGCTGTCAATCAGTTGCACAAGGCAACTTTAATTGGAACAGCTTACATCCTGCGACGATATTTGTAACATCCTCAAACATCCACATCTGCCTATCCTAGCTCCTTAGGATGGACTCGATTGGTGAACAAAAATGCTAAATCCAATCTGAACATCTGGCTGACTGTGCAACGAGACATAATAAAAATCACTTCCATATCATGCCACAAAAGCTGCACAGATGCACCTATATAAGTCACCAATGTCAATTGAAGGTTGACTTGGGTTTGCTCGTATTATTTCATAAATTAATAGCTAATCCAAATCTCAGACTCCTCCCCCAACTTCGTAAGACTTGCTATTTATTTATTTAATTGATTTATTTGCATCCTGCCTTTATTATTTCTACAAACAACTCAAGGTGGCAAACATACTCAACAAACCTTCGTCCTCCTATTTTCCCCACAGCAACCTTGTAAGGTGGATTGGGTTTACAGAGAGTGACCTGCTATGCCTTGGTCAACCATGATGTTCTATATATGAAGCATAAGGAACGGAAGGCTGTTTTTAATAATAATCTGGGAGGGATTGAATAAATTGAAGCAGTGATGAAATCCAAATTTTTTTACTACCGGTTCTGTGGACGTGGTTTGGTGGGCATGGGGTGGCTTGGTGGGCCTGGCTTGGTGGGCGTGGCAGGTGGAAAGATACTACAAAATCTCCATTCCCACCCCACTCCAGGGGAAGGATACTGCAAAATCCCCATTCCCTCCTCTCTCCTGGGGGAAGGATATTGCAAAATCTCCATTCCCACCCCACTCTGTGGCCAGCCAGAGGTGGTATTTGCCAGTTTTCCAAACTACTCAAAATTTCCGCTATCAGTTCTCCAAACTGCTCAAAATTTCCGCTACCGGAAATGTCAGAACCTGTCAGAACCTGCTGGATTTCACCCCTGGATTGAAGCAAGGGAGAATGTCGCCACGAATTCTGAAACTGGAGCAGAAATTTAACAGCTAAGCTAGAATCTTGCTCCCTGATAATTTAATTTTTAAGTGTATGTTGAAACACTCCTCTCTGTTACTTTCTAATACTCTCAATTACTTGCTAACACTCTATTTGGTCTGAGTATTAAGCTGTTAAGTAGGACTCTCCCATTTAAATACTACAGCAAACATTTACTATCTAGAGATTATTATCATAAAATTGTACTTTTAGAAAAACGGATGTGCATTTGAACCGTAAATGTTACATCCTCTGAAGCCAACAACAGGACAGGTAGCACAAATATTATAAAAACAAAGATGGCACATTTAACTACATGGTTGAATGCTATCATATAAAAAGGGGCATGAGCCACTTCTCCATAGTCTCGTGTGTGTGTGTGTGTGTGTGTGTGTGTGTAGATAGACATAGATATAGATGATATAGATACAGATGCATACAAACAAGTCATCCTGTTAGGTGCCAGTTCATCAATACATTAGCCACCTTTTAAAGTAGGAAATCTTTTGGAAAGTAAGTAGTTTTAGAGATGGATATATTTAATAATTCATGATTTCTTGAAAACCATAAAATATTGAACAAAGACATGGGGGATACAATAATGCATACCAATTAGTAGAAAAATAATTTACCTCTAATTTCGTAGGTTGAGAAAGTCTGCATTGAATGACATGTTTCTCTTGGGTTATGTAAGGAAATCTCCCGAGCATTAATAGCTGCATTATAGTACATGAACAGTGAAGTGGTCCACCACTAGATGGCGTAGCAGAGACATTTTTATTGCAAGAAGAATGTTCCCATTTATTCCCACCACCCCCGCCTCACATTTCTTTTTAACGAGCTAGTTCTCTTAGCAGGATTAGTAAAAATCAGAAGAAGCTCGCATGCCAGGCAAAAGGAATACAGAGGACTAAAACACTTATCATTTCTGTTCACTTGTAGGAGACAAAAACTCAGTTATTAGCCTATTCTATCTTTCCCACAGCCCAAGGAAGAATGTGTGGGTGGTAGAAATGTAGGTGGATAAATACAGGCACAGTCCCATATTCAGAAAACATTCATGATCAGCATCTTCATCCTGATATGAAGCAAATGAAAGAAATACAAATGCATGAAAACCTTCTTTGTCCTACAATACTGACATTGAAGAATTTGATATTGAAGATACCAGGTCAGAGAAATTTTGGTAGATGGGAGACGATACCTTCTTTAGTTCCTTATTCTCCTGTCTTTAGAAAAGGAGAAATTGGAGCTGGTAAAAGAGTGAGTGTAGAGAATTCTCAGAAACGTTAGATAGATAGAGATAGATAGATAGATAGATAGATAGATAGATAGATAGACAGATGATAGATAGATGATAGATGTAGACTGATAGATAATATATAGATAATATCTACATCTTTGTATATCTATTATCTATCATCTCTCCTCTCTAACATCTATCTCTATCTATTATCTATCTATCTGTCTGTCTGTCTGTCTGTCTGTCTATCATCTATCTATCGTCTATCTATCTATCTATCTATCTATCTATCTATCTATTTATCTATTTATCTATTATCTATCTATCTATCTATCTATCAGTCTATCTATTTATCTATCTATTATCTATCTATCTATCTATCTATCTATCTATCTATTATCTATCTATCTATCTATCTATCTATTTATCTATCTATCTATCTATCTATCTTTCTATCTATCTATCTATCTATCTATCAGTCTATCTATTGACAGATCAGTGGTAGGTTGCTACCAGTTCTATCCAGATCGGCAAACCGGTAGCAGCAGCAGCGGGAAGCTCCGCCCACCCAGGCCGGACATTTCTGTGCATCCACAGAAGCATCGCGCATGAGCGAACCGGTAGCGGCGGGTTTTGCAACCCACTACTGAGACAGATGATAGATAGATGTGTGTGTGTGTGTGCGTGTGTGTGTGTGTGTGTGTGTGTGTGTGTGTGTGAGAGAGAGAGAGAGAGAGAGAGAGAGAGAGAGAGATGTTAGATAGAGATGAGAGAAGGAAAAATGATAAATAATGGATATATAGAGATGTAGATATCTATATATTATCTATCTGTCTTTATGTATTCAATTCATGCTTATAGTTATATATATTATCTAATATGTACTTGACAAATAAAATAAATGAATAAAATAAATAAAAAGCTATCATCTATCTATCATCTGTTTGTCTGTCTGTCTGTCTATCTTCTATCTATCTATCTATCTATCTATCTATCTATCTATCTATCTATCTATCTATCATCTAATAATATATAGTGATTCTTCTAATATAAATAATATAATTTAACATTTTTACCTGAAATAAGACTATGCATAATCACGATTTGAAGAAAAGAGTAGAATTTCATTAAGATGTGAAGATAAAAAGCAGGAAACCGCTTGGTTCTGATGCAAAAGGAACATTTCTCTCTGCGTGGAGAAAGCATGCAATATTTGATTTGTCCCAAGGAATGTGAGATGGAATCATAGCTCTGAAATATGATCGTAAATACGATCTTACATTTTCTAATGGATACTGCCTGCTTGGGCAAATTTCTCCCTTTGCTGATATGGGTGATTTAGCATCTGGCATAATAATATCATTCCGTTTCATATTGTGCCAGCCTACCCATGAAATACAAAAACAAAACTGTTAGAGAATTGGGAAAAGTTGAAAGCAGCCCTGCTCCCAAACTCTTCTCATTGCTTTCTACAAATGTGACCTGAACAAGTAAAGGCTGGTAAGGATGGGGAACAAATTCATTTAGCTGTCATTTAAATATCTACCTTACCTAATGTTGCATTTTCAAACCAAATTACGTTAGTTTCATTAGCCACTATTCTTTGGCAAAAAAGTAGACAGGTAAATAAGTAAACAAATAATTACATAAACCTAACAATGTTTCTCAACAGACTTTTTCAAGTGTATGTGGCTTAATATGAATGCATGGTTTTATGAGCATGTTCATTGAATTTTAAGGCAAAAAAAGGTGAACTTGAATGTTTCTGTAAAAAGTCCTTTTAAAAACATTTTTGGACATTTTTAGATATTATTTAGACATTATGACATGGTATAGGATATGGATTTGCTTCTACAATTAAAATCTAATTTTATTTACTTAGCTCAAATCTATTTTCCTATATTTTAGCACATTGCTTCTTATCATATTCTCAGTGAAACAGGTAACTTATTGTTTTATTCATTTATTTATTTTATTTTATTGAATTTCTATACCGCCCTACTCCCAAAGGACTCAGGGCGGTGAACAGCCACAGAATAAAATACATAAATACAAAAATTTAAAATAGAATAAAAATGAATTAAATAATTTGGCTGAGACAAATTTAAAATACCCCATAATTTAAAACAAATTAAAATTTACATTTAAAAAGGGGAGAAGATTTAGGCCAGGCCAGCTTGATGAAATAAAAAAGTCTTAAGCGTGCGACGGAAGGTGCGCAGATCCGGGATCCTCTGTATCTCCGGGGGGAGCTCGTTCCAGATCGTAGGTGCCCCCACAGAGAAGGCTATCCCCCTAGGGGCTGCCAGTCGACATTGTTTGGCCGACGGCACCCGGAGGAGCCCCTCTCTATGGGAGCGTACTGGCCGGTGGGAGGCTATTGGTGGTAGCAGGCGGTCCCATAGATAACCAGGTCCTAAGCCTGGAGCGCTTTAAAGGTGATAACCAAAACCTTGAAGCCCACTCGGAAGACCACCGGGAGCCAGTGCAGCTCGTGCAGGAGAGGTGTTACATGGGAACTCCACATCGCTCCCATAACCACCCTTGGGGCCGCACTCTGCACCAGCTGGAGCCTCCGAGTGCACCTCAAGGGAGCCCCATGTAGAGAGCATTACAATAGTCCAGATGAGAGGTGACGAGGGCATGAGTGACTGTGAGTAGGGAGTCCCGATCTAGAAAGGGACGCAACTGACGGATCAGGCAAACCTGATGAAAAATCCTCCCGGTCACGGCCATCAAGTGCTCTTCTAAAGACAGCCATGAATCTAGGAGGACGCCCAAGTTGCGAGCCCTTTCCGTGGGGGCCAATGATTCGTCCCCAATAGTCAGCGATGGCACCAGCTGACTATATCGGGACGTCGGAAACCACAGCCACTCGGTCTTGGATGGGTTGAGCCTGAGCCTGTTTCTCTCCATCCAGATCCGTACGGCCTCCAGGCACCGGGACATCACTTCAAGGGCATCATTAGGGTGGTCCGGGGTGGAGATGTACAGCTGGGTGTCGTCAGCGTACTGATGATACTTCACCCCGAAACCACAGATGATCTCGCCCAGCAGCTTTACATAAATGTTGAACAAAAGGGGCGAGAGGACCGATCCCTGCGGCACCCCACATATGAGGGGCCTTGGGGTTTTCCATTATCTTTCTGGCATCTGTTCAATATTTGAAAATTGCCAGCAAAAAATATATCCATTTACCTTCTTTCTCTAAGTAAGCATTCATTTTGTACTTTTAGAAAAATAGTTTTGCTTTATAGAGACTGTTTTTGAGTTAAAAGTTTATTTACATGGAAGGATATTAAATCAATGAGATTTACTGTGATTTAAGAATATTCAAGACAGTGGTAAAAAAGAGTGTTGGATGCTTATCTTGAATTCCTTTCAACTGCTTAGCTTTCATCAAGTAAATTGCAAACCTTTAAAAGTAACTTCCAATGCAAACGTAAGCAACTTAATAGTGATAGTTTTTGAAAATATTACTGTCCATAATATAAATCTGGCTTTTATGCTGTTGTATTGCACGTGATGGCTCAGAGGCTAAGATGCTGAGCTTGTCGATTGAAAGGTCGGCAGTTCAGCGGTTCAAATCCCTAGTGCCGTGTAATGGGGTGAGCTTCCATTATTTGTCCAAGCTAGCAGTTCGAAAGCACGTAAAAAATGCAAGTAGAAAAATAGGGACCACCTTTGGTGGGAAGGTAACAGCGTTCCATGCGCCTTTGACGTTTAGTCATGCCGGCCACATGACCACGGAGACATCTTCAGACAGCGCTGGCTCTTCAGCTTTGAAACGGAGATGAGCACCGCCCCCTAGAGTTAGGAACGATTAGCACATATGTGCGAGGAGAACCTTTAACTTTACCTTTATTGCATGTTTGGTTGACAGGTGTCAACTTTGTCTGATCTTGAAAAGTTAAACAAGGTAAAACTTGATTAGTTTTCTTTATGGGAGTCTACCAGGAAATCCTAGAGCTATAATCAAAACTGCCAATATGTTTGAAAAAATATATTGTAAAAATGCAGTTGCAATCTTCTTCCATGTTGTAATGAAGTAAATTATATAGATAAATTCATATAATCACCAGGACTTAAATCTCATTATCAGTTGTAACTGTTTTTCTTAGAGCATCTTAATTATAGAATGGTCAATACAGGTGCAATTTAAATTGTAAACAATGTTTTACATTCTTTCCCTCCCTCCCTCCCTCCCTCCCTTCTCCAATTCTAAATCCTCCCTTCCATCAATGATTGGAGTTTATCTTGATTTAGCGCTACATTGACAATAATAGTATCTTTCTTTGAATATGCAGCAGGGTTCCATTCTTTTCCAAGTTTTCAAGACTGCAAATTCCACTCTCTATATGGAAGCACAGTATTACTTGGCTTCCTTGTTTGATATATATATATTGGCTTATAAATCAAGGCTTCAACCAAAAAAATAGAGTTTATTCAGGAAAACAAAGTTATCCAAACAGTAACCTAGTATGCTGGGAGCAGTTGATTTGTTTGTTTGACTTCTATAGCTGCCCATCTCAGTAAATGACTCAGTTTACAGTTTGCAGATCATTGTGAACGATCTGCAGATCATTGGTCCAAAATATTTTTCTCCATGTGACAGGAACATGGTAGCACATGCCGACACATGTGCCCATAGTCTGTGCACAGGCTTTTGGGCTGGACTTCCACAGCATGGTAATCTAAAGTGTGATTGGCTACTTTTGTACAAACACAATCTTTTTTCTGTCAAAAAAAAAAAAAAGGCAGTTGGGCCATTAAGCCATGTCTTCCATTACAGAAGCCAACTGAACTAACTCAGGACTCTTGTTTTTGTGCTGATGATGGAGAACACTCTCCACTGCTTTGAAGGATACAGACTATATTAATACTAAACTGTTTTCCAACCCTACCCCTTGCTTCTCTTTCTGTACATTTTCTAATCGTAAATGTGTGGACAAAGTCTACAGATAAACCTTATGCAGCAGCCAACATGGTAAAAAGGTAAAGGTTCACCTCACACATATGTGCTAGTCGTTCGTGACTCTAGGGGGCAGTGCTCATCTCCATTTCAAAGCCGAAGAGCCAGCGCTGTCCAAAGATGTCTCTGTGGTCATGTGGCCGGCATGACTAAATGCCAAAGGCGCACGGAACACTGTTACCTTCCCACCAAAGGTGGTCCCTATTTTTCTACTTGCATTTTTTATGTGCTTTTGAACTGCTAGTTGGCAGAAGCTGGGACAAGTAACGGGAGCTCACCCTGTTACACGGCACTAGGGATTTGAACCGCTGAACTGCCAACCTTTCAATCGACAAGCTCAGCATCTTAGCCACTGAGCCACCACATCCCTTGCCAACATGGTAATAATTCCTAATAAACATAAGAGATTCCTAGGAATCGAGAATTGGTGATAATTCCTATTAATCCAGAGATTAAACTCTTAATTATTTCTAGGATACTGATTTCCATCCAATGGTCTGTGGCTGGCTTATGGTAGGAAGTATGGATGAAAATCATTAAAAACTTATTAGGACATTTTAGGCAATATGTGAGATTTGGCATCCCCAAAGTATAAAATGTATTAATGTTTTAAACTATTTTGGATGGATTTTAAACTATTTAACAGAAGGTTTGTCATTGACCTTGGTTTGCAGCGTTCTTCTCAAAAGCTTTAACATTAATATAATAATGTATATCAAAACATTATTAAAACATTCCTGTTTCAGCAGGCCGGCCTGGCCTAACTTTCCCTTTATATTGCTTTTTTGATTTTATTTTAAACTGGGATGTCTTGAATTATCTAGGACCAGAGTGTTTAGTATATTTTAATTGGTTTTTTATTAACGTTTGTATTACATGTATTTTTATCGTTCGCTGTTCACCGCCCTGAGTCCCTTAGGAATAGGGCGGTATATAAATTTAATAAATAAATAAATAAATAAATAAATAAATAAATAAATAAATAAATAAATAAATAAATATATCTACGAGACCGCCTTCTGCCACCGATAGCCTCCCATCGACCGGTACGCTCCCACAGAGAGGGGCTCCTTCGGGTGCTGTCTGTTAGGCAATGTCGGCTGATGACCCCCAGGGGGAGAGCATTCTCTGTGGGGGCCCCTACCCTCTGGAATGAGCTGCCCCCGGAGATTCGCAGGCTTCCCGACCTGCGTACCTTTCGTCGCGCCCTAAAAACATTATTATTCCAACAAGCAGGGCTGGCCTAAATAACAATAATATTTTACTATTTTAATGGGTTGTTTTATTAGAGTTTTCAGCCAATTTATTTAATTGTTTTAAATTGCTTTTAATTTTTATATTGTCATGGTTTTATATCTGGCTGTACACTGCCCTGAGTCGTTCGGGAGAAGGGTGGTATAGAAATTTAATAAAATAAATAAAATAAAATAATGGTTTGCAAAAAGGATTATGTTCTATGATTTTAAAAAAAAACACAACCCTCTTACCACAGACTAGCAAGCATTACTTTTGCAATGTATATTTCATTTCATATATTTATATTTCCTATAAATCATGAACACATGTATATGCTTATAAATATTTTCAGGTAAAAAGAAAATCATCTACATGGTTTTTTAAAAAATGAAAATAAAGATGAATTGATCAGAATTCCTGCAGACCAGATCTTATCTTTTTATGCAAATAAGCTGCTGATACAGTTCTACAGAGGAATTATTGAGTCTGTCATCTACACCTCTGTAACTGGTTTAGTTCTGCAACCCAGCAAGCCTTTGGAGGATAATTAGAACTGCAGAAAAAACAATTATTACCAACCTGCCTTCCATTGAGGACCTGTATACTTCACGAGTCAAAAAGAGGGCTGTGAAAATATTTACAAACCCCTCACATCCTGGACATAAACTGTTTCAACTCCTATGCTCAAAACGACGCTGTAGAGCACTGCACACCAGAACAACTAGACACAAGAACAGTTTTTTCCCGAACGCCATCACTCTGCTAAACAAATAATGCCCTCAACACTGTCAAACTATTTACTAAATCTGCACTACTATTAATCTTCTCATCATTCCTATCACCCAACTCCTCCCACTTATGACTGTATGACTATAACCTTGTTGCTGGTATCCTTACAATTTATATTGACTGTTTCCTAATATGATTTGATTGCTTATTTGTTCCCTATGACTATCATTAAGTGTTGTGCCTTATGATTCTTGACGAATATATCTTTTCTTTTTATGTACCCTGAGAGCATATGCACCAAAGTCAAATTCTTGTGTGTCCAATCACACTTGGCCAATAAAGAATTCTATTCTATTCTATTCTGATTTAATCCAATACCAAGTTAGATCTTACTGAGCTCCAATACAAAAGAAGCCATTCTATTAATTCTATCAATTTCAACTCATGTAAGTTGAATTTCAATTACATCAACTCATGTAAGCTGTTCTCATCCAATTAGTGCTGAAAAGAAGAATAAAATATCACATACTTGTATGTCTGCTTCATTAGCACAGAGTTCGCTGCCAATGGTTAAACAAGAATTTACTGTCAGAATGTTAAACAAGTCCAGCTTTTTAATTTTTTAATGCTATTTTTATTTTTAAAAATTCTAAGATATAAAAGATAAACACAAAGCAATATAAAAGAAAGTTAAGGAAATTGAAATGAAAAAGTGAAAAAGCATAAGAGAGAAAACAAATTGAAACAAGAAAAATATGTCAAGAAGCTACTTCCATTCACTTTTACAACAATTGCAAGCCAAGAAATCTTCACAACTCTTCACAACTTCACAACAATTAGATTAAATTTTCCTTCTTTACATTATCCAGTCCTCCTTATCCAGCTAATCTACAAATCACTGGATCATTTTTTTTTCATTTTTAGCAAAATACAAGACAACCTGAAGATCATGCATTTACTAACTAAATTTGGGGAGATTTTCATTAAAAATGTTGAGTTGTTCTAGCCAATCTGCTGATTACTACCAGGTTATTGATTGTATTTTTGTTCCTCCTGCCACTAAAATTATGCAAATGTTTGACTATTTGCTATCTTTAGGATCTGAATTTAGGATCTGAAATGCATGAATAATTATTTGGCCCAGGCATGGAAGGTTGGCATAGAAGAAAAGGGAATGATGTCTGTAAAAGATTTGGAAAATATGAGATGCCACAGAATAGAATAGAATAGAATAGAATGGAATGGAATGGAATGGAATGGAATGGAATGGAATGGAATGGAATGGAGTGGAGTGGAGTGGAGTGGAGTGGAATGGAATGGAATGGAATGGAATGGAATGGAATGGAATAGAATAGAATAGAATAGAATAGAATAGAATAACAGAGTTGGAAGGGACCTTGGAGGTCTTCTAGTCCAACCCCCTGCTTAGGCAGGAAATCCTACATCACTTCAGACAAATGGTTATCTAATCTCTTCTTAAAAACTTCCAGTGTTGGAGCATTTACAACTTCTGGAGGAAAGTTGTTCCATTGATTAATTGTTTTAACTGTCAGGAAATTTCTCCTTAGTTCTAAGTTTCTTCTCTCCTTGATTAGTTTCCACCCATTGCTTCTTGTTCTACTCTCAGGTGCTTTGGAGAATAGTTTGACTTCCTCTTCTTTGTGGTAACCCCTGAGATATCAGAATACTGCTATCATGTCACCCCTAGTCCTTCTTTTCATAAGACTAGACATATCTAGTTCCAGCAACCGTTGTTTATATGTTTTATCCTCCAGTCCCCTAATCATCTTTGTTGCTCTTCTCTGCACTCTTTCTAGAATCTCAACATTTTTTTTACATCGTGGCAATCAAAACTGAATGCAGTGTTCCAAGTGTGGCCTTACCAAGGCATTATAAAGTGGTACTAACACTTCACATGATCCCTCTGTTTATGCAGCCTAGAATTGTGTTGGCTTTTTTAGCAGCTGCAGCACACTGCTGGCTAATATTTAAGTGATTGTTCACTAGGACTCCAAGATCCCTCTCACATCTGAAGTCTCAGTCAAGGTATTTATTTATTTATTCATGCAACTGATCAGCCCACATGCAAAGCAGAAAACAGCTAAACATAAAGACTTCTGCTAGCTATATCATCTATTTTTTTCTCAAGGCATCCAAAAGCACTAATAGTAAATCTGATATGGGTTTACTCCATTTTGTGCTCACTATCTAAAGAACCGAATTGATTTGGTGTGGTGTTATCATGATGCATATGAATAGGGTAGTGCTACCAAGAACACTTGGGTGAAAAATATCGACTAAAAGTATTTAAATATTCCAGTCTGGAATTATGAAGCAAGGTTAGATTGGCTAGGCTTCAATTATCAGCTTCCCTAATCACTGTTCAGGTTTGGGAGTGAGGCAACCTGCTGGTGAAAATACAAAGTAGTGGCTGAAATAAATTTTGCATCAAGGATAGGAATCTATCTTATCTTTCCACCCACGGGAGTCACTGAAATTTAAATATTAAATATTTCAGAGTGGAGTGGGGTGGAAAAGAGGAGGGGAGAAAGGTTGGGGGAAGAGGAGAAGGAAGTAGACAGAAGAAGAGGGAAGTCGAGAGGGAAAAGGAGAGAGGGAAGTGGATGGGAGGAGAGGAATAGGAGAAAGGGAAGGAGAGGGAAGTGGAGGAGAAGAGAGAGAAGGGAGAGGAGGAGAGAAAAAGGGAGGAGAGGGAAGGGGAACCGTGGTGGGTTGTCCCCGGTTCGGACCGGTTTGCAAGAACTGGTATAAAACCAGTGGGAGGTCCCGTCCACCGCCCCGGATGTCGTCATCGGCAATCTGTGCATTGTGCACACGCGCAATCCCATTGTGAACCAGTAGTAAAGGTAAGTAGAATCCACACTAGAAGGGAGGTAGAGAGGGGAGAGGAGAAGGAAAGAGGGAAGGAGAGGGAAGTGGAGGGGAGGAGAGGAGAAGGAAAAAGGGAAGGAGAGACAAGTGGAGGGGAGAAGGGAAGAGAGGAAAAAGGAAGGGAAGAGACAGAAAGAGATGGACCGTCGTTGTAAAATTGGGTAGAATATGGTGTACATGAGAAAGGAAAACAGACGGGTAATTTTTTTTTCTTTCTTAATGGTTATATAATTGATATTACAATGGAAGATAATATATGTTATTATATGATGGATGTTATTATATATTTGTTTATCTGTTACTGTATATTTGTTTATATACATTTGATTACAATGACGATGGTAATGATGTTTGTTCGTATGTTAAAACCTTGGACATCTAGACAGCACACTCCTCAAAATATAAAAGAAATATATGATAATAAAAAATATTACAACAAGAAATTTAAATACTTGGGAATCATTTTAAAGAAAGAAAATGATCACACCAGATTGAAAGAAGCCCATGTCTTTTTCACTCCCTCAAAAAGAAACAGAACATCTCAAGTTTCACTTAAGAAACTCACTTGTGAGCCTGGTTAGGTAAAGACAGCAACAAAATAAATGACAATACATATCCCACATCCCTGGTGAAATGTGCTGGAATGCATACTTTAGATAAAGATACCAGGGACAAACATTAATAAAACTTTCCCTAGGGATGATCAGGAACCAAATATTTTGTTGCTTACGATACAACAGCATTGGTTTGCTGTTGGTGTCATAAAGTGGACAGATATGAACAGAGCAACAGAATTGCCTTGGAATTTTCTATAATGTAAAAAATATAACCCTTTAGAGAAGGTTGTCGATCCTTGAATAAAAGATCAGGAAAATTCTGCTTTGCCCAGGGTCCTCTAAAGTTGCAGCCCAAACTCTCATAATGAGGTTGCATGTATTGTGCATGACCTCTGGGATGGCAGTAGAAACCGAGAGTGCAATGGCATCTTCACCCTGGTCCTTCTTGATCTCTCAGTGACCTTTCATAACGTCACTAATGTTTTCCTTCTGGACCTATTTAGAGAGATATAGAGTTATGGGGTTCTCCTTCTCCCTTTGATGTCCATTCAATTTAGTGTTTATAGTTGGTGAGAAATCTAACCCCAAACCTTTATTAAGTGGAGAACTTCAAGGCATTACCCTTGGCCCATTCTTATTTCATATCTACATGAGACTGTAGGATGAGGTCATCCAATAGTATGAGGTTATGTATCATCAATAGATAGCTCTATTTTCTGGGCCAACCAAAGGTTGATGTCAAGGTGCTTTTGCAGTATTTGGCACCCCTAGTTCTGGTGGGATTTATCATTTTTTACTCTGGATGGGGCTGCAGTTCCGCAAATAGTTTTGTGGAGTATGGGGGGTCGTTCTACTAGACCAGGGGTGTAAAACTGGTGGCCCATGGGCTGGATGCATTACGCACAGGCCACGCCCACCCCGACTCCACAAAGGCAAAAAAAGTCATGATATGTCATGTGACATGATTGAGTCTGACACCCATGTTCTAGATTTTCAGCTCTTGCTAAAAGCAAATGGCAGCTCTGGCTAGGGGAGCCTTTATACAGGCCTACCTTTTGTGCCATTTATACTCATTATCCCTCATGCTTTAGTCACCTCCCATCTGCATTGTTGAATTTTTCTATCCTTCAAAACTACTCAGAAGTTACAGCTGATTCAGGGTGCATTACTGTAGCTAGTTATGGGTTGCCTTGCTATGCCTACATCGTGTGTCTAATATGAAAGCTGCCCTGGCTTCTAGAATAAGATGAACTTCTTATTCCAAATAACAAAAACAATAGCTGTCAGGGTTCCAAGTAACACTCCCAACGAAAGAAGACTCTGAGGCTCGAAGTTCCTCAAAGCAGTTCCAATGCAAAAGATGGCTTGACAGGCCTGACAATAGCATTTAGACTTATATACCGCTTCACAGTGCTTTACAGCCCTCTCTAAGCAGTTTACAGAGTCAGCATGTTGCCCCCAAACCATCTGGGTCCTCATTTTACCGACCTCAGAAGGATGGAAGGCTGTGTCAACCTTGAACCTGGTGAGATTTGAACTGCCAAATTGCAGGCAACCGGCAGTCAGCAGAAGTAGCCTGCAGTACTGCATTCTAACCATTGCGCCACCAATACAATTTGAAGTGCTGTGCATAAAGTTTTTTTTCATGGTATAGGACTGGATCATTTGCAGAACTTCCTGTTTCTAATCATTTCTGGCAGATTGGGCATGTTCTGGATCCCTTCCATTAAACAGTGCCATGTAATTGGACAGAGGAAATAGGCCTTTTTCTCTTGTGTGACAACCACCCTGTGAAATGCATACCTTCCATGACATTTGGATGACCCCAGTCTTGGCATACTTTTGCAAGGTGTTGTAGATCGGATTCTTCTTCCAGGCATCGGGCCAGGTTGTGATTTGAACCTGCCTTGCGACTTTGATTATAAATTGGTGAGTTGGTCTATGGGCATTGGGTCATTTTAAAATTTATTTTCCTATTTCTTTATGTTGTTCATTAGGCATTAGAGTTGTGTGTTAGCTGCACAGTGATGTATATTTAAATAGTAAATAAATAAATAAATAAATAAATAGGAAAGTTTTGCATGATAGCTATTCAGAATGTGACTATCTTATTTTCCCATATTATAAATAGACTAGGTTTCACACATTATGTTACATGCTTGCTATCCATAATTTATCAAGTGACCTATGATTTGTAGAGTTTGCATAATGTACTAAACAAAATATCATGGTATACAAACCACAATGGCTGTGTTTGCTTATATTAAGTTAAGCGAATGCTATCAATGTATCCAGGAAGAATCTTTGCTCTAATCTTTATTAAGATTCTGAAGGTGAAATAAGGTAATATTGATTTCAATGTCATAGTTAAAGCAGCAACGATAACTGAGAAATATACTCAGATATATGGTTTTTGAGTACTGCTTTTGACATTTTAAATATGGAACTGCAGAAGGAATTCAATTCCTTTTATCTCAGTCAGTAGAAGTAAGACAACGTACAATAGAATAAAACTCTTTAGCTAAAGAGCAGAATCTTGTCACATGAACTGTTTTGAACCAGGCCACTTCAGATCAAGGACTGGATATCACATGTTTGCTGCTTGTATATAAGTGTGACTAAGATAAGCTTCCTTCTTATGCTCAAAATGCATGGATATATTTTCTCCTTGGCAAGTACAGAAGGAACCAAATAACAAGGGTTTTACAGGCAGGCTTTCCCCCCCAAACTATTTTGCAGTGCTTAAACCTTGCAAAATCATTCCTGTTGTTCCGCTGAATTAGCAGCTCGGATCCTATTTATCATTGTTATCAAATTTGACTGTGAAATGATTCATCTGGCTTCATTCTCAAGCAGTTTATACTCAAGCTTAGTTTTGAAAATGCAGTTCAAAGGATTTCTGCTTCTTCTTCTTTTTTTTATCCATGCCTATTCTTCTTAATCCTGATTTCCCATAACCTCTCACAGCTGTGTAATACTTATTAACCTGATACTTTGCTGGCAGCTAAGGGACAAAAGCATTCTTTCTTCTTACAAATTAATCTTCCAATTATTTACTCCCCAAGAAATGGGTATTCTGGCAAGAAATCCAACTCAGTGTCAGCAAAGCATTATACTGAAAAGTGGGATATGAGATGAATGCCCCCTAATTTTCAGGGACTGACTGCTATCCTCAAAACCTACCTGGGAAATACATCTTTATCCACATCTGGAGCAGGAAGATTAGGAACCAGACCTGCCTTTGCAAACTTGGACGTATAATCGTGGCAAAGTAAACGATGGCCATCAGATCGTTAGAAAAAAGTGCTTCTTAAAAGATAAGTAGATTATCTTACTTCAGACGCATTTTGTGAAGACTAGCTCTCTGGAGAAAACCCTAATGCTGTGAATGGTGGAATGAAAGAGAACAGGAGGGCAATCAGCAACAAGGTAGATGGACTCAGTTACAGTAGCAATGAATGCATCATTGAAAGACTAGGTCCATGACGGCGAACCTATGGCACGCGTGCCACAGGTGGCAGGTGGAGCCATATCTACAGGCACGCGACCATTGCCCTAGCTCAGCTCCAGCATGCATGCGTGCACCGGCCAGCTGATTTTCGGGCCTTCCAGGCCCACTGGAAGTTGGGAAACAGTGTTTCCAGCCTCCAGGGGGGTGGTGGTGGTGATGGGAAGGCCGTTTTCACCCTCCCCAGGCTTCTAGAAAGCCTCTGGAGTCTGGAGAGGGCGAAAAATGGCCCTACTGGGCCCATCGCACTATCATGTGCCAAAAGTGGGGGGAGCACGGGGTGTGTGTGTCACGCACGCATGCAAGGGGGACAGGGCACATTGAATTATGGGTGTGAGCACACAACCCTCCCCCATTTTTGGCACATGACAGCAAAAAGGTTAGCCATCACTGGACTAAGTTATGGATAGATCATCATGGATAAAATCTATGTGGTTGCTAGGAATCAAAAACAGTTTGACAGGATGTGATTGATTCATTGATCGATCGATCGATCAACCACACAATCTGCATTTGATTTAGTATTATTCCTTCCAAATGGTTCCATGCTTTGGAATACAAGCTTGCCAGAAGGCCCCAGTGATTAGTTCTGAGCTTCTAAGAAGAAGATGCTATTGACAAGCTCACCCACAGTTTCTATTTAGAATGCTTTTCTTCTGACACGGATCCTTTCTGTCCTTGAACGCTGCCTGATCAGCATTTCTATTCACTGTCTTTTCTGCCTTTAGTTTGTCCCAGATAATAATGTGTCAAAAGCAGCCTAGAAATGATCTTCCCTTGGGAAAGATGCTTCTAATTTTCAGAATGTTTCTTTTAGTGGTGGTTTTCAGTTTATTTATTTATTTTATTTCAGGTGGGCTGCAGGGGGGCAGAGGATGCTGATATTACGATTGTTTTCTGCTATACCCTTTTTATATTTTAATTTTAGTGACTTGTATATGTTCTATTTATATCTGCCTTTTCCCCCCAGAAGCTAAAGGTGTCATCTACACTCCCTTCACTACTTTTTCCCACCCACAAAAACAATCATATGCAGTAGATAGACTGATGTACAGCATCTAAAGTTACTCATGGATTTCTGTACCAAAAGTGAGTTCCCCTATTTAGTTCCATTTTATCACCTTGATTGCTGCATCTCATTTGGGTACCTGTCCAGATTTCTATGCATTCTGATCTGGGAAAACAAAAACCTACCAACGCACAACCATGAATGATATTGCTCAGGATGTTTTGCCTTGGAACTGAATTATGAAAAAAGGAAGTCAATGAGGCTGCAAAATTTAGGAAAACATTTCGTACGAGACATTTGGATACCTCTGGTACATCATAATTTAACTAAGTGTCAGAATGCCTAGTTTGTTGGGAATTGTATCATATTTTTTTCCGTCTATCAAATTTATTTTTAGAAAGTATAAATGGAAGTGGTTAAAGCCTGTAGAGCCTGTAAGAGCCTGTAGTACAGTGGACTAAAGCACTGTTATTAACATCTGCTGCTTGCAATTACTGCAAGTTCAAATCTCACCAGGCTCAAGGTTGACTCAGCCTTCCGTCCTTTCAAAGGTAGGTAAAATGAGGACCCGGATTGTGGGGGCAATAAGCTGACTTTGTATAAATATACCAAAGTATGAAGGCTATTGCTTAACGCATTGTAAGCCGCCCTGAGTCTCCGGAGAAAGGTGGCATATAAATTAAAGCAAAAAAAAAAAAGGTGACAAAGTAGATGTCAAGCCTGAAGCCATCTTTTTCATTGGATCTCCAGGCCTGCCACATTTACTACTGTGGGAAACTGGGAGGGGAATTGTATGGAGCCAGGGTGATAAACAGTCATACAGGTGATATAACATTCCTTTCTCAGAAAGTCAAAGACATCTTGCCTTGCACCTGGATGGCTGGAAGTGGGAGGCATCTTCAGTTGGGAAGGTGCTTGGATTGGACCATGTAATGGACATGTGCGTGCTGGGCAGGGACTTGAACTTTTCTTTGGATGGAGATAACCTGGAAGCTTTCAGATTCGGGTTTTCCCAGATATGCCAATATGACATCTCTAATAAAATGGAACTTTGAGGAAACTCAAGCCTTGGAGTTTTCTTTCGTTGAGGGTGTTATTTGGAACTCTGACAGTAGAATAGTTTGAGAAGTTTCTAGTCTTCTCCATCCCAGCTTATCCCTGACAAGGTGATATAGAAGATATGACTGCTGCTGTTTGATTTGTGTCAAGGGGAGTCAAGGGCCCCACAAAGTCCACACTGATCATATTAGATATCTTGCATGACCCAGAAACCTCTTGCTTCATGTGAGATTCCTCCTTAGTTATGAGGAACATCTCTAAGCAAATATATCTTTAGAAAAATAGATGAATTCTATTCAAAAAAAGAAAAAGCTATATATTTATGCCCCTATGAAATACAAAATAGTTCTATTCCTATATCAAGCTCTGTAATCAGATCCTTATAAAAGTTCTGCCCAGGAAGGAACCCACTCTGCTTCTAAGTTACTGAATTTACTATATATATATAGTGGATATAGAATACTACTTTCTTGGCTACATATATTGGCAAACTACTTATTTTATTCATTATGAGGATTTTTTCCCCCTTCTTGAAAGACCTAAAATGGGCAACAAGTGATCAACTCAATCATCCTCCTGTTTCAGGTGCAGTGGGAACTGAAAGATTAATCTGTTGGATGGGGTTGGAGTTGGCTTGCCCATCTTTTGTGAACTGAGCCATTAAAAAGAAAGCTTTTTTGTTTCTTGCCCAATTTTGCCCTTGACATCTTGATGCAGCATACTTGGATGTATCTCCTAATTATATCTGCACAACAGCTTCTGAGGCCAGTTGGATTGAGAGGCAATTACTGGCCCAAAATTACCTAGTGAGCTCTATAATCAACTGAATTTTTGAATCTGGCTTCCCTGATACAAATCCAACATTTTTATCACTATATCACATTAGCTCTCAAACTCAGATAAGGAGCATGCCTTTCCAACCCCAACATTTCCAGATTTAATAAGGCTTCTACTTGACTTCAAGGGTTCCTCATCATATAGTTTTCTATTTTCATTCAAGTGGGCATGAACCATCTCTTTTTAAGAACTGCCATTCAGCTTTGTAAGCATAATGATTACGGAACGGAACCAGTCATATTCAATCTCATGTTCTCATTCAGATTTAATTCCAGGATGCAATTAGAATACATATCATTCTCTTTTTTTGCTCCATGTTATTAGCTGCATTAATCAGTAGTGGGTTTCAATTTTGTTTGCTACCAGTTTGCTTGCACGTATGTGTGCTCGCACATGTGTGTGTACTCACACGTGTGCAATGCTTCTGCGCATGCGCAGAGACATCTGCGTGGGTGGGCGGAGCCTCCCACCGCCGCTGCTACCTGTCTGGGGCGAACCGGTAGCAACCCACCAGTGGCATTAATGCAAGAACAGAGACGCACTATATACGTGACCATCATGTCACATGCTGAACTTTATGGATGGGTTCATGCCACAAACTAAATCTTAAATCTGGTTTAATAAATGACATCCCCCGTGTTCACACGACATGGTATAATATATGCCCTGGTTCATATAACCTGGTAAGATTATGGCTTGCTTTCACAACAACAAACTATCAAATTCCATTTCAGCTTTGTCTGGCATGTTATACAATCTCATCCAATATTTTGCGCCACTTGTGGTTTCAATGTAAATTACTTAGCTTATTTTATGAGTTCATGATACTAAAACCAGTTTGACACTGTCTTAGAACTTTATAGGCCTCTCTGCCTGCATTCTTTTGGTGCTTAAAATTTTTATTATGTACAATAATATCTTAACTGGTTTTTTTAATAGACATATACTTTATAGGACTTGACAAAGCTTTAAAGGACATGCTTTGCTTTGATGGAGATTTTTTTTTAAAAGCACTCTTCAAAACTCATTCACAGAGTAATGTGTGAATATGACCTTTTCAATAACCACAAGAGGATTTTGGGTATATGCAAAATTATACCAAAGCCTATTCCAATTCCAAATTCCTATTGCAGAAGAGGTTTTAGAAACAAAACACAAAAACATGATCTCTTTTCTTTGCTTTTGGTAGTGGAAAATTTTATAAAACAACTTCCAAAACAGCAAAACTCCCTTCCAAAGCTTTGCACTTGATTTATTTTGTCAAGTGAAATAGGTCTTTGGTCATTCCTATTGTAATAGTAAGTACAACTCAAAACTATGAAGTTTGTGTGTATTGTAGTTTGATCCTTGATACAAGGTACAACTACAACTACAATGAACATCCTTCAGTGCTCATATCTCAAGTCTTTAAAGATTGTAAGTCTATGACTAATTGTAAAATACTTCTGGCTGGATCAAAAACAGGACAAGATATGATCTATGCATTCTAGAAACTTGACGTATATGCAGAATTTTGCTGGCTTTTTATAAAGCAATGGATTCTAGTGCATGCATTTAATTAAAAGAAATCTAGTATTATTTCAGAACAATTGGCATAGCCTTCTTGTCTATGTAGTATGAATGGTTATTTAATGACTTAAGGGTTTCTTTGATATTCATAATGTTTTTTCAACAAGCTTTTAATAGTCAAGAAGCAATGTAATGACTTTAAACCTTGCTGAACAATATCTTCAAGAGACACTAGAGATAAAAAATTGAATGAATGAATGAATGAATGAATCAATCAATCAATCAATCAATCAATCAATCAATCAATCAATGGCTCGAAGAGATGGGTGATTCATAAATATGATATATATCTTACCCATCTCCTTCAAATATTCATTCATATATTGTGTGTGTGTATACACACACACAAAAAAGATAAAGATAAAAGTATATGAATTTACTGTTTGATTTTGCAAATATTCATCATGTCTTACGAAACAGATTTTCTCTTACAATTTTTAATTAAATGGTTCATAATATCTATCTATCTATCTATCTGTCTATCTATCTATCTATCTATCTATCTATCTATCTATCTATCAATCAATCACAGTGTACAATAACTTATGTCTGAAGCTTCTGAGTTGATGGAGTAAATTGATAAATCATATTGTTTCATCACAGTTAGAATAATTTTGTTAAGAGTTTGGACAGAACTTGGGGTCTGGTTAAAATGTTTCTTTAATTCATGAACCCACCATTGATATTGTTTTTGTCTGATTTTTGTATTATCCTCCCTACTCCAGTAGTGCCATTTTTATTAATCTTGCTGAATGATACTGCTTATTTTTAACCCTCTTTAAGCAACCCAGAGTTATGTGTGCATGGGTGGAAAGTAAGATTATCTCTGTAAATAGATAAATGGTTTGATTATTTTTTCAGGTAGCATTATGCACAATGACACATAATGGTGCAGCTGCAAAAGGATAAAGAATCATTCCATGATCCCACAAAAATGTCAATGTTTTAAACAATGTCACACTATATTACGTATCTTGGTAGCACCTAGTTTAAATACATAGTCTGTTTCTTAAATGCCATCGATTTGAACAGCCTGATCCAAAGCAGCTTTTAAAACAAAGTAAGATTAAATAAGGGGACCATGTGTGCAACTTGGATCTTGAACTGCTCCCTCTGGTTTGGGAATAATCCATGCATTCATAATGTTCAGTTATTACATATATTAGCCCAGGATTTTTCAGTGGAACATGCCATTTCTCCCCCTTTGTTATTGTAGTCCAGTATATAATGATGTTGTACCAAATTTTTGAATCATGATTGCTTCAATAACATTCTTTCTTGGCATGATGGATATGTATGACCCTGTGCAAAGCTTTGGGGTGTGTGTGTACTTTGCTTCAACAAAAGCTCTAGCTAAGTGTTTTTCTCAAAGCTGTTTTACTGAAATATGAAATGAAAGAGATACCTAGTTTTGCTTCATTCTTCTCCACTGCTTCGCTGCAGCCTTCTCCAGTATAGCTGGTAGAGGCTTCCATATTTCTATCAGGTTGTACACATTTAATATTTCACCATAGTGACAAATTTTTTTTTCATCATAATTAAGTTGTCAACCCTGAAGCTGGCCTCGCTGAAGCCATCTTGGAGCTTCAGTGCTGCCACACTGAGAGATAGGGAGGGGGGGATTAGAGATAGCTGGGGTTGTGTAGTCAAAATAAAATACTTTCTTTTGGGAACCAAGGACATTCTCACACCTGGCCAGAGGAAGGAGGAGTGATGTCACCAAGTTACCAGACAGTGCCTTGATTGGACCACTTGACTGATTGTTTGGGGTTGATGGAAAACCTTTTACTTTTGATTAGGTGAAAACCACAGGAACATTCAGAGTCGGTTTTCACCAGATTCGTGACAATATGATATATCCAATAAAGCTATTCTTTGAGGAATTCATCTGCCTCGGAGTTTTGCTTGGTATGGGTCTATTACTTGGAACCCTGACATAAGTTATTTGAAGAAATGTTTAAGCATAAAACATAATAACACAATCTCCGAGCTTGCATATTTTCCCTTAAATATATATATATATATATACATACATACATACATACATACATATATATACATACATACATACATACATAAATTAGAGGCAGAGGAAAGAAGGGAGGAAGGATAGTACCTTGTTGAATAATATCAGATATAACAGCGAGATAATCTTCCGGCCCTTGATCCGTGGTCATCAATTGGTTGCATTTGTCTATATTCAGCATCTGATAGATAAGGTCTGAATCTTCTACCCCACAAAGCAAAATGGACACCCTTTCAGGTGGCTGAAGAATCTTGTTCAGAAAATATCTTTTTTTCACATTCAGGCCCTTTAAAAGACCGTTTGATATTATCAACAGTTTGCATCTGTAAGAGCAAAGAAATGGCACTTCTGAATGGTGAATCAATGCAGCTTCTAAGTCGTAAAGTAAGATCTTGTCTTCTAATACAATGTGCTTGAAAATTGATTTTAAATACAGAGCCCATTCCTTGGCAGCGTCTTCATAGATAACAAGGATGCCCTGTGTATTTTCTGAGGGAATAGAGAAAAGAAAACATTTCAGAACAATTGTCACTTTACATTATTGTATAATAATATCAGAAGCTAATATTCTGAAGGGGTTCAATGTCTAGATTCCTGTATGCAGTTGTAAGGAAGAATTTAGCATCAAAAACAGATGTATATAGACACATTTAAGAAGTTGGCATACTTTCCCAGCTCCCAGTAAGCATACAAAAAAGACTGAAATTTCATGTTTTACCATTACATTGTTAAAACCTAAGAAGATCTCATAAGATTTCAGCATTATCATCTGGAAGCTTGCAACTTGTAAGTAGAAGACCACCAAGGTCCCTTCCAACTTTGTTAGTCTGTATTCTGTTAACTTTTGCTCAGAATCTCATGACCTTTTTGCAGTTTAGGGCAGTGGTGGGTTGCTCCCGGTTTGGGCCGGTTCGGGCGAGCTGGTACTGGTGGTGATGTGACATCACTGAACTGGTTCTCTTTGACTGGGAGCTGGGCCCTCCCGGCTGCCCCTGCATTAAACTTACCTTTATTTTTTAGCCCACCTGATAGGCATGGCAGAGTGGATTGCCGCACCTCAGCTGGGCAGATACCTAATGCACTTGCACGGAGCGCAAGTTAGGCGCGCGTGCGAGCTTTGCTCGCACGCGCATGGTGATTACACGCAAAGCGCATGCGCGAAGAGAACCAGTGGTAACACCGGTTGGAACCCACCACTGATTTAGGGGTGCAGATTAAGACTCTGTGGGGTACTCTGGTACTTACAAGCTTGGTGCTTGTGGGCAATATTTCTTGGTCTCAGTGTTACGGTCTGACTGGCAGATCTCTAGAGCATGATGGATCTTATATTTGGCCAATTCATGGCATCTTTTGCCATGAACAGAATATTGTTTTTCAAAAATAAGGTGAGCTGCAGATCAGGCTACTGTCTAAATGTATAACATGACACCAAGACTTTGTTTCTCCATAGTGAACAGTTTGCCCACCAATTTTTTGCATGTAGATCAGTGAACTGGCAATATAATGTGGCTTTGCAGGACCACTTCAGTACGCACTGAGAAAGTTTGTCATAAACAAAAAGAATAGAAGCAGTTTCAATACAGGGATAAAACTTAGCAGAGATCTGTAGAACATCAGCCATCCTGAGAAATTGGAGGTTTGCTTTGATCAAATCTCTTGCTCTTTTGACAACAGAAAAGCGGTTTCTAAATTCCTTAGGACATTACAGGCAAAATTCAGTAATATATACGTTATTAATTAAATTCTAAAGCAAAATAAAGCAACGGGCCTGGTAGCTCAGCAGACTAAAAGCATTGTGATTAACACCAGCTGTCTGCAATTACTGTAAGTTCGAATCTCACCAGGCTCAAGGTTGACTCAGCCTTCCATCCTTTCTAAGGTAGGTTAAATGAGGACCCAGTTTGTGGGGGCAATAAGCTGACTTTGTATAAATATGCAAAAGGATGAAGGCTATTGCTTAACGCATTGTAAGCCGACCTGAGATTCCAGAGAAAGGCGGCATATAAATCAAATTTAAAAAAAACATAGCTATAATAGATACTGTCCCAACAAAGCTGGAGTACCTTTAGATTTATAATTCTGGTGAGAGAAATATTTTGGGGCTGGGAGGGAGACAACCACTCATATCAAAGGAAATGTTTGGCCCAAATGTTAAACATTATTAGATTGGATTTATTCATAGGGCAGTTGGAGATGATGAGGGGATTGAAAACTTCCCTTTCCATCTGTTGCTACCATGATGATTTCTAGAGCTTATCACACAAATATCTATTTTGGGGAAGCCCAAACTGTGATTGATAATAATTTGGTTGGCAAAATAAAGGAACTACAGCTTTCATCCTCATTGCTGTGTCATTAATGCTAAATCAGGACATCCAAGATGCTGGCAAACATTTCTGAGAATCATAATTCCATGTTATCTGGAGAATGCTATGGTGGATGAGGCCCTTCCCGATAACAGATGCATGATAAGCTGCCCAGAATTATATGAAAGATGGGCAGTTGTATAAATGTTTTAAATACATACATACAGTATGTATATGCATACACACACACACACACACACACACACACACACACACACAATATTTGCTACTATCAATGATTCCTGGAGAGAAAGAGGGAAAATGTTATGGTTTTTTTCTAAAATGTTTTGTTTTGTGAAAAGAGCTCAACAGAAAAAGTTTTGCTTTTGGCAATCTCTGATAACATCATAGGATAACTGAATAAACAATTCCACATGTGACTTGACCCAAAGAACTCATTCTTATCCTTATCAAGAAATTGGCTTTTGTTAATCTTGGGAAAAATAATTCTCATTCTCACATCCAGTTGCTTTATGTAGAGAGTTTGATAGAGATGATAGTGAAGGTAACTAATTTTCCAAATAGGTGGTTAAATTTCAATTAATTTCCATTTGGAAACTCTGCTATGGACTGTCTGGTTTTAGATGTGGATGCAGCTTCCAAAGTAAAATAATTTCCCTTAACAGCATTTCTTAAGCCTACATGGTTTTATTGGATGCAGGTATTAGAAGCATAAAATATGAGATTAATGCTAATGAGACTTCTGAAACTTCATGAGATAGTCATGAAAAACACATTTTCCTTGTAAGCTTTTCCAACTTTCTATAAGTCAATCATCTCCTTAATCTGCTGACTATTGGAGTAGATATTCCCCCATATACTAAACTTATATAAAACTTTACAAGTTGACATGTGAACAGTTGTCCTATAATGCAACATTTCCTTGTAGATCTCTGTTTTATTAAGTCATTATATCAGGGGTGTCAAACTCGTGTTGTCACGGGGTCATCACATGATATATTGTGACTTTTTCCCCCTTTGCTAAACTGGGCATGGGCGTGGCCAGTGTGTGAAGCATCTGGCCCGTGGGCCACGAGTTTGACAGCCCTATATTAGATGAATAACAGACATAGCTGTTGTTGAAGTATACCATTAACTCAGGGGTGAAATGTAAAATTTGTTACTACCGGTTCTGTGGACGTGGCTTGGTGGGGGGGTAATGTGACTGGGTGGGAGTGGCCAACTTTTTTTTTTTTAACTTTTCAAAGCATTTTTTCTAGTGCTTTGAAAAGCCTCTGACAATCAAGCAACTCAGCTGGGATCATCAGAGAGGCTTTTTAAAAAATACCTCTCTGCCGATCAGGCAACTCAGTTGGGATCGTCAGAGACTTTTCAAAGCATTTTTAAAACCACCTCTTCAGCCAAGAGGTTGCAGAAAAAAAATGCTTTGAAAAGCCTCTAAGGATCCCAGTTGAGCTGCGCGATCATCAGAGGCTTTTTTTTTTACTTTTAAAAGCATTTTTTCATCAGAAGAGGTTGTAGAAAAAATGCTTTTAAAAGTAAAAAAAAAAAGCCTCTGATGATCGTGCGGCTCAGCTGGGCATGGTGGTGGGGGGCACAGGGATTTTTGCTACTGGTTTTCCGAACCATCTGCCGCCATCGTTACCGGATCGGGCGATCCGGTCAGAACCGGGAGCATTTCACCCCTGCATTAACTACCCTGATGACATATGTTCCTTTAACCCACAGCATTCAATTCAAAATCATTCTTCGACATAGTGTATTTCTTTATATTTAAAGAGAATTATCTTTATAAACTTTTACACAGTAACATTATTATTGCAAGAGCATGGTTAATTTAAGATGACACAACATTCACACAATATCTAACACTTCTATTCCTCAAAATTTATAAGTTTTTAAGAGAAATGATTGAATCATATGTAAGAGAGAATGATATGAGCTACCAATTTCAGTACTTCTTTTGAATTCATCTAGACCTTACATTGAGTTAATCATTCATATCAATATTTATGGACAAATATTTGGGACAATGCCAATTTCTCTCCCAAACCATAAAAATTTCTGTATCAAATACTGTTTTTCACATAAATTTTCCTGAAATAAACCAACCAAGCCAAATCATACTTTCAATCTGTGGAATAGATTACAGAATACAAAATAAGAGTTTATTTATTTATTTATTTATTTATTTATTTATTTATTTATTTATTTATTTATTTTAAATTTGTATACCGCCCTTCTCCCGAAGGACTGAGGGCAGTGAACAGCCAAAATTTAAAACACATACAGTATAAAGAGTTAGAAATGCACCTTGGAGATCATTAGATGATCTAATGATTCGCTGTCTAATCTCTTCTTAAAAACATCCAATGATGGAACACCACAATTCCTGGAACCATGCCATTCCATTGATTACCATATTTTTCAGAGTATAAGATACACTTCTCCCCCTAAAAGAGGGTGAAAATTTGGGTGCATCTTATACACCGAATGTAGCCCTGCCCACCCACCGGTCCCCACCGTTTGGCCTCTGCCTCCCAGCAATTTGCTTCCTTGCAGTAAACAGCAAACAGCCCATTTCAGTTTCAGCTTCAGCACAGCCTGATTAGCACAAGCAGCTGATGGTAAATTGGATTGGCTTCCTGACCGTCAGCTGTTTCAGGCTGCAGGGGTTGCCATTGCCTATTTCTGCCTCACCCCATTTTCGGCCTCCACATCCCATTTTCAGTCTCTGCGTGCCCCATTTTTGGCCTCCGCGCGCCACATTTTCCACCCATTCTGATCCCCGCCACCTGGAATGGGCAGAAAATGGGGCACATGGAGGCTGAAAATGGGGCATGTGGCTATGGCAATCCCTGCAGCCTGAAACAGCTGATCTTCGGGAGGCTGATCCAACTGAGAATCAGCTGCTTGTGCTAATCAGACTGTGCTGAAGCTGAAACGGGCTGTTTGCTGTTTGCTGCAAGGAGGAAAATTGCTGTGAGGCAGAGGCAGATTTTTTTCTTGTTTTCCTCCCAAAAAAAGGTAGGTGTGTCTTATAGTCCGGAATATTTTATACTCCGAAAAATATGGTAATTGTTGTAATTGATCAGAAATTTCTCTTTAATTCTAGGGTGGATCTTTCTTTGATAAGTTTCCATCGGTTACTTCTTGTCCTGCCTTCAGGTGTTTTGGACAATAGGTGCTTTGGAGAATAAGAATATCTGCAGTACAGTATCTTATTTCAGGTCTTTTTAAAAATTTATTTTTATCTATTTATTTTATTTTGTCGAGTACTTATTAGATAATATATATAAGTATAAGCATGAATTGAATACATAAAATGAATACAATTAAAGAGAACATTAGGACGGGACACTAAAATATTAGTTATAAAATATTCGTTATTAAATTAAATTAAAATATTAAAATAAGAATTCATTTTATTAAAATACAATGTTAAAATATTAATTAGTTATAAAATATTAGTTAGTTGGTCACTAACGACATACTGTAGGTTGACTTAATTCATATAAACTTCATTTCCTCCTGATTAGACAAGCTTAAGAATGAAAACTCTTAACTGTAATGAGAGAACCAGTCAGATGCTACAACTAGAGCTGTTTGAAAGAGAATTTCTCAATTAACCAAAGTTAAATGCTGATAGTCCTCAACTTATAGCCATTTTTTTTAAAAAAATTGATTTATATGCCGCCCTTCTCCGGAGACTCAGGGCGGCTTACAATGCACTAAGCAATAGTCTTCATCCTTTTGTATATTTATACAAAGTCAGCTTATTGCCCCCACAACTGGGTCCTCAATTTACCTACCTTAGAAAGGATGGAAGGCTGAGTCAACCTTGAGCCTGGCGAGATTCGAACCTGCAGTAATTGCAGACAGCTGGTCTTAATAACAGGGTGCTATTTGTTTAATAATGGATCAGTTACAGCAGCATTGAACATGGTGATGCAGGGGTGAAATCTAAAATTTGTTACTACTGGTTTTGTGGGCGTGGCTTGGTGGGGAATGGAATAATGTGACTGGGTGACTGTGGCCAACTTTTTTTTTTTACTTCTAAAAGCATTTTTTCTACAACCTTAAGAGGTTGCAGGAAAAAAATGCTTTTAGAAGCCTCTGACAATCAGGCAAGTCAGCTGGGATCGCCAGAGGCTTTTAAAGGCATTTTTTTTCTAGAGCCTCTTTGGTGGAAGAGGTTGCAGAAAAAAATGCTTTTAGAAGCTTCTGAGGATCAGACAAGTCGAGCCTTGGTAGTACAGGGGTTTAAGGCACCCTGTTATTAAGCTGGTTATTAAGACCAGCTGCCTGCAATTACTGCAGGGTTCGAATCTCGCCAAGGCTCAAGGTTGACTCAGCCTTCCATCCTTTCTAAGGTAGGTAAATTGAGGACCCAGTTGTGGGGGCAATAAGCTGACTTTGTATAAATATACAAAAGGATGAAGGCTATTGCTGAGCACATTGTAAGCCGCCCTGAGTCTTCGGAGAAGGGCGGCATATAAATCAAATTAAAAAAAAAAAAGTCAGCTGGAATCGCCAGAGGCTTTTAAGGCATTTTTTTTCCTACAACCTCTTTGGCAGAAGAGGTTGTAGAAAAAATGCTTTTAAAAGTTAAAAAAACAGCCTCTGATGATCGCATGGCTCAGCTGGCCATGGGGGGGGGCAGGGATTTTTGCTACCGATTCTCCGAACCACCCGCCGCCATCGCTACCGGATCGGGTGATCCGGTCCAAACCGGGAGCATTTCACCCCTGCGGTGACTTGTGGTTGGTTTTCACACTTACAACTGTTGCAGTATCCCTGTGGTCACATGATCAAAATTCAGACACTTGGCAACTGGCATGTATTTATGGCTGCAGTGTCCTGGGGTCATGTATTACCTCTTGCAACCTTCTGACAAGCACACTCAACGAGGAAGCCAGATTCACTTAACAATCACGGTATTAACTTAAAAAGTGCAATGATACATCTAACAGCTGTGGCAAGAAAGATTGTAAAATGTGGCAAAACTCAATGAACAATTGTCTTACTTAACAACAGAAATGTTGGGCTCAATTGTGGTTGTAAGTCGAGGACTACCTGGGCTAATATCACTTGACTAAGAATTAATCTTGAATTCTTGTTACAGCTACCTTAGGATAATTTGCACTCATTTGTTAGATCTACTTTACAGATACATCTAAATTGGACAATAATTTGCAGACAAGCTAGGCGTGTGTTAATGTTTATTTTGGGTAAGAGATAAAATAAAAAGACAAATGAAGTGTAATTCTACCTGTGATATGCATACCATTGAGAATAAGATCCTGTTAATGGCACCAGGTGTACTGATCATCAACAAAATGACAAGGCACCATTTTATATAACAATCTATACTGGTAGCCTGACAGCTCAGGTTTATTTCTACAAGAAACATAATAGACCTCTTTTCCAGACAGAATTGTCACATACTCTGGCAATTGTAGAGTGAAAAGAAATGAGCCCACAGACATGTTTTTAGATTTTTAAAAAGGTAGCATGAAACGCATCTTCGTTTTAACTGTAAAAGTGTTACGTGTTTGGGTAAGACTGCTTATCATATATGTGTGTGTTTCATACATGTAATGAACACTAACTGGAGTATATAGCTCAGTTTAATTTGATGGCTTATATTCCACCTTGACTACTCAGATCTCAATAATAAATGATTTCTCTCTCATAGCCCAACACACCTCATAGGGTTGTTGTGGAGAAATAGGAAGAGGAAGGTATGCTTTATATCAATGGTGGGATTCAAATTTTTTTACAACCGGTTCTGTGGGCGTGGCTTGGTGGGCGTGGCATGGCTTGGTGGGCATGGCAGGGGAAGGATACTGCAAAATTCCCATTTTCTCAGCTGGGAATTGGGAGGCAGAGAATAGATGGGGGTGGAGCCAGTCAGAGGTGGTATTTACTGGTTCTCTGAACTACTCAAAATTTCCGCTACCGGTTCTCCAGAACTGGTCAGAACCTGTTGAATACCATCTCTGTTTTATATGTTATATAAACTTATACATTATATGTTCGCTGCCTTGAATTATTTGTAAAAATAATAAAGTTGGGATATGAATGAATGAATAAATAAATAAATAAATGTTTCGTTTTCTCCCTAAGAGAAATAGCCCTAAGAAATTATTTTGTTAAAATTATTCCAAGCCATTTAAAAGCAATAATAAGCAAACCTACTAATTTGCTTTCTAGTCAACTTCTCATTTCCCTTTATTTGTTTCTGCCCATTTCTTTATCAGTGTGTGACCTTTTGATCATGGAAAATCAGTATATTGTAAGAACCCAAGCATATGTATCCTGTACATATTTTCCCATGGTGCTACATAGGCATTTCTCTTTCCTGATGTTTTAATTTTCCATAATACAATTTTCAGAACCAGATCTTTACTGAATGTTCTCCAGCCTAATCATTATCCAAATGAGAAATTGGACCTCTCCTTCAATTAAGATTTGTACAACAAGGTGTGGAGATACAGAACAAGTTGAAACCTGAGCATGGATTGCAATGAGTTTCATCGACAACTGAAATCCAGAGATATTAAAATTTGAAGCACTTCAATCACTTTGTTGTTTTATTGGTCATAGAAATATGGAGTTAAAATGATATACTTAGGCGACTGAATTCAACTCCCTACATAATGCAAGGCACCCAATGAAAGCAATCCTGTCAGAGAGCTGTTGAGTCAATTTCTGAACACATCCACTAAAAGGAAGCCCCTTACTTCCTTGCGTCATGGAGACAAATTGTTCTTATTTTTAGAACGTTATTAATAAAATTCAACTGAAATTTGCCATCTCACAATGTAAATGTATTTTCTACTGTTCTACTGTTTGGAAGTATGAAGAACCTGTGTGGTATCCTTTCATACATAAAGAGTGCTATCATAACTTCTCTTCTATTTTCTCTTGAAAATACTCTCAGGTACTTCAATCTCTCGTCATAGCACTTAAATTCTAATCTTTTTTTTTTTTTTTGAAAAACCTTTATTAACACTTAAAATCCAAAAATACAAGTTAAAATACCTCTATAACAAAAATAGATCTGTAATAATTATTCATTTCAACGTCTTTCTGACAGTACTTAATTCTTAACTTTCTTCATCTATTCCCACATATTCCTACTTAATCAACATATTTAATCACATTTTATATCTTATTTTGTTCTATTTTGTTCTTATTTTTAATTTCTATCCATTGATACCAATTATCCCAAGTTAAGTAATATTCCGAGTCTTCCTTATTATTTAATTCTAAAGTAAGTTTGTCCATTTCTGCACATTTGAAAATTTTCCAGATTATTGCAGTCTGTTGGAATAGTGGACATTTTCCAAGCTTGCACAAGTACGATTCTAGATGCTGTAGTTATGTGAATAATTAAATATTTTATCCTTTTAGGATAATTTTCTTTAATAATGCCCAGAAGAAACAGTTCAGGTTTAAATTCTATTTTATAGTGTGTAATTTCTTTTAGCCATTTTTGTATTTTAATCCAGAATTTTTAAATTTCTGGGCAAATTCTAATCCTTATTATACTTGTTATCCTTCCCCAGTTTGTTGGCATTCTAATTAAAATGTAGTGTCCAGAATAGGACTCAAGACAGAATAGGACACTCAAGATGAGATCTGACCAGTGCAAAATAAAAGCTATTACATCCACTATTACTGTTATGAATTTGAAAATATACCTTTATTACTGCAACTTAAATTTATATTCGCCTTTTTTTTGCAGCAGCAGCCTCAAACTATTTTAATTATTATTTTAAGCCAACCATACATCATTCTATATCTATCCTTTTGGTTGCTGTCCTAAGAAAAGAACTTTGCATTGTTCTCTGTTACATTTCACTTTTATTTTTTCTAGCTATCAAAATAATTTTGAACATCGTTTCTGTGTTCTAGAATGGAGGCACTTACTTGGCTTAAGAAAAATCTTCGACCCCTCATCAAGAGGCCAAGATCTAGGGATAGAAAATTTGGTGCACTTTTGTTGTTGTTGTTCATAGCTTCTTACAGAAACCCATTTGAAAAATTGTGGTTAGAATATTAGTTATCTCACTCAGGTCCACATCATCTGCAAATTCAGTAAGCATTTCCTCCATTGCTTCATTGAGTAATTAATAAAAAATATCTAATAATTGAGGATCCAGCACTAAGCTTTATGATACCCTACTTGATGAAGATTAATAGATGAGCACTCATTGAATCCACTTAATTGTCATGCTATTGAACTCTCATTCTACCAGCCTGTTAATCAATTGTCAAGGGATACTTTGCTGAAATCAAGAAATCTACATAAATCAATGTATGATGAAAGTTGCCTGAAGGATGAAAAGAGAAATTGTATGGCAATTGTACACTTTTTTCTTGAGAAATCAATGCTGATTACTCATAATTACTCAATTGTTTCAAAGTGCTTACAGAAGAAACTCTTTATAATCTTTTCTAAAACCTTTGCCTTGTATTGATGTCAGACTGTTTATATTTCTTTGAATCCTTTTCATTTCCTCTTCTTTTGAAGGTAGAGACCACCTTTATTTGGCTGTTATTTCTTCAGAATCTCTCAAAGATAATTCATAAAATTTTGATCAGGTCATCAGAATAGAGTAGAGTAGAGTAGAGTAGAGTAGAATAGAATAGAATAGAATAGAATAGAATAGAATAGAATAGAATAGAATAGAATAGAATAGAATTCTTTATTGGCCAAGTGTGATTGGACACAAAAGGAATTTGTCCTTGGTGTATATGCTCTCAGTGTAGATAAGGAAAATAAAATACATTCATCAAGAATAAAAAGATACAACACTTTGTGATAGTCAAGGTTACTAATAAGCTATCAAATCGTACTAGGAAACAAATAAAAACAATATAATTGAAAGATACAAGCAACATGGTTATAGTAATAAGTGGGAAGAGATAGATACTAGTAAGGAAGAGAAGAATAATAGTAATACAGTCTTAGTAAATTATTTGACTGTTGTGGGAATTAGTTGTTAAGCAGAGTGATGGATGGCATTCAGGAAAAAAAAACCTGTCCTTGTGTCTAGTTGTTCTGGTGTGCAGTGCCCTATAGTGTCGTTTTGAGGGTAGGAGTTGAAACAGTTTATGTCCAGGATATGATGGGTCTGTAAATATTTTCACAGCCCTCTTTTTGACTCGTGCTGTATACAGGTCCTCAATGGAAGGCAGGTTGGTAGCAATTGTTTTTTCTGTAGATTGAATTTCAGCAACTTCAATCCTCATTTTAGCATCCTATTCAATTGACCATGGAACTCTAAACAGGTATTCTGTCACCATATTTCTTTTAGTTTCAAGTTTTAGCCCATCTCCTTCATATAGACATTCCTAATTGGCTACTGAAATATGTTCTTTTCATAAGGAAGACTGGATCTAATATTTATATCAGTATTTACATCCGAGTAACAAACCCAGAGAAGTATGAGCCAAATGCATTTGCTATGGAAGACTGTCTCATGGCAACGATTGCACTATGCTTCCCAGAATTTATTGACTACCAATTCATTTCCAAGAAGCTTAATGGGTGAAAAAAAGAGCACATGCTGAAACAAATTTATTTCTTATTTTATTTTCAGGAGATATGTGCTACATACTTCATGGTTCTGGGAAGCCAAAAATTCTATACACATAAACCGTATTGTGGTTGTAGTATCGTTTGTTGATCTGAATGAGGGGACTGGCACTATTGAATTGAAGAAAGTGAAATCTGAGTTTCAGGCACTATTTTAAGTAGATTTGTTTGATATTAACATTTACTTTTCCTCTGAGTTGTGCTACTTTATCTGTGCTGATATTAATTTCTTATTATTGCAGATAAGAACAAGAGATCTATGTGATGCAATTCATCAAGACCTCATATATATTCCACTATGAGTTTTCAAGTTATTGCATTGTATTGTCGGAAGAAATATCCATCTGGGTTCAGCCCCAAGTGGGGAAAAAGACACTGGAAACATGGAGACTGCTTGGAAAGATGGTTTAATGGTGGACAGGATCACATGGTTTGAGTTCCTGAACAGAAAAAGGGCAGAGATGCTACGAGTTCCCGGGTTTTATGCCCTCTCTGCGCTTTGAACTGAAGAGTATCCTGATTGGTTGTCAGACTCCCAGGGGGTGGGGTCATAGTTAGCCTTGCTGGCTGATGTAATCTTCCCAGGTGCCGTGTGGTGAGTTTCTGTTGCTAAATGGGTCCTATTGTGTTGCAGATGATGGTCCATTGACAAAGGGGGGAGGGAATTGGGTTTCTGCCTCTGGCCCATTGGCAAAGTGGGGGGGGGAGGCAGGAAGGTGGGAGCTGCTTTGTCTTTAAAACATGTTTCTCCATTTCTAATCCAGGGAAATATATTCTGCCTTTTTAATATTTCCTAAAATATTTCATTCTTCTGGGAAAGGGGTGGGTGCTAACTTCCTACAGTATAATTCTCAGTTTTGCTTTAGCTGGTGTTTATGTACCTTACCTGGTACAGGAAGACCTGTAATATTGCATTATTACCACCAAATTAAACTATGTGTGTGTCAGTGGTGAAATGTAAAATTTGTTATTATCGGTTCTGTGGGCGTAGCTTGGTGGTGGTAGGGTAATGTGACTGGGTGGGCATGGCCAACTTTTTTTTTTACTTTTTTTACTTTTAAAAGCATTTTTTCTACAACCTCTTCGGCCGAAGAAAAATGCTTTTAAAAGCCTCTGACGATCCCAGCTGAGTTGCCTGATTGGCAGAGGCTTTTTTTCTTTTAAAAACATTTTTTTTACAACCTCTTCAGCCGAAGAGGTTCTTAAAAAAATGCTTTTAAAAGCCTCAGCCAAAGAGGTTGTAGAAAAAATGCTTTTTAAAAATAATAAAAAAAGCCTCTGATGATTGCGTGCCTTAGCTGGGCATGGGGGGGGGGGAAGAATTTTTGCTACCGGTTCTCCAACCATCCGCCTCCATTGCTACCGGATCGAGCGTTCCGGTCTGAACCGGGAGCATTTCACCCCTGGTGTGTGTGTGTGTGTGTGTGTGTGTGTGTATGTACTGTATGTAAAGATAAAGGTAAAAGTTTCCCGTGTCCTGCCTTGCCCGACTCTAGGCAGTGGTGCTCATCTCCATTTCTTGGCTGAGGAAACTAGCATTGTCCGAAAACACTTCTGGGGATACGTGACTGGCATGACTATATGCTGAAGGGCACAGAATACTGTTACCTTCCCACCAAAGTGGTATTTATTTACCTACCGACATGTGCATGCCTTCGAATCTCTAGGTTGGAGCTCAACCCATCAAGTGCCTGCAAAAATACATGAGTAGACCAGTGCCTGCAAAAATAAATGGGTAGATCTGTGCCTGCAAAAATAAATGGGTAGATCGGTACAGCTCTGCAAGCAGTTAAAAGTCTGGTAGACCAGTACCTCTGCTAAATCCTAAATAATTGTCACATGACCATCAAGCCACGCCCACATAATAAGCCACACCCACAGAACCGGTAGTAAAAAAATTTAGAATCCCACCCCTGTGCCGTTTTGCTCTCAGTGTTTGCATTGCCCATCTGTTTTCCCGTCTTCTTTCTTGCTTGGCAGTGTATTGGGGAAAGCACTGATCATTCTTGCCAAACATATGAATAGATTTCTTTCTTACTTTTTGAAATTAAGCCAAAGGCATCATTGAATCTTAAGGCAACTATGCAGTATGGCCATCCACCGCTTAGTTACTGATGTCTTTATAACATCAAAGTAAGAAATTTTCTCTGGAAAAACATTAACCCAGAAAAGCAGGCTTCTTCATCACATTGCTAGTAAAGGAATGCACCCTGGCTTTTAATAAGCAAACCTTTATCATCCTTATTCCAGGGGTGCTATTCAGCAGGTTCTGAGAGGTTCTGGAGAACCAGTAGCGGAAATTTTGAGTAGTTTGGAGAACCAGCAAATACTACCTCTGGCTGGCCCCAGAATGGGATACTAATGGAGATTTTGCAATATCCTTCCTGCAGGAGGGAATGGGGATTTTGCAGTATCCTACCCCTGCCACCAGGGGTGGGTTCTAAAATTTTTTTACTACCGGTGGCTTATTTTGTGGGTGTGGCTTGATGGTCATGTGACAATTCTTTAGGATTTAGCAGAGGTACTGGTCTACCAGGCTTTTAACTGCTTGCAGAGCTGTACCAGTCTACTCATTTAGTTTTGCAGGCACCATCTACTCATTTGTTTTTGGAGGCATCGGTCTACCACCACACTGCCTTTTAACACTGATCAGCTGTAGGGCGGCCCTTTGAAGCCTTGTGGCAAGAGTTTAAACAGTTTTTTCCCTTCTAGCCGATCAGCTGGGAGTCAGGAGGCAGCAATAGATTGGGGGTGAGGCCAAATAAAAGGTAAGAATAATGCCGGAGGGGGTGCGGGGGGGCAGAACCGGTTCGGTGACATCATAGCGTCACCGCTACTGGCTCAGTGGGCCAAACTGGGAGGAACCCACCACTGCCTGCCACACCCACCAAGCCACATCCACAGAACTGGTAGTAAAAAAAAATTAAATTTCACCACTGCCTTATTCCCTTTAGTGGCAAAATTTCTTTGAGATATATGTCTTCAATCCCAAATAACTTCCCATTAATTGAAAGCATTACTAAAATCCTTTGTTTTAGTCCAACCAAACATTAAATAATAAATATGAATAGTCCTTCTTACAGATTGTGGTGTAGTGATGCATTCTGGATAAATTCAGGTTTTGATTGGGAAAAAGACTGAATAGGAATAAGATTGGTTTCTCTGCTGCATAGGGTGTGATTCATGGTCACACAAGTTCAATTACAAGGCAGCAAACGCCTATTTTAGAAATGTCAACATCACCACTCTATTGTACAGGAAGATTCAGACTGTGCTGTCATTGGTGCAATGCTTGGCTTGTTCCTGGAATCTCATTGCAATTGATATAGAGCCCTGATATAGACCTGACTACAAGCCAACTTTATGAGTTTGGAAGTCAAGGTGATTTACCAAAATGTTGAGCACAGAAACCAGAAGGAACACTACCAATTTAGTTTTTATCTTTCTTACTAAAGGGAGGAAGAATATGAGCTTTGACATAGATCTGAGGGGGAAGACATGAGGCAATCAATAGTGGGATAATTAGAAGCCATGATTGATAGAATATATCAACCACTAGCCACAAAGCCAAGTATTAGACTATGAGCTTTAAGAATACAAACATATTAGAAACAAACAAATTAGAACTACAGAAAAAAAATTTGCTACCAATCTGCCTTCCATTGAGGACCTGTATACTGCACGAGTCAAAAAGAGGGCTGTGAAAATATTTACAGACCCCACGCATCCTGGACATAAACTGTTTCAACTCCTAGCCTCAAAATGACGCTATAGAGCACTGCACACCAGAACAACTAGATACAAGAACAGTTTTTTCCCGAACGCCATCACTCTGCTAAACAAATAATTCCCTCAACACTGTCAAACTATTTACTAAGTCTGCATTACTATTAATCTTCTCATTGTTCCCACCACCCATCTCCTTCCACTTATGACTGTATGACTGTAATTTTGTTGCTTGTAGCCTTACGATTTATATTGATATTGTTTCTTGATTGCTTATTTGTACCCTATGACTATCATTAAGTGTTGTACCTTATGATTCTTGACAAATGTATCTTTTCTTTTTATGTACACTTAGAGCATATGAACCAAGACAAATTCCTTGTGTCCAATCACACTTGGCCAATAAAAAATTCTATTCTATTCTATTCTATTCTATTCTATTCTATTCTATTCTATTCTATTCTATTCTATTCTATTCTATTCTATTCTATTCTATTCTATTCTATTCTACATAAATATGCCTATATACAGTATATAGTGACAGTCTGTACCTGTGAGTAGTCAAAATATCCAAGATTCATTTTAAGTTAGATTCTCAATGTTTGACCTGTTATCTGAAAGAGTTTAAATCTATAGAAAATGAGGGTAGTGACAGGTTGAAGATGTTTTTGTAAAGGATACCATAAGTTAAAGAAACTATAATATTTTACAGTGCACAGTTCTTTCTCTATAAGTGCTGTGGGTAAAATGCTATCTTGGAAAGTAATGACCCTGAAGATATATATACAAAGAAAGGGAAAAGAAGGAGAAAACTAGGAAGATCTCGCAATAAGAATTAATTTAAAAAGCATCCAAAATAGAACGTTGTAAAATAGTGATTTTCATCAGCTTCATGTAAACTAAATCATTATGCCCTGAAAAAGTTTACCATAAAGCTAATGTAAGGAGGATAAAGGCTGGATTTAATCTTGAGCATTGCTCAGGAATTGATATTAGATACATTGTACATAATATTATTAAGCATGTTTTAGATCCTAAAAAGTTGGCTTGTATGTATCCGAATCTGCAATCTAAGTGTTGGAGATGTGATTGTGATGATGCCACTTATTATCATATATGGTGGACTTGTAAAAAAGTTAAACCATTTTGGATTAAAATATGGTGGATTATCCAAAATATTCTTTAAAAGAAGATAAAGTTTACTCCACAACTGTTTTTGCTGGGTATAATCACAGATTGTACAGTTATAGAGACTAAATTGATTTTAAATTTAATAACTGCAGCTAGACTTTTGGTGGCGCAATACTGGAAAAAGGAAGATTTGCCTACTATTGAAGAATGGACATTAAAAGTAGAGAATTTGGTAGAAATGGCGAAAATTTCAGCATATTTGAAAGATCATTCACAAGAAAGATATATATCGGAATGGAGAAGATGGATTGATTATATTCAAAACAAATATCGGACTAAAAAGTATCAAATAGCTTATGAATGAATAGAAAAATTAAGAGTATTTATATTTAGTTAAGTAAAAGGGGAGTTAAAGTGTGAAGGTGGGGATAGGAATCCATAGTTAGTTAGCTTAGTTTAGTATATGATTGTTAATTGTTATACCCTGTATTTTGTTCTGGGAAGTTTGGGGGGGGGGGGTTGGGGGGGGTAAGGAAGGGAGGGGGGGGATGGGGAAATATTTGTAAAAAAAATTTTTTTTTGTAAAACTCTTTAATAAAAAAAAATATTATTAAGCATGTTTGAAAATAAAACTGTCAAGACTATACAAGAACAAGTATTGCTGAGGAATAATCAACATTATGCCTGTAATAGAAAAAAACTTTGTTATTAAATTACTTTGTGTTTGAGTTTTGTTTTATAAATGAAGAATTTTGCCTTTACCTTTGGTAAATTTGATTTTATTATCTTCACTCTTTTTCTTTCTGTCTTTTCAAACTTGCTCTGAATTTAGGATATTTCTAGGGTGTTATTTATCACCCATTATGTCATTGCAAATTTCATATCCATTCCATCTATCTCTTCATCCAAGTCATTAATAAACTTACCAAAGACAAGAGGAACGAGAACTAATTCTTGTGGTACCCTATTCAATTCCTCTTTCCAATTTCATAAAGAATGACTGATGTGCAATCTGACTGGGGTGTCATTTCAGTGGTGGGTTGCTCCTGGTTCTGTCCGGTTCTTGAGAACCGGTAGTAAAAGCAGTGGGAGGCTCTGCCCACCTGCCTGGATATGCCATAAGGTACGATCTGCACATGCGCACGCATGCTCCCATTGCAAACCAGTAGTAAAGGTAAATAGAACCACCCCTGTGCCATTTGTATCTAAATGACGACTTCTGGCAATTATCATATTGTTTATAAGGTCCCAAGGATCAATTTATTTATTGTAGATGGGCGGTTAAGAAATAGGACATCCTTATAAATGCCTCTTTTTCACTTCTTAAAATTCCTGGCAATAGGAATTAATTGTTATTATAAGAGACAAGTTAAAGTGTAACATATGATTTCTATTTAAAAATGCTCAATGCTCCAAAACACTTGTTCTATATTTCTCTGCTTCCAATTGTCCCCTTACTTAGTCTTTTCCTCCTGAAAGTTCTCTCTCTCCCCCCCTCCCTCTGTCACACACACACTTTATTATGAATCTTTATAATTTGATTTTTCTTTGGAGGTAAGTTAAATAAAATGACTGTTAAATGAGTGGAAACCTTACCTTAAGAATATTTAAGAGAGAATTTCCCTGAAGTTGGGCTCCAGCATGAGTCTGAAAGCTCAGAAGACAAAACTCTGGTCCAGTGGTGAAATCCAAACCTGTCAGAACCTGCTAGATTTCACCACTGCTCTGGTCCTGGTAACTGACCCAGATTGGATCCTACAACATTATCCTGGGACACATATATTCTCCTTCATTCATAGGTATATTTAAATCTATGATAATTTTCTTCTTCTTCTTCATTCTTCGTTGTACTTCCTCTTCCCTTTAACTGACATGGTATCTCTCCTGTCAGATATATTTCTTTATTCATTTTGTTCTTTAGTTTAATTTACTTTCAGGAAGATTAAATAACATTAAAAAAAGAAAGATATTTTGCTTATAGCAAAGGTGATTTTCTACATATGTAGAAACTTTCCTTTCAATGTACATTAGCATTATAATTTAAACTACAAACTCATATAGGTTCACTTCATAGATAGAATACAATTATATTTTAACCATTACCTGCAATTTTTGCCTGAGCACAACCTGAAAGCCATGTTAAGGTGTATTCTGTATTTCAGGTTGTGGGAGGAAAGGACCATAATTAGGACTTCAGTGATGAGAGTAGTGGGGAAAATTTTCCAGACATCCAGTTCATACTGTTATAAAAGACTTTCAAGCATTGATTTAAACACAGTTAATTTAACCCCTTTCTCATGGAACATAATGGATGACAACAGAATATCTGATCATAGGAAATGCCTTTAATGAATAACTTCACTGACATCTGATCAGTTAGGTTCATGTTTAACCTAATTACTACAACTGTACGTCTAATTTTCTTAACCTTGATAGCCTCCAACATATGGATTCACAATAATTGTTATGTTGGCTGAGGAATCTCTAGAGAGATGTCAGTTAGAGAAGATTGCTTTATTTTAATTATGAAAGTCTTGTTTTCCTGAAATAACATTTTTGTTGGGAACCCAAAATATAATTCAGTCCATTCTCTACACACATTTAGTGGGATATAGACAATTATTTGATTTTGACTGATTATTCTTCTTAGCTGGGAAACGTAGTAAATGTCCTTGAGCTAGTCAGAGATTTTGAATATACTCTATCCTGATGTAAGGTATAATTCCATGTTAGAATACAAATTCTGATATAGGGTTTTTGTTTTGAGTCTACTATATAAAAGCAACTTTAAATTTCCATCCCAGGCTGAGCTAAAAGTATGGAAATCTTGACCAGGTGATTGCGGCTTCTTGAAGGTTAACAGCAGAAAAAAAACTAAAAATTGAAACATACTTGGTAAGGCTAAAATTACAATTAAACAAAGTCCCTAAATATAAAATAAATTAACAATATTGTGCATTCTATCAGTTGCCACAACTCATCTTGAATAGCTTAATTTAAAAAAAAAAAATTGGAGCCAACTTGATTTCTCTCAGATTATTCTGAGGTATAAATGCTGCCACCAATAAATAATGATTATGGGTCTCTTCCAGTGTGGTATGGTGGTTAAGGCACTGGGTTTGAAACTGAAAAACTGTGAATTTTACTCCTGCCTTAGGCACAAAGCCAGTTGAGCCACCTTGTGCCAGTCATACTGCCTCAGCCCTAGGAAGTAGGGAATCACAAACCACTTCTGAAATCTTGCCACGAAACTGGCAAAAACTAGTCCAGGTAATAAATAAACTTCTACATCATAGATTTCATGGAAATAGGAAATCACCATCTCCATCTTAGCTATTGTATTTCTTGCATTTACTAAGTGAAATAAGTACAGTAGTTTACTAAATATAGAGTAGGGCACCTAAATCTCAAAGGAGAAACTGCACTGCAATGGAATTAAGATGTCTTAGAAAAAAGCAACACAAATAATGGGCATGAAGTATAGTGATGTAAGTAACTCTGAAAACTTCTAGATATTGAAGTGTAAATTATAAGATTTTTACATGGCTATTCCTTTCGACTGTACTGTTACAAAATAATTTTGCCAATGAATAATATAAATTTGTTTTCTAGTGAAAAAAAGTTTAAGCATGGCAGACCTTTGTCTGATTTTTGTAGATTTTTAACATGAAGCATGGTTCTTATTTGGCTACTTCTTTTTGGTATGAATTCGATGATATCACTCAAGAAGGCCATGGGAAATTGTTAATTATGAATTTTCCTTTGTGGTGGGAAATCTTTCAAATAAAACAGACATCTTAGATTTTATATCAGCTTGATTGTGACAGTTTTTAATCTTGAGCAAAATCTAGTTTTAATAACATATATGCTTGCTATTGATGGAGCTCTTGGCCTAATTTTAATTTATAAATGTTTCACAAAAACTCCATTCATTCATAACTTGTTTAATTTGCAAATACAAAGCATGTTTTGTTCTAATAGGGGAATGCAGTGGCTTGGGCAACATGCTTAGGTTTTTACTACTTAAGGTTTTAGGGATTTATTCTAGAGAAAAATGTCAGAATGACCGTTTGGTATTTTCAAAATCAAAATAAGTAACTAAATACAAAAAAAATGCAAATATGTCCGAATTTTGTTGTGTGCACAATTGGCTTACAGTGAAACAACACATATAACAGCTACAGTAAGCCAACACATGTAACAGTTGACATATAACAACTTTTGTCCACTCAGTCTTTTAGGTATCACTAAATAAATTTATAAAAGAAGATGGTTTGGTGAGATGAGTGACTATATAAATTCAATTACTTTATGCTATTAATAATAATGGTGGCAACATTATTTTATTAATAGTAAAAACGATAAAATTTTGAGTTGAGTTGCAACCTTATAGAATTACATAAACCAATAGTAAATCCGGAGTTTTTCACTAAAGACTGTGGGAGAAAACTCTTGAAAAATCAGTTATTATTTCTTCTTAATAAAAAGATTGGCCAAATGTTTTTAATACTTCAATGACTGGATTCTGACAGATAATATTAGTTTCCTTGTTTTGTTTTTTAACTAAAATCACTAGTTGATTTTTATTGCATAATTATTACATGGGATAGATTTGAAGGATTAAATCTGAATATCAAAACATAATTTCTCCATTAGTACAGAACATTAAGAGTTCAGTCAACCAAGAACTGCTCCTTGGCAACTACTGCAACAGTTAATTAAAATCCTGTTGAATTACAGAACTATTCTGGACTTAATTATTTATGCACTGAAACTCTTCTAGTTACTAGAATGAAAAAACACAAAGAAAGGGGTTATTTATCCATTCACCCAGATGAAATATTATGGATATTGGTAGAAATATATTTGTGTTTACCACTATGAATTCTACTCTTACAATGAATTCCTTTTTTACCTCAAAGATGTATTCTACCAAAGTTTAGATAGCAAATGTATAATTAATTTTTGAAAATAAACAAGAAAGCTCTCTTATCCTCTTACCAGTTAAAGCAAATATCTGAAATCATATTGGCCACTCCTTTTCAAATTTTCAGCCAGACATCCTTCTGAACGCCTGATAAACTTTTAATTGGAAATGTTAATGTCAGTGACTGAAACAGGCAGGGTACTGATGTATGCAGAATATGCAGAATGCACGCAAACACAGACACAGACATACAGATACACACACACAGAGCAATAGTACTTAGACTTATACATCCACTCCATAATGCTTTAGAGAATTCTCTAAGTCAGGGATCAACAATCTGCGGCTGTGGAGTTGCATGTGGCTCTTTCATCCCTCTGCTGTGGCTCCTTGTCGCTGGTTGGCTCCACAATTGATAGAGCTTTTGGTTAGGGCAGGTAGAGGAAAAAGGACGCTGCGCTAGGAGGAGACTCTATGGTGGTGGAACCGGACTTCTGGTCAGCAGAGGAAAAAAGGTGCTGCACTAGGAGGAGTCTCTATGGTGGGGAAACTGGACTTCTAATCGGCAGAGGAAAAAGGATGCCACACTAGGAGGAGTCTCTATGGTGGGGGAACTGGACTTCCAGTAGGCTCCAGAATTGAATGGAGGGCTTTTGGTTAGGACCTTTGTGGCTTTTTGAGTTTTAAGTTCTCGACCCATGCTCTAAGTGGTTTACAGAGTCAGCATATTGCCCCCAACAATCTGAGTACTAATTTTACCGATCTGGTAAAGGTTGAATCAACCTTGAGCCAATCAAGATTAGTTAGTTAGTTAATTAGTTAGGATTAGGAAGTCAGTCAACTTCCTAATAGTGAAGATAATTAACCAGTGGAACCGTTTGCCATTAAAAGTTGTGGGTGGTTTATCATTGGAGGGTTTTAAGAAGAGACTGGTCAGTCACTTGTCTGCAATGGTATAGGGCAGTGATGGCTAACCTTTTTGCCGTCGTGTGCCAAAAGCGAGGGGAGCATGGTGGGGGTCTCTCTCTTGCATGCTCACACCCATAATTCAATGCGTCCCACCCCCGTGCATGTGTGTGTGACCCCGCCCCCCTGCTCTTGGCACACAATGGCATGGTGGGCCAAGTAGGCCCATTTTCGCCCTCCCCAGGCTCCCCAGGCTTTCTAGGAGCCTGAGGAGGGTGAAAATGGCCTTCCCCACCCCTCTGGAGGCCAGAAATGGCCCATTTCCTGACTTCTGGTGGGCCCGCGTGCATGCACGCTGGAGCTGAGCTAGGGCAAGGCTCATGTGCCCACAGATATGGCTCCACGTGCCACCTGTGGCACGCGTGCCATAGGTTCGCCATCACGGGTATAGGGTGTCCTGCTTGAGCAGGCTAGAAGACCTCCAGCATCACTTCCAGCTCTATTCTGTTCGATTGATTGATAGGATCAAACTCCTGGCTTTGGGCAGAGTTAGCATGCAATACTGCATTCTAACCACTGCACCACCCACATACACACACACACACACAAATACATAATACATACACAAAAATACATGTACACAAGATATACATAGGATTTGAGAGCTTATATTGAGATACATTCCTAATTCCTATCTAATAAAGTCAGAAAAAAATTACAATTCAATACCTCTTCTGTATAAGCAGCTGTGGAGATGAAGTATATCACTATATTAAGAGAGTAGGTGCATATCAGGAAAATTCAGCTGTACTCTGCAGTCTTCCAACATACCTTTCAAAATTCTCTCAGATTGTATTATTTTCCTAGACAAAGACTCCATCAGTCAAGCTGCTTCAATTCCACCAACATGACAATACTACATAGAAGCTCCCTAATAACTTGGGCTGTTCACTTTCTCTTCAACATTTCCTGTATTGGAATTCTGACAGTCAAAAGCACTGGCTTTGTATGCTTCCACTGCTACCTACAGAATGGAACTCAAACCCTGAAATCAGACCTCTCCTTCTATTCTTCTTGATTGTCAAACATAATCTATAGCAGTGATGGCAAACCTTTTCCGGACTAAAAGCCCAAAGTGCGGCCAAACCCCCAAAATGCAATGCGTGTGTGTTCCCCGCATGCGCCCCCCCTGCGCAAGCATTCATGGCCTCTGCACACACCCAACATCCCGCATATGCGTGCATATCCCTGTGCATGCGTTCATACCCTGCGCATACGTGCATACCCCCCACATGCATGTGTGCTCCCCGTGCATGCTTGGCAGAGATCCAAAGACCAGCGGGAGACACACATGCATGCGCGGCAAAACTGAATTGGGGTGATGGCTCACATGCCCACAGAGAGGGCGCTGTGTGCCACCTCTGGCACATGTGCCAAAGGGTCGCCATCACAGATCTATAGTCTCTGAGATAACTTCCTGGGACTATTGGCTTGTATCTGAATTTAAGAACCTTTCCTAATTAGTTCTTTTGAAGCTCTTTAAGCTTCCCCTGAGCTTTGCATTACAATTCTCCTGACTTTCTATTACAATCCATATCGTATTCTGAGCAATCAGATATTCTTTGGGTTATTTGGCTTCATTAATTCTAGTCATGGCTATATGGGCTAATCAATAATGTATATCCTTTCAGAAACGTAATCCTTAGAGAAACTGTCCCACAGTATTTTAATGTTAGCTCAAACTACTAGACAAAAGAGGGAACAAGATCAATTTTATAGGATTGACCATTAATAAGTATGGGTGAGTAGGGTGTATGCATGTGTAGGCAATAATGGGAATCATTATTTGAAACTCAGCCATATAATGAAAATAGCTATTCATTGCCTCAAGACTGATAATATACAGAAAAATCAAACTTGTATAGTAAATTGTAGTTACTAATGTAGATGAATACAATATTTCAGGCTGCATACAGCTGTCAGGCATGACATCTGATATGGGTGGGATTGTCTTCATATTCAGAAATGCAAGTTACAAACAATGTAAAAGTATTAAAAAATCCAACAAAATAATATATTATGTATATTAAGACTTGCATACCTGCACCCGTGAAAATCTACGAAAACAAATAATTTTATATACTGTATATATTTATAAAAACTAAAAAAATAAAAATAAAAATAAAACTGACTAAAATCTAAAAAGAGGTAAAAGGAATGGGTAAGGAGGGCTAGGAGCAATGGTAGTGGGAGCAAACTAGATCTTCCACAATACAAAACATTTTAAAACGACAAATAAGGTGTTCAGTAAAACTGGTTTATGGTACAGATCATCTTCTATCGCACAGAACCTGGCAACATTATATGTTGTAGCAGGGTTGGGTATCTGAAAACACAGGAAAATATCCAATTGTGCCACCTGCAGTAATGGTGAAATGAAGTAGTATCAGTGTCTCCGTATTGCAGACACTGGAGAAGTACATGTATTGGTGCTTCCAGAAGTTGTCCAGAGTCACAGGGATAGAGTGTCTCCATTATGTGATCTCCCTATATCAGCCTTCAGTGTTGTGGTCTGCCAGCAGCCTGCGGAGCTGGCAGCGGAGTTGGAAGTGAGGAGACTGGGGAGGAACATGGGCAAGTCCTGAAGTCTGGGGAAAGCCTGGACGAGGACTCTGTGTCAGAGGCAGAGATGGGGCCAGGGCCATCTGGGAGTGATGCACAGACTCCGGAGCCTCCAGAGTCGGACAGCAGAGAGGCAGAGGAACAGGAGGAGCCTGTTCCTAGTGCGCGCATGCGCAGAGCTGCCAGAAGGCACGAACAGTGAAAACAAAAGGGACGACTTTGGAGTAAGGCCTGGAGATGATTGGCCCCTCCCATAAGGCTTAAAAAAGGAGCAAAGGCACGTGGGCACTTTGCAGGAAATCAACGTTGTTAATTCGGTTCCCAGTCAGCATCTCTGTTTGATTCTGGAATCCGTGTGGCTTTGCCAAGTAGGTCTTTGGCAGAGTGTCAAGAGAGATAAAGGTTGGTGATTTTCCCGAAGGACTTCTCCTGAAGGACTTTTTGCAACTAATTGGGAGTCAGCTGTGAATGAACGTAATTCACAGCTGTTGCAATAAAATATGTTTTTGGGACTACTCGTGTGTTTTAATAACTCAGGAAGCCTAGGTCACAACATTCAGGAACAGCTGAGGTGAGTGCATGACATTGTGCTCTCCAAAGATTAGGAGCTTCAAGATTAGTTGAAGGTGCCTTAAGGGAGGCAGAGGATCTGTTGGGTTGACTGGCAATAAAGCAGGGGTGAAATGCTCCCGGTTCGGACCGGCTCGCCCGATCCGGTAGCAATGCAGGCGAGTGGTTCAGAGAACTGGTAGCAAAAATCCCTGCCCCCCCTGCCACAATCATCAGAGGCTCTTTTTTTTTTACTTTTAAAAGCCTTTTTTCTACAACCTCTTCGGCTGAAAAAATGTTTTTAAAAGTAAAAAAAAAAAGCCTCTGATGATCGCACGGCTCAGTTGGGATCATCAAAGGCTTTTAAAAGCATTTTTTCTACAACCTCTTCAGAGGTTGTCGAAAAAATGCTTTCAAAAGGCTCTGACGATCCCAGCTGAGTTACCTGATCTGCAGAGGCTTTTTTTCTTTTAAATGCCTCTGACGATCAGGTAATTCAGCTTGGATCGTCAGAGGCATTTAAAAGAAAAAAAGCTCTGTTGATCAGGCAACTCAGCTTGGATCGTCAGAGCCTTTTGAAAGCATTTTTTTACAACCTCTTCGCTGAAGAAGTTGTAGAAAAAATGGTTTTAAAAGTAAAAAAAAAAATGGCCCCGCCCACCCAGTCACATTACCCCCCCCACCCCCACCCCCACCAAGCCATGCCCACAGAACCAGTAGTAACAAATTTTAGATTTCACCACTGCAATAAAGGTTAAAGATCTGAATGAATTTATGCATACCGTTGTATATATAGTCATATGTGACAGTAGCTTGTTTATGAAAGAGAACAGTTCGTGTATGACATTAATATTGTAAATAGGGTGTTTTAAAGCTAATCTATTTGAATTAGTCATTAATAATTATTTTATCTATGGATTTTTTCTGACGGCTCTGACTTGTTTTGGAACATGACTTTGGGCACGTAGACATACAACGCATAAAACCACACATGCAGGTATGCATATATCTAGCAGTGAATCTGTCATACATGTGACACGTTGACACAGTTATCTCTAGTTGGTTTCAACTGGGGTTCAGTGAAACTTTAGGGTTTAGCTGAAACTGGGTTTCAGCTAAACTTACAGATTAACATTGATACTGGAGATTACTCAGCATTTTTATCTGTCCTGTCCACACTTCCTTCAGGAGCTGCACTTACTGTAAATCTAAAGATCTTTATTTCACATTAAAATGATACAACATGCATAGACTTCTGTTTCAGGAGACAGTATTGATTTTTTCCCCCAAATTTTATCTACTGGCCCTTTTTTGTAACTATGTTTCTAGGCTGAAAAACAATATAAAACAAGATAAGTTTGACGTGTATTATACTTGTGACATTTATCTTCATGAATGAAGGGAGAAACAGTAACTCAAGTGTGGCATAACCATTAGTGAAATATTCTGTCACTGCCTCTCCTGTGAACTGAAGATGGATGTCATAAAAGATGAGTCATAATGTGTAAAGCTGTACAGAAAAGAACAGAAGCTTTTTTTTAAAAAAAGAAGAAGCCAGAAGCAGCGACATTATTATTGTAAGAAAACCCAAAATCCATCACTGTGGGAGAACCAATTTGCATGTTGGGTGGAACTGCCAGTATATGCTTTGCTGTAAGTATTTGAATATGCTCGGGAACAAGTGAATATTTCGAGCATTTTGTTTTTTATTTATTCAATAAGTAAAATTTTGTAAAAATTTTAGTAAAATTATTTTAAGTAAAATAGATGACTTCACAGACTGCATGAAGAGAACAAAGGATAAGAGAACAAAGAATCTGATTATGAAAAAAATATGGAGATTATTAACATTATTCCCCTTCCCTCCCTCCCTCCCCAACTATGGACTGAACATTAATGGCTGATCTGATGCTGCTAGAGTGGCTGATGCAGTATCTGTCACTCAGCAGATAGTGAAATTAATTTATCTTGTAAGGTGAGACATTGCATATGGGATTCTAGTTTTCAGCATATGTGCATTTCAGGACAAAGAACCCTTTAACAGAAATGGTTCAGGAGGTTTCCAACTTTTCACTTCATACTATCTTGAATCCAAAAATTGACAGTTTCCAAGATAATTGCAGCAACCAGGTTGTTTCCTGGCTAGACAAGTAAAATATTTCATTCAATTCCAGCAGACAAATATTATTTTGCCATTTTGTCTAGATTGCTCTACAAGTTATTTCGGTTACCTGAGTTGATGGTTTTAAGAAGATAATTGCTAACCTTTGGAATAAAGATCAAATACTCATATTAACTGGGTGTCCCAGAGCATGCTAGTCTAGTGGTGAAATCCATTTTTTTTTTTACTACTGGTTCTGTGGGCATGGTTTGGTGGGGGTAGTGTGGCTTGGTGGGTGTGGCTTGGTGGGTGTAGCAGGGGAAGGATACTGCAAAATCTCCATTCCCTCTCCACTCCAGTGGAAGGATACTGCAAAATCTCCATTCCCCACTCTGGGGTCAGCAAGAGGTGGTATTTGCCAGTTCTCCGAACTACTCAAAATTTCCGAGACTGATTCTCCAAACTGCTCAAAATTTCCACTACCAGTTCTCCAGAACCTGTCAGAACCTGCTGGATTTCACTCCTGTGCTAGTCCCATTCAAATCCTTAACCCTTCAACCCCACAAAACGGCCCCAAATTACAAATTGGGTGATAATTTGAACCTGCTGAAGTTTGAGAGCAGCTTCTGGATGCTCAACTTGTTCCACAAGATTGCTTTGCAAAGCCTCATTATTGTATTACATAACAATTCTTCACATGATTTCATCTCCTAAACTAGGAGATTTAAAGTAGAAACCCCATGGAGGGTTCCAATTAGGACAGCTTGTTAAGTGCGCTCATAAATGGACACAAGGATAACACTCAATATTAACTTAGCAGAGTGGTGCATAAAATCACGCTGTTAGACTTCTTCAAAGAAAAGAAAGTTCAGTCACATTCACAAAAGTGGGAGAGGTATTTATTCCTGAAAATCTGATTTCAGCAAGAATGGAAAAAGTAAACAATGACAAATGTGAAAGTAAACAGCTCTAGAAAAAAAAATAGTCACCACATAAATTAGCGATGAGAAACTTTTTCTGAGTTGTTGGGTTGCATTTCATTTCATACAGACCTCATTAGCAACCACAATGGGGAGCAACAACTTCATCACTAAGCAGAAAAATTGCACAACCCTGACAGCCTTACAGTGTCACTTCCCATTCAGTCATTAAGCGAGACATCTTCTGACTGTCACTTGGCCTTTTACTTCTGCATTCTCCATGAATTCTATTTGTTGAAAGCCAGTTGCGAAGCATGCAAATGGCAATCATTTAATTTCAGGACACTGTGATGATTGTAAATGTGAAGATTGGTTGCAAAGCTGCTTTATTTCTTATATTGTTGTAATTCAAACAGTCCCTAAGTAAGGCAAGGACTGCCTGCAGCCTCTAAGTGTTGTGGGGGAGCATCTCTTGACATAGTGGTCCTTTACCGAATCCCAGGGCATGAATCATGGTTGTAGAGAGAGGGCTTAGCATGACTTGCAAAGAGAAGAATGAGATTATCTGCTGTGCTGCAATCAATTAAGCCCACACCAGCTCTATTTTTGTGGAATTGAAATTCAACAGTCCCACTTCTAAACTGCTGCCTGAGTAGGAGTTAACTAATTCTTGTGTCTTCTGCGATCTAGATAATATTGTAGATAAACCCTGTGAAACCAAGATTTCCCTAGGACAGTGATGGCTAACCTTTTTGCCGTTGTGTGCCAAAAGTGGGGGGGGGGAGTGCGGGGGGTGGAGTGCATGCGTGCCCACACCCATAATTCCATGTGCCGTGCCCCCCTTGCATGCACACATGACTCCCCCCTGTACTCCCACTGCTTTTGGTCCATGATGGCACGGTGGACCCGGAAGTCCTGTTTTTTGCCCTCCCCAGGCTCCAGAGGCTTTCTAGGAGCCTGGGGAGGACAAAAACGGCCTTCCCCATCCCCCTGGAGGCCAGAAACAGCCCGTTTCCCGATTTCCGGTGGGCCCAAAAGGCCCAAAAATCAGCTGGCTGGCATACGCATGCATGCTGAAGCTGAGCTAGGACAACACTCGCATGTCCACATATATGGCTCTGCGTGCCACCTGTGGCACGTGTGCCATAGGTTCACCATCACGGCCCTAGGACCACTTTTATTGCAATTTTAATTTCTACCTTAGTACAGGTAGTTTTTTTACTTACAACGGTTAGTTTAGTGACTGTTCGAAGGTGTAGGAAGTTAGCACTCACCCCTCTCCTAGTAGAATGAAATATTTTAGGAAATATTAAAAATGGAGAAACATGTTTTAAAGACAAAGCAGCTTCATGCCTTCCCCCACCTTTGTCAATGGACCATCATCTGCAACACAAAGGACCCATCCAGCAACAGAAACTCAACACATGGCACCTGAGAACATTACATCAGCCAGCAAGGCTAGCTAAGACCCCCACCCCCTGGGAGTCTGACAACCAATCAGGATACTCTTCCTGTGCCCAGGAAGTTCAAAGCTCAGAGAGGGCATAAAACCAAGGCATGTCCAGCATCTCGGCCCTTTTCTGCTCAGGAACTCAAACCATGTGATCCTGTCCACCATTAAACCATCTTCCGAAGCAGTCTCCATGTTTCCAGTGTCTTTTTCCACTTGGAACTGAACCCAGAAGGATATTTCTTCCAACAAAGGTACAATGGCACTGAAAAAAGTGACATGTTTTTCATACTTATGACCGTTGTTGCAACATTCCCATGGCCACATTCAGAACCCTGGCAACTGTCTCATATTTATAATGGTTGCAGTGTTTGGGGGTCTTGTGATTCACCTTTTGCAACTTTCTGACAAGTAAAGTCAATGGGGCAGCCAGATTCACATAACAACTGTGTTACTAAGTTAAAAACTGCAGTGATTCACTTAGCAAATTTGGCAAGAAAGCAGGTGTGGGTTCTAAATTTTTTTACTACCGGTTCTGTGGGTGTGGCTTATTTTGTGGGCATGGTTTGATGGTCATTCTTTAAGATTTAGCAGAGGTATTGATCTACCAGACTTTTAACTGCTTGCAGAGCTGTACCAGTCTACTCATTTTGTAGGCACTGGTCTACCCATTTGTTTTTGGAGCATACTGGTCTACCACCACACTGCCTTTTAACACTGATCAGCTGTAGGGCGGCCCTTTGAAGCCCCACAGCAAGAGTTTAAACAGTTTCTTTCCTTCTAGCTGATCAGCTGGGAATCGGGATGCAGAGAATAGGTTGGGGGCGGGGCCAAATAAAAGGTAAGAATAACGCAGGGGGGCGGGAGGGCCCAGCTCCCGAACAAAGAGAACCAGTTCGGTGACATCATATCGTCACTGCTACCGGATTGGCTGAACCGGGCTGAACCGGGAGGAACCCACCACTGCAAGAAAGGTCTTAATTTCTGTTCCTGAGTGAGACATTTGTTAAGTGAACTGGGGCAAAATTGACTCACTTAGGAACGTAAATTTTGGCACAATTGTGGTCATACATCGAAGATTACTATATGTGTACACAGCAGAGGGAAAAGGAAACAGGCAGAGCTTTTCTAAACATGTGTGCTAGTCACACTAAAAATATTACTCTCAAGGGAGAAAAAAAGAAGAAAAGATAGATAGTAAAGCAGAAGTTGATAGCCTCTTCCCCCTCGCCCCCCAACTGATCTTGGAGCTTCAAAATGAGAGTCCCTGGCCTCTTAAAACCTGTTGATTGTCTAGGCCTTATAAAATAAAAACATGAATAAATCAAATAATTTTTTCCTCCAGATTTATTTCCAAGATATAAAAGCATTCAGTTATATGATTTACTACTAAAAAGTAAAACATAATTGGAATGAAAACTCTAGGATTCCCTTGGGTCAAATTCAGATGTGAACCATTATTGACCCGAGGTATAAAGTCCACCTGAGTGGTAATATATTTGTTTTTGTTTCATTTTTGTTTTATTTTAGATATTTGAAAGTGTAACCAAGAAAAGAAAAAAGAAAATGCAAACTATTTGAAATTAAGTAAAAATGTTAATAGTTACACGATTAGTTGCCATACAAAAATATATCAATTTTGAATTTTAAAACTCTTATAAATAACCAGTTTCTAGCAGAAGCAATGTCATAAAAATCTTCAGTTAGAATAATGAATTTAGAAGAAGAATTTAGGAATTTCTAGCTAAGCTGAAAAAAACTCTGTTCTTATTATCAATCAGGCAAGATATATTTAGAGTAACAGAAAACAGAGTGGGAAGGAACCTTGGAGGTCTTCTCGACCAACGCTCTATTCAAGCACGAGACCCTATACTATTTCACACAAACAGCTGTTCAATCTCTTCTTAAAATCCTCCAGTAATGGAGCACCTACAACTTCTGGAGGCAAGCACTCTACTGGTTAATTGTTCTCACTGTAATATTCTAATACACGTTTCACAAGAAGAGTCCTCCACTCCTCTGCCCACAACAGAATATCTTATGCCACCAGACTTGAAATTTTGGGCTTAGACAACTTAGAACTTCGCCGTCTTTGGTCCGATCTAAGCGTAGTACATAAAATCATCTGCTACAATGTCCTATCAGCCAATGAATGCTTCAGCTTCAACCACAACAATACAAGAGCACACAATAGATACAAACTTAAGGTAAACTGCTCCAAACTTGATTGCAGAAAATACGACTTCAGTAACAGAGTGATCAATGCGTGGAATGCACTACCTGACTCTGTGGTTTCTTCCCCAAAACTTTAACCTTAGACTGTTTACTGTTGACCTCACCCCATTCCTAAGAGGTCTTTAAGGGGTGTGCATAAGCGCACTAGTGTACCTACCGTCCCTGTCCTAATGTTCCCTTTTATTCGTATCCATCTCATGTATTCATAATTATGTTTATACTTATATCTGTTATCTGATACATGCTTGACTAAATAAATAAATAAATACATACACACATATATACATACATACATACATACATACGATATGGTACAAATCCACATACAGAGTTACAATCATTGTGATTTTAACCAAAAAAGAGGTAGCAACCCCCCCGCTTCATTCTGTGGTGAATCATTTCCCACAATTAATGAGTTTTATGACTTTGCTACCCAATACAAAAATATTATTATTTAAGTAAACATTAAATTTCTACAAGAATTTTTTGTTACCAAAATTTTGGTAACAAGAATTTTTAATTGAACTATATATTTTGGCAATCGATGTAGGCATAACATAACAAATGAAAACATCTTGAACCAATTTTATTTGAACACATATTTGCAGTAAATATAATATTCATCATCCATCAGTATTCTCATTGCATAACAGTTGACCTGTTTAGATTTTGCATTTATTTAACATATTGATTTTGACTTGTTTAGTTTCTGCAACATATTTATCATAAATTGGTGATAATTTAAATATAAGGCCCAACAAATGTTTTGAATTTTATAAGCTCTTAAATTTCAGACAGGTGTCTCAGTTTCCCACTTTATTTTTCAATTCCCTTTGAACTATATTACTAATTTGAAGATATTGGAACATGGCAAAACAGGCTGGCCTTGGATTGTCAATGAAAAGATAGTACTATATGCTTATTATTTTTTTTCAGACTATATATTTGAAAATATATTTACACTGAATATATTTACACTGAGGGAGGCAAGATTGGAAGAAGATGACATTACTTTGATATTGATGACACTACCCTGATGCTATGGCTGACTATGCAAATGAGTTGCAAGTTCTGGTAATGAAAGGAGCCCAGTGAAACAATGGAACTAAAATTAAATACCAAGAAGAACAAACTAATGACAACAAGTACAGCTACCGGTGTTAGAACTGGCACACTGAAGTTATGAATAGCTTTTGCCCTTTTGAATGGACCTTCAACAGTAGAATAGAGTAGAGTACCCAGCAGTTAAGAACCATATCAAATACTAGTACTTATTAAGGTTGCAATGAAGGCCTTGGAAAAGATGATGTCGTGAGGTGTTTATAACTACAAAAATAAGAACTGTGCAGGAAATGATTTTCCTAGTGATACTCTATGGAAGTGATACTCTATGGAAGTACCTTATTCTGAAGTGGCAGGTACCAAGAGTATTAGTGTGGCAAAGATGCTAATGATATCTTGGTTTGAACAGGTGGGACTTTACACAGCCCACATGAAAAACCATAATGAGGCCTTCCCTTGGACAGCTGGAAAAAGTTTCCCTCATGCCTCAAGATAACTACACTGCAGAAAAAGGAGCAGTTCACACTTTCACTATTGAGCAAAGCCAGTCACGAAAAAGATATGTTGGCAAAGGCCATTATAGGAGGAAAAAAAGGAAGAAAAAAGTCCTCTAAGGTGTGTATATTATATGGAGAAAATAATGACATCCATATGAACATAAAAATTTGCAGCTGTTAATAATTGGGCCAAGAGCTAAAATTTAAAGTTGAGTTGAAATTCCTCAAAAGAAGGTTTCTCCACTTTCCCCAGGATATTTTTATTTTTATTCAGTCCCCTAAAAAACAGTATGCTAATTTTATTTCCAATAATATTATTCTTTCATGTTTTGGTGGGGGGTGAAACAAATAACATTTCTTCCCCAGATCACCACTGGAAATATGTGAGTGGTAAAATATATATTAAAAATAACACATTTTTTCTTTTAAAAGCAAGCAATGCTAGTGATGAATATATCTCTGGAAAAGTCCTACTCAATCTGGTACTCATCAGGTGTGTTATATTTGATCATCCATAATCCCCAGCCAGTATGACTTGAGGTTGTGTTCAATGGAAGATTACAAGAGTTAAAGTTAAACATACTTGCAGTACTCTAAACTGGAGCAAGTTATGATTATTTTTTTCCCTCTTTGGGGAGAAGTGGAGAATTGGGGATGGAATTTCCCCTTCTTTCTCCTTTTTTTTTTTTTTTGGCCTCTGAATAAATAAGATTTAATTAATTTAAGCAGCCATTTCTATATAGACTTGCTGAAATCTACAATCATTAGGAAAACTTAGCCTGATTAATGCTTTATTACAAAATCCAAAGACAAATAAAATTCATAGTAATATAGTAATATTGTCGCCTTATATTCATAATTAAAGGTCTTGCTAAATCTCCTAATTCAGAATATGTAACCTATCTATAATTGACAACTCTGCAGTACTTAATCAAATTCTAATTCATAAATGAATAACAGAGATGGCGGCGTTATGAAAAACCTGTTAAGTGTCAAAATCAGTCATGCAGATTTTGCTGCTTTGTGATCCTTATTTTGTCTGTTAAATTAAGGCGCACTAAATAATTTTAAAACAACTCAGAGTAGTCAAAACAATATTTAGAAAGAAAAGATTAAAAAACATAGAATGATCACATACATTTAAATAAATAAAAATTAAGTCCCGAACTTGACTTTGGAAAATATATTGATAGAACGAACAAATTTCACTTTTCTAGTAGTGATGGGGCAGATAAGATATGTTGGCATCAAGCCTGCCCTCCCCTACTCTTCACTTGCAGTTTCTTCTTTTTCCCCCCTGCTCCTATAGTCTCAGTATATTACCCTTATTAACAATCTTTTTTAAAAAAATGGACTACCCTTAGAAGACTAGCAGACCCAATCTCTCTCTGACATCTCAGTTAAGTTAGGGAGAGTCAGGACATGTAAAAAAAAAAAATTTCCAAGGAATGTTTTGGTTGAATAGACCAGGGGTCTCCAACCTTGGCAACTTTAAGACTTGTGGACTTCAACTCTCAGAGTTCCTCAGCCAGCAAAGGAACTCTGGGAGTTGAAGTCCACAAGTCTTAAAGTTGCCAAGGTTGGAGACCCCTGCAATAGACCATTCTGTACCTCTAATATGTGACCTATCTATCAAAAGACCACAGAGGTTCAAATCTCTAAACATTCATTTACAATTCATTCCCATTGGACTAATTCAGAATTATGTCTTGGTAAGCACTGATCTCCTCCTGGTGATAGCTGCACCAACTGCATCACCCACCTGAACTGCCAGCCATGGTTATTCTTCTTAGTAGATAAGATCCTTTGCCACAGAGGCAGAGCAAGAGCTGGTCTGCCAAAGGAGAGCCTCCCCAACTTGTCTAACAGAAGGAGGATGCACAAGCCGAATAGACGCTGTTCATGTTATCACTTGCTGCATTCAGTTCCTCACAGACTCCCTTCTAGCTAATGCTCAAGGGGGAAGTTCCTGTTGTAATGAAGCTGCTTCCCCAGAAGCTTAGAGTGTTGTGATCTGGCCTGTGGTTTATTTGGTTTCCTCTCCCCAGGCTGAAAAAACCCAAAATGTAACCTATGAAGGATATACAAATGTTTATGCACATTATAAAGGTAGCAGCATGATCACTGAGTGCACACTTTGGGCCAAATTCACATTGATGAGTGGTATGAATCAGTACTGGGTTTCAATTTAGTTTGCTACCGGTTTCCTCTTGTGCTCTCGTGCTCTCGCACACACACGCAACACTTCTGCATATGCGCAAAAGCGTCTGGGTGGGTGGGTGGAGCCTTCTGCCACCGCCACTACTGGTTTGCCCGATCTGAGGCGAACTGGTAGCAACCAAAGGTGGGTTTCAGCAGGTTCTGACCAGTTCTGGAGAACCAGTAGTGGAAATTTTGAGTAGTTCGGAGAACCGGTAGTAAAAATTCTGACTGGCCCCGTCCCCATCTATTCTCTGCCTCCTGAGTCCCAGCTGATCAGGAGGAAATGGGGATTTTGCAGTAACCTTCCCCTGGAGTGGGGTGGGAATGAAGATTTTACAATATCCTTCCCCTGCCATGCCCACCAAGCCATGCCACACCCACCAAGCCACACCCACAGAACCGGTAGTAAAAAATTTTGAAACCCACCACTGGGTAGCAACCCACCACTGGTATGAACGAGATCTTCACTTCAAAAGGACATTATTATGGAATTAGTATTTTTAGGGCAAGAACAGAAAGTTTGTGTTCTGCAGCACTCCTGAGATTCCTATTCCCACTCAACTAACTCTGCTTCATATACTGGTAGCACCTAGCATGAAATGTACCAGCTAGTCATTCTAATAATCATTTCTATTTTTAGTGTGCCTACCAGACCTTGTATTGAAGACAAAAAAGTTACTATTTTACTTCCCCCATCTCTCCCTTTGGAACAAATAAAAAATAATATATAATTTTTCATTGGCATAGTATTGTTGCAGGTGGAATGAGAAAGCGTTACCTATTTCTGTCTGTTCTGTCATGCCTCCCCCCCTCACCCCATATACATAACCTGCAGTGGCTGAAACAGATAAAAACTGAGTAGGCCACAAAAGTGGAAAAGCAGAAGGGTTTGTCTTTTTGTTGGATTTTCTAGGAATTAATCTCAATCATAGATGTTGGAAGAGATAGTTAACTTTCAAAAAATATGTTTGGTGGGTAATTATTTGGCTGAAGGAAAATTAGCCCCAAAGAAACCAGTTCTGTCTGATGTGTTAACCTGCTTAGGAATAACTGTTTGGATCCTTTATTTTGGGTTATTTTTTGCACAATTGTTATCTCCCCTCTATGGCCCATTGACAAGGTCAGATTGTTTTGGAAGGGGAACTTCCACTCTGACATTCCATTGCATCCTTTTTTTAAAAAACTAATCTAAGGATTCCCCCCACTCTACCTGTAGGTGCAATTCAACTCAATGCAACCACTACAGGGGTGGGCTTCAAAAATTTTAGCAGGGGGTTCTCTGCCCAGTTGCTGGGTGGGCGTTGCCATGGTGGCAACGCTCAAATTTTTGAAGCTTCCTGCACTATGGTGGTGGTGGGGTGTTTTCACTCTCCCTGGGCTCCGGAGGCTTTCCTTGAGCCTCTGGGAGACTGAAAATGGCCTCCCCAGGCTCCAGAGGCCCTCCAGAGGCTGGAAATGGGCCCATTTCTGGCCTTCCTGAACTTCCGGTAGGCCCATTTTTCACCCTCCCTGAGCCTCCACGCGCACCCTGCACTTACCTGCATCCAAAACGGTCCATGTGGGGACTCCTGAGAGGGACAGGCAAGGCGCGGCCAGCCAGGAGTGGCATTTGGGGGTTCTCCGAACTGCACAGAATCTTAGCTAGAGGTTCTCCTGAAATCCTGCGAACCCCCAGAAGCTCATGCCTGAACAACTGTATTCCAAAGTGGATATATGATGAATTAAAACAATTTACAATAAAACATTCCTACATTTTTTAGAAAAAGCTAAACAAGCTAAAGATCAATAACGACTTTGAGCAGTCATCCAAAGTTAGCAAAGTTTTAAGATTCATCTTTCCTCAGTGCTGGATGCTTGCAATGTTTTACAATTAAAAGCTGACTCAAGATGGTACCAGTTTTGAATGCAATTGGGTCATGATGTAAATTGAGCATACTCTACACTTGTGTGAGATACTATCTAAATCTGTAAAGCAAGCACTTCAGTACAGTGAGATTGAATCTAACCCTCTCCTTGAATTAGCAGTTTATTGAAAGATGAAATCTCTCATTTATATTCTGAATATACAGTCTCAGGTGTTTTCCTGCTTATTATTTTTGGTGTGAATTCATAATTGGACTGAGATGAATTCAGCTGACATAGCAGAACATGGGGATACATCATCCTGCACGTAATTCTTTTTTTTTTTAAAGTGAGTTTCTTTTTGGCTGCAAAAGACTACGAAGGATCTCCTCTATAGGAAAAAATGGCCTTCCTTTTCTTAGAAACTGCCTTTCATTTGTAGTAATAAAGTTTCCCCCTTTTCTTTTATACTATTCATAAAATAGGCTTTACTGTCTGATGGTTTGGTTCTTCTATCAGCTATCTGGGTTTGTTCTAATCATTTCTTCTTCTTCAGCAATTTATTGCATGCCTTTAATATCTTTTCCTCATTTAGTGGAATGTGCCTGATGAGATCTATTCTTCATTTATAAACAAGATGTGCATTTAGTTTTATTCTACAAAGAGATAGAATTGATAAAAGAAGAAAACATTCTTCCTATGGTTATGTATAAAAAATAGTATTATAATATCCTATTATCTATGGCAACCAACTGTGAGCTGTCTAACATAATGCTTTGCAATTTTTCAATAAGATTGTGCAAATTCTATGCACGAATGCCAATGGACAGCAGAAATATCATTTGGGTTTCAGACAAGGCAGCTTCTAAGATATACAATCTTTTCTAAATCTTGAAGATTACTTTTAATTGAGTGTACTGGTTTGTCTTCTTACAGTTCTGATTTATACCCAGGGAGACATGAATGTGTCCATTTTGAATTTATATTTTTAACAATACATAAAATTAATAATATTTTGTATACATTTTTCCAATTTCCATTCATGTTCTGGTATTCTTTTTTCTAAAACATTTTTGGAAGCAATGTTCTCTCAATGTTCTATTTTTCTGCTAATAATTCCAGTTACATAGGCTTAGCTCAACTATATCATAGATTTAGATAAGTGTGAATATTGGGGTACAATCAACATTGATTTAATAAGTAGAGTTTGAATTAAGACTCCTTCTCCCTGCCCTACCCGTGGTTCTCTTTTTTAAAAACAAAGTCTACAACTCTCTTTAAAAATGCATCAGATTTGTCTGATTATCAATTATCAAACCTTATAAAACCAGAATACTGATATTTACAAAGATTTAGAGGATCCAACATGATTATCAGATTGTAGAGGTTGTAGAGTTGCTTTAGCTATACTTCAAAGAAAAAGAGAAAAAAAACCCTCAGAAATTTCAAGAAGACGCCCATTAATAATGTAATTTGGATTACCGTACTTTTCAAATTATTATGGATTTTATTAATCCAAAAATCAAGCAGAGAAGGATTGAAGATGCTTGCTCCATCTTATCAAAAAAAAAAAAAAGTTTATCACAGCAATGCAGTTTAAATATGCTGCCCTATATATAATATGTAGATGTAGATGTAGATGATGTAGATGTTGATGTATGTAGTATATATATATATATATATATATATATATATATATATATATATATATATATATATATGGCTGCCCATCTAAAATATGAACTCTGGCAAGCAACAATCAATACAATTTATTTATTTATTTATTTGTTTATTTGTTTGTTTGTCTGTCTATCTATCTATCTATCATCTATGTATCATCTATCATACTTCTTAACTACCCATCTCTCTCAGAAAAATATAATAAAGTTATATTATTAATAAAGTTATATTAATAAAGTTGTAGTATTGTACAGTATTGTACTCTATTGCATTGCATTGCATTGCATTGCATTGTATTATCTATAAACCAACCAGAATGCACAATTAAAATGACTGCAGTATAATAACAAAGGCATTGTATAACAAACTTACAACACCAATCACACCTACTTTGAACTTATTGAACATCTCAGTCAAGCACCTGAGGGAGAATTCAGAACATCATAGATTTCGAGAAAGCCAAAAGGGTTGGGACCTTCCAGATCTCAGGTGGAAATTTTTCATTGGGTAGGAATTGCAACCAAGAAGGTGCAACTTTTTTGTCTTATAAGATATCATTGTTTAGTAGAGAAAATTTGGAACACATCCACCCAGTTGGATTTGCTGGGACAAGCACAGATACCCCTGCAAGTAACCTGGCCCTGTATGTGCTTGAATATTAATTCATAATAATAATCAAGCACATAAATATTAATTAATACATATTAATTCTGTACTGTGAAAAGAGGACTGGCATAATGGTAAAAAGCATTTAAAGACACAAAGGTCCTCTTATTCATTCTGATTTTTTTTCTTTTTAGAGATAGTTCTTTGCTCACTAGTCTCTAGCATTTTTCTTTTGCTTTCTCACAAGTTTGCATGCATGCATGTTTTTACACTCCTTCCCACATAGCTCCTTTGGCACTAACACAGGCCCTTTCTTTTTTCCCTTATCATAGCCCTATTGTTATGATAATCAAAATAATAGGGAGCAGGTCATTCTTTACTCCTAGTTCCTCCATTGGTGCATGGAAGCTATGGAGCAAAGAGAAACTGATACTTGGTTTTCCTAGAAATAAAGTAGTAAAGTTCCCACATTGCAACTTAATAATATTTTTAAAAATAAAGGCAGAGGAAAGAAACTTTTGCAAGGCTACATGCAGGGATGTAAAGCAAGTGGGGGCAGAATAAATAATGTTTATTCCATCTGGGCAAAAATGGAAAGGCTGCCCACTGGGAAGTGTAAATATTGAAAGGTTCATAAACTTCTACAGTAAAGGATAATTCATTGTCTTAATGGGCCCTTCTTAGATCACTCACCAGGTTATTTAAAAACCAAACCAAACTGCTAATAAGCAGAGAACATAGAAGTCTAGGATGAAATGTTCACAGTATCCTATCCAGCAGGGGTGGGTTCTACTTACCTTTACTACCGGTTCGTAATGGGATTGTGTGCGCGCAGATCGCCTATGGCGATATCCGGGGCGGTGGGCAAAGCCTCCCGCCAGTTTTACTACCGGTTCTTGCAAACTGGTCCGAACCGGGGGCAACCCACCACTGATATCCAGAGAAATTTCAGTATGACATTTCCTTCTACATGGAACATGCCAACACTGAATAACCATAGCTGCTTCTAGGCTGTTTTGAGAAGAGAACAGTACTGAATATACACTACAAAGGGCATAAGATAGCCACTGGCTAGAAAATAGCATTTTGAGTAGAAGCTGAAAAACATGGGTGCAAGATGCATGTGAAATGGGCGGAAAATGGCAGGTGACAGCATCTTTTTCTAAATTTGGGAAGTGGAAAATAGCTTGTATTGGCAACGGGATAAACAGAAAGGACAGATTTGCCCTTATTTCATGTATTGTTTGTGGGCTTTAAAACTTGCCTTTCCTCAAGGAGTTTATTTTGGCATACACAGTGCTCCTTCCTCCAACTCTGAGAGGTAATTTGAGCTGAACAGCGTGACTGAATCAAAGACATTAAGACTCCCAGTTATTCCAGCATTTTGAACCATTGCACAAGAGACGATCTGCAATGTCTTCAATCTCACAGAGTTCCCTTACTCTCAGTAACTAAGCTTCTAGTTCAATGCCTCTCTGACTTTGTGAAGGACAACTCACCATCATCCAAGGCAATCCTTATCAATAGGAAGTTTCTCCTAATATTTATCGGAAAGTTCACAACAATCATTTCTACCACATTCTTCCAATCTTTCTGCTTCCTGAAGCAACAGAGAACAATTTTGCTCCCTCAGGACTGTTTTTCATAGATTTAATGATAAATCTGGTTTGCTGTTGGTTTCCTTTCAATTCTTTCTTATTGTACATGGACAGGATCTACACCTTTCTGTTTCTGAGATGATACTAAACTGTTGTTGTTGCTGTTTTCAAGGAGTAAAAATTATTCATGTAGCTACTATGTTTATAATGTGGCAGAAATGAATAATACTCTAACAGCAGCACAAATAGACAAAGTTTGAAAGATCAAAAAAAAATTATAGCATGTCACATGCAATACTCTCATTATTGGGATGGGAGAGCACTATTGTTTTAAATTACATTTTAAAAACAACAACCATGTTGTTTTAACATGAAGTAGTTACTACTACTACAACCAGTAACTACATGAAGTAGAGGAAGAAGGCAGATTGCTTTGTGCATATAACCCAGAATTCTGTAGAATCCTTTCTATTTTCCTCTCCAGGGTTCCTGTTCTTAAAAATATGCATACCCTCTTCAACCAGATACAGGCTATCCATAGTTGTCTAAGTACATGGTAAATAATAGGCTTAATAATGATAGTAATGATGAAGATTTGCCTTCTAGGCAATTATTTCTGGAAATTCTACTATATGTCTCATTAGATGTGTGTCCTTTATTATACACATATTTTTTTCAGATCACTTTTTTTTTTTTAATTTGATTTATATGCCGTCCTTCTCCGGAGACTCAGGGCGGCTTACAATGTGCTCAGCAATAGCCTTCATCCTTTTGTATATTTATACAAAGTCAGCTTATTGCCCCCACAACTGGGTCCTCAATTTACCTACCTTAGAAAGGATGGAAGGCTGAGTCAACCTTGAGCCTTGGCGAGATTCGAACCTGCAGTAATTGCAGGCAGCTGGTCTTAATAACCAGCTTAATAACAGGGTTCCTTAGACCACTGTACTACCAAGGCTCATCACTTAATCTGAAAGCTGTTTAGGATTACCTTGCAATTGTTCCATCTGCTTCCATTTCTCTTTTTTTAAATACTTCCTTTTATACGGTAAGCGGTTTAGGGAGGAAACCGATGTGCCCATTTTTAAAATTACTTCAAGACATTTAATGTATCATCTTTATCTATAAATTAAGAATGTGTATAGCTCTAGCAAGAGTACGGAAGAGTAATGGTGGAAGCCCATCATACACTGTTTGGCCATAATCCCTTATGGAGCAAATCAATAAGCCTGGAAAAAGTTCAGAGAAACTAGGTGCAGTTATCAAAAGCCAGAAAATGAAGAAGAACCTCCTCACAAGCTACAGCACAAAGCCATACTTCGTTTCGTCAAGTTAAATGGGAATCTGCATGAGGAAGTAATGCACTACTAATGTACTACTCTATATTAGCAGAGGAAATTGTTTCACATATGCCACTGAGACATTGAAAGGATCAAATTAAAGAAAAGTCATTATTGGAGACACTCTAATCACGTGATTGCTAACGAGTTGGTGATACTTACCAACCAATCAATCATAATTATAGGACAGATGATGCAATTGGAATTCTTGTTCTAAGATTGCCAGACGATATCTGTACCAGTGGTAGATTGCCCCCAGTTTGCACCGGTTCTATAGAACTGGTAGTAAAACCGGTGCGAGGCTCTGCCCACTGACCCTGATGTCATGAAAATGCTTCTGTGCATGTGTACGCATGGCCCCGTTGCGAACCGGTAGTAAAGGCAAGTAGAACCTACCCCTGATCTGTACCCTTTCTACATGATAAAAAAACCCATCTGGATTCTTCTATATAATTACAGTGATACCTTGGGTACTCAACTGCTTTGAAACTCATGAAATTTGGTACTCAACACATTTTGATGCAAACATTTTGTCCCAGTACTCATCATTTGTTTGGTACTCAATGCACAAGCTAGAACTTGTCAGTGTTGGCTGCATTGTAACTCACTACATTATTCCTTATGGGGAAAGTGCGTGTGTAAAATTTATTTTTGGTACTCATTGCACCCTCCTGGAACCAATTAACGATGAGTACCGAGGTAACATATGTCATTAGGAATTGCCTACTGCAGCATTAGCATCGATAAGAATGGCATACTAACAAATCCAAATATGGCCACGGATACATAGCAGCGAGAGAATAGTGTGCCAACATTTTTTCCCTTGTGATGAAAACTTCATAAATATTTTAGATCAATGAATACATTTAGGCACCCCTAATAAAGGTTATGGCTAGTTTTATATCTAAAATCTTCCAAGCAAACTTGCCATTGTACAGGCATTACTTTGAAATCTCATAAAAGGTGAATTAGGATCATACCTACTTATACTTTCTACTGGGGGGGGGCTATTGTGGAGACCTTGGTGCCCTCTGAGCTTGGTTGTTCCATTACACAAATTTCTTAGTTGTGTAATGAAATGTCTGCAAACAAATCCCCAAGCTCAGAGAACACCAAGAACTCCACAGTTCAATCTTGAACTACATATATTCTCTTCTATTAAAAAAAAACTACTGCAACATCAGCTATATACAGGTAGTTCAGAATATAGGATAACAGACCTCCTACCATTTATATTAGTTTCCCAGCCAGTTTTGCTTTTAAAATCTAATCTTAAAACATTTGCTTTGGACTAGGTTCCATTGATATGTTTAACATTTTATGCAGTCGTAAGTTGTTTTAGCTTCAGCATTCCAACATCAGTTAACTAACAGAGAATATATATACTGAGGATAAAGTCTGAAATGACAGGAGGAAAATAACCATCTTTCAGTGTCATTAGTAAGAGACAAGGTAAGTGCATTTCAAAACCAGATCATATCAAACATAATTTATTCATTCAGCAGAATTATGATAGAGTTTGTAAATCACAGGAACCCACATAATTACAGGGCTGCATAAAAATATTCATCACAGAGCACAAAACCCTGCAGGCCAATTCTATATTTATTCTTGTGATGAAATTTCAGTTCCTCTCTTATAATCATGTGATTTATTCTCTTAATAGATAATTCAGTTATTTGTCTTATATTTTAAAACCTGGCACAGCGGAACTCTGCTTCTTAAATAGGGTAACCAAAAGCCTGAAAGATAAATTTGATAATTAAATCAGCATAAAGCTACAATGTTAGGGATGCTTTAATATATGTGCAAAGAGAAACATGGAATAAAAAAAAAAGCCATTTATTTATGTATTTTACAAATAATTCAAGGCAGTGTACATATACAACACATCTTTCTACTCCTATTTTTTCCATAAGAACAATCCTGTGAGGTTTATGGTGGGCAACCTTTTAGTAGCCACAAGCTGCACACTGGGGGGCTCTATAAGGTGGATGAGATCAAACATGTACTTAAAGGTACTTAGAAAAGACATGGTTCCTTTAAGATGCTACAGCTAGATATATCAATTAAGATATCACATGGAATCCCATTATGGATGTCTACTTAAATATTTCTTTTATGGTTCCCAAGATCCATATAATATGAATAAAAAGGGGTGGCATTTTATATAGCCATGACGACCAGGTTGAGTTTTTGACCGGTTCCCCGGGGACATCACTGCTTGGAATTTTTGCCTTATGCTATTTGAATGTTTTAAGGTATCCACATAGGTATTGTGTATTACTTTCATGTGCAGAATGTTTTAAATAGATGGGAATAACCATCTACCAAAAAGTTATTAGTAGATTTGAAAACTGTTAAATGTACAGAGGTTTGAATTTATGTGGAAGAAATTCCAAAAAGAAGTCACTGTGTGCTTCATTCGTTACAAAAAGGCCTTTGATTGCATTGAGGGCAGAAAACTGTGGAATGTACTGACAAAAATGAAAATCCCAGAACATCTCATTGTCTTCATGTGAATCTTATATACAGGTCAGAAAGCCACTGTATGAACACAGCGTGGTGAAATGGATTGGGTCCATGTTGGCAAAGGAATGCCGAATGCGTCATGCGCAGGCCACGTCCACCCCAGGGGAAAACATCATGATACATCATGTGATGCCAACGTGACGCTGCAAGTTTGACACCTGTGCTGTAATATATACAATTTGGGCATGAAATCTCCATTGAATTCAGATTTATCTGTTTATAAGAACTCAGGGTATATTTCACTTGGATAATTGAGAGCACTAGAATTGGTTTTCTGTCTGTAAAACAGGCATATGGTTCTTGAGAGTTAAGGGTTATTTTGATCTTTAAAAATTGAGTTCATTTTTTTTTAATTCTTCCCAGTTTTTAATGTTTTTATTTGTATTTTGGTATTTTATAAATGTGTTCTTTATTTGTTGTGTTTTAAAAAATAATACATCGTGAGAGTTTTATTTTTTCAACTGTATTGTGGCTGAAACATTTAAAACTGCATGCCATGAAGACACATATCCAATAAACTTGGGCAAAGCACAGGGACCAGACAATCCATAGCTGTTTCGGTTTTTATTGTCTAATCAATCTATTTTGAATCATCAGTTTGATTACCAAAAATTAATCTGACTTGATTCAGAATCTCAAATGAAGTAGTTTGACATTGGGCTGCTTTGATTTAAATTGATCTGGATCTTAAAAGCTTGTGTTTCAATAAATGAAAAGCATTCAGACTGACTAGATTTAAAGGTGTCAGGTTCTATATACAATGATTCACGCTGAACTGACACTTCCCTCATGGAAACTTGATCAATCTCTTTTGAACTGAATCTTCAGACTGAACACTCATATAGCCTTAATAAACAATATGCTCCGCCTTCCCTTATTATACCCCTGACCATTATGTTTCTGTGTATTTGTTCACTGTCTGAACAGTCCAGTAGTGGGTTTCAAAAATTTTTACTACTGGTTCTGTGGGTGTGGCTTGGTAGGTATGGCATGGTTTGGTGGGCATAGCTTGATGGGCATGGCAGGGGAAAGATACCATAAAATCTCCATTCCCACCCCACTCCAGGGGAACGATACTGTAAAATCCCCATTCCTTCCCCACTCCAGGGGAAGGATACTGTAAAATCCCCATTCCCTCCCCAATCCAAGGGAAGGTACTGCAAAATCCACATTTCCTCCCGATCAGCTGGGACTTGGGAGGCAGAGAATAGATGGGGGTGGGGCCAGTCAGAATTTTTACTACCGGTTCTCCGAACTACTCAAAATTTCTGCTACCGGTTCTCCAGAACTGGTCAGAACCTGCTGAAACCCACCTCTGGATCAGTCGTGAGTGTTGCTTACTGACTCATTAGTATGCTAGAGATTCTCTTGACAAAACATCAGTGTCCCACTTCTAGGAGACAAATTGACTGTGCCTCACTATTATGATTATTTGATTTGAAAACAGATAGTTCTTCAGAAGAAAAAGGAACTGAAAGGTTATGATAGTCAAATCCATCCACTTCTTCTTTTGAAGAAGGTTCATCAAGGTTCTTTTGTAACCTTGATACTGCTTTCCGTAATACTAAAGAAAACACATGAGTACTTACAAATTTCTTCAGTTACTGTACAGACTGAAAGGTTATGACCCTAAGCTGCAAGGATGCAATGTAGATGATGGAATGGGGGATATCATATCTCTGTCAACTTATGGATTACATCATCATTGCTCAATGGCCTATGATGTCTACTACTTTTACATTATCTAGTCTGTTTGGATGGGGGTCTGAAGGAAGCAACTTGGATGTAGATAATGAAAGATAAAATAAAAAGGCAACCTTGAATATTGGAGGAAGGGGAGGTAGATGAAGACTGCTCAAAGATGATCAAGACAAGTGTTTCTCAACACTTGTCTTGATTTTGAACACTTAAAATTCCCCTGTGAAATAAAGAAGATTTAAAGAACTTAAATCTATATCAGGTTGAGAAATACCAATACAGACAATATAACTGGCTCAGGATGCAGCTATTGTGGTCCGCCAGCAGCCTGCAAAGCTGGCAGCAGAGTTGGACAGTGAGGAGGCTGGGGAGGACCATGGGCCAGTCCTGAAGTCTGGGGAAGGCTCGGATGAGGGCTCTGCATTGGAGGCAGAGAAAGGGCCATCTGGGAGGTACGTGCTGCCTCCGGAGCCTCCGGAGTTGGACCTCAGCGAGGCAGAGGAACAGGGGGAGCCTGTTCCCACTGCGCACATGCGCAGAGCTGCCAGAAGGCAAGAACAGCTAAAACAAAAGAGATGACTCGGGAATAGGGCTGGGAGATGATTGGCCCCTCCCATGAGACTTAAAAGAGGAGCAAAGGCACATGGGCCTTTGCAGGAAGCAATGTTTGTTCATTTGGTTCAGCTTAAAGCCTGAAGCTCTGTTTGATTCTGGACTCCGTGTGGCTTTGCCAAGAAGGTCTTTGGCAGCGTGTCAAGGGAGATAAAAGTGGGTGATTATCCCAAAGGACTTCTCCCGAAGGACTCTTTACAACTAATTGGGACTCATCTGTGAATGAACACAATTCACAGCTGTTGCAATAAAAGAGGTTTTTGGGACTACTCATGTGTTTTAATGACTCAGGAAGCCTAGGTCAGAACAGCAGCAGTGTTGATGGTATTATTATAAAGTTATCATGGATGTTCACAGTTGATCAAAAAGTTAAGATGGTGGCCACAATCATGTGGTAAAACTCCACATACAGTATATTTAAAAGAGAGTAGGGTTTTAATTGCTTGCTTGTGGCACTTTCTTGATTTTTTTTATCCCTTCCAGGTAGACACCCTGAAAATCCCGCAGATCCGTTTATTGAAAAAATTGCACACATAATCTGTTGCTATTTAGACACAATACAATGTGTTCATTATAGTGTATAAAACATATGTACCATATAGCTTTCAGCTCATATGACTACCTATTCTGAAAGCTTCCATGCTTTGCAAAGATCTTTAAATGGGCAACTTTGCCATCCGCAGCATAAGTATATTTAACATTGATCTGTTTCTTTTTTTCATGACACAACCTATGCTATACAAACAATACTGGCATTGATTGTTGTAAACAGTAATAGAAATAAATATTCCTACTTTGGAATAGATGATTCTGTCCAATTAACTACTGTGACTATACAATATTGACAACTGTAATTTCTAAACAATGTTGTAATGGGAAGTACACACCTATTCATATTTCTCTATTCCATTCTTCCTTCCATCTGATTTTTGGCCCCTTCTCTTACCAGCAACCAATTATTACTATGTTGTCTTCTAAAAATATTGTATTTTATTTTTTGAAAATGTGGAACTCCTCTGTGTTTGCTAATAGCTTCCTCTTTCATGCATGCTAAATTCTTTAAGGAACTGCAGAAAATTGATTAATAGAAAATATCTCCATGAATTTTGCTAATCTTTTTATAAACCTATGTAGAGCCATCAGTATAAATTTCATTAGGTGCCAGTGAATTCTGCAAACTAGTTATCATAATTGGAATAATTATTTTATTTTGTCCTTCATCAGTCACTAACTTTTAGTTCTAATAAGTATAAGAATTAAAATGACTGAAGTGTGAACTAATGATTCCCAGGCAGAAATAGCTATTATATGAACATAAAACAACCATTCAGATTCAAGATTGCCTAATCTAGTATCTGTTATTTATTTTTTATTTAGTTATTTAGTTTGTCAAGCATGTATGAGAAAACAAGTATAAGTATGAACATAACATATAAACATATAAGTATAAACAGGTATAAGTATAAACATAAGAAATGCGTACAAATAAATGGGAACAGTAGGACAGGGACGGAAGGCACACTGGTGCGCTTATGCACGCTCCTTACAGACCTCTTAGGAATGGGGTGAGGTCCACGGTAGACAGACTAAGGTTAAAGTTTTGGGGGTTTGAGGATGTAACAACCGTCAGGTAGTGCATTCCAGTCATTGGCTACTCTGTTGTTGAAGTTGTATTTTCTGCAATCGAGTTTGGAGTGGTTTACTTTGAGTTTGTATCTATTGTTTGCCCGTGTATTATTGCGGTTGAAGCTGAAGTAGTCATTGACAGGTAGGACATTGTAGCAGATGATTTTATGAGCTACGCTTAGATCAGACCATAGGCGGCGTAGTTCTAGGTTGTCCAGGCCCAAAATTTCAAGCCTGGTGGCATAATGTATTCTATTGAAAGCAGAGTTTGTTATTTGTTATTATTTGTTATTTATTTGTTTTTATTTGTTAATTCAGAAGATGGAAAAATAACCTTTAAGTTTAAACTCTTGGGAATGTTTATATATCTTTACATTAAAGTAGACAATTAATGGCTTCTGGGGGAGATCTGGTGAACTGAAAATGATTCTGTGAAAGTGAAGGCAATTGCCATGGCAAAGATCAAGAAACTGGTAAATAGACCCGTTCCTTGAAATCTGAGAGAAGATGCTAGATCACCCACATGTGCTCTTGACAACTGTGTCTTGCAAGCAGACTACAGTAGTTTTCCATGTATATAAGTGCTGAAACATGATGGGTTAGCCATCTTGTTCATAACTGTGTTGGAGATGTTTAAAGGACACTAAATTCTCAAACCTTACTTTCTAATCTCTTGCAGAAATTTCTCATTAACTAGTTCTAAGCCATTCAATATCTTTGGAATGACAAGTTTGCATATGCTGGGTGAGTATACCTTCAATTCTGAATGAAAGAAAAAAATAATCATCATCAAAGAATTTAAAGAATCTGAAATAAAGAGCAAAAATAAATAAGATTTTTATCTTAGAAAGTTATAACCGGACTAAGGGCACAGATAAAAGTGCAATATTGAAACTTTTACAATAAGATTTTGGAATCAATTATAAAGAACAATCAGCTTCTCATGGGAAATACTGTTGCATAAATTTGAGGATCAGACTCAATAAATGATTCAGGAATTGGAGCATTCAAACAAAGTACTATTTATTTACAGTAGGCATTCTATATTCACTGAATAATCGTAGATAGAAGCAAGTAGGAGGTGCGTACATCCCCTTTTATATCAATGAGGCGGAGTAATGGATGGGAGTGGTTACATATGAATACATTAAGAAAGAAGAATAAATTAACCCCTGATACCCTGTGAATATACATTTTCCCCATTTGAGAATAAGGCATTTACTCGTGACAAATCCCCCTCTAAATGCCAATTCGATATACAACAATAATTACATTCAGATTTAGAACAATATAAAACTTGTAGTTTAGAAGTTAAATATTTGTGTTGTTTAGATTGCAAAGGCTTAGTCAATATGTCAGCTATTTGTTCTGAGGTTTCGCAGTGAATGGCTTTAATGAATCCATCTTGAGATAATTGTCTTACGTGTTTGAATTTGATATCTATATGCCTGGATCTTTGACCAATAGCATCAGATCTAGATATCTCTATAGCAGCTTTGTTATCTTCATGTATGATAAATGGTAATGAAGGATTTTTCCAAACATCTGATAATAAATCATTAAACCATACAAGATTATTGGAGGCTTTAGACAAACAAACATATTCTGCCTCAGTTGTTGATGTGGCTACTAAATCTTGTTTCCCAGTATACCAGTAAACTGGACAATTGTTAAGAAAGAATATATAACCAGAGGTGCTTTTTCTGCACTTAGTGTCACCTGCCCAATCTGCATCAGCGTAACAAGTAAGAATGGGTTCTTTAACATTATTGGGTTCCAATAGTAGGCAGAAGTCTAAACTGTGCTTTAAATACCTTAATACTCGTTTAATGGCTTCCCAATGATACATTAAGGGTTTACTAACATATCTGGATAACAGATTAAGGGGTAAGGCAATATCAGGTCTAGTCCAATTAGATATATACAAAAGGGAACCAATAACTGATCTGTAAAGTGTATTATCTTTAAATTCAGGGGATGATTCATCCATGTTTCTTAGAAAATTGGCTTGCATTTTGGAGTATCACAAGGTTTAGCATCATTCAAATTACATTTATTCAGGAGTTCTATAATTTTATCTTTTTGAGATAATTTAAATCCTTTTTTTGTCTTACTGATTTGAACTCCAAGATATTTATTTACTTTTCCCAGTGATTTTAAAGAAAAATGTTCATTTAGTTTTGTTACAAATGTATCTCTTTTCTCTTTATGTTTACCAATATATAAAATGTCATCCACATAAATTAACACAAATTCTAATGAGTCACCTTCTTTTTTAACAAAGAAACAATTGTCTGCAGTTGTGGCATTGAAATTCATAGTTTTGAGTACATTGACCAAACATTCGTACCAACGTTTGCCGGATTGCTTTAGTCCATACAAACTTTTGTTCAATAGCCAAGTTTCATTTTTGTTTGTGTATTGGCTATGAGGTGCTCTTACATATATCTCTTTATCAAGCTTTGCATGTAGATATGCAGTTTGTATATCATATTGAAAGACATCAAGATTAAGTGCAGATGCTATAACTAAGGCTATCTTAACACTCTCAGTCCTTACAGTGGGAGAGTATGTGTCTGTGTAATCCTCAGGATACTTTTGAGCGTAACCTTGTGCAACTAATCTAGCTTTATATAATGTGTTGTCTTCTTCCAGATTTTTAATTTTGAATATCCATCTGGTGCCTATAATTGTTTTGTCCTTAGGTGCAGGAGTTGGTGTGAATACATTTAATTCTCGCAAACTGTCCATTTCTTTGGCCATGGCTAATTCCCATTTTTTTCTTTCTTCAATGGGGAGCTTTAATACTTCCTCGTATGTGTTGGGTGTTGATGTTTCATTATTCATGTACATTATGTAATCCTTATATTTACTTGGCACTTGATTTCTGTTACATCTGATTGTTTTTTCTGGTTTGCTATCGTTATCGTGTAGGTATCTTGCTTCCTTTTTGGTTAATGAATCTGTTTTTATTCTGGGGTGACTATTTGTCCATGTTTTATTTTTGTTTTCATGTATGTTGTGGTTATGTTCTTCTCTTTCTATTTTGTCTTGATATTTAATGTCTGTCTTTGTAATTGGGAATATCTCATTAAGATGTATCTTAGACCAATTGGCCTGTTCATGAAATACAGCTGTTCTAGAAATTATGAATTTGTTGTTATTATCAATAAATCTGTACCCTTTTGTGCCTGTTTCGTATCCCATGAATCTAAGTCTTCTGGATACGTTCTCTCCTTTACGTCTTAATTGTTTTGGTATGTGTACATCCGCTGTGACTCCAAATATGTGCATGTGTGTTATCTTAGGTTTTCTATTATACATTAGTTCATATGGTGTTTTATTTATGACGCTGGACCAAGTTCTGTTTTGAGTATAATTGGAATATAATAAGGCTTCTGACCAGAATTGTTTTCCTAAGCCAGCATCTTCTAATGTGCATCTAATCATGGTTTGTAGTGTCGAGTTCTTTCGTTCTACCACTCCATTTTGGAATGCAGAGAAAGGGCTAGATGTGAAGTGTAACATTCCTTTGTCTTTTAGCCATTGGGAGAATTCTTTTGACATGAATTCAGATCCCCTGTCTGTCATGATTTGTTTTATTTTAATATTGTGTTGTGTTTCTACACGTTTATAAAACTCTTTAAATTTTTGAAATGTTTCATCTTTGTGTTTTAAAGTATAGACAAACCCATAACGACTATAGTCGTCTACAATAGTTAGAAAATATTGTTTTTTATATGTGATTGATGGGGTTAATGGACCAATTAGATCCATATGTACCAGATCAAAAATGTGATTAGATGATCTTGTTGCCCTTTTTGGTTTGGGATTAGTGCTGAGTTTCGAGGACTTACATACTGAACATTCCAAATAATTTTTACAATTTTTTATTTTAACACCTTCAGCATGTTCAATCATTTTTTGTACTACAGGAAAACTAGCATGTCCTAACTTTCTATGTAATATATGTGCACATTCATCATGAATTGGTTTTCCAATCGTAGGTTTTTTGTTATTGAGTGTATCACCAATAGATGTGTTTTTGTGATTATGGTTTGTTTCATGTTCCTCATTATCACTATTGCTGTTGTCTTCATTCTCTATGTTAGTGTCATCTTCCATGTTTGAATCAATATTGTGTAGCCATTTTTCTTCTGTGATTAAATATGGTAGGCCCCCTTAACCACACTACCCAAATTTGTTTTGTTTTTCTCTAGGATTGCTTTTCCTTTTGAGAATACTATATTTATGTCAGAATCTCTGCTTAGTTTTATTACACTAAGTATGTTATGAGGTATTTCTGGTATTAATAATACCCCCTCTATTTCCCTAGACCGGGTAAATTTACATTTCCTCTTCCAATAACTTGGACTTTTTCTTGATTGGCTACCTTAATTACAAATTTATCTTCTATAAAGGAAGATAGTATTTTTTTGTCATGTGTTGTGTGATTAGTTGCCCCAGAATCAATGAGCCAAGCATTATCCCTTGAATTTTGTATGTTAGTTATATTATGTTTATCTAATCCATTTAATGATCCAGACTTTCTACCTCTTGAATTATCTCTGCCCCCTCTACGTTCTCTAAAATTAGGTGAGTTTCTATACCTATATCTATCAATAGATGATTGTCTGTTGTGATATCTGCTCCTATAGTCATGTTTTTGTCTTTCTCTAATGAATTTAGGACAATCTCTTCTACAATGTTCTTTGGATCCACAATTATAACATTCAATTGATTCTCGATGTTTTTCTTGAAATACTACTCTCTTAGTTTGTCTATGTTCTATGTGTGTATTGCAGCGGCTTCTTCTTAGATTATCTTCAGCTATTAGCTTATTTGATAAGTTTTCTATGGATAGGTATCCCAAATTAATTGTGTCTAAATGTGATATGTAGTTATCCCATGATGAGTCTAATGAATTAATGATAACACTTTTCATTGTTTGGTCTGATATTATTTCTCCCCTTAAATGTAGTTCTGCTCTGATTTTGTTTAGTGATATTAAATGTTCACTTACAGTAGTCCCAGGTTTTATCCTGGCTGAGAAGAAATCTTTAGACATTCTTGTTGTGGTTGCTACGCTTTCACTATGAAACAATTTAAACATGCAATGAATAATTTCTGAGATAGTCAGATTATGCTTAATACTATGATACATAGCAGGAGATATACTAGATATTAATAAATAGAATGCTCTGTGGTGCAGGCAGTCTAATTTTAGAGTCCAAGGCTTTTTGGGAGGGTTAGTTATGAAAAATAATAAATTCTCTTTTAGAAAAACAACCTGAAGTTGTTGACACCATTCTTGTAAATTAATACCATCTATTCTCAGTTTTGGGAAATCATTGGGCAAGTTCCCAATATTATTTGTTCCATTACTTACAACTGGAGGTTGTCCATGATCTTGTAAATGTTGATAGTTGCAGAATGGTGTAGGTATGCTCGCAATGAGTCTGAATGGTTCTCTCTGTTCTTCATATCCTCCGTAGTTGTCTGCGTGTGTTTGCGCATGCGCGTTGCTCATTTCGCTTCTGAAGCTGTCGGGAGAGGTTCTCGTTGCTGTAGCTCCCTCGTAGTGTTCTTCCTCCGATGACTCGGTCTCCGGTTCGATCTTGGGTGTCCAGGTGACGACTGGCGCTTGCTTCCTTTCGCTGAAGTTGTCCTGGTTGAGGTCTCTGGCTCCTGGAAGTGTCTGCGGCGTGGGGGAGTATTTGCAAGGTTCTCTGGGCTCAGGTGTTGGTGTTCTCGCCGTCTGGATAGAAGTGGGTAGATTCTGAGATGTTTGCTTGCTTGCCTGTCTTATCTTTATTCTTTGATTGGCAGCTTTCGTTGATTTTTTTGTAATTTTTAAATTTGGACCAAATGTTGCAAAGAGAGTTTTCATGGCTGATTCTATTTGTAGTTCGATTGGAGTTTCTTCGATGTCTGTATCAGATTCTTCTGAAGAGTAGATTTTTTCTTTTTTACCTTTCACACTATGTAGGGCTTTTCGCGCCAGACATTTTGAATTCTGTTTTCTGATTGGCTCTGCTTCGCTCATCTTAGTGGTCTGTTGAAACCAAGATGGCTGCCATTCGAAATTTTGTGCGGGACTGTTAGTCTTTCTTTTTGTTATATTCTTATCTATAGGCAATTCGCTCACCATTTTTAGGTCTTTAGGTTCAGTTGTTACGATGTGGTTTTCTCTCGCTGCTCCGCTGTCTTTTATGATGTCTTGGAGGTTCGCGATGAGATTTTTGTCATCTTTTTGGCTTTTCAGTAGTCTCAGTATCTCTGATCTGAGATCATTGTTTTCTATCTCGTTCTCTTCTTGGTCATCAGTTTCATCGATTACCTCTTCGTTGTCTGTAGTGCAGTCTTCAGATTCTTTTATTATTATAGTTGTAGATTCATTGATCATTTCTTGATCCGTTTCCATCTCTTTATTGTGTGCCCTGGTGTTGGGTCTTTCTCTTTTGTTTTTGGAGTTTTCTTTTTTAGGCATGTCTATTTTTATTGAGTCAGTTTAACCATCCTCTGCTACCAGATTGTTGCATAAATTTGAGGATCAGACTCAATAAATGATTCAGGAATTGGAGCATTCAAACAAAGTACTATTTATTTACAGTAGGCATTCTATATTCACTGAATAATCGTAGATAGAAGCAAGTAGGAGGTGCGTACATTCCCTTTTATATCAATGAGGCGGAGTAATGGATGGGAGTGGTTACATATGAATACATTAAGAAAGAAGAATAAATTAACCCCTGATACCCTGTGAATATCCATTTTCCCCATTTGAGAATAAGGCATTTATTCGTGACAAATACATCCTGTTTTGTTTTTTCCAAGACATCATAAAGATAAGATGATTTAAAAAACTGGACACTAGAAGGGACTAAAGATTTTAGACAGAAGAAAGATCTACAGGCCTGTAAAACGATGCAAACCATTTTGACAACAAAAATACTGGAGGAGACTTTTGAAGAATGGAATCAGAAAACAATTGCCACAATATCAAGAATTTCAGTAAAGATGTCTGCTTTTATGATAGATTATATCCAAAAGATAACATTGAAGAAATGACAGATATAGAATATATTTTATCTGACAGTATATTATTATTTCTGACAACTTTTTATGTACTTTTAGTTGACACTAGGACTGAAAAGATGGCATTGCGTGGATCTTATCTTATATTATCTTATTTATAGATAAGAAATGGGATAGGGAATGAAGAGAGAATTGTTTGTAATTTTAGAGACAATGAAGAATCACTAAATTTATTTATATTTTATTTATATCTGATTAAGGTTGAAAGTCAGTTCTTCATTCCCCCCCCTTTTTTTTATTATTCTTGCTTTTCTTTATTTTTTTTCTTTTTCCTTCTCTCTCTTTTCTTTTCTTATGTTTAGTTTGTATTAGATTTTGGTATTAAAATAAAAATTCTTAATACAAATTATTAAATAATGAATAAGCCTAATACAAATTGAATTAAGGAAGCCTAATAAAAAGCAGAGACATCACCCTGCCAACAAAAGTGCGTATAGTCAAGGCTATGGTTTTCCCAGTTGCAATGTATGGCTGTGAAAGTTGGACCATAAGAAAGGCTGAGCGCCAAACAAATCGAGCCCTTTGAACTATGGTGCTGGAGAAGACTCCTGTGAGTCTCTTGGACTGTAAGGCAATCAGACCAGCCAGTCTTAAATGACAGAAGATGAGGTGGATGGATGGAGTCACTGAAGCAGTCGGCATGAGCTTAAATGGACTCCAGAGGATGTAGAGAACAGGAAGGCCTGGAGGAACATTGTCCATGGGGTCGCGATGGGTCGGACACGACTTTGCAACTAACAAAAAAAAAAATGCAGATTGAGGCTTCATTATTTGAGGATGCAAATTATTTTACAAGCATTCTAGCTATCTCTTTTCTCCACACTAAACGCTATAAAAGTTTCCTGGAAGAACTGGAAGAAGCTTCTTGAATGAGAAGCGAAACATCTTCCAGGAAAAACTAAGAAAGTCCACTTGCCTTTTGAGAAAGCACCTTTGGGATTCCCTTGCACAGGTTTCTTCACACAAAATACACACAGACACATAGTCCAATTTGCTGTGTGAATCTGCCGGGAGCTCTTATGTCAAAAATTAGAGAAAGATATTCTGGTAGAATATTGTAATCCACACCACCATCTTCCGTGCTGTGCCTAGTTCTGACTCTTTCAAAGAAAGACTCATTATACTGTATCATTCCTGCTTAAAAGCATTTAAGTGAGCTCCATTGCTCAATTGTTCATAGCACCGCATTATTATTTTATGTTCAACATCTCTATCCATATCTCCTGTGCTGTTTTCTATCCATTTGATCTGGGTTGCTTGAAACTCATTCAGAATTTTTTTTTAAAAGAAAATCAGTGAAGAAATGGGGTTATTATTTTCTACAGTACTTTTTAAAGAACTGTTCATAATAAACGATGATATAATTCCTATGCAAATGTTACTGAAATCAGGGTAGGTACATGTGTTCTTCATATAGTGGGGACTGAGATAAATGATCAGGAGTTTCTTATTCAAGTCAAGAAAAAAAATACCCTTATAACAGAGAGGATTTCCCGGTTCTATTTCAATACATATTACATGAACAACAATTTCTGATTATGAATTGTAAATAGCTTTTCAGATTCTTAATCTGGACTCAGAGTAATCCAGACAGTTAAGCCTGTACAGGATATAGTATCCTAGTAAGAATGGGATGTTAAAAAAAAAAAAAAAAGCTAAATTTTTAATTTTAAAAGTTGCTACAGATCACATTTTAAGCATTTAAGATACACTGATACGTTTTAAAAACCCATGGGCATTAATTTATGGTATGTCAAGAAAAGAAGCTCTTTTTAAAATTGCAATTGTTATATAAATTATTCTGCTCTTACATACTATTTTTCTAAACGATTTCACTTCCCAAATTTGCATATGCTGCGTTAAGCAAACTTCTTCCTTTTCCTCCCCCAAACAGATGTAGTTTAATGAAATCTGTGGGTGCCTGTTAGATGATTTCTCATTTTGGAACCTACTGGCAAAGGCATTTCAATTATCCCACTGTTTAAGTTTTGGAAAAGAAATAAAAGAGAACAGTAGAATAAGGCAAACAATCTGAACACAATCCCAACATCTTGTCTTGTCTTGTCTTGTCTTGTCTTGTCTTGTCTTGTCTTGTCTTGTCTTGTCTTGTCTTGTCTTGTCTTGTCTTGTCTTGTCTTGTCTTGTCTTGTCTTGTCTCGTCTCGTCTCGACTCGTCTTGACTTGTCTTGTCCTTCTCAGGTTTAACCAATGTTGTGGATCTGGATTAGATGTTGGTAAATCATTGACACATAGTGACAGCAGTGTGTGTGTGTGTACTAGGGAAAGGGTCATTTTTATTAAAAAGAAATGGGAACAGCATGGGACAAAATCACAAGGCAATACAAAGTGAATATTCCAGAAAATAACTGGACATCTTTGGCCATATAGTTTGTCCTGTATTAAACCTTGGAATGAACCAGCAGTGAAATCCGCCCGGAACTATCTGGCTCGCTTGAGCCGGTAGGGCTGGTGGCGGGAGGCTCCGCCCACCCACTGGGACATTATTACATCCTGTTTTTGACCCTCTGCGCATGCGCCTCACATTTCTGATCTGGTAGCGAAGGTAAGTGCCTTTCACCGCTGGAATGAACGTGATTGTACCTTTTTGTTCTGTGCTTCTTCTTGAATTTCTTTAAAAGGGGCTATTAGTTGTCCAGTGGCAATATCTGACTTGGGGGGAAAGTATTGATATGTGAGATGTCTCCATAAACCTTTCAAAACCTAGCAGACAGAAGATAGCAGTTGATTCACATTTCATACCCTGCTTTCCCGTCAATCAAGAAAATATTAAAAGGAATGCATAAGTTTGTACAAATGAAAGAAATCAGAGCTTGGGACAAATGCATTTCCTGCAATTGTCAATTAAATATGCGAGTACAGGAATTGTGGGTATGTGTATCTTCAGCTCCTTCAGCGGAAGAAGACATTTTCTCGTAGTTCTTTCAAGGACAGTTACAAAGGTAGAGATACCTGTTGAGAAAGAAACCTTGGGAAGCAAGAGAGTGGCACAAAACTGGAGAGACTAATTGAACAGGGGCAGATGAGAAACAGGAATTCACAATCACACACCTTTGACACTCAATGGTTAGAGAATACCATCTCCAACCCATTCAAATTTCTTCCAGATTCTCTTTTCCTCTGAAAAAATTCCAGAAGCAAATTGTTTTTCATCAACCTCAATAAGTACTAAGCAGGGGTGAAATCCAAATTTCCGTGCCATGCCCATTCCGTGCCATGCCCATTCTGCTTGGTAGGCGAGGCAGGGGAAGGATACTGCAAAATCTCCATTCCTTCCCCTTCTGGGGGGAGGATATTGCAAAATCCCCATTCCCACCCCACTATAGGTCCAACCAGCGGTGGTATTTGCTGGTTCTCCAAACTACTCAAAATTCCTGCTACCAGTTCTCCAGAACCTGTTAGAACCTGCTGGATTTCTCCCCTGGTACTAAGTAGCCTTTCTCTGCTTGGACTAAAAGAAGTAACAAAATGCAATTCTAAGTGAAACCTAGAGCTGAAGTAGAGGATATGCAAATTGCTGGCATCCTGCTCCAGTTTCTAATTTTACTAATTTTACTTATTTACTGGTATTTATTTAACTTTCAGTACATAATGGCCGGTGGTGGACTGTGGCTATGATGCAAAAATAGCGTAAAACTCCCATCCTTGCCTTCCTTTTAACCTATGTTAGTGTTATTTTTTTTATACTCAGTTAGTGCCAGTCGTTTAAGGACATATAGACACACAAATCTTGGAAATATGATTTTAAAATAAAGATGAAAGAAAATGGTTAGTTTTCTTCATTGTGACCCTAATTTTGTGCCCGAAACACCTTTGTGGGTCTCAGCATTTTATAGACAAGAAATAATAGGCTAAACAACTAGTAGCCAACATACCACAAGAAACTAAAATTCTCTCAAGAGGAACTCCATGAAATCAACTTGATGGCAGATGGACATAATGATCAATGGGCTTTCTATTTAAAATTATGGTATCAAATATAGACTAATTCTGAAGTGGAATTGTGTACAAGAGATGAACATGTGACTGCTGAAATGTATACCATATTTTTCGGAGTATAAGACGCACCAGAGTATAAAATGCACCTTAGTTTTTGGAGAGGAAAATAAGAAAAAAGCTGATTGGCGGGTGGATCGGCCTCCCGGAATATCCCCAATCAGCTATTCCCAGAGGTGAATTTTAGCAACAGGTTCGTTGGTTGTGAGCTCTGTGCCTTGCTTTTTTTTTCAGCCTTTGAAACCTCTGTTTCAGAGGCTTTTTTTTCTGCCTCTGAAACTTCTGAAACTCTGTTTCAGAAAAAAACTTTTTTTTTCTGCCTCTGAAAGCCTCTGAAACAGAGCTTCAGAAAAAGCTCTGTTTTTTTTTTTTTTTTTTAAAGCCTCTGTTTCAGAAGATTTTTTTCTGAAGCTTTTTTCAGAGGCTTTTTTTTCTGAAGCTCTGTTTGGAGACTTTTTTCTGAAGCTTCGTTTCTGAGGCTTTTTTCTGAAGCTTCGTTTCTGAGGCTTTTTTCTGAAGCTTCTTTCAGAGGCTTTTTTCAGCCTCTGAAATCTCTGTTTGAGAGGCTGGGCGGGGCTACATTCAGAGTATAAGACACACCCAGATTTTAATCCTCTTTTTGGGGGGAAAAAGGTGCGTCTTTGACATTTCAAACAGAAGAAGAAAAAGTGAAAGAACCTAGGATAAAGGGGACTAAAATTTTGGTTATAATATACAGATGGAACAATGGGAAAATACATGATTGAAACAATTAAAATTTACCCTACATTATAATTTCAAAAAGAACATTTATAAAATGATGCTCTTTTGATACATGACAACAGAAAAATGTTATCTAGAATATATCAAGATACTTCAAAACTATTTTGGAAATGTGAACAAGAAGAAGAGATTATTTCACCAAGCTTAACGGACTTGCAAAAAAAGCTAGATTTAAAAAACTAATCTACAGGTGAAATCAGAACTTTTCCTCTTGGCACTGATGGATAAACAGCCAGGAAACTGTTTTTATACATGATGTCCATAGTGAGATTATTGTACATGGAAATATTTGCAATACTGTAATAGAGGAATGGTTGGTGAACTTGCTAAGATGGTCTGCTTACAGTAACAGTAACAGAGTTGGAAGGGACCTTTGGAGCTCATCTAGTCCAATCCCCTGTTCACACAGGAGACCTGTACTAGGGATTTGAACTGCCGAACTGCCAACCTTTCTGATCGACAAGCTCAGTGTCTTAGCCACTGAGCCACCTAGCTTGATGACAGCAAATATAATATCTACTTTTATGCTGATTTAGAATCCTAGATGGACTTTTTGGTAAAAACGGGGAAAAAAATAATTTAGATCTAAGGTTTTGACAATCAGGATTACAGAAAAAAGAGATTCCAATGTCCTTTAGAAAGGTAATTCTATAACTGTACTTATAACTGCTGTAAAGGTGACAAGCCACTTTATATCTATTTTATTTTCTATTTTTCTTCTACCTTTTTTTGTTTTTGCACTTTAGCTTTCACTTTACTTCTTCATTTCTCCTTTTATGTTAGTTGGCATTGATTTTTATTTACGTTTTTAAAACTTTAAGCAAAAGTATATTTAAAAAAATGTGTGTACCATATATAATGACCAGATAAAATCTCAAATGGGTAGAGAATAGTTAAAATGCAGTGAAAAATCCAATGCCTTTCTCACCTCTCTATTGATGCACTAGTGCAGTGTTTCTCAACCCTTGGCGACTTTTAAGAGGTGTGGACTTCAGTTTTCAGAATTTTCTAGCCAGAACGCATACTGGCTGGGGAATTCTGGGAATTGAAGTCCATGCACTTTAAAGTTGCAATGTTGAGAAAAACTGCATTAGTGGAATGACTACCGTGCTGATGGAAACAGTTGGGAAGAAAAGAGCCTAAAAGCCTAACAGCTTCTTTTTCTAACCAGTCTGATGGAGAAAGCACTGTGGTCATATGTTTGTCCCCCAAGTATATTGTAACCTTAATCGAGAGAAAATGTTTGTGACTGTAAGAATCTCCACTACTGAGTTTGAAGGTTTGGGCTTGAACAACAGATACCAAATAAAATAAATTTTAAAAGAGAACTGTATACCGTATTTTTGGTAGTATAAGACGCACCTTTTTCCCCTCTAAAAGGGGGTGAAAATTTGGGTGTGTCTTATACACCGAATGTAGCCCTGTCCACCCACTGGTTCCCACCCTTTGGCCTGTGCTTCCCACAATTTACCTCCTTGCAGCAAGCAGCAAGAAGAAACAGCCCGTTTCAGCTTCAGCACAGCCTCATTAGCACAAGTTGATTGTCGGTTGGATTGGTCTCCTGATTCTCAGCTGTTTCAAACTGCAGGGATTGCCACTGCCTATTGCTGCACGGGCCTCTGCTGCTTGCTGCAAGGAGGTAAATTGCTGGGAGCAGATTTTTTTTTTTCTTGTGCTAATCAAGCTATGCTGAAAACGAAAATGAAAGTAAAGCAGGCTAATTGCTGTTTGCTGCGATGAGGCAAAATTGCTGGGAAGCAGAGGCAGAGGCAGATTTCTTTTTCTTCTTTTCCTCACCAAAAAAGGTAGGTGCGTCTTATAGTCCGGAGTTTCTTATACTCCAAAAAAATACAGTAACTATGTTTTTTTTTCTTTTTGAAACAAGTAATCAAGATCGTTTGTTATAGCAAAGAATGAGAGGTCTTTAATATTGGGAGCCCTTTTAAATTGGCCTCTTTTTTTTTAACAATTGGTTTTAAATTATTAAAATAAACATGTTTATTTTGAAAACATCGGTTGAAATATTTACCATCTGTTCAGCAGAGTGTCAGGTAACAGTTTTTTTTTTTAAAAAAAAGAAAAATATGGAGTTGATATATAAGACATAGAATTAAAAATAGAATGAAATTATCAGAAATTATTGTCTGTGTGTGCATGTGTTTAGAAGTTGCTCTCTGAACTGGAAGCAGATGTTTCTTGGAACTACATACTTAAATTTACATGGGTGGTTATTTGCTCTTATGTGGTATGTTGGTTGATGAACCATACTTAAATATGTAAATTAAACAAAAATGTCAGCATTCAAAATTATTGTAGCAGAATCAATTCATTTGTTTATTTTAAGGGAAAAAAATGTTATAGGAGACCTGCTACAACTAGTAATGTCACTTTCATGGCCATTAGAATAATCTACCGTATGGAAGTATTGTATGCTTTCCACTCTGTACATTTCCTAGGTTTGCAGTTAGATAATGGTAGATCAGGAGTGTCAAACTCACGGCCCACGGGCCAGATTACTGCACCTGTGTATGGTTTGCTAATTGCACAGTGGCAGATAGGACAGCATGCCAGAGGGTTAACATCATTGCCCAGAGGATCATTGGTTGCCCTCTCCCCTCCTTAGAAGAGCTTTATGGCTCCCGCTGCATTAAGAAAGTTCAAAAAATTCTTAAAGATCCATCTCATCCTGGGCACCCTTTTTTTTTAAACTATTAACATCTGGTAGATGGTACAGGACAATAAAACCAAGGACAAATAGGCTGAAAAACAGCTTTTATGCCAGGGCAGTAACTATACTGAATTCTACTGTATAGTGTCGTGATGGTGAACCTATGGGACGGATGCCACAGGTGGCACGCAGAGCCATCTCTCCGGGCACGCCAGCCATTGCCCTAGGTCAGCTCCACTGCACATGCGCACGTGCCACATGTGCGCAAGGGGGGTCATGTGCGCATGCACGGGGGGCAGGGGGGATGTGGCGCACCCCCATACCCCATTTTGGGCCTAGCAGGCCTCCCTGAAGCCTTCTGGGACCAAAAATGGGCTGGGGGACACGGGTGTGTGTGTGCACATGTGTGGAGGGGCAGGGGGAGCACGGGGGGGTAGCGGAGTCACGCATGCATGCATAGGGGGAGGGGAAACACAAGGGGTGCACATGCATGAGCAGGGGGGCAAGGCACACGGGAGGCATTGCATTATGGGTGTGGGCACGCATATGCGCACTGTCACACACACACGCATGCCCTCTTGGCACCCGAGGAAAAAAAGGTTAGCCATCACTGGTATAGTGCAATATCGGGTTTTCAGTTCAATTAATGTTCAGTTCAGTTCAGTTCAGTTAATGCTATTGTTAAAAGTATTATTTAGCTTCCAGCTGCCTGCAATTACTGCAAATTCAATTCTCACCAGGCTCAAGGTTGACTCAGCCTTCTATCCTTTCTAAGGTAGGTAAAATGAGGACCCGGTTTGTGGGGCCAATAAGCTGACTTTGTATAAAATATACAATAGTATGAAGGCTATTGCTTAACGCATTGTAAACTGCCCTGAATCTTATGTATGATGTACACTGAAGATGGCACTTAATTTCATTGTACGAGGTGCAATGACAATAAAGTAAACTAAAAATGTGGTATGTGCTGGCCACGCCCATGGCCGGTATAGCAAAGGAGGGGGGAGTGTGATACGTCACATGATGATGCCATGATTAAGTGAGTTTGACACCCCTGCCTTAGATGAAAGATTAAAAACTCAAGGGACAAACTGGACATTGAGTGGAAGCCATGCCTTCAATTGAGAATAGCAATGGCAATAGCACTTAGACTTATATACCACTTCACAACCCTCTCTAAGTGGTTTGCACAGTCAGCATATTGCCCCCAACAATCTAAGCCCCCCTTTTTTTGGTAGGATGGAAGGCTGAGTTAACCTTGAGCCGATAAGGATCGAACTCCTGGCAGTGAGCTGAATTAGCCTGCAATACTGCATTTTAAGCACTGCACCAAGGGAAGGGCTCTTATACAAACTAACTATAACGGCAGCATTTATGTGGACATGGCTGAAATTTCTAATACTTAATTTTCTCTTGGGCTTTCGGAGAGGGTTATTTTAAAATTATCTTATACCATCCTTAGTGTGCATAATCTCCTATCTTAGAGTATACAGTTTCTTTCTTTCTTTCTTTCTTTCTTTCTTTCTTTCTTTCTTTCTTTCTTTCTTTCTTTCTTTCTTTCTTTCTTTCTTTCTTCTTCTTTCTTTCTTTCTTCTCCAAGACCCTAGATACAGAATGCAAAATATGCCACCCAGTTCAGCCTACGGCACCGCTCCCCTTCAAATTGTCTTTATTGTCAAAATCAAAAGAAAGTTCCTGCCTCTGTTTATATTTCACATGATCTTTTTTCTGACTTTCTCCGTGGTCCTTCCCATTTTGATTTTGGGCCTCCTAAATGGATAGTCGTGGCCCTACTCATTATTATTATTTTAAAAAAATTATAGCCACCCAGCCAAAATAACTCCCTAAGGAAGACGGGAAGTTAGGAAATATGAAATATAAATAAATAAATAAACAAACAAACATGAAACATACAATTAAAAACAATTAAAAACTAACAAGGCATAGCAGCCTGGCTCCACTAAAGCTTTAATCCTAGGCTGGGAAGAGAGCCAAACCTTAAGTGCTTTCCGGAATCCTAGAAGAGTGGGTGCCATATGTATCACAGGGGGCACACCTTCCAAAGAGCAGTGTTTGAAGCAGAGAAGACACATTTCCTACATCCCATAACAGTGGTGGGTTTCACTTACCTTTGCTACCGGTTCGCTCACATGCGTGCCACTTCTGCGCATGTGCAGATTGTATTTGACGATGTCTGGGCGGGTGGGCGGAGCCTCCTGCTGTGGCTGCTACCAGTTCTCCTGATCCAGGGCGAACCGGTAGCAACCCAGTAGCAGTGGTAGCAACCCACCACTCTCCCATAACATTACCTGAGAAGACTTGGCATATACCCACTTTTTGTGGGTATTTGTGGGTATTTGACAGCTCCAATTTAGCTGTCAGAGATATTTAGCACGTCGTATGTTAAGCAATGTTGTTCTAGGACAGGAGTTCTTAAAATATTTGGTTCAATTATTCCTTTTCCCAATCTTGAATAAGGTCATTACCCCTCTCTCCCAATACAAAATAAACCATGTTGTTTTACATACTTTTGCACAAGCATTTCAGTACGGGAAATCCCTCACTGGATGTTCAATTCAAAAGTAAGTAATTACAGATTGTTCTGGTGCCCTGGGGATAGCCATTTAGGGGTAATAAACATTTGTTCAAGAACTGCTACTCTAGTGTGGCTGTTCACTGGATATTATGCTTACGAGTATGAAGAAAATACCTATATTTAGTTACTGGTGATTATATCACAACTTGCAGATGAACCAAAGGCCTTAAATGGTCTGTTGCTGACACTTACTGTCATCCTTGACACTTGCCATCTGTCTATTAATTTATAGGGGTGTTTACGAAAAAGAAAATCAATAAAGTTTATCTGAGCGCTTGCAGTTTTACTGACATTTCTGAAGAGCCATCCTAGCATGTTATTTATACAAACAATTGATAGGAGCACTGCTCATGGTCAGCGTTCATTTGGAGGAAAAAAAAAGTTAAACCAATATCCAAATAGTAGTCATAGAAAAAAGACCATCCAAATCATGATAGCAATAGCACTTAGACTTATATACTGCTTTACGGTGCTTTACAGCCCTCTGTAAGTGGTTTACAGAGTCAGCATATTGCCCCCAACAATCCGAGTCCTTATTTTACCCACCTCGGAAGGATGGAAAGCTGAGTCAACCAATGATGGAGGCATATTGAAAGTGAAGTAATCTAAGAAATAATGATCCCTGCAGATGAATAAAAAGTATGTGGTGAGTGTTTTACCAGAACAGACATACATATTTCCAGAAATGTGAGAAAAAATAGGCAGTCTCCATTCTTTCTTACAGAGACATCCACCCTCAATTTTGATTCAGAACTAGCCAGCTTCAGCTATTCAGGATTGGTTTGAAAGATGGCTAAAAGAAGCCATTTATTTTAACATTGAGCCAGCCTCTCTCAACTGGAGGAAGGGATCAGACACCATCTATCTCCTGTCTACAACAGAATACTTTCAGCAGTTCCAAGAAGATACCATCCCCATTTACACTCTGATACAAGTGATCCTGAGGGCACAGTTAAATCCCGAACAACCTGAAGAGCTCTCAGTAAGAATACTAATGACCAGATGACTGCAAAGAAATATGATCCTTCCACCACCTCCACCACCCATCCTGTGTGAGATCTAATCCTTCCATTGCCGCTCCCATCCTGCCAGAAGTGATGAAGCTTCTTGGATGAGAAGTGAAATGTCTTCCTCAAGGGAAAAAAAAAACAGTACAGTTGCCCTTTGCAAAAGCACCTTTGAGATAACAATGTCCTGGATGACTGAGAGTTTCCACATTTAGCCAACTTGAGGTAGCATTTCCAGCAGAGGGTAGAGATTCAATCCGAGAAATAAGATTTGCCTTGTGGGTTCTGGATGACTTATAAATGAAGTCCTATGAATAAGAACACTGCAAGAATTCCAGCTGTGGAGTCCAGGAGAGAAGCTTTCTTGGTCATTGTGCCTGCCTTCTGGAACATCTTGTCCCCTCAGAGTGAGATTGGCTCCAACCCTACTTACCTCCCTTAAGAACTTAAAAACCTGGCTCTACCAGGGGCTTGGGCTACAAGAGGAGTTTCACATTGGAGGTGGTAGATACTATAGGCAACGGATCCCACCCTCTTTCTTTCTTATCATATTCCCTACCTGTTCTGACCTAGGCATTCCCAAACCACCATGCAAACTCCTTGTGCCAGCAAAAAACCCTTTTTATTAAGTTACTGTTAAGTAATAGTTAAGTAACAACTATTTAGTTAAGTTACTACTTTTTATTAAGTTAATTTCTCACATTCACATCCAACAAAGTCTTTCAAGAGAGCATTTACAGTCACAGACTTTATCTCAGGGGTTCCACTTACCTTTACTACCAGTTCACATTGCGATATGATAATTGCTGCTGCTTCTATATCAGGGGTGAAATCCAGCAGGTTCTGACAGGTTCTGAAGAACCGGTAGCTGACATTTTGAGCAGTTCGGAAAACCGGTAGTGGAAATTTTGAGTAGTTCAGAAAACTAGCATATACCACCTCTGGCTGGCCACAGAGCGGGGTGGGAATGGCGATTTTGCAATATCCTTCCCCCAGGAGTGGGGAGGGAATGGGAATTTTGCAGCATCCTTCCCCTGCAACGCCCACCAAGCCATGCCCACCAAGCCACACCACGTCCACCAAGCCACACCCACAGAACCAGTAGTAAAAAAATTCAGATTTCACCACTGAACTATATCTTCATTTTATTTCTTCTCAAACAGAAACATTGGAATTATTACATTCTTAAATAAAATATTTTCCCAAGTATAATAGATTTTAAATGTAAGTACTGAATTAAAGCACTGTGATCTCATATAACAGAAGCAGCACATTTTAATAGGGTAAACAAGAATGAGACAGTAATTGAAAAACTTATTAACTTAGGGTTTTAGCTTAATATTCTTTGGAAATTACTATGCTTATATAATCAGATTATTACACAGGGCTTCTAGAATCTGCACACATTACCAATTTTATTTGTAGTTAGAGGCTCATAGTCATGGCATTTAACTCTTTAGGAATCATAGATTGTACTACATAAGACACATCTATCTGAATCAGAATATATAGATGCCAATCATGTTCTAAAAGATGCTCTTTTAATTAGTTTATGTTTTGGTGCTTTTGAGTCAATGTTGACTCCTGGCAACTGCCTGGAGAAATCCCTGCAGTTCTCTTGCTAAGATTTCAGAAATAGTTTGCCATTATTTCCTTTCTAGGGCTGATATAGAGTGACTGGCCCAAGGTCACCCTATTGACTCCATATTTTAAGGCAGGATTACATCTCACAGTATCCTTTTTTGCAGGGGTGGGTTCTACTTACCTTTACTACTGGTTTGCAACAGGGCCGCGCTTCGCTCTTGTGCATGCACAGAAGCATTCTGATAATGTAGGGGTCGGTGGGCGGAGCCTCCCTCTGGTTTTACTACCGGTTCTATAGAACCAGTCCGAACCAGGGGCAACCCACCACTGTTTTTTGCCTTAAACTACTATACCAAAAGAGGGATGCGGTGGCTCAGTGGCTAAGACACTGAGCTTGTCGATCGAAAGATTGGCAGTTCAGCAGTTCGAATCCCTAGTGCTGTGTAATGGGGTGAGCTCCCATTATTTGTCCCAGCTTCTGCCAACCTAGCAGTTCGAAAGCATGTAAAAAATGCAAGTAGAAAAATAGGGACCACCTTTGGTGGGAAGGTAACAGCGTTCTGTGCGCCTTTGGCGTTTAGTCATGTCGGTCACATGACCATGGAGGCCATAAATGGAGCATGCAGAGACTAAAAATGGGATGTGTGGAGGCAAAAAATGGGGCGTGTGGAGGCAGCGGTGCTGATGGGTGGTGGCAATCCCCGCAGCCTGGAACAGCTGATAGAGGTATTCTGGGAGGCAGATCCAACCGCCAATTAGCTACTCGTGCTAAATCTGGCTATGCTGAAGCTGACCAGGCTGTTTGCTATTTGCTGCAAAGAGGCAAATTGCTGGGAGGCAGAGACCGAAGGGTGGGGGCTGGTGCGTGGGCACGGCTTCGGCAACATTTGCTATATAAGATGCACAGATATTTCCACCCACTTTTTACGGGGAAGGGAAAGTGCGTCTTATACTCCAAAAAATACGGTATGTGGGCTGTTTATAATTCAGATAGTAAAGAATATTTGGCACTGATGATATTACCTAGTTGGGTAATGAAATATCTGCAAGCAAACAACCAAGTCCAGACAGCACCAAGGAGTTCCATGTTTATAATTTCATCATTACATTATTCATCAGCCAAAGATTAAAAAAAAAAAAATTCCATAGCTATGAAGTTCACTGGTTAAGACTGAACAGGCTAGCATTTTTTAAGACTATATTGCTTCCTTCTTTACCATAAAGATCAATCAGAGAGATAAAAAACATAAAGCATCTGCATATTTTTATACAGTACACACCATTTCATTGGTGTCCTCGGGCACAGGGAGACCAGCACTGAGGTGTAAATCACAATTTTGCAGATGTTTTGCCCTGCATTCCGGAAGGCTTCCTCCCAAAAGGCTCTTGAATGGAGCATTACACTGCAGTATAGTATTTACATTCTGTATGGAGTTTGAATTCTGTGAGGTTGTTTGGTGAATAGATGCTTCATGGGAAGTACCTGTTAATTGGTTTCCAAGAAGCATCCAGTCATTAACCACCCCGACATTCAAATTCTAGAAGGTCTAGAGGTGGAGAAAAATTGTTTGGTTTGCATTTAAATAAGCACCAATCCAATTTGCATGTTTCAAACTCCTGCTAAAAGAAATACAATTATCCTTGAATTTTCATGCTTTTCTGAAATAGGCCATGCAGATCCTAATCAAAAATGGCTGTGAAAATTAGTATATACATAGAAATTGTGCACAATAATATGTATATTAGGAAAAAACAATGTCAGAGTGGCATATATTAAGAGCAAGTGTGTGTGTGTATTGGACTAAAATATGCATACATTTTGTGCATGCAGACTTTCAATATAGGTGACTCTTTAAAGATTTTGTGCAGTAGTTTATGAGCACTCAGGAAGACACGCGTAAAATTTCTCCTTTCAGAACTGCCAATTTAGTGTAGAAAACCTATAGGTTTTCTAATGTATAGGTAATACTCAAAAGACAACTAGGCATGATCAATATGCATCGATGCTGCTCTGGGCATTTAGTATTAGTTTCTATTAGATAATTCCCAGTGGTGAAATCCAAATTTTTTTACTACCAGTTCTGTGGGTGTGGCTTGGTGGGCGTGGTGTGGCTTGGTGGGCATAGCTTGATGGGCATGGCAGGGGAAGGATACTGCAAAATCTCCATTCCTACCTTACTCCAGGGGAAGGATAATGCAAAATCTCCATTCCCAACCTCACTCTGGGGCCAGCCAGAGGTGGTATTTGCCGGTTCTCCGAACAGCTCAAAATTTCTGCTACCGGTTCTCCAGAACCTGTTAGAACCTGCTGGATTTCACCCCTAATAATTCCTCAATATTGTATCTATAGCTCCTACAATGCCAATAAATACCTCCCTAGTGTTCCTTTGCTCCCAGTTCCACCTAGGTTCTACGTAGCCTTTTTATTTTAGAAGATTAAATTAGAACAAGGATCTCCAAACTTGGCAACTCTAAGACTTGTGGATTTCAACCCCCAGAATTCCCCAGCCATTCCCCATAGCTGGCTGAAGAATTCCAGGAGATGAAGTCCACAAGTCTTAAAGCTGCCAAATTTGGAGACCCCAAGATTAGAAGATAGCATATTTTGATTTACAAGAATGCTTCTACATCTGTCTATGTCCCGTTGTCCCAAGGCATAAAACGATAGGTGGCTTCCATGCAGTGCTTTGTTTGGAAGTAGGTCCATTTGCCCGAAAATAAGAACAACAACAACAACAACAACAACAACAACAACAACACTACGGGAAACTGACATAATGCTGGAGAGCAACATCCCCAGTTCCATCAATACTTTGGATGATTTTGACTGTCTACATTTTTCATCAATGCCAAAGTTTAGGGATTTCTGTTCTATCAGAAGATATTCCGTCTTGAAAATAGATGGCTTGACTAGTTTATGTTGACCAGATATCTATGTAGTTGCTTTTCTGGTTTTAATTAAGACTTTATTGTACATACTGTAGTTTTTTAAAACTATATTTAATTTTGACTGCCTTAGTTTAAAGTGTTTAGCTCCATGGAATGCTATCATTTGCTAACAAATGTTCGGATTTTCAAGCCCATCTTTGAGCTGAAAAGGAGTTAAGAATATATTGAATAATAAAACATGCACACACAGAGACACAAAACCGTGACTAACTAAAGAAATAAGATTTTTTTTTCTTCTTTCCTAAAGAGAAGTCATTACTGAGAAATACTTTGTTGGTTTCATATTATCTCTGTGACCCCTGTCTTATATAGATGCAATGAACCCATTTTATTTCATTCTGACCTAATCAAATTCCAGCTGAAATCTCCAGGTATTCAAAGCTAATTCTTCCTTTACAGCCTTATAAATACTTGGTAATAAAAAAAACCCACACATAATTTAAGGAAAGGACATTTTCTTTTCCCTGGGTTATTAGGGAAAACAGATTCCAAGAAAGCTTGCTGTGTGATCATAGTTATACATGTTGCCAAAAGGCAAGTGATAAGAATAAGATATGATTTTCTTCTCCTCGTCCCACACACACACACAATCAAAAGACAGCATCAAAGACATCAGGAACAGCAGGACTGAGAAATTTTGAAAGTGCTTGCGTGCAATTATTTATTTTTTAATTGTTTGATCTTCTGAAGAGACTGGGTTGTCAGCTAAGCTGCCTAAGGAAAGCAGCTATGAAACTCAATGTATTTTGAGCTCAAAAATATAATATTCTAAGTCTCCGTGAAATGTTTTTATTGAGATTCTTTAATGTTGTTGTTTTTAATCAATGAAAAGTGAGAAGTGTTTGTAAAGATAGTCCTCGACTTATGACCACAATTGAGCCAACAGAAGTGGCTCAACAAATGAGACATTTGTTAAGTGAGTTTTGTTCCATTTTACGACCTTTCTTGCCACAGTTAGGGTTACCTCTCATGGACTATGTATGCACAGTTACCTCTCATGGACAATGAATGCTAACATGCTTGTGAAGAAGGCACAGAAGAGGCTGTACTTCCTGAGAATGCTCAGGAAGATAAATCTATCTCAGCATCTACTTCTGTCCTACTATCGCAGCACCATTGAGAGTGTCCTGACATACGGCATTCTTACATGGTATGGGAGCAGGTCTGCAGCGTACATAAAAGCTCTACAGAGAATTATTAAAACTGCCCAGAATATCATCGGGCTCCAGCCCTGGATGAGATTTTTGCATCTCGCTGTCTGAGGAAGTCGTACAACATTCTCAGAGACTCTTCCCATCCTGCTTACAATCTTTTTGGACTGTTGCCTTCTGGCAGAAGATACAGAACAATTAAAACTCGGACCACACGTCTTCTGAATAGTTTTTATCCCAGAGCTCTAATTGCACTCAACAATGAACTAAAGGGCCACCATCAGTGAGCTGTTGGACAGCATTGCTTGGTCTGCTGTGTGGATGCTTGGGTGGTTGAGGGGTGGGGAAGCATTATGGTTGTAAGTGTGAAAAACAGTCCTAAGTCACTTTTTTCAATGCTGTTGTAGCTTTGAATGGTCACCAAATGAATTGTAAATTGAGGACTACCTGTACTGAAAAGTACATATCGAAAATTATTTGAAAAAGATGAGAGTTTCTGAAAAGCTATATGTTAAATTGTAATAATGAGTTAATTATGCAAAGTTTCAATTTAGTTGTTTTAGTACAATTCAAAGGGCAACAAAGATGATTAGGGGACTGGAGGCTAAAACATATGAAGAATGGTTGCTGGAATTCGGTATGTCTAGTTTAATGAAAAGAAAGACTAGGGGAGACATGATAGCAGGATTCCAATAGCTCAGGGGTTGCTACAAAGAAGAAGGAGCAAAGCTATTCTCCAAAGCACCTGAGGGTAGGACAAGAAGCAATGAGTGGAAACTAATCAAGGAGAGAAGCAACTTAGAACTAAGGAGAAATTTCCTGACAGTTAGAACAATTAATCAGTGGAACAACTTGCCTCCAGAAGCTGTGAATGCTCCAACACTGGAAGTTTTTAAGAAGATGTTGGATAACCATTTGTCTGAAATGGTGTAGGGTTTCCTGCCTAAACAGGGGATTGGACTAGAAGACCTCCAAACTCTATTATTCTGTTCTGTTCTGTTCTGTTCTGTTCTGTTCTGTTCTGTTCTGAGATATAGCATAGGAGTGATTTAAATAGTAAGATATTTTGCTCATTTTATCTGCTTTAGGTCTGGTGATCCAGAGAAGAAAGCTTCTGTCTTTCAATTCTGAAAGGAAATCATAGAGAAATGCTGAGTAACTTAAGAAATAAGAAAATTTTGCCACAGTATTTTGCTTTTCGTCTTCTTGTGACCCTCTGCAGTCATTTCTCTTCAGCGGCTGTGTGGTATTTACTTCTGACTCAATATTGGCACATGAAGCATTACTCTGAAGGCTGTTTGTAGCTGGAAGCCCTGCAGCTTTGTAGAGTTTCGAAACAAGGCACAATCTCCGATGGAAGATAAATTTTTCCTCTTCTCTTCTTGAGCCCAGGTTTTATCCCTTACAAAGTCAGATTTTGTAAGGGAAACATTGGGTTGACAATGTTGAGTTTGTTTCTTAATAACCGAGGCAAGACAATGAGTGAAATGTTTTAAGTAACGTTCACCCTTCTCCTTGATCTAATGGGGATATCTGTAAAGATCCCTCGGTTTTATTCTTTTCTCCTCTTTTTCTATGAAGTGAGGGTGAGATTTTGTGGCTATAAGACATGCAGAACTGAGGGAGGTGCAGGGAACATTGTACTTAATTTGCAGCATTTCTGAAAACATTTGGCAGAAGTGAAAATGATAGTGAGCAGCTTACCAGCTGGTTTTGAGGGATTGGAAAATGGAAATGGAAACAGGGTGGAAATGTCCTTAACAGGAAAGAGGCTTAAAAGTTTCAAAACAAAAAAATCGTTTCATACAATGTTTTCTTGTTAAAAGCTCTCCAAGTAGAGCTGATCTTCTATAAGCAAGAAACCTCGTTTCTTTAGTTTCTTTCGGATTGCTAGCTCTGAATCTGATTTTCAACCTGAATAACCTTGCTTATATTTATATAAAAACTTTCATCGAGTTTTGATATAAAACTTCAAACTTTATACTTGCTAAGTTGGCTGATTTTTTTTCTGTCTTTTCTATTTTTTCTATTCTAAGTAGTTCCTATTTTTCCCCCCTATCTACCAACCTTTGATTTAAGAAACTCACAGCAGCCTCACAGTACATCAGCAAACATGTACGAGGATGAGTCATCATTCAGCTGCAATAAATTCTGCAGTGTTACACCTTTAGGCTATCAGTACATTTCCCAGGTGACCAAAAGTCTAAGCCTTCAGATCTTTACAAACATATATTACTAATGTAATAACAGTCTGTCAGCAAACAGCCCTGTTTGTTGAAGACAACGCAGGTCAGTAGGTGTGTGAGTGATCTCTCAGCTTTCTAAAATGAGGACCCAGATTGTGGGGGCAATAAGCTGACTTTGTATAAATATACAAAAGTATGAAGGCTATTGCTGAGCACATTGTAAGCCGCCCTGAGTCTCCGGAGAAGGGCGGCATATAAATCAAATTAAAAAAAAAAAAAAAAAAAACTGACTTTGTATAAAAAAGAACACCACTTAGGGGGTGCCGAAATCCCTACTAAGCAGGTATATACAAAAGTATGAAGGCTATTGCTTAACGCATTGTAAGCTGCCCTGAGTCTCCGGAGAAAGGGCGGCATATAAATCGAATCAATCAATCAATCAATCAATCAATCAATCAATCAATATCTCCAAAAATGTAGAGGTATTTATAACAGTTGGAATGAAAATTTAACTAGACTGCAGAATATAGAATAATAGAGTTGAAAGGGATTTTGGAGGTCTTCTAGTCCATCATCCCCAACCTTTCAGCTACCAGGGACTGGTTCTGTGGAGAGAGGTTTTCTGTAGACTGGAGGGGGCATGGTTTCGTGTGCTGCCTGCATTTTGCACATTGGGCTTCGCTTTTTTGCGCAGTCCAGTTTCTGGCATGCTGTGGCCCAGTGCCAGTCCATGGACCAGGAATTGGAGATCCCTGTTGTAGTCCAATACCCTGCTCAAGCAGAAGACCCAATATTCAAGTAATGCTTAGTAGAAGGAACATTCAGGCACAGTAACTAATTAGAAATAGAATAACAGAGTTGGAAGGGACCTTGGAGGTCTTCTAATCCAACCCCCTGCTTAGGCAGGAAACCCTACACCACTTCAGACAAATGGTTATCCAACATCTTCTTAAAACCTTCCAGTGTTAGAGCATTCACAACTTCTGGAGGCAAGTTGTTCCACTGATTAATTGTTCTAACTGTCAGGAAATTTCTCCTTAGTTCTAAGTTGCTTCTGTCCTTGATTAGTTTCCATCCATTGCTTCTTACCCAACCTTTGTTTTTTTAGAGATTAGCTTGACTCCCTCTTCTTTGTGGCAGCCCCTGCGATATCGGAACACTGAAATCATGTCTCCCCTAGTCCTTCTTTTCATTACACTAGACATACCCAGTTCCTGCAACTGTTCTCCATATGTTTTAGCCTCCAGTCCCTTAATCATATTTTTTGCTCTTCTCTGCAATCTTTCTAGAGTCTCCACAGTTTTTTTACATCGTGGCGACCAAAACTTGATGCAGTATTCCAAGGGTGGTCTTACTGAGGCATTATAAAGTGGTATTAACACTTCATGTGATCTTGATTCTATCTTTCTGTTTACACAGCCTAGAACTGTGTTGGTTTTTTTGGCAGCTGCAGTACAGTGCTGGCTCATATTTAAATGTTTGTCCACTAGGACTCCAAGATCCCTCTCACAGTTACTCCTATTGAGTGATATAGCACATTATACTACAATTAGAAATAATTTATTGTATTCTCTGAAACAAAATAAACTAAACTGGCAACATTTTTCATTAACCGAGTTGGATAAGATTAAGAAATCTCTGATTTCAGGCTGATGAAATACATTATTATTATTATTATTATTATTATTATTATTATTATTATTATTATTAGTTCAATTTATATGCTGCCTTTCTCCGGAGACTCAGGGCGGCTTACAATGCATTTTAAAAAAAAACCATTATAAAACATTTAAAAATTAAAACATTAAAACCCATTCACACCATTCATGGCCGATCTCACAAGATCACAACAGCGAGATCAACGGCCCCAGGCCTGCCGGAAAAGCCAGGTCTTCACCGCTTTTTGGAAGGCCAATAGGGTGCGGGTGGTCCGGATATATAAGCCTTTCTTACAGTGGTGAAATGTAAAATTTGTTACTACCGGTTCTGTGGGCGTGGCTTGGTGGGGGAGGGGTTAATGTGACTGGGTAGGCGTCACCAACTTTTTTTTTTTACTTTTAAAAGCATAAAAATGCTTTTAAAAGGCTCTGATGATCCCAGCTGAGCTTTTTTTTTTTTTACTTTTAAAAGCATTTTTTTGGCCGAAGAGGTTGTAGAAAAAATGCTTTTAAAAGTAAAAAAACAGTCTCTGATGATCGCGTGGCTCAGCTGGGCATGGGGGACGGGCACAGGGATTTTTGCTACCAGTTCCCTGAACCACCTGCCGCCATCGCTACCGGATCAGGTGATCCGGTCCGAACCGGGAGCATTTCACCCCTGCTTTCTTAACCTGGCCAAGATGCATTCGGAATTCAACTCCCCAAATCCCCAACTAAGTGTGGTCTTTGATTGAGGAATGCTGGCTGAAAATGCAGAGGTTGGGGATAAGTTAACATATGGTAATTTATTTTCTATTACTGGACAAGGAATCAGTTTTTATAATAAGCCTTTAAAAAGTCCTACTGGAGTTTTGCTAATATTTAAAATTGTAACTTTGTCATATATTTGGGTCATAGATGACTTATTTTGTAGAACAGGAAAAAAAAAATGTGTTGTATTAGCCTCGCCAGTGATGAGCACTGCAGTGCTGTAGCCATGCTCTATAAAAACAGGAAGTAACAACAGCACCCATTATTTTCCTAAATGAAATTATTTTAGATTGCATGTTTTTATTATTTGTCCTTGCCATATCATTAGTTTTACCTTGAAAATGATATTGACCTTGGACAGAGGGATAAATTGAGGGGCCTAAATCAGTATATAAAGATGAATTGTCACTGTAGTTATTCAGAGCAGAGAGAGGCATGGGAAGATTTGTTATTGGTTTCTTTTTCTCCATTCCTGTCTAAAGTGTGGGCCCCCTTACCAGTATCATGTGGATTTGACATCAGTGCAGCATGGAGGTTTGTAAACACGTTTTTTCCTCATCTGTACTATCTCATCCTTTTTAAAGTACAGCTCTGTAGTTGTTTTCACCAAGAACCTTTCTTAATCCAAAAAGTCAGTTTGGCACCCCCTCCCACCCAGTTAAAATCTGGCTTGGTTTTCTCTGCTTATGCAAGCAAAGTGTTTGTGAAACTCTTGTCATATTAGCATATGGGCTTTGGGACTCAAGTAAACTATTACAGGGGTGGGATTCAGCCGGTTAGGGTGAACCAGATGTTAATTTTAATCTGGTTTGCCGAACTGGTTGTTCCAAAGACTGGCTGACCCCGCCCGCCCACCCTGCCCCTCCCAGATGTCTCCATATGACCCATTTTGGATGCCAGGTAAGTGCAGGGTGCATGCAGAGGCTCTGGGAGGACAAAAAATGGGCCTACTGGAAGTCCGGAAATGGAGGGCCTCAAGTGCCTGGGGGAGGCCATTTTCGCCCTTCTGGAGGCTTAACGAAAGCCTCCGGAGCCTGGGGAGGGTGAAAAATGGGCCTACCAGAAGTACCAGAAGTCCGGAGAACAGGCCTATTTCCTGCCTCCAGAGGGCCTCTGGTGCCTGGGGGAGGCCGTTTTCACCCTCCTGGAGGCTCCAGGAAAACCTCTGGAGCCTGGGGAGGACAAAAAACAGACCTACTGGAAATACTGTAAATCCGAAAACAGGCCCATTTCTGGCCTCAAGAGAGGGGAGGCATGAAGCAACCGGTTGTTACAACCGGTGAATCCCACCAGTGATTATGCCCGTTCCCCCATGTAAATACAGGTTCAACTCTATAAGCATGATTGCAATTACTGGAAAAAAATGTTGGCTGAAAAAATTTGGCTGCAAAATTCCAAGATTATGTCATCGCCTCTAATTTCAATAGGGATTTCTATGCAAATAGCAGAGATTTCTTACCAAACAGTTAAACACAACTCTGAAAACATAGATGAAGAAAGTTGCCATTTATCTTTCTCAAAGTATCAGGATTTTCTAGAACCTGCTGTAGCTCTGAAGATGTGGAGCAGCTTTTTAATGTTAATATGTAGTCCTGGCACTGCTGAAAGTATTCTAGCTATGACCAAATCAAAGATTTCCCCCAACTTTTGGGTTACTTGCTAATGCCCATGTGGCCAATTCTGGGACAAGAACATGACTCAAAATAAAGATCATGCTGAAAAATCAAACTTTGCAGTGGGTGATTTAGACATTATTTAGTATAAGAAATAAAGGTAAGAGATCTGGTGGGAATGAAGGAAGCTCTACACAGGTATATTGGTGCCGCAATCTAAGGATCAGTCAATAGATTGAAGAAAGGCATTATAGCAGTGATGGCTAATCTTTTTGCCATCGTGTGCCAGGAGCGGGGAGTGGGGTTTGTGCAAACAGAAGTTGGCAAACGGGCTGTTTCTGGCCTCCAGAGGGCCTCCAGGGGGGTGGGAAAGGCCGTTTCTGCCCTCCCCAGACTCCAGAAAGTCTAGAAAGGCTCTGGAGCCTGGGGAGGCCTTCCCCAACACACCCCAAGGCCCTCCCGAGGCAGGAAACAGCCTGTTTCCCTACTTCTGGTGGGGCCAGAAGGCCTGAAAATCAACTGGCTGGCATGCGCATGTGCACCAGAGCTGAGCTCGCATGCCCACCAATATGGCTAGGCGTGCCACCTGTGGCATGCGTGCCATAGGTTTGCCATCATGGCATTATAGTGTTGGCAGTTTTATTTTCAAACACTTTCCTAATAATCCCCAGCAATTTTCCTCCCCTTTTCACAGTAGCCACGTCATATTAAATGTTTTCATTGACTGATGATTCCACTCACCAAAGATCTGTTTCTTATATAAATATAATTATCTGTAGTATTTAGAGGTGTTAAAAAAATAAAACCTGATCTCCCTTTTGGATTTGAGGTCTGCCTTAAATGATTGTTCTGCATTTTGTACTCTGATTGGTCCTTTTCGTGTGGGGAAAAAAGAGATATCATTGATCTCTCTGCCAAAATTATATAGCAGGCTGAATATGGCCCAATAAGAGTTGATAAGAATGAATATCAGTCCTAAGATGTAGATGTGGCATCAGAAGAATTTATCTTAAACTAACACCTGCTTTAACATAATGCAGATTTTTAAAGTGTTCTATTACAGCTTTTGTTCTTTTTTAGTTTTTATCCTATCTGGATGCAGACTTTGCTTTTTTTTTCGCACTGCACTCACCTAGTTCTTACAGTGAAGCTCTCAATGCATAATGCAATGAAGATTTTTTTTTCAGCCAATTTGTTGCAGTTCCTCAACCTGATTTGGGCTGAGAGTGGTTAGCCCGAGATCAAGAGTCGTGGTTGCGCAATGGTTAGATGCAGTTTTGCAGACTATCCCTAACTCCAACTCCAACTCCAACTCCAACTCCAACTCCAACTCCAACTCCAACTCCAACTCCAACTCCAATTCTAACTCTAACTCTATCTCTGTTATGTGACAGATGAATGCAAACCTGTCTTAAATCTAAGATTTACAAGACAACCATCCTCCATGTTGCACTGTATGGCACTGAATGCTGGGCAGCAACAACAGGGACCGAAAGGTATCTCCATGCCATGGAAATGCAAATGCTCTGTTGGATATTGGGCATCTCCCTTCTTGACCACATCACAAATGACACTATTCGACAACATTTTGGTGGGGCATTAATTATAGAGATAATGAGAGAAGGCCAGCTCTGCTGGTATGGACATATCCAGAGAGCAGCACTTTCCACCATGGCCAAGACTTCCTAACAACTAGAAGTCAATGGCCGGTGACCTCGTGGGCATGTAAAACAGAGATGGCAAGACACCATCAACAAAGATATGCAAGCCGCGGCAGAGGTGAGTTTCAGCAGGTTCTGACCAGTTCTAGAGAACCGGTAGCGGAAATTTTGAGTAGTTCGGAGAACTGGTAGTAAAAATTCTGACTGGCTCCACCCCCATTGCCTCCCAAGTCCCAGCTGATTGGGAGGAAATGGGCATTTTGCAGTAACCTTCCCCTGGATTGGGGAGGGAATGGAGATTTTACAGTATCCTTCCCCTGGAGTGGGCAGGGAATGGAGATTTTACAGTACCCTTCCCCTGTAATGCCAACCAAGCCAAGACCACCAAGCCACACCCTGCACCTGCAGGAATATGCTAGGAAGAAGAAGAAGAATTGCATCTAACTCTACTCACATTGCCAGGAGTTCAATTCCTTCAATCCTAACCAGCTCAAAGTTGACTCAGCCGTCCATTCTTCCATGGTTGGTAAAATGAGGACCCAGATTATTGGGGGCAATATGCTGACTGTGTAAACCACTTAAAGAGGCCTGTAAAGCACTGTGAAACAGTGTATAAATCTAAGTGCTATTGCTATTTCTATCACATAGTCACATTCTATGCATAAGGACGTGTTAGCCCTTCATGTAGTCCAGACAAGAAGCCCAACAATGAAGCCTAGTTCCATATTTATTGTAAGATTAACAGAATCTTGCAAGAAAGCAAGTATTGCTCTCCTCCTTTCTTTTTAGTTTTGGGAAAACTAGAGTCCTTTCTTAAATGCGTCTCAACATTCCACTCCTTTGAGAATCATTTATGTGCTTGTTGTCCAATATCCTGCTTTTTTCCCCCATCTCCAAAGCCATTCCCACATACCATTACGGAGAGCACTAAATCTTGTATCTCTTTGCTTCTAATTCAACATCTTAACTGCTATACCTATTTTTGAACCTTTCCCAATCCTTGTAGTCTAAGTACAGCAAAATAAGACTTAAAAAAAAAAACAACCATTAAAATAAAGATTCTCCCAAGGTGATATGCCACTAAATAATTTGTCTCAGACTAAATCCAGTAAAGTAGGGTTCTTTTAATGGCTTTGTTGAAGGAGAGAAATGTTTTAAAGCTTTGGGATAGGGCATTTTAAATTTTATTGTGGAGACCACAATTAAAAAGGCCTACCACCTAGTTATGTTGCTCCAAATCGCCTGTAGAGTTCCCAGAAAATCTTCCTACAAAGTTCTCACTGGAAAAGTAGCTTGAACTGTTCTAAGATGGTGCCTGGTGAGTCCTGATACTATGACATATAAGGTGTCAGGGTTCCGATGGATGCATGAGCCTCGAGCCAAGCTTCAAAACACATTCCCAAGTGAAGCCAGCTCTGACCCTATGTAATTTATGCCCCAATCATGACCCTGTTTCCCCTTTCCCCCCAGGGTGTGTCATCAATCACATTCACCAACGGAGCAATTTCGCAGGTTGTAGAGATCACTCCCCTCCAGCCAGTGGTGAAATCCAATTTTTTTTACTACTGGTTCTGTGAGCCTGGCTTGGTGGCATGGTGTGGCTTGGTGGGCATGGCAGGGGAAGGATACTGCAAAATCTCCATTCCCACCCCACTCCAGGGGAAGGATACTGCAAAATCCTCATTCCCTCCCCACTCCTGGGGGAAGGATATTGCAAAATCTCCATTCCAACCCCACTCTGGGGCCAGCCAGAGGTGGTATTTGCCGGTTCTGCTCAAAATTTCCACTACCGGTTCTCCAGAACCTGTCAGAACCTGCTGGATTTCACCCCTGCCTCTGGCCTCTGGGTAGCCCTGGGATACAGCCTTGAGAGAGATAAGTCTGGAATGTGCATCTGTCTTTGGCTGCCATGCCGTTTTGCCTGTTTCCCATCTCCCTTGCCTATGGCAATTCGAGTGCAGGCCAGGGATGCTTTGCAAGTTGACATAAGGCTTTGTAGGCAATGACCAGTATTATAATTGGGTGCCAAAGCCTACTTAATAACCAGTGTAGGACATTAAAAGTGGTGTTGCCTTGAACTGATGGGGATGGTAAATCAGCAGTCGGTTTCCTGTAATGTGGAGCTGCAAGTTCTTGTTGTCTCCAAAGGTGGCCCAAAATAAGGACCCTTACAAGGGTGGTGATGAAGGATACCAAGTTATCTTAGTTCAGGTAGTCATAAATGATACACCATCTAAAGCTGGATGAAGACACCCCAGCCACAGTCTTCACCTCTTGTTTAAGCAGTGGCCATGAACCAGGGAGGACCTCCAGATCACAAACAAATGCGTACAAGAAGTTTAAAATGCAATATAGCCAACAATAACTGTAAATATACACGTAAACATGGATAGTATACTGTTAAAAAAGTAACATCAAGGAATTGATGTTCTGTGGCAAATTCAGTGTCAGACCTGGAAGCCATCTTTTACCTTTGAGCCTTCAGGCCTGCCACAAATTCTACTGTGGGAAATTGGGAGGGGGGATTGTGTGGAGTGAAGATGATATGTAGTCAAAATAACATTCTTTCCAGAAAGTCAAGGCCGCTTTGTCCTGCAGCTGTGCTGAGAAGGCTGGGGAGGTATCTTCTGTTCCGGAGGGTACCTGCTTGGTTTGTGTGATGGACATATGGGTGATGGGCAAGGACTTGAACTTTTTTTTGGGTGAGGAAAACCCAGAAGCTCTCAGATTCGGGTTTTCCCAGATGTGCCAATATGACATCTCTAATAAAAGTCAGCTTTGAGGAAATTCAAGCCTTGGAGTTTGATTTTGTTGGAGGGTGTTACTTGGAACCCTGACATTCAGTTTTTAACAAGCTTGGAGTCGAAATCATAGGATATTGGTTAGGTTGCACTGAAGATATTTGACTGCCAATATCATATGGTAGGGTATTTTGTGGAGCTTTTCAAAATGTTCCCTATTACTGATACAAAGACATTATGTCTTTTTTCAGTGTTAAAGAAAATCTGTTAAGAAATGTGCAATCTTCTGCACCTCCTTTCTTTCGTTGATCCCAACAATATTAGACATGCTTGGAACTGTGAATTAATAGGGAAAAAATATGACATTTCTGGATATTCACTTTGAAATATTAGTAATACCTCTTTGCCTACTTCCATTTTTAACACCAATGCAGTTAACTGTATAAATTAATGCCTATCTGTGTATTAAAGAGAAAATCTTTGAATCCCACTTCTTTCTTTTTAATGTTTAAATTAAAGGTGGTAGTATGGTTCTGCTCATAAAAATGTATTTCTTTAAAAAATGTGTAAAGTTTTATAAGCACTCCATAAGCTTTAAGAAAAAGAGTACAGTGTGGCTCAGTTTTCCAGTCTAATAGAATAGAATAGAATAATTTTATTTCTATACTGCCCTTCTCCCGAAGGACTCAGGGCAGTGTACAGCCTATTAAAAACACAAGACAAGATCAGTTAAAATAGTTTAAAATTATTAAATGAATTCGGCTCAATTTTAAACCCCACAAATTTAAAACCCAATTTAAAATTGTTATGTTGAGAGCCCAGCCTGGCGGAAAACAGGGTCTTGAGTGCACAACGAAATACCCGGAGGTTGGAGATCTTACGCATTTCCAGGGGCAGTTTATTCCACAGGGCTGGGGCTCCCACAGAGAAGGCCCTCCCCCTGGGTGTCACCAGCCGACATAACTTGGCCAATGGCACCCTGAGGAGACCCTCTCTGTGGGAGCGAACTGGCCGGTGGGAGGCTATTGGTGGCAGAAGTCGGTCTCGAAGGTTCCCGGGTCCCATGCCATGGAGCGCTTTAAAGGTGGTAACCAACACCTTGAATCGCACCCGGAAGACCACTGGGAGCCAGTGCAGCTCGTGCAGGAGGGGTGTCACATGGGAGCAATGAGTTGCGCCCATAACCACCCGTGCGGCCGCATTCTGGACCAGCTGGAGCCTCCAAGTGCTCTTCAAGGGGAGCCCCATGTAGAGAGCATTATAATAGTTGTGCAATAATGGGCACAACTCAAAAGTAAAAGGGAATAACATAGAAAAACAAGGAAATTTGGGCATTAAGAGTCAAGCTACTGGTTTGCTTAATCCATTTTCTTTTGACTACTTAAAACTGTTGGGAAGCTAATACTTACAGGAAACACAACAGATAAAGAGGGCAGGATTGTTAACAAACAATTCCAATTTTTATAGACATATAGCAATTGCATCGTCCTAGGGTTTAAAGTAAGCTTTATTCTAAGCCAGATTCTCATAGCCTCTTGAAACAGGTTCAGGTTCACACTATCTCAGTTCAGCTCTGGGGATCAGGATATAACAAAGCGGCAACAGCCTATTGATGATATTTGACTCCAAAGTGACATATAACTTCTCCTATTGGCTTTACGTCAATGTTTAATAATATAGATCATAATAATATGACCTCAGAGGTCTAGTAGTCCAGGGCAGGGGTGAAATCTAAATTTTTTTGCTACCGGTTCTGTGGGCGTGGCTTAATTAGTGGGTGGGGCTTGGTGGTCAGGTGACTGGGAGGGCGTGGCTTGTTGGTCAGGTGGGCGTGGCCAAGTCAATGTCACTTCTTTGCACTTTTTTAACCTACAAAACACAACACAACACAACTGGCTCATGCACAATATAAAAGCAGCGTGCTAGACCCAAAATGGCCCCTGCAACAAGCAGGAACCTCACACAGCCACAAAAAGCCCAAAAAACAACTTTCACAGTTTACACACACACAACACAACACAACACAACACAACACAACTGGCTCACCCACAATGTAAAAGCAGCTGTGCTAGACCCAAAATGGCCCCTGCAACAAGCAGGAACCTCACACAAAAAAGTCCAAAAAGCCATAAAAAGTCCAAAAAACCAGCTTTCACACTTTACACACACAAAATTCCACAAACAGCTTTGTGAAATTTTGTGTGTTTGTGTAGTTAGAGTGAAACACTATAGAAACACACAAAATCTCAAAAAGCTGCACAAATATTAAAACTTCCTAAACTTTAAATGGCTAGGTATAAAAAAAAGAACAACTAAAAAAAACCCAATTAACTATTTTTTTTAAAGCTCCCAAAGGCGAAAAAAATTTACCCAATAGAACAGGGGTCTCCAATCTTGGCAACTTTAAGACTTGTAGACTTCAACTCCCAGAATTCCTCAGCCAGCTTTGCTGGGAGTTGAAGTCCACAACTCTCTGCCTGCTTGATTGCAGGCAGGGAGATTCAGTTGCTTGCTGATGCAATGGATGCAAGGCGTTGTGACCAGCAGCTAAGGTAAGCGAGCTGAGGGGGAGAGGGGGGAGGGACTTTTGCTACCGATTAGCAGGCAACAGCTGGGATTGTCAGAGCTTGGCTGGTCAGAGCCATTTAAAAAGAAAAAAGTTTTTTTCTTTTACATGGCTCTGGCGATCCAAGCTGAGTTGCCTGATTAGCTGGGATCGCCAGAGCTGGGCTCTCAGTGCCATTTAAAAGAAAAAAAAAAGGCTCTGATGATTGCGCGGCTCAGCTGGGCATGGGGGGCGGGGGCAGGGATTTTTGCTACTGGTTCTCCGAACTGCCCGCCGCTATCGCTACCTACTTGCCCGAGCCGGTCTGAACTGGGAGCATTTCACCCCTCGTCCAGGGGTCTTCAACCGTGACAACTTTAAGACATGTGGACTTCAACTCCCAGAGTTCCTCAGCCAGCTTTGCTGGTTTTAAGACCAAACGTCTTAAAGTTGCCAAGGTTGGAGATACCTATTCTAGTCCAACCTCCTGCTCAAGGCAAGAGAATTTATATCATCCCAGTCAAGTGGTTGTCCAACCTATTCTTAAAAACCTCCAGTGGTGGAGTAATCACAATTCTAGATCCCTCATTTCACATATTTGTCAAATGCCTTATTGAAGTTGAAGTAAACTTATGCCCACAGCATTTCCCTGATCCACTAATTTATTCACTTTATCAAAGAAGGCAATAAGATTTGTCTGGCATGGTCTGTTTTTTACAAACCGTGCCAGCTTCTTAATAATTGCCTTATTTTTTTCTAAGTGCTCACAAATTCTTCCCTTGATTATCTTTCCAAGAATTTTCCCAAGTATTGATATCAAGCTGATTGGTCTATAGTTTCCTGGATCCATTTTTTTACTGTTTTGGTAGATTGGAGCCACATCAGTTCTTTTCCAGTCTTCCGGTAAAATAATAACAGCGGAAAGCCTGTGATAACTCAATTGAGGCTTAAATGTTCATTCTGCATAGTAACTGATTGGGATTACTTATTCAGATAGGAGTAGAACTGCAAAACAATGACTGGGAGGAGAATAAAATGAAGATATTAAAGGCAGGCTGTGAACTGCATTCCTTAATTTTGATAGAATGAAATTTTCCTGTCCTAAATGGAATGACTGATTTGGCACTGCTAAAAGAAACTAAGCTGTTTGTTTATCCTGAAAGCTCATGAAAGAAGGAAGATTAATCAATTCCCTGGCAAATGTTAGCGTATGTCTGAAAATATTTCAAATGAAAGCATTGGAAGCACAAGACTATAATATGCAGAAGGACATATCAGCTTTTACAAAAACTACAGTGTGATCCTGGGCACTAACAACTGAAAGACACTTCGTTCTCAAAATGATAGTTTACAAAAAACAACAACAACAACATATGAAGAACGGTTCCTGGAATTAGGTAAGTCTAGTTTGATGAAAAGAAGGACTAGGGGTGACATGATAGCGGTGTTCCAATATCTCAGGGGCTGCCACAAAGAAGAAGGAGCAAAGCTATTCTCCAAAGCACCTGAGGGTAGGACAAGAAGCAATGAGTGGAAACTAATCCAGGAGAGAAGCAACTTAGAACTAAGGAGAAATTTCCTGACAGTTAGAACAATTAATCAGTGGAACAACTTGCCTCCAGAAGTTGTGAATGCTCCAACACTGGAAGTTTTTAAGAAGAGATTAGATAACCATTTGTCTGAAGTGGTGTAGGGTTTCCTGCCTAAGCAGGGGGTTGGACTAGAAGACCTCCAAAGTCCCTTCCAACTCTGTTATTCTATTCTATTCTATTCTATTCTATTCTATTCTATTCTATTCTATTCTATTCTATTCTATTCTATTCTATTCTATTCTATTCTATTCTATTCCTTGCACCCTTAAAAATATTTTAAAGCATATTATTTAAAAATATTAATTCAATCAATCAATAAAAAAATAGGCCTCTGCAGGCTGGTTATATCTTCTCTGTTCCTAGCCTTCACATTTTGAATGACACAGTCTGAAAGGTGATTATATAGGACATTTTGCCTGACACATTTGTACATCCTTCAGACATATGTCCAGGGCTCAGTCTGGCTATTCCTGTGCATTCTAAAAGTTGAGGTTCATGCAGCTGGAAGGTACTTAGATTAGGAAGATTGAAGTAGAATCACAAATCAATTGGAATATTCAATGGTCATCTGGTAGAATTTGAGTAGTAGCCTTCTTGCCATTCAGTAGGAAAAGTCAGGATTGAGCAGACTATAAACCATGGTCACATATCATTTACACGACTGCAAGAGTCTTGGTTTAAAAAGCCAAGTTAAGCACACGAGGGCAAAATCAGCTGGAAAGTCCTGTTCATATTTCATTAGGTTACTAATAACATGACAGTACAGCCAAGGGCACCTCAATTATTTTCATAAGTCCTACATGGAAATTCTACTGCAGTTAGTCCTTGACTTACAACCACAGTTGAACCCTAAATTCATGTTGCTAAGTGAAACATTTGTTAAGTGAGTTTTGTCTCATTTTACAATCTTTCTTGCCACAATTGTTAACTGAATCATTGCGGATGTTAAGTTAGTGGCAATGTTGTTAAGTGAATCTGGCTGTTGTGGCTCCGACCCACGAGCCCATCTTATTGGAGGAAGAAGGCTCCGAACATGAAGGAGAGGAGCTGGCCAGGCCTCCCTCTCCAGGCCCCTCCTCTCTGGCAATGCCTCAGGTGTCTGCCGAGGGAGAGGAGATTGACCAGGAGCCAGGTGTCTCCCATGACAGCGATGAGGGTGATAAGTCATTCCTGGATCCACACCAACGAAGGCGAGATAAACGTTTGCAGCAGATGAGGAGGCGTGCCAGGGATTAAGCTGAGTCACTGGACCACACCCCACAGGCTATATAAGAGAGTGTGGTGGCCATTTAGACTCTGTGACAGACAAAGCTAACTTCTGGCTAGTCACTTTGTACAACGCCGAATCTGCTGAAGGTTTCATGTTTGAGCTGGACTGTTTTGAAAACTGTGTGTATGCGTTGGTGTTATCTGGTGGAGGAACACTCCCTCTTCTTGTAGTAAAGCACTTGGCAGACGGTTATCATATTGCTGCCAAGTTCCTGATAACGAACCTTGTGTGTGCCGAGTACTTCTTTAACCCCCGGCTGGCTGTTTGTGTGTGTGTGGGGACGGGGACAGAACACTGGCCTCCCCATTGACTTTGCTTGTCAGAAGGTCACAAAATCTGATCACATGACCCTTGGACACTTTAACTGTCATAAGCATGAACCAGTTGTCAAGCATCTGAATTTTGATCGCATGACCAAAATGGGGATGCTACAACAGTCGTAATTGTGAAACACAGTCATAAGTCACTTTTTTTTAGTGCTGTTGTAATTCTGAACGGTCACTAAATAAACTGTTGTAAATTGAGGACTACTTGTATTTTTGCCATTCTTTCTTTCTCTGACTCTAGAGTCTCAACTGCGGTAGCTCATGTGATTTTTCTAATGAAGATGAGAGAATTAGCTACTACTATTTCAATACTTCACTGCACTGCTGAAACTTTCTTTACCTCTTTCCTTATTCACACATAATTTGTTCTCAAGCCAAAGATTTCCCAAAAGTCTATGCATAAAAACACAATGAATTCCCAATTCCCAATGCTGAAAAATTCAACCAATCACATAAAACTGCGCATAATTCTAATTTGTACATCTGCCCCCTTGTAAGGGAGGCACTGTTATTAAAAATATTTATTTCAAGGTGGTGGGATTTTCCCCCCCGTGTTTTGTATCTTTTACATATAATGCGCTGAAGCATTAAAAAGAACATAAACTATGGCCCAATATGTTCTCACTTTGTCTCCAAAGAAAAAGTATAAACTATTAATATAAGAGGATATTCTCTGGAGATTGCTGTCTTAAAATAAAAAGAGTTTAGGCATATGCTGCAGTCAACGAGGTAATCAGGTAGGTGAAATGCAAAGCAAAATAAAACTAACCGTAAACATCATAAATGCTTCTGCTTCATTCTCCTTCTGATAAAACGATGGCAATACTAGACATTCTTAAATAAATAATTTTATCCAGGGATAAAATTAAGAACACAACTATCAGTCACAAGAAACCAACTTGTGAGGTCCTCTGTTGCCCTACATTTGGATTTATTTTTATTCCCACTCTTCGCTCCAGACATCCAGTTACTTCATTGTCCTTCTCCATGGTGGTGCAATGGTTAGAATGCAATATTGCAGGCTATTTTTGTCAACTGCCAACAGTTCAATTCTGACTGGCTCAAGCCAGTCAGTTTATTCAGCCTTCCATCTTTCTGGGATCAGTAAAATGAGGACCCAGATTGTTGGGTTCAATATGCTGACAATGTAAACCACTTAAAACAGGCTGTAAAGCACTGTGAAGCAGTACATAAGTCTAAGTGCTATTGCTATTACTATCTCCAGATTCCGGTGTCCTCCCAGGGCCACGTAAGCTCATAGATAACAACAGGGGTGGGCTTCAAAATTTTTAGCAAGGGATTCTCTGCCTGGTTGCTGGGTGGGCATGGCGATGGTGGGCGTGGCCTAGTCAGCCTCCTGCACCATGTTGGGGGGGGCGTTTTTGCCCTCCCCAGGCTCCGGAGGCTTTCTTTGAGCCTCTGGGAGGGCAAAAACAGCCTCTTCAGGCTCAGAGGCCCTCTGGATGGGCCCGCTTCCGGCCTTCCTGAACTTCTGGTAGGCCCATTTTTGGCCCTCCCCAAGCATGTCCTGTACTTATCTGCATCCAAAACAGGCCCTGTGGGGACTCCTGGGAGGGGTGGGGTGGGCGGGCCAGCCAGGCATGGGATTAGGGGGTTCTCCGAACTGCACAGAATCTTAGTTAGAGGTTATCCCAAATCCCTGCAAACCCCCAGCAGCCCACCCCTGGATGACAAGAATTCTCAAGCTATGCCATCTCTAGCTTTATCACCTAGCAATATGTCTTTTGGAACAAGCATATAATGTAGTACTGCAGCTTCTTTAAATTGCAAATTGCATTATTTGACAAGATGCCATTGTGCCATGATAGTTTCTTCTCCTTTCTCCCAAGTTTGCCCATCACCATCCCACCAAATGGATGGAGCAGTGCTTTTCTGGCATTTCTACTGTATAATTTCAGTGCACATTCATATCTTTGAAGAATCAGACTTTGGAGTTTGATAGTATATACAGTATGTTCTCTATGGAGAAGAGGCTAATTTTAGCAATAGCCAATGAAGTTGCATGTAGTGGTGGAGATTTCGGGGTCTATTCCAGTGGTCTAATTGAGTTTGTTCCACCACATCCTCAGCTTTCAGCCAGCAGCAATCATTTTGCCTGACTGCAACACACAGAGAGGGAAATATTTTTTTTAAAAAAACAAACAGTTCCCTCTCCATCAGCTTGCCAGAAACACCAGCTCCATTGGCTCCTTCCCTCCTGTGAATTATTTTCATTCAAAATAATTGAATGAATTATAATCATTATAAATCTTCATGGTTTCCTTTTCTTTCCCCAGCGTTTTATCTCAAGGGTTATTACTGTTTGCTATTGATTTCTTTGCTGTTATACCACTTTTTGTGGCTAAATAGTTATAAGTCCTGATTTATAAATATGTAAATATAGATTTACTATTTTGTGTATCCCTCTACTACAAGATACATCTTTTAATTATAAAGTCTGATGTAAACTTACTAATCTCTTGCAAATATATAACAACCATATAATAACCAGGGAAGGAATACTTAAAAATATTAGCATCCCATCGTGAAAATTGGATTTCTTCCTGTGATGTGATGATTCCTTATGGTTTAGAATAACTAAATAAATGCAGCTTTATTATTTTTAAAGCTATTTTGTATTTTGAACATTTCAGAGTTAATACTGCCTCAGAAAATTCAGAAGCATAGCAAAGATTTTTCATCTTTTTTGGAGGAGAATAATGGATTCAGCTCAGGGGTGAAATCTACTTACCTTCCTTACTGGTTTGGAAGTGCATGCGCCGAATGCGCATGCCACATGCATGCACGGACCTGCTGCGCATGTGCAGAAGGTAAAAAACACATTACTTCCTGGTTAAAACCAGGAAGTAATGACACCCGGGTGGGTGGGTGGAGCTTTGCTCCGCCATCGCTACTGGATCGCCAAACCAACCACGACAATCGCTACCGGATTGCCCAATCCGGTCCGAACCGGGAGCATTTCACCCCTGATTCAATTCTTCTGTATAGGTGCACATCATAAATATGTTCTATCTAGGCTATTAGCAAAGAATTCTGGATTTGAGAATAGTCTTACTGTTATTTTCTCTAAATTCTTGTTTTAAAACCTGCACTGTGATTGGAAAGATCCTCTGAAGTTGTCTGTCATAAAATTATTCCAGTCCTGACTTCCCACTTATTCACCACCTTGGAGTTTATAGAAATCTTGGAGATCTGTTTGTGTATGTCTTCTTCTTTTTCCTGCAAAGAAATAATCTCTGAATCTACCAGAGCAAACTTTAGGATTGATTAGGATAAAATTTGCTTTGGATAAATTCTGCTTTGTGCAGCAAATGTATAATGACTAGCTTTCAGATCCAGCCTATCAGAAATGTATCTCTTTATTTAATCTTTAATTTCTTCTGAAGGAAGTCTGCAATGAGAGCACATAAAAAGTTTGAAACTGAATATACTGTAGTTTTCAAATTATTCCAAATATTCAGGAGATAAAAAAATGATTACAATATGCAAAATAATATATGTTTTTCCGTGTTACCTCAGATGTTATGTGGGAGTCTGATAATATTATTTCAGTATGTGACATATTTATAAAATATTGTACTTCAGTCAACATTAAAAAGAACAAAGGCTTTTTTAAGATCATGATTTAATAATGGTATTACCATTTGGGGTCCATATATTCCAGGGCTGGGCTGCTGAGGGTTTGCAGGGGTTCAGGAGAACCTCTAGCTAAGATTCTGTGCAGTTCAGAGAACCCCCAAATCCCATTCCTGGCTGGCCCTGGACATCCCACCCTGCCCCTCCCAGGAGTCACCATGCAGCCCATGTTGGATGCAGGTAAGTGCAGGGGAGGGCGAAAAATGGGCCTAAGTTCGAGAAGGCTGGAAACGGGTCTGTTTCCGGTCTCCAGAGGGCCTCTGGAGCCTGGGGAGGCCATTTTCGCCCTCCTGGAGGCCTGAGAGAAACTTCCAGAGCCCAGGAAGGGCAAAAATGCCCCCCTGCCATGGTGCAGGAGGCCCGACTAGGCCATGCCCATCATAACCATGCCCACCCAGCAACTGGGAAGAGAACCTCTTGCTAAAATTTTTGAAGCCCACTCCTGATATATTCTCAGAGTACTGTTGAGAAAAATTGGTATGTTAAAGCCTAAGATTAAATACAAAATCCTCTAAAATGTGAAGGAATGAGAATGATTGGAATTACCTGATTTAAAATTGTAGTTTTCAGTCTGCTGTTTAGTTTGGATTTGCTCAGAAATAAAATAATTTTAGAATTTGAAGAGCACAAGCTGAGGTTTGGATGGCATAGTTTTCTATGTTACAATGATGATGATAGTGATGATGATTAGTGTATGGTGTTGTTGTATTAGCCAGAAAACTACAATGCTAAAACAGAGTATAATTTGGGTGCCAATTTACTAGCTCTGTTGTGATACACACTTGGGTGCTTCCTAAGGTGCACCACAGGAGGGCGAGCAAGCTTCCCACCAGAAAGAGAGATGAGTGACTGTTCCTGTAGGTCATCCAAGAAACTCCCCCCTCCACTGGAGCTGCCTCACAAATGGGCATTGCAACCAGGAAGGTTCAGAGCCAGCAGGAATCCAACTGCCTGCATGAAGCGCCATCCCATCTCCACACCAAAATAGTACTTATTTATCTACTTGCATACAATATGCTTTTGAACTGCTAGGTCAGGGGTGTCAAACTCGATTTCATTGAGGGCCACATCAGGGTTGTGTTTGACCTTGGGGTGGCCAGGGTGGGTGTGGCCAGGATGGGTGTGACCAGCTCAATGTCTCTCACGTCGGGGGCACCTATTGTTGCCCGAACGCTCTGCAAGAAAAAACGGGCTCCTCAGTTTCAGCTGTGATTTCCTCCTGCAACCCTCTGCCAGAAAAAACAGAGCTGGTTATGCTGCCCGCATCCCTCAAGAGCTTCATTTTCAGCTGTGATGGCTCCGTTTTCATTGGCAGAGGCACCACGGGCCAGTCCTTCACTGTTTCCAGGGCAGCCCCATGGGCCAGATCTAAGTAACCCATGGGCTGGATCTGGCCCCCAGGTCTTGAGTTTGACACCCCTGAGCTAGATGGACAGAAGCTGAGGCAAGTGACGGAAGCTCACCCTATCACTCAGTGCTAGAGCTTGAACCATTGGAGCAGAGACCACCTCCAGTATCATTAAGCCACTTAGGATATGATAAAGTTAAGGTTAATATAGAGTTCAAAAATAATTATATTAGAAATGCCAGATGGAGAATATGGAATAGGTATAAACCCAGACTGGGCCTGAAAATGCATTTATGGGTCTCTGAACATGAAGCATTTATAGGGAAAAAACAGCAGGTAGAGATAAATGATTAATCTATTGAGAATTGTTAGAACAAGCGAGTAGAGAATATAAGATGAGATAAAGAGAGCAACTGGCTTCAGAGAGATTTAGTTTTCAATAGTTTTGTATGCAGTTAAGAGAAATAGTTAAGACAGAAAACAGGATATTTGGAAATGAACAACAAAATACAGAATTTGAAGTTAAATTATGTACAAATGATGAACATCAAATTGCCCAAATGTGTACTTTCTGAAATTTGAAATGGAGGATGGACAGTAAAAATGTTCATGGTAAAATGGACTAAGAATTTTAATGTATTGTTGGATCAATGGGAAAACATGGTTGAAAGGATAAAAAGTTATGTTATTTTATAATCTAAAAGAGAATATTTAATAAAATGATGAATTATGGTACATGATTCCATAAAAAAATATCTAGAATGTACAGTATAAAGGTACTTCTAATTTATGTTGTAAATGTGGGCAACACAAAGGGTTATTTTACCATGTTTAATGGACTGATAAAAAAGGCAGAACATTTTGAAATCAAATATATATACTGATATAAAGAATTTTAAAGTCTATGATTGAACTGAAACTAGAACATTTTTTTAAATGGACAGCCAACTAGGAAAAAAAAATACATGGCAGATCAGTGCTGCAAGGCAGTGAAGAAAAATGAGGAAAAAATGGAAAGGTTCTGAAATACCCACAACAGAGGAAAGGTTGATGAAGATGATGGATCTAGCAGAAATGGCAAATTTGATTTGTTTGCTTAGAGAAAGATCAATAAATTATATTTATTAGCACTTGGAAACCTTTTATGGACTTTTGATGAAAAAAGAAAAAATTGAACTGATGATTTATGGACTTCATGATTAGAAAGAAGGAAACTTTGATGTAACTTTGAAGAGAAAGGGCAAAATATAAAAGTACGTATAGCTGCTGTTAAGAACACTGGAAGATGAGATTCTGACTTCTAAGGAAGAAATGGAAAACCAAAGATGGCTCCATTAAAAGCACAGCCGATGACTGAAGAGAATGAAGAGCTGGCAAGTAGACTGATTCTTTGTAATTCCTTTCTGGACAAGAAGATCATTTCAGATGACCCACAAGTGCTCCATCTAGTTGCTCTGACGAGGAGACTGCAAGATAGCAGTCTTTGGTGGGTTCTAAAATTCTGAGAGATGAGGGAATAGTCATCTTGCTAAAGCCACAGTCAGCAAAGGAAATAAAGGTTATCATTAAAAGAGAAAAACACTTAAATTTTTCTTACTAATGAAACAAAACATTTTAACATTGTACATATTGAAAGATATTTCTGAACAATGGACCCCAAAGTTAATTTTAGGAGTGTCAAAGTATATCGACTTTGTTTAAAATATTTATGGAAATTTTCCAGATAAGATTAAGACTGATCTGAAAGTGGATTTAAAAGTGAAAGGCTACAAGAATGATATTGAAAAGGATGCTATATAGGACATACAAAAGAAACCAGCTGATGCCTTAAAAATTAAAAAAGGGATATACAAACAACAAACCAAGAAAGTGAGGTGGATAATTTTTCTATATACCGTTAAAAAAAGAGACTTGTTAAACTTTTGAAGAACATTGAGATGGGAAAAAGGAAGATGAAAAGAAATCAAGTTCTAGGACATTATTTGAAGGGAATAACAATCAAGATTGTTAAAAGTAAAAGACGGGAATATAAAGTTGATTTATTTGATCAAGATTAAAATAGATATGTTGTTATCTCTGTTAATCCTTAATGGAATTTTGCTGATCACTACTGAAACAATGAGGCTTTAAGGATTTGCTTATAGATAAGAGATGGGATATCAGAAAAAGAGATCATTAGTTGTATTTTAAAAGAAGTTGCTAAATTGCTAAAATTGTACTTGTGATCAAGATTGGAGTAATTTCTTTACATATATATCTATTTCTTTATTCTTATGTTCTATTTTTTAATATTCTGTACTTTCTGTTTTTTTCTGGAAAGCCATTTCTTTATTAATCTTACTTTTTTCTTTTTTTCTTTTTTCCTGCATCTCTTTCACTTATATATTACTTGTCTCCATTTCACTTAACTTTAACTCAAAATTTGTATTGTTTTTCCTCTGTGAGACAACTTCTTAATCAAAATTATACAAACACACACACATGAGAAAAATCGGTATTGTTGAGTTGAAATCAATAAACATCAATGTATATTTGTGAAATGAGAATCTGACCATCATGATAAATGTGAAAGAAAAGCAATTTGGATTTCCTGTGTCTCTCTTTTGCTTATGAAAAAATAGAATAAAAAAGCAATAACTCTTTTTGTTTTAGTCAGCTATTAAGTATGGCACTTTGATATTTGAAGCATCTCAGAAACTGATCAGTTTGGAATTTATTTAACTTTTTTTAAAAACTTAACCATTCTATAACCAAAGAACGGTTTTACAAGTACCGGTAGTTACTAAGTAGCCTGCAGTATTGCATTTTAACCACTGCGCCACCACAGCTCTATATAGAAATATATATATGAAAGATATATGGAAGGAAAAAATCATCACTAAAACTTTTATAATTTTGAACCAAACAAATAGCTACACAGAGATTTTGTAATCTGGGTGCTTTAATTTTTTTGTTCTTTTTAGTTCCAGTGTTCATTATTGAGATTCATATTAAATTTTATGGATTTGTTTATATATAAGAGATAGGATATGGGATGAAGACATAAATGTTTGAATTTGTAACCTCAGAGGCTGAAGAGTTACTAAATTTGTTTATACATGATGAAGGTTGGAAGTCACTTCTTTATATATTTCTTTTTCTTTATTATATTCTTATTTTTCTCTTCTTTCTTTTTTATTGTACCTTTTACTCCTTTCTGTTCTGATGTCTTTCCTTAAGTTTATTTTGTATTTGATTTTACTAGAATAATATATAATTATTATATTATATATCATATTAAATATATACAGGTAATCCTCAATTTACAACAGTTCATTTACTGACTGTTCGAAGTTACAACGGCACTGAAAAAACTGATTTATGACCATTTTTCACACTTATGACCCTTGCAGCATCCCGTGGGTCATGTGATTTACATTCAGTTGCTTGTCATATTTATGACAATTACAGTGTCCTGGGGTCATGTGATCCCTTTTTGTGACCTTCTGACACGCAAAGTCAATGGGGAAGCCAGATTCACTTAACAACCGTGTGACTAATTTAACAACTGCAGTAATTCACTTAACAAATGTAGAAAGAAAAGACATAAAATGGGGCAAAATTCACTTAACAAATTTCTCACTTAGCAACATAAATTCTGGGCTCAACTGTGGTCATAAGTCGAGGACTCCCTATATTTATGTTCAATAATTTCTGCTTTTTTGTAAAGGCAGGCAGGAATTATATGTCTATCTTTTTTATTAGCTTCAAGCTAAGAAAATACTTCTTAAGGTTAAAGTGGTAAGGAGAGACAATATTGTATCTTGCATGACAAATTACAGCTAGAACACTTTTCTTTTTACTAGTATGGTGTAAAGAGAAAATGATTTATTGACTATCAATCAATATATTTTAATAACTGATCTTTAATGGGTCTTTTAACCAGCATGATTCAACTCCTCTTTGTTTCATATTAATGGAAACTGGTAACACTTACCAATGGGAGATGAAAAATTATGGATACGTGCCTTTCATATCGGTTCTATACCAGGAAAAGTTTTCAAGTGGAAGGAATTTTCCAGAACTAAACAAAGACGGCAAAATCTCCAAGGGCAGATTCCAATAAGATATAGTACAGCAATTCAGAAACCCAATTTTGGCCAGCCAAAATCTAGTAAAGCAGATTTTAGCAAGGCAAAATTCAAAATTGGTCTCAAATCACTAATAAGGAATTCCATATTAATGCTTGATAGGATTGCAGCTTCAAATAACATTTCCTTTGTGGACCTGTTCAGTTCAAGAGTGGATTAATAAGGAAGGAAGAGCCAAGTTTACTGTGGCTCTCTGGTTTTGAATTTGAGAATTGCAATCTCTTCTGTTCTGGCTGGAGAAGTAACAGCAAAAGCCCCCTTGATACAGCTTTGGGTACAATGGGAGCCATGGTGGCACAGTGGTTAAAATGTTCACAGTTAGGAGTTTGATTCTGACCAACTCAAGGTTGACTTCCAAGGTAAAATGATGACCCAGATTGTTGGGGGCAACATGCTAACATTGTAAACCTTCCAGAGACTGCTGTAAAGCATTGTGGAGCAGTATAACTGTCTGGTTTGGTTCTGCAACCCAACAAGACAGACACAGACTTCAGAGGATAATTAGAACTGCAGAAAAAACAATGGCTACTAACCTGCCTTCCATTGAGGACCTGTATACTGCACTAGTCAAAAAGAGGGCTGTGAAAATATTTACAGACTCCTCACATCCTGGACATAAATTGTTTCAACTCCTACCCTCAAAACGATGCTATAGAGCACTGCACACCAGAACAACTAGACACAAGAACAGTTTTTTCCTGAACGCCATCACTCTGCTAAACAAATAATCCCCTCAACACTGTCGAACTATTTACTAAGTCTGCACTACTATTAATCTTCTCATCGTTCCTATCACCCATCTCCTTCCACTAATGACTGTATGACAGTAACTTTGTTGCTTGTATCCTTACAATTTATATTCACTGTTTCCTAATATGATTTAATTGCTTATTTGTACCCTATGACTATCATTAAGTGTTGTACCTTATGATTCTTGACGAATGTATCTTTTCTTTTATGTACACTGAGAGCATATGCACCAAGACAAATTCCTTGTGTGTCCAATCACACTTGGCCTATTCTATTCTATTCTATTCTATTCTATTCTATTCTATTCTATTCTATTCTATTCTATTCCATTCCATTCCATTCCACTCCACTCCACTCCACTCCACTCCACTCCACTCCACTCCATTCCATTCCATTCCATTCCATTCCATTCCATTCCATTCCATTCCATTCTATTCTATATAAGTGCCATTGCTATCACTATCTATGCATATTTCCTGATCTGATATTTCTTCCAAATTCATGGCCTGAAAGCTGAGACATTTGATCCAGGATCATTGCAGTTTGCCTTTCCTCATATGAATATAACTTGACAATGAAGAAAGCTGACAATCATTCTTCTAATGGTAGACTAATTCCTTTTTTTTTTCCCCTCCCACTGTTTTAGCCAGAGCTACATACGTACAGAACCTACGCAGGCTACAACAAAGCAAAAATAGATGTGGATCACACAGCATTACTAATTATGTATTTGTACATGATCAATGTTCCTTCCATCTCTGTATTACTGTTTCTGACTTAAAGGATGAAGCCTGATTCTTGCCAGGCAGAGATCTAGTACTTTGAGAAGAAGTATGTAACCGTGAATCATCACATGCAAACACCATGCTGAATTTGCTTTGTTGCAAGCGCCTTTTAACTCTGTTTCAGTCCCACTTAAACCTTCTCATGTCATAGAAGGGCATACTCCAAAAGGAACATCTATAATAAAGCTCTAATGACAGCCTAGCCTTGAGAAGCATTGTCTCCACTCCTGTTCTGAGAGATAATTAAAAAAAAGCTTCATACTGAACCCACAGTCAGGAAAAATAAAGTTATGGTATTACATTCATGTAATGTGTTTTAGTGTCTTACCGACGGAGATCCTATGTGATTCTTATCTTTGGATTCCATTTTTGATAAATTTCCTCAGCAGATTACTGGCACTAGTAATTCTTCGCCAAATGATTTAACTCTTCATTTTAATCTTGCTTTTCTGCATGACATGTTAAGTGCTGTCTTATGCATAATGATATTACTTTCTGGGGCCACAAGAATTCTAAGGCAGATATAGCACACAGATAAGAATATAAATCTGCAATCTACAGTTCAAGCTACTGAATGCATATTTTTTTAATTCACCACTTCTAGGATTTTGTGAATGGGTAACATGGTGACCGGAGATCAACTGTCACTCTGACAGTAAAAGGAGAAGAGAATGTGAAAAGAAATGAAAGGTTGGGAAAAAAACCAAAATCAAGGACAAAGTCAGAATGACACAGGATGAAGAAAAAAGAAACATCAAATTACAGAAATACAGGAAAGGAATAAACTATCTAAAAAGCAGTAGATGATCTATTGTAGCCCTTTACCCAAGGAAAATAAACTTCTGTATGGCTCAATGGGTATATGCTTTTTCTTTTTATTCATCATTTATTTATTTATCAAATTTACATAGCTACCCATCTCGCTTGCACTGACTCTGGGTATGTCAAAGGTGCGTTTTCAAAAGACAACTGGACTTTCACAGATTTAACAGAGTTGGAAGGGACCATTTTGTTTTTCCTTGAAGACGTTTCGCTTCTCATCTGAGAAGCTTAATTGGTTTTGGCAGGATGGGTTACACAATTAACACAAGCTAAACAATCAACATGATTCAATCATTAAAACCAATGAGAAATATTAATAATAAAATAACAGGGGAAGGTGCACTCTAAACTTACATACAATGAAGCCATCTAATGCACTTTCATGGGATTCCCAGGTTTGATGGCCTAATCAAATTTCTCAGAAAGCCAGTAAGTTTGGGGCAATCACACATCAGGAGTGAATGAGCACTGCAGAGAGCAAACAAAACTCCTTGACTGATGGGACCGACAACATGTCCCTTTTCCTGGACCTGATGGGACAGATAGATTTAACTGGGGAGAGGTGATCCTTCAACATTATTATGTTTAAACAATTTCTGTATTCCATACTGGTCTTGAAATGAATAGATTTCTGTATTTTAGAGAATGTTTAGGCTTCTTCCCATAAAGAGGCAAAAGCAACAAAAATCTCTATTGAAATTACCATATGCACTAACAGGGGTGTACCAAGTTGTTAGAAAAGTGTAGCCTTGACTGTCACTCAGGTATGGACCCCAGATTGTTGGGTTATAAGCCTGGCTTTGATCTGACTGACTGGTCAGATCAAACTGGTCAGTCCTAGAGGAGATCAATTCTGACTGCTCTTTAGAAGGCCAGATCCTAAAGATGAAATTCAAATACTTTGGCCACTTAATAAGAAGGAAGGTCTCACTGGAGAAGAGCCTAATGCTAGGAAAGATTGAGGGTAAAAGAAGAAGGGGATGACAGAGAATGAGGTGGCTGAATGGAGTCACTGAAGCAGTTGGCATGAGCTTAAATGGACTCCAGAGGAGGGTAGAGGATAGGAAAGCCTGGAGAAACATTGTCCATGGGGACACAACTTCGGAAATAACAACAAAGCCTGGCTTTTAGGTACCTTCAGGATCACCAAATTTTATGTTTATACAATTATATTTTATTTACATGGTATAAAAAATAGCCAATATTGTTCCTTAAACAATATATATGTTTATGTTGCAATGGATAAATGTTTCAAATAAATAAATATATGCATAATTTTCCATAATCCTGCAACCCAATTTAGTCTTCGGAAATGTTTTTCTCTAATCTTGTCATCATTGAATTTGTAAGAGTTTTCTGAGGTTGCAATTTAGTCTTGCCATTTATTTAGTTTTGATATCATTTTAATCTCATCTCCCATGTTACCTGCAATCTTCCCTATCCCACTTTCAGATCAGTTTAGCATAAACACCATTCCATCCTAAAGTAATTAAAAAAATTCATTTATAAAATTCCATCAGGGGGTTGGTCCCCACTGACACTGAACCATTGATAATTGCTGTCTGCATGATTTATACTTTTTAGGGTTATTATTAGATGATAAATGAGCAGAAAAAAATTAATGGGGAGGGATAAAAAGAAAAAGGTTCTGATACACAAGAGATGTTATTACGAAAGGTTTCAGAGTTAATTTGCAAATATTTTTTATATGCCCACATCTTCTGCTTCCAATGCAGTTTGTAATTCATAGCAATTATTTAGAGATTGGATATTTATTAATTCTATGCTATCTCTCTTCTCCTGAATTTGATTTTTTTTTCTCTCTCTCAGACACACATTTTTTATAAATAAAGCCAAATATATGTTTTTAGAACTACTACATATATAATAAAAAGGTAAAGGTAAAAAAGTCACTATGAATTTTACCCTACTAGTCATTGCCAACTATAGGGATGTGTGTGTTAATCTCTTTTTCAAGGTCATTGAATCAATGTTGCCCAAAAATATTTCCACAGTTATGTGGCCAGCATGATGTTACAGACTTAGAAGTGGTACCTAGTTATCTACTCGCATTTGCATGCTTTAGAACTGCTAGGTTGTCAGGAGCTGGGGTGAGGATGGGAGCTCACTCCATCTTGTGGCGCTCACATCTCAAACCTAGGTTGTCAGTTTCTAGCATTTTAACTGCTCAGCCATTATGTTGCCCCTACGTATATAATATACAGGCATATATGATTACAAAGAAAAGCTCCTAATGACAAATTCAGTAGTTTTTATTGAAGTCAGATCTATCCCACAGGAAACTGGACAACCTTTCCTTTAGAGAACATGATATTCTTCTTCAACTTCCTGCCTTGTCCACCACACTCATACTCCTCTTCCTCTTTCTTGTGTAAAAGGATTGAGATTTCCCAATACTCATCTATCATGAAGTACTTTATAGATGATGGCTAGTACTTTGAACTGGAACCAGAAGCCTATTAGAAACCAGTGCAATTCACAAAGTAGTGGTGTGAGATGAGAACTACCTGCCCCACTATATTCTGGATGATGATCGGTGGGTTTCAGCAGGTTCTGACCAGTTCTGGAGTACCAGTAGTGGAAATTTTGAGTAGTTTGGAGAACCGGTGGTAAAAATTCTGACTGGCCCCACCCATATCTATTCTCTGTCTCCCAAGTCCCAGCTGATTAGGAGGAAATGTGGATTTTGCAGTAACCTTCCCCTGCCACACCCACCAAACCATGCCCACCAAGCCATGCCACGCCCACTAAGCCACACCCACAGAACCGGTAGTAAAAATTTTTGAAACCCACTTTTACTTTGATCTGGAAATATGACATTAATGCATTCTGAATTTATATAAAGTGGCATCACATTAACCTAGAATCTATGGTAAAAATACAAATATGCTGGTATGGTAGGAAACAAAAGTTTCCCATTATCTTAATTTCTTTTATATTATATTTTTTATAAATTTTGTACTTGTCAATTAATATAAAGTGGGAAGCATGTTCGTATACAGTCACAACAAATAACCTAATAACAGACTACTTCTTCAGTAAAAAAAGAAGAGTCAAACAGAAACCATTTACTGCACAGTGTAATGTCAACAGCACTGTGACATTACACTGTGCAGTCGAAATGAAGAGAGACACAACAATATGAATTCAGTAAAAATAGGGCTGTGGTTAACAAGTCCTGGATACATTTCTGTCTGGAATCGACCTCTAATTTGGATTTAGAGAATTTTAAGGTGGAGACTGTGGGTCACATACTCCTTCAATGTTCCTTTTACACAGAGATTCAAAAAAAAACATATTCTGCCAATAACTGCTAGGTATCCTGGCCATTCCGACACTACCTCTCTTCAGTGGCTGCTTAAGGATGAACAGTCCATAACTACAGTGCAGGTGGCTAGATTCTGCGCAGCAGCACTGGGGATTCGTCGGAAATATGGGTCTAATCCAGCATAGTTATGTTATATACCACCAATAGCCTCCCACCGGCTGGTACGCTCCCATAGAGAGGGGCTCCTCCGGGTGCCGTCGGCCAAACAATGTCGACTGGCGGCCCCCAGGGAGAGAGCCTTCTCTGTGGGGGCACCTACTATCTGGAACAAGCTCCCCCTGGAGATACGGAGGATCCCGGATGTGCGCACATTCTGCCGCGCTTTAAAGACCTTATTATTTCACCAGGCGGGCCTGGCCTAATTTTCTCCCTCTTTTATAAAAGATTTTTAATTTTTAATATCTTTTAGTATTTTATATATTCAAATTTTAAAATTGGTTTTAAATTGTTTGGGGTTTTAATTTGTCTGGGCCAAAACTATTTAATTCGATTTTAATTCTACTTTTAAATTTTGTATGTATGTATTTTATTGTTTGGCTGTGCACCGCCCTGAGTCCTTTGGGAGTAGGGCGGTATAGAAATCAAAATAAATAAAATAAATAAAATAAATAAATAAATATAACAAATGTGGCAAACCCTTTGCACTGCTTATTCCTTTCGCTTTTGGTATTAAACTGACAATGGGCCACACAGTTTATGGATTGTAATTTTAGTATAGTTAGACCATGTATAATTGACAGGCTGGATTTAATCATAGATTTTAGTTGTTACTTATTATTTTACACTAGAATTTTAATTGTATATTTACTGAGTGTTTTTTATTTGTTCTGGTCTCTGATCTCTGACTGTAATAAACTGAATTGAAACTTGAAAAGGGTGGATATGAATTTGAATATAACTTTTTAGATCTGTTGTTGAAATGGATTTGACAACATCATGGAATTTACATCTTGATTTAGGCATCTGAATTGCTCTGGATGCAATCTCAGCCTAAAATTAGGTAGGGAGATAGGGAGGTAGAGATCAGACATTAGGACATGTATAATGGTGATGTACATGTTATTTTGGTATCATTGTGATTTGCTGCCCAAACTTCAGGATGGAATTCCGAGGTCATTTAATTGATATTTCCGAGGCTGTAGCTGTAACAATCTACTTGCATGCTTGACACCCTGCTGTTTGCTAAGATTAGACAGTCAGGCCAAATTATCTATGGTCATGCTTCTTAGACTCTCATACTGATAATATCAGCTAGAAGAGGGGAACATTTTGTGAAAAACCAAATGCATACTTAGGGCACATAATTATTTAACCCTTCTTATGGATCTGTCTCTCATAAATCTAGATTTATCATGGGTTACACATTTTGCTTTTGTCATTCCTATCAAAGTATGATTTCATGACAAAAGCTCGCCTGGGAAAAATCCTATGTTTGGCATAGCTGAAATCAATAAATTCACTTTGAACAGCTTCATACTGTCCTTCCCACACTTAATTTTTTCCCCTCCTTTCCAGGGAACTTCATCCAGATACGTTCACTTTGTTGCCATTTAGCAGTGGGAATCTGTCTTCCGTACATTATTGAAAGCATGTTTTTTTTGCAGTTAACCAAAACTAAGGGCAAGCTAAAACTAAGACAAACTAACAATCTTAGCTAATTGCTTCCCATATATTCTGTAATTTAGGACAGGCTAGTGTGTTTAGTCTATTTATACTCAGGACCTGAATAGATCATTATTTACTTAAACAAATAAGATGTGCTTACAAGTAGAGCAGAGGCATTTGTGATACATATACATATACATATACATATACATATACATATACATATACATATACATATACATATACATACACACACACACACACATACACATACATATACATATGAAGAGATAGACATTGCGATCTCCGGAACTTTAAAATCCACTTAGCTTTCGTTAGCCTCTGCTAACATTGTCAAAGTGTAAAAACTACCATTGAGGAGATATTTGCCTTTATGCATCATTGATCAATTTGGCCATTGCGCGTGTGATAGGCCTATCCACCCACTTCCCATCTATAATTAGGTCTGTCATTTTTACCTCAGACATATTAATCGATGGAGGCTTTGCTCCTGTTGCTTCCTCCCCATCGCACACTGCTTGGGCTGCCCATCCCCAGGGAATGATGCTGAGCTGTCAGATATTGCTTTAACGGCTAATACAATCTTTATCTTAAACAATTTAGTTGCTCTTCTATCATTTCATCTCCCTTGTTTTACAATAACCCTTCTTCTCCCTCTCCTCTCTTTTCTTTCCAGATAAGAAATTGTATATTTAAGATATGTTTATGAGAGAAAAAAATAAAAAACTTTTTTTTTAAAAAAAGATTGCTTTAACGGCATTTATTTATTTATTTATTTATTTATTTATTTATTTATTTATTTATTGGTTCGATTTATATGCCGCCCTTCTCCGGAGACTCAGGGCGGCTTACAATGCATTAAACAATAGCCTTCATACTTTTATATATACCTGCTTAGTAGGGCTTTCGGGCCCCCCTAAGCGGTGTTCTTTTTTATACAAAGTTAGCTTATTGCCCCCACAATCCAGGTCCTCATTTTACCTACCTCGAAAGGATGGAAGGCTGAGTCAACCTTGAGTCTGTTGAGATTTGAACTTGCAATAATTGCAGGCAGCTGGTGCTAATTAACAGCACTTTAGTCTGCCACGCCACCAAGGCATTCTCTCCGGCCCCTTCCCACACACCACCACTCCTCCGCCTCACAGGCACATTTGATATATCAACCAAATTCATTTGTTGTTTTGCCCATGATCTTGTAACCGGCCCAGTTCGTTCCTCATTATCCATGTCTATTTTGGCTTGAAGCTGCTCTGCTGGGCTCCTCAGCATTTGGACCGGGCTGGCTATGCCTCCACAGGACAAATCTACATGCCCAAAGGAGGGTTGGGGGGGGGAGCCGTCGATCTCTACTCCCCAATAGAAATCAGTCTCTGCTCATCCTGCAGGATCCCTCCCGGTGCTTCAATGCTTGGCAAGCTGGTAGCAGATCAATATGCCTATTGATGGAGTTATTGTTGGAAAATCAGGCTTCTTTCAATAGACACATCAACCTGCTACCGGCTTACCAAGCATTGAGGCACCGGGAGGGATCTCATCAAGGTTATGATACATGGGCAAAGGATGACTTGATGTAATGGTTTGTGAGAATATCCCTGAGACAGGAGGAGGAGCTGCAGAGTATCCAATGGTCACATAAGTGCAATTAAGAAGAAGTAATGGGGAATTAGCAAAGGTCTTAGAAAGGACTTTCCCTAGTTTCTTGAACTGTAAAGATGATGGGAGGGTGGTGGGGAGAAGCCTTTCAAATTTCTATTACTGTAACCTTACAATAAAGGTAGTTGGTGCAATAAACTAATGGCTGGTGCTTCTTGTCTGGACTACATCAAAAAGTTGACACTAGCTGACAGGATAGCCTGTAAGTTTGGATGTCACCCAGGGCAGTGTTTTTCAATCTCAGCAACTTTAAAAGGTGTGGACTCCCAGAATTCACAGCCACAGAACCTTGTTTGGTTCTGCAACCCAACAAGACAGACACAGACTTCAGAGGATAATTAGAACTGCAGAAAAAACAATTGCTACCAACTTGCCTTCCATTGAGGACCTGTATACTGCAGGAGTCAAAAAGAGGGCTGTGAAAATATTTACAGACCCATACCCCTGTTTCAACTCCTACCCTCAAAACGACGCTATAGAGCACTGCACACCAGAACAACTAGACACAAGAACAGTTTTTCCCTGAACGCCATCACTCTGCTAAACAAATAATCCCCTCAACACTTCAAACTATTTACTATGTCTGCACTACTATTAATCTTCTCATCGTTCCTATCACCCATCTCGTCCCTGTAACCTTGTTGCTGGTATCCTTAAGATTTATATTGACTGTTTCCTAATATAATTTGATTGCTTATTTGTACCCTATGACTATCATTACGTGTTGTACCTTATGATTCTTGACAAATGTATCTTGTCTTTTTATGTACACTGAGAGCATATACACCAAGACAAACTCCTTGTGTGTCCAATCATACTTGGCCAATAAAAAATTCTATTCTATCTATTCTATTCAAATAACTGGAAGTGAATTGGGTGATGATAAACAGGATCAGCATCAACACCTGGGTTACTCCTGAGTATTGAATCCCAAGAGAAATGATGTTATCATGATCCAATCTTCACCATAGCATCTCATAGTTCATTGCCTTTTTATATTATACTTCTCCCAGGGGCTGTTTACAAGACAACGGTGATCTAGACACCAAGCAGGTGTCTGGGCATCTCTATAATAAGCAATAATCATTTCATTATTATTTTCCATTACAAAATGATAAATGCATATCTCTCCCCCACCACCCCCAGAAATCTACTTGAGGTTTTAATTGCTTGTTTACAATATTTTCTCCAGCAGTTCAAATCTGAGACTGAGTGGGCTGGACATCATTTTTGCATTCAGTTGAGTTTTTAAATGGAGTGGGGCATTGTGCCAACACTCTGGGGTTGAAGTTTCCATGTGAATCTGTGAAGAGTGATCTTTTACTCCAATTCTGTTCATCCATGCCAGGTTTACATTGCATTATATAGTGATGGGTGGGTTATATGACGTGATTGGGGGAACTACAGTATATTTCTCCCTTCAATAAAATTTCTGGGGCAGTTTACAAAATTGAATACTCAATAAAACCAATATAAAACACACATCTTAGAAAATGGTTCAAAACACCAACAAGAAAACTTTTAACTGCCTTTTGAGATGGGAAGAGTTCAGGGACAGAGAACCGTTAAGCAGGAAAAGGGTGAAGTGAGGACTTTATTTCTGGAGCCAACTTCATATCTCTGTGACACTTCAACAGCATAGTGTACTATTTTGAACTGCAGTGACCTGCTCAGCAGGAGAACAGTTCCTGTCCATCTCTAATTACTCAGAGACCTTGCTGAACATCAAGTCACTGTGTTGCTAGTTTAGTTTCCCTCCTATCAAACATATTGTGCCGAAAGAAAGGTTGGAAGCCAGAGACACCTGCAGGCTCAATTCAAACTGATCTTTGTCTTCTTAAATCCATTTGCCATTTACATCATAATCCAGAGAGTTAGTTTTTAGCTTTTGATTTCATCAGGTCAGCTCATACACTTTGGGAAAGGGCAGATTCCTTTGGAGCCAAACAGCATTCCTAAGGAATGAGTCACATTACTTCTTCAGCTTCTCCTAACCCTATCAATGCCCCTGGCTGTCTCTTTCTCCCTCGATCTCTTATGCTTGTGCATTTTAAAGAGAAAAGGCCTCAGTCAATATTCAGCTAATGTCTCTTGCAATCAACACTAAATAGCTGCTGAAAACACCATTGATTGCTGTTTCAATGTGTGTATGGTTTATTTCTCACCGGGTCTTCCAAATTCCTTGATGCCTCTTTCCTTATCAGACTCACTCTTTGTTATTTATTACAACTGAGATTTGATAATCTGTGAACTGTCCCTTAAATATTTTAAAATCACGAATAGGTGAGATCTAGGAGACTGTCATTGTTTACAATGGGTTTTATTGTAAATTGAAAAAGAAGTGTGTGATTTTGAACAACTTGAATAATTCCTTTGCTGATTTGGTTAGATACAGTCCAAAACTGCTCTCTGGATATTAAGAAACCCTTTGTAGGAGGATGGTTATCAGAATTAATTATTTTAGTATTTACTGCCTGTCAGGAATAAATGCCTTGCCTCTGACCCAGAGCTAGAGGCAGGGGGGCTGGACAAGCCAGCCCCCAAGGTCCACCCTAACCCAATAACCCCTCCTTACCTTAGCCACGCCCAGGGGGTACTTAAGGGTCAGCCATGCGGTCCTGCCTCAGTTCCAGACTTGTACCTGTAATGATAAGATGCTTCATTAATAAACAATATCTGATTTAATGAATATCTGCTTATGGAGTTATTGGGCACGATCCTTGAACACATTTAACAATATGGTAGCAGAGGATGGTTTAACAACCCAATCCTAATACTCCACAACATGCAAAGGACCACGACAGACAGGGTGAATACCAGAGCATTCACCAAGAAGATGGCAGAACGGCCTGCCCAACCCGAAGCCACGCAAGGAGAGGCACCCGAGACGAGCGGCCTACTCCACCACCCGTGCACCCCGGCCAGAAGTGACGAGGGGTGGAAGTAACACGAGACCCCAAAAGGAGAAAAGCACGACCTAAAAGGAAAACTTCTGGAGCTGATAGATTCGTTACAAAGCAACACCGACCTCATCGCGGAACATCGAAGCCTGATCAAAGGCTGCGAAGCAGCAAGTGAGGAAGATGAAGACGAATCCGACTACAGCGACGAAGATGCGGTAAGGGAGAACTTCCCCCACCAGAAACCCACCGAAAAGGCCGAAGGAGACTTCGCGCCCTTTTTACGGTGGCCATCTTGGGAGGCGACGTCATCAAAAATGGCCGACCACCCACCAATAGATTCCCGAGATTTAAATCTCATGGCGGGAATTGGGGCCTACTCTAAAGCCGCCCAAAACTACCACAAAAAACAAGAAAGCCCAAAGCCAAAACCTACAGGCCCACCTACCGAGCCTGAGGTCAATAAAGCCATCGAACTAATCACCGCGGCCCTAGGGGACAAGATGAAGTTACCGAACACGCACCCCGGTGCTAGGCCCAAGCGCAAAGGGGACCCTAACGCGAAGAGGGCCGACACCGGCACCCACCCTGGGGAACTGACCGCTACCGCACGGCTCCAGGGCTACCCAGAGATCCCAAGGAGCCTCCCCATAAAAACGGGACACCGAAGGCGATGGGACTACTCACTGGACCGACGACCGGAACCAGATCCATGGCCCACGGAGCCATCCGCAGGCAGGGGACGTCCATCGGCGGGCAGGGGACTCGATCTGACACCCGGAGGCGACATCCACACAAGGCCGGGCCATCCGGGACCATTCGCAGCCCCAACGGGACTTCCGACCTCCACTGACGACCCTCACCGCTTCCCGAGGCTCCAGACGACGATCCGCGACGATCCCGAACAAACGAGGCCGACCAAGGAGGAACCGAAGGCCCATCCGGAAGATTGGGGCCTTCACCCGGGAGCTGCAGGGACGAGCTCCTCACTCCACAGCGGCTGGGCAGAAATGAACCTCACGCATGCGCAATGCATCCCTGTAAGAGAAACGGAACAAGACATAGAGCTACACCGATGCAAGCACACAGAGACAAGTCAGTTCAGACTTGCCACAGTCGTTCCTCTGCCTTATTGTGAGTACCCTTACGTGAGGAACCATGGACAGCGACATAATATAAGTAATTTAACTTACAATTCAGGGACTTTGCCAAGTGACTTTCCCAAACTAAGACTGGATGGGGAGAATTTCCTGGACTGGAACCAGCAGCTCCAAGTCACCCTGCTAAAGGAAGATCTATTATCCCTAGTCACTGACCCCCCAGAAAAACCCTGGACTTTTGAATTAGATTGCATCCACCATAAAGCATACTGTATTGTTATTGCCAGCATTACCCCCAGTATTTACCCCAGCATTAGCCACCACTTGACTGCCCTAGAGGTAATACAGAGGATGCACAAACTATTTTACTGCCAAAGCGTAGCAAGCACCACCAGGTTATCCAGGGAGTTCTACGCCACCAAACTTAAAGCAGGGACCCCAATGAGCGAGCATTTATTGTCACTCAATACCATCAGGGCTCAGCTGACACAAAGGGGGGAGGTCATAAGTGAGAGGACCATGATAAGCATCATTGTAAATTCCCTTGACCCCAGTTGGGACACCTTCATCACGCAGATAGACAACCTAGGGTCAGGGAAACTCTCACTGGAATTACTAACAAGCAAACTAATAGCTGAAGACAGCATCAGGAAAGACCGCTCACTAAGCCGCAGGGAGCAAAGGCCCAGCAGGAAGGCTGAGCCACAGAGTAGGAACTACAGCAACACAGAGTGCTACATATGCGGGTCAAGAAACCATTACAAAAGGGACTGCCCTAGAAACACAGGGGACAGGGACAGGTCACATAGAAGGGACAGGCCAGAACAAAGGGCAAGATACACTAGCAGACACTCACCAGAGGACAGACACAGGCATAGGGATTCCCCTAGCCCCAGGGACAGAAGAAACCACAGGGACAGCTCCAGGGAGAGCCAGACTGGATCACTGTATGGCATAGGAGATCAAGAGCAACACATAGGCCAGGACAGGGAGGAAGGCACATGGCTGCTGGACTCAGGGGCCACAAACCATACCACATATGACCGTAACTTGCTAACCTCATTTACAGAAGAAAGTTTTATAATAAAAGTGGCTAACCAGAACAATGTGCAAGTAACAGGTAAAGGTAACGCATACGTGCCGGGGATAGGAGTAATACAAGGAGTGCTATTAGTGCCAAATATACCCTATAACATTCTTGCCACCCTAAAACTAAGCAAGGACAACAATGTCGAGGTGACATTCAAGGAAGGAAAGGCACAGGTAACTAGAGGGGGCAAAAGAATAGGGAAAGTAGTAATCAGTGGGGAACTGCCATTCTTCCACCCAGTCAGGGACAAGCAGCCAGAGGTAAACAATCACCGGAAGGTTAGACCCGACAACCCAGACAACACAAGTGGGGAAGTAGAGGGGGTTAGTCACACACACACCACTGATGATCCAAGTGAGCAGGGGACACCCAGGAAAGAAAAGCCAGCGATAGGAAAGCTAATGCATGACAACTGTGCCCACCTGTTACACAGAAGACTAGGACACATTAGCTTCCCTGTGGTGCAGAAAATGATGGAATGCTCTGAAGGTGTAAAAATAAAGAATTGTGAGAACTATCTCGAGTGTTCTATTTGTAAGAGCTCCAAATTAAAAACCAAACCAAGGCCCAAAAAGTCAGTGCGCACAACCAATTCAATTTTCCAACTCATACATATGGACCTAGTGGGACCACTAAGGCCCTCCATCAAATACAGAAAGAGGTACTTCCTGACCATAGTGGATGATTTCAGCCGCTATGGCTTCGTATACATGCTAAAACACAAGAGCGAAGTATTCCAAAAATTTAAGGAATTCTACGCAAGGGTGGAGACACAACATAATACCAAGATCAGACAAATAATGACAGACCGGGGGTCTGAATTTTTGTCAAGCGACTTCTCGCAATGGCTAAAGACACGCGGGATAGTCCACTACACGACTTCTCCTTTTTCCGCCTTTCAAAATGGCGTTGCAGAACGAAAAAACGGAACACTGCAGACCATGATGAGATGCGCACTAGAGGATGCCGGTTTAGGGCAGCATTTCTGGTCAGAAGCATTCATTTATTCGAACTACACTTTGAACAGGTTATGGTCCAGCGTACTAAATAAAACTCCATACGAGTTAATGTACCAAAGGAAACCACAGGTGTCACACTTACACATATTCGGGGTCACAGCAGATGTGCACATCCCCAAAAAATTGAGACATAAGGGAGACAGGGTATCCAGAAGGCTGAGGTTCATGGGGTATGAACCAGGGACGAAGGGATATAGATTCATAGACAGCAATAACAATTTCGTGATATCAGGATGTACTGAAGTTACCAGATGGGGAAAGAGCAAAATGGGAACAAGCCATGGAGAGGGAAATGGACAGCCTGAGGGAACTAAACGTATACACTCCCTCTAAAGTCCCAACAGGAAAGACGACCATAGGCACCAGGTGGGTCTACAAAATTAAAACACTAGAGGGAAACAAAGCACTCTACAAGGCTAGGCTGGTGGCACAGGGGTTCACCCAAAAATACCCTGATGATTACACGGAAACGTACTCTCCCACAGTCAGGGCTGAAAGCGTAAAATGTGCGTTGGTAATTGCATCGCTACTTGGGTTAGAAGTACATCAATTCGACGTGCAAACTGCTTATCAGCACGCTGAGCTCGATAAAGAGATATACGTGAGAGCGCCACCTAGCCAAAACACCAGGAAGGGAGAAACCTGGATCCTAAACCGAAGCTTTTATGGACTCAAACAGTCAGGGAAACGCTGGTACGAATGCTTATCCAAGACACTGAAGTCCATGGGATTCTCAGCCACCTCGGCCGACAACTGCTTCTTCACCAAGAAGTCAGACAGTTCCCTCGAGTATGTCTTGATATACGTGGACGATATATTGTATATCGGTGATCAGTCTAGCAAATGTAATGACTTCGCCAATGAGCTGGGAAAACATTTTACACTGAAGATATTGGGTAAGGTAGATAAATACTTGGGGGTGCAAATCACAAAAACAGACAGAGGTTTCCAACTGTCACAGAAAGACAAAATTTTGGAACTGATACATAAATGCAACATGACAAACGCCAAGGGGTGTGAAACACCAATGCAACCAGACTTCTTGAAGGACATGTATAATGAGGCTGAGGCGTTCAAGGACAACACATTATACAGATCCACCATAGGCTCCCTATTATACATTGCGAACTGGACAAGGCCAGACATCGCCCTGCCAGTTAACTTGCTGTCCCGACATGTAGGTAAACCCACTGTGTACCACTGGGAAGCCATCAAAAGGGTATTGAGATATCTAAAGCATAGCTCCGATGCTTGCCTATCACTAGAACCCGAGAACACCACAACACCCACACTCACATGCTATGCAGACGCTGATTGGGCTGGGGATGTGAAAAGCAGAAAGAGCACTTCAGGTTACGTATTCTTTCTAAACAACAGCCCAGTACATTGGTACACAGGCAAACAGGATCTGGTAGCTACATCCACAACAGAGGCCGAATATATTTGTTTGTCCAAGGCCGCCAACAACCTGGTCTGGTTTGATGACCTGCTTGCAGACATATGGGCCGAACCGAACTACCCCATCATCATGCACGAAGACAATAAAGCCGCTATGGAAATATCAAAGGCTGAAGCAGTGGGTCAAAGGTCGAGGCATATCGACATAAAGTACAAACACGTTAGACAGTTCGCAAGCATAGGATTCATAAGAGTTATACATTGTGACACAGAAGAACAAACAGCGGACATTCTAACAAAACCATTGCAAAACAAACAGCACACATATCTAACATCAAAATTAGGTGTCCTCCTGAAAAAGACACCTCAGGTATGCACCACCCAAGAACACCTCGGCCAGGCATTTAGAGGGGGTTTTGTCAGGAATAAATGCCTTGCCTCTGGCCCAGAGCTAGAGGCAGGGGGGCTGGACAAGCCAGCCCCCAAGGTCCACCCTAACCCAATAACCCCTCCTTACCTTAGCCACGCCCAGGAGGTACTTAAGGGTCAGCCATGCGGTCCTGCCTCAGTTCCAGACTTGTACCTGTAATGATAAGATGCTTCATTAATAAACAATATCTGATTTAAAGAATATCTGCTTATGGAGTTATTGGGCACGATCCTTGAACACATTTAACACTGCCACATGGAAGCAGTTCACTTACAAAAGGTAAGTTATGGACAGTGGTGGGTTTCAAATTTTTTTACTACCGGTTCTGTGTGTGTGGCTTGGTGGGTGTGGCATGGCTTGGTGGGCGTGGTTTGGTGGGCATGGCAGGGGAAGGATACTGTAAAATCTCCATTCCCTCCCCAATCCAAGGGAAGGTTACTGCAAAATCCCCATTTCCTCCCAATCAGCTGGGACTTGGGAGGCAGAGAATAGATAGGGCCAGGGCCAGTCAGAATTTTTACTACTGGTTCTCTGAACTACTCAAAATTTCCACTACCGGTTCTCCAGAACTGGTCAGAACCTGATGAAACCCACCTCTGGTTATGGGAGGAGAAAGTTATGGAGAAATTCCTCCCTGGGAATTTTTTAGGGTCAGGAAGCAAAATTGTTTAGGATCAGGAAGCAAAATAGTGGCAACTTTAGCTTGATGGGAAGATGGATGAAATATACTACAAATATCCTGAAATATCCTACTTTTATTATTTTTATAAATAACTCATGGCAGTGAATATATCCAATATACCTTCCTCCTATTTTTCCCACAACAACAAAATCCTGTAAGGTGTGTTGGGGTGAAAGGGAGTGGCTGCCCAAACTTACTAGGCCAGATTTCATGCCTAAATTGAGACTAGAACTCACAGTCTTCCATTTTCTAGCCTGTGCCTTAGCCACTAGATCAAACTGGGCATATTATATCTACACTAAAAGTAGGCTGTACTCTTTCTGAAGCAATTAACAGTAAGCTGAAAATGCGAAAATAAATGGTAAGGAAATGTTTTAAAAGCTCTAAAGTAGCAAAATAGTATTTTGGGAGGTAACTAGGACAGATTTTAGTGATGGATTATTATTTTCCACCTTTAGTATTTAACTCATAACAGGAGAGTTTTAACTCCTTGAAGAGCAACTTTCATATATCACATGCACTTCTAGCATTGTACTGTATTTATCTCAACAGAGCCTTGAGCTCCCTTAATCTTGCTAAATATGAGAATGAGAGAAAGGATTACCAATTAAATGGGAATGAATAATATCCAATAACTCTGTAATATATTTTTTTATTGATCTGCAAGTATGATAGAATGGAAACACTTGAAGAAAATGGCTTAATTAGTATTAAAGGAAAAAAACTGCAATTCATAGTGATTTAGCTTTATTTCATTGCTGCTAAAATAATGTTCTACCCCTTCCTTTTTTCTTTTTTTTCCCCAGAAGGCACATAGCTGAATAATAAGAAAACGTTGGCTTCCCAAACTAGCTCTCCTAGTCATAAAATATTTTAAAGAAAGGGAGCCAAGTGTTTAATTAAAATAAGTTTTATTGCAGGAAAATCAGATAATGGCATTTCTTAATGGTATTAATGTTCACACACCTGACTGAATATAAATACTGGGATATGTATACTTCTGAAAATATGTTTAGCTCACATTCCAAATTTTAACAATCTTCCTATGATAGTAAAACAAGATATTTATTGTTACTCTTAAAACTGAAACATGCATTAGATTTGGAAAATCAAGTTCAGAGCCCTAAAGTAAGGAATAATAAGAAACCAAATTTAATTCAGACTCTACAGAAGTTGCAAAAGGGGAGAAATAATGAACTAGAAACTATATCAAGTTGTTAGTCACACTGGAAACATCCAGTCAAAACTACTGACCTATGCAATGAACTAAGAAATCAAGGCCTCGACATTTTAAAATCTGAGTGAAAAGTGTAAGGCATAATACAAAACTGACCACTGATGCATCAGTTTTTTTCAGATACTCATTTTAAGCAACATATTTATTCCATCTAGTTTCCTTATTAGATTGAACTAGGAATGGTACAGTTTTCTATAGATGTATTCTAATGATATACATTTTACATTGGGAAGATGAAATCATTGTATTTTGCAAATAGCCAGAACAATCAACTGTCACTCCCCTTGAGAATCAAGGTGTTTTTAAAATGGCCGAACTTACTCATGGCTGTCAGCCAGGGCTGTCAAACTTGGGGCCAGTGGGCCAGATGTCACACGCTGGCCACGTCCACGCCTGGTTTAGCGAAGGGGAAAAAAGTTCTGATACATCATGTGACGCCTCCGTGATGACGCGGGTTTGACACCCCTGCAGTAAGCTATTAAATAAGGTACAATTGGCTGAATTCCGAAAAGAATAAAACTTAGTTTACTAATAGTAATAGCTAGGTTCATGCAACATATTAGGCCAATTCCTGAAAAACACACATCATCATCATTTCTATTGCATATTTGTATAACTAAGTGCATCACCAAGCTAGATTTTAATGAAACAGAGCTGTTCAACTTTTATCTGATGACAACAATATGGAATCAAGGATTCCATTCTTGTAATTCAAATTGTTTTAGCATATGGCTCTTTTTTAAAGCCATTTGTCCCCTTTCAAAAATGAAGTATGTCTTACATATAAAATCTTCTTAAAATAGTCTGGTTTTCTGGGGAGTTAATAATCAACATGGTAAGGAATGAATGCAAGAAAAATAAATGTAAAAGGAAAATGGTAATGGCATACAATCCATTGTATGCCATTGTATGGAATGTTTTTCTAATCACTACCTGCAGGGGGCCAAATATCTAAAATATCTAGTCACATGACATATTAGTAATAGGATCAGCTATAAATTTCTTCAGTTTTTATTTGGGAACTAGAAATGTAGTGTAGAATACAGTACTTCATTATAAAGTCATCTAGGGATTGCTTTATTATAAATAATTCTGATTTAAATTGTCTCTGACTAATTTTAAAAATCAGACACTGTGTTTGGTAAACATACTGTTCTCTTTATACTTCTCACCAACATTCATAGCTGCTACCCATATATTTCAGTTATGGGTAATCAGCTCCCTAAAACAGGGTTCTCCTATTTAATGAAATGCATTTATTTAAAAGAATGAACTTGTGTTATTTATCTTATGAATGAAACTAAATAATGAAGACTAAACAATAAATAATTGTTGTCAGCTAACTGGCGGATGGTTTATACATGCTAGCTATCTCTAAAAACTTTCTTCTCTCCCATTGGCAAGGCAAGCTGTTATAACAATGCTGAAGGGTATTTTGATAGAACTCATATTTTGCTTGTCCTAGATCGATCAGGATTCTTTTTCTCTTTAAATTGTAATCCCTCTCTTGCTGCAGGTTGCTCCAAGGGATCACAGTTTGAAAACCCTTCCCTGAAAAGATCTTGGAATACATTGTCGATTGTTACTTTGAATCACTGAAAAGGTCCATTGGGACAAAATATTTTTTAGCAGTTCTTAAACAGTATTGTAAATTATGAAGGAAATGATGTTACAGTATTATCGTATGTCCCTTAAAGAGAGCCAGTTTGTTATAAGGCATAGCACTTAGCAATAGGGCTTAGACTTATATACCGCTTCACAGTGCTTTTCAGCCCTCTCTAAGCGGTTTACAGAATCAGCATATTGCCCCCCAACAATCTGGATCTTCATTTTACTGACCTTGGAAGGATGGAAGGCTTAGTCAACCTTGAGCCAGTAAGACTCGAACTGTCGAACGGCTAACAGTCGCTAGTCAGCAGAATTAGCTGAATTAGCCTGCAATGCTGCATTCTAACCACTGCACCACCATGGGTCTTGTAGCATAAGGCTAGAAACTAAGACACTACGAGTTCAAGTCCTACATGATGCACAAAGGCAGTTGGGTAACCTTGAGCCAATCATTTCTGCAATGCTTTGGAAATGCTGTATATTGCAATAATGCATCTTGATTATTGATTTTTCACCTTTAGCTTTAGAGCAGGAGTGTCAAACTGGATTTCTTTGAGGGCTGGATCAGTATTGTAGTTGTCCTCCATGGGCCAGGCTGGGGGGTGGGGAGAAGAAGATTGGACAGACGCCTCTTACAGCATCCTGCCAGCCAAAATGGAGCACAGGTGGGGCATGTTTGGCTGCCAGAGGCATCATGGATCAGTCCTTTGTTATTTCCAGGCCGGCCCAGCGGGCCAAATTTAAGCACCCTGCAGGCTGGATGTGGCCCACGGGTCTTGTGTTTGACACCCCTGCTTTAAAGTAATATCAAGTCTGGAGTCAAGTCTTGAATTTTGCTTTAGCATTATTTCATCTTGATGCTAACAGATAGCTTATTCCCAAGTGCCCATTTCCACCCCACTTGACTTCTTTCCTGCAAGCATTCACACAAAACCTGTCTTCAAGAGGCCAATGACATTTGAATGAATTTAATTTCAGCTGGGTCGAACACCTAAATAAGTCTGATGACTCAAACGCATGAAATCAGTCTTGCCCAACAGACAACTGAAGCCTGAAATTCACATTCCACCATTTAGAGGGTAAGGGCTTTAAATAAATAAATCGATCTGCTACCCATCACTTTCTCTGTGGAAGTCTCCTGTAGCATAGGTTTCCTGTTAGACTCACTGAATGGGAAGAGAAGGGTGTTTTAGACCATGTTTTGAGATTCTTAAATTTCTGATTTGTACATACTGTAGATGCATGGATGTAGAAATACACATTTAGAAGGGCAGATACATATCTTAAAGTTTCAGCCTTAGTTAGGATTGCCACTTAACTCATAACTATAAAAGGAACACAAATATGCATAAACTAATTTATCTGTATATGTGCATCCTTAGGAATAAGTATATTTTTAGTCTAATGAGTGGGTAGATTACAGCAATCAGGTCAAAGATCAAAATGCTTGAAACCTTTCAGATGGAGAATATAATACTTTGATAGAGTTAAAAATACTTGATTTGTTACACATTTTATAAATTAAGAAATCTAATGTTTGTATATTTCTATTTTTTCCTCTGAAATGTTTGTCTTTGTTCCTCTAATAATGGATCACAGAAACCTTCTCTTTAGAAGGAGCATCCCATTCTAAGTGAAATTAGAGAGATGTTCTTTTGTTGCTTGTCATCTGCAGAATTTCTCTGATCTGTATCAAATATTTCTAGAAGATGACCAATTATTTGGACAAATGTGCATTTTAAAATGTATTCATCTATCAAGAAATCAATTAAATGCTGAAGTGCTAAACAGAGCTATCAGAATATGTGAAACAGCTTACAAAAACAGGTTACAAAAATGATGTGAAGAAAGTAATGCTATGCTAAGAAAATTCATCATTCTTACAAATTAAGCTGTCAGAAATGTGACAGAATAATAATAATTAACTTCCCTACAGTACCTATAATGCTCTGGATTCTATTTAAATGGATGTTTGATGCCAAAGTATGATATCGAATCATCAGCTAATGCAACTCTTGTATCTCATCAAACATATTGATGCTCTGTAGACTTCCATATTGGCATCTGAATTAAGTTTTATTTTTTTAAAAAAACCACATTCCTCTTTGCTCCAATTATACAGTGGTACTTTGGATCATGTTACCATTTGTCAAATGTTTTCTAATAAGACTCAAGGCTCATTTGATCAAGACACTGATATTTTCACTTTCCTAACTGGAAACTATTTGTTGACTTTCAGTGAATTAAGTGCAGGGCAAAGAAGAAATCACATTATAATCCTGTAAGAAGTTTCAAAGAGCAGAGTAAGCTTAGACTGGATAAGGAATCCTTAAGTGATGATATAATAGCCTCTGTAAAGATGTGCAGAGTTCATGCATAGATAATGGACAAAGCTGTTTTATAGCTAAGAGAACTTCAAATAAAATTTCAATTATAAGCAGAGAATTCTGACTCATCTTTATGAAGAAAAAATTCCCAATGGCATTAAATATTTCACGCACTAGAATTATCAGTTTTCTGTAACATTAGGATTGCACTGTACCTTAAACCTGTTAGTGGCTTTGCTGCAATTTCTGTAATTTCTATATATTTTTCAAGGGTAGCTCCAAATAACTAACTGCATGGACAGGTATAACAAAAGTGAACTGTAGATAATGATTGCAAAGCCCTGCCTTCTCAGGGCCTGCAAGTCAATGGGAATAATCAAGTAGGAAGAGAAAGGGCCAGGTAAGTAGATGGTGATCTTCACTTCGCCCAAATATATTTTGTTTTTGTTTTTTGTTTTTGTTTGTTTTTTTTTAATTTGATTTATATGCCGCCCTTCTCCGGAGACTCAGGACTGGCCCCGCCCCCATCTATTCTCTGCCTCCCAAATTCTAGCTGATTGGGAGGAAATGGGAATTTTACAGTATTCTTCCCCTGCCATGCCCATCAAGCCATGCCATGCCACGCCCACCAAGCCACGCCCACAGAGCCAGTAGTAAAAAATTTTGAAACCCACCACTGGTGTGCATGCAGGGCGAACTGGTGGTAAAAGTATGTAAAACCCACCCTGGACTCCCCACTAGGCAGGGGATGAAGGCCAGACCTCTCACTTCCTATCAATACTGACTGAAAATGGCCACAGAGGGAGGAAGTGACCTTGGACAACACAATGCCTCTCCCTTTCAACTTCTGAAACTGCCTACAGAAGGATACCCTGGTTGAAGATATTGAAGGCTGCTGAGAGTTCAAATAGAGCGAAGATGAATGCAATAACTCCACCATGCTCCCACCAGAGATCATCAAAAAACTTGGCCAACAGCCATCAAAAAGCTATGGAGAAGCACTCAATATTCTTAAGATTGAAATATAGGCAGGAGCTTCTAGTCAATGAGGTGAACATGCTTTAAACTGCACCTACACCACCTCCTCATCCTTCAAGCCTATCTTCTTCCATCTCTTCTGCCCCAGCTACGGATCCCAAAGAACACAGCACACACAAACTCTGAACAAAGCTTAGTTTACTCAAATAACACAGTTTTAGCAAATGCCAGCTGTTAATAAGCGTTCTTAACAGCCTGCCAGAATTCCACAGATAAGATAGTCAGAGTCTTACTGAAGTTGGCAGAAAGCCCAGAAACTAGGTTGCAGAGAAATCCCAAACACGATGATTAGCGAACTAAAGTTGTTTCCTGCAGCTTGTTGCAAGCTGCGTCCTTTCTTAAATAGGCTAAGAGAGTGGCCAATTAGCCCCAAGCGTTACTCTCGAGGAGACCTGCTCCTCAGGAACCACTCCTGCCTTTTGGCAGCTCTGCATGCCCGTGCATTGAGATGAGGCTCCTCCTCTTCATCCTCTGTACTTAAAGGAGTCTCTGGAGGTTCTGAAGGCCCTGACTGGATCCCTGCCTCAGGCACCACATCTTCTTCAGCCTCCTCACTGTCCGACTCGAGTGCCGGCTGCACAGGCTGCTGGCGCAGCACCATACCAGCCTCCTCGTCGTCGGGATCAGCAACAATCCATGCAGGCCGCTGGATGGCCACAACATCATCACAGAATAACCAGGCAGATAGAGCTGACAATATCTCCCTCCTTTCTCCTCCCTCTATTGCATGGCAGCTCCTCACTTTCTTTGAAGATAAAGTCCAAACAATACATGTTTTACCAACCACTGACCTGGCATTAAAAATCAAGACCTTTGGATTGATGGTGCATTTTTATTTTTATTCTTTGCTGTCATTTTGGCTTCTTTTCTTTGTTGCATTCTCCTATTATAAAACCTTGGCAGAAATTTGCAAACGTGCTATTTAGCATGGCCTAGTTGGCTAAGCTGCTAGGCTGGAACTCAGCTAGACGTTTTCAGACACAAACATGTTAGGATAAGAATCTTTACTGCATGTGAGGATGAAGCATAATAAAATAGTTAATTGCCCTCTGCCAGATCAAGAATGCAAATTGCCTCTAACATTTTAGGCAGTTCAAAGTTGATGCATTTTCTTCCTGCTAGATTTCTTTTCCAGGGTGATTTGCATATTATCAGATTGCTTCGATCCATATAGAATATACAAATGGAACAATGAGAGAAACTGTGGTAGAAAAAAAAATGAAATTTACACTTTAAGACTTTAAGAATTTTAAGACTTGTGGATTTCAACTCCCAGAATTCCTCAGCCAGCAAAGCAAAGCTGGGTGAGGAATTCTGGGAGTTGAAATCCACAAGTCTTAAAGTTGCCAAGGTTGGAGACCCCTGCTTTAAAGAGCCATGGTGGCGTAGTGGTTAGAATGCAGTACTGCAAGCTACTTCTGCTGACTGCCGGCTGCCTGCAATGTGGCAGTTCGAATCTCACCAGGCTCAAGGTTGATTCAGCTTTCCATCCTTCTGAGGTTGATAAAATGAGGGTCCAGATTGTTGGGGGGAAATGTGCTGACTCTGTAAACTGCTTAGAGAGGGCTGTGAAGCGGTATATAAATCTAAGTGCTATTGCTATTGCTATTAAAATCTTAAAGAGAATTTTTATAAAATGAAATATTGTTGGTATTTATCACTGGAAAGTTGTCTCAGGTGTATAAAGATACTTCAAATGTATGCTGTGAACAACAGGAAGATACTTTTTTATCATGTTTAATGGACATGTAAAAAAACTAAAAAAATTGATTCAAATACATACATTAATTCAGAATATCTTAAAGACTCATATGCAATTGAAACTAGAGATATTCTTTTGGGATTGATGGGCAAGTAAATGGAAGAATAACTCTTGGAACATTGCTTTTATACATTTACAGCACTGAGACTTTTATATGCATAATAGGGAAAGATATTGACTTTGCCTAAAATGGAAGAATGGATGGTGAACTTGATGGAGCTGCCCAAAATGGCAAGCTGACAGCTTTAATTAGAGAAATGACATTGATTAATTTGAATGCTGATTGGAAGTCCCTTCTGGATTTTTTTATATGAAACAGAAAATAAAATAAAATTATGATGTATTGATTGATGATTAGAAAAAATAGTAGACGTTAGGAAAAATGAAAGTTATATTGTAAAAAAAAATCAAAAGTCATTTCTTTGTATTTATTTTTCTTTCTTTTTCTCCTGCTACATTTCAAAGAATTTTAGCTGGGTGCTTCATGGCCTTGAAATTGAGTGGTTATTGATTGTTTACACAACTGAATTATCTTCCCTTAGGCCCTTGGTTTAAATCTCACACCCACCATAACAATGTTTGTTTACACAGTAAGAAACAATGGATGGAAATTAATCAAGAAGGGCAACTTGGAATTAAGGAGGAACTTTCTAACAGTGAAAACATTTAACTAGTGGAACAGCTTACCTTCAGAAGTTGTGGATGCTTCATCACTGGAGCTTTTTAAGAAAAGATTGAACAGCCACTTGTCTGAAATGATATAGGATCTCCAGCTTGAACAAGGCGTTGGACCAGAAGACCTCCAAGCTCTCTTCCAGCTCTATTCCTATTGTATCTTCTCATGACAGTTACTACCACTGTATTTATTTATACATCATCCTCTATTCCCTGCTCTTCCCCATCTCCCTGACATATCTCAGGGCACTAAACTTCAATCAATTATGCTAGAAATTTGAAAAGCTGCATCATCATATACCCAATGCCCTTCAGATGCTCATCCATAAAGATCAACATGTTAGTCTACTCAACGAATCATCTAAGGGCAGCTTTCCTTTAATATTCAGGAAGCAGGTGATGCAATTGCTGCAGAAAGTCTTCACTTGATAAGGAATACATTCTCTACGCCTACTTGCTTACCTCCATATTTTCACTTCTCATTGTCATGGTTAGATTCATAAGGAGTTTCCAATGAATGCTAAGCTTTCTATTGGTACGGACATTGATTGTCACAATAAGAAACATACTGTCACTGTTTTAAATAATAAGCTATAGGTTCCACTTCTTGTTAGCATTTTATATATCATAGCATGGAGAACAAGGTAATCACTGAGAATATGTTTCTACCTATCCCAGTTGTCTTGATCTGAGCATCTAGACATACACAGGATTATTAATATACAATTGTGTGGTAAGATATACTAAAAGACAGAGATGCTGACTGGATTAACCCATGACAGTAAGCATGGTTTGTTTGGTACTAGCATAACCTGTAGAATAAACCCAGATATTCTGTGCTTTGCCAACCCCAAATTATCACCAAGTTATGTGAACCAAGCCATAGTGGCTTATTTTTTAAAAAACTGTAATTTAAAAATATGGTTCTGCACAATTGTAAATCCAAACAATCATAATATTTTGGAATATGAATTTAGCCACAGAATTTCATGACATACATTGGATGTCCTTAACAGCTTGGATAGTACTGTATTGTGAAAATCATGTATTATGTATTGTTGAAAAACATAATATTTTGGAATTCTTACTTAGTCATAAATAATCTATTTTTTTAAGACGTCACCCAGAGTGATACACAAGCTCTCTCTCCGCCAGTTCTCTTCCATAGTTCAGGTTTCAAAACATGTTGTTATTTAACTGGCATTGTTACAAAAGAAGCAATTGAGGTCAATGCAAAATGTTTGAATTGCCTTTTCTCTGGACACCTTCTACATAGTTTGCATGCCACTTTGTGACTGAGCTGTTGAAAACAGTTGTTGATAAGCTTGCCACTCCATACCATATAGCCATATTTTTAATCAATCTCCTGGTAAAATACCACCTACACATCACAGATATCTTCCCCACGGAGTGTCATTGTGACATTCATGTATCAGCACCCAAGGAACAGAATTTGGCAGGCCTGGCTTCACAGACAACCCGAGCAGTTGCTTAGGGCAACAATATATTTAAGGGTGCCAGGGAAACAGTATGCAGCCTAAGACAATGACTCCTATCCTCTTCTTAAAAAACCAATTTTACCTTGCTTCAATAAAAGGCTCTTCAAAGTAATTCTCTGAAAATGTTGATGTTAATTATTCATCAGATGCTTTCCAGATATTTCACAGTGATTTATAGTTTACATCCCAAGTTAGACTCTCCATTAAAATCCATTCAGAAAGAAACTTCTGGGAAAATATCTCCTAGGAATGTTTTCCATTTCTACTTCTTTGATATGTTATCTTACACCAGTGGTGGGTTGCCCCCGATTTGCACCGGTTCTGTTGAACTGGTAGTAAAACAGGCAGGAGGCTCCACCCACCGACCCTGATGTCATCAGAACGCTTCTGCACACGTGCAGAAGAGCACACACACGAGCCAAGCAAGTAAGCGTGCATGGCCCTGTTGTGAATTGGTAAAGGTAAGTGGAACCCACCCCTGTCTTGCACCCTTGAAAACATAGCAGGAGAATGTAGACATGTACACTGTGGAAAGCTAGAACCTTAGCATAGCAAGCCACCATACAGCAAGCCACTGTAGCAGCACCCAAAGATGCTTTTCCAAAAGGCAACTGGGCTTTCTTTGTTTTTGCTTGAAGACGTTTTGCTTCTCAAAGCTTATTCAGCTCTGACTGAATGGTGGAGAATGAAAGGATTTATATTCCTTGCAGTCATCTGGTTGTTAGTACTCTTTCTGAGTGCTATTTGCACTATTCAGGATATCCTGAGGGCACTGATGAACCTCCAAGTGGCCTCAATGACTCTCAGAAAGAGTCTTCGCACCTAGTAATTTAATTTGGGAAGCAAAGCAGTGTAGGTACCCAAATATTTCTAGCCTCAGGTTCAGTGGTGGGTTGCCCCCGATTCGGGCTGGTTTGCAAGAACCAGTAGTAAAACTGGTGGGAGGCCCCACCCACCACGCTGGATGTCATCATCGGCGATCTGCGCATGCGCAATCCCGTTGCGAACCAGTAATAAAGGTAAGTAGAACCCACCCCTGCTCAGGTTCATAAGATGTGAACATAGCCAATTGTGGTACTTGAACCTAAATAGTATTTCCTTTTTATTTTAAGACTGCTAGTGCACATGTTTTACCCATCCCCAGCAAACGTCAGGCAAATGTTTGCTTCTTAAACCTAAGAACATTCAGAGTTTGAGTTTTCAGTTCTGAATCATATTCCCAAGTTTCACATAAGAGATTGTACCTGCAGCTGATACAGTGCAGGGCATGACAATCAAAAGTTACATTTGAAACATCCACGAAGAAATTGAATGCAAGTGGCATTTATTTTTGTACAACAGTTTTGAGATTAGATATTTCAGAAATGGCTATTTTTTAATAAAGTTTTTCCTGTAATAATAAAAAAAACTCAGTATAAAAAAAATGTCATGGCACAAAAGGAAATATCCAATAGCTTATTTGAAGGATGCAATTATATTTAATAATCTGAAACACCTTACTCATATCATGGATTTTAGATAGTTGCAGAGATTTTGAATTTTATTTAGTTACTTTTTCATATAAAGGTACAATGAGGGTGATGTCATTTATTACGCCTGTGTATAGCTCAGAAGAGTGATTTGATTCAAATGAGAACTCATAAAAGTTATTGAATATTATTGATATAGTTAGAATTTTTTTTGGTAGATGGCAGTTATATAAATTTGTTAAATAAATAAATCAAAGGGCTGTAGGAGGCCGTCACAGCTGAAAACAGCCCTCCCGAGTTCCATTTTTGCTGGCAGAGGCACTGCGGGCCGGTCCTTCGCTGTTTCCCAAGCGGTCCAATGGGACAAATCTAAGCATCCTGTGGGCCGGATCCAGTCCATGGTCCTTGAGTTTGACACCCCTGTTTTGCAAATCCTTATTGAGTCTGTGGCTTCCATCCATTCATTCAATGATCATTTCAACTTGCAATGGTGCTGAACGAGGAGGTCTTATGACTGCTCCTCAGAGTTCCAGCCATCACAGCATCCCATGATCATGTGATCAAGATTTCCAACAATCCCTGCTAACTTCCCATAACCTATGGGTGTCAAACTCGCCACGTCATGTTGCCGCAACATATTGCAACGTTTTTTTTCTCTTTATGGAGCTGGGGTGGGAGTGGCCTGTGCGTGACACATCCGGCCCACAGGCCGCCAGTTTGACATCCCTGCCACAAGCAAAGTCAACAGAGAAGATGGCAGGATGTTGGAAATTTTATTTATTTATTTATTATTAATTTTATTTCTATACCGCCCTTCTCCCGAAGGACTCAGGGCGGTGTACAGCCTGATTAAAAGCACAAAGACAGACAAAATTTAAAAATAATTAAAATTATTAAGTGATAGGCTCAATTTAAAACCCCAAATTTAAAATCCCATTTTTAAAAACCCAATTAAAATATTTACCTTGATAGCCCAGCCTGGCAGAACAACAAGGTTTTGAGGGCACAGCGAAATACACGGAGATCAGAGATTTTACGAATTTCTGGGGGCAGCTCATTCCAAAGGGCAGGGGCTCCCACAGAGAAGGCCCTCCCCCTGGGTGTTGCCAGCCGACATAATTTGGCCGATGGCACCCTGAGGAGACCCTCTCTGTGGGAGCGGACTGGCCGGTGGGAGGCTACTGGTGGCAGAAGACGGTCTCGAAGGTTGGAAATGGTTGGAAATGGTGGCCACATGAAGTCCTCTCTTAATTATTTGTGATAATTGTGATATGTGGTTTGTGATATTTAACAGTAGTACTGGGGGATTGCCGGAACAATTGTGGCTAAGGGTGCAGTCATGTAACATTGTGTTTTATGACTGTAATGTTCATCTGAGATCAGTGGTGGATTGCTCCCAGTTCTGTCCGGTTCTTGAGAACCTGTAGTAAAAGCGGCAGGAGGTTCCTCCCACCCGTCTTGATGTCATATTTGGCGATCTGCGCAGAAGCAAAGTGAGTGTGCGCAGTAGTATAGGTAAGATCCTTCTCCACCTGCCTCTGGACCAGTGAGGCAAGGTCATTGACATACGGTACAAGAAAGAGAACCCTAATAATTGAATGACCTTCCCAAACAGGCCCCATTTTAGGGTTTCTCCAATGACAATCTTTTCAGCTTACACATGCCCTCCCAAAAGAGAGTAAATGTTAATGATTGCTCTTCTTTTTATCTGCACAATCTTGTTGTTGTTTTTTTATTATATTATATTTTATGCTTTTAACAGATTTCTCCATTTCCAGAAAACTGAGATAGTTAGCTTGTTTAGGAATGTAATACTTCAGTTCATTTTCCAGTAAATAAATCAAGTGTACTTTCAGTCTAACAATGGCCTGCCAGTTGCTGAAACAAGCAGAAGGAAGCAAGCTGCCGCCTCTTATGTGTCCTAGGCTTAACCTACAGTACTCTATGTCTCCGGCCTCTGAGCCAATATTTGTAGGCTGCTTTTCATGTGGGAAAAAATAAATATCATTGAAACCTAGCAAGAGCTATTCAAGCAGTATCATATTTTTTTTCACCATATGAATGAGATTTTCATAGCATCCTAAAGGATACTGGAGTCATTTCTTATCTTCTGGGTGTGTTTTGCTGGCAACATTTTAAATTGCCCACAATTCTTCATTAGAACAATAGTGCTTTCTTGCTTGAGGGTAAATTCCAAAGAGAATAACACTGAACTTTTTAAAACTCTTGGTCAAAAATTCTTATTATATACCTGGAGTACTGCTACAGCCAGTGGTGTGTTTCAAATATTTTTACTACCAGTTCTGTGGGTGTGGCTTGGTGGGCGTGGCAGGTGTGGTGAGCGTGGCATGGTGGGCATGGCAGGGGAAAGATACTGTAAAAGCTTCATTCCCTCTCCAGTCCAGGGGAAGGATACTGCAAAATCCCCATTTCCTCCTGATCAGCTAGGACCGTGATGGCGAACCTATGGCACGCGTGCCACAAATGGCACGCGGAGCCATATTAGTGGGAACGCCAGCTCAGCTTTGGGGCGCATGCGTGCACTGGCCAGCTGATTTTCGGGCCTTCTGGGTCCACCAGAAGTAGGGAAACAGTCTGTTTCCTGCCTCTGGAGGGCCTGGGGGGTGGAGAAGGCCCATTTTTCTTTCTTACCTGGCTCCAGATCCTCTCTAGGCATCTGGGAAGGGCGAAAACAGCCTTTCCCATTCCCTTGGAGGCCCTACGGAGGCTGAAAGGGCCCATTTCCCGACTCCCGGTGGGACAGGAAGTGATGTTTTTTCCTGTCCCCAGCCTCCAGAGACTCCTAGAGAGGCTCCTAGAGACTCCTAGAGAGGTTCTGGAGACTGGGGACAACAAAAAAGTCACTTCCTGTCCCACCAAGAGTTGGGAAATGGGCCATTTCAGCCTCTGTAGGGCCTCCAAGGGAGTGGGAAAGGCTGTTTTCTCCCTTCCCAGATGCATAGAGAGGATCTGGAACCAGGGCCTACAAGGCCATCATGTGTCAGGAGCAGGGGTGGGTAGGGTTGCGTGTGAATGCGCGGCACGTGCGCGCGCGACCCTCCCCTGCCCCCCCTTCTCCTGGCACACGATGGCAAAAAGGTTAGCCATCAGTGAGCTAGGATTTGGGAAGCAGAGAATAGATGGGGGCGGGACCAGTCAGAATTTTTACTACCAGTTCTCTGAACTACTCAAAATTTCCGCTACTGGTTCTCCAGAACTGGTAAGAACCTGCTGAAACCCATCTCTGGCTACAGCCATGTGTTCTACAGCAGGGGTCTCCAACCTTGGCAACTTCAACTCCCAGAATTGAAGCCTGGCAGACTTCAACTTCCAGAATTCCCCAGCCAGCTTTGCTTTGCTTTGCTTTGCTTTGCTTTGCTTTGCTGCCTGGGGAATTCTGGGAGCTGAAGTCTGCCAGTCTTAAAGTTGCCAAGCTTGGAGACCCCTGCTCTATAGCACCACAAAGAAATGAGATTTTAAGGAGATTGTGATAAAGTTCAGTGGACTTGAGTTCTCTTACTAACTGTAATCCCCAATTGAGGTTATTTACTATTTTCTATCAGATATTCTTAGTTAATGTGGAGAGAATAAAATGGAAAAGATGTGATCAGTGAAGACTTTCTTGGATCTCCATTCAAATACTGTATATTAACTTGCACATTTCAAAAAGCTGTAATTGTCCATCTCATGGAGCATACTGTCATACTGTATAAAAGATCATGTTGCAATGCATTTGTTAACCTTTAAATGCCATAGAGCTTAGTTGCTTTTTTACAGTATAAAAGTTAAGAGATTATTCATTTACTAAAAATTTATGATGATTGTATTAACACGGATAATCGTTAGTTCCAGTATAGTACCTTTAACTGAACCCTAATTTGCATGACATATTATGTTATCATTTTTTTTTCTGAATGCAAGCTTCCCATTTCTAGATATTGGCAAACAGGCAATATGTTCCCTTATCCTCTTCTGTCAGGGTATAAGTAAATGTAGACAGTATAAAAGCATTCTTTTATTTTGTCTATATATGTTTATACTAGAGAGTTTCATGATTTTAATTGGTCTAGGTCTCAGAGCAGTGATGGCTAACCTTTTTGCCATCGTGTGCCAGGAGGGGGGGCAGGGGAGGTTCACACACACGCGTGCCCACACCCATAATTCTATGCACCCCACGCATGCGCACATGACCCCCCCTCCCCCCGGCTGCTGGCACGTAATGGCCCGGTAGGCTCATTTTTCTCTCTCACCTGGCTCCAGATCCTCTCTATGCATCTGGGGAGGGTGAAAACAGCCTTCCCTATCCCCCTTGGAGGCCCTCCAGAGGCCCTAAATGGCCCATTTCCCAACTTCCAGTTGTTGTTTTTTTATTATTATTATTATTATTTTTAAATTTGATTTATATGCCGCCCTTCTCCGAAGACTCAGGGCAGCTTACAATGTGCTCAGCAATAGCCTTCATCCTTTTGTATATTTATACAAAGTCAGCTTATTGCCCCCACAAACTGGGTCCTCATTTCACCTACCTTAGAAAGGATGGAAGGCTGAGTCAACCTTGAGCCTTGGCGAGATTCGAACCCTGCAGTAATTGCAGGCAGCTGGTCTTAATAACCAGCTTAATAACAGGGTGCCTTAAACCCCTGTACTACCAAGGCTCTCAGTTGGATAGGAAGTGACATTTTTTGCTGTCCCCAGCCTCTAGAGCTCTCTAGGAGTCTCTGGAGGCTGGGACAGCAAAAAAAGTCACTTCCTTTCCAACTGGAAGTATAGAGAGGATCTGGAGCCAGGTGAGAAAGAAAAACGGGCCTTCCCCCCCCCCAGGCCCACCGGAGACAGGAAACAATCTGTTTCCCTACTTCTGGGGGCTCCCGAAAATCAGCTGTGTGCCAGAGCTGAGCTGGCGTGCCCACTGATACGGCTATGTTTTTTTTTATATATATATATATAAATTAAACTTTATTGTTTAAAAGAAAAAACATTTAAAAACATACAAGTTTCTCACAATTGAGAAACAAATTTACATATACAGTACATAAATGTCACCTATTAACTAATTTCCATTATTCTATATAAATATATGTATTATATGTACATATATACAAACATACAATAAAGTATTCCATATTCTATACCTCTGACAGTGCTGTTTTTTGTTATATTAATTTCTTCTAAATTTCATCTCTACCCATTTCCTTTCCTCTGATTTATCCATTGGTACCATCTATTCCATGTTTCATAATATTTAGAGTCCTCCTTATCCTGTAACTCTAAAGTTAGTCTATCCATCTCTGCGCATGTATATATTTTTTGTATTAATTCCTGGTCCGTTGGCAGTCAATCGTTTTTCCAGAATTGTGCTAGTGCTAATCTTGCCGCTGTGATTATATGAAGTATTAGGTATTTTATGTCATTTCGGATGTTCTTTTTGATCATGCCCAATAGGAAAATCTCAGGTTCTAATTCAATTTCACAATCTGTAATTTCTCTTATCCATATCCTTACCTTGTTCCAGTATTTCTTAATGACCGGGCAAAGCCACCAAGCATGGTAGAAGGTTCCCTGTGTTTTTCTGCACTTCCAACAGGTCGAATCTACATTTGGGTACATTTTCGCAAGTCTTGCGGGGGCCAGATGCCATCGATACCACATCTTATAATGATTTTCTTTGTAGGCCACCGATTTTGTCATGCTGTAATTAGTTTCCCAGACTCTTTCCCAGTCTTCTAGCTGTAGACTGTGCCTGATGTTTCTCCCCATGCTATCATCTGCCCTTTCACTAATTCTTCTGCCAAATCATATTCAAGTAAATATTTGTAGATTTTCGAAATTAATTTCCCTTCTTTAGATTCTAATAATTTAGCCAACCTATTTTGCTCCAAATCTATTCCCCCCTCCTCCTGATCCTTCCTGTATCTTATTTTTATTTGTGAATAGGGCCACCAGTCTATTGCTATTCCTTGTTCTTTTAATTCTTCCCTAGTTTTTAATTTACCCTGTGTATCTAATATTTCTCTGCTGATACGGCTATGTATGCCACCTGTGGCACGCATGCCATAGGTTTGCCATCATGGCGCTAGAGGCTTTAAGATTGCTTCCCCTTAAAGAGGATAAGCATCCCAATACAGATGAAAATCAGTCTATTGGATAAAGGCAATCCAGTGTATAAAATCCATATATTCAATATACCAAATGGAAGTTTCAGCATTCCTTTAAACTGTCTATTGTACCTTTGAAACATTTGGGCCCCCAAACATTATATTACTATTATTGTTATTATCTGTTTAAAGGAAAAGAAGTATTGATACACTAGTATGGACCATGCTGGAGATATGCAGGAGTCATTGTCAAACTGGCAACCTACGGTCTGGATGCATCACGCGCAGGCCACGCCTACCACAGCTCAGCAAAGGGGGAAAATGTCACGATACATCACATGATGGCAACATGATGGCACAATACATCACATGATGGCAATGTGACACCCTGAGTTTGACACCCATAGCCTAGACAGCCAAGCTGTCTCAGGAATTCTGGGAGTTGAAGTCCACAAGTTGTAAAAGAGCCACAATTGCCCACCTCTGGCCTAGACAAAAGGATCTGAAGCATTATTTAATTCAGAACAGTTAGATAACATTCAGAAGTGACTCGGGCAGACACATTCTAAGTTTACTGAACTATAAGAAGGACAAGGAGGTAGAGCATAATTAGACTTGGAAGATAGCCAATCTCAATAAATGTAGCTTTAGCTTGGTTAATGCTGGTTAATAGCAGCAATAAACTTGAGCTGAGTTGAGTTGAGATAAGTTAAGTTAGCCTTCCTGTGGAGAGTATTGTCTGGCTTGATCCATCAAATAGGGGTGACATCCAGTCATCATAAAGGTGGTTGGAATAGATGGTCAAAATAACAGTTGTATAACAGTTAATCAGCAAACCATTACTGTTTCAGTTGGGACTTGTTATCTAACATGAGTAAGTGACTTACCCATAGTTGATATTAATTTTGGCTTAGAATATAATTGAACATACTCTGTGCTTCTATCCTATAAATACACCTTTTTTTCCCATAGAATACCATAATGTGTTATCATTTGTTTCTCTTGACTCATAATCTGTTTGTTAGATGTATAGAAAGTGTTTTACCTTTTAAGATAGGGAAAAAGTACAGTATGAAAATGAACTCTTTAATTATTCCATTTAGTTTACTTTATTAGGTCAAGGCCATAAAACAAATGGGGGAGGGGGTGTTATCATTCCCCAGCTGTTCTCTTCTGGCAATCTAGTAACAATATCTATAGTGATATTTGTTAACTAACCAGGAAACGATGAAAGAACGAAATAGTATGGTGATAAGACTGTAGTACTTTCCATGTACTGTATATAACCAAATGCTTGTGTTGGGGTGTTTTGCGTGTAATAAGTAAGCGTTGACAGCTATTTATCTCAAGCTCATTTAAATTTGCAAACAGAACTTGACAAAACTAAAGCAAGTGTCAAGAGGTTAGTCAACACTTTGCTATGCTACATAATGTGATATGAAGACATTTCAGAAAAGTTTAACGTGATAAGGAAAAATGGTGTGTTTGTTGGCCAAAAAGCCAGATCATCTTGAATCAACACAACTGACATGACATTTAAGGATTTCCTGCTTTAAGGGTAGAATGGAAGCATCAAGAGTAGTCAATGTAGAAAGCTACCAGAATTTCATTTAAAAAGTTGCAATCAGCTAGAAGGAGAAATTGGATAATTATATCTCTAATGAAAGAATAAAGTTTAATGTTAGTTTCCCAGGTAAAAGAAAATAATGGGCATACTGTACATTTCTATCTAGTGACTTAGCTTGATTAAGGTTCATATATATGCAAAGAAATATCGTGTAAGTTATTAAAATGATAATAATTAGAACTGAATAATTTTGCATTAGGGAAGACATGATTCTGCATTAATCATAATTTTACAACAAACATAATTGATATTCCAAATTAATGACTATACTTATATGCCCATTTACTAACTTTATACAATTATTCTGCTTTTATTACCAAAGAAACCGTAAGGATCTTTTTTAAAAGTTGTCAATTTCATTTTTCTATATAATTTTTTAGTAAAACTTTTAAACAAGAAGATACAAACTAATACAAACTAGCAAAAAGTAAGGAAGAAAAAAGGAAAAAATGAAAGAAAAAATACAAAGTACAAGAAAAGAAAAAAGTTGAAAAAATAGAAAACAAAAAAGAGATAAATAACTTTTGAAATTCTTCACAACAGTTGTCATAAATGTATTTTAACCTCTCTCTTTAAAGTGACATCATGCTACTCTTCGTACTATAACCTATCCTATGTAATTGTCAAATTATAAATCACAAGTTCATTTTTTTATTTTTAAACAAAAAATCCGTAAGAGGATTCCAGTCATCAGAAAGATCTGAATTTCTGATATTTTAACAAGCATAATAGTTTAATTATCATCACCTCTAAAGGAAAGAAATTCTCCACTGAATAATGTCAGTTTAAAGAACAGGTGGGGATTATCACAGTGGTGAAATCCAAATTTTTTTACTACCGGTTCTGTGAGCATGGCTTGATGGGTGTGGCAGGGGAAGGATACTGCAAAATCCCCATTCTGTCCCCACTCCTGGGTGAAGGATATTGCAAAATCTCCATTCCCACTCCACTCGGGCCAGCCAGAGGTGGTATTTGCCGGTTCTCCGAACTGCTCAAAATTTCCGCTACCGGTTCTCCAGAACCTGTCAGAACCTGCTGGATTTCACCCCTGGATTATCATGATAGGGAATATAAATAGTCAAGGATTGACATATTGGTTTGTGGAGGTTCTCTTAGATTAGTTTTCATTTGCAGACATTTCGTTAACTACCAAGGATATCATCTTCAGTGTTGTGCTGTTGGAGAAATGAAGTGCAATATATAATCGCCTGTTGTACCCAGTTTTGTATATAATTGGATGACTATGCTGTTGGGTGTGTTCTCTATGGGGCTGTCACATTGTTATCAGTTTCTTTTTATACTCCTGCTTATCTGGGTGTTAGAGAATAGTTGGAAGGTAAAGAGGAACTGGTGTATCATCTGGGCTGTGGTTTCCTTCTGTTTGACCTTTGGGCATGTCTTTTGAATGGTCCATAGATGGTATCTCCTATTTTTCCTTTAATATTCACATATTTTAAAATCCCTTCATTCATCTTCCCATCTTTAGTAAACATTCTGCCAAGTTCATCTAGATGCTCCAGGGGTTATTTTTTGCCACTTATATGTAACTTGCAATTATCTACTCCATTTTCTCTGTCAAAAATAATCTTGCATTTTGATACATTAGTTTTCAAATCCATACTCCTTGTTGGATTATACAATCTATCTGACATTCAGTCCAATTCATTCAGGTTCTTTGCCAACAATACAGCAAAAGTACATGTATATTATCATTTCCAGTCAACCAGTCTCTAACTTCACCACCAATACTCCTTATACTTTTATGCAATCAAGGGCCATGAACTTCTTTGTCTTACTCCCTATTCAGGACTGAATCACTTGCTAAACCTTCCACTTATTTTCATGCATATTTTCTGTCATCATATTATGCTCTAATACTATTTAGCAAGTATAAAATTTTAGCTCACATTCAAACAAAATATTCTATAATTCAAGCTTATTCATTTTTATGAGATGCTTTCTCTAAAGGAATAAATGTATAATAAATTTTCTTTTCACATTCATTCATTTCTTGATGACCTGCTGAAGAACTCAGGATAAAACTGCATTCATTCTGCATTTATGTAAAATAGGTTTTATATATTGTCCCTTCCTGCATTCTCTGAATCAGAACTCTGTCCAACATTTTCAAAAACACCCTTAAGAATCACTCCTGATGATTTCTAGTCATCAGACACAAATGCAGTCTTATGCACAGATTAAACAAGTTGCCCAGCTACTCTGTAACAAACTAAATTTATACTTTAATATTTCCACAGTTACATCTCCAGAGTTACTATTTTTCAATATTGTGTTAATATTCAATTTTTCCCATGGACATTAATATTTATACAATTTGCTTCAATTTCTACTCTTTGCATATGACTATTATTCTCATAACAATATCTAAAATGCTCCTTCCAACATTTTCTCTCTTCAGAATGCTTCATAATTTCATGTTTTATGAGGGTTTTTTTTTAATTTCACATACTCTTTGAGTTCCTTGTTTAGTTCTCATCATCTGTTTCCAAAATAATTTATTCCCATGGCATCCTTTTGATTATTGCCATTAGCAGAACCTTTAGGATGCTGTTACATAATTCTTATCACTCTGTTCCAAACAGCTTCCACATCCGTTTTCCTTAATCAACTTTCCATTCATTCTTTGGAGAGAATAATCCTTTTCAAGAAAGAAAAATGGAATGTCAAAGGAAACAAAGCACGTTTGCACAATCAAACCACAGTTGCAATTTGATGATTCATTCCCTTTGAGATGGGTTAACCAGGCAAAACTACCCCAGAACTCTTGCCAGATCACCTGGCAGTTTTTTCCTCAGAGAAGTCAAACCAGCTAAGCAAGCAGGCTAATCATACTTGTAGATCCTGTTTCTCTTATTCAATTCCCACTTGTCTCAACACTTCTTTTCTCTCTCTTTAAATATCAGTTACACCCAGTAGTTCTCCCTTCTAGCCTTCATAATAACTGAAGTTAAAACTGTACCACTAAACAAATGTAGCAGAAGGAATCTGCAGTGTATTTCTTCACAGATCACATCTTGGGACCCTTACCAATTCTTAAACGGAAAGCTTAATTCTAAGTCCAGAACACTCATTCAAAAATGACGATAAAATAAATTAATGCTGGATTCCCTTTTTGATATTGATTATAAATGAACAAAGATATATTTGTACAGAAAAAAAGACAACAAGAACACAAACAAAGGCAAGAACAGCAATAACAAAAAGCCTAATTAACTGATAGTAACATTGAGACATCAAAATGTCACAAAATGAGCCTTGCAATGACTAAAGGGAAGCAACTAACAATGCATAGGAGGAGGACGGGGAGACAAGGAAGATGAGAAAAGCAAGAAGTAACCTGCCTCTTCCTGCCTTCCCCACCACAACCCAACAGCAAGTGACTCCTGATACATAAGACTATCCAGGTAATGGTAATCTCCATCTTTAATTTTAAGGAAGTTCACACTTCTCCAGATAGGACTGGGGTGCAATGTGGGGATTTTGGGGGGACTTTCAGCTCCTGCTCACAGAGCAGATGGTAGCTGTATCCAAGAAGGCCCTTCCACAGATTAATCCTATGTACCAAATATGGGCTCATTCCTGGATTGGGAGGCCCTTAGAAGTCACTCATCCCCTGGTCACCTTGTATGTGCACTATAGTACTGCAATGCTCTCAAGATGGAACTCCTCTTGAAAACCACTAGGAAGCTTCAGGGAGACCAAAATGGGGTGACAACACGTTCTTGGAAGCATGCTTCGGTATCTAAGTAACACATTTGCTTTTTAAGTTACTTGGATTGCAATAGGCTTCTAAGTACTTACAAAGCCCTAGATGACGTAGGACATAATTATTTGAGAAGTTGTCTTTCTCCCACTGTTTCCATGGGGTTCTTGGTGCTTTCTTAGCATGGTGCTTTTTTTGACTGATGATGTTACCTAGTTTGGTAATGAAGCATCTGCAAGGAAACCACCAATCTCAGAGAGCAGCAAGGATCCCACAGTTCAACTCTGAGCTACAAATATTCTCTTCTATTGGTCCATTGTTTCTGCTACATTTAGTAAGATCATACAAAACCAGCATGCTCAGGTCCTAACTATTTAAGGGGAAATGGAATGGATACCTTCCCTATCATAGCACCTGCCTTCTGGAATAGCATCCTCCCAAGGGATTTGAACAGCGCTGACTTTGCTTTTATTAAATGTACCTTAAAGATCTGACTCTTCCTGCCAGTCCTTTGCTAGGATTCAGGTGTGGGCTCTCCGCGTGAGGGTTATATAAATTGTTAAATGGATGTTTTGTTCCTCTGGTCTTTTGGCCTTCTTCTTCCTCCTCTCAAATTGTCCACTCTTCTCTCACAAATTTGTTTTGTGTTCCACCCTCACCCATTCTCTCTATATGATTAAACTATTTCAAAGTAAGTCTTTCATATAGCCACCTACTTTTGTATTCAATCCATATTCACTCAGCATTCATTCATGCTTGAGTTATCTCTTCTTTTATTATACACACTTCTCAACAATCACATTCAGATTACTTTTATATCTCTTGATAGATCCAAGGGAATGAGGCTCATTCAATGAGCCCTAACTAAGAATACCACTTAGCTATGTTGAGCACTTAGTGCTAAACAAGACTTAAGGAACATTTTAATCTTGGACTTCGTGATTTCGAAACAGGAAGCCAAGAAGCAACGTTAATTCTATTACAGAAATACAATGCACAAAGAAAGGAGACTAAGCTTCACTAAAACAGTTGATAACTGGATCTTACTTTTCCATTTGAACCAAATGCTGTTGGAACTGTAGCCATTGCTTTAAGGCTGGAAAGGCAGAGGGGGAAAAATAATCCTTGCCAAAGTTAAAACTGTAAAATACGGAAAAATTTACTGAGCAGCTGAGTACAACAGATGGAATGATCTTAAGGGAAATAAACAAAGTTTGGGAACGCAAGCAACATGTTCTAGCAGTCTTCAATAATTTCACAGATTTTTCAAAATCAGAAATATAATAGAAGCTTCCCAATGCTAAATATTTGGCAGTAGCATCCTACAGAAAAGAAATACGTAACTAGAATGCATGAAATAGAAATTGGAGCCATGGTGTACAGAGGAGGCAAGGTGCATTTTTGAGTAGGAAAAATGAGTGCCACAAGCTAGAGTTTTGGAAGAAACATAACAATATATTTTACCTTAATACCAAAGTGGTCAAAAGGAGTCAGGTAATGGAGGGTTAAATATTATTCTAGAGCGGCATTGTTTCCTCAGTCTGAAGAGTTCTGAAAAAATCCTGAAGATTGGTGTTGTTGGACATATGCTGCTTTTTTGGGGAATATGAAATTGAGATGTATGTACAAGCATCTTTGTGTATGGATGAATTAATGTGAAAGGGTTATGAGAATCTAAGAAACAAAATGTAACCTTTAAAATTGTTAAGGGCAGATATTGCTTATCTACAAGAGGCTCATATGAAACAGGATAAATCTTTATTAAGGACCTTCTTCAGCTTATTTCTAAATCTCGCACTAGTATTCCAAAGTTAGTAAATGACAAATACTTTTACTAAAATAGCAGGATGTTTGGTTAATTGGTATAATTGGATTGGGTGGACAGGTTTAACTTCACAGATACTTTGACAAAAGCAAAAGGCTTGGCCATTTTGGTTCAGAAGCGATGTTCAATTGATGTAAAACAGATTATTATTATTGACCTTATTTTATTGGTTTGATTTATATGCCGCCCTTCTCTGGAGACTCAGGGTGGCTTACAATGCGTTAAGCAATAGCCTTCATACTTTTGTATATACCTGCTTAGTAGGGCTTTCGCCCCCTCCCGCCCCAAGCAGTGTTCTTTTTTATACAAAGTCAGCTTATTGCCCCCACAGTCTGGGTCCTCATTTTACCTACCTCGAAAGGATGGAAGGCTGAGTCAACCTTGAGCCTGGTGAGAGTTGAACTTGCAGTAATTGCAGGCAGCTGGTGCTATTTAACAGCACTTTAGTCTGCTGTGCCACCAAGGCTCTTATTTCTTATTTAATTGTATGTGCTAAAATATCAAGGACTGCAATAGCTTTGGTTAATGTTTGCGGACCAAATTTAGATACTATTACATTTTAAGCATGTTTTTGATATGTGAATGAGTATATTTATGACAAAGTGGTAATATGAGAAGATTTTAATGAAATACTGGATCCTGAGCTTGATAGAAATTCACCAGCATGACACCAATCATTAGTGGGAGAAATAATTATAGGGAAGAATTTAATAGACCTCTAGCATTTGATATATGCAACCAAAATAGAACATACATTTTTAACATCAATGACTTTATATCACCAAATTCTAGAATGTAATACAATATGATAATTCTTATGTATCAGACCATAGTGCAATAACTTTGAAATGTTCACTTCTGAAACTGGTCAAGGTATTGATAAATTGTTATTTCAATGTTTCCTTATTGGATAATAAAGAATTTGTACAACAAATGTGGGTAGAGATCTTACAACAGTGTGACTGGAGTTCAGAAATATCAAGTGCTCACATTTTTGAATGGGAAGCATATAAAACCTACATCAAAATCAAATTATTGCTCATGCATCATGCAAAAGTAAGATTAAAAATAAAAGAAAAATAATTTGAAAGATGAACTGAAAGGTTATGGGCACAGATGGGTTACATGCCCATCTATTACTTTGTACAAAAAAAAACACAAAAAAGAAATGTGAACTAAATACTATAATATAGCACCAGACATAACGGTAATTCATCTAATGTGGTTATAACAGAGACTCTTGAGAGAACAGGGAAATCACTAATCACTTAAAACAAAAGAAAGATACAGCAATGATTCCAATTATTAGAGGGGAAAGAGATCAGTGGTGGTATTCAACCGGTTCTATCCGGTTCAGGCAAACCAGTAGCGGCGGCTGCGGGAAGCTCCGCCCATTTGCCTGGACGTCATCATGTCCCGTTTTTGACACTCTATGCATGCACGGAAGGCCCTGCGCAAGCACGGAGATGTGCATGCTCGCATTTGCAAACCGGTAGCAAAGGTAAGTGAATATCACCCCAGAAAGAGATGAAATGTACAAAACGGGGAAGACCTGAATTATATTCAGAATTATATAGCAAACCAAAGAATATATCAGAGAAGATATAGAGGTCTTTCTACCTAAAATTACCTGAGGAAGAGATTTAAAAATAGCAAGTGGTAAAACACCAATATTGAATGGATTCTCTATAGAGCCATATAAAATATTTATAGATCTTTTGGTACCAAAACTTTGTCAATTGAATGATGAGATATTTGATAAGGGAATTTTATCAGCAGCATTTAATCAGTTCCTATTATTATTATACCAGAGCAGGTAAGACCTTGCGCTAATTATCGTCCAATCATACATTGTGCTAATTATCGTCCAATCTCTGATTAATGTTGCTACAAAGATCTGAACAGTCGTGTTACCAAATAGATTACAGCAAGTAGTATCATTTGTTATTAAGGATGATCAAGCAGTTTTGTAAAAAATTAGGCAAACAGCAGACAAATTAGGTTAATTGTACACTTAATAGACCACTTGAAAAAAGATCAGCTTGTAATTTTATCAATAGATGCTGGAAAAATCTTTGACAAAATATATAAAAAGTACATGTTGGCTGAACTAAAGAGGTTAGGACTTCCTTTGGAATTCATAAAATGGATCAAGATATGAATTGTTTATATAGAGAGTAAAGGTTAACGTAATGTTCTCTGCTACTTTCCCATTATTTAGAGGAACAAAGATGTCCATTTTCAGCCTGTTTTTTAATATCTACATGGAACCTTTGGTTTATGCTACCAGACAGTCTAGGTAACCTGGGTAACCTTTTTGCCGTCACGTGCCAAAAGCGGGGGTAGCGTGGAGAAGTTGCCCACGTGCGTGCCCACACCCATAATTTAATGTGCCCCACGCATGTGCGCACACTTCCCCCCCGCTTTTAACACGCGATGGCACGGTGGGCCTGGTAGGCCCGTTTTTTCACCCTCCCCAGCTCCAGAGGCTTTCTAGGAGGCTGGGGAGGGCAAAAATGGCCTTCCCCACCCGCCCCGGAGGCCCTCCGGAGGCGGGAAACAGCTCATTTCCCAACTTCCGGCAGGACCGGAAGGCCCAAAAATCTGCTGGCCAGCGCACGCATGCATGCTGGAGCTGAGCTATGGCAATGCTCGTGTGCCCACTGATATGGCTCCGTGTGCCACCTGTGGCACCTGTGCCATAGGTTCGCCATCACGGGTCTAGGAATATTTGTGGACTTGTATCTAATTGAGTTGAATACAAATTGATTTTATTTGCAAATGACCTTTTTCATTTCTAAATTCCACACTAGTATTCCAATGTTAGCAAATGATAAATACTTTAAGTAAAATAGCAGTTAATTGGTCTAAAATGAAATTGATGCCGGTGGATGAATCATTAAGGAATGTTAATTCTGTATGTATACCAAATTCATTAAATATCTAGGCATACCTAAGGATATAATTTAGTTAGTAACAAACTAATTCAGTTAGTAACATATAATATAATGTTAATAATAATTATTATGATTCATCACACAATCAGCCAGATGTTCAGACTGAATTTGACATTTTTATCCACCTATCATGTCCTTCCCATGGACCTGGGATAGGAAGATGTTGATGCCTGATGATGTTAAACATATTGTCACAGGAAGTAAGATGTTCTGAGTAAGAAGAAGAGAATATATATGGCTAGAGGAAATATGAGATAAAGAGATTTTTGGTTGAAATCTTAGAGAAGGTGATAAGCTTCTAAATTTGTTTGTTCATGTCTTGATGAATGGGGAAGTCATTTCTTTATCTACATTTTTCTTTATATTGTTTCCTTTCCCCCTTTTTTCTGTCTTCATTTTTTGTTATATTTATCTTTGTATTTTTAAACTTTTTAAAAAAATTACTACATAAAGCAAGGAATTGCTAACTAGAGTACAAATCCCACAGTATATATACAGTATATATATTTAATGCATATACATATACATACATACATAGATACACATATATACATACATACGCATATACATACACATACATATAAGGTAAAGGTTCCCCTCGCACATATGTGCTAGTCATTCCTGACTCTAGGGAGAGGTGCTCATCTCCATTTCAAAGCCAAAGAGCCAGCGCTGTCCAAAGATGTCTCTGTGGTCATGTGGCCGGCATGACTAAACACCAAAAGCGCATGGAACACTGTTACCTTCCCACCAAAGTGTGGTCCCTATTTTTCTACTTGCATTTTTTACATGATTTCGAACTGCTACATTGGCAGAAGCTGGGACAGGCGCTCACCCCATTACGCGGCACTAGGGATTCGAACCGCTGAACTGCCAACCTTTCGATCGACAAGCTCAGCGTCTTAGCCACTGAGCCACCGTGTACATATACATATACATATACATATACATATACATATACATATACATATACATATATACATATATACATATATACATATACACATTAAAGAAAAGAAACAGCAGTGAAGAACTTGTGTCATGTTTGACTTATTGCAACTTGGAGTGTCTGTCATCAGATCTCTGTTGGGGAAAACGTTCCTGTATGACCTGAGAAGCATAAGGTATATTTTTTTTAATGGTTCATCCTAAAAGATATTTCCAAGTGATGTATTTACTAAAAGATAGATAGTCGCAAGAAAAACTATTAAGCCATAGACCAAAGCAAACATAGACCAAGTTGAATTGACCCAAAATATTCCTGGGAGAAAAAGTCTGAGATCTCCAAACTTTTACTACAAAGGCTTACACACACACAGGCATGCAACCACACAGAAGCCTAGGGACAAGAAGCCTTGAAAGTTGCAGTTATAATTAGTTAATTAAATACAAAGTACAAATATTTTTACAAAAACAAGAATTTTCTCTTAACCACTTGCTTAAGAGAAAATTCTTGCTTGTGTATAAAATATTTGTACTTCATATTTAATTAACTAATTATATTATACCAGCAACTGGCAACATAATAGCACTGAAACTGCAGCCTATAAATGGTATATTTAAAAACATAAATACGTAAAAACATTGTAGAAGCAAAGGTGCTTTTTTTTTCAAAAGGAAACTGGACTCCCCCTCCCTCAAACACCTTTTGCTTTTTATCCAAGAAGCTTCTTCAGTTCTGACTGAATGATGGAGAATAGAAGGATTTAGTCAGAACTGAAGAAGCTTCTGGAAGAGAAGCAAAATGATTTCAAGGTGTTTCAAGTTTCAAGTTGTTGCCTTTAGGAAAAAAAAACCCATATAGATATAAATAAATACACACAGAGAGAGATACATATATAAAACACACATACATACCAGTGGTGGGTTGCTACCGGTTCTACTCGGATCAGCGGTGGGAGGCTCCGCCCACCTGTGCCCGACGCTTCTGTGCATGTGCAAAAGCTTCTGCGCATGCACAGAAGCATCGCGTGCAAGCACACATGAGCACACGAGCGAACTGGTAGCAACGGGTTTTGCAACCCACTACTGACACACACACATATATATACACACACATTCACATACACAGATATATATATATATGTCGAGCCCCGGCCGAGAATATATTTCATCAAGAGGAGCAGGTTTGGGAATATATTATATATATATACATATATATATGTATGTGTATTATATGTATGTGTGTGTATATGTGTGTGGGTATATATTTATATTTATATATATATATATATATATATATATATATATATATATATATATATATATATATATATATATATAATAAGTGTTTTTCTATTGAGACACCTGGTCTACCCCAGCTTGTGGGAGGGAGCATACTTCATCCCTTTCACCTTTCAACTCCAATCCAGGAGCCCTCAAGCAGTCACAATTACAACAAAACATTTTATACCAAATTTATATTTCACTGATTAAGAAATAAAGGGAGACTAGTATAGATCTATTTCAAGCTATTTAGCTCTCATCGGCTAGCCATACCCTTACTTGGATTCGAACTTGGGCTGCCTGCATGTTAGGCAGTTATATTAACCTCTGAGTCACAAATTCTTCTCCCTTCATCAGCTTGAGCCAGGGGAGAGATTAAGTGTTTTTCTATCAAGACACCTGGTCTACCCCAGCATGTGGGAGGGAGCATACTGCATCCCTTTCGCCTTTCAGCTCTAATCCAGGGGCCCTCAAGCAGTCGCATTACAAAATCTGCTCCTCTTGATGAAAAATCAAGAGGTGCACTTCAAGGTGTTGGTCACCACCTTTAAAGCGCTCCATGGCATCGGACCTGGGTATTTGCGAGACCGCCTTCTGCCACCGATAGCCTCCCACCGACCAGTACACTCTCACAGAGAGGGACGCCTCAGGGTGCCGTCAGCCAGGCAATGTTTGCTGGCGACCCCCAGGGGGAGGCCTTCTCTGTGGCAGCACCTGCCCTGTGGAACGATTTGCCCCTGGAGATACGAAGGATACCAGATCTCCGGGCCTTTCGCTGTGCCCTAAAAACTTTTCTTTTCCATCAAGCAGGGCTGGCATGAACCCCACCCCCCCTTTTTAGCTCTTTTTAGCTTTTTAAGTGTAAATTGGGTTTTAATTGGATTGTTTTAAATTGTGGGCCAAAGCTGTATAATTCTTTTAATTGATTTTAAATTTTGTATTGGTATGTTTTTTATCCTTGGCTGTGCACTGCCCTGAGTCCAATAGGAGAAGGGCGGTATATAAATTGAATTAATAATAATAATAATAATAATAATAATAATAATAATAATAATAATAATAAATAAAAATAAAAATAAAAATATGAGAAAGCTTGTATCACGAAGCTATATTTTTTCTTTTACTGTTGCATTCTATCACAGTGTTTAGATGTTTTACACACTTTATCAGTGGCACAATTCATATTATTAGACATCATTTGTATTTATATAGAGAAATGGTTAGCATGTGCATAGAAGAGTGGAACTTTTTTGTACTGAACCATCAATCTAAGGAGCATGATATTTGCCTTTGTAAATGTGACTCGGCCAGCATTCCAAGGCACAAGAAGACAGTGTATGAAGTCGGGGCATGGATTCCATTACCTTTTTGAGTATGGCTTTGGGAAAAAGGCTCCGTCAAGGGAGGGACAGCTTGTCTCCAATCTGTGTAGCTGGTATCAAAACTTCTTTTACTAGAACATATTCAAAAGATAGTTGAGTCTGACAAAGAACATTATAATAGGCATGTTTCAAATCAATTATATTCATTAAAACCTTTTAGACTTGACAATAACCTTCAAGGTTCAGTGTGTTGCTTTGTAAATATTTGACTTTTATGGGAACAGATTGAGATCTGGCTGTTCCAGCATTTATTTTCCATTACAAGGTACTATGAAAAGTCTGCCTGGGGTAGTGTGGGGAAGAGGAGAAGTCATTTATTAGAATATATACAGCAATTCATTAATAACTCTTATAATTTAAATAAGGTTAACTTTTCAAATCTTGGGTGATCATAAAACTGGCACACTACTTTGCTAACTACATAGTATTACTTGATTATGAATACCCATGCACAGACATATCCTGAAGGCCATACTATTTTATTTTAGCAGATATTCAAAATGGATTCTTAGGTATGTATAATTCAATATGCAAAATAAACATGTCATACAGCATTACTTTCAATTTCCCATAATTGGCAATTCTTTCTTGAATTAACTCATCCTTGTAAGGTAGCTTTGTCTTTACATACATCTGATTTGCATGTAATGACCGGGTTGGTTTGAGCTTTGTGTGATGTATGAATCTATTGGTTATGGTTTGTTGTTAAACACAAAGCAGTTTATCAAGGCTTGATTAATTAACTAAAGAGAAAACAATCCTCCTTTTCTTTGAATTCAGCAATGTGGTTTGCCAGCATAGCGTATCCTAGAACAGGGGTGTCAGACTAAAGGCCCATGGGCTGGATCTGGCCTAAAGGCTGCTTAGATCTGGCCCATGGGGCTGCCCTGGAAACAGTGAAGGACTGGCCTGCGGTGCCTCTGCCAGCGAAGACGGACATCCATTTTAGCTGGCAGAGGATTGCAGGAAGCCATCGCAGCCGAAAATAGAACTCAGGAGCCTGTTTCTGCTGGCAGAGCACTTGGGCCACCACAAGCGCCCCTGACATGAGTCATGTCAAGCTGGCCATGCCCATCCTGGCCACTCCCACCTCGCCCTCCCAAGGTCAAACACAACTCTGATGCGGCCCTCAATGAAATCAAGTTTGACATTTCTGCTTTAGAATGTGTTGATTATGGATACTGAGAATCGAGCTCAGTGTGTTTTGTGAATACACTAAAAAAAAACATGATTAGCAAACTACAGCTGGCATTTTGACTGAACTCAGCAGATACTACCTTCCATATTACACTTATTTAGCTATCGTGAACATGATTATTTCACAAGTGATTCATTGGCATCCACCCAGCTTTCCCCTACTGACTCAATATTCAAAAGAAACAAAACAAACATTAACACACAAAACTCCTACACACAGCCCAAATCGTTATTACTCAAAACATTAGGAAGCTTAAAACTCTTATTTCGATGTGCCTTGTTAGGTAATGCACTAACAGAAGCAGTCTGTTAGAAAAATAATTGCTGGTCTGTAGAAGTAAACGGGACTATATATGGCAGCAACAAGGCAAGGATAAAACTAGCTAGCAAGTCAGTTAACTGAACTTGCTATATAAGAGAGACATTATAAAAACAACAAAAGTTTGTTTGGGCAATAAAACTCAAAACTTTCAGAGCTGTCACAAACGTGCAAGGCAAAGATAATATATAATGCAAGAACTGACTGTGCGCCTGATGGAGCATAACGCTCATTTACAAGAGTTGCATGGAAAGGAATCCTATCTCACAGAGCTTTGTTAATCTATCTGGGTCATGCTGTTCCATGTTCTTAGCGTGCCTCTCTGGAGCGCAACAATCTTTCTTTAGCCAATCCTTCTGGTTCCATGTTGCACTTCTGTACTGTAAACCAGGTAACACTCACAGGGAATCTTGAAATACAGAATCCCTTAGCATCCTTCCCATTTAACAATGTGTCATTAAAATATTAGAATGTGCAGAAATGGATAGGCTAACACTGACAATTAAGGAAAAGAAAGAAACTGAATACTTTTTGACCCGGGACTTATTTTATCAATGGTTAGCTGACAAAAACAGGAGTTAGAAACAGGGAAAGATAAGGAAAGGATCAATGATTTAAGGGAGGTATGTTAAAATGGTTAAGTAAACATCATCATCATCATTATTAATATTATTATAATCAATAATAATGATTTGATTGCTTATTAGTAACCTATGACTATCACTAAGTGCTGTATCTTATGATTACCTATCACCTCCCACTCATGACTATAACCATGTCGCTTGTATTTTTACGATTTATATTGTTGTGTTTGTTTCCTAGTATGATTTGATTGCTTATTAGTTGCCTATGACTATCAGTAAGTGTTGTATCTTATGATTCTTGATGAATGTATCTTGTCTTTTTATGTACATTGAGAGAATATGCACCAAAGACAAATTCCTTGTGTGTCTAATCACACTTGGCCAATAAAGAATTCTATTCTATTCTATTCTATTCTATTCTATTCTATTCTATTCTATTCTATTCTATTCTATTCTATTCTATTCTATTCTATTCTGTAATGAACACTGATGTAAATATTTTGATTACTATTTCCTAAAACTATGTGTACCCAGACAACACACTGTTTAATTAAAAATGGAATTTTTATATGTTATAAAATAAAAAACTTGGAGGGAAAAAATGTGTCACTGAATTGCACAGCAGCCGTCCAGATGAACGTTGACAGAACGTCAGATGTCAGAAACGTTCACAGAAACTTGTAGTCTTTTATATGAATATGTTTAATATTCAAATTTACAGCAGTCTTTGTCATCATCCAGAAAAACATAAGGTAGTCAGGAACACAGTAACATCATGAGGTAAATCCCAAACAGTATAAAGAACACACAGAAAAAAAGGAGGGGGGAAAGGGAAACTCCCCCTTTATACTTACAACAACCAATTGTAGCGTAGATTGCTTCACGCATGAGTCAGCACTCTCTTAACTAATCAAGTACAACTGTGTGTTCTGGCCTATTGTGCACTTTTCTGTTCCAGCTACTAAATTCATTATCCTAACACAATGATGCTAATTTATTTCCAGCTCATAGGGGGTCTACTTGAAATCTCTGGAAACATACTTGGTTGAAGGATGAGATATTGTAGATCTGAGGAATGTCTCCATTGGCAGAAAAACTCGATCCCACCATGCTTCCCTGCTTCTTCAGTCTAGTCGCTATTTCACAGTGCTGCTTGATGATTATTCAGTTCCACCTTCCTAGAAACTGCTAAAGATCTTTGCAGATGGTCAGATAAATAAATGCAATGTGAAGTAAGGATGGCAGTGGATGGAATTTTTTTTTGTAAACTCCCTTCCTTTTGCATGCAGTAGTATAGGAAGATTTTCTTTTCTGCAGCAGCTGTGATGCATCAGTGCTGGGCAATTATTTTTGCTTCTTTTTCTCAGAAAGGCAATGTTGTAGAAGTGAAGACTGCTTTTAAAGAATTTGGAAGTGAAAGCATTGCAGTGTGGAAGAATCCACCCAAATCAGTTGAAGTCCCCCCCCCCCATCCCACATCAAATAGCATGGACACACTCAGGAAGAAATAACAAGCAGCAAATTATACATTTGCTGATGTCATCCCCCAAATGATCAATTTATGTACTTAGATCTGATGTTAGGATGCTAATATATAATGGTGGCATTTATGTGATGGCGTAATCCATTGTGACCTATCATTTTGGTGGAGTAGTTTGCTGCAGATGCCACTGGGTAATTCTATTGGGTTGCTGTTTTTAAGAAAAGAGCTAATGCAGTTAATTTTTAGCAATTGGAAATAACTCAATTTAATCTTAGATGAGTTATTATCAAATTTCACCCCAGCTTTCTTCCCTGGTCTACTGTGCATGTAGGAACAATTGTAAGCATCTGCAACAACTGTATTTTATGTAGGAATCAGGCCAGAAGTGTGTATTTTCCAGGTCATATGCAAAAGAAATCAGATCATATACAAAAGTTACCGTATACAGTATACAGTAAAGGGATTCTTCAAAATGATGAAACCACAGGGTTTTTTTTTACCTTTGAACAAAATGCTAAACCAACTGGCACTTGAAATCCAGAACATGAGGCAAGATTTCATGCCAAAGGGAAACATATCCCAAAAATTCTGCAGAATTTCATGACTACCAGTAGAAAGCACTTTCCCACCCCAGGAAGATATAAGTACTGATGATTCTTTGTCACTTAATATCAGGGTTACCTTGATCTTTTGAATGAAAACCATTGAGTTCATTGTGGGTTGATAATATGACTTCCAGGATCATAGAATTTCTATGCAAATTCAGAAAAGATCTTAAAAGAAATGAATTATCTCCTGCTTCTCTGATAGACTTGGTGAAACACCTCAGGTTTTCTGGTTTCCAAGCCAGAAAACACTAATCATGGAGGGCCACCAAAGGACAGAAATGTAGATTAATGGGAAGAAAGTTGGATCCAAGGAACAATTTAAGGGGCAGTTGCATGTGGAAATAATAAATAATTGAAAAAATCAATTGAAACATTAAACATATATTTGCACATATATTTCTGAAACCTTATCTTTGTAACCTTAAACTTTGAGATAGGATTTGATGTGTATACTGTATATATACATGCACCTATGGATAAAGGTAAAGGTTCCCCTCACACATATATGTTAGTTGTTCCCGAATATAGGGGGCAGTGTTCATCTCTGTTTCAAAGCCAAGGAGCCAGCGCTGTCCGAAGACGTCTCCATGGTCATGTGGCCGGCATGACTAAACGCCAAAGTTGCACGGAACGCTGTTACCTTCCCACCAAAGGTGGTCCTTATTTTTCTACTTGCATTTTTTATATGCTTTCAAACTGCTAGATTGGCAGAAGCTGGGACAAGTAACGGGAGCTCACCTCATTACACGGCACTAGGTATTCGAACCACTGAACTGCCAACCTTTCGATTGACAAGCACAGCATCTTAGCCACTGAGCCACCGCGTCCCTACACCTATGCATATATGCATCTAAAGCCAATCTTCCAGGCTTACTGGGAATTGAAGAAGTCTGTAATATCTGAAGACATCTCTGGAATGCCACGTTAAAAAAACCCTGCTTTTGTAATCCTACACTTGCTGCAGTTCTACTTTTTTTTTAAAGGATTAATTAGTAGCTGAGGACCACACATTGCAAATAGTAAGAAAAAAAATATCTTATTTTTCTCTCTGCCAACAGAACACACAGCCCTCATTTACTGCTATCCCCAAGGTATAGATCTGAAAGCCAGAACACTTTGAATACATTTGTCTTGGATACTAACGCACTGGGATGCTGCATCCATGCTCTTGGGAAGAACATCACAGCAAGAAATGACCAACCAAATCCAAAGAGCTGTTTCTGCCATCTGCAAAACCTAATCACCAGTAGAAGGCAAACAATAGGAAAGATTGCATCTAAAATACAAAAAAAAAAATTCCAGCTTTTCAATTACTGCTTCTTTCCTTTGTACAAACAGATCTTTTCCCTTCATTCCCTACCTTTTACATGTCTTGCCACTTTAAGATTATGAGGATAGGAAAAGCTCCTAGCTTCCTTTTTTAAAAAGTTTACGTGAACTTCTTTTTTGGAAACAATGGGCCCTTTCATGCCATCGCTTTTACTTACCAAATCCTCCAAAGCAGTTTGAAAATGACCAGCAATTGCCTTCTTGGATGCTGCCTTAAAATGCAGGGAACATGCTGAGAAAATCACTGGCCAATCTTTGCTCCGTCCAGTTGCCCAGTACAAAGGTGGGGGCGGGGAGGGGGAAGGCTCCATTAGCGTCCTGCCCTTTTGTTGCAGTTCCTGAGGAATTGAAAAATCCCCTGCTTCATTCAGCTTTTTAACACAAAAAAAGGAAATAAATTGCTAACCCCCGTGAAAAGCTGTATGAGGGTGTCCTGTTAAAAAAAATAAAAAAATAAACACACTAAAAGAAGCATTTAAGCTGCTGTACTACCGTCACCACACTGTGCATAAAAGCAGCTGAAGGTCTAATACCATCTTTGCACTTTTCCATCTATAACTACTACTAGTTGCAGCTTCTAATATTTCAAATCAGTTGCCTTCCACTATAGTGGCTGGAGAAAGGGAAAGAAGAAAAGTCTTAAACCAGTAGACAGAATCCAAAAGATTCATTTTAAAATGCAGCTGAGATTGAGATCCAGACTATTTACAGCTCCTCCTAGAGGCGCAATACAGGTAGTCTTCGATTTATAAAAGTTCACTTAATGACCATTTGAAGTTACAATGGCACTGAAAAAGTGATTTATGATCGTTTTTCACACAACCATTGCAGCATCCCCATCAGGGCCGGATTTAGATGAAAAGAGGCCCTAGGCTATTCCACTTATGAGGCCCTTTCACCTATAGTGAAAGTGTAATTTTAATTTTGCTAACAATTTGAATGTAGGGCCCTCTTGATCTTGAGGCCCTAGGCTGAAGCCTAGTTAGCCTATAGGAAAATCCGGCCCTGATCCCCATGGTCACTTGATTAAAATCAGGGGTGAAATGCTCCCGGTTCGGGAGTCTTTGTTGAGAAAACTACACAATACATAGCTTTAGCAGTGCATTTGTACACCACCCTTTTTCTAAGAGTATACACACTTTTCTGACAGATACAGCTGTTTTTCCTTCCACATCAAAGGTGTACTACTTTTTCATCTCTTATTCTCAAGAAAGGCAAAATCCCTCCTGGTGGTTTGTAACATTTTCTAGTCATCCAGACATCCTTTGGCTCTCCTGAAAGTTGAGCGATGTATAAATTTAAACAAATAAATAAATAAAAGCACAGGCTTTAAATTGTTTTGAAAATGGTTGGATAATACTAAAATATGCCAAAAGTCACTGGTTGGGATCTGGCCAGAAAGAAAACTAATTTAATAAGAGATATTATATTTTCAAATTAATAAGAGTTGTTCAGGAAATATGGAGATATGACTTAATACCATCATGCCCTTGAAATAATCAGCAAATCAAAATGAACTCAATCATGTCTAGTGTTTGTGTTCTCTATTATGATGAAGTAGAATCAAGGGTGAAATCCAGCAGGTTCTGACAGATTCTGGAGAACCGGTAGCGGAAATTTTGAGTAGTTTGGAGAACTGGCAAATACCACCTCTGGCTGGCCCCAGAGTGGGCTGGGAATGGAGATTTTGCAATATCCTTCCCCCTGGAGTGGGGTGGGAATGGAGATTTTGCAGTATCTTTCCCCTGCCATGACCACCAAGCCACGCCCACCAAGCCTCGCCCATAGAACCAGTAGTAAAAAAATTTGGATTTCACCACTGAGTAGAATGCAGGAGAAATACAAGTTCTAATCTGGTTTATATTCATGATCACATGAAACCATAGTGTGGGTCTGGTAGGTTAGCCATTGAGTTGCATGAACTTAATTTATCAGATTGTTGCTTCCTCGCCTAAATTCTTGGTCTGAGAAGGGGAAAATATGCAAATCATTTTTACTGGGCTTAGTTCTGCTTATATAGAATTATTTGGCAATGATATGGTTCCAGGTCTTGTTGGGTCCTGAAAATGTGAGTTCTGAAAATCCTGCTATACTAAAGATATAACTAGATCTTTTATTCTTTCTTTAAAAAAAAAAAGTAAAAGAAGAAGAAAGCCTAAAATCTAGATAAGGATTCTACCAGGGTATGTATACATGTAAGCGTGAGAACCTCTGCATATATAATATAGAATTTTGTGAACCTAAAAGTAAATTTATTATGGAACTATGGTCTAAAGTCCACTTTGATTAGAAACATGATTTGTCATTCTCAGTTGGCAGATATATAATAAACAAATAGTACAGTACGGTAAATAAATTCTGCAGTGATTATATATGCAAAGCAAGTATAACAACCAATCACTGCAGAAATATTTTTTGGGGGGGAAGATATTGATATCACTGAGCTATCCGCCAAGTTCCCTTTTCCAATCAATCAGTGGTGGGTTCAAGTCATACCAGTGCACAATAGTTGTGAAGGCTGAAATCTTTTGTATCAACATGCATCGCTTGCAATGGTTTTACTGAAATTTGTTATTTTAAGGCCCATAGACTAGGATTGGATGAATACATATTTGCAGTGGTGAAATCCGAATTTTTTTACTACCGGTTGTGTGGGTGTGGCTTGGTGGGCGTGGTGTGGCTTGGTGGGAGTGGCAGGAGAAGGATACTGCAAAATCTCCATTCCCACCCCACTCCAAGGGAAGGATACTGCAAAATCCCCATTCCCTCCCCATTCCTGGGGGAAGGATATTGCAAAATCTCCATTCCCATCCCACTCTGGGACCAGTCAGAGGTGGTATTTGCCGGTTCTCTGAACTATTTAAAATTTCTGCTATCGGTTGTCCAGAACCTGTCAGAACCTGCTGGATTTCACCCCTGGTTTAATGTCAGTAGCAAACATTATATAATGATCAATGAACTATCTGCCAGTCTGGCTCTCAGATGCAAACCTGACTGCTTAATCCTCAGATAGTTCATAAGCAAACTGAAAAATATTGCTCTCAAAAACTGACTTTGAAATGAACATTGCCCATTTATTCTTATTTTTCTGTTCTTTGTTCTTTAACCACTTCCCTATCCATGACCAACGCCTCCTCTCATCTGTCAGTTTGTGTGGAAGATTTTTGTCAGAAATTTTGCTAAAGGCTTTTCAAGGTCCAGTTCATGTTTGTTAACAGCTTCAAAAATAATAATAAAAAAAGTCTAAAAGGTTAGCCAGTAAAGATTTACTTTTGCAGGAACCCTGCTGGTTCCATTTCACCAAAGCTTATTCTCCTCCATGTTTGTTTGTTTATTTATTTATTTTAAAAAATACGTTTTCACATGTTACCAAGAACCAACATTAAGCTAAAAGGTGTGTAATTTCCTGCATCTCTCTGATCCTCTTTATAAACTTCCCTCCCTACACCTACAAACAAAAACTGTGAAGTTAAAATGTCTACTTTCTAATCCTTTAAAACTCCCTTTTTACGATCCGGTGATCCCTTAATTCAGGGTAGAGTCGGTCGGGGCGACTGGATGGAGCTGAGCGTTTACTGGCTGGCTGATTGCACATTTTTGTGGCAAAATGGTACAGTATATTCAGTGGTGGGATTCAGCCAGTTCGCACAACTTCGGGAGAACTGGCTGTTAACTTTCTGAGCAGTTTGGCAAACTGATTGTTGGAAAAAATCAGGGCAGAGAACCGGTTGTTAAATTACTTGAATCCCACCAGGGATGGGTTCTAAATTTTTTTACTACCAGTTCTCTGGGCGTGGCTTATTTTATGAGCATGGCTTGATGGTCATGTGACAATTCTTTAGGATTTAGCAGAGGTACTGGTCTACCAGGCTTTTAACTGCTTGCAGAACTGTACCGGTCTACTCATTTGTTTTGGGAGGCACTGGTCTACCCATTTATTTTTGCAGGCACCTGTCTACTCATTTGTTTTTGGAGGCACCGGTCTACCCATTTATTTTTGCAGGCACCGGTCTACTCATTTGTTTTTGGAGGCACCGGTCTACCACCACACTGCCTTTTAACACTGATCAGCTGTAGGATGGCCCTTTGAAGCCCCGCAACAAGAGTTTAAACAGTTTTTTTCCTTCTAGCTGATCAGCTGGGACTCAGGAGGCAGCAATAGATTGGGGTTGGGGCCAAATAAAAGGTAAGAATAACGCGGGGGGGCAGGGGGCGGGGGGGCAGAACCAGTTCAGTGACATCATATCATCTCCGCTACCGGCTCGGCGGAACCGGGAGGAACCCACCACTGAATCCCACCACTGGGTATATTTTAATTCTTTAAGAATAGATAAAAGTATCAACAAATAAAAACACTGGATGCTCTCTTGAGTTTGGTTGTCTGTTGACCAGGTAATTTCATCAACGCTAGTATATGTGTTCAATCCTGAGCTACAGATAATCTCCTCTGTTGCAAATATTATTATTATAATTATAATTATCACTTATGGTAACTGCTAGAGCAAACATGTTTGCATGTAAGTAACTGTCTTCACAATATTTATGGGTTAAGTTTCTTTCAGTTCAAAAATGTCAAGGATAAGAAACATGGTGCCTACAGCCTTGGCAGTAGTATTATGGGAGATATAATCCCAAAAATATCAAAATTTATAACATAATGTATAAAACAGCTTTTAAAATAGTAGATTTTCCCCCCATCTGTTCAATCGTGTCCAGTTGGACATTGCCTTTATAAGTCCCTTGTCAGATGTAAATGCCTTATTCTCTAATGTGTAAATAGTATATGAACGGGGTATCAGGGGTTAATTTATTCTTCACTTCTTAATGTATTCATAATTCACCACTCCCATATCTAGCTCCACCCATTGTATATATAAGGAGCTGTATGCACCCATTTTCCTTGCTTCTATCTGTGAATATTCAGTGAATATAGAATGCCTAATGTAAATAAAAGGAGAAATATTTAAACCTTTAACTCTTACTAAATTTATTGAGTCTGATCCTGAAAATATTGCAACAATCTGGTAGCAGAGGATGGTTAATTGACTCAATAAAAAATTTAAAAATGTCTAAGAGAGATAGGCCCAACACCAGGGCATACAGCAAAGAAATGGAAACGGACCAAGAAATAATCGACGAATCCACAAACGCGATTTCGAGAGAATCCGAAGAATATACCACTGAAGACGAAGAAATAATAGATGAAAATGATGATCGGGAGGAAATCGAAATAGAAAACAACGAACTCAGGTCAGAGATATTAAAACTATTAAAGAGTCAAAAGAATGATGAAAGCCTCATCGCGAACCTCCAAGACATGCTGAAGAACAGCGGAGCAGCGAGAGAGAAGCACATCACTAATGAAAAACCAAAAGACCCAAAAATAGTGAGTGATATGACTGCAGAAAAAAATACTGTGAAGAAGAAAAACGGTGATCCCGCGCGAAATTTTGAATGGCAGCCATCTTGGTTTCAACAGACCTCCAGGGTGAGCGAAGCAGAGCCAATCAGAAAACTCAATTCAAAATTTCTGGCGCGAAAAACATTATCAGACAACGAAAACGAAAAAGAAGATTCAAACACCTCAGAAGAATCAGAATCGGAAAGTGAAGGTGATTCAACAAATAATCAGATAAAATCAGCAATGAAAACGCTTTTTGCTGCATTTGGGCCAAAACTAAAAATTACCAAAAAGTTAACTAAGAAGCGAGCGAGCAAGCCAGTGCCTCAAGACCTAACCGCTCCCATCCTGACTACAAGAGCGCCGACGCCCGAACCCAGAGAGCCCTGCCGATACCGCCCCACGCCACAGACCGAAGCAAGCACCAACGCTCTCAAAAGAAGAGGAAGAGCAGTCACCATCGTCAGGACTCCCAAGATCGAGCCAGAGACCGATTCGTCTGAGGAGGAGCAGAACGAGCGAGCCGCAACGACGAGAACCTCTCACGACGACTCCAGGGACGAAATGGACAACGTGCATGCGCAAGACTACGCAGACGGTCCGGGAAGACATGAATTGCTGAGAAGACCATGCAGGCTCGTTGCGAGCATCCCCACGCCGTTTTGTAACTTTCAGCATTTACGAGACCACGGACTACCTCAGGTTGTAAGTAATGGACCTAATAATGTCGGAAATTTACCCAGTGACTTCCCAAAGCTGAGGATAGATGGCATTAATTTACAAGAATGGTATCAGCAGCTCCAGGTTGTCTTTATGAAAGAAAACTTACTGTTTTTTATCACTAGTCCCCCAAAAAGACCTTGGACTCTAAAATTAGACTGTTTACATCATAGAGCATTTTTCTTATTAATTTCTAGTGTATCTCCTGCAATGTATCACAGCATTAAGCAAAATCTGAGTGTTTCAGAAATTATTCAATGCATGTTCAATTTGTTTCACAGTGACAGTGTAGCTACTACCACAAGGATGTCTAAAGATTTCTTTTCATCTAGGATAAAACCAGGGGTTTCCATAAGTGAGCACTTAATATCTTTAAACAAAATAAGAGCTGAACTGCATTTAAGGGGGGAGGTGATTTCAGACCAAACAATGAAAAGTGTTATCATCAACTCACTTGACCCATCATGGGATAATTATATGTCACACTTAGACACAATCAATCTAGGATACTTATCCATAGAAAGTCTATCCAATAAGTTAATAGCAGAAGACAATTCAAGAAGGAATCGTTCTAACAATCACATAGAACACAAACCATATAGAAAAGTAGCTTTTCAAGAAAAATATAATGAGACTTTTAGATGTCACAACTGCGGATCCAGGGAACACAATAGAAGAGATTGCCCCAAAATTTCAAAAGAAAGACATAGGTCAGAATATAGAAACAAATACAATTATAGACAGTCTTCCATGGATAGACATAGATATAGAAGCCCACCAAATTACAAAGAGAATAGAGGGGGCAGAGATAATTCAAAGGATAGAAAATCTGGTTCACTGAATGGGTTAAATAAACAAGACAACATTAACATACAGCAGAATGAGAACAATAATTGGCTTATTGATTCTGGAGCAACTAATCACACCACTAATAACAAAAATATATTATCTTCATTTGTAGAAGATAAATTTGTAATAAAGGTAGCTAACCAAGAAAAGGTTCAAGTATTAGGTAGAGGGAATGTAACCTTACCTGGCCTAGGAAAAATAGAGGGGGTATTACTAATACCTGAAATACCTCATAACATACTAAGTGCCATAAAACTAAGCAGGGATTCTGATATTAACATTGTTTTTTCTAAAGGAAAAGCGACTTTGGAGAAAAATAAAATAGATATAGGCACTGTGATGATTAAAGGAGGCCTACCTTATCTAATAACAAAGGAAAAATGGTTGCACAACATTGATTCAAATATGGAAGATTGTATTGAAGTAGATGATGAAAACATTAGCAACAGTGACAATGATGAATGTAAAATATCTCATGATCACAAAGATGCACATAATGAAAAAAAACCAAAAATAGGCAAGCCAATTCATGATGAGTGTGCTCACATCTTACATAGGAAGTTAGGACATGCCAGTTTTCCTGTAGTACAAAAAATGACTGAACACGCAGAAGGTGTTAAAATAAAAAATTGTGAAAACTATTTGGAATGCTCAGTATGTAAATCTACAAAACTAAAAACTAGCCCCAGGCCAAGAAAATCTACTAGGTCAACCAACAAAATTTTTGATTTAGTACACATGGACTTAGTTGGTCCACTAACTCCATCAATCACTTATAGAAAACGTTACTTCTTGACCATAGTGGACGATTATAGTCGCTATGGATTTGTTTATACATTAAAACACAAAGATGAAACCTTTCAGAAATTTAAAGAATTTTATAAATGCATAGAAACACAACACAATATCAAAATAAAACAAATCATGACAGATAGGGGATGTGAATTCATGTCTAAAGAATTCTCCCAATGGTTGAAGGACAAAGGAATGTTACATTACACATCTAGTCCATTTTCTGTGTTTCAGAACGGAATTGCAGAGAGGAAGAACTCAACATTACAAACCATGATTAGATGCACATTGGAAGATGCTGGCTTAAGCAAACATTTCTGGTCAGAAGCCCTACATTATTCCAATTACACACAGAATAGAACCTGGTCCAGCATTATAAATAAGACACCATATGAAGTGATGTATAATAGGAAACCAAAATTGGCACACATGCACATATTTGGAGTCATTGCAGACGTACACATACCTAAGCAATTAAGAAGAAAGAGAGAAAACGTGTCCAGAAGACTCAGATTTATGGGATACGAGACAGGCACTAAAGGGTACAGATTCATTGATAATAATAACAAATTTATAGTTTCCAGAACAGCTGTGTTCCATGAGCAGGCCAACTGGTCTAAAATACATCTTAATGAAATATTTCCAAGTAACAACAAAGATACAAAATCTCAAGAGAAAGGGACTATAGAAAAGCAAAACATCAACAAACATAGAAACAAAACCAAAACATGGACAAATAGCCAACACAAAATAAAGACAGATACACTAACAAAAAAGGAAGCAAGATATTTGCATGATAATAATAGTAAACCTGAAAAAACAATTAGAAACACCAGAAATCAGATGCCAAATAAATACAAAGATTACATAATGCATATGGATGGTGAGTCAACTACACCTAATACATATGAGGAAGTGTTAAAACTTCCTCGTAAAGAAAAAGAAAAATGGGAATTAGCAATGAAAAAAGAGATGGAAAGTTTACAAGGATTAAACGTATTTACACCTGCAATTGCACCAAAAGATAAAACAATTATTGGTACTAGGTGGATATATAAAATTAAAAACTTAGAGGGAGGCAATACCCTATACAAAGCTAGACTAGTTGCACAAGGTTATGCACAGAAATATCCGGAGGACTATACTGACACATATTCACCCACAGTAAGAACTGAGAGTGTCAAAACAGCTCTAGTAGTAGCATCAGCACTCAATCTCGATGTATTCCAATATGACATACAGACTGCGTATCTACACGCAAAACTAGATAAGGAAATATATGTAAGAGCACCTCACAGTCAATACACAAACAAGAATGAGACTTGGTTGTTAAACAAGAGTTTATACGGGTTAAAACAATCTGGTAAACGATGGTATGATTGTTTAGTAAAAGTACTTAAAACTATGGACTTCAATGCTACCACCGCTGATAACTGTTTCTTTGTCAAAAAGGGTGATGATTACATAGAGTTTGTATTGATCTATGTGGATGACATTTTACACATAGGAAAACATAAAGAGAGAAGAGAAACATTTGTAACTAAGCTAAATGAACATTTCTCATTGAAATCTTTAGGTAAAGTAAGTAAGTATCTTGGTGTTCAAATTAATAAGACTAAAAGAGGATTCAAACTTACTCAGAGAGATAAGATCATAGAACTCTTAAACAAATGCAATCTAAGTGATGCCAAACCTTGTGATACTCCTATGCAGACTGACTTTCTAAGAAATGCTGATGAATCATCCCCTGAATTCAAAGATAACACGTTTTATAGATCAGTCATAGGTTCACTTCTTTATATCTCCAATTGGACAAGACCTGATATCGCTTTACCCCTCAATTTATTATCCAGACATGTCAGCAAGCCAACAATGTATCACTGGGAAGCTGTTAAAAGAATATTAAGATATCTGAAAAATACATTAGACTTTTGTTTAATGTTAGAACCTAACAATAATAGAGAACCAAAGCTCACATGTTACGCAGATGCGGATTGGGCTGGAGACACCTCATGTAGAAAAAGTACATCTGGTTATATATTCCTCTTAAATGACTGTCCAGTTTACTGGTACACTGGTAAACAAGAATTAGTGGCCACTTCAACGACAGAAGCAGAATATGTTTGTTTATCTAAAGCTGCGAATAACCTTGTATGGTTTAATGATTTAATTTCAGATGTTTGGAGAAAACCTGCTTTACCTTTTGTTATGCATGAAGACAATAAAGCAGCTATTGAAATATCTAGATCTGACGCCATTGGACAAAGGTCCAGACACATAGATATAAAATTTAAACATGTGAGACAATTATCTCAGGATGGATTTATTAAAGCAGTGCATTGTGAAACTTCAGAACAATTAGCTGACATATTGACAAAGCCTTTACCTTCTAAGCAGCATAAATACTTGACTTCTAAGTTATATGTTTTGTACTGTCCTGAATCTGAATGTAATTGGTGTAGCATAACGAATCGGCATTTAGAGGGGGATTTGTCAGATGTAAATGCCTTATTCTCTAATGTGTAAATAGTATATGAACGGGGTATCAGGGGTTAATTTATTCTTCACTTCTTAATGTATTCATAATTCACCACTCCCATATCTAGCTCCACCCATTGTATATATAAGGAGCTGTATGCACCCATTTTCCTTGCTTCTATCTGTGAATATTCAGTGAATATAGAATGCCTAATGTAAATAAAAGGAGAAATATTTAAACCTTTAACTCTTACTAAATTTATTGAGTCTGATCCTGAAAATATTGCAACATCCCTGTTTTCTTGGCAAGGTTTTTCAGAAGTTGTTTGCCACTTCCTATGGCTAAGAGAAAGTGAGTAGCCCAAGGTCATCCAGCTGGCTCCATGCCTAGGGCGGGACTATAATTCACAGTCTTCTGGTTTTTAACCTTAACCAGTACACCAAACTGGCTGTTTATTATTTTTCTTAGTTTTTATTTAATTTTTCTCTTAATTTTCTTTAAACAGAAAATGAGAAATCAATAATTATAAATCTGGAAAAATATACGGGGTATTTAATGAGGTTGGCTGTCTTAGCCACTCTTTCTATAGCTAAGACCTATTCCTTTTTGCTACCGCTTAGTAATGCTGAATTCTTTTTATTTTATATTGTTATAGAATTGTACCAGCATTCACACAGTTCTTTATTCACAGGGAATGACTACATTGAAACAAATGCAACCATGCAAGCAAACTAAAATCAACATTTGCTCACATCCAACTTATTTTCAATGCTTAGCTTTTAAATGTCTAAGTATAAATGTGTATAGTTTCAGATAGATTTATAATGCTGAAGCATCTTTTCCTCTTGCAACAGTTTCTTGATCTGTAAAAAGTATTATTCTTCATTCTTAGAACAGCTTTGCCTTTTGCAATGGGAAACTGCAGATTGGGGAATTTGAATTGAATTTGGCCATATGAAATTAGAAACACAAGGAATTTGCAGAAGCTCTCAGTGTACATGCAAAGCAACCAGATAATGATAATCATCATTCTAATAATACTATGAAGATAGTGGAGTAAGAATAATAACACTACATCCATATTGTATAAGAAAATACACATAGACATTAGACAGCACTGTGTTCAGCAGATTGAAGGTGTGAGGGAAAAAACTGTCCCTGTGTTTTGGCATAATAATAATAACTTTATTGTTATTGTATGTGCATACACAATATACCCATACAACAAAATTCACTTAACACCCAAAGACCAGGTGCAACACACATAACAATCCCCAAACACCCCCCACCCACCACAAATTCCCCACCCCTAAACCACCCAAACATCCACACAACAGACCAAGTAATGCTGTCCAACTGCTCACTGATGGTGGCCCTTTAGTTCATTGTTGAGTGCAATTATAGCTCTGGAATAAAAACTATTCAGAAAATGTCTGGTCTGAGTTTTAATTGTTCTGTATCTTCTGCCAGAAGGCAACAGTCCAAAAAGATTAAGGACAAGAAGAGTCTCTGAGAATGTTATGCAACTCTCAAACAGTGAGATTTGAAGATGTCGTCCAGGGCTGGTAGCTGGAGCCTGATGATATTCTGGACAGTTTTAATGATGCAGTATAGCACCATCCTGAGAGAAGGAGTTATGTCCAGGATGTGAAGGGTCTCTAGATACCTTCTCACCCCTCTTTCTGACCAGGGCAATATACAGGTCTTGTAAATTTCCTAAAATTTGCTCAACATAAAAAAAAACTCCATTCAAATCTGAAATTAAAAGCGTTCAAATGGAACAGGAGGCAGACTTGACTAATCCATTGATTCATACCTGCTTTCCTGGCTTTCTGGGCTGAGTTCCCAGTTATTGGTTCAAATCACATTTCCTCTGTGATTTGCTGGTTTTTCATAGCAATCCTTGACATAGAATAAATCAAGGTTTAGCTAACCTTGGATGCATTATGTAACAATCACAATCTGATCATTTTCATGTTGAAAAACTTCCATGGCAGAGATTTTATTGCATTCACATATTTTTTATAGATCCACATCTATAAAATCACCATCAGTCATAGGCATAACTATTTGCGCTGTCATGTTACAAATTACATCCAACTGAATTATTAAAATTATGGAAGTGTTGCCACTATAGGGGCAAAACATGGGTCCGAATCATGGATCCTTCTGAATTCAGTCTTTATCTAAATGAAATCATATCAAAATCATCATTATATTAGAGTTTACATCCATTGGCATGCAATGAGCCATCATGCAATCATGGAGCCAGAGATTTTGATGCCACAGTGGTGAAAAGATTTGACTCTGAACTGCACTTTTTTTTTAAACATGACATCTAAATGGAGCCATTATCAAATTGGATATAGCCAGTTATATATAATGAATCCAATGCTCGAAATCAGGTCTTTCTGAAATTAACTTTTCCACACAATAATTCTGTTTAGGATTTTTATTTGTTTGCTTATTTCTTATTTTGTAAGATTTCTTATACATCTATAATAGTAAAATAAATCATGGAAGTTTGATAGGAAAATTCCTTTTTCAGAAAAGGCAAACTGTGAATTTCTTCCTTATATTGAGAGCTAATTCTACTGGAGAAAAAGATTTTTTTCAGAGTTACCCATGAGCTTTCAGAAATAATTGTAGTTAATCCATTATTTTCATTAACTTGCCTGAACACCATGGAACCAGCTTAATCTATTAGTGCCTGATACAGTTCTTCAATTAAAAAGAAAAGAAAGCAGTATTTTATTCCACTTTCTGCCAAGATTCTGCCAACTTGAAGGAACTGTAATTTACCTTTCAAGAACAGTATAACAGCCTTAAATATTTTCGAAGTATATCTTGATCTTTCCAAAATTAGCATTATAATTGAAATGATTAGCATCATTTTGGAAAACTTTATTTACTTATTCAATTTATATGGCCACCTATCTGAAAGATATGACTCTTTGCAGGTGTGTGATGTCTTGCTATAACCAACATTACACAGCAATGGAGTTGCTATGTACAGAATAAAGAAATAACATTCAAATAAGTTCTGACATACGGTTTTGCACTTTCATATTGGGAACAAATACAGCATTTGCCCAATTTAACTCCATAGTGTCAGTATTTATTTATTTATTTATTTATTTATTTATTTATTTATTTATTTATTTATTTATTATTTTTTATTTATTTTCATGTATTTATATGCCGCCCTTCTCCAGAAGGACTTAGGGCAGCGAACACAAGTTAAAAACATGTACAACAAAATCCCATTTTAAACCAAATTAACTAATAAATAATAAATAATAAAACCCAGAATCAGAGTCAGCCTATTTGCTTGAACAACCAAGTCTTCAGGTCCCGATGGAAGGAGTGGAGATCAGGAGCCGTCCGGAGCTCAGTAGGCAACTCATTCCAGAGGGTGGGAGCACCCACAGAGAATGCCCTGGGCACCGCCAGACAACATTGGCTTGCCGTCAGAACCCTGAGGAGAGCTATGTGAGTGAACAGGACGGTGAGAGGCAGGCAGGAGAAGGTCCTGCAAATATTCTGGATCTAAGTCATGTAGGGCCTTATAGCTGAGAATCAGCACTTTGAACCGGACCCGGAGAACGACTGGTAACCAGTGCAGCTCACGCAAGAGAGGTGTTATATGGGAGTAACGAGGGGCTCCCGTAACAACCCGTGCGGCTGCATTCTGGATCAGCTGGAGTCTCCAAAATCCAAAATCTCTTCTGGTTTAACAAATATATTAGAAGCAATAGACCATTTGGAAATAATTATTTTGTACTTCAGAGCTCAAGATTACAAACTAATGATATTTCAACTTTTTATTCCTAAATTATTGTAATTTTTCATTATCTTAATAAAACTGTTCAGTTGTTTATGTATTGGAGTTGTAGTTTAAGGTCCACTGTTTTTGTATGCTCCAATAATTTAAGTGTTTCAAAGGCTGTTAGTATATTCGGTCTACATTAAAAGATCAACAGATATTTTAATTTCATATTTTGCATTAATAAATAACATCAGCTGTAATTCTCCAGCACTGTGTTGTAGGAACTTTAAAGAAAAACCCTTAAAATGAAAAATGAAAATGGAAAAATTTATGGAAAAATGACTGTACTTTTCGGAGTATAAGACACACTTTCCCCCTCAAAAAAGTGGGTGAAAATTGCGGTGTATCTTTTACACCGAATGTTGCCGAAGCCCTGCCAACCCACTGGCCCCCCATCCTTCGGCCATTTTTGGCCTCTGTGCATTGTGTTTTTGGCCTTCGCACGCTCCGTTTTAGACCCATTCCAGGCTGCAGGGATCGCCGCCTCCGTGCATTCTCTGTGCGTCATGTTTTCAGCACCTACTGCCTGGAACTGGTCAAAAATGCAACATGCAGAGGCCAAAAATGGGGCATGCAGAGGCCAAAAATGTGATGTGCGGAGACCAAGCTGTGATGTTCGGACACGGAGGTGACGATCTCTGGTGATGTACTGTGGTGATCCCCACAGCCTGGAACAGCTGATTGTCACTATTCCGGGAGGCCAATCCATCTGCCAATCAGCTTTTTGTGCTAAATCAGGCTGCAATAATGTGCTGAAGCTTACCAGGTTGTTTGATGTTTGCTGCAAGGACACTAGCCAGATGAATACCAATGGATGCTGGGAGGCAGAATTTTTTTTTTCTCGTTTTCCTCTCCAAAAACTAATGTGCGTTTTATACTCCGGAGTGTCTTATACTCCGAAAAATACGGTAAATAATGGTTTAGCAAAGTAACCATTGTTTTTGGTTTCTTTTGTTACAATACTATTATTTGATATTTTTGTTACATAGCGACTTCCATCATATGCTAATGATGTTCAGCTTTACATTTCTGTCTCTGGAAAATTAAGTGATGTTGTTGATGCCTGCCTCATCGCCTGGAAACTGCTGGAATTTGGAACAATGGACTTCAGAAAACCTGAATGAATTTGGATTTTGGGAACGTCTCATTCCAGAGACTTATCACCTCTTGTTCTGGATAACATGGCACTGCCCCAAACAGACTTTGTGCACAATCTGGAGATCACCCTCGACTCACAATTCCTATTCAAAGAGCAGATGGCAGTCACCGCCAGAAGGGTCTTTTCACAACCTCATGTTGTACCCCAGTTGTGCCTGTTTTTAGACCAGGAGGCTCTAGTATCATTCACTTATACTGAGTCACTTCCCAAATGGATTATTGCAATTTGCTCTATATGTGGCAGCCCTTAAGGAGCACTCTGGAAGGTGAAGCTGGTCCAAAATGTAGCAGTATGGGCAATTTTGTGTACTCTTTGATTGGCATATACTGTTTTCAGTATGCTTCTGAGTTCACTTCAAGGTGCTGCTAATGACTTATAAAGCCTTACATGCCCTGGGATCAGATTATCTGAGAGACCTTTTCTCTACTTACATATATCCAATTAGGTATGTCAGGAAAGGCATACTTTGATTCCAATCTATTAGGGAGTGCCACCTGAAGGGTTACAAAAAGATAGCTATTTCTGTTGTAGCACACACATTATGGATTATCTTAACCCCAGAGCAGGGGTGAAATCCAAATTTTTTCCCTACCGGTTCTGTGGGCGTGGCTTGGTGAGCGTGGCAGGGGAAGGATATTGCAAAATCTACATTCCCACCCCACTCCAGGAGAAGGATACTGCAAAATCTCCTTTCTCTCCCCTCCTGGGGGAAGGATATTGCAAAATCTCCATTCCCACCCTACTCTGGGGCCAGCCAGAGGTGGTATTTGCCAGTTCTCCGAACTACTCAAAATTTCCACCACTGGTTTTCCGAACTAATCAAAATTTCCATTACTGGTTCTCCAGAACCTATTAGAACCTGCTGGATTTCACCCCTGCCCCAGAGATCTGACTTTGCTGGCCTTTCAGAAAGTGCTGAAGACATGATTTTACCACCAGACTTTGGGATCTGATTGGGGGGTAGAATCTGTTCAACATTCATAATGTGAATGGTTTCTCACACCGGTTGATTATGTGATTTGAATACAGATTTTAAACTAGTTTTGTGTGCTTTTATTTTTATCTTTATTTATGTTATTGTTGGTATTTTAACTATTATGACTTGTCTAGAAACACGTGAGATGGCTAGCTATACAAATTGAATGAATGAATAAATAAATGTTCATAACAATGCAGCTCACACAAAATACGTAGCATTTCCTAAGAAAATAGTGGTCAGATCTAATAAATTTAAGAGCATTTTGTAGCTACTGGGAAGAAAGCATCTACACAAATCTAGGACTATGTGCTGGTTTGTGACATGGATCTAAAAACTAAAAACTACATATTTCATTATAATAATCCATCAGTACAGATGTTCTGTACAAACTGATGAATGTGAGAGAGGGGAGAATGACCTATAAAAATCCATAGGATTAAAAAAAAAACTCAGTTCCTTGTTTTTGGGTCATGGTAATGTCTTTAAGCTGAAGGTCTATCATTCAAAAGTGAGCAATTTATGAGCTCAGATATGTGTTTGGAAGTTAGTTTTAGAGGAATACCCTGAAGAAATCCAGAAAATCCACATTGAAGCATGACCTGGAACCGTGATTTGCACTGCGATTTTTTACTTTTGCTTTCTGATATTTGGTACTGCAAATTTTGCATTATGAAGGAGCTATGAAATACAGTCTTTAATTATTTAAGTGATCATAAATACGATATACAAAGTCTAGTTTGGTATAATGCTTAAGGCACCAAGCTAGAAACTAGGAGACTATGAGTACCAGTCCAATCTTAGGCATGAAGCCAGATGGGTGACCTTGGGCCAATTATTCATTCTCATCACTAGGTAGAAGGCAATAATAAACTATTTCTGAAAATCTTTTCCCCAAAACTGCAGGGACTATCCAGAAAGACCTCAGGATTCAATCTTGACTCCAAGGCACAAAATAAACTAACAAAACTAACATAATACATACTGTGTAAAAGAGAACCCATAATGAAATCATCTAAACTTTTTTTAGAATGCATTTTATTACAGTTGTTCTTCATTATGATTTTGCTGATTTAGTCCATGGAAACATGTGATATTTCATTCTGCAATGGCTGTCTGATTTTTCCTTATATGAAATCAAGCAAACTTTGCTTGTATTCATGTTTGGGGAAAGGCGATAGCACAAACCATTGCAGCCATGATTATTTATTGGTGAAGGCAGATTCATTACGTGCTTGATGCCAAGTGAATTCCATGTAAGAATTTTGAGAAATAAGGGGATCAGGGGTGAAATCCAGCAGGTTCTGACAGGTTTTGGAGAACCGGTAGTGGAAATTTTGAGCAGTTCGGAGAACCGGCAAATACCACTTCTGGCTGGCCCCAGGAGTGGGGAGGGAATGGGGATTTTGCAGTATCCTTCTCCTGCCACACCAACCAATTTAATTTAATTTAATTTAATTTATATGCAGCCCCTCTCCGAAGACTCAGGGCGGCTCACAATACATTTAAAAAAATCATTATAAAAAAAAATTAAAATTAAAAACATTAAAAACTCATTCACACCATTCATGGCCGGATCTCGCCAGATCACAAAAGCGAGATCAACGGCCCAGGCCTGCCGGAAAAGCCAGGTCTTCACCGCTTTTCGGAAGGCCAATAGGGTGGGGACCTCAGGAGGTAACTGGTTCCAGAGAGCTGGGGCAGCCACAGAGAAAGCCCTCCCCCGTGGGCCCGCCAGCCGGCATTGTTTAGCTGACGGGACCTGGAGGAGACCAACTCTGTGGGATCTTACCGGTCACTGGGAGCTATGCGGCAGAAGGCAATCTTGAAGATAACCTGGCCCTGAGCCATGTAGGGCTTTAAAGATAATAACCAACACCTTGAATTGTGACCGGAGATCAGTAGGGAGCCAGTGCAGCTCGCAGAGAATTGGTGTAATGTGGGTGTAACTAAGTGCACCCACGACAGCTCGCGCGGCTGCATTCTGGACCAACTATAGTCTCTGAACACTTTTCAAGGGTAGCCCAAGCCATGCCCACCAAGCCACGTCCACAGAACCGGTAGTAAGAAAATTTAGATTTCACCACTGCTCCAGATAATATATTTTCCCATAACATTTAAATAGCAGTGGCACTCAAAATCATACATATTTTATATTCCTTCCATTATGAATATGTCGTCCGAGAGCCAGTTTTGCCTAATGATTAAGGTGCTGCCTAGAAATCAGGAGAGACTGTTAGTTCGAGTTCTGCCTTAAGCACGAAAAGCAGCTCAGTGACTTTGGACCAGTTACTGTCTCTCAGCCCAACCCACCTCACAGGATTGATATTGTGGGTAAAACAGGAGGAGGAAGGAACATTCGGTATGTTCACACCTTGAATTACTTATAAGGAAATAGAGGCGGTTTAAAAAAAAAAAAAAGTCTGATAAAAGGGATGCACGAGTCCCTGCAGTTTTCTTGGCAAGGGTTTTCAGAAGAGGCTTGGCCTTAACTCCTTCCTGGATTAACTGGGCCAAGGTCACCCAATTGGCTTTGCACCCGAAACGGGATTAGAGGAGCCTGTAGAATAGTGAACTAAAGCACTGTTATTAACATCTGCTGCTTGCAATTACTGCAAGTTCAAATCTCACCAGGCTCAAGGTTGACTCAGCCTTCCATCCTTTCAAAGGTAGGTGAAATGAGGACCCAGATTGTGGGGGCAATAAACTGATTTTGTATAAATAAACAAAAGTATGAAGGCTATTGCTTAATGCATTGTAAGCCATCCTGAGTCTCCAGAGAAGGGCGGCATATAAATTAAAGCAAAAAAAAAAAAAAAAAACCCCACCTCAAAGTCTCTAGCCTGATGCCTTAACCACTACATAAACCGGGTCTCCTTTACCAATGTTGCTTTATTTTGATGCCATCTTAGAAGCACTTCCACCAGTGCAAAATCTGTTAGCTTTATCAGCCATTACCTGGGCGAGAAGGCAGGAGACTGGCAATGGTCAGAACAGGGGAAATAAAGAGGCAGAATAGGAAGTGCAACGGGGGAAAAACAAATTTCACTTTTGTCAGGCTAGCTTTCCGCTGAGTCAAGCGTGGGGAAATGCACTTCCCAAATTCAGAAGTGGGGAGAAGCCGCTTCGGGGACGAGGGCCACGTTCGAGGTGTGCTTCACGTGTGGATAAAACTTCGCGCTTTTCCCTCCAAAGCGCGGTTCTAAAACAAACCGGCTGGAACATACGCTGGGATTCAAAGGGAGCCTCCTTCTCAATTCACACAAGCCGTGCGTGCGCGCCGAGCCTAAAATTCCAGATTTCAAAGACATTGTTGGCGTCACTGCGAGCACGTGGTTGTTTGACGCTTGCAAGAAGGGGAAGCTCTCCTGACAGAACAACCATCGATCAAGCTTTGCAATTATTATTACAAAAGAGCCGGGGGAGGAGAAAGAAGGGGGCGGGAGAAGGAAAGAAACAACAGCAGCAGCAGCAGCCCTCTCTTTCATCCTCAAGAGCTAAAGCGGCTCTTGCCCGCCTTTTCCCGAAGAAGTAAAGGCAAAAGGCGGCGCTGGCGGCCGAGCGCGAGATGCAGGAAGTCCTCCAGGCCCCGAGGGAAGCCTGCCAACGCTGTCCTCCAGCCTCTTTTCTTTCCTTCGCTCAGGTTGGCCGCAACACCGCGTGGAGAGACGTGTCTGGAACGGCTACAAAGGACACGCAGGCGCGATTCTCACCCCGGTGCTTCCTCTCCTCTCTCCCCGCCCCCCCTCAGTCTTTCTGAAGCAAAAGCGGTGAACGGTGACTGACAGGTGACTCGAGTCCGCCCCCCTCGCTAATGATACGCACATTCTACACAGTACTGTACAAGCTTTCTCTCGGCGACTGCAGCGGCCTTGAAGCTGCCCGAGTTGGGGCGGGGGGAGAAATATGAGGCGCCAAAGGATGTTTCTCAGCAAAGACCCGGCCACCTCTCGCTCCCGCCTCTCTCGGGAGCCGCAACAACTGCGAGCTGCCGCTTGCAACAAGCTGCCTTGCGGTTTTTTGTGTGTCCCCCCACCCCCCCACCTCGTCCCCTTCGCCGGAGGCGTAGCGCAAAAAGGGCGCCTCGCTCTCTCGGCTGCCGCTCAACCAAACCCTCCTTGGAAGATGCCACCCCCTCCCCGCCTCCCGCTGGTACCAGCCGCCCTCCCACCTCCCTTGCCATTGGTGGGGCGGTTGGGTCTCGCTTCTCCCGCCGGCGGCAGCCCTCCTCTCCTCTCCCCTCCTCGACGCGCCCGCCCGTTCCAAAAGGTGGACGGAGCGGCACTGCTACGCCTGGTGGCAGAGAACACCTGGGAAGAAGGGCAGAGGCGCCCGAAGGGGCGGAGCTTCTTTTTGACAGTGATTGGCAAGTCGGGCTCCGGCCAATCGTGGCGGAGCTAGCGCTTTTGGCAAGGCAGGCGGGCGGCGCGAGAGGAAAGCCGAGGCAGGCGAGGATAGGGTGCGCCTTGGACTGAGCGGCGCTCTAGTGGCTGGGGTTGCGTGAGTGAAAGGAGAGACCCTGCGAAAGGGGTGGCGGCAGCGAAAGAGGGAGACGACGCCGAAGAGGAGGAGGCGGCGGCGGCGGCGAGGAGGAGGAGGAGGAGGAGGGCAGGGCGCAGCCCGGAGCTTGTACAGTGGCGGCAGCGGCAGCTCGTCTCCTCTAGGCTGCTGTTGGACTGATGCGTTTTTCCCTCCCGTTCTAGCAGCCTGTTTAATAACCTTCCGATCTTCCGCTCTGCCTCTCCTTGATTGCAATTACTCTCCTCGGCCCGCATTTCTAATACGAGAGAGGGAGAGAGAGGCGTGATTGACATCTCGAGGGGGCAAGGAGGGAAAAGAAAAAAAAAAACCCGGAGGAGGAGCGGTGGCGGCGGCGGCGGCAGCGAAAGCAGGAGAAAGCCGAGAGCCAAGGAGAAGAAGGCAAGGTTGGACGCGGCAAGAGCAGCAGCGGCGGCAAAGGCGTGAAAGTTGAACCTGGTCCTGAAGTCGGGGCGAGAGACGCCGATCGCTTGGCCGTGGTTTGCTGCTGCAGCCGCCGTCGCCTTCGCAAGCTTTGTGTCTGGTGAAAGGAGAAGAGAGAGAGAGAGAGAGAAGCGAGCCTTCCGCCACCTTCCTCTTCTCCTCCTCCTCCTCCTCTCTCAGGTCGCTGGAAATGTCTGAACACAAGGCGCTAGATCCGAAGATATCCACGACGGACAGGGTGGTGAAAGGTAAGAGCCCGCGGACGCCCAGCCGGCCTCAGGAAGGAGCCGGGGTGTGCGGGGAGGGCCAGATCCGTCTGTGGCCGCCTGCTAGACGGGCAGGCTCGTTCCCGATCTCCCTTTCCTCCTTTGCGCTATAACTGGGGGGGGGGGGGAGCGGGGAGGCGGCGGGGGAGGAAGTGTGTGTGTGTGTGTGTGTGTGTGTGTGTGTGTGTGTGTGTGTAAAAGAGAGGCTGGCATAGCCCGGGCGGTGTGTTTATTTACTGTGGCTGCGGTTGCAAAATGAGTAAGGCGTATGGAGGCGGGGAGGGGAGAGAGAGCGAGGGAGAAAAGAAGAAAGGAGGAGGTCTGGTTCGAAATAGGAAGTGGGTGACTGGTTAGGACTCTGTTGGGGTGGGAGGAGGAAGAAGAAGAAAAAGAAGGGGGGGAATGACCAATAGATGGGGCGCGCTACACTACCGACGTAGGCGGAGAAAGGCTTTAGGTGCAGAGGGAACACCTAAAGGGACGTTGCTGGGGCTCGATCGGCAAGAGATCGCCGGGGGGGGGGAGTGCAGCTTCTGGAACGGCTCCCCCCCCCTCTGGGGTTGTGGTTTGCCTACGGCTTGAAACACACGTAGACACACACACACACACAGCGCCTATGCTTTTCTCGCGTTGCAGCAATTTCCCAGCCTCGGCGTGGTTGCGCTGGATGTGCCTGCCGGGCGGGCGGAGGAGCGGGGGGTGGGCGGGGGAAGGAAAACCCTCCGTTGCTTTCTTTGCGCCTGGAAGATCCGGAGGAGGAGGAGGAGGAGGAGGGAATTCGCACCAAAACTCCCTCCCTATTCATCGCCCCCTCCCAGTTCCTCGGGGGCATTTCCATCTTCTCCCCGCCCACTTTTGGGGTGGGTCGCTCTCTTGAACGCGGAGCACTTCTAGAAGTCTATTTGGGTTCGCTGCCTGTGCAAATAGGCCTCTGTGTGTGTTTATGTGTGTGCGTGTGTGTATGCAGCTAGGATTTGACAGCCGGATCTCTTCTCCCAACATATTTGCTTCTCTCCCCCCCCCCCCACACACACTTCCCTACCATTAACGTGTTGCTTGATATGTATGACAAGCTGGAGGTAGTGACTGTAAAGTCATGGAGGGAAGGTGCCTGGAGTGGGAGAAAGAAGGGAACATGAGGGAGGGCAGCTAGTTCCCCTCCGTTGCCTGCCCTTTTTGGCCCATTGTGTGATTGTGCAGAGGTGCAAGAATTCACCTGTGCAAATACAACTCCCTCCTTCCCTTTTCTCCTTCCTTCCTTTTTAGCTTCTCCACCCCCCAACCCCAACCAGGAAATGCTGATATGGTAACAGGCAAGCTTATGCTGCAGTAGCAACAAAAGAAATCATAGAGTGGTACCATTTTATCACTGGCTAGATCCATCCGGTTCCGGATAAAAAATCTGCATTTTTCATCCATGAATCTCCAACTAGACTACTGCAGTTTAAGAGATAAACGGAAATGTTCTGGTCCTCCAGCGAAGGAAACAGAATAGAAAGAGATACAGTGCTTCCCGCATAATTTTTTATTTTGCATTCTTCTTTTCCGTACCCTAAATACATAATGTATACAGCTCCCAGAATTGATTGGGTGGACTTTTAAATTCTCTAAGGCACCTCCCCAACTTTAGCTTATTTCGGTAGGGTAGGATGGGAGACTACCAGAAGATTCCGTAGCAGTAATCTAGTTTGTTAAGACTAGGAAATCAAAACAGAAGGAAGGAAGAGGAAAAAAATGAACACTAGAAGTAGGTAATGGTAAATTATGTTCATGTCAGAAAATTTAAGTGGATGTGTCAGTGCAGTCATCAGGAGTTTAAGGGACTCAAGGGACATTTTATCTTCAGTATACCTAGGATTCTAGCTTTGTTATCTGATTTTACATTTATTTTTTCCCCCAAGTGAGAATTTAGGAATTGTAGCAAGTGGGTTGTCTATTCCACAGTGAAACAAATATCAACATTCCTTGATTGCTTTTGGTCAGGTAGGGAATATGCCTGCGTGGTGAAAACAGTGATTTGTTTCGCTTAGTATAGCTTCCCAATCTGAACATCTTCCAGATATGAACTCTAGGTCAGCATTCTTCAATAACCATGACTGAGAAAAGTTTTAACATCTGAATGGTGAGCAGGGTGAAGAAGAAAGGTTTGGTTTCTTGAATTAATCCACCTACCCTATCTTGTAAACACTGGTTTGTAATATAATGTTAGGCAAGCCCATTGTTGTGATGGGTTAAGCATGCTGTGGCTTAATGTGCAAGGGCTGAAGTTTTCTTAGAATGTATTTGCTCCCATTTTCCTCAAAAGGGTTGGAATCAATGGAATTTGCAAACCTCAAGAATAATAATGGCATCTATCTGAGCTGGTGTGAATATTGATCTAACATTATTGGTTCTCCTGCATCTTAATCCTAATATATGATTATGCCAGCATTCCAAAGAAAAAGAATTTGTCCTTTAAAGCACTAGTTTTTGTTTTTTTGTTTTAATCAAAGCCTACTTATTTAGGGGGAAACAAAGTTCCCTTAAGCTCAGTGAAGTCGGCTGAATAAACATTCATGAGATAGTATCAGAACCTGTATTTAAACTGAGCAAATCCATTGAGCTTTAGCTGCCTGCTTTCTGATCTTTAATATCAACTAAGTCTTCCATTTTCAAAGGTCTGAATCAGAGCATTGTATGAACGTTACATCCTTTCATCTTATCAAAATCTAGAAACCCTGGGGTTTGAAAATGGAGAGCTATCTTAAGTGTTGCGGAAGATTCCCTGCAGTTTTAGGAGGAAATTCGATAGGCATTCCCTGGCAGATTTTTTAAAAAATTGCATTGATTAGCTATGCCTAAATGTGCTCTGTTTGTGGACATCCCTTTCTGTTCACTAAAGCAGCAACGTTGAAATACTAAGGAGAAATTCTAATACACACCTATCTGGGGGCAAAAAACACTGTTAAATCACTAAGGCATCCTTAGTCTAGGATTAGATTCAAAGTGAAATAATTAACTTGCCAGAATTTTCATGCTTATTTTCTCATTTAGACAAAATGAACTTGTCATTGAAAAGACAATTTTGATATATTGTTTCTCAGTTTATAAAGCCTGTTTAAAAGGTAACTACAGTTTATTCATCCAACATTAACAGGAACTTATGCAGATTTTGCAAGCATTTTTTTTTCTGTGGAGGATACAATGAGTCCATAATTTGTTAAGTGTCTGCTCAAATAACTCTTGTCCTCTAATATACATTTTTAAAGAAAACATAAATATCCTTAATACTTTTCTGCCTTTATCTTCTTCAAATTAACTCTTACACTGTCTGCCACAATAAGATTGAAGCAGTGCATTAAATGACACTTTGCTGTTGTTCCCCAATGTTCCCTATGGCAAAATGCTATGGGATACAAAGTAGAAAGATGAAAAGACCCAATTTTTGACAATCCTGGCATTCTCTGGGGACTGTCTTCCCCCCGCCCCCCCTGTCCCGAATATTAATACCTACCTATGCATATCTAAGTACAAGATGAAGGTTGATTTAATTCAAAAACATGGGACATTTGGAGCAAAGTTGTCCAAATAAGGTATATATTTATGACTTAACTAGCTGAAACCAAACCTCTATGAAATAATTAGACCGAATCAAGAGATTTTGTGCATGGTACAAAATATTGGTATCCTACAGGAAACAAGGACATGTTGGTTATGTTTAATACCGGCTTTTGCATGCTAATAAAGTCTCTGTTGCTTTCCCCAGGAGTAAAAGAAATGTAATTTGCCTGTGATCATGCTTGTCAAAGTGGCATGCTGTGTTTTTTCTATAAAGCTGGATAATTACAAAAAGTACTTTCAGAATAATGAGGATAGAAGCAAGCTTTCCCTTCTATCAAAGAAGAAGAAGAGGAGGAGAAGAACTTAGCATCTTTAGCACCATAATTTAACTTGCAGTATTGTTCTGAAATATGTGGCCCATCTACCTGGCTTGAATGGGACAAAAAAAAGTTCACTTCATATGACTTTATTGTAGCACATAATCAGTTTATTACATATTAAAAAGGTCTGTTACTAGCTTATTATTCATCTTTATGAACCTTCTGAGTAGATGCATAAATCCTTTATGTAGCAAGAGAAATTTCCTTGCGTGGTAGGTTAGAAGTAGCAGCTTAATCTTTGATCAGCTTTTTGTATTATGTTAATCTGTAGTTTGGGTTTAGCATGTACAGTGAATTAAACCGGATGTAGTTTGTTCACCATAGTTTATGGCTTTGTGCATTGTGTGAATGCAGCCAGCTGCAGTTTATTTTGCAAACTATGTTTAAACATGCCATGGCTCATTGCAGTATTAAATCTGGAGTGTGGATGGCTAAGAAAACATTTGCTAGCTTTGATCTAGAAACACTGTGTGAAGACATTTTGTATCACAATAAGAATACAAAGTAATACAGTGGTTAAACATTTGGTTCAAATCGCCAAGCTTCCTACAGTAATGCTATCTTTTAAGTAGTTGTACTCATTTTGAATGAAATTATAGATCTGAAAATGTTTTGTATTATTTTTTTCCACTTGCATTTATCTCAAGAAGCTCCTTCTGTATTGTACTATGGAGTACTTTAATGCATAAATGCTACAGGGAGGATGGCAGTCCCACTCGTACTGATAAGTCTTTTCAAAGTTTTTTCATTTACCATTTAGGCTCTGAAATACAGTAGGACTCCAAACCATTTTGTGGTTGTGAAAGAAATAACAGTGTTGTTTCTAGCAATGACAGATAACAATTTATCATGAAATTATCATGTATTTTCTTGTGAAATACCTGGTGATTTTTTAAGGAATACTAATTTCATTTTTTTTTAATCTAGACTAACCTTTGGTGTATTCTGAGATGAAGCTAAATCAAAAATCTGTTTAATTAGTATGGACTCTTATCTTACTCCTTACATATCTGATTCTTTGAATGAAGTCTTAGGCTTATTAATATTACTTAAAGTCAGGGTAAACACCATCTCAGCTTTACAGAAATCTGGAATTGTAGGACTACACTCAGTTATAATTGGCAATTTCTGTAGACCCCAAATAGCAGCTGCCGAAATAGGTTGACACTAGTCTATTACCCATGACTGTTGGGTCATTGTTTCAGAGATATTTTCTTTCCTAAAACAGAAACAGAAAGACTAAGGGCAAAAAAGCAGAGAGAGTGGAAGGAATTTCCTGCTGGCTTGACTGTGCTAACATCTGGCAGGTGGTGGTGGGATTAGTCTGCTTGGCTTCCAGAGAGCTACAGTGGGAACCAGTCTACTATCCTTCCGTTGGCAATGCAGCAACACATCAGCACTGAAGCAACCACAAATTTGCCAAATTTCAATCCCATGGAAGTCATGGGTCCCAGATTTTGAATGCATTCTGTAAGTTAGCCCATTTGAGATGTGTCGGTTCAAAATTATTGCCCTATGATACACTATTTTACCCAGTGAACGGTTGCAAACTTGAGAGTTTTAATAGCATATAGATACTGTAGTAATTCTAAAACTTCAGTTAAAACAACTGCAAATGATATAGGGTATGATAGCTTTTGCTTTAGCATGGTGTGTGACCACAGCCATTGTGTTATTGATTGGGCAAGAAGAAGGAATGCTGGTTAAAGGAAGAGAGAGCTTAATTAATAATGTAATTGAGCCAAATTAAACATATTGAAATCCTTTTGCATTAAATGGGAAGAGTTTTAATTATCAGTTTGAAATCAGTCAGATAGTCTTAAATCTGGAAGGCACTGACTCGTGAGTAACTAAGAAGGGAAAACTAATTGTATTAGTTTTGAACTAATTACTATTCTGAGTTGGAGATGAATATACTGTTTTTGAGAAGTTGGATTTGGACCTACCGGTATCAGAACAGCAATAGGAACAATACAGAAGCTGCATACATACTGTTTTACTGTTTTCCTGGTTGTCTCTTACCAAGAATCAAAAGTTTATATATTACCTAAATAAACATTATAATTAGAGGATTATTGGACAATCTGGGAAAGTCTCTGGATTCCACAAGATAATGGAAGTGAGATTATTATATGATTTTTGCAGATTTATTCCTACCATCATTTGGGGGTGATTGCTTCAAGATTGGACAAACTGTTTCATAACTATGGCTGGAACATACATACCCTCTTTTCTTAATGAGGGATATTTTCAAAAAGTATTCCACATTATTACTTGTGGAATAATGGGATACTTTTCATTATCTCTCGCCTCCTGCTTCTTTGCCTTTGGTTCCCTGATGAACCATGACTCCCACTGCCAAGTACTGCTATTTTCTGTGTAAGAAATTTTTAAAGAAGTATTTGGAGGGAGGGAAAAAAAAACTTGCAGATACCTCTGTGCAGGCCTTTCCACATAGTTCACTTTGTTCTGCCCTGTTCTCTATTTTTTATGCTTCCAATTAGTACAGAATCATTGGTACTAGAATTGTAGGAAAGGCCATAACTCTTCGGTGAGGTTATAATAGCAGCTGACCTGTTCATAATGGCAAAGTTTTGCAGGAAGGTACTTGATTTCTCCTCTCTTTTTTTTGCTGTTCGAAGAGATATTTCTAGGCACCAACATCATACATGTAGCTTTGCCCACTTCCTTTATTGCATGATGTGTGCAAAAAGAAAATAGTTATCGCATGTAAAGACATTCTCTGTTACTTTATAAGGTCCTTAGCTGCATGGAGAGGCTGGGAAGCTGGCCTGTACATAATTCCCACTTAAGGACTTTTGGGGCAACTTTTGGGCAGTCCTCTTCTGAACCCTTTCCACTTCTATGTTATTTAATTGTTCTCTTATTGTGAGCAAAATGTACATTTGGTTAATTGTACCAAATTAAAGTAATTCAATAATTCAGCAATACTGGATACTGTCAATGTATCCTTTAGCACAGGGGTTGCCAACCTTTCGGATCTCAGAGACCACTACATTCATAATTTTAAATCCTGCGGACCACCAATATGAATTTTTCAAAAAGATAAGTAGTATTTAGTGCAATATAAAAAATGCAAATAATTTTTCTGCGGACCACCAAAATTTTCTTACGGACCACCAGTGGTCTACAGACCACCGGTTGGTGACCGCTGCTTTAGCAGAGTTAATTAAAAATAATGAGAATTGCAGGTTCCTGACTTTTGTGCCTGTCCATCCATTAAGAAGCATTTTGATCACTCACTAAAAGTTAAGTATTAGGCTGGGAATGCACTTTTAATAGTCTTTTTATCTTTATTTTAGCCTGAATTGTACAAATATTTATTTATTATTTATTATTTGGATTTATATGCCACCCTATCTCCAAAAGGACTCAGGGCAGCTCACAACAATAAAACACATACAGTCCAATCCTTCCTTTTAAAAATACCCAATAAAACTATAAAACTATAAAAACCATTAAAATCCCCTCTAAAACCCCTCTAAAACCCCTTCAGTCCAAGCCGGCCAGGCGAAATAGCCATGTTTTAAGGCCACGGCGGAAAGAGCGAAGGTTGGGGGCCACCCGGAGACCCAGGGGGGAGCTGATTCCACAGGGTAGGTGCGCCCACAGAGAAGGCCCACTCCCTAGGGGTTGTCAGCTGACATTGGCCGATGGCACCCCAAGGAGGCACTCCCTGTGGGAATGCACCGGGCGATGGGGAGCTGTCACTGGCCGCGGATGGTCCGCCAAATACCCCGGGCCTAAGCTATGTAGGGCTTTATAATATGTTTAAATAAACTTTAAAGCTGAGGTCGATATTTCTTACAAATAATGTAATGGTTGACTTAACAACAGTTCATTTAGTGACCATTTGAAGTTACAACTGCACTGGAGGAAAAAAAAGACTTACAATCATTTTTTCATGCTTATGATGGTTGGGGCATCCCCATGGTCACGTGATCAAAATTCAGATGGCAACTGGTTCATATTATGATGGTAGGATGCAGTGTCCTGGGGTCATGTGATCACCTTTTGTGACCTTCTGACAAGCAGAGTCAATGGGGAAGCCAGATTCACTTAACAACGGTGGCAAGAGAGGTTGTAAATTGGGGCAAAATTCATTTTAACAACTGTTTCCCTTAGCAAAAGAAATGTTGGGCTCAATTGCGGCCATAAGTCGAGGACTACCTATATTTATTCTTTTGCATCCTTCGAGAAGCCTCATAAAGACAAATGGAGGAAGCCACAGCTACAAAAAAAAGTGGATGCCACTTCAAGGCAGACCTTCACAGGCACCGTATTTTATGTGGTTAAATGAGCTATGATTTAAAGATGTGTCTTTGGTTTTTGCTCTATCAGAGACTTCCGAGACTTCCATTTTTTGAAAGGATTTTCATTAAATTGAACTTCATTTCACAAAATGCTTCACAAAATGAGATTGAGGCTCTAACTATGAATAGGAATTGAGTGTGAGTGCCATCTAAACGTTTCCACAGAATGCATAAATGCATAAAAGACAACTTGAGGCAAAAACCAAGGGTACAAGTAGTCCTCAACTTACGACCACAATTGAGCCCAACATTTCTGTTGTTAGGTGAGTTTTGCCCCATTTTACAACCTTTCTTGCCATTGTTGTTAAGTGAATCACTGCAGTGGATAAGTTAGTAACTGTTTGTTAAGTGAATCTGGCTTCCCCATTGATGATGTTGGTCAGAAGGTCGCAAGAGGGTATCACATGACTTCATGTCATAAGTATGATCACATACTTATGACACGGCAACGGTCATAAGTATGAGCCAGTTGCCAAGCAATCTGAACTTCGATGGCACAATCACGGGGAAGCTGAAAAGGTTGTAACTATGAAAAATGGTCATAAGTCACATTTTCCAGTGCCGTTGTAACTTTGAACCATCACTAAATGAACCACGGTAAGTCAAGAACTACCTGTATTGTAATTTCCTATATCATTTTGATTATATGGTACCATGAATTTGCCATGATCTTCATCTCTAGAACTTCCAACCCAGTCTTAAAAATCAGCTGAGGAAGACATTTTTTCGTCCTTCTTGAGCCTAGAATTTACAAGTAGCTAGAAGTTGAGCAGGCTTAGTTTTTAGCATTAAATATGCATCTGTAGCCTGTCTGAGTGCTATTGCTAAACCACATAAAAGAGACATACTTATATAACATAACTTGGATCCAGAGGATAGAATAAGTTGTCATCATTGTGTTTCATTTTGCACTTTGTCCTGAGCAAGGCACTATCTGAATAGCAGTTTGAGGATACAGCTGTTATATCTGTCTTATATAAGCCACTCTAGAGGTCTCTATTCTTTTCACCAATACTGTCAAACTACGTTTCATGTTTTCTTAAGTCTCTGAACAAGAAATAGCTTTAAGTATGGATTTTAACTATCTCGTCTTCTGCATTCCTTTGACTTTGAAATAGTGAAAAGGATCCAGTGTTATTTAATTTTTTTTTGATGGACAGTATCCGAACCTATTGTAAAGAAGAACAATGTGAAAACTCTGTGTGCATTATGCTTTTTTAGTTGTCGACTTCTGAAAATGATGGAAATCACTGGCTTGGTTTATGACTTGCTTTCCTGGTTTGATAATGGATATTAATCCAGATTTCCTAGATAAGTGGGATTTCTTGTTGAGGCAGTGGGTACGGAGGATTATAGTGTAGAATATTCAGAGGGCTGCAGCTTGAAAAGTTTGCTCTATTCAGGCCTGGGATCTTTAATTAAACCTAAAATACAAGATGTTCATTTCAGAGTTTATAATGTCTGTATAATCATTTAATGAGGTCACATCTTCAAGGATGAACCTTCAGCAGCTGAGGGATTTCAACTCTCAGAATTTTCAGCAACAGGAATGCCTTTTGCATCTGCTTTTCTGTAATAAAATATTGTCATTTAATGCTGCAGCTAAACAAAACTTGTATTTGGAGCATCCTTCAAAAATGGAGAGGCTTCTTTTCCATGTAAAATTAATTTTTAAATCATTAGCATCGATAGAGTTTTCTTTCAGCTGGAGTCCTAATGTTAGAGCTTGCTGGTGTAATTGTTTCATTTATTACTAATTTATATGGCCGCTCATCTCACAAGCAGTCAGCCTGGTATATAGCAAAAACTATCAAATGATAAAGAAGAGCCTGGATAGCTCTGCAGACAAAGGCACTGTAATTTAACACCAGCTGTCTGCAATTAAAGTAAGTTCGAATCTTGCCAGGCTCAGGGTTGACTCAGCCTTCCATCCTTTCTAAGATAGGTAAAATGAGGACCCAGTTTGTGGGGGCAATAAGCTGACTTTGTATAAAATATACAAAAGTATGAAGGCTATTGCTTAAAGCACTGTAAGCCGCCCTGAGTCTTCGGAGAAGGGCGGCATATAAATCAAATTTAAAAAAAAAATCAAAAACAGTCACTTTTAAAAAGTAACACACACACACACACACACACACACACACAAAATTAGATCAACAAGGGAGCCACTTCAAGATCTCATCAGTTCCCTGAAGGCCCCAGGCCTGATGCCATAGCCAGGTCTTGAGGGATTTCTGAAAAATAAACATAGGCCTGGAACTGGCAGTCCCCAAAACCCAAGCCGCTCAGTCAGAGTTTAGCTGTTGACATTGGATATGACTTCCACAGCATTACTTAATTCCACAGGGGTGGAGATATATAATTGGGGTATCCACAACGTACTGACGATACTTCATCCCAGGTTATTTATTTATTTATCATATTTAAGAACCACCCATCTCTCTCACAGAGGGTTTTCCTGATTTGGATGAATAGTAAATGAAAGGACCTAACATATTGCTGAATTACTGCATAATTTTTGTTTAATTATGCAGCCTAACTAGATACTTAATTGTTGTGCTATTGCTAAAGAATTTTTAAATTATTTAGTTAGAAAACAAAGGATTCCTTGTTTGTTAACAGAGAATTTTTTAATGATGTTCGATCTGTAATACTATTTTAATGATTTTTTCTACTATTATGCTGCTGCTGCTTGTCTATGTCAAGGGGATTCTGATAGCTACTTTGTATTAGCATATTTGCAGAATATTTTCTGACTCTTATTCCTCTGTCTACTCATAACGTATGTTCTACATTGAGTGGTGTTTGATGGGGCATGAGTTTGGCCACCAATTGGAGTGTGTATGTTGAGTTTAATGAAAAGAATGACTAGGGTTGACATGATAGCAGTGTTCCAATATCTAAGGGGTTGCCAAAAGAAGAGGGGGTCAACCTATTCTCCAAAGCACTTTATTTATTATTTATTTATTAGTTTGATTTATATGCCGCCTTTCTCCGGAGACTCAGGGCGGCTTACAATGCTTTTAAGCAATAGCCTTATACTTTTGTATATACCTGCTTAGTAGGGCTTTTGGCCCCCCCCTAAGTGGTGTTCTATTTTATACAAAGTCAGCTTATTGCCCCCACAAACCTACTTCGGAAGGATGGAAGGCTGAGTCAACCTTGAGCCTGGTGAGAATTGAACTCACAGTAATTGCAGGCAGCTGCAGCTAAATACTACTTTTAACAGTAGTTTAGTCCACTGCACCACCAGGCTCCTACTTGAAGGCAGAGCAAGAATCGACGGAAACTAATCAAGGAGAGAAGTAACTTAAAACTAAGGAGAAATTTACCGATGGTTAGAACCATTCATCAGTGGAACAATTTGCCTCCAGAAGTTGTGAATCCTCCAACGCTCAACTTTTCAAAGAAAAGATTGGACAACCATTTGTCTGAAATGTTGGAGCAGGGGTTGGACTAGAAGACCTCCAAGATCCCTTCCAACTCTGTCATTCTGTGATTCTAAATTGTTGCTGGCATATTTGAAAAAGTAGCAGTTTTGTGTGGAAAACAGAAGGCCTGTTGCAAAAAAGAAGTAGATCAGGATTTAAAAATCCAATAAGAGGGAAGAATAAAAATGATATGCTCTAGCTTTTACAAACAGAATATTTAATTAAGGCTAAGTTATCATTGGGACATAATGTATGATATTTGCATTACATTTTCTTGTGTTTTATTAGTAATGGCTGGGATCTAAATCATTATATGCAAGAAACAAGTTGTCCATAGTCTTGAAGCATTGGACTAGCTCAGTGGTAGGCAAACTTGGCTCTTTCACACCCTGTGGACTTCAACTTGGCTGTCTTAGGAATTCTGGGAGTTGAAGTCCACGGGGTGTGAAAGAGCCAAGTTTGCCTACCACTGGACTAGCTGATACATTCTCTTCTACTTTCTCCCAAGCGTAGTAGAATAAATCTCCCTGAAGTCATAAAAGACGAAGTACAAATGAAGAAGTAGCAATAGTAGAATAAAAGTGCGGCTATAGATTAACGCTTTCTACATCTCCGTGCAGAGTTTTTGGTTTTTCAAGTTCACTGGAAGAAATAGCGTGGCTTTGGGCCCGTCACTCTCTTTCAGTCCAGCTCACTTTATAGGATTGTTGTCGTGGAGAAAATAGTAGGAAGAACTGTTGGATATATTTGCTGCTATGAGTTATTTGTAAAAGTAAAAAGGCAGGCTACAAATAAATAAAATATATTTACTGAGAAATATTGAGTGGTTGTACTGCATTATTGGGGTCAACATAGTGGATGCTTGATTTGAAGCCTTAAAAACCTTGCATGCAACTGTCCTTTGATATCCTTAATTAACACATGCTTTTAATATATTTCTGGGTGAAGAAGGCACACCTGAACATTGTACTGCCTTTGTTTACATATATTTACATTTTGTCTAATAACTATTTCAATTACTTCTTCAGAAATGTTTTGTTACAATTTACCTCCCACCTGTCATTTATTTTTGTTTAACGTCAGCATTGTTTTTGTTTCATTTCTAATTTGTAAGTTGGTTTTAGGTTTTTCTCTAAATAAATTTTTCAAGACCGCTTCCAGCAATGAATAGAAAATGCAAATAACAACAGAACTTCAAACAAAAGAACCGACGATCAGTTCTTTTAAATTTGATAATCTTATTTCAATTTAGGTTCATGTTTGAAAAGCATTTTTGTTCCTTTTGGCAAGTCACAATGGTATTCTAGATTACTCATTGATACTGGTTTATATTTTTTGTATGTTTCAGGTATTTTAATTTGTAATATATATATCTGTAAAATGTAAAGTACATACATACATACACATATACATACATACATACATACATACATACATACATAAATACATACATGCATATATGAATTGTCTTTAGGTATATTAATGGTGGAACATCAGGCCAGTTAGTTTGCTATAACTTTGTTTCTTTATTTTCATGCACCATTGGAGTGACATGCATTAGGTGGCAAACAATGATCAGAATACATTGAGTTCATGAGGTAAAAACATCTTCCATTCATACAAAACTCTATTTGTGGTCTATAGTTAGTTTTCAAAAATTTTCAGTCCACATAACTCATTAAAAAGAATTACAGATTTCTTCATAAAGAGATGAAACTTCAGAGATAGAAAATGGTCTAGATAGAAGGTAATCTTCTACAGTAGTTTTCACAGATCCCTGTTATGTTCTTGAGAAACACTGAGTTCTCTGAATCATCCATATGACAAAAACTATGTACACAGGAGCAAAAATAAATATTATGATTGTTAATCTTGCTTATTCAAAGAGCTTGTGGTTCGTGTTCATATCTTCCTCCTGAAATTGATAGCATTGAAGCAACATATTTTGTTGCATACTCTGACATTCTGCCTTATCTATGCAAGTCTGAGTGCAGAAAAACTTCTGGATACTCAAATTCCCTTTCTATTGCCCCCAGAGTTTCCTTTAATTAACACAAAACATTCAGTGCTAAAGTTGACCAAAAAATAGAATGGTTTTATGACATTTTAAGGTAAGAATCCTATGAAAAATTCTGTGTAGGTTCATAAAATGCAAAGAAAGCTACCAGTCCTTTTACAAGCAGAAATTTTTGCTCATTCTACATCCCTCTGTATTATATTGTGTTGCTTTGCTCACTGTGTCCCTCAGCAAGTGCAGTCCTCAGTGTCCAACAGGTTGTCCATTCATGTTGTAGGATATGCTTCGAAAGGGCCATATAAGGGCATAACTGAGAATCCCTCCCTTCTGGAGGATGACAATTCTGTGATCATGACCTATATGCCTGGGTCATTTAAATGATATCCCATTCGAGCCACTTTTTAAAAAGTAGACTTGTGTGACCAGGGTAACCTTGGAAAGGCCTCTGCAATACCTACATATAAGCAAGGCATGCTGCTGTTGGCATAGCAACTCTGCTGTTTGGAAGTCAACATGGGCTATCTTATTATTTTGCTAAGGATTTTTACAAGGCTGCCAACTCTGAGTCCAAGTTAACTTGTTTATGCAAAACCCTGAGGTTAAGATGCCAGAAGACAGTAACAGAAATTATATTGCTGATTTATAACTTCGTTTATGTGAGTTATGAGAGTGAAATGCCAATTGTAGCTTGATATGGTCCTGTAAACTGTTTTGCGATACAAGCAAGCCAGGAAAACCAGAGGGCAAAATTCAGGTTCTGTATTTTGTTCTGTGTAACTGCAGTCCTTTTATGTACTGTCCAAAAGGGTAGGAAATCTTCCTCTCTTTTCTAATTATTTCATCTTTGGCTTGCCCAACCTTTGTTCTATTTAAATTATCTTTCTGACATCCATCTTGTATGCATCTTAAATATCACAGATTGATTTTTATTCCTCAAAATTATGTAGCTATATAAACTGTAGATAAATCTTGTATTCTCCCAGATTGTGGAATTGGTGGCCTAGAATAACGAGCATCAATAGGATTGCTATGCTTCACAGCTGGTTGAGCACGGTCCTGCTTGATTTTTTTGCAGGCAGTTTTCCACAGAACTAAAAACCCATTTAAATCCTACTAACAGTTTCCTGCAAGGTCATTTTGAAAAATTATCATATCTACCTTCAGATTGCATTTAGATCTTTAGACACTTATGATGTTGGAATTCTGTATCTCTAATTTTCTCAATTGAGGATGGCATTGTCATAACTTGATAGTCCTCTGCAAACAATAAAGATTTTACTGGGATATTTGCTGATGTCATGTTTGTGAGGTATATCAAATCATTTCATCAGCCCATTACTTTAGTGTAGCCCTTTATAACTTGTGACCCTTGTAGCTGAATATAGTCCATCATCCATGCAATATCTTGTCATAAAACCAGATGGTGGGCCATCTATTTCTGTTTCCAGCCTAGAGATTGAAAAAAACAGAACAGCTGTTACTTATCCTGCAAGCCACAACATAGTCCTTAGTCTTATGTCATAAGAATAAGGTTGGTGGGTTTTTTCCCCTAGAGGTCTACAGCTGAAAGGAATTCCCTACTTAATATAGTTAGAAGTTAGAAGAAATTTCCCCAACTGGACACCTTCCAGATAACTGCCCAGAATCTCTGGCAATTGGTTAGTAAGCTGATTTAAAATTGAAATTTGTACTCCGGCTTGCTGCATTCAGCTCAATCACTAATAACTACTGAAGGGAGCTTTAATCTAAAACTGTCAACATTTGCCAGAAGATGATAGCATGCTGATCCTGGAAGACCCTTTCCTTGATATGCTCTTCCCTTAAGTATTGTGCATCTGAGGTCAGATGTGGTGAAGCCCATGCAGGGAGCCATAATTGGAGCAGCCATAAATTAACCAATAAGCAACAGCCATACATCAACAAATAAAGTATCAGCTTTGGAAATCATTGTAAAATTGGCTAAGGAAAGCCATTATTTTAAAGTTACAAAAAGCAGATTCCTGCTCCCAGGTAAGCTTATAATAATAAGTAAGCTTAAAAGGAACACCTATTGACCCACATTTTACATATTTCCATTTCCTATATATAAAGGTTGTACAGAGATTATGTTTATTCCTGGATATTCTGGTAATAATAAAAATGGGGTAATTCTCTTCATGGTGTTCCAAAGATGAATAACATAATCAAGAAAATGGCAATGGTAACCAAGAAAGTCCAGTTGCCTTTAGAAAAAAGCACTTTTGGGACAACCATGACCTGGATGATTTGAAACCCTCCATAGACATTCTCTTTATGTTCCCAATATTTGTTTAGATGCAACCAGCACCTGTGGAATAGATGGATAGAGGTGGGTAGTAACAGAATGCCACAATACTAAATACAAATAGCTTCTTAGTGTATAGTCAGCATTATAATACTAGAGAGATTCATTTCCTTTTCTCAGAACTATCCTTTTTGTTTAATTTTCCAGGTCTGGGTAAAGATTTCTTGTGAATTCTCCAAGAATTCTGCTCATGCTGGTTTTTCTTCGTTTTATAATAACTCTTGCCTTCTTTTAACTTTTTGGTTATATTTGGACTCTAGCGATAATAAATTTCTCCCAGTATTACAATGTACATTCTTATAATTGGGGCATTTAAATTTTCCTGCAGTTCACTAATGTTTTACTGCCAGGGTAGATGTATAACAGAAGGGGGAATCTTTTTTTCCAGCTTTTACAATCTACAAGCAATCTACTGCAGGATAAGTATGTTAATCAGTGAACTTTTCAAGTATATCAATTGATCTCTCCTTTTATTTGACGGTAAATGTTTTAAAACTGCACCTAATAAACTACACTGTACATTGAAAACCAATGTAGTTTGGTTTACTTGATTGTGAAAGATCAGGCTTTTATGACATCCAGAATATAACCTCACACAGGCAATGCTTTGTACCCATTTGCTAACTATAATTGAAGGCATATTATTATTATTATTATTATTATTATTATTATTATTATTATTATTATTAATTGAATTTGTATACCGCCCTACTCCCGAAGGACTCAGGGCGGTGAACAGCCAAATAAAATACATATAATACAAATGTTAAAAAACCATTAAAATACAATTAAATAATTGGCCCAAAAAATGAAATATTGAAACAGGACTGTAAGAAATCCTTCCCTAATGGGTGGAATACTGAACTATAACCAGTGGCTGGAAATCCTGTCCTTACATGAGCCAGTCTTGGGCGAATCGCTTATCCCTGGATTACAATTGCATAGCAGTTTTCAGTATATTCACAAATATACAATAGAAAATGAAAATACGTAGCCCTATCTTGATCTTGCAGAAAAGGCAAGATAAAAAATAAGAACAAAACCATTTGACAAATGTTAATACTGTCTCACAAAAGAGTTTGGAGCCGATACATATCTGCAATTGCTTTGGGGTTTTGAAACGTATCCAAGAGAAAGACAGCAATTGATAAACAGTTGTGCAATTTGCATTAAAACACTTCAGTGTTCTCCTAGAGTTGTATTTTTGGGAGGAAAACTAATAATGTGGTCTTTCAGGAAAGCTTGTTTGGCGTTTCTGATTTTGCTACTGGGAATTTCTTTGCTAAGCTTTTTAGGATGGGCTTCGCAGTTTATGAAGAGTACTAGTTTGGGAAGACAGTTATGATTTGCAATTTTAAAATGAAAATCTCCCTCCTATACAATTGTGTCCTGGTTCTTATGTCTTTCTAAGTATAATTTAAAGCAACAGCATGACTATCTTTATAGTCTTACTTGTTTTTTTGACCAAGTTACTTGCTTGAAGTTCGAAAAGATACTCTATGTTGTTTTTATTTGAAATGCAAAAGGGACAGGTAAAAATTAATCTCTCCCTGAAGAAAATGCACACATTGGGGAGTAGAAAACCCTAGCACTTGCACTGTGATTTCCCTAAGGTTGTGAACCTCAGGTGTAGCAGTCTCTCAAGTAAACAATGTTGCTTTGTAGGGATTAGAATAACATTTTCATTAGAGAATCAGAGAAGAAAAATGAATTGCTCTTGTGTTCACTTCAGATTAATTATATATAATTTCATTGGCTTTCACTAATCTCTGTGAAAGCCAACTTTGGTTAGAGTAAATGACTGTAGACACATACTTGTTGTATAATCTAGTAACTAGGGATTTACAAATACAGTACAATTCTCTTCATAGCCTAAATTTCATCTGAATAAATGGCCTGTTACCACATTTTCAGAAACTGGGAAATGAGAAAGTGGTGCAATGGCTACAGAGGAGGGTCTCAGAGGACAGGGGGAAGCTGTGTTATCAAGGCAACAGTCAGATAAACGATGGTTGAACCCAGACCAAGAAAGTAGTTTATGAAAATGTCTCAGGATCCTGCTCCCCACATTACATGAAGATAAAAGAAAGAGGAATGAAGCACATTCAGACTTGTAGGATTCTATTACAATAACAGCTGAATTAAAAGTAGCTGTCGGTCTATGTAGTGTCTGTTTCTTAGTCTGTTGTACCTTATAAGGCAGATAGGTAGTTCGGAAAACAAACCATATTCTGAAGATCTGCTTATTCTTTCTTTTTCAGAGAAAGAGAGAACTAACTTTCCTGTCCTTCCAGGGGTGTTTAAGAAAGGTTGTCCCCAGTAACTCACAGACAAATTGGGTTCTAAAATTGAACATATGTAGTAACTGAGTTTTCTGTAACCAATCTTTTTTCTCTTTCAGTGAATCTGATTATAGAGATCTTTGTGAGAATCGTGTTTTCCATTGCCCAGAGCTTGACATATCTGTACCAGTAGCCCATAAAGTATCAGAAACTACCTTTGAACATTTCCTCTTCTGCTGTTTTTTTTTCCTGTTAGGTTCTCATGACGCTGCCTTTCTCTTAATCCCACTCTGAACCTGAAACAATTTAATCCTCAGATGATCCAGTTTCATGTAGTTTTTATTCTCCCATGCAATTTTTGCCATGGATCCACCAACACAGGCTTGCCACTTTAGGTTCCTGCAGCCCATTCTCTTTACTCTGGTTATTTGGCACTACCATGCAAGGCTGCTTTGCCATATGCCATTTGCCATATGAAGAAGAAACCAGATATAGGGCTTCAGCAGAGACATGTGTTCTAGATCTGTTTTATCACTCTTTCAAAATAATCCATTTGGGCACATCTACACTTTTCAACTGCTTCTACCAAAATGTGGCCATAATGTTTCACCGTCTTTATTATTTTTATTGTAAGTCTCCCAGAAAAGCAGTATAATTACTGTCCTTTATTTCTTTCCATTTGTTTGTTGGGCGAGTTGACAGTAGATGTAATTCTACCGTTCGAAGTATCCATCTACCCTGTTTTCCCAAAAATAGGACCCAACCGGAAAAGAAATCCTAGCATGATTTTTCAGGATGCTCGTAATATAAGCCGTACTCCCAAAATAAGCCCCAGTTAAGATTGTCAGCCAGATGGATGCATTTAGTACCGTATTTCCCCAAAAATAAGACCTAACCAGAAAATAAACCCTAATATTGATTGATTGATTGATTGATTGATTCTATACTGCCCTTCTCCCGAAGGACTCAGGGCGGTGTACAGCCATATTAAAACATAGATTTACAAAACTTAAAACCAATTAAAATCAAATATATAGAATTTGGCTCAAAAATTAAAACACACCTACACCCCTTATAAAATTCCTATTAGGCCAGTCCGGCTTGCTGGAACAGAAGGGTCTTCAGGGCGCGGCGAAAGGTATGCAGGTCGGGGCTAAGACGAATCTCTAGGGGGAGCTCATTCCAGAGAGCTGGTGCCCCCACAGAGAAGGCTCTCCCCCTGGGTGTCGCCAGTCGACATTGTTTGGCTGATGGCACCCTGAGGACTCCCTCTCTGTGGGAGCGTATTGGCCGGTAGGAGGCTGTCGGTGGCAGAAGGAGGTCTCGTATATACCCTGGTCCTAAGCCATGTCTTTTGGAGCAAAAATTAATATAAGACCAGGTCTTATTTTCGGGGAAACATGGTAATCCTATAGCATGCTTCACCATCCTAAATTTTAAAGAATGATTGGTAATTTCTCTCCCACCCCCCACCCCCAAGCAGGAGATGCTTGGTGAGAGGGGACACAAAGTTGGAGAATCCTTGGATCCCTATCCTCAACTTAGTCTGCCATTAATAATTAAAGATGGGATAATCTGCTGCACTCGGTGTGACAGAACAGAGCCAGCAACAGGGCCAGTAAATTTGCCATTTGGAAGATGCTGACGTAGTTTTCTGCTGGCCCAGGAACTGGTGGATAGCACTTTTATTTGGTTGCAAGGAAGAATACTTTGTGGACAGTATGATACACTGTGTGAATATTCACAGCAACCTTTAACAGCACGTGTGGACAACATGTAGGTGATATTTGTTGCTCTTTTTGTGAGTTGGGAAGCCCAGCCTACTTTTTCATTCTGATCAGCTAGAACTAAGCCTGTACAACTGTTAACAATGAGGATATTTTTATCATGGCTGAAACCTTTGGAGATGAAAGAAGAGTGATTTTTTAAAAATCATTCCAAGTAAAATTATTGCATAACATCAGAATTATAAATCTACATTTGATCAATCTGATTTGGATTATTGGATTACTGCTATTTTCTATTAGCTAACTTTTTTTAAATTAATTTTTGTTTCTGACCAATTTTTTTAGTTCTTGTAGCCATGCTCCAAATTTCCAAGCAATGTTTTCTTTTTATTGTCGTTCCTTTTTATTAAGAGAATTTTTATATATGACATGCGTATATATTCATAGGATGTTTTTCATATCAATATTGAAAGATAAATTTGAAATGTGTGCTTTTTTTTTTTTTTTGTTAACACCATCATCTTTAGATAAGTTAATATAAGCTTATTCAGTAAGGAAGAAAAAGAAACATGTTTTTCTGATATCCAAAACGGTAGAAACTTTTAATAATTTTTTTTAAATTACTCATCTCCAGGAATATTTATAGCATTTCTCTGTTTAGTAAAACCATCAAAGAATTTTGAAGTACCCAGAGCATTTAAAATAGTAAACTTGTTCCCGAGAGTGAATTCTCTTGGATAAATATAGGCCACCAAAAATAATAATAATAAAAAAAAAATATTAAGGTGCTGCAAGACTTTCTCTGTATGCGAAACAAAACCAAATCCCCAGATTTTGCATCTAGAGGTGATTTGGTTTGAAGTTTGAACATAAATGTTGCATGTTCTTTTCTAATCATCTTGGAACGATTTTAGAATAAGTCTGCATTTGAAGTAGCAAGAACATTTTGCTTTGAAATCTTGAACTCCTCATTCTGGAACAAACTTCAATAAAGTTTATAAAGGCATATTTCAGTATGATATTAGATAATGTTGAGAGGTTATATACAGTATACTGTTTTTAAGCAAGAGACAAAAAGCAGAAGGGAGAATACTTAAATTCTTCCCAATAATGACCTGATTTTCAACCATTAATATGGCTTGTGCAACAGGGTTTGATATGCCAACCCAACAATAAACAGCTGTCTGGAGAATGTCGAAGATGTATTCCCCTGACAATTAGTTTAAAGCATGCAAACTTCATTATTTTGTTACCGAATTCCCAGCATCCATCTGGAATGAATTAATTCATGAGACACTTATTTTTAAATCCTGAGGAAATAATTTAATTCATTTTCTATTGCTAAATTAGTGTCTCCTTATTTACATTAACCCTTTGGGGAGAACACAGAGACACATTGATGTTTCTAAAGAGCATGTTTTTAACCACATGACAGTCTTTTCTATTTGATTAGCCCATAGTGAAATTGTTCTTTAAGATACATTAAAGGATCTATTAAACCATTAAACTTATTCATGGAAACTAGAACTAAGATAAAAGCTACATACTGTAGTTAAAAAAACTATTCTTGGAGTGACCTTTCTCATTCTGAGATATTTAGTTTATGGAAACACTGTGAAACTTTTATGGGTACTCTATAACAATGTACAATAATGCTACCAGGATGTATAGACTTTAGTTTATATATAATATAAATTCTACAGCATGGATATTTATTTGAGAAGCTGATGAAAAGTGCAGTCCTTTCTTTTGTGAACGTGAGTTCTTAAACTGCTTATTTTCTAAAAACCTTTGTACAGTATAAGCATGAAATATCAGTCCAAACTGCAATCCAGTTTTGTTTGACTCCTGCTTCAAGAATGCAGATGTGAGAAAGAGGATGGAGGGCATTTATTTCATGGGAGTTGCTAAAAGTTTGTAGTAAGTTTCAGATTCAGGATATGTCAAGTACTTCTTGAGAGGGTACTATTACAATCCACAGCATTATTTTGAGCGAATTGGAAGTTTTTTTTAATGCTTAATTGTGCTCAACCTATTTTAAACTTATACTAAGGATATTAGGATGTCATGCTGGCAATTTCAGCAGTTAATGCTAATAAAATCTTGCAAGCAGGTGGAAGGATCTACAGAAGCCCATCCCTCCTCCCACCACTGAAAGGGGGTCATGGGCTTGGGTTAGAACAGCAGTGGACAATCTTTTTAGGGTTCAAAACCTCTGTTTTCATCTGTAAGTTAGAGACCCTAAGCAAGTACGGGCACAGGCAGAAAAAAATAGGTAAAACTAATCATAGGGTAGCCTTGGAAACTAAAGCAAACTGTATTTATTTAAATAAATCAAATATTCTTCCTTCAACAAAGGCCAGTCATTTTCCTTCTAAATGGAAAGCTATGGAAGGCTTAATAGATATAATAGCACATTCTAATAAGTTTCCAACATTTCCTTTATTTTCTTTTTTTTCAGTTGAAGTTCAGATCTTCAGAGCCATCTATGTCTGTATTTTTTTGTTCATGCAGAACCAATCTTTCTTATAAAGTAGGGCATTTAAAGAGATGAAAAGATGCCATTAAAAACTAAGTGGAGATATTCCAAAGTGTTCCTGATGTATACTTTAATATACTGTATAACTAGTCCTTAAACTCATATATCCAGCATGTTTCTCATTTGTTTACTACTATTTTTTATGGCCCTATTTCCAAATGAGAGAGAGGTTTTCCAAGTAGGTTGCCAAGAACATTGGATTTTCAGTGGGAAATGGGAGGCAGCTGTGAGAGTCCAAGACTAGGATCGCTAAATGGACTTGCAAAGATAAAAGAGATTATTAAATCAGGCCAACAGTCCCTCTTCTCCAGCAATGTTTATAATAATAGGGTTATCCATATTAGATACCACTTCATAGTGCTTTATAGCCATCTCTAAGCGGTTTACAGAACCAGCATAATCCCCCCCCCAACAATATAGGGCTTCATTTTACCGACCTCGGAAGGATGGAAGGCGGAGTCAACCTTGAGCCGGTCAGGATCGAACTGCTGGCAGTGAATAGAGTTAGCTTGCAGTACACATTCTAACCACTGTACCATCATGACAACACTATCTCTTTCATTGTTGCTCCTTAACAATTAATATTTAAGGTATCTTGCCTTAAAGATACCCTGGAACCATCCAGCCCAGTAGATTTTGATAACCAAATGGCATGCCATTATAGAGCCTTGGTGGCACAGCAGACAAAAATGCTGTTAAGTAACACCAGCTGCCTGAAATTACTGCAAGTTCAAATCTCACCAGGCTCAAGGTTGACTCAGCCTTCCATCCTTTCGAGGTAGGTAAAATGAGGACCTGGTTTGTGGGGGCAATAAGCTGACTTTGTATAAAAAAGAACACCACTTGGGGCCCCTGAAAGCCCTACTAAGCAGGTATATACAAAAGTATGAAGGCTATTGCTTAACGCATTATAAGCCGCCCTGAGTCTCCAGAGAAGGGCGGCATATAAATTGAACAAACAAACAAACAAACAAACAAACAAACAAACAAATAAAGCTGTTGTTCATGTAAGGGAGGCATGGACTGGGGTGGCTTTTGCCAACTGACAATGCATGGCAGGGAAGTCTAGCTGAAACAGTAAGAGATCCTGGCTTCTAAATGTGGGGAGGCTGCAGTGGATTTCTCTAGGCCAGGGTATCAAACTCAAGCCCAGGGGCTGGATCTGATCCATGGGGTACTTAGATCTGGCCCACGGGGCTGCCCTGGAAACAGTGAAGGACTGGCCTGTAGTGCCTCTGCCAGCAAAACCGGAGCTTTGGAGGGCCATGGGCGGCCCTCCCAAACTCTGTTTTCGCTGGCAGGGGGTTGCAGGAGGCTGTCGCAGGTGAAAACGGAGCTCGGGAATCCATTTTCACTGGCAGAGCACTTGGGCCACCACAGGTGCTCCTGACACGAGTGATGTTGAGCTGGCCATACCCACCCTGGCCCCCCAAAGTGAAACACAACCCTCAGTGAAATCAAGTTCGATACCCCTGCTTTAGACCATCAATATGCATAGACAAGATTTGAGGCAGAATGCCAGATCATGCCTTGAAAGACCTGGTTCAAATCTGCATTCAGGGATGAAGTTGACTAGGATGAGTGCTTAAACACCACTCAAAAAACATCAACAAAAAGGGAACAAAATGCTTCACTGGCATGATATTGATGTATTAATATTTATGTGTAGATGCCAATTTAGAATTTCCTATAATTTAATTACGACTGAGACACATCTTACCAGTGTGTGAAAGAGTTTAATCAGATGAAATGTATGGTTTTCAGTCAATTATCCTGTTAGTGAGTGTTAATAGATAGTTTCAAGATGTTAAACAAAAAAGCTTTTGTTTTCCTATTTTGTTTTGGGATACTTTTAGGAAGTCTTTTATTGTGCATTTGAGCCTATATCGTTGCTACAGAGAGTGTTTTTTTATACATGGTCATCTGAAATCTTCCAGGGTATCCTCTCCTCCTGAACCCATCATGAGATAAGTCACCTCAAGAGATTTTTCCTATGATTCAATGGAAGAGTATGAAGGCAGAATCTGGAAATTGCCAGTTATTAGACAATGATTTGACTTGATTTTTTTTCTCTTGGGGGTGGGGGAATTAAAGCTGTATCTTCTCTATTAAATTACATGAAACTGATCGAAAAACACAGAATAACTTTTTAAAAATACAATATTGGATATTGCACATAGAAAGGAGCGGTAAGAGGTTCTTGGCATGAAATCAAGTCATCCTCAGCAAACAACAATTATTAAGTATGGAGAGCTTAAAATTTACTAACTATAATAGGGTGTTTGAAGAAATAATGCAAATATGTATGAAGTGAGCTGAACATTAATTGGCTGTTGATAAATAATGCCAGGTGGCATTATTAAAGTGTAATATAAATATATATTACCATATGTTGTCACCTAAATTTACTGTTAGATTTCAACTTATGTTTTTTGTTTCATGTTCTTAAATACATGCAGACACAAGAGTAGTATTGTTTATTATATGGGCAGATAATAGGTGCTCTTGATGCACTTATGTAAATAATTATTTGTTATTTGTGAAGGGCAGAGAAAATGGCCATGAGAGACAGGAGAAAGAGCTACCGAAGAAGGCAGTCAGACAAGAGGAACCTGAGCCCAGGCCAACAAAAATGACGTGAAAAAACATCTCAAGCAAGCTCCTTCCTAGTTAATACAAAAATAAAGAGAAGAAGGAAAAAGCACATTTGGGCTTAGAAGATTCTGTTCCTCCATCTGTTACATTAAAAGCACCAATGACCTACAAGGCATTAATCCATTAATGTGGGCTACCTTGTAGGGGCAATATTTTGTACACTATGCAAATTGTGCTGGACTGCTTTATCTTTGAACTGTACTTTAGTTACAGTTAGCTGAATAAGCCACAGTTTACTAGACTCACACAAACATGCTGAGACATTAAAGTTAGTGCATTATAACCTAAGGGATGCGATGGCTCAGCGGTTAGGATGCTAGGCTTGTTGGCTGGAAAGTCAACAGCCACCTTTGAGACTCGAGCACCACATAGCAGGGTGAGCTCCCTTTACTTGCCCCAGCTCCTGCCCACCTAGCGGTTTGAAAGCATGCAAATGCAAGTAGATAAATAGATATCATTTTGTTGAGAAGGTAAAAGCATTTCGTGCACCTCAGTGTATAGTCATGTTGGCCACATGATCATGGAAATAGTGTTCTCTAATATACATGAGAGACACTCATATGACATAGAGGAATACTCTGGTACACCTTATTCCTAAGGAACAGAGTTGTTGAGATATGGGTTATTTTAAAAGAGAAGATGGGGGCGGGGTGGGGGGGGTTCAAGTTTGTTGAAGAGTAAATTCATGTAGGCTCTGCATCTTAATCTTGCCACCCAGATCAAGTGAGAAACAGATAAGAGATTTGGAAGAGGAAGAAAACTAACGTGTTTCCTGTTTTAAAAAATATTTTTAAATTTTAACCCTGCTTGCCCAAACAAAAGTTTTCTATACTAATGTTTCAACTTGGTTCATGTGACAATTTTGCAATGCAAAATAATTCTGTCTGCGTATATGTGATGAAGGGATAGTAGAATAACAAGGTAAAAATGTAAGCCTTCAATAGTTTGTAAATATCATCTTGGGATTTGCTTCTTTTGTCCTAATGCAGTACATAAAGACAAATATTTACATAAACAATCTTGGCTTAGTTTGTATAATACACTATATTTACAATGGAATTTAGAAAAAAAATCATACAATTTTCATCCAGGCCTTCAAATCTGCATTTTATTTATTTTTTTAGTTACATGAGATTTCTTCTTTATTCTAAACTCCCGGTTTGCAGCATACAGAATAAAACACCAACCTCCAAGGGAAGGGGGAAGGAGGAAGAGGAAAAGGATGAGAAGAAAAGAAGAAAAGAAATGAATAAAACAAAACTGAATGGAAAGGGAGGATGCTATTCTGTTTGGCATGAGGAGCACTGTAAATATTGTGGATTAGATGTACAATAGTGTTTTAGATTTTATTTGTTCAGTTTCTTTATTGGACTGCTTCATTGGCCACCAAGAGGTCTTCGAACTTGTAGACTTTAGGGGTTATGTGTTTTTCATTTTTATTATTAATAGTGCGAGAAGATACTCATTGATAGGGGTATATTGTGACCGGATTCTAGTGTCTGTAGATGGTAATTTAGGGCTCATCTTCTTAAACCCCTCTCTCCACAGGTCCCTTCTCCCTCCAGAATATAAACTGAGAAGAGGTATCACACTATGCTTTGATTGATAATGCTAATACCCAATTTTTACAAGGTGGGCAAAATATTTCACCTCAAAATATTTTAAATAACATTTGCAAATCATCTTACCCAAAAGTGAAACAGGCTTTTTGTCTCACTTTAAAAATGTTTCAAGCAGGAAATAAAGACTTGAAATCCTTTTTTGAAAAGCACAGGTTTCATAATTGCGCAGATGTCCAGTGAAAAGTACTTGGGTTGTGAGTTGTTCCCATTTCACATCTGCAAGATTTCTAAATATTAACTTTGTTTACTTGTTTTTCATTTACTGGTTCAGGAATGCTAATTTTGAATTTCAGTTGCAGCATAGCTTTGTACCTGGGTCCCAGTATAATAAATAGACAGTCCAGTGTTCCTCCAAATATTTTCCTTGCTCAAAGATAGCTCCTGTCCCATCTCACTTTGAAACTGGCAAGATGCAAAACAAAGTGCCAGATTCCAGCAAAATCATTTTTTCCGAGAATACTGCTGCATTCCACAAATATCCCACAATCTTCTTTGGAAAACTTACTTTTGTAACATGCCAACTTGTTTAAAAATAAACAAAACAAAAAGAAAACCAAGGAATTGATGGAAATCCCTCAGATGACCAACAGCAACATTCAACCTGATTTAAAACATGGTTGAATTTTTTTCCCCCAACAGCTTCATGAAATGTTAAGGCAAAGGAACCTGTTTGAAACTCTGAAGGCAAAGATTTTTGATGTCCAGGGGTCCCAACAGAAAAGGCTTCTTATCTGGCCTATGCCTTTCTTACCTTCTGTAGATATGAATTTCCCTCTGCTTCTTTTGGAAGTGTATCTACCTGCCCAGAATAGAAGAACAAGTAACCTGTGATAATCTCCCCTGCTTTTTAATATGTATAACAGTGGTGGCAAACCTAGGGCACGCATGCCAGAGGTGGCACTCAAAGCCCTCTCGGTGGGCATGTGTGCCATCGCCCCAGCTCAGCTTCACCATGTTTCCCTGTGGTATTTCTCACCGTTGTTTGCAGGGAAACCGAAGTTTCCTGCAGAGCTGCAGGTTTTGTGATGCCCCACCTCCCTACTAGTCTTCGGCTCTCTGGTCTACGTGCGGGTGTGTGCGCGACTTGCAGTTTCGGCACTCAGTCTCTAAAAGGTCTGCCATCACTGATCTATAAGAAGCCACTGGCAGAAGTCATCTAACAACTCAGAGTGATCAAAGTTCATGTCACCCCAATCCATGGAAGAGATGCGATCTCTACCCTTGCCTGGTCCTGTAGGCTGTGAAAGTTGAGATGGACGATTTTGTAATTATAGAAGGTTACAGCTTCTCTGTAAAGGACAATTTGGTTTGCTCTTGGTTTTTTCCCCCAGAAATTGTTTAAGGGAGCTCACCCCCTGATGTGACTGCTTCCACCTTTATTTTTATATATTTTATGTGTACGTTATATTGTTAGGCTTTTAATTTTCTGTTGTTATTGCAGCTATTATTTAATCTGCAGCTGTCCTATATAAGCCACCAGTAGCCTTTTGATTGTGGCAGCACAGAAATAAAGACAGAGAATGAAAGATTTATTGGAAGATAAGACAAGTGACAGCTAGCAATCTGGCAAATCAATGTTTTCCAATTATTTTATATATCTAGTGGAAGCAGTTTTGTGAACAGACTTTTCTCAGAAGTTGGGGACCCCAGTTTTTTATGTTGGTCCCAGCGGGGCTATTCTTGCTTTTTCTGAATCAAAACAATGATCAAAAGATATTGCAAAATTTCATACCATATAATCATCATCAGGCATAAGTATGCGAAGAGACAGGGAAAAAAATAACAGGCTTCCTGGTATATTTTGTTTAATGGTTGCCTGATTACATTAGATAATGGAAAGGAAGTGAAATGGGCAAGCAGGAAAATGTTTGCTAGGGCATGATATGAAATGAATAAATAAGGATTGGGGGAGAGGAGGGGGGAAACAGAAATAGCAGGATGTTCCACTATATAATATTGCTGATTTAGTCACATGCATTGCCATAAAAGATTTTCTGAAAGAGCATGCAGCACAAATCCAAAACCATTCTACTTACAACTTACTGTGTCAGAGGAAACAACAGAACATAGTAAATGTGCATCACGTTAACAGCAATGCGGGATTCTACATGTAACTATTGGGAAAAGAAAGCTATCCATGCTGCAAAATTGGAAATAATTACCTAAGAAAAGAGAGTAGCAGCTTAATTGTTTCTGCACAGAAAAAATAATTGCCAAATATTTTACCTGGCACAAACTGAAATGTGTGTTGCCTGCTGTCCTTGAGAATTGCTTCAGTAATCTTGTAGAGATTGTCTAGTACGTTGATGGCTAACCTTTTCTGGACCAAGTGCCCAAAGTGCGTGTGAAACCCCAAAATGCAATGTAGGCGTGGCCCCTGTGCATGCCCCGCCCCCGTGCATGCGCAGCAGACAACGAAAGACCAGCTGGCCAGTGGGAGGCATGTGCAGCGGAGCTGAACTGGGACGACGGCTCGCGTGCCCACAGAGAGGGCAAGTGGCATGTGTGCCATAGATTCACCATCACAGGTCTAGTATAATCCAAGAATTAATGCTGGCTTTTGGCTTTAGAATACAGATCTTCATAACTCCATTCAAAGTTTCCCGAATGTCTTGAATCCTTGCAGGTTGCAAATGGCAATGAAATACACATGCTTTGGAAGGAAAGGACAAGGAAAGAGCTGCTAATTTGATCTCTGCTGCTCTCAGATAATGTGCTGTTTTGTAGGCAATTAACTGCAGATCAATAGGATACCATTTGGTTTTAAAGGCCCGGTTGGATTGCAATATATGTTAGTTTGCCTCTGATCTGGCTCTTCCTCAGATTTTCCTGCTCACCTCTGGACAACTAATTTGGCTAATCAGTATAGTAAATCTATTAGCATCTATTGTGTAGCAAAATAACTCAAATTACTGTCCTAATTTAATTAATTTTATATAAATTTTGAAAATATGAAACATTTTTAAAGAACAAAGCATTTCTAAACTGCCTTCAATCTTTATAACAGGAAGGTGTATATCATAATGCTAGAAAACATTGCAAAGCTATGATATAAATGTATACTTTAAGTTACAGGATGAGTAGATGCAAATTATCTTTGCATCTGTATAGTCAAATTTCCCCAAACTTAGGTTAGATTCCTAAATGCAATTGAAAGATAATACATCTTTTTGAATGCAATGGATGAACTACTGAATACTTATGAGAGGATTGTAAGTTTAACTTTAGTTCCTGAATTATCAAAGGAAATACTCAGTTATTAAAGGTTATATAATTATAGTGCATATAAATAAAAGACCTTGGCATACATTTTCCAAAGGAGAGAATCATGTCTCTGTTTAAGACATTGACATCAATATAATTAGCTCATTTAAAAACAAATAGTTCTTTAATTCTGTATCTTATGAAAATTCTGATTAATGAAAAATAAAATAGCAGCAGCATGCTTTTGGATGAGAATGAACTAACTTTTAAGCATTTTATTGTCTTTACATATTATCTCCAAATCAGAGGTTGCCAAGGAAAAATTGAGATTGGCTTTCAGTGACATTTAGCAGATGATACACAATTATCCAAGATTGTTTCATCCAAAGCAGACGGTGAAGAGTTGCAGAAGGATCCCATAAAAATTGAAGTATACAAAAGTCTGTGCCAGATACAAAGTAGTATGAAGTTATGTGTGTTGAGATAATCTGGTTTGTGTCTACATAAATTTGGATTCTTTGTAACTGGTGTGTGTGTATGTGTGCGAAGACTATCCCTTTCAAACTCACAGTTGACATATGACTTTCAAGCTTTGTGAAAGTCAAAAGTAACTTGCATAATTAAGATTGGGTATGATTGACATTTCAATGATGCCAACCAAGGTGATATCAAAGGAAGAATACCATTCATTAGAGAAAAACAAATGAGTGTGTTCTGAGAGACGTTAGTATAGTTGTGGAGATGGCTATGAAAAGAATTATCCAAATTTCAGGAGTCCATTGTGGGAGGCCAGCAAGACAATTGCTGTATCCTCAAATTCCTTGGTTCACCTGTACCCAACCTTCCAACTATTTGCAGATTTGTGTGGTAATGAAGCAAGAATGAAGAATCCAGTACCAACGCTGGCTGCCAGAGCAATTCCACAAAGAAACACGCTTGGGTGGTGGTTCGCAGATGGTTTATTTGCAGCGAACAGCAACAGCTTGCTACCGATATGGTAACAGCAATCAAGTCAGAGTTCCCGCATCGGCGTTTAGCGCTGTTTAAATAGCGCGCTGAGAAGCCAGCATCCGTTTCCACCTTTCCGGCTTTCAGCGGCGTCCTGTGCTGATGTCAGCCCGGATCTGTTAATCCTGTTGGTCCCACAGCCATCACCCCATGTGATCCCACTCTGCCTGTCACCGTGCAAGCAGAGCCCTATCCGCGCCCCAAAACCATCACCAACACCCGTGACGCGCACCCACCCCCTTCCGATCACACATACACACGTCGCTTCCAGCAGTCATTGTCGAGTTCCGTTAGCAGCAGCAGATAGACGGCTCGACACAAAGTTTCCTTCACCCAGAAACTGTCTCAATTATTATATCAGTGGTCCATTCCAGTTGAAGTCCAGTTCTTCCCATTTTCTATTTCATTACTGTATTTTTCGCACTATAAGATGCACTTTCCCCCCCCAAAAGTGGGTGGAAATGCATGTGCATCTAATAGAGCGAATATTGTGGTGGAGGGGAGGGGGGTTGGTACGGCGGCGGTGTTTGCCACAGCCTGTCACCAATGCTGCTGTTCGCTGCCGCCAGGGAATGCTGGAGGGGGAAGAAACTTCAGTTTGAAGAGCAGGTGAACACACAAATATTTGGTGCAAATCTAGGGAAATATAATATACAGACTCATAAAGCATTATAAACACTGCTTAACTCTTTTTTCATGCAAGTTGTGACAAATATGTGAAGTAAACCAACAATCTGCGATAGTCTGAAAAAAATAAAATGATCTGCATAATAGCGTTTTAAATTAAAGCGAGAACGCTTCTTGGATGTTCATCTTTGAAAATATAGTAAACCCTCTATTTAATGGATCTTAATTTATCAGACTTTTTTATCAGATTTAAGACAAAATGTCCTGCATCCAAGTTGTGCCAATTTTCAGGCAATAATGGATGCAATCAGAAAAACAGTGCCATTTCTTTTCAAAATAGGTTTTCAGGGTTAACGGCAAAATAATTTTTTCATGTATGTTTTTGGTGCTCAAAAATTCCACTTGCCATCTAGCAGGCCCTCTGATTTAATGAACATTATTAATCTGTTAAATCAAGAGCTCAAACTGATGTAGGTAACCAACAAATAACACCAGTTTTTACTCTTCTGTTCCATATTTATAAATTGGTTCTTGTTTGCTGCTTTCCACAATGTTAAAAGTACAAGTATTAATATATTAGGCAGATTCAGATTTTTTTTTTTTTGCTTCCATGTTGTTTTGAATGAGAAAAAGAGCACTTGGTCCAGACTGTAGTTCATACCCTGTTGAGGATCATAGGTTCCTTGTTCATCACACTGTAGGTGAATGAAGCTATTCAGAAATGGAAAACAGCCGGTGTGTCCTTGTGGCCATTCAAAATAAAAGAGTCTTTTCATTTCCATTTTTGTCAGTTGACTAAAAATGGAGCAAAGGGCCAGTTTTTCATTCTTTATAAAAATATCAGCAATAAGTACCATTCACTTCAGACCAGGGTTAACCTGTCACTAGTACATATTTTGTCTGTTCTGCATACTACTTTGTGTTTTTGCAGAGTGGACTGGTGCGGTTGAAATAAGCAAGATTCAGTTTCCTATCTCCAATCTATCCCTCTCGCCCTCCCCGCTCTTCTTCCCCATCCAAAAGTTCCTTAACTTTTTCTGAGATGCCTATTTTTAGCTTGTGCCCCTACTTAAGCAAAGAGGCTTTGCTGGCAGAGCCCTGGGGATTCCTGAAGGTGATATCACCTAGTGAACAACAAGTCTTCTCAGACTGTCATTACCCCATTTGGCTGCTGGTTCAAAAACAGGTTGATTTTATTGCCAGATGTTTCTACTCCTTTTCCTTATTTGACAGAAATACATTCTATTTGCAAGCCATTAAAAGTTCAGGCTGTCCATTTCTTAAAAAAAAAAAAAAAAGTGAAGTGCACCTAATCATAAAAGGTCCTGAGTGCCCTGATCTTTTGGTTTCTAGAGAGAAATAGCACAAGGAAGATTGTTAAGAGATGAAGCTCATATATTAGTTTTATTTTTCCATTTACAGCTTTTTAGTTTCCTCACTGAAGTGAATGGCAAAAACATGACTATCCTTAAAAACACTGCTATATTAGACATTAATTTATAATGTACACAATGCACATTATTTATATTATATATATTATACACCTTTATTATTTGTATATTATATAATGGTCACGGCATCCTGGATTATGTGATCACCATTTGCAAGCTTCACAACAAACTTCTGACAAGAAAATCAATGGGGGAGTCATCTAATTTCCATGATTTGCTCAAGAACTGTTGCAAAAATGTCATAAAATTGGGTGTGAATCACTTAAAATTGCCTTGCTTAGGAATGGAAGTTATGATTCCAATTGTGGTCATAAGTCAAGGACTACCCAACCAAGAATTGCAGAGTGGCACCAAACCTTTGTGAAGAACTTATATCTTTTAGTGGTGATTAGATGGTTTTTGAAGACCTACATTTTTTTTATCTAGTCCTTTTCTATAGAACTGTTTAGATAAATGGATCCTTAGCTTTTGTTTTTCTCCTCCCTCATTTGTAAATTACAGTTTTTATTACTTTGTGCTTTGTATTTTGCAAACAGCTTTGAGATAGTTCTCAAAGGCAGCAGCCTGCAAATATCTTCAGTAAATAATACATAAGAACATTAGCTCCGTATACAATTGTTCAGTAAGTACCAATGGCCAAACAATATTTTTTACTGCTTTTGCTGACTTAGGTTGCTGAGTTCTCACTACTGTTAGAAAAAGTGCAGAGGATTTTCTTTTTAGTTTAATTAATTATTCACAAAAACAATAGTCGAATTGAGAAAACAGCATTTTATGAAGTAGTTTGATGATCTGTAAATGTACGATTGCGGTGGTTCTGGCGGGAATATTGATATTGGACACCTTCTCATTGAGATTACAGGCAAGCACTTCAGCAATATTCAAGATTCTGTTTCGACAATCCAGCCTATTTTAATTTTGTTTAATTGAAAAAAAGAAAGAAAGCATTACATCGACAAATTCAGAAGTCACGGGACTGAAAAATATCTAAAGCGGGAAACCATTTTTTTTTGTTTGTTTGTTTTTAAAGCCATATTTGTAAAACCAACCTTTTCTATGCCATGTCCTCAGCTACACCCAGATCCTGAAAAAGAAATGAAGCCCTTAGTTGAAAAATATACCGGGGTGGTGGTGTAGAAAGCACGGAAGATTCCAGTCTCAGCTGCTGAAAAATGATACTGAGATGCCACAGATAGCATGTTCCTCCAGTGAGTAGCTTGAACCCTGTCACAGGTGACAGTGACCTATTTACTAAAAACCTTGTTAAAAGGTGCTATATGCCCTGGGCACCTTTAACTAGTGTGATATGCATGGCTATTGTGTTCTTTTTCAGGGTCTCTCCCTGCAAAGCAGTTTGCCATTACGTCTTCTGTGCCTTTAGTATAACTGGCCATCTCCCAAGTCGAAGGGGAATCTTGGCAGTATTTCAGCAGCTTTTAATGAAGGGGAAGAGCAAAGTTCATAAGGACACACGGGTGCCTATATGCCCCCTCCTGCTTTTACTGTCTTCAGGTCAGTAATGGGAGAAGATGGCTCAGGAAAAAGGGTACATCATCTAATACCCAGGAAGAACTTTTTATTTATGTGGTTGGGATCATTTAAAAGGTGCTTAATGGATAGCAACGAACACTAAAGACATTTTAGAGCTGTCAGCTCACAAATGAGGCACATTATTCTTGTGGCCCTGATTCTGTTTCAAGGATTATTTTAAAAGCAAGGATAAGAGCGATTAAATTAAAAAAAAAAAAAATCTTTCAAACGGGCGTCTAATAATGTCCTGATCTTCAAAGTGACTTTTATTAATGGCTTCATTTCGTGATTTAATTGTTAGCAGTTCTCCTTTTGCTTGGGTTTTAATCTCGGGGAGAGACAGTTTTCAAAATTTCTAGTGTATGGTTAAGAAGAGACATAGTTGCCTTTCTTTTGAAGGTTTGCGATTTCAGTAATAGGGCATGCCATTTGGGATGGCATGAAAAAGATACAGGTAGTTCTTGATTTATCACCGTTTGAAGTAACAATGGACCACCCAAAAGATAGTTACGACCCAGTTATGATGGCTGCCAGTCACATGATACCAGGGGTGAAATGCTCCCAGTTTGGACCAGCTCGGGCGAGTAGGTAGCGATGATGGCCGGTGGTTCGGAGAACCAGTAGCAATGGCAGCTGGAGGCTCTGCCCACCCGCCCACCCGCCCCATTCCCCGAACTCGGGGAATGCACCATTCCCGGACTCCTACTGATCACCTTTCTCCCGCGGCTGGCTGTCAGGGAAGGCAAGTGCCCGAAAGGTACCGGAGTCGCTCACTCTCCTTCTTGAATGAGCCGCTCTGGTCCATGCGCCAGCTGCGCAAGCGCACATCGTTTATTTAATTCAGCGGCAGGTTGGGTGTGCGCTTGCGCTCCGGTGCATGGACCAGAATGGCTCATTCAAGAAGGAGAGTGAGCGACTCTGGTACCTTTCGGGCGCTTGCCTTCCCTGACAGGGAGAAAGGTGAACAGTAGGAGTCCGGGGAATGGGGCCGGTGGGTGGAGACACAGGAGAAAGAAATTTAAAAAGTTCTGTGGGCGTGGCTTGGTGGAAGGGGGTCTTGTGACTGAGTGGGCATAGCTGTGAGTGACATCGAGTTGGCCATGCCCACTCAGTCACAGGACACCCCCCCCACCAAGCCACGCCCACAGAACCGGTAGGGAAAAATTTTAGATTTCACCCCTGCATGATACCATTTTGGGCGATCAGCAACTGACAGCATTTACAACTGTTTGCAGCACTCTGCAATCATGTGACCACTATTTATGTTTTTGCCAAAAACTAGTTTTGACTTACAGTTTCTGGCAAAGAAAAATCTCCCATAGAAAAAAAATGGGTTTGCTTAATGAATTGCAGCATTCACTTAATGATTGCTGCAAAAAAAAAAAAATGTTTAGAATTGGGTCAGTTGCATGATAACCCACTTTATGAGCATCATGACTTATGGCTGCAATTGTCAGGTCGTAAGTCAAGGACTATCTGTCCTTTGCAGATATTTTGGGGCCAGGAAAGCTAGGATTTGCTTTATTCAGGTAGGCTTTGGACCCCCTGGGTGTATCAGCCTTACCCACTCTGAGTAACCTGATGAATAAGTCTTTTTTTTCAGAATTCCCTATCCTGGTTATTGATGCATACTTTTTTTACCACACAGAATCTGGAAAGTCAGCAAAAATGATTACAAGTGAGACAATAGAAAAACAAAGATCAAGCACATTATGGCATAGTTACGTAGCTTTTGCTTATGCGTGGTGCGGTGACCTAGAGGTGGAGCTCTTGTCTCACAATCAGGAGGCTGTGAGTTCGATCCTAGGTAGAGGCAGATCTCTCTCTCTCTCTCTCTGGGTATACTGAGAATATATCTGCTGAATAAAACTCCGCATTAGCAACAGGAACGGCATCCGGCCAGTAAACACTCATCACCATTCAGTTGCCCTGACTCCACCCTGCAAGGGATTATGGGGTCATTAAAAGAAGATAATGGTGTAGCTTTTTTGCTTATGCATGTTTTTGGCAATTTGAATGATGCACTGTATTTTTCTGGTGTAATGGAATCTGTATACTTCTGTAACACTAGCCAGCTGTTTTCATCTAGTGCTCTCATTCTGAAGCTTTAAGTTTGACAAAAAAAAAAAAAAAGGAGCCCCAGGCCACCGGTCGCTAGTGTCCTCATGCATGTTCACTCTCTCATTCAGAAATGGTTCTGGCAATTACAATCTTTTGGAGTTCCACTGTACGTTTCTTTTTCTCTCTCCACTTTTTGCTTTATCGCATGAATAAGTCATAATACATTTAGAATGCTTTAAAACATTTAACACAGCAGGGCATAGAAAGATCACCAGGGCTTTGAGGAACTAAATGGGTTTTCTTCCCTAGCCTCCATTATACATACATACAATTACGCATTCCTGTTAAGTAGAAGAACTGCATGTACTAGTACTTTGTGCATTAATGAAACAACAGCAGGCTTACTGCTGCTTTCACTTTCATCCTTTACTTCCCTAACCTTCGATAACCTTAGCCAGTGTATGATGGAAGAGGGCAGCCTGATGCTATTTCTTTAATTTTATTAATAATCTTCAAGCAGCCTGGTGATCTTCAGGTGTTTGGAAGACAGTTCTTACAGACATTTGTTGCCATCTGGGGCTGATGGGAATTGAAAAGCCAAGCATTTACTCTAACTTAGTTTTAAAGGTTAATCATCAGTGCCCAATTTCAGCTCAGAAGAGAGCCAGAAAAGCTCTCCGAAATGGAGAAGTGTATTACGTTTACTCAGTGTTGCTCTCCATCTCTCTCCCTCTCCCTCCCTCTCCTCTCTCCCCCCCCCTCTCTCTCTAATTTTGCATGGCTGCCAATCTTAAAACACAATTCTGGGTGGGTCACAGTAAACAGTAAAAAAAATACAAACTATAAAAACCACAAGACATAAAAGTGTAACAATTGATACCGTATTGATAGTGACCTCTTAACAATAATTTCCATTACTCTGTAAGAATAGCATCACTTGCCATCTTCTAAAGAGGGTTTACCAATGTTTTCAAACGCCTTTCCACGATGAAGCATGAAGGAAGGTGAATGTCTATGGAGATTCTCAGTCATCTGGGTCACGGTTGGCCCAAATGTGCTTTTTCAAGAGGCAACTGGACTTTCTGGTTTTTCTTTGAAGACATTTCACTTCTCATCCAAACAGCTCTTTCCCCACCATCCAGTCAGAGCTGAAGAAGCTTCTTGGATGAGAAGCAAAACATCTTCAAAGAAAAATCATGAAGTTCAGTTGCCTCTTGAAAAAGCATCTTTAGGATAAAGGAAGGTGGCATACATGGGTTTTCAGAGCCCTGTCCTGTCTCCAGAATGGATAACCTTAATTCTAGCAAAATTGCTAGAATGGAATGGAATGGAATGGAATGGAATGGAATGGAATGGAATGGAATAGAATAGAATAGAATAGAATAGAATAGAATAGAATAGAATAGAATAGAATAGAATAGAATAGAATAGAATAGAATAGAATTCTTTATTGGCCAAGTGTGATTGGACACACAAGGAATTTGTCTTTGGTGCATATGCTCTCTACGTAAAAGGAAAAAAGAAAAAGAAGAAAGAAGAAAAAAATACATAAGATGCAACACTTAGTGACACTCATAGGATACTAATAAGGAATCAAATCATACTAGGAAACAACAGAACAATATAAATAGTAAAAATACAAGCAACATGGTTATAGTTATAAGTGGGAGGAGATAGGTAATAGAAAGGATGAGAAGAAGAATAGTAATACAGTCTTAGTAAATAGTTTAACAGTGTTGTGGGAATTAGTTGGTTAGCAGAGTGATGGCATTTGGGAAAAAACTGTTCTTGTGTCTATTTGTTCTGGTGTAAAGTGCCCTATATGTCGTTTTGAGGGTAGAAGTTGAAACAATTTATGTCCAGGTTGTGAGGGGTCTGTAGATATTTTCACAGCCTCTTTTTGACTCATGCAGTAAGTATACAGGTACTCAATGGAAGGCAGGTTGGTAGTAATTGTTTTTTCTGCAGTTCTAAATATCCTCTGAAGTCTGTGTCTGTCTTGTTTGGTTGCAGACCCAAACCAGACAGTTATAGAGGTGCAGATGACAGACTCAATAGTTCCTCTGTAGAGGAAGCAAAATCTGTGATGTACAGGTAGTCCTTGTCTTACCACCATTTATTTTATTTTAAGTTACAATGGCACGGGAAAAAGTGACTTATGACTATTTTCTACACTTACAATGGTTACAGCAGCCCCACAGTCACATGATCAAAATTTGAAAGCTTGGCAAGTGGCATGACGGTTGTCCTGGGGTCATGGGATCACCATTTGTGATCTTCCCGGCCAGTTTCCAACAAGCAAAGTAAATGGAAGAAACCAGATTCACATTAACAACGACACGATTCGCTTAACAACTGTGGCAAGAAAGATCATAAAATGGGACAAAACTCACTTAACAACTATTTGGCTTAGCAATGGAAATTTTGGGCTCAATTGTGGTCATAACTTGAGGGCTACCTGTACTAGCACAATACTGGCAGAGAATCAGAGATACATATTGGATTCACACACATTTTCTATACTCTTTCTAATCACAATGATATTTTATCTATAGTGCCCCTATTGTTTTTTCATCCTGGTTAGCCATTGTTAGCTTTCTAGAGAATAGGTTTGTATTTAAAGGAAACATGTTAATTTTACCTTTGCATCTAATATTAGAGTAACATGCGAAGGGAATTTTAAAAAATAGGACTCATCTGAATATATAAAATGTAACATTTAAAATAAAACATTTAAAGTTTGCTGAATATGCATATAAGCAATCCACTTAACCCTGTCGTATATTAGTTTATGACATATTGCACAAGTACCTTATTTGTCCTTATCTTTAGATGTCCATAAAAACATTACTGTATTCACGTGTGTAGGGCTTCTAGATAAATGATCTTATATGCCATATTTTCTGTTATTTAGAAAATGTGGGTAAAAAGTGGAGTGATAATGAACAATGTCCCTAAATGTCTTTTAAAGGTTTATCTAACACTATTTTGCTTATTTCATGTGAAGCTAGCCAGATATAATGCTATTCAAGTAGAAGTTTGGAAGTTAAATGAAGTTGAAATTGGATTGAGACATACTCACAATTAAATATGATTCGCTTTTAGAGCAGAGCCAAATAACGCCTCTCTAGTGCATCACATCTTCACAGCATTGTAATGGGAAATTGCTTCACTTTATCAAAACAAATATATTTTAAACTAAGCTGTTTATCTTGACATCGTAAATAACAGGAGAAGAGGATTATGAGCCCAGCTGCACGGCAAATTTGCAGAACATAAATGGAATATGCCAGGCATCTGTCTGGATTTTAAACTTTCATTAACTGTTTGGATTACAAAATACACAATGGACACTAAGGGCATTCAAGAAGGGCAGCTTTATAGCCTTTTGGGGGGCAAATTTCCCTAACTTTTCCTCCTGGTTATTCATTTTCTGTCTTGTTTCTCATTGACTTTAATTACTTCTCTTAATAAATAATAATTGGGGAAAAATCATTTTAGACTGATACCACTTATTGTTCCTGTATCTGGACTACGTTCTCAAAGAGTTTCTATCATTATAACTGCTACAGAAAATGTTGTCTTTATCTCAAAACCCACATTTTTCTCAAGTTTTTAAAATATAAAAATGGGGATATACTTCTGTGTTACGTTCTCAATCTATCATGGGATTTATATGCTACATTTAAAAATATATGGGATTTAAATACTACAAATTTTTATGCTTTCACAAATTGTTTCTTGTTCATTTTAACAACTCTCAGTGTAGTCCTGGATAAACATCACAACGTCAGGTTGTGCTTAATTTGAATATTTACACATTTTCTTATATTCCATTGAATTCCTAGATGAAATACTTTCCAACCTCTTTATACTGCATCCCTATTTTCTTAACTTCTTGTCTGCTCACTAGGTATTTCCTTCCCTTGTGAGAAATTCCAATTTCTTCTCCTCTTAGTTTTCTTTACTATAGCCCTTCTGGTTTGGGAGAGATTAAGTGTTTTTTTATTGATAGAAAAACACTTAATCTCTCCTCTGGCTCAAGCTGATAAAGGGAGGAGAACTTGTGACTCAGAAGTTAATACAACTGCCTAATATGCAGGCAGCCCAAGTTCGAATCCGAGTAAGGTATGGCTAGCTGATGAGAGCTAAATAGCTTGAAATAGATCTATACAAGTCTCCCTTTATTTCTTTATCAGCAAAATATAAATTTGATATAAAATGGTTTGTCATGAATGCGACTGCTTGAGGGCTCCTGGATTGGAGCTGAAAGGGAAAGGAAAGCAGTATGCTCCCTCCCATATTGGGTCACCTTTTTTCCTTGGGTGCCAAAAGCGTGTGTGCTCACGCCCATAATGCAATGCCCCCCATGCATGCCCCGCCCCCCTGCGCATGCTCATGCAATCCCCCTGTGCTGCCGCGCCCCCCTGCATAGGTGTGTGTGACCCCCTCGAGCTCCCAACCCCCCACCCCGCGCCCCATTTTGGGCCTAGCAGGCCTCCCTGAAGCCTCTGGATCCCAGAAATGGCCCATTTCCAGACCTCCGGTAGGCCTGTTTTTCATCCTCCACAAACTATGGAGGCTTTCCTGCAGCCTCCAGGAGGGCAAAAACGACCTTCCCTGGCCCTCCAGAGACCCTCCGGAGGCTGGAAATGGCTCGTTTCCGGACTTTCGGTAGGCCTGTTTTTCGCCTTCCCCATAAGGGAAGATAACTAAATATATTAAATAATAAATATAAATAACTGTTTTAAATTTAACTACAGTTAATTTAAATTAAAACAGCTTTTTTTCTTTAAAAAAATGTCCACCTCTTTCCCTCTACTTTACTTTGGTAAAAGGTAAAGTTTTCCCAGTGAGTCGTGTCTGACTCTAGGGCACAGTGTTCATCACCATTTCTTAGCTGAGGGAATGAAAATTATCCGAAGACAATGGTGTGTGGCCACCATGGCTATATGCCAAAGGCACATTGTTACTTTCCCACTGAAGTGGTATCTATTAATTTACTCACATTTGCATGCTTTTGAACTGCTAGGTGGACAGAAGCTGGAGCCAGTAACAGGAGTTCACCCCATTGCATGGAGATCACGTCTCAAACCCAGGCTGTCAGGTCCCCAGCTGACAAGCTCAGCATCTTCAACTACTGAGCCATCGCATCCCCTTGGCTTTGGATTTCTTTAATTTTTAGCTGGTGGCCCCTGGCATGCCAGTTAACAACCAAGTGTGGTTCTCAGCCCTGTAATACCTGTGTATGCTTGCTGTACAGTTTCAAAAGAAAATAAGCAAACTCAATGTGGGATAAAATAAGAACAATGAAAGTTGTGGAACATTTCTATTAAATATTGTCTATATGGTTGTGTATTGCTGCACAAAAGAAATTAAGATTTCTGAGGCCCGATTTTACCTGATTTTTAAAAAATTAACAAATGATTCTATTATAAATAAATGAAGTTGGAAAAAAACTTTGTATTTTACCTACTATAAAAGGTGATACGTTTGATACAATAAAGAAAGAAATAACGGATTGACGATGCTGTTTTAAACTTTCTTGGTGTAAAATATTGATGTTAATATGCAATTCCTCTGCAGTTTCCAACATCGGGATTAAAAAAATCTTAGATCCTTGGGAAATAAAATATTTAAATATGAATAAAAACCCTGAATATTCTTCATTAGCCAGGAAAGGGCTCTGCAGATGACTCATTTCAATGACTAATGAAATAAAGCTGTAAAGGGTCTGTATAGTCTTGAAAAGAAATAATGTGTATTTGTGTGTATGCATAAGAATGAAATGTGCTCAGGGAAATGTGAAACAAAAACAGTGTAGAGGTGATACTCGATTTATGACCATAATAGAGCCTGCCCATTGTTGTCAAAAGTCATGATAATTGTAAAGCAGTAATCATATGACTGGACATGTTTTTATGGGTTTTTTTTTTTTTTGTGGTGGCTGTTAAGTAAATTATTTAAGCATTTTTTACTATAGGCCTTTTTTTGCTGAAAACCTGAAGTAAATGCTGGGTCTTGGAGAAAATATCATAAATCATGGTCATGTCACTGCAGGATGCTGCAAACAGCCGTAAATGTAGACTGAGTGCCAAGCACTCAAAATGCAGTCAAATAATCATGGAGGAGGGGCCTCATCAGAACGTCAGAACTGGGATAAGTTCCTTTTTGGTGGTCCATTGTAACTTCGAATGGTCACTAAGTGACCCGTTGTAAATCAAGCACAGTCATAGAAATATATCCATATTTTATCACAGAAGATCATAGGACCCAGCTATGCCTGAATGTCTGCTTCTTAGTAGCTGGGTTTATACCAGCTATGCCATTATTTCTTTAACCATGGTTTGTTGGACACACACTCAGCTGGGTCTGTAACATGCTCAGCTTAGTTTGTACCATAAAGCTTAGTTTTATAAGAACCAAGTGCAATGCAAGCTGGAAACTACTTTTTGGCTCAACTGGAGGAAGGTATTTGGTTTAAACCTTTGCCACAAAAGCTTGCAAGTTGGCATTCTTGCCTGCCCTGTTCTGCCATACCTCCCCTGTGTTAATTCCATTTCCTGGCCACTGTTGCTTTTTCTTCTTCTTGGGCTTTTTCTGTTTGCCCCCATCCCATCCCATCCCATCCCATCCCATCCCATCCCATCCCATCCCATCCCATCCCATCCCATCCCATCCCATCCCATCCCATCCCATAAATAGATTTATTTTTGTACTTCTGAAAATCTTGTGCTCTGCTGATCTCCTCTCTGGTAGATAGAAATATTTGAGTGCCATAAAAACAGCCACCCTGGAAATGAAAAAGTTCTGAGACTCCAGACTAAACTGGGATTTAAAATAACTATCCCAGAAAATGACCGTGGTAAGCCTTGTACACAAGAAAACAACAAGGACTCTTTGGTCACTAAGAATAGTCTCCATTCAAGGGTAAATTTCCTTTTTTATATCAGTGTTTTCATATCTCATGAAGCTGAAACGTATCAGTCAGTACAATTTCCTTTGAGTCAAGCTCAACTCCTGACATGTTTATGAATTTAACAATAGTGTTTGCTATTTCTGTTTTCAGGATGCTTCTTGACTTTTCATTTTAACTTATAGTCCTGAAATTCTTGGTGGTCTGCCAGCCAGGTACAAACTTGGCTCAACTCAACTTCAGTCTCAAAGACCCAACAAGGTCAGCCAGGTGTTTCTAACTGCTGAGGCAAGCAATAAAATCTATTAAATAATAATTTGCAAAGGAAAGTGATATATATATATATATATATAGTTTTTGTAGTATTTACAGTTTTCAAGCTTTTGCCTCTTTGAGAAACCACTGGTATCGATATAATTCTAAGTTTGTGTAAACCATGTAAATATTCAAATTTATGTGGTAGATATGCATCTGTTTTCTTAAGTCAGATTTTAAATCCTAAACTCTCTACCAAGTGTCAAGTCCTGAATATGGCATTTAGTAGAATAACTTATTGCTGGTGAGCAGAGATAAACTATATTTTGGATGGGTGGGTCAACCTGGTGTGAGAGTAAGGATATTTTTGGTGACTTAAAATCCAACCTTCGCTGATATTCTAAACTTTCAGCATTTGTATGCCCATGCTCAGTCTTTTAAATATAGGCTCTATATACACTTTTTTTTCAACAAAAAAGTGCTTTCTTAAATAGAAGTGGGCTTTTATACATGTTTTAATGAAGTTGATTTATAAATGTGGCAGGTTATGGCCCCTATATAGTCTTCCATCCTAAAATAATTGAGAGAAGTTGGGTTAGGTATCTGGGCAGGCTGCATATGCATAAACATGCTTAGGGACCCTGATGTATATCTTAGAACTGTTTTCTGTTGATTATTGGATTTTTTCTTTTCCTCTGGTTGTGTCCAGGTTTTGTGACTTGCTTTCACTATGTTTAGTTATGTAATCATCGTGATCAGTGTCAATGGTATAATCAGTGTAACTGCCTTGCATTTTGTTATGGATATCCTTATTAGTCCAGGTGGTGTTTTCCCCATGGGGTTCAATTACACAGCTTTGCATGAAAGTTGCCACACAGGCAACACACACAATCTCTCATTGTTTTGCTTGTATCATCATCTTTGATGATGCCTATGCACTTGAAAGCCTTTTGTGTTTTTTCCCTTCCTCTCTCTATTTAATCCCATCACAATATGGACAATGAAGTTGGCATTCTGAAGGGAACTCTTAAAAAATCCTTTAAACTTTGGATTCTGCATCATTGTAATATAGCACATTGCAAATCAGAACAGCATCATACCAATATCAAAGATTCCATTGTTGGGATGTGAGTTTCTAGATTGGAGCAGCCAATAACAAATATTTTAATATTTATGTCCCAACCCTTTTGAATTTGTAGAACATAAAATGGCATTTTGACCAACTGTGTTTCGTGCCGTGTGTTTTTTTAAAAAAACATTGCTATCTTTGGAAAAACAAAGTAGTTTCCATGTTACTACCATGACCAGACAAATAATGAGCAGAGTTAGCAGGGACTTGGTCATCTTTTCTTTGACAAATATCTTCCCCTCACCATCCAATACCAGAAATGACTTATAAAGCTCTTCTCAGTTTTATAAATGGCTTCTGCATGCTAAGATGTGTGTGATATGGTGAGAAAGACAAATCAAAGGTCTTTTCAGTATTAAACAGGTCTTTAAAACTCATCCAATAAATTGGAATTTCAAGAAGGCAATGCATGCTTAGTGGACTGAAGTGGCATAATCAATGGAGACTCATTATGCTTAGTTGTATGTGTAATAATCACAGTGAATTCATAATCTCTCAGTTTTTCAATGGTGTTGTTAGGGTCACAATGTCAATTTTTCTCAGCCACTGTAAGTTGACAGGAATTATAGGGCAAAGGATTCAGTTTTCTAAAATGAAACCTGTTGTGCACACCTGAGACAATTATGATAAGTAAAATGGGTAGCGATGAAATGTATATCAATGGTTTTTTTTATTTCTATCAAAACAATGACTAAAATGTCAGACTAAGAATTTGAAAATAGGGTGGAAGATTTTATTTCAAAATAAAAAGAGAAGAGAAGTTAGGAGATCTCCTGGCATCCTGATTTTTTTTTTAAAGGCAAAGGTTTGCACTTTCAAAATATTGTTTCTGTCTTGAGTTTATTATTTCAATTTCTTAATATATAGGATTTGGAACATATTTACTTAAAATTTTTCTGAGGAACAGTTTTAAAAAACTTCCAAACATAAGACTTACAGTTCTGGTAGCTAACATGTACATACAATAAGCTACTTTGCATAGTGAGAATTAATAAACATATTTTGTCAATATCAACATAAGTTACAAATGTTAAACTACATAAATATACTAATACTTGGAATTATAAAGTAATAATACACCAAAATACTGTCCATATATTGATATCCAAAACTGATTTTAAATCATAGTATTATATGTTGCCTTGCTAAGGCATAAGATAAAATAGAACGAAATATTCATTTATCTAGTTCACACCAAGCTGTTCATTCTACCTCTCTACCCAATCTCTTCTACCATTTCATGAATTGTTTTTTTTTTGTTTTTAATTCTCATTCAGAAATATTACATCAGCTGCATCCAAACATGACTTTCTCAGCTTCTCTTCCTCTTGACCTATACACTCTTCATTCATATATTTGTTTAGTTAATGAAGCCTCATTTATTCTCTTTATCACAAACCTCAACATAGTTTGTACTGGTGACTCATGTTTGTATTCAATACACACTCATTCAGTACCCTTTCATTCATGACCTTTTTCTTTTCTTTAACCAACATATATTTAAGTATCACATTCTCACGGCATTCAATTTCTCCTGCTCTAACCAGCTATATTACAAAGTTCATTGAAACATGCTCTTGTACACCGTTGATTCTTTTGATAAAGATTCATTCCTTGTCACAGGGAATGCCTTTTTACCAATATATATTTCTTCATCCATTTTTCCATTGTTAGTAAACATTCTATTAAGATTTACAAATTTATCTACTTGCTCTGTTTTTTCTCACTTATGTATAAACTTCAATTCTTCACTCCAATTTCCCTGTCAAACATGGTTATCTTGATTTTTGATACATTTATTTCCAGTTCTGTATACTTTGTTCCAACATATAGTCATTTTAATGCTTGCTATAAATCAGTACGATTTTCAGCCAACGACATGCATATTTATGTCCCCAAGCAACACACCTCTAAGGTAAATCCAAAGCTTTCCATATATTACATTTATGTAATAATGCTTAAACTGGTTAAGAGGGACTCACAGCTGCCTTGGTCCCTGCTCAATATCGAACCATTCATTAACCATTTCAAACCACCTGAAATACTATTAGATTTATTTTCAGACATTTTTACTATGGGGTCCTTGGTACTCTCTGAACTTGGTTGTTTCATTACCCAACTAGGTAACATTGATGCATTGATGTTACTTAGTTGGGTAATGAAACATCTACAAGAAAGCAACCAAGGTCAGAGAGCACTTATAACCCCACAGTCTTATTTCCAGATAACTGGATAGTGTTACCAGGAGAACTCCTAAGTGTTCCCATGTATACCAGAGATGACCATATTGCTTGCAGTATTTTTCCCCTCAAACATGTTTAATGTCCTTTAATCCAGAATGTATTGCTTTGTGGGATCCTCCCTCCCTCCCTCTCTCCCTTCCTCCCTTTCTTCATCTTTGAGTAAGCAAGACAAATCCATGCAGTTTTCTTGGGAATATTTGGGAAGTGGTTTGCCATTGCTTTCTTGCTGAGAGACAATTTGGCCAGTGGATTGCCACCGGTTCACTGCCCACGCATATGTGGTGTGTGCCAAAAGCACACTGTGTGCGCACGCGTGCATGCAAAGGGCACACCAAAAGCATGCTGCATGCACATTGCCCACCAAATGCAGGCTTCATGCATGCACAGTGCGTGCCAAACTCAAGCTTCGCACGGAAAAAGGAGGCTTAACAAGGTAAGTAGAACAAGGTAAATTGCTGTGCCGTGCAATTTAGATTAGCTAGAAAGCAGGATTTCCTACTTTCTAGCAACGGTACAGTTGATCGTCAGAAATACCAGTTCAGACGAACCGATAGCTTTTATCACTACTGGTTCACCTGAACCGATGCAAACCGGTAGCATTTCACCCCTGAATCTGGCCCAAGGTCACTCAGCTAGCTTTTGCCAGACATAGAACTAATGATCTCCCTTTACTAGCCTGGTATCAGATCCACACCACCAGATTAGTTCTCTTTCTTTTATTGTATGGAATAATGAGGGTTATATTACAACTGAATAGTTATCAACATTGGAAAAGTAACTAAGCATCATTTTCACCAGTTACAATTATATACAAGAATTACATATCTGTGTTAAAATGAGTCAACTTATTTGGGAGATCATGTTTCTTTTTAATTTAATTTCTCCTTAAGTTTTGCTTAAGGTTACTGTAAATTTCTTTAACAGAACCAGGATGATCCTTGTCAGACAGCTGCTACATATCTACAGTCCTTTTGCAGAATGCCTGCTGTTTTGACAACTGTTTGGGTTTTCTATAAACTAAATGAAAAACTTTGTCCAGCTGGGATTTCCACCCTTCACATTTCTAAATTAACTGTAAAACCATGTCTTGGAGCTGGGATTTTAGACATATTCTTGGGTTCAGAATTAAGGCATCTGCATTTATTTTCCTCTGATGTTCCTATAGCACTGGCTTTATAAAACTTCCTAATATTTTGAACATTTAGTATCTCATTCTATTAAAAAAAGAATCAAACCTGGTAAATCAAAATTTATTTATTTATTGGTTGGATTTATATGCCGCCCTTTTCCGGAGACTCAGGGCGACTTACAATGCATTAAGCAATAGCCTTCATACTTTTGTATATACCTGCTTAGTAGGGCTTTTGGCACCTCCCCAAGCAGTGTTCTTTTTTTATACAAAGTCAGCTTATTGCCTCCGCAAACCGGGTCCTCATTTTACCCACCTCAAAAGGATGGAAGGCTGAGTCAACCTTGAGCCTGGTGAGATTTGAACTTGCAGTAATTGCAGGCAGCTGGGGTTACTTAACAGTGCTTTAGTCTGCTGCGCCACCAAGGCTCTGCCTCATCATCTCAAAATCTCATCATGAGAAAAAATACTCAAGTATTAACAAATCATTTGTTGTCTGTATTCTCTTCGCATGCTTTCTTATGCTGAATATTTTAAGCATTTGAGTTACACATACATTTTACATAATCTTTATGACTTCCATTTTGTTAATATTAACTATTATCAAAGGTTTTGCTTTTTAAAAACATAATGAAATTTTGGTTTAAATTAGCTTTTAAATTATTATCATATTGATAGTAAAAACAGGTATCCCCTAAATTTCGTTATGCCAGAATTTATACAACACATTAGCATGTTTTCTGGAGATAATCCATAGAATCATAGTAAAATGGAACCATAGATATATAGGACCTAGGTCTGTGATGGTGAATCTATGGCACGTATGCCAGAGGTGGCACGCAGTGCCCTCTCTGATGGCACATGAGCCGTCAGTTCAGCTCTGCTGCACAAGTGCGCATGTACCTCTTGCCAGCCAGCTGGTCCTCGGGTCTCTGATGCACAGAGGGCAGGGCTCGTGTAGGGAACCTGCGCACGAAGGGGGGGGGGCGCACATGCATTTTGGCGGTTCAGGCACATGCAGGCTTTGGGCACCCGGTCCGGAAAAGGTTAACCATTACTGACCTAGGTAATATCTTAGGCCTCTTTTAACTCTGATTCTAGATTCTAACATTCTATGTCAGCATCTGCTTGGTGCAGGCTCTGTTAAAATATTCCAAAAAATGACTACCCAGTCTCCCTGTAAAGATTTTCAGTGGTGGGAAACAACCACTTCATGAGGAAATTTACTCTACCCTTGACAGTTTTTAATCATCAGAAAATTCCTCCCACTTTCAACTCTCAATTTACTTTCTTGCAATGTCAAGAAAGTTCTTCCATTGGTTCTGGTCCAGCAGTCTGGTGAAAGAGTGAACAAGACCATTGTCTCTTCTACAGTATGTCACAGAAGTGAGTACACCACCTCACATTTTGTAAATATTTAAGTAGACCTTTTCATGTGACAACACTGAAGAAATGACACTTGGCTACAATGTAAAGTAGTGAGTGTACAGCTTGTATAACAGTGTAAATGTGCTATTCCCTCAAAATAATGCAACACACAGCCATTAATGTCTAAAGTACTGCAACAAAAGTGAGTACACCCCTAAGTGATAATGTCCAAATGGAGCCCAAAGTGTCAATATTTTGTGTGGCCACTATTATTTTCCAGCACCGCCTTAACCCTCTTGAGAGTTCACCAGAGCTTCACAGTCCTCTTCCACTCCTCCATGACCAGTATGAGAGAGTGAGAGCGATAACACCAAATTTAACACACCTGCCCCCCCTTCACACCTGAGACCTTGTAACACTAACGCGTCACATGACATCAGAGGGGAAAGAGGCTACTTGGGCCCCATTTGGACATTATTGGTTTTTGTCTTCTTGGTAGACTAAAAACTTGTTTGTTTCTCAACCTTCTTTTTAAACAATAATGTCTAGAACTGGAAGGGCCTGGTGGTTCAGCAGACTAAAAGCATTGTGATTAACACCAGCTGTCTGCAATTACTGTAAGTTCGAATCTCACCAGGCTCAAGGTTGACTCAGCCTTCCATCCTTTCTAAGGTAGGTAAAATAAGGACCCAGTTGTGGAGGCAATAAGCTGACTTTGTATAAAATATGCAAAAGTATGAAGGCTATTGCTTAACGCATTGTAAGCCACCCGAGTCTCCGGAGAAGGGCGGCATATAAATCAAATTAAAAACAAAAAACAAAACAAAACTGGACAGATTATTCCAAGTAGAACTACTTGGAATTAAGAAACTTCCATTGATTTAGATTGTATGCTTTTGTTGTTTTGTTGTTAAATCCCAAAGCACTATTCGTCCTTTCAGCAGCCACATGATCAGCAGTTGACTGACATTGAACTTGTGGTATACTAGAAACACAGGTCCTTTTCTCATGTATTTGTCAAATGCAGGTTTCTTGCATCCTATTTTTGTGCTTTTGATTTCTTTTTCTTCCCTACAAGACTTTATATTTCTCTTGTTAAATTTTATCCTGTGTGTTTCAGCCCACTGTTCAACTTTTCTAGGTTGTTTTTTTTTTAAATTTGATTTATATGCCGCCCTTCTCCGGAAACTCAGGGCGGCTTACAATGCGTTAAGCAATAGCCTTCATACTTTTGTATATTTTATACAAAGTCAGCTTATTGCCCCCACAAACTGGGTCCTCAATTTACCTACCTTAGAAAGGATGGAAGGCTGAGTCAACTGTGAGCCTGGGGAGATTCGAACTTGCAGTAATTGCAGGCAGCTGAATGTTAATAACAGGCTATTAGCCAGCTGCGCCACCAGGCCCCTGTTCTTGTTTAATATTAGCTATTCCTACTAATTTTATGTCATCTGCAAATCTGATTATCCACACTTCAATCCCTTTATCCAGGCAATTAATAAAAATTTTGAACATGCACAAATTCCAGGATAGAGATTCTTTGATACCACATCCAGTCTTGCTTGCTAACTATTGAATGCTTAATATGTAGGGCATTTAGCTATTATTAAGTAGAGCTGGATTGATATTTTTGTGATAACCAGTTAAGGCCAAATCTAGCAAAAACTCAGATATGTGCCTTCCATCTTCGTAATAAGCAGGTTGATAATGTGGAGCTGCACTTTATATGGAAAGAGATATTATTGGAGCATTACTACAGTCCTAAATATTTAAGGGTCAGTAAATATTTAGGGGTCAATCTAGATAGGGTGCTACAATGCTCTAACATACAAGCAGCACTGTAGTAACACTAAACTGAAAGTCAGTGGAAGAAATAACATTCTCAGGAAATTCATGACCTCACCTGGGATGCCAAACCAGGGGTCCTCAAGACAACAGCAGTAGCTCTTTGCTACTTGGCAGGCAAATATGCTTGTCCAGTCTGATATACTCAATCTGTATACTCAGATATGCAGATGATACCACTCTAATGGCAGAGAGCGAAGAGGAACTAAAGAGCCTCTTCATGCGGGTGATGAAGGAGAGTGCAAAAGTTGGCTTGAACACCAAGAGCCTTGGTGGTGCAGCAGACTAAAGCACTGTTAAGTAACACCAGCTGCCTGCAGTTACTGCAAGTTCAAATCTCACCAGGCTCAAGGTTGACTCAGCCTTCCAACCTTTCGAGGTAGGTAAAATGAGGACCCGGTTTGTGGGGGCAATAAGCTGACTTTGTATAAAAAAGAACACCGCTTGGGGGGAGGGGCGAAAGCCCTACTAAGCAGGTATATACAAAAGTATGAAGGCTATTGCTTAACACATTGTAAGCCGCCCTGAGTCTCCGGAAAAAGATGGCATATAAATCGAACCAATAAATAAACAATAATAAATAAAATAAACACAACATTAAGAAAACTAAGATCATGGCATCCGGCCTGCTCAATTCCTGGCAAATAAATGGGGAAGAACTGGAGGTAGTGACAGATTTTATTTTCCTGGGCTCCAAGATCTCTGCAGATGGGGACTGCAGCCAAGAAATTAAAAGATGCTTGCTCCTGGGGAGGAAAGCTATGGCAAATCTAGACAGCATTCTAAAAAGCAGAGACATCACCCTGCCAACAAAAGTGTGTATAGTCAAGGCTATGGTTTTCCCAGTTGCAATGTATGGCTGTGAAAGTTGGACCATAAGAAAGGCTGAGCGCCAGAGAATTGAGGCCTTTAAACTATGGTGCTGGAGAAGACTCCTGTGAGCCCCTTGGACTGCAAGGCGATCAAGGCAGTCCTAGAGACGATCAACCCTGACTGCTCTTTAGAAGGCCAGATCCTGAAGATGAAACTCAAATACTTTGGCCACCTAATCAGAAGGAGGACTCACTGGAGAAGAGCTTAATGCTAGGAAAGACTGAGGGTAAAAGAAGAATGGGACGACAGAGAATGAGGTGGCTGGATGGAGTCACTGAAGCAGTAGATGTGAGCTTAAATGGACTCCAGAGGATGGTAGAGGACAGAAAGGCCTGGAGGAACATTGTCTATGGGGTCACGATGGGTCGGACACAACTTTGCAACTAACAACAGCAACAGGCAAATATGCTTGCCTAGTCTGATATAAATCAGTACATGCTGGGAAAGTAGATGTTGGGCTAAATGAAATTAACAGAATTATTAGAGGATGCCTTAAGCCAACCCCTCTACATAAGAGCTACCATCTAGCTTCTAGCAGGCATTGCCCTGCTTGCTGTTCACAGAGAAGCAGCAACTGAGAGACGGTCAATATCAATATTTGGACAACCCTCTCTAAGTTGAGCCAGTTCATCAAATATTAAAATCCAGGAAAAGCTTTCTTAGGCCAACAGGTGACATTGAAGAATTTGAAAGCAGAATGGACCTATGAAAAGCTACAAAGAACCAACATGGGATGGGAACCATGGATGATCTGGCACCTGGATCTGATGAAAGCTGGGAAGTATGGAAATTGTTGAATAGACTACACAGTTACAACAAGATCCAAAGGCACCCTGAACAAATGGGGCTATCCAGTGATATCTTCCCTTCGCAGTTGTGGTGACATGTAGACAGTAATACATATGCACACGTGTTCTTTGTGTCCCGAACAGTGTATACTTGAGGGCCTCATCGCAGGGTGATAGAACGCCATTAATGTTGCTAGTGGACAAGATCTGTTTAATTGTACATGTTTTAATATTGTATTTTATATTTTACGTTTTATGCTATATAGTATGCCTTATGTTAATTGTGATATTTCTGACATGAATCCAGTTGTATTATGTATTATTTTATTAAGCTGATTATAGTAAGACACTAACATGTTTTGCTGAATGAATTATGTTCAAGCATTCCTCCTCCTACTATTAAGTCAATAAAAAAGCATTTCTACTTCTACTGTTAAAAGTGCACTTGGTGCTTGGCAATTAGAAATTCTGGTCCTGGTTGTAAGTCAAAGACTACGTAGTAAATCAGTAAAAAAAAAAAAAAAGGTAAAGTTAGCCTGGCATGTTTTTGTTTGCCTTCTAATGGAAACACAGATGTAAAATATATGTTACAGTAAGCTATTTTTTTCCTTCTTGCAATCACCTGCTAACAATTCACTCGTCTCTCCGTGCAACAGCCTTATAAACTTATTGCATTTCCTTTAATTTCTAGTGTCCCTAAATTGATTTTTTTTTCTTGATGCTTGGGGTGGCTTATGTAAATCTCAGCTAATTCTAAACTTTTCTAATGCAATCCCTGCATTCTTCTATGCTAAGATGTCTTCCTTTCAGTTCTTATTCATGTCATTTCTTTTTTCTTTTTAGCATTTTAGGAAGCTCTCTATGTCACGTGTCACTGAAATTGAAAGTAGAAACTTGTTTCCTAGAGTATATAAAAGGCAATTATTTCTGCTTTCCCCAGTATAATAAGGTATGAAAGAGAATTGTTTGATGCAGACCTAGCTTTAAATATCCTTGCTCTTCCCATTAATCTATAAACAACATTATCTATGTACCTCATTTGTGGCTAATAAGCAAGTAGCAACATCTAGTTAGCTTTTAGTAATCTATGAATAAATGAATTTGTTAGAATTCAGCTTGACTCAAAGAGGTTTTATTCTTTGCAAATGTGAATCATGATGCCTGCACATAACTATTGCTTCATGTATGTTTTGTTTGACATGTACATGATTCTTTAAATTGCGAAGCAGAGAGATGGCTGGCTCTTCTAAAATCAATATGACTTTTCTTGTTACACTGTGCTTTGCCTAGTGTGCATTTTTACATTGCTAGGGAGACACCTAATTGTTTTTGCCCCTTGTAATTGGCCAGACACTAAGTGATGTTATACAAACTAAAATTCTGCTAACCTATTAATCCGAGTAATACTGTGTCCTTTATTGGGGATGCTGAATATACATTTTGGCTTACTGACTTTTAACTGAATGGTTTTCGATATTACATACTTTCAGGAGTGATCTATTTTAGGTTGGTTGTTTTATATTCTTGTAATTTGTCCTTTGATAGTGTCTTTTGGTTATTCTGCAATTTGCTTTTGAAGAGTTCTCTGACTCATGCTTTTTATCACTTAGAGATGCCAAATGAAAAGAAATTAGATTCACCCTTTTCCCACATATCTCGTTATTGCTTTTTAAACCAAGCATAGACTGAAAGGCATTGGTTTATCTATTTTTTTAAAAAGGTAGTGAAATACAATCAATTTCATATAGTGATCTGATAACTAGAAGTATAAGAAATCTTAGCACCTTGGATTCATTTTATGTAATGAATCTTCTATCCAATGTGTCCAATTAGAATAAAACCAATTAGAATAAAACAATGAAAATCACAATGTTAATGCAAGTGGAACAATATAGATATTGTAATAGGGTTCTTGGTATTTTCTGAGCTTAGCTTTTTTACTGCAGACGTTTTGTTACAAGCATTATTAGTGTGGGAGAAGGAGAGTGGAATTTGTTGCCTGTTTATATATAGTAGCTTATAAACAACCGGCAATCTTGACTCTTCTAGGCACTGGTAATGTTGGTTACCTGGCTGGCAATGAAACATCTGCAGAAAAGTAACTAATATCAGTGAACACCAAGGACTCACATTTCAACATTATGCTTGTTGTGATGTGTAAGTTAAGAAGTTCAGCAGCTCTAACAATGTCTAAAGCAGAGGTGTCAAACTGAAGGACTGGGGGCTGGATCTGGCCTGCGGGGTGCTTAGATCTGGCCCGTGGGGCCACCCTGGAAACAACGAAGGACCGGCCTGCAGTGCATCTGCCAGCGAAATCAGAGCTCCTGCGGGCAGTTCTTGCAAGCTCCATTTTCGCTGGTAGAGGGTTGCATGAGCCGTCACAGCCCAAAATGGAGATTGGGAGCCTGTTTTTGCTGACAGAGTGCTCGGGCCACCACAGGCACCCCCCTATGCGAGTGAGGTCGAGCTGGCCATGCCCACCCTGGCCCCCTGAGGTCGAACACAAGCCTGATGCGGTCCTCAATGAAATCGAGTTTGACACTCCGGGTCTAAAGAATCAATCTTACTTTAAAAAAAAAACAAACCCTTCAATACTTATAGGAGAAAATTCTATAAGTATTGAATTTCATCAGTACTTTCTTCCCAAGGAATCACAAATGTCATGTTTCCTTTGCCTATTAAAAGTTGACTCAAGGTGAAGAAACACATGCTTGAATTCTGAGAAGCCTAATTTGGAAAGAGCAGAAGATACTATTTGACTGGAGAAGTATTTTAGCCTTCGAAGTTGAAGTGGGACAACTTGAAGCATGAAAAACTGCAGCAGATAAATAGACAGGAGAGATGCACTAGAATTCAAGGCTGGAAAAGATTATGCTAAAGTGATAAGTTTTGGGTTTTTTTTTAAAATCCTATATCTGCTTCTTGAGAAGACTCACATGAAGATATATGGGACTGGGCTGGATGATACATTCCAGTTGTAAAAACAGTGTTAGAGATATAAAGATCTAAGGAGGAAAAGCAATGAATATTCCTGTGCGTATCTACACATGATTTGTGAACTCGTTGGTGAATGACATGTTTCTTCAAGAAAACTATTCCTTGCTTCCAGATGCTTCTGGGTTGAATGAATTAGCAAGAATGTGGCCAGGGTGACCTTTTATTAAAACTACTTTTATGGAGATTGGCTACAGAATTAGAATTTTGGCTATACTATTATAATTTGTGCTGTAGTTTCCCCCATTTTCATATCCCAATGAGCAGGGAGGTGTCAACCTGAGCCACTTTTGAACATTATCTCATTTCCCAGGGTTTAAAGAATGCTTCATCCCCTTTTGCCTACGTAACAATTTTTGTGTATTTTGGTCAAGGTCACTTCCCTTATTTTCTATAGACGGAGCAGTTGTCATTTTAAGAATTCCATTGTACTTTTCAATTGTGAAGACAATACCAAAAAGTAGAAACAATAAAAATAGGCCTTTTAGTAACTGGTGATTATAAAAAATGATATGAATAGGAAATAAACATTCATTCAGCATATTAGAACCCTGTTTATAAGCAATTCCTGTAAGTAGGGATATAACTTGATCCAGGATTGTTCCTGACAAGCAGACTTAATGTACCTGCATCTTTCTTCACCTTTTGTTGAGCTCTTAAACAAACAGGCACATTTTCACACCAACATGCACACACATATCAAATGTCAAGAACAATTTTCCTGGTTTTGAAAAAATAATTATAGCATACTTATCTTAAGGCAGAGCAAACTCCCAAGAGCTTAGTGGCTTACTTTGATGTTCTTCCACATCCCAAAATATTTTGTATGTAGCTTTGCTTTTATCTATTAGATGGTATGATTGGGGATTTAAAAAAAAAAAAAAAGGCTGTCAGAGACAATTCTTATTTAAAGAGTCCCTTTGGAGTTAAGAGTGCAGTATTTTGCAGGTGCTTGGTGGCTCTTGGTTGCTTAGTAAACAGGAGGTGCCAGCTGTACTTGGTTACTTGTTTTGTGGCAGAAAATATAAACAATTAACTCAGTCCCACTTAAAGCTGAAATCGTGTCTGTTCAATATTATTCAGACTGGGAATGGAAACATGCTTAAAATTAAGTATTTATACTAAAGGAAATGCCTTTTGCTCAATGCTCCTCTTGTGTTGCAAGTGTTTTCATTTAAAGCCCAGTATAACATTGCCTCTGAGATTGCTTGAAAGTCTTTTCAGAACTGCCAAAGATCCTCCTCCTCCTCCTCCTCTTCCTCCTCCTCCTCACTATCTATCTTTGTAAGTTACTAAATATGGTGCAAAACTATTTTTGTCATTGCTTGCTTTCTTGCAGTCCATTCTATGACATATTCTTTTAAAGCTCGATATCTAATTGTTAGGTTAAGAAATGTTAAGTGTTAGTATGAAGACCATTAATCAGTTAATGTAAACACCAGTTCCTTAATTTTCTTAGTGAAACAATGGAAAACTGGTTAATTTCTGATAAGAGAACTTTCTCATTTTTTCTTTCAATGATAAGGTAGTCAAGATTCACAGATGAAATAATTTTTGAAATAATGGCTAGTTCTTTAAAAGTAATTCATCACTTCAAAACTCTATGGAGCTAAATACACACATTGTGTCGTACTGCATGTTTTTTTTTAATTTTTGCCTTAGCATGTTGTGTGAATCCAGGCACCAGTAGCTTAATCAATAAAATGTGTTCAAGGAGCACATGATTTAGTTTAAAGTGGATTGATTTCTCTGGAGAAAGGTGGCATATAAATTGAACTAATAATAATTTATGTATCTGTAGTTTATGCAGCTTAATCTATATTTCTTAATCATTGGAAACCAATGTTACTAAATAAATAAAAAGGGGGAGAAGTAAAAATGGAGTGATCCATTTATAATATGTTTCTATCTCATGGAAATAAAATTAAGTTCAATTTTAATTTATTAATTTAGATGCCTCCTAATGCAAAATGACTCTAGGTATCTCACAATATAACAAAACGCAACATGAATAATACAAAAACAAAATAAAGTGCTGGTTTTTAGATAGATAAATAAATAGATAGATAGACAGACAGACAGACAGACAGACAGACAGACAGATGGATAGTGCTGGTTTTTTTCATACGGACACCAGCCTCAAAATGGCTTTTGAGATTAAATTACTTAAATGATTTTAAATCACAATTCTTGCTTTAGATACCAAGGACAGTTTTTTAATACCACATATGGAGGCTTGTGTACAGATTGTGGCCAGTATCATGGTTTTGACTATATATGAACAAGTCCTTTTAATACACTTTACTTTTTTAGCATGCTAAAATTTAATCTTCGTTCATGCCAGTTCAACTGATGGAAAAGATCTCTCTCTCTCTCACACACACACACACCTCAAAAAAATAAAGGGAACACAAGCAGAAGACATCCGAGATCTGAATGAATGAAATAGCCTTATTAAATACTTTGTTCTTTACATACAGTAGTTTATACACTGCTCAAACAACTAAAGGGAACACAAAACTACTGTATGTAACGAACAAAGTATTTAATAAGGCTATTTCATTCATTCAGATCTCGGATGTCTTCTACTTGTGTTCCCTTTATTTTTTTGAGCAGTATATATTAGAAAGACATGAGCATATGGTCCTTAATTTACTGTAAGTGACTATAAATATTTGGGGTGTTGTCCAACATCCAGTTCAAATGCTGCAATAATCCTATTTTTGCTGCATGGATGAATTTTCAAAGTGCCAAAAGATATGGACCCTTTCTTCTGCCTGGATTTTATCAGTCCCACATTTAAATCTGCTTAGATTTCTTGGTACAGTAATTAGTATTCATAGACCTCTGTGCATTTTATGTGTATGTGTAGGTTTGCCATGAACTCATCTTTCTCTACAGTGTGCTTTTTACTGGAAGAAAAAGCAACTAAATCTACTTGAAAAATGTGACAAATGCTAATATTGCAGCTCAGCCACACTCACCCTGTAGAGGAAAGCGTTACTACACATGCAGTATAATCCTGCCTTCCTGGAAAGGGTCTCTCTTCTAACAGATAACTATTGCTGTATGTCTTCTACCCACCAATTACCCAATTCGCCCACTCACCCGCCCACGAATTATGTAGGATACTCTGCTGTTGATTTGCTATAAGTTGAAGTGGTAGTTTTAGAAAGCACTTCTGAAATTTGCTGCGCTGTTAAGTGTTGTTTGTACAAGAAATGGCAGTGAGGTTTCAGGACGAGAAGCATAAGAATGAGGACACTAGCACACATCACATATACAACAGTGTGCCAAAAACATTCATCTGCAGATCATGCTATTGCTAGCATTGGGCGAGAATTTTGTTGGCTCAGGGTTTTTTTTTTTTTTAATAAGAACTTATCAAAATTTATGAGGCTCTTCCTAAGTAGGACAAAAGCGAATGAGATTAAAAGAATTCTAATGTACAGGAAAAAGAGAAAGCTCAGAGTCTTTTAAAAATATTGGTTTAATTTCCAGCATATCCATCCATATTTGTGATTCTCAGCTTGCTGCCTCCTGGTTTTTTTTAATCCTGCTCCCGATAACGTGTGAATTAAAGTAGGCCAAGAAAAAACAGAGGCGATACCCATTCATTTTCTTGTAATGTGTAGTTTATTAACTTGCCAAGGTCCCCAAGGAAGTTAAAATCTGGGCCAGGTGGTACTAAGGCAATAGGTTTTGTTGCTACCAATATAATTATTAATGTCATTCAGTTAATTAAGTGCATGTGTGCATATAACAAAGACATAATTGGGCATACCCATCATTGCAGAGTGGCATGCCCTTTGCTTCCCAGGCTGATTAGGGCAGGGAATATGCAATAGAATGTGAAGTTGAAAAAAGGGCTTTGCCACATGCAAGAATAGAAATGAAGGTGCCTTGCAGAGTTACATATGTGAGATGACTGGCTATGCAAATTGAACAAATTAATGAGTGAGTAAATAAATAAGAGTTGATATATGGCTACTTTGAAAAGTGTTCATAGCTCACCCTATATACGAGTACACACACACACACACACACACACACACACACACACACACACAGAGGGAGGGACGGAGGGAGAGGGAGAGGGAGAGGGAGAGGGAGAGTTCTTCCGCAACTCAAATAATTTGCAGACCCAGGATTAAATCTAAATCAGTCCTATTGAAGACTATCAAATTTGGCACATTTTTTGCCTCAGTTGATATCCTGACATAATGCATATGTTGGCATTTGGGCTATGTATTAAAATTACACAAGAATTGGTATGATGTATATTTTATATCCTCTAAGGTTATTAATCTCATGTTGATTTTAAAAAAACCAGGGTTAGATAAATCAACAGTTGGATAGACAGGAAGACATCTTTGATAAGGAGATTGAGACATGGGCAAGAATTTGGGAGAATTGCCAGCATAAGTTTGTACTGGGAGAAATGCTTAGGCTGAACAAGAAGATAGAGATAAAGATAGAGATAAATATGAGGAGTGTGGGAGGCGAGTAAAAAAATGGATAAAAATTGAAACACTAAAGAGGAGAAGAGATGATGGATAGAAAAAATTGCCTTTTAAACATTAAGGGAGTTTGTTGCAAACTGATAGAAGCAGATTAGATATTAGAACATATATTTTAATAAACAAAAATAATAGATAGAAAGATTAGAGGTTTATAGATGTTAGGCATTTTTTTCCTGCTGTTTAAATAATATTATGAGGATCACCTAAGTTTGATAAATGTGATAAAGATTACTAATATTGTTAAAGAAGGGAAAAAAAACCAGGGTAGTTCGAACCTCTTTTCTTATGGTGCTTTAATTCTGCTATCAGTAATTAGGGAATGTCCCAGATCTCCGTTAATAATTTTACTTATATATCAAGATTCTTCAAGGCCACCAAGTAATCTCTGTAAAAGTTAGTTTCGGATGTAGAGAAAATTGTATTGAAATTATATCTCAGTTTTGTTTTGTGTTGTTCACGATACAATATATGTAATTCCCAGACAATTTCCATCGGACCTTGACCAATCCCAATTCTGCATTGTTCCGAGCAATCTTTTATAATCAGGTACAATAAAACTTATTTATTTGAGTCCGGTTTCATCTTTCAGCATCCTCTAAATTGATGCTATTTCTGATTTGCTTCAATGATCTAAAAGTCAGCAAAAATAATGACCTTTTTTCATTAAATATAGCAAGCTTGGATGGTAGTGAGATTAGAATTGAAAATGACACCTGTTACTTTAGAGACATAACTATCCAGTTTGAAACTCTTAGACAAGAACTTGTGTATGCTTGAAAGAAATATATTTTTTAAGTCATCCACTCTGGTTGATGAGCATCAAACTATGATAAATGATTTTATGTCTTGATATTTAGTTCATGGTTTCTAAAACTATGAGTTGTACCTCTCTTGAGGAGTGGAGAGATTGTGACAGGTATGAAAAACTTTTCATTGTACATTGTTACAATGAATGGACCTTTCCCATAGTTTCATTGTATAGTTTTTATTGCTCATTTGCATTCATTTTGGTGTTTTGATTTTTTAGGGGAGGTTTGTGCATTAGAGTATACTAAAGGGATGTACGAGTACAAAAAGTTTATGAACTATTGATTTCCATGTTGATTTCAAAATTTCCATTTTGATTTAAACCTGCGATTAGCAAATACTTGTTTATAAAAATGAAGAGCAGTGTAGAGAGATTGAGAACTAAAAATCCTATTATCAGAGAAATAACTTTTATGTAATATATTGAAAATAACATTATAGCAGGTAAATTCGTTTACACACACACACACTTTTAGCTTTTCAGTTGTACACTAACACATTTTGGTGGATTTCTTAGAATATGGAAAGATGATCTTGTAAAGCTATAGAGATCTTTTCCCTGACTCTTTTCTGAAACAATTACAGTTTAGTTAGAGTACGTACATGTTTATACTTTGCTTCATTGTTGTAAACATCCTTCTATGATTCTTTTCAAAAAACTGAAGAACTGGAAAGTTCAACTCTGATAACAAGAGTTACTTATTTTTCTTCAACAGTGGTAAACTAGTCAGGGTTCATAAACAAGGCTAACACTTTTCTGAAAGTCCTGATGTATTTTTTAAAAAAGAATTACATATGCCAAAGACAGATAGTCCAAAACTCTTTGGGACTAAGTTCAAGCATTGGGTGTTGGGATTTTTGTTGTTGTTGTTGATATTATGTGGTTTATTTGGTTTTGGCTTAATGTGTTGTATGATCCCGGGTAGTTGTGGATTAGTCAATCAGTTCATGTTTAAATATACCATGGTTTATTTCAGTGTAAGTCTAGATGGCTTGTAGAACCCCAGTGATTTTATGTATATCATGGAATTAAAGGGACTTTGTGTTGACCAAAGTCTAATACTCAAATGTGTGTAGAGTCTTGAGAAAAGTTCCAACTGACTGAGTGGAAAAAATCCTTATTCCAACTTTCTTCTAACAAAGATAGAACTGAACATAGCTATTGAATAAATTAAGGAACTCTGTTTGCACAGGGTAGGAAAATACTAGAATTGGAAATCAGTCTATATAGATACGATCTATATAAGATCAGTCTTTTAGATAAGAGTCACTAAGAGAAACTCTTTGAACCATACACTGATACCATGAATCACATTTTAACAAACTCCACCTGTATTGCTAGCATATGGTTCAGTTTGTCATGTGAGTTGGAAGCAACAGAGCAATTAAGTAAACCATGATTCAGTCAGTCATGACTTGATGTGTCATGTGAAAATTAAGCCAAAATTATATGGTAGTACGAGTCCCTAAATAAGATCTTCAAAATCTCAATATGAATTTCACCTGACTATTCAGTCTATATATTGCCTATGTAACACCACAGCTACACAAGCTGCATTGGCTGCCAGACTGCTTCCTGATGCAAATTCAAGGTGTTAGCATCACCTTTAAAGCCCTTCCCAGCTCATCCCAGTGGGATTGGCCCGTTCCACCCATGCATGCTGCTGGCCCTATTGCCCTAATTATTAGTGGGGTCCAGGAAGAGGGCCTTCTCTGCTGTTGCTCCTGGCCTCTGGAGCATCTTAGCCCCTGGTGTGAGGTTGGGCCCAACCCTTCTGACTTTTCATAAGAGTCTAAAGATCTGGCTTTGCCAGTTAACTTGGTGCACCAATCGGGAAACATCACAGTGGATGTGGTTGATCAATTAACAGCAGATCCCACTGCCCCCCCACCCCTTCACCCCAATCTGTAACTGGATGGTAGCATTTGCTGGTATTAATTTAGGTTTATAATGTATGTGTGTGTGTGTGTGTGTGTGTGTGTGTGTGTGTATGTGTGTGTGTTTATTTTTTATGATTGTAAACTGTCCAGAATTACCCTGTGGTGGTAAAGAAAGGTAGCCAATAAATTTTATTAAAAAAAATTAAAAATAATAAAATAAATAAATCTTTAAAAGAAATATTTAACTTTTTCAAGCTTGACTCTTCACGTCCACACTGTTCCTAGGATAGGCACATTGGGGAACTGCTGGTTCTGCATTGCTGGTGGTCCCCAAACCACATTTGCAAAAAGGATTGAAGATTGCATTTGAAACAAGAGCAAGCAAAAGAATTTCAGTCATTGGAGCTGAACATAGGAAAGCAGGGCAGCAAACTTCTGAAGCAGTAAACTTGGGAGATTATAGGTTATGTTGCACTGCTTGCTGTGTAACTAATCTAAGAATTGATAGATTTAGCAGCTGTTTTAACAGCTGAGTCTTGCAGTCAGAATACAGGACTTTCTTGCAGTTATTTGAGATACAAGTTGGTTTCTAATAAGCTAATTAAATAACAGTAAAATTAATTGAGTTGTGTTGTGCAAAAACAAAACAAAAAAACCCAGCAGAGCCTTAGTTAAACAATTAGTTCGGATTAACTGAGATGTTCTTAAATTTAAACCACTTTATAAAACAGGTTCTGGGTATGCAGCTGTAAGTAAATTATACTATGAAAGTGGCACTTACGAGAATGCAACATTATTCTGTCAGATATGTCAATTTGTAGTATAAACATATGACACAAAAATCTCAAGTATATGTTATTTAAACCTCTTACGATTGCAATACGATTTCTTATCATTAGACTTACTTCGCCTCTGTTAGAACCTTTTTTTTTTTTAAATAATCTGTGTTCTTTTATCCTTGTTCCTATATTTTGGAAGATCATGTGGATTCTTTAATTTCATCTGAAATGAGTGAATATTTAATTATTACTTGTATCTGAACCAGGAAAGGGGCATCTGAACCTTTTCTCTTTTGTTGTTTAAAAGAACATGGAAGAAATGCTGATAATGTTATCTATTCAGTTGTGTCGGACTCTTGGCGATTCTGTGGGCCAAGTCCCTCCACATCTTCTAATCTTGCATGTCTTCTTTTGAGAATAGAAGAAATATATCAATTTTTCACCTTAAAAGGATGGTGACAAATGTATTTGCATCAGTTATACACTGCAATACTGCAGGTCTTGTACTGTTTACTGATTAGTTATAATTTAAAACAGGGGTCTCCAATCTTGGGAACTTTAAGCCTGGAGGACTTCGACTCTCAGAATTCTAGGAGTCAAAGTCTTCCAGGCTTAAAGTTGCCAAGGTTTGGAGACCCCTGATTTAAAGTGCTGGTTTTGATTTAAAAACATTGTTTATTCTTTAAGCCTCTATGGATTGGCACCAATAGGATTTATCTGCTCCAAACATCATTGGTCTAACCCAGGGGTGGGCAAATATGGCCCCTTCATGATCTGTGGACTTCAACTCCCAGAATTCCTGAGCCAGCTTGGCTGTCTCAGGAATTCTGGGAGTTGAAGTCCACAGGTTGTAAAAGGGCCACAGTTGCCCATCCCTGATCTAACCTATTAGAACATCTAAGGAGAAACTACTGTCTTTTTCCATGTATAAGACACTACTTTTTCTTTAAAATATGATAATTGATGCATGTTTTATACACAGGAGGCCAAGGAGAAGACCGCACATGCCGGATGAGCCTCTATCTTATATGCAGTTCTATCATTCCTCTCTATTGTAGTTGTTTCCTGTATCACATTACCACTCTAGGTTTCATCTCTATCATTCCTGTGATGCATTTCCTGTTCTTGTTGTATTACTCACTCTAACAAGATGGCTTCTGAACCATCTTATTAGCGTGAAAGTGATGTGTGCTTACTACAAGGAACTACATTAAACATGGGGGCGTCTTATTCATGGGGGGGGGCTTATACACAGAAAAATACGGTACTTACCAATTCACATTTTTAGAGATACAAGAGGTTGAAGCGCAAGATGCTTTGGAACAAAGCAGATGGAGAACAGCCTTTCTCTCTCCTTGATGCCATTCCAAAATAAGTCCGTATTATAGAAGTTACATGCAGTCCCATCTTCCCTGAAGCTTCCAGAGCACAGAAATACAGATGTTATTTTGCATGATTTTCTCTCCCACTCCTTGGAGAGAAGGAGAACATTTTTTCTGTTTTTATACAATATACATCCTGTGTTTTATAGTGCAATTTACTTAAAGCTGGGGAGGGAGAAGAGAGCATGCTGTTCTATATAATGGTCTATGATCAAGTACCTCTCAGTTAACCCAAATTGTTTTAACTAAAGCTCTGCTCCTTTATTCTTTTTCCCCCCCTTCATTACCATCTTGTCAATTAATTTAATTGGTAGTTAATTAGAAACCAACTTATACTTGAAAGAGCATAAATATGGTGTCATTAACTGGATTAGTTTGGAGCCTTTTTCTTAAGTTTATATTTGCTGTCATCTTGCTTTCTTGTCCTTTTCTATACTTTCCTGTTATCTTTATATTCTTTTTTTAAAAAACATTGTGTGATAATTTAATCTGGATTGGTGCTAGGATTCCAAGTAATGCTCCCAACGAAATAAACCTCCGAGGCTTGAGTTTCCTCAAAGTTACATTTTATTAGAGATGACATATTGGCACACCTGGGAAAACCCGAATCTGAAAGTTTCCAGGTTTTCCCACCCAAGGAAGAGTTCAAGTCCCTGCCCACACCCACAAGTCCATCACATGGTCCAATCAAACATCGTCCCAACTGGAAATGCCTCCCAGGTCCATCCTTCCAGGTGCAGGGCCAGATGGCCTTGACTTTTTGAGAAAGGAATGTTGTTATGACTATACATCACCCCTGCTCCATACAATCTCCCCTCCCAGTTTCCCACAGTAGTAAACATGGCAGGTCTGACGGCCTAATACAAAAGATGGCTTCCAGGCCTGACACTCTGGATGTGTTAATTTTTGCTTTCTATAAGAGTCAAATTGATTGTGGCAGATGTTTGATGAATGAACAAATCAATCATAGCCTGTTGTCCCCTGCACTACCTTAAAAATCCAAAGCCCTAGATTCTCCATATATGTCTAGATGTCTTCCAAGATTTATAGATTTCTCTATAGTAGGTAAATATCAGTGAAGAACAATTTGCTTATCTGAGTACATAAAAGTATTTATTTTTATAATTTCAGCTTTTACTAAAAGAAATCCATCAGGTATATTATTGAATCATATAACTAGAACTGTTATAGCTGGTCCTTTTCACGTGGCTTGGATTAGTTCTTCTTACATAATATTTGATTTTTTAAAATCTATATCATTTACTTTCCCATCATTTTTATTTCTTGAAGGTGGACAGTTTGCCATGTTTTACAATCTATTTCTTCCTTGGACCTGTTCAAGAAGATTTTTCCTGTTGATGCTGGTAACCTGTTCAAATAAACCATAATTTAGAGAAATCACTTTTTTGTTTCTTTTGTTCACTTTCTTTGATAAATAATTTTATTAGCATTTACAAATGCAAAGATACTAATACAAAACTAAGAAAAATATAAAAAGTGAAGAAGTGCAAAGAGCTAGAAAAAAAAAAGATAAGATATATGGAACAGCTCCTGAAATTCAGTAATTTAATTAACATTTCCATAATAATATTTCTCATATCTCATCCCTTATCAGTAATCAAATTATAAATCAGCCTTAATCATAGTTTCTTCTTATGCTGATCACTACTTTTATATTACTGATGGTATCTTTTAAGATCCATTGTTATTGTGTAGCTTGGTATTAAACCTACATATGCATATACCTATGCATATTTACAGAGGAGTAAAAATCACAGCAGTCAGTACTGATTTACATAATTCTTTATTTCGAACCTTTTTGTTAGACAGAGGAATCCCAGGGCATTTCTCCTTGCTTTATGTTTTTAAGAGTTTCTCTCTTTTTTTTTTTTTTTTTTTTTTTTGCTGTAGGTGACAGTCTACTGATACACAGGTCTAAATATGTTTTATTTTATTTATTTATTTTTGATAAAATCCTTGATAGTCAAAAGAGCTAGACTCAGAGGCTGGCAGGAAAATAGAAGAGCAAATTTCTTTATGTAAAGTTCACTGATGTTTGAGGTGGTATTGTGGATCAAAGGTTGGTAGAGTGTGTACGTGTTCTTGGAATTTATTTGTATTTGCATGCTGTCCCAATTGCAAGACTCTGCAAGGTTCCTTTGATAAAATTGTAGGAGGAAAGTGTCTTGCTGTGGCCAACATGAGCTCTTCCTTTCCTTGGATGTTTATTCCCTGTCCCCCCCCCCCCCATGATTTTAAGGCAGCCTGAGGAGCACTGGATCACACTTGGCTTCTAATTGCAAAAGGCGAATGCTGGTAACCCCCAAGTGTGGGGATGAGTGGGAGAAAGATTCTTGTTTTGTGGGAGAGCAGACAGGAAGAGTTTGCAATGGGAAAGCTTCAGGATAGAATGCAGTATAGTGACGGCCTGAATAAAGGAAGAATAGGTGTAGGTTTTTGCAAATCGACAACAAACAAGTTGAAAGAGGACACACCGAAGATGGAAAGCCAGCAGTTTAATAAGAGAAGCTACAAACTGTTTCAATGATAGCTAAAGGCATTATTCTATCTCAGTCGACAAATGAGAAAAGAACTTTAGTAAAACTCCTTTGGGGTTAGATACAGGTAGTTCACAATTTATGAGTAGTCATTGTATGACCGTTGGACGTTATAGACTATAGAATGGATGGTCTTTGTGGCCTGTAAATGGTCACGCTCCCTTCTCCCTCCATAGTGTTTTGCAGTCTTGTGACCACGATTCTTCGTGCTTTTTCCCAGTTTGCAGTAAAAAAAACCTCATTCAGATGAAGCAGGGTTTGCTTTTAAAGACTGTCGCATTTGCTTAAATAGTTGCTGTGAAAAATTTACTTCTAGTCAGGTGGGTACCTCAGCTTGTGACAATAATGACTTACGACCGGATTTCCATTCCCAATTACAGTTGTGAGTTAGGGACTATCTGTATAAACACATCCATATTAGTACAGATTTTTATTTTTATTTTATTATTCATATTTCTATGCCGCCCATTCTCCGAAGACTCTGGGCAGCTTACACCAAAGACAGTATACTGAATAGCATATTGCCCCCAACAATCAGGGTCCTCATTTTACCCACCTCGGAAGGATGGAAGGCTGAGTCAACCTTGAGCCAGTGAGATTTGATCCGCTGATCTGCTGAACTAGCAGTCAGCTGAAGTAGCTGCAGTACTGCACCCTAACCACTGCGCCACCTCGGCTCTGATACAGGTAGTCCTTGACTTACAATCACAGTTGAGCCCCAAATTTCTGTTGTTAAGTGAGACATTTGTTAAATGAGTTTTGCACCATTTTACGACCTTTCTTGCCACAGTTGCTAAGTGAATCACCACAGTTGGTAAGTTACTAACCTGGTTGTTAGGTGAATCTGGCTATCCCTTTGACTTTGCTTGTCAGAAGGTTGCAAAAAGTTATCCCATGACCCTCGGACACAGCAGTGGCCATAATTATGAACCAGTTAACAAGTATGTGAATTTTGATCCCATGATCGTGGAAATGCTACAAAGGTTGTAACTCAGAAAAACGGACATAAGTCACTTTTTTCAGTGCCATTGTAATTCTGAATGGTCACTAAATGAATTGTAAGTCGAGGACTACCTGCATAGTGTTGCATTTGGTTTATATAAATTTGGTGATAAAATTCAGAAATAGATTATTTTTACATAATAAAAATCTGCCTAGAAACAAAGGGAAGATAATATCAAGTTTTTTGTTGGTGGTACACATTCAATATTATGATAGCTGCTGTTTCTTACTGAGTGGCCTATCCATTAATTAAAATTAATTTTTCAGAATATAATAATTGTAACAGAAGCAACTTTAATAAGAAAAAAAAGTTCTGTTAGTCAAGGTCACTTTTTCAATTTTCAGTTTTCAAATCTGTCACCTGTAAAGAATGTTTACATTTGAAAATAGGTTTATTTAGAAGGACTTAAGTAGTGAGAAGCTGGTGTAGCCTTCCTCAATTTGCTTCTCATCAACTCCTGCCGTTCCAAGACAATGGGGGAAAGTTAAGTTAAAGAGAGTGAGGACTATGCAAAGCATTCAAGAGGTACTTTGCAAGGCATGGGAGTTAATGTGGCTGCATTGTTTACAAGGCACATACAGCTAGTTCAGAAGCAGTTCCCAGCTGTTTTTACGTGGGATAGAGGTGAAGTGGCTGTACCTGCTTTCACACATAGAGAAAATTAAGGTGGGTGGCATTTATCACAGGTAATGTTGTGTAACCACTGTAGCTGAATAAATTTCTTTGCAGTAATTTCTTAATACATTAATTGATTAGACTTTGTAACAGTCCTGTACGATTAATTTATAAGATACTATCATTAGCGTTTTGTTGCAGGAGACATTACCATTTTCCCTTCCTCATCCAGAATAAGCAGAGTTAGGAAAATAATATGCTCACTACTCTGAAAGAAACCATAAATCAGATGCAAATGTTTTATAGAGTAGAAACATAGCTTAAGTAATGAACTAAGCAAAGGCTATGTGTATTTTATGTGGAATATGTTTATAACAGTCATTATGTACATTGAAATTTTTAAAGTTTTTTGTTTGGGAAATTGCTAGCTCTCAAACTCAAATAATTTCATGTGTCTATTTTCCAATGTCTTTGTTATTTGCAAAAAGAAGAATCAGTTTATTTTGTGCAATATGTAGAATACAGGTTAATCTGCTGAAGAATGACGCTGAACATTTTTCATGATTGTCAATAGCTTCCATATTAGAGGCAGAATGATAAGGTAGGTGATACATTTTGAGAGTTTTTTCCATCTGTCTAATCCATCCATCTGGAGCAAGAATCTGGAATTTGATAACTTGTAGTGGAGTGGAGCTTTTTAAAAATGGTAGCCTCAATAGAGCCTCAATAGAGCTTCAGAAAATACAGAATGACTGCTATTGTATACATGGCCAGCTGTGTTATAAAAAGTGAAATAGTTTCTTCCACCCCCTCTAACCAGCTGGGAGGTGTTTCATCACATCAGTTTACTTGTACACATACACATTTTAGAAGTTCAAGTGGAATGGGAAGTTTATAGAAATCACCAAGTACATTAGAACTCATAACATCTGTAGTGAGGACACGAGTATTGAATAATAAACATATACCGTATTTTTCAGAGTATAAGACACACCTTTTTCCCCCAAAAAAGAGGGTGAAAATCTGGGTGCGTCTTATACTCCAAATGTAGCCCCGCCCAGCTTCTCAAACGGAGGTTTCAGAAGCTGAAAAAAGCATCAGAAATGAAGCTTCAGAGAAGAAGCCCCCCAAAAGCCTTCAGAGACTTTTTTTCTGAAGCTCTGTTTCAGAAGTTTCAGAGGCAGGAAAAAAAAAAAAGCAAGGCACAGAGCTCACAACCAACGAACCTGTTGCTAAGATTCACCTCTGAGAATAGCTGATTGGGGGTATTCCGGGAGGCCGATCCACCCACCAATCAGCTTTTTTCTTATTTTCCTCCCCAAAAACTAAGGTGCGTCTTATACTCTGAAAAATACGGTAATAGCAAAAGATCTAAGTGCTAAAGAGATATCACTTTATATGGAAAGAAAGAGCAAGCTAATGTCATTTAATCAGCAGAGTAATTCTGAATAGCTCTTGGTTTTCCTGATTTGGCAAGTAGATGAGCACAAAAACGAAAGATTAAGAACATTGGGCATATTGCTATCAAACATAACTCAAAAGTGACAGTTGGCTGTTTTGTAAAGTTAGTGTAAAGAGCTAGAGTTGCATGTTCTTTTGTAATCTGGAACTGGAACAATTATATTGTTGTCTTCCAATTCATTTCCTCTTTGCTGATTGTGATATTCAAATAAAATAGCTGAACAGCTTATAAAAAGGTTGGGGAGCTCACACTGTGCTATGGTGAATTCAGCAACAACTTTACTCCTACCTACAAAGGACTGCCCACACACTCCTGGAACGCTCAGTGGGAGTTTAACTAGGTACAGTTGGACCTGTGTAATTAGCTTACATTTCTCCAAACCTTTTCTGAGCTGTAAAATGTCAAACATTTAGCTTTTTAAATGAAGCCACCATGGTGCCTGAAACACCAGGAGCCAGGAAATAGTTTCCTTTTAGATACAAAGCAACTGTACATAGAACACTTGTATTAAGCTACAGGTAATGATTGTAACATGGTTTGAATGTCAAATCACTAGGGCTATGCTCAACCAAAAGAAAAACACCAGCTTTCGGCAAGCTTCAAAAGAGCTAAGCCTCAATGCAGTTAAGGGATATTGTTTTGGGGGACATTTCATAATGCTTGCAGTAATTTTTTTCCTCAGACGCAATATGTTTAATGTTGTTGAATCTAAAATGTATTGCTTTGTGGGATCCCTTCCTTCCTTCCTTCCTTCCTTCCTTCCTTCCTTCCTTCCTTCCTTCCTTCCTTCCTTCCTTCCTTTGTTGCTTTTAACTTTGTTGCTTGTATCCTTGCAATTTATATTGATATTGATTGTTTCCTAGTATGATTTGATTGCTTAATGTACCGAATGACTGTCACTGGGTGCTGTGCCTTGTGATTCTTGATGAGTGTATCTTGTCTTTTTATGTACACTGAGAGCATATGGATCAAAGACAAATTCCTTGTTTGTCCAATCACACTTGGCCAATAAAGAATTCAATTCAATTCAATCCTTTCCTTTCCTTTCCTTTCCTTTCCTTTCCTTTCCTTTCCTTTCCTTTCCTTTCCTTTCCTTTCCTTTCCTTTCCTTTCCTTTCCTTTCCTTTCCTCCCTCCCACCCTCCCTTCCTTAGGAATATTGCTGTCATATTTCTAGAAAATGTGAACCATTTAAACATGGAGGGTTTCAGTGTAAAAACACTTTCTTAAAGCACGGAGACTTTATTCTCAAATCTTAAATAGCTCCTTTTAGCAGACAGTAGTTTTGCAGAATGGCAGAGTGGCCAAGGAATATGTGAATAATCCAGTTGAACTACAATTCCTCAAAGACTTGCTCTTTTCTTCTTTGGGGGTATATGTTTTCCCAGATTGAGGAAAAAGAGTGCTTTTTATGCGCTTTGGTTAATAGAGCTGCTGAATCACTATCTTAAAATTGGTACATGGTTTAATTGCTTTTGTATCTACTCCAGAAATTCCCTTTTTACCAGATGCAGAAGGAAGGCTAAGTTCCAGAAGGCCTGAAAAAGACCACAGTGCACCTGTGCTGAAAGCTTTACCCATCTGGCTCCTTTTTGACAGGGAAGAATGTAAAATGTGCCTTGTGTTGCCTTTAAGCCTTATTCCACTTGGGCCCAAATTATACAAAAAGGCATCACTTTCTATAAGATTGGACACTGGACATTGATTTATTTCAGGATGTCTATTTGTCTATTCGGGTAATCCTTGTTGGAACCCTTTCATAGTTACAATGATAATGACAAAGCAACTCCACAACCAATGCTTATATTTACAACCTTTGTAGTGCCTCTATCTCTCCCAGTCACATTTTGCCATGACAATTAATATGCATTGTCCTGTGTTTGAACTGTTTTTTTTCCTTTTTCCCTCATTCCATAACAGAGACAATACTTATTTATTTATTTATTTATTTATTAATCAAATTTCTATACAGCCCTACTCCCGAAGGACTCAGGGCGGTGAACAGCCAAGATAAAATACAGATAATACAAATATTAAAAGTCCCTTAAAATTATTAAATATTTTGGCCGAAACACAGATTAAAACACCCAATTTATAAAATCAAACGAATTAAAAATTTAAAAGAGGAGAGTTAGGCCAGGCTACTTAAACAATAGGCTGCTTTTCCACGCAGTGCAGCACTTCTCCAAATACTATAACTGCAAGTTAACTGGCTCAACTCTTTGATCTTAATTAGGTGATTAGAACCCTGCCATTGGCCTGTGCTGCTTCCTGAAACTGACCAAACCTTAATCAATTTCACACTGGACTTTTGTTTACCTCCTAAACTGCTCAGGGCAAGTGGGGTAGGCAACAGCTGGTGCTAGTATATTCCTTTTGTTGTATATTCTGTATTGTATGCCTGCTTACTCTCTTGTAAATCCCTTTCTCTCCAATGAATGTAAATACAAATATTAATTCTCTACCTGTGAGTTATCCCAGCAACAGGGTGAGCAATCCCAAAGGATGAGAAAATTGACAAAGGAGCTATAGCATTTTTCTTTTTATCTGACTTCCTTGTGAGTTGAATTCCCAAAATGTTCCCTGCCATTTGGACTCACCTTGCTGTTTGGGTTTTTATCCTTCTGACAGTGTAAAACAGGAAAGTTGAAGTAAAATCTTAAGCACATACATGATTATGTGATTTTCACTGAATGATGGCTTTGCTTAACAACTTGAGTCATCAGTCCAATTCACTTGTTCAATATACAAGGTCTACCTTTAAGCTTTATAGACCTATTCACGGTCACACAAATGTTTTTCCTGCTGTTCCAATTCCTTGGAATTCTGTACCTCCTGACTGATAGACCTAATTTCTTTATTGCTTTTTAGAATGACTCAAAGTATACTTCTTGAAATCCATGTTTAATTGTTAATTTCAGTTGCTTGGTATTAATTCAGTTGCCTGGTATTAATTATTTGATTAATTGATTTTATTAGGCATTGTAAAATATCAGAAAGTTTCAATTGTCAACGGTATAATAAATTAAATCATTGATAAAATAAATGCACTTGGAATATGTTTCTTACAAAATATGAAAATGATGGTATTTACAAAATATGTAATTACTTGCACTTTTTGCCAAATCAAAGTATTAGATTTAATTGACATAAATAGAGGCTCTTGGAATTTTATTGTTTTGCATCAATTTTTTAAAAACTGTTTAAATGATCAAGAGTCAATAAAAAGGACTGGAGGCCAGTTAGTTTATTATCTGTTCAGAGAAAAAGAACTGAAATGATTGTTAGAGAGAATACATTTAATACTGTGTATCTTAAACCTTGCAGAAAAGGAACCAGTGTAACTTCTGCAAAGGTAAATCTTTTCATTAACCTTAAGAGTTTTTGTAATATCAGCAGGCATGTAAACAATGATGACCAAGAAGTATTACATACTTGGAGTTTTAATAGGTGTTTAACCAAGCTCCTCGCCAAAGTCTCTCTAGCAGATTCAACCAATAATAATAATAATAATAATAATAATAATAATAATAATAATAATAATAATAATAATAATAATTTTATTTCTCCCGAAGGACTCAGGGCGGTGTTCAGCCAATTTAAAAACACAAGACAAAACAATGATTAAAAATTAAAATAATTAAATAGATTTGGCCCAGTTTAAAACCCCGAAAATTTAAAATACCCCAATTTAAAATTATGTCGATAGCCCGGCCTGGCGGAACAACAGGGTCTTCAGTGCGCAGGGAAACACCCGGAGGTTGGAGATCTTACGTATTTCCGGGGGCAGTTCATTCCACAGGGCTGGAGACGACAAGAGAAGAAGACAAGAGCTTAAGTGCCTTTTTTGGCCTTGCAGATCGTTAAGAAACAAAATAGAACAAATGGGAAACTCTCATACTAGTGAGGGGTATAAAGAGGATTTTCCCCAGGGATTTACGATGGGACCAGTGGTGGGTTTCAACCGGTATTACAACTGGTTCGCTTCACGCACGCGCTTTGCCCTTGCAAGCGCAATGCATTTCAGAACAGCTGAAGTGCAGCAATCTGCTCTGCAGTGCCTATCAGCTGGGCTAAAAATGAACGTATATAGGTAAGTATAGCGCAGGGGCGGGCAGGAGGGCCCAGTTGACGGTCGGAGTGAACTGGTTTGCTCTCAGCTCACTATCGCTGGTACCGGCTCGCCCGAACTGGGGCAAAGCAGTAGAAACCCACCACTGGATGGGACCAATGCGTCTTTAGCTTGCATGTAAATTATTTGGGAATAAGTAGCCATGTTTGCTGATGATAGCAGACATCAAAGTGCCAAAATAAAAAAATGAAAAAAATTGTGAAGAGCTACAAAAAGAACTCTCCAAACCATGTGAAAAGTCTTTAAAATACAGATACCGTAAACAAGTGTAAATTGATGCAGGATAGCACAAAAAAGCCAAATCCAAAATTGTAAGAAAAAACAGTGGAAGGAGCATTTCACTTCTTGTCCAGATTTGTGAAATTCCCAAATTCAGTCAGCTGGTCTGTATGTGACACAGAATTCTGGACTATATGGATCTTTTTTAGACTCTTATACTTATAAAGTTGGCAAGTTTCCTTTAGAAACACGGGCAGGATATAAGGCAGGATGCATTCGCTAAGAGCAGGTAGTTATTATCTTGAATTCTTATGCTAGATACATTCCATGTATGTACCTTACATAAACTCTGATGAAACTTTTACTTCATACAGGTAGGCCTTGATATACATCAGCTCATTTAGTGACTGTTCAAAATTACAATGGCACTGAAAAAAGTGACTTACGACCATTTTTCACATTTACTACCATTGCAGTATCTCTATAGTCACGTGATCAAAATTCAGACGCTTGGCAACTGACTCATATTTATGACGGTTGCAGTGTCCTGGGGTCATGTGATCACCTTTTGTGACCTTCTGACAAAGTCCATGGGAAAGCCAGATTCACTTCACAACGGTGGTACTAAATTAACAACTGCAGTGATTGTACTTAACAACTGTGGCAGGAGAGGTCGTAAAATGGGGCAAAATTCACTTAACAAAAGTTTCACTTGGCAACAAAAATTTTGGGCTCAGTTGTGGTCTACCTGCAGTTCTGAGGTGGGTGTAGTTCGAGACTAGAAATATAGAACAATAATGATAAGGAGAGAAGATTAGAAGTATAAAAGATATATATCTATGTAACAAATGTATGGAGAGGAATAAAAATTCCTGTATCTAACAGGAATGTAGAAATGTATAATATTAAAGGTAAAATTAAAATATATAGATCTCCATAGGGGAAAGGGAAGGAGTAATTTACTGTTTTTAAAATGTCTTTCAAATTAGTCTTACTTTATCTTCACTAATCTAATAAAGAGCAAACCTTCCACACGTAGCTTAAAAGCTTATGGAACAAACTTGAGTTGGATACCATGTATAAAAATAAATTCAACTCATGGAGGTCAGGAACTTTCAGTCAACTTTTGCAAGCACAATACTATACTATATTTTGCATTTACTGTAGTAACAAGGATTATGTTGAACTTGATTCATGTTAAACCCTACCTCTAAAAACTTTTTTAAAAACAAATTCTTGACAAACTGGAAGTTGGTACAAATGACAACTTGCATATGCACAGCCAGGGTGGATAAAAATCGATGACTTTTTTAAAAATAAATTAAAAAAATCAGAATTTTTAAATTTAAATGATTTTTTTTTAATTTTTATCAAATTTATTTCAATAAAATGCTTTTGGAGTGAAAATCTATCTAAAGATAGTTTTCTATTTAAGATACATTAGTTTATTCAGCATGAAATGGAGCTTAGTTATGTAGCATGAGGCTGTATATTCTGCAATATTGGGACTGTCAGTGTGTCAATAGCAGGTCAGAGGAGGAGCTACTGTGGGATAGGTGACAGTTGCTTTTTAAAAATTATGATTTAAATTGAGTTGATTTAAATCAAGCCTTTTTACTAGTGATTGAACTCATGATTGAAATCGTGATTTAAATTGACTTGATTTAAATCAAATCCACCCTGTGCACACAGTTCTTTCATTGTTAGTATTGTATAGCATTGCATGTGTTATATGTGTTATTCCATGTTGAGAAGCTAGTTAAAGGAAGTTTTCTGACAGATCGGTCTTTGATCCAGGAAGTATCTCTGGACTGAAATGGATCATTCTACCTCACCATACACACTACCTGCTCAGCTTAATCTGACCATAAAATAATAAATCTTCCAATGGCACCACTTTTTTTCTGTCATAATTCCGTTATCCTCCTGAATTAGCTCTTGCTTTAGTATTCCTAGGTGATATAGTGCAATTTGTTTTGATGTTCATTCAGCATCTTGAAATAGTTATGTGATATAAATATTGTTAGGAATAAATTTTCTTCAGTCTTCCCTGCTAGTGAATTTTGGGAATTGTTTAATTGTATCTGGAGGACAACAGGACACGGTTAGTATACAAAACCTGTAAATATAATTTGTATTTGGTTGCTAATGGAAAAAGATAATATATTTTTATTCTTGTTTGCATGAGAAACCGTTTGAAAAAAATTCTCATTTTGAACTCTCATTCAAAAATGCCAGGTAAAGGAGTTTGGGTTTATAGTAAAATAGCAAAAAAATAAGTGGTCTGTGTATGTATGTATGTATGTATGTATGTATGTATGTATGTATCAATCAATCAATCCCACTGTGTGCCTTTGGTTTGCTGAACCCGTATTTCCATCAAACTCGGCTAAATCAATCATCTGTAGGGCATCAGGTTTGGAAAGGGTGTTATAATTTCTCAGGTAGTTATTTATTGTAGTACTTGGTTTGACAGTTCTTCTTTATTAAAGGGCTGTCACTGCTATTTTCATAGCAAAAATGAATTGTAATGACTCACTTTTTAGATGTACCGTACGTCACTGGTAACAAGCAACTTGGCAAAGTAGGTCTAAAATAGCTATTCCTTCATTTCAGTTGCCTGCAAATATCCCTTCATCTTTCATTTTTATTATTAAAGCTGGTAAAACATACACACACGTACACATATGTTGCTGGAAGACATAGGGTAATATATTAGTTCTCATTCAGTTTAATAAAAAAAAAAAGAATTGCCTTGGAGGTTTCTTTTGACTAAAAATGTAACTTTGAAGAAATTCCTTAGCTGGAGTGTGAAGACGTTAGTCAAGAATTATGAGCAAATATCTTCTCACTCATTGTATGATTATAGTTTGTGGTGATTGGCAGTGAAGATGTCGGGAGCTTTTCTAAGTAGTGAGAAGGTTTTCCTAATCAAGGACAAAATCTCGTCCTTGGAAAATGATCAGGATTTTTTTTCTTTTCCTACAAAAAGACCATACAACTGTGAGAATCCATGGAAAAAGAAAACACTATAGAATGAGCTAAGTGTTATGTAATATAGTAGGTACTGTAAAACTAAAAAAAAAATTCCCCTAGATCAGGGGTGTCAAACTCGCGACCCGCCAGATACGTCACTCACTGGCCACGCACACCCCCAGTTTAGTGAAGGAGGAAAAAAGTTGCGATACGTCATGTGATGACAACGTGTTGTTGTGAGTTTGACACCCCTGCCCTAGATGAATATTGTTAGGTTCAAATAATATTAATGAGGAGAATGGTTGAGGGTTGCTATGCAAACTCTGAAAGACACTAGTGAGATTGTGACCTAATACAAAATCACTTAAGTTCATTAATAAGCATAAACAAGATCCTCAGAAAGTCAGGATAATTATACATTTTTAGAGCAATAATTTAACAGTTCTTAGGTATGTGTGATATAGCAGTTTTCTTCCTTAGCACAAGCAAAACAAAAACCTCTACTTTGCTCTTTATCTACAAGACTACATGTACTTTATCTTTCAAGTACATGTAGTCCTCGACTTACAACAGTTTATTTAGTGAACTGTTTGAAGTTACAGTGGCACTGAAAAAAAGAGATTTAATAGTTTATTTAGTGAACCGTTTGAAGTTACAGTGAAGTTACAGTGGCACTGAAAAATGAGATTTATCAGTGGTTTTTCATACTTACAACCATTGCATCATCCCCATAGTCACGTGATAAAAATTCAGACACTCGGCAACTGACTTATATTTATGAAGGTTGCAGCGTCCCAGAGTCTCGTGATTACCTTTTGCGACCTTCCGCAAGCAAAGTCAATAGATAAAGCTAGATTCACTAAACAACAGTGTTACTAATGTAACAACTGCAGTTATTCACTTAACAACTGTGGCAAAGACCATAAAATGGAGCAAAATTCAAACTTTGCAAATTTGTTTTGCTTAGCAACAGAAATTTTGGGTTCAATTGTCACAAGTCAAGGACTACCTGTATGCATTATTTTGCTCTGATCGGACATATATTGTTGAAGCATGTTGAAGATATTGAGATACTGGGGTTGAATCCAGTGTCTTCGTTGTATTCAGCATACTTTTGAGTTCTTAAGTGAGATGGAACATCTGGAGTTCATAATAGCCAATAAAGTTTCATAATGCCTTATGAACTTATAAACTGAATTTTCAGTACTTGCTACATCTAGGGTACTAGCAAAACCTGTTTAAAGAGGTGGGGCTTATTGTATCTAGGGTAACTTTTGAAAAATTAAGCATAGTCACTGAAGATTTAAGGGTAGCTCTTGTATACATTCCCTTAAATCTTCAGTGACTATGCTTAAATACAGTGACTATGATAAATACGTGTATTAGTTGCTTTTATATGATCCATAAAACATTATGAAACTTTGTTGGCTAGTTGCTTTTGATTACTAATGGTTAGTCATAAACTAATAAAAAGATTTATGGAACTAATAAACATGGTCATTTTTTTTAAAAAAAAAGTAACATCGGTTTTGAGACCAGTATATGGAGAGTACTGTATTATTCCTCTAGCAAAGATACATAGTGGTACTTAAAGGTGGGATGAAATATATATTTATTATTGATTGATTAATTATATGCCAGCAAATTGTTTTCGATATCTAGTGGCTATATAGATAGATTCTCCATGATGATCTATCCCTAGCCTGTTTAAAAGATCTGCCTCGGCACTTTAATTGAGTCCATCCATCTTGCTGCCGGTCCTATTCCTACTCCTACTCCCTTCCACCTTTGCCAACTTTAGAGCCTTTTTGAGACACTTAGGTCTTTGCATAATATGTCCAAAAATAATAACATTCCATACTGTTAAGATACAAATATTAAGTACTGTGAATCCTAAGGCATGCTTAATCAGAATAACAGAGTTGGAAGAGATCTTAGAGACTTTTAGTCCAACTCCCTGCTCAAGCAGGAAACCCTATACCCGTGATGGCGAACCTATGGCATGCGTGCCACAGGTGGCACATGAAGCCATATTGGTGGGCACGCGAGCTCAGCTCTGGCACACATGCATGCGCTAGCCAGCTGATTTTCGGGCCTTCCGGTCCCACCGGAAGTTGGCAAATGGGCTGTTTCTGGCCTCCGGAGGACCTTTGGGGGGGGAAGGCCGTTTTTGCCCTCCCCAGGCTCCTAGAAAGCCTCTGGAGCCTGGGGAGGACGAAAAACGGGCCTACCGGGCCAACTGTGCCATTGTGTGCCAAAAGCAGGGGGAACGTGGGGGGTTACATGTGCATGTGCGGGGGGGGGCAGGGGGCATAGAATTATGGGTGTGGGCACATGCACACACGACCCTCCCGCGTTCCCCCCGCTTTTGGCACGTGATGGAAAAAAAGTTAGTCACCACTTCCCTATTCCATTTCCGATAAGTTATACATTAACATGACACATTAAACTTGATTAGCTTTAGTTTGGAGAGGGAGAACTTAAGACAGGGTCTGTAACTACATTGTGCCATCTTAACTTTTTTTTAAAAAATATTCATGCAAGTGCTTCTATTGGTGAGAACAGTTTTGGTTTGTTTATTTTGTGTTACAAAACATTTTGGTGGATTAGTGTATTATTCAACCCATTCCTTTGGATTAATTTTTGATTCAACCTTTTTTTCAGCTCAGAAAAATGGGTGGAATACTGTGTAGCCAATGTATAATAATCACAGGGAGTGAGTTGGGAGGTCATATAAATTTTCTTATATAAATAAACAGTAAAAATGACTTGAATTGCATGAAGAACAGAAATAAAAAAGATAATACTTCAGCTTATTTTTTCTGAGCCAGTTATCAAACTTTTTTAATTAGAATTTTGTTGTTGTGACCGTCCCTTGCAAAAGTTACATAAAAATATAAGGTGTTCCTTACATGTGTAGAAAGCAGTAAATGACAATATAAAGAAAGAAATCAAAGTCTTTATTTTTTGCAAAGTGTAGTATCAATTGTGGGTAACTGTGAAATGTTTGCCATTAGGAGTTTGGAAACTGTTAAATTTTCAGACAAATTCTAATCACTTCTAAGAACTAATCTACACTAGGGTTAGAACAGATGACTTACAAAAATTAAGGGGGATACAGATAAGAGCATATAATTTTGTAGTATGTATGTTATGATAAATATTTATAATATATAGTGTTATAGAAACCCTTTGCTTTCAACTACTTACCTATGTAGTTTACTCAGTATCATCCATGAATTTCTTTTAGTAGAAAATGATGCATGAGGCATTCTTTATTTGTTATAAAAGTTATTTGTTAAATTTGTCCAGTCACCTATCTTAAATGCATGACCATGGGTGTAACAAACTATAGCTATCTGTTCATCAATATTCTAGAGCTTATCAATTCACTTTCAAAAAAAAGATTATGTCACAATTTTTCTTTGTTATGTGAGAACATTAGGAAAAGACATTCTGAATCAGACCAACAGTTTATTTAACTCAATAGTGTGTTTTCACATTTACACATTCATTGCAGAAGATTTCCCAACCAGATGTTTTTGGGAAGCAAAACATTTTATTTGTCTTGCAAATATAATGTATTTGATTTAGGCATTGCCTATCTCCAAATGACTTTGGTAGACGTGGGAACGGGAGGGGGAATTCACAATATAACAACAAAAAGGACATACTGGAATGCCATTCAAAAACGATCAACCAATAGAAGAGTATATAAGTTAGAATTAAGGAAAATGGATATAAAGTGATATGGAGGTGGTATTTAACACCACGTAAACTAAATCAAATAGATGGTAAATATTCAAATATATGTTGGAGGTGCAAGAAAGAGGTTGGAACATATAAACACATGTGGTGGGATTGTGATAGTGCCCCAAAAAATTGGGACATGGTGTTTAGACAAATTAGAGCACTTTTGAATGTAAATTTAGATATGTCATTTGAGATAATAGAACCATTTAATTGATAACCGTAAATAGCCTTGGTTTTTTAAATTCCTTTTTAAAAAAAATTGTTTTTCTTTCCTTGCCTCCTAGATCCCCTTCTGTTTAGCTCAGAGGTAACCCAGGATTCTAGTAATGAATTATGACAGTGCTTTAATAAAAACTCTTTTAGTTTGCATCACATTTCTTCTGAATAACATAAATGGCTAAACAGGTAAATGAACAAATAACAGAATTCAGCTGAATTATCAACTCCAAAGGGTCTCCTTACGTATTTTTCCTTTATTGAGGATTAAACATTTTCATTTCATTGTCATTTGCATCTGATTTTTCTTCTTGGTTTGTGCATGTAAGAGAGTGAATGCCTGTTAATGATGGAGACTACATGCATTTTATAAACTGGAATCTAGCCTATGAAAACAGTAGCAACAAGTAATATCTTTGAGATGCTTTTTCCCTCTGTAATTAAGAAAAGATTGCTGTAATTAAGAAAAGGTCAAGAAATTGTACATTTTAAGAGTTTTCACTTGGAAGAGAAGCTATGGCCAAAAGAGTGGGCTATGGCTCTGCATTTAATAAGAATCCTTAGTGCCCTCTCTTGGTGATGGTATGAATTGCATGCTTAATAGAGACCCGTTGTAATCATTTCTGTTTAAATAGATTTCTATTCCTCTATGGAAATTTTTGGCCACCCATTTCATTTGCATGTGACTCTGGCCATTGTATATAGTTAAAACACAACAAACACACCCTTCCACCATTAAAACGAATTAAAAAGCAGTTAAACATCCTGTGCATATGTACAAAATAGTATTACCATCATGCAAATGGGTAAGATGGTCAACCCTGGTTTACTTTCTTCTTTACTTTGAGCTAATTAATTGCAGCTGCAAAATGTGTATTACATAGCCAAAGTCTGAATATTTAGTCATTTCTATTATATATTCAGTTCATGAAACATTTTAAGTTTTTTTTAAGGACTCAAACATACTGAACTCAAAAGATTGCTTTTTAGAATTCTTCAGCTTGAAGAATTGTAAAAAAATTTCAGTTCTTCTCTCCATTTCTACAATTAAATGAGAATTAAATATAATTATTCCTTTACTTAAACAAAACCAAAACAATTTATAGTTGACTTATAGTTGACTTCAAACAAACAAACAAACAAAAAAAGAATATAGGTAAAATAATAGGAAAAGCAGTTGCAGTTTTCATATTTTGTAAATCAAATCAAGAAAAGGATTAAAAGGAAAAAGTTCTCATGAGCAATATGGATTTCAGACTTTGATACTGATGTTTTTTTAGCCCAGCTCCAGTTACGTGACTTATTTGTACTTGTTTTTTTAGAATGATTTTTAATTGTGGTCAGGCTATATCAAAATTGTCTTTGAAGTGCCCTAAACTGGTGTTAAATAGTTTATGGGGGTGTTGCAGGGGTAAAATTCAGCTGGTTCTATCCAGGTCAGGCAAACCGGTAGTTGCGGCTGCGAGAGGCTCCGCCCATCTGCGCGGACGTCATGGCATTGCTTTTTTGTGACCGTTTTAAGCCTCTGTGCATGCGCGGAAGCCTTTGCGCAGGCGCAGATGATGGCGCATGCACATTTGTGAACTGGTAGGGAAGGTAACTGAATTTCACCCCTGGGGTGTTGCCATTTCTTCCAACATTATGTTTGGGAAGAGAATGGGGATGCATCAGAGGTGGGTTTCAGCAGGTTCTGACTAGTTCTTGAGAACCGGTAGCGGAAATTTTGAGTAGTTTGGAGAACCGGTAAATACCTCTGACTGGCCCCGCCCCCGAGTTCTCTGCCTCTCGAGTCCCAGTTGATCGGGAGGAAACAGGGATTTTGCAGTAACCTTCCCCTGGAGTGGGGTGGGAATGGAGATTTTACAGTATGCTTCCCCTGCCATGGCCACCAAGCCACGCCCACCAAGCCATGCCATGCCATGCCATGCCATGCCACGCCCACCAAGCCACGCACAGAACCGGTAGTAAAAAATGTTGAAACCCACCACTGGGGTGCATATGCTTGCAACTCATACTAATTTCTTAAATATTGCAAAATATTATAGAATCTGAGCAGGCGAAGGAAAGGGCATGATGAGAATGAGGATGAAAGAGACCAAAGCTTTCTTTGTCTTGTGTCAATATAGTTTGACTAATCCTGCTTTCCCTAATTTGTGCCCTCTAGATGTTGTGGAATGATAACACTCTTAACCCCCGCTGGCATATTTAAAATGGCCACAGTAGACAGCAGGGTGGATAAAAATCAATGATTTTTTTAAAAAAAATCAAAAAAATCAGATTTTTTTATTTAAATCGGATTTTTTTGATTTTTATTGAATTTATTTTAATAAAAAACTTTTGAAGTAGGTAAAAATCTATCATAAGATAATTTACTATTTAAGATACATAAATAATTTAGTTTATTCAGCATGAAATGGAGCTTAGTTATGTAGCATGAGGCTGTATATTCTGCAACACTGGGACTATCGGTGAGTCAGCAGTGGGTCAAAGGAGTAGTAGAGATGACAGTTGCTCTTTAAAAATTATGATTTAAATCGAGTTGATTTAAATCAAGCCTTTTTACTAGTGATTTAACTGATGATTTAAATTGTGATTTAAATCAACTCGATTTAAATCAAATCCACCCTGGTAGACAGTAATGAAATGCAGTATTTAGCACTACATTTAGCAATGTAGTTGAATAATCGGATTTGACTATATACTTCTGAATCATTTGTATATATATTCATGAAAAGAAAAGGATTGCCCTTCTTTGTAGTGGGAGCTTAATAGAAGCTAGACTATAATTGGTAAAATGTCAGGAAGTTGGAGAATACAATAGCACAGGAGCCAAGATTGGTGCTGGGTTCCCCTCTGCTGGCACTGCAGTGACTGGTTAATTAAGAACTTCATTCCCAAAGCTATGCTGAGAACATTGATATTGCTGGCACCGTCAGCACTAAACCAAAAGATGAACCATTTCGGTTGCATTGAACAATTGTACTTCTTTGTCAATAGTTTTTAGAAAACTTATTAGTAGAAAATTATGAAGCAAGCCAAGATTTACAAGAGTGACCTTTTGCCTGGAAAAAAAAAAAAAAAAAGCTTTTTTTGCTTTCGAGTTTCCTAACTTATTGAAAGCCCAGTTTCATTCTCTACCAGAATTGTGTCCTCCTTTCACTCCTCAATATTGCTTAGAGTAAACCAGTGGTGGGTTGCCCCCGGTTCGGACCGGTTCTATAGAACCGGTAGTAAAACCAGCGGGAGGCTCCGCCAACCGACCCCAACGTCATCAAAGTGCTTCTGCACATGCGCAGAAGCTTCTGTGCCTGTGCAGAAGAGCGCGCGTGTGAGTGAAGCGAGCACGTGCGGCCCAGTTGCGAACCGGTAGTAAAGGTAAGTAGAACCCACCCCTGGAGTAAACATATAATAATCTTCAAGATCGTAAGTGGGAATTGTGAAAAACTGGTATTTCCCATAGACATTTATTTATTTATTTATTTATTTGTTTACATTTCTATACCGCCCTTCTCCAATAGGACTCAGGGCGGTGCACAGCCTAAGTAAAAACAAAGCATACAAAATTTAAAAAACAGTATTAAAATAATTAAATGTTCTGGCCGTAAATTAAAACAACCCAATTTAAAATCAATTTAAAATTAGCTCAAGCCAGCCCAGCTAGTTGAAATAAATAGGTTTTCAGGGCCCGACGAAAAATCCGGAGGTCTGTTATTATACGTAACTCTGGGGGAAGGTTATTCCAGAAGGTGGGCGCCGTCACAGAGAAGGCTCTCCCCCTGGGGGTCGCCAGCCGACATTGCCTGTTTATGGATTAGAAAGAACCTCTGTCTCTTAGAATAAAGCAAACTAATGTTCTGGATACAGGAAGATATTCCGAAGTACATATTACTCCCTATTAATACCTTTAGGAGAATGGCTGACCTACTGCATAATTTTATAAATAATATGGATTCTTTTGTACACAGCTTTGTTAAAGAAAAATGCATATGTTCATGCGATTGACTTCCAGTTTCTCACACTTTTATTCCTCTGCAAATGATGCTTTTTTCAACTTCTGTTTTTAGGATGCTGGATAATTCCTTTGAAGTTTTTGAGTTTATTGTTGCAATAGGACAGAGGATATTGGTGGTGATTTTCTTGTTACACGTATTCCTATCATTCTGCAGCTGGTTAGAGATTTTGACATTTGAAGAGAGAGGGTTGGAGAAGCCTACCCTACACTATGAAAGTATCAAGTCAAGTCAATCTTTATCAAAGCCATAGATCAGCATATACCGTGAGACAACTTTAGAAAGTACTGTATTTTTCGGAGTATAAACACACACTTCCCCTTCCCCAAAGAGGGTGAAAATTTGGGTGTGTCTTATACTCCGGATGTAGCCCCCCCCACCCGCTGGCCCCCACCCTTTGGCCTCTGCCTCCCAGCAATTTACCTCCTTGCAGTAAGCAACAAACAGCAAAACAGCCCATTTCAGCTTCAGCACAGCCTGATTAGTACAAGCAGTTGATTGGCGGTTGGATCGGCTTCCTGACCCTCAGCTGTTTCAGGCTGCAGGGATTGCCATTGCCTATTGCCACGTGGGCCTCCGCTGCTTGCTGTAAGTAGGCAAATTGCTGGGAGGCAGATTTTTTTTCTTGTGCTAATTACGCTGTGCTGAAAATGAAACTAAAGCAGGCTGTTTGCCGCAATGAGGCAAACTAGGAGGCAGAGCCAGAGTTATTGTGTTTTATGAGTCTTATTTTCTTCTTTGTGTCCTTTTGTTGTAAAATTTCTATCTAGAATCAACAGTTAGCTGGAATTTAAAAAGCATTTCATTAACTTAATTAAAATGTTACCTGAAGGAAAATAAAGAGAGGGGAAAAAAGCTTTACATCTAACAGATTGCGTGCTGAATAACTTACTGATCCTGATTACAATACCAATGTATGCTAAGAAAAAAACTTAAAACAGTTCCAAACTGATAAAATTTCATATTATTTCCCATATCCACGCACTAGCGTATAACTTTGTTTTCCTCCCCCCAAAAAGTAGGTGCGTTTTATAATCCAGAGCGTTTTATACCCTGAAAAATACGATAGTTTAATTACAAGACCCCCTTGAATGAGAAAGAATGAGTGAGGGCAACTGTTCAGCCTACTGAAGACACCAGACTGACTATTAAACTTTCCCCCCTTTGCTTGGATATTTCAATGTGCATATATTTTTATGAATAAATTTATGAAATACCTTTCTTGCACAATTTTTTTCATGAGCCCATCTGGTGATTTTAGTAGCTGTTTCATATAATATTTTTAAGATCATGTCATTTATGGGAAGGATGAAACTGAATCAAAAACCATTCATTAGGTAGTAATAAAGATCATACTATTCCATGAGATACAGCGTTCCAGAACACTCCTGAAATGTTCCATTTCTTCTCTCGATCTTTCTGATCTGGTCATTCTGGGAATGGTCCAGCAATTTTGGGAAGTTAAGTCTTCCTCCAAGAAGCAAATCATGTTATTGGAGACGTAATATGTCCTGTTGGGGGCAGGTCCACATCCAAGAATAATATCATATGAGATCAGCATCATCTGGAGAGAATGTTTTAAAGTTCTCTGGTATTTGTAGTTTAAATTCCTCGTTGTGAATGAAGAGGAAAACAGCATATGAAATACCTCCTTCAGAAGTCTTCCATACCTTTAGAACCAGATTTTCTTGGAGTACAATTCCCATCACTCCATCTATAGTTTACGTAATGAGTGTTCAGCCTTCAATGGGACCAAGATTGGGAAGATATACTTTAATATTTACAAATTCAGGTACTCCTTGATTAAGAAATTGCAGTATACTGTGAGATGAATAAATTATATAGGTTTGTGTAAATTATTGATGTACTAATTCTCAGTCCTTCTCAGACATTTTCATTCATTTTTCTCTAATCTGAAGTATCCACAGAAGCAGCAGCTGTTTGAATCAATATAATTAATTACCCTGCAGCTGGCAAGATAGTTTCTAATGCCACTCCAATTTAGCAGTTTGGGAAAAGGGGTTAAGCTGGGATAACCTTCCTGTTGATCCTTGAAACTGACCAGATCCTCCCTCTAATCTGGGGGCAAGAAAGTAAAAAATATGTAGTATTAGATGAGGTTTGTAAAGCTTATCTCTACTACGTGACAGTACCTTAAACCTTTTTAAGTGTCATCTGAAATATCAGAGGGCGCGTTCATATATCCATAGTAGGAATGTGTACAAGATAAAAAAGTCATTTTTGAGTTTAGAATATGACATTTCAATTTTATTGTAACAAAACTCAAAATATTATAAATGTTCTAATTATATAAAAAAATGAAAATTCAGAGCAAGTTCTTTGCTCCTGACATTTTCATCTTCTTCCGGCCAGCGGACCTGATGCGTCATGTGCTGGCCATGCCGACACCCAGTTTAGCGAAGGGGGAAATAGTCCCGATATGTCACATGACGTTGCTGTGACGATGTGAGTTTGACACCCCTGCTGTAACCAATTGTCTAATTTGTCAAAATATCAGACAAAGAGATTATTTTTAAAAAATCTTTGACAGCTTCAGACTGCACCCAACAACATGCATTTTTCAATTGAGGGCAACAAGGTTTTTTTGGAGTAGATATGAGTATACTGCCTCAAATTTCTTTTTGTGACAATTGGTGATTATTCTAAAAAGCTGCAGCTTCTTTAAGGAGATATTGACATGGGTGGGATCTCAGATCTCCTTCAGCTCCAGAAGTCTATTCGCTTTTTAGTTTTCCCTAAAAATGATGCTGAAAGGTAAATGCTTTAAGGTTGGTTGCTGTTTTAGTCAGCCAGTTTAATCAGCTGATGAAGCATGGCTTGTAGTTTTGTTATGTTTTCCATTTGTGATTATCTAGGATTAAGCGGCCCAAAAGCCAAAAGGCTGCAGCTTTATTTCACAGAATGTTTTGTTTCGCTTGATCCCGAATGCAAAGGAAGAGAAAAGGCTGCTTTCCCAAAGTTGTAGAGCGTTTTAGTTTTGGTTCGGGTTTTGGTTTCTTGTTTGTTTGATTGACTGATTGATTGATTGTTTGTTTTTACCTACTTGTAATGCATCAGTGCCGTTTTGAAAGTAGCTCTGTATGATTGACAGGGTGTATCCAATAACACCTGCAGGGGGAAACATCCTGTTGTAAGTCTTATTGGCTTATGGAAAGAATAGCACTGGTAGTTTTCCTTTGAAAATTCTAATTGGGACCAGAATTTGTACTGCTAAGCAGTTAGGTTGTTGAAACGCCATATGACTGTATCCATTATTGACCATACTGTCATTAATCCAGGATCTCACACTTCTCCTGACTACTACTACTATTACTACTACCACTACCACTACCACTACCACCTCTTCTTCTTCTTCTTCTTCTTCTTCTTCTTCTTCTTCTTCTTCTTCTTCTTCTTCTTCTTCTTCTTCTTCTTCTTCTTCTTCTTCTTCTTCTTCTTCTCCTCCTCCTCCTCCTCCTCCTCCTCCTCCTCCTCCTCCTCCTCCTCCTCCTCCTCCTCCTTCTTGTGCCATATCTGTCATCGGACGTTGGCGATCATGTTGGCAATCCTATTTTTATCAACAGCTACACAAAAAAGTCCTGCTGAGTTTTAGAGTATTCAAACCAGTCCCTTAGATTTTGAAGCCATGATGTTTTTCTTCTGCCTGGACCTCATTTGCCTTCAATCTTTCCCTTGAGGATTAAATGAAGTGTGGCGTATTTTTCTGGGTGTCGCATCACATGGCCAGTCTCCTGCGCTTCAACTTCAACTCCCCACCTCCGCTTGTCTATCTCCATCTCTGCCCTGTGTCCCCCTCAGTGTGGGTTCCCCTCTACTCTCCTGTACTCGGCCTGCACTCCTTCCACCCTGCACTCCACTGCCCTATCCTCTGTCTTGCACCGTTGCTGCCCCCTATTGACCTTCTATGTTTTCTTCCTCCTGCTATTGATCAGGCAAGCCTGCCCTGGCTCTTTGGGAGGGAGCTGCTGGCTACATGAGGCCTTCCCAAATTGCATGTGGTGAAGGCCTCATTGGCCAGCAACTGCCTCATGAAGGCCAAACCAGGCTTGCCTCATCAGCTATGGGAGGAAGAAGATGGCAAAGGTCAGTTGGAGACAGCAGAGGTGCAGAAGAGCAGGGCAGTGGACGCAGCTGGGACACCTGAGTGCAAAGCAGCTAAAATGGCAGAAATGGGGTGAGGGGGGATGAAGATAGCCATGTGAGGGAAGTTGAAGTACATCCTTCATTGATAGATGTGGACAGGCTGTCAGCATCTGCATTTTGACCATGTGACTGTGGGGGATTGAAATTCCTATAACTTCAAGGATCAGGCATACATATTTGTTTGGCACCGTCGCAATTTCAATCGGTTCTAGAACAAGTCGTTAAGGGAGGACTGCCTGTAATGGAGAATTCAGAATAGCTTTACAAGTGTTTTCTTGGTTATGTATACTGTATTTACTGCTTTCTCTTCTCCTTCTTCTCCTTCCCCTTCTCCTCCTCCTCCTCCTCCTCCTCCTCCTCCTCCTCCTCCTCCTCTTCCTCCGCCTCCTCCTCTTTCATAAACAATATTCAGATGAAATGTTCATCATTTAAAAAAAAAAAAAACCCCAATGTAGAGGTATAATGCTTGATTTTTTTTAGGATGGGGAAATTAGCTAGCTACAAATAATTGCTAGAAATAGCAACATAGTTCTAAGAAGCTTGCTAACAGCATCAGGAAATACTTTGCTGCATTGCAATCTAGTAAGTACAAAGCCTTTTTGGAAGCCAAAGCACTGATCAGTAATGGAGATAAAACATTGCTTTTTATTGAGACCAAGGGGTTTTCTTGGTGCATTGAATCCATTATCTTTGTTCTTGCAGCTGTCCCATTTCCTCCAAGCCATCGGCTCACAGCGAAGGAAGTGTTTGACAATGATGGAAAACCCCGAGTGGATATCCTAAAGGCACACCTTATGAAGGAAGGAAGGCTGGAAGAAAGTGTTGCTTTGAGAATAATAACAGAGGGTGCTTCGATTCTGCGCCAGGAAAAAAATTTGCTGGATATAGATGCCCCAGTTACTGGTAAGTACAAATAAACACTAAAGCAGTAACAGGAAATCTCCTCTATCATAATTATAAAATGTTTGGTTTAGGGCATAATAAGCCATTACCAAAATGTTGCTTCACTACATGTTATATTGCACAAACTGCAGCAGAACGTCTCATATCTTATGGTAGAGGTAAGCAGTCTTTGAGGGGTTGGGAGCTGCACCTCAGCGTTCTGATTGTCGGTCATGCTATAGTAGACATTCCTGTCACACTGTGAAATGATCAGAAAGGGTAGGTAGGATCCTTACTCTTGATTTTGGGGGCAGGGTCTAAAGGGCAGAGATGAGAACAGAGGCTTTTGCTTTAATCTTTAATCAGAATAGAGCTGGACCGGACTTTGGAGGTCCCCTCTTCAAGCAGGAGACCCTATATCAGGGGTCTCCAACCTTGGCATCTTTAAGATTTGTGGACTTCAACTCCCAGGCTCTGTGAGTTGCCAAGGTTGGAGACCTCTGCCCCAGGGGTGAAATCCAGTAGGTTCTGACAGGTTCTGGAGAACTGGTAGCAGAAATTTTGAGCAGTTCAGAGAACCGGTAGCAGAAATTTTGAGTAGTTTGGAGAACCGGCAAATTCTACCTCTGGCGGGCCCCAGAGTGGGGTGGGAATGGAGATTTTGCAATATCCTTCCCCCAGGAGTGGGGAGGGAATGGGGATTTTGCTGTATCCTTCCCCTGAAGTGGGGTGGGAATGGATATTTTGCAGTATCCTTCCCCTGCCCATCCACCAAGCCACTCCCACTAAGTCACACCACGCCCACAGGACCCGTAGTAAAAAAAATTGGATTTCACCACTGCCCTGCCCTATACCATTTCAGATAGGTTGGCTATCCAGTCTTTTGTTAAAAACCTCCAGTGATGAAGCACCCACAACATCTGAAAGAAGCAGTTCCACTCTCTAATTGTCCTCACGGTTAAGAAAGTTCCTTCTTAATTCCAGGTTGCTTCTCTCCTTGATTAGTTTCCATCCATTGTTTCTTGTCTTGCCCTCTGGTGCTTTGGAAAATAAGTTGGCAGCCTCTCAAATACTGAAATACTGCTACAGTATCATGTCACCCCCTAGTCTTTCTTTTCTCTAGACTAGCCATATCCAGTTCCTGCAACCATTCTTCGAGATGTTTTTGTCTCCAGGCCTTTAATCATCTTAGTTGCTCTTCTTTGAAAAATCCCAAAGTCTCAACATCTTTTTTGTAATGTAGTGACTAAAACTGGGTGCAGTATTCCAAGTGTGGTCTTATTAAGGATTTATAAAACAGTATTGATACTTCACATGATAACCCTAAGATATACTGCTGAAGTTATTAAATGCTTGATGAAATTTGAGATAGAAAAGCTCAAAGGACTACTGGATTGACAGATGAACCTGAAGAAGGTCTACCTATGTGATCATTAAGAAGTAAAGCGGACTGGATTACATATGTGTATGGAAATGGGAAGAGTTGCAACCAAAAGGCTTCTTTTCCATCCAAGGGTGGGGTCTAAAATTGCTGTCCCTAAAATCAGAAATTTTCCTAACCAAATTTAGGTTGAGTGCCACCATAGTGTTGGACAGCCATAGACGAGTCTGCTGCATGCAGAATTATAGCCTTCTATGCAATTTATTCTCCATTTTATGTTAGTGCTTTTTAACTAATTTTGAATGGAACAGAAAGGTCTTCATTGTGTGCAGAAAGATCTTTGCTCTACAGTAAATTGAGAGGTGAAGGAATGCTAGTATATTTGCATTGATTAATTAGGATCCTGTACATCTTAAGTCAGGGATTTTTTTTTTCAGCATGAGCTCATAAATGAATCTTGCCTGATAAAGTGATGCTTGCTCTATTTATCTAATAATGTAAGACTTATTGAAGCTGTTCTTTTGATATGAAATGCTGGGAAAAAAGGAATAGTATGGTGACCTATAATTAATTAGGATTTAATGAAGTGATTTATTTGAAACTTTAACATCTCATCTTTTCCCATTTTAGTCAAGGGGAAACTTAATGGGTGTCTTCCATCCAATTGTTGTAGTAGAAAGTCTGCAAGCTCTCTCCATTGCTTCCTATGCACTGTATCCCCAATGCTGGCTTTGTATTGCTCTAGAATTCATGAACCTTGGCTGTCATATGCCTCCTCCCTACCATTTTCAATAATCCCAATATGTTGCCACTGGTGTAGGCTTGGGGAGTGAATCTTACATTAATAATACCCGACTGTCCCAGGAAGACTTAGTTAACCATCAACAAGAGCCTCCCAGTCTCTTTACACATGCTGAACCAAGGGGATTCAACCAACCCCTTTGTTTACAATTATATCCCTGGAGGTGAGCAAGATCAGCTGGGCAGCCTAGAATGCAGCTATAATCCCTACAGACCTTTGGATATTATACACAGCTTCTACCATGTTCATATGCAAATTCATATGCAAGCTTCCTACAGAATTAAATGTAATATAACATACAAGTTGTTGCTGTTAGTTGCGAAGTCATGTCTGACCCATCACGACCCCATGGACAATGTTCCTCCAGGCCTTCCTGTCCTCTACCATCCTCCAGAGTCCATTTAAGCTCCCACCTACTGCTTCAATGACTCCATCCAACCACCTCATTCTCTGTCGTCCCCTTCTTCTTTTGCCCTCAATCTTTCCCAGCATTAGGCTCTTCTCCAGTGAGTCCTTCCTTCTCATTAGGTGGCCAAAGTATTTGAGTTTCATCTTCAGGATCTGGCCTTCTAAAGAGCAGTCAGTCAGGGTTGATCTCCTCTAGGACTGACCGGATTGATCGCCTTGCAGTCCAAGGGACTCGCAGGAGTCTTCTCCAGCACCATAGTTCAAAGGGCTCAATTCTTTGGCGCTCAGCCTTTCTTATGGTCCAACTTTCAACATACAAGTAGTCCTTGTTTACTGATGATTTCCATCACTACATGATAAGGTTGTACAACACAATGTCACATGACTGCATCACTTAGCAATGGCAACCCAATACACCCCGTTGTTGTTGTTAAGTGAGGATCACAGATCCTTAACTGAGGCCAGGGCAGCTGGTAAATAGGTGGTCAGGGAAGTAAGGCAAGTGTGCGTGCCCGAGCAAGGGAGGATATTATGCAAGTGGCCCAAGAGGTGCAATTGGGCCAGGGGTGATTGTATGGGGTAGGGGAAGATGTACGAGAATCTGGCAAGGTGTTGGGGCTGGCTGCTGCTAGGCAGTGAAAGTTGTGCGAATAGTGTGCAAGGTATTGTGTAAATGTGGCAGAACTTGAGGTGGCTGCTGGGAACATACAATTGATGTACCAGAGCAACTTGTGTCTTTCCCTGCCAGCTTCCCCATTGACTTTGTTGGAGGTCAGCAGGGAAGATTGCAAAGGGCAACTACATGACCGCCAGACTCTGCAACCATTGTAAACCAGTTGCAAAGCACCCAGATTGCAAGCACATGACTGTGGATGTGCTGTGACAGCCAAAACTTTGAGGGCCAGTTGTAATTCTCCCTTTCCAATGCTGCTATAATTTCAAACAGTCGCTGAACAAATCATCAGTAAGCAAGGACTACATGTAATCTATTGAATTTAATATAGCCGCATCCTCTGGAAAGCTCTGGATGGTTTACAACAAAGATATAATACTCCACTCATCCCAGTGGTGGGTTGCTCCCGGTTCTGTCCGGTTCTTGCGAACCAGTAGTAAAAGCAGCAGGAGGCTCCGCCCACCTGCCTGGACGTCATAATGGACAATTATCGCGCTCCAATTGTGAACTGGTAGTAAAGGTAAGTAGAACCCACCCCTGGTTCATCCCATCCTGGCTTGTATTCAGAAAGCCTTTGATGATGGTCTGTTACTGTAGGAAAGTAGATAAGGAAATGAACCGAGTCCTTAGTGGAGGCTTGAACTCTTTCCCACCTGGTTTCTTTCTTTCTGCTGCAAGGGAGATGAAGAGATGCTAAAACATTGCAAATGTTTTATCATGGTAGGGAAATAGTGAAAGTCCTTGACTTATGACCAGTCATTTATTGACCAAAATTATGACAGACCCTGACCCCCCAAAAGACACTTAAGACCCAGTTTCGAAGTTGCAGTGCCCCTCCCATTGTTCACCTGACCTGAACACTCCCCACCTGCCTATCTGACTCATCCTGCTGGAACCCCCAGGTCTCAGCCTACTCCCAAGCTGGCCATTCAGTAACACAAGGGAGCTAAAGAGAGCCTGCCTCTCATCTGGATACCCAGATGAGGCTCCCCCCCTGCCATTCAGGATTCCTACAGGCCTCTTTTGTCTGAGAAGGGAACTTGGGAGCATACTGAGGCCTAGGGAAACCCCAAGGGACAGGGAACAGCACTGGCTGTCTCAAGGATGGGAGACTTAGAGTAGGCCTCCCAAGGCCTGCCCTGTGCTAGACCTTCAAAGACCTCCCGCACCCCCAGGCACTTCGTGTTCCACTTGACAACATCCATGTTTGTCTAATGATAGTATTGGCGAGAGCGGTGTTGAGGATCATTCTGTGACATGCTTCACACTATGCAACGTAATGGGGAGGCTCCATTACAGTCATAAATCAAGGACTACCTGTATGTTTGTGCACACCTTTTTAATAAATAAGCCTGGAATCAGTCTCCAACTTTTCCTTTTAAGAGAAAATTGCTGAGATGTTGAACTCTGAAAACATATTCACTAAAGATAAGGTTTGAACAGAACAGAACAGAACAGAACAGAACAGAACAGAACAGAACAGAACAGAACAGAACAGAACAACAGAGTTGGAAGGGACCTTGGAGGTCTTCTAGTTCAACCCTCTGCTTAGGCAAGAAACCCTACACCACTTCAGACAAATGGTTATCCAACATCTTAAAAATGTCCAGTGTTGGAGCATTCACAACTTCTGGAGGCAAGTTGTTCCACTGATTAATTGGTCTAACTGTCAGGAAATTTCTCCTTAGTTCTAAGTTGCTTCTCTCCTTGATTAGTTTCCACCCATTGCTTCTTGTCCTACCTTCAGGTGCTTTGGAGAATAGCTTGACTCCCTCTTCTTTGTGGCAGCCCCTGAGATATTGGAACACTGCTATCATGTCTCCCTTAGTCCTTCTTTTCATTAAACTAGACATACCCAGTTCCTGCAACCGTTCTCCATATGTTTTAGGCTCCAGTCCCCTAATCATCTTTGTTGCTCTTCTCTGCACTCTTTCTAGAGTCTCCACATCTTTTTTTACATCATGGCAACCAAAACTGAATGCAGTATTCCAAGTGTGGCCTTGCCAAGGCATTATAAAGTGGTATTAACACTTCACGTGATCTTGATTCTATCCCTCTTTTTATGCAGCCTAGAACTATGTTGGCTTTTTTGGGCAGCTGATGCACACTTCTGGCTCATATTTAAATGGTTGTCCACTAGGACTCCAAGATCCCTCTCACAGTTACTACTATTGAGCAAGGTACCACATATACTGTACCTGTGCATTTTTGTTTTTCTTGCCTAAATGTAGAACCTTACTTTTTTCACCATTGAATTTCATTTTGTTAGATAGCGCCCAATGTTCAAGTCTGTCAAGATCCTTCTGTATCTTGAGCCTATCTTCTGGAGTGTTGGCTATTCCTGCCAGCTTGGTGTCATCTGCAAATTTGATGAGTTCCCCATCTATCTCTTCGTCCAAGTCATTGATAAAGATGTTGAAGAGTACTGGGCCTAAAAAAGAGCCTTGGGGTATTCCATGCATACTTCCCTCCATGTAGATGCAGTTCCATTGAGGACTACACGTTGAGTGTGGTTGGTCAGGCAGTTACAAATCCATCTGGTGATGATGCTGTCTAACCCACATTTTTCTACTTTATCTAGTAGTGGATTATGGTCTACTTTATCAAATGCCTTACATATGGGATGGAAACTATACTGGCTAACAACAACGTTTAAATAGAGTGTGAGAGAGAGATTATTGATCTTGTTGAATCTTTTGTAGCCTTTGAAAGCATCAACCATCTGCAAAAGTTGGAACCATTCTTTGGCAGTGATTCAGCTCCTTCCTGAGTTACTGGTTTCAGTCAGCTTTTGTGAGGAAGGAAAGGCCAAGTCCCGGGGCCCTTGAGTATTGGGGTGCCACAGTGCTCAGTCTCTCACCTCAGCTCTTAGTATATTTAAGATCTCTATGAAGAAGTAGAAACTGTCTTGCCCTAAACTGACCCAAATTCACCCTTTTTTGCCTGAGATGCGATAGAATTCTGGGTCTCCCAGTTTCTAGTCTAACCACAATACCAAATTAGCTTTACACTTTTTATTTTTTAAAAAATATATATACTTTTTTCCTTTTTACAGGCATAAATATATAGTGTCAAAGTAACCTGACTCCCAGAGTAACAGATCAAAGTATCAGTATGATATAGCGATTGTCATATTGGAAGTGGAAGCTTATTATAGATTTGGCCAGTAGTATCCTTTTCTTTCTTCATGAAAATGACACATTTTTGTCTCTAGATAAAAAAGTAAGTAAAGTAAAGGTTCCCCCTGTCCAGTCATGTCTGACTCTAGGGGTGTGTGCACTCATCCCTGTTTCCCAGCTGAAGGAGCCAGCATTGTCTGAAAATGCTTTCATCATCATGTGGCCAGCATGTAGCAACAAATACAAAAGACTAATGAAATGAAAGCTTACAAATGCATAATTCTTTATAACTGAGATCCACAGAGTTCTTCCGGTAGTGGGGCAATGATAGGATGGTCTAAGGAATTGGTACCAGTTCACATGATAAAGGATTGGTAGATAAAGAACAGGTACAAACAATATTGATAAAAGTAGTAAATTCACTTATAGTGTATTTTCAGGGTTTGACGCTTCCCCTATTCTGCTTCATCGTTCCTCCAAAGCAGACCTTTCCCCATTAACCATTCATTGTGCCTTAATTCCGTGAGTTTTACTAGCTATCATTCCTTAATCCAGGGGATGCTTAGATCGTAACAGCTGTTCCTGTCCAGCTGCTTATTCTCTAGATGCATTGATCTCTGACTCCCTCACAACAGATAGCTGAGATTCTTCCATTTTCTGCAAGTTCTGATTTTGGGAGGTTTCACTACCTCCTCACCAGAAAACTGTTTAGATGTTGCCGTACCTTACCTAACGGTTTGTTTTAATTGTACTTTAATTTATATTCAGCAAAGATCCAAAATACAATTCACTGAATAGGTAGGATTTTTTAAAAAGGGAGTACAAAAGAAGACTGCTTTTAAAAATATTTGAAATTTCCTGATCCATTTTTCAGGAAAAAATGCTATTTCTTAATGTTTTCAGGTTTTTTTTCTAACATGATATATAATTCCTGACTTAAATCTCAAAATGAAATAGTACCCATAAGTCCTAGATGCAGGAAAGTGATATTGATTAGGTTTTTTGACAGTGTTCAGAATATATGTAAGCTTCCAGTTTGATATATAGAATGTATAGCTCAACCAAGAATTGGTTCATTCTTTATGTGGCTCTGTATATATGTGCTTTTATTTTTTGTTCTATCATGATTAGTGAGTGGCTTCCATTGTTTTATTCTAAACTAGTGTTTGAGGAAATTAGTATTTTTACAGGTAATTTTTGGGCCTGTGCAGGGATTCTATTGAAGCAGATGACTTTCTGGTTGAGAATTTGGAATTTGCCTTTCTGATTTTTTTTTTTTTTTTTGTTAGCAGCTGTTTGAGTCCTACTATGAGCCAGAAGAAAAATATGAAAATGAGACTTTATAGGAAAAATAAATAATTAAGCCAATGAGCTGGGCTTCACCAACAAATTAAAACTAGCAACTAAAAAATAATAATCCCCAAACAACTAGCAGGATTTGAACACCATCAAAATTGATAAAATCACCTTCAGTCAATTGCAAAAAGGCAGATTTACCTGGAACAGTTTACATCCTGTGACAATAATTTTAATACCATAAACAGAGTTAGCTGATCCTAGGCTGGTTGAAGAAAAAGATGGAGGGCTTAATTCTGGCAGCACAAGACCAAGTCTTAAGAACAAATGCATATAAAACCAGAATTGAAAGCACTGGAATTTAAATTACAGTAAATTTTGCAATCAACATATCTTCTGTTGTGTCCCCTATGAAAACACCCAATTGTTAAGGTCATCTTTGAAGAAACTCTCTTCTATCTTTCCATAACATTAGAAAGGCCTTTTTGTTTTAGATGGTTAACTATGCTCATATACTAGTAGAAGATGAGAATATTCATTCCAGATGGTGCCTTAAGTTGTTTTTCTTGAAATGGTGCAATTTTTATTCTGAAAGGAGATGCTGAGTGGCATACCAGAAAGCTTCATTTTTGCTTCCAAGCTGTCCAACTGATTTACAGATAATTTGGATAAGAGATATTCAGCAAGGTAACTCCAAATTTAAGATGATCCCTTCATGCTTCAAAAGAGAAGATTAGACAGGATTGTCTTATCGTATTTGTTAGTTTCATGTTTTACTTCTTGTGCTAATTCAAGGCAATTCTCATACTTCAAAAGTAAATCTGATGGGGAAAAAAGAGGTTCCTTCTAAGATAGACAAAACATTCTTCATTCAGATAGAAAACGGTGCATTCTGTAAGTGAGCAAGCACTATTTTTTTGAGAAATACGTGTGTCATTGGCTGAAATCTCTGTGGTCATGTGGCCAGCATGACTAAACGTGCACGGAATTCTGTTACCTTCCCACCAAAGGTGGTCCCTATTTGTCTACTTGCATTTTTTATGTGCTTTTGAGCTGCTTGGTTGGCAGAAGCTGAGACAAGTAACGGGAGCTCACCTCGTTACGTGGCACTAGGGATTCGAACCGCTGAACTGCCGACCTTTTGATCGACAAGCTCAGTGTTTTAGCCACTGAGCCATCGCAACACTTTCTTTTTGTAGTCCTGTTTAAATACTGTTGTATTTTTTCCTGGCACTACCAGATCTCATTTGAGAAGCTGCTGATAGTTAAGCTCCTTTCCCTTCCTCATGTTTCTCCACTGTGTATTACTTCGTCCCACTTTTCTTCCAGTCTGTTGGAAGGATAAAGCAGCAACATGCTAAAGTTGCAATGTAATGCCACATTCAGTGCCTTGAGACACTTGCAAACAGGACATGAACTACAACATTTTTATGATGAGATGTCACTTTAGGCTTGCATTTCACATGGTTTGAAAGCCACGCAGAACAGACGTTGGGGAGGGTATTAAAAATGACTTTAAAGGAGCATAATAGGAAAATCTCTATTAATCATCTATGAAAATTGCTGCTTTGATTTTTGTAGTAATCATTACAAATCCAAAATAATGATTCCTAAACATCTGAGAAATACGTATATAGTGTTCCTATTTTTAGATGTATAATTTAGCACATTTGGCAACAGCTGTTTTTCTCCTCTTTTAAAAATGAGTTTTGTTCAAGGCAAGGAAGGAAGTAAATCATACAAATAATTCTTCTGTATCCTTTAAAATTTGTGAACAGGCTGATATTGTTTTGTTGGAAGTGGATTGTTCCTGCTTTCATTTCAGATTAGTTTACACTTCTGAGATTTCCTGGTCTGCTCTCTGATGCAGCTTGTTTGTTTGTTTCAAATCAGCTAAGTCAGAGGTGTCAAACTCGATTTCAGTGAGGGCCGCATCAGGATTGTGTTTGACCTCGGGAGGCCGGGATGGGCATGGCCAGATGTGGATAGCTCCATGTCACTCCTGTCAGGGGACACCTGTGGTGGCCCGAGTGCTTTGCCAGTGAAAACAGGCTCCTGAGCTTTGTTTTCGGCGGCCATGGCATCCTGCAACCCTCTGCCAGTGAAAAAGGAGCTCGGGAGCCCATTTTCGCTGGCAGAAGCACAGTGGGCCGGTCCTTCACTGTTTTTAACATATTTAAAGACACTGCTATCTACTCTGACTGTTTAAATACTAGATAGGGTCTGGTTTATATTGTTTAATAATTATATAGTTTATTTTCATTTATTTATTTGTATCCTAGCTTTATTATTTTTACAAATAACTTGACATGATGAACTTATCAAATGCATCTTTGTCTCCTTTTCCCCCCCTCCCCAACAGTTACTGTTACTCTGTGAGGTGAGATGAGAGTAACTGGCCCAAGGTCACATAGCTGGTTTTCATGGCTAGGGGAGGATTGGAACTCATGGTCTCGTAGCTTTCTATCCTGGAGCCGTAACCAAAAGACTAAACTGGCTAATAGAAAAAAACGTTGTTTTGGATAAAAACAAAATGTAATTTTGTACATTTTTCCAAGGACATAGTGATAACAGAGTGATAGAGGAAACATACACATGGAAGGTAATATTGAATTGTGGAGGTATCATCTCATGAAAACATGTCTGTTGACAAGTGTAAATATATGATGATGATGATGGAGGAAGAAGAGGAGGAAGAAAATAGGATACCTAGCTTCAATGTTCAAGGAAAAAACAATCGCTCAAATGTCACAGGTTCACTACTGAGATTCCTCCAGTGATTCCCTTTATATAGATGCTTTTAGGGGAAGAAAATTGCAAGACTTCATACACTGAAATGCATTAATCAATTCCCTTTTAACTCTGCAGTCTTAGAGAATTTGTTTGTAAAACTATGCACATTAATATGAATTGACAAAATTTCCATTTGCCAATTAAAAAGGGCCCTGGTGCTTGGATATGCTAAGGCACTACATTACAGTATCTTTGGTTCTTGAGAAAAACTCAATGCAAATGAAGGCCAAAACCAGGTAACAAACTGGCAGATGCAATTTCACATTGTAGTAGTAGTAGTAGTAGTAGTAATAGTAGTAGTAGTAGTAGTAGTAATAATAATAATAATAATAATAATAATAATAATAATAATAATAATAATAATCTACAAAAAACCACCTTACTCGGAACAGCTTACATCCTCCGACGATACCTTAGCAGTTCCTAGGTCCTTGGTTAGGACTCGAGCTGCTGAGCTATTAACCAGCCTCAAAGGCTGTGAATCTCACTAAAGATTAACCAATAAATAATAATAATAATAATCCTAGGTCCTTGGTTAGGACTCGAGCTGCTGAGTTATTAACCAGCCTCAAAGGCTGTGAATCTCACTAAAGATTAACTAATAATTAATAATAATAATAATAATAATAATAATAATAATAATAATAATAATAATAGAAATTGCTCAAGAACAAGCACTACAAACTAATGCCATGAAAGAAAAGATACAAAAATCCACTGACAATCCAAACTGCTGACTTTGCAACAGCAAAGTCGAAACTGTTTCACATTTAATATGTGAATGCAGCAAAATCGCACAAATTGATTACAAAGCTAGACACGACCGAGTTGCTAAATTAATCCACTGGTCATTGTGTAAAAAATACGACTTTCCTATATCCAAAAAGTCATGGGAACATAAAGTGGAAAAAGTTATAGAAAATGAGAAGAGGAAGATCTTGTGGGACTTTTGAATACAGACGGATCGTCATTTGGAACACAACATGCCAGATAACACAATTGTCGAAAACTGAAAAGTTCAATTTATTGACATCGCGGTACCAGGAGATGTCAAAGTCGAAGCAAAAGAACTGGAAAAAATCATGCAATATTGCAACCTCGCCATTGAAACTACACGGCTATGAATGAAACACGTAACAGTGATACCCATTGTCATCGGGGCACATGGTACCATGTCCAAGAATTTTACAAAACACATCAAGAACTTGCAGCTTCCTACAATAACACCAGTGGAACTGCAACAAACTGCGCTACTTGGAACATCAAGAAGATACTTGGTTGATACCTAGAACGCCGGCAGCAACCCGTATCAACCATTAGCACCAGCCAATGGTATTTGTGACACATTTTTAAATGTTTAGTTGACTGAGTTTCATGTTTAATGAATAAAAGAGATAAATAATAATACATAATAATACATAATGTAATGCAAATATATTTACCTTTGAAATGTTGGCTAAAAAGATAAATCCTAGACAAGCACTCAAATATGCAGATTTGAACCTTGTTATTTTATTTCTATTAAGAAATAATGTTATATTATTTCTATTAATAGAAATGTTGAACCAATGAACAATGCTTATTCCAAACCTCTGAGCGTACAGAGTGGCTCACTATTTACATGCATTGCTTTCACTGAACATTTAACACATATAAGCTGTAGCTAAGAATAAAATAAAATCTTTATTATGATCATAGAACCATGCAGAGTTGCAACAGGAAATTCAATCTTCCACAGTTTGCTCTGATATAAAATCATTTCCATGAGAAACAGGAAGAAAAGTCAATAGCAGTCCTTAGATAAACACCATTGTAACAGAGAAGAGAAAAAAATAGGAATTGATGTAATTTATGGATGACACATGATGAAGGAGAACCCATCAGAATTCTAACTTTTGTTACTAATTACATTGCCTTTTTTTTTTTTTTTTTTGTACACTTGTTTGTTCTGTTTGCTTCAGGGGCCAAATGGGTGAGAAAGTAAAATCAATTTAATATCTAAAGAGGTTTCTAATCTTGTTTCTCTCTTACTATTTCTACAATTGATCAACAAGGAGCTTATTGATTTAGATGATTTATTTTCACAAACAATATTTAAGAGGAAAAAATAACTTAAATTGGGCCAATTGGAACAAATGTGACTGGGCATTACAAATGCCAGCAACCATTTTAGTGACTTGGGGCTGCAAGAAAACAATATCAAGGTTTGGAGAGTGTTATATTTCAATCCATTTTCCATAGTAATGCATAAGAAAGAATTGGCTACTGTAAACTGCTGATAATAGAATAGATAGAATAGAATTCTTTATTGGCCAAGTGTGATTGGACACACAAGGAATTTGTCTTGGTGCATACGCTCTCAGTGTACATAAAAGAAAAGATACATTTGTCAAGAATCATAAGGTACAACACTTAATTATAATCATAGGGAAACAGTCAATATAAATCTTAAGGATACCAGCAACAAGGTTACAGTCATAAGTGGGAGGAGATGGATGATAGGAACGATGAGAAATTAATAGTAATGCAGACTTAGTAACTAGTTTGACAGTGTTGAGGGAATTATTTGTTTAGCAGATAATAAAGGGAGCAGCTAACTATCTCCAAACTCATGTAGCCTGGAAAATAGCTTATTTATCCCACCAACTTCCAGCACAGTGAAAAATTAGTTGGATAAACTTGGAAATAACTAAACAGCTATGATTGTCTCCAAGGTGAAATGCTACCTGTTTTGAGTCATCAGCTGGCAAACCATCCATGGAAAGAATGATTATGTCAGAAGAAAGGAAAGATCTCTTTATTAATAGTCAATGTATTACCTAATTATGTAACAAAAAGTATTTTAATTATTCTTGAAACACAATATAGAAACCAGCTACAGTTCTCACAATTAGGCTTTATTTTTATACAGCCACAAGCAAATGTCATCCCAGTCCTCTGAAATTTTCAGTTACAAATATGTGAATGGGGGGAGATAACTGGGTCAAGGACAAGGAGTAAAGATAATGAAACATGACTGGGTAAATAAACCTCAGATAGCAAAATTTCTTACAGAATTTGTCTAAAGGTTGCATAAAGAGTTTTGCATCTTCCAGGTGTGTTGGTGTGTTGTCTCCGTACTCTCTGATTATTGCCCATGCTGACTATACTTCATGTGAATTATAGTTGCAAACATCTGGGAGGTGTAAAATTACATACACTGTAAATACTGTAAATCATATTACAGTATGCAGATTTATTCCCCTTTCGTACTGCCCTTCTGGCTTTTTTCTCTTTAAAAAATCGTAGTAGTTGTTTTTTTGGGGGGGTAATGTATTAAAGTTGCCACACCCAATAGTAATAGCACTTAGACTTATATACCGCTTCATAATGCTTTAAGCACTCTCTAAGTGGTTTACAGAGTCAGCATATTGCCCCCAACAATCTGGGTCCTCATTTTACCGACCTGGAAGGCTGAGTCAACCTTGAGCCGGTGAGGATCGAACTGCTGGCAGTGAACTGAATTAGCCTGCAATTCTGCATTCTAACCACTGTGTCACCACAGCTCCTAATGCCACAATTCTCTGTAGGAAATATAAATTTGTGGAACAAGAGACATTGTGGGCTATTGGTATATTTGCATTTCTTCTCCTTACTTATTTGGCTACTGGAATTTTGAGCTGAGGTTTCATAGTGTTTTCCTAGATTAGCGAAACATTATGTAGAGTTAATAAGTGACATGTAAAAATAGAGGAAGAACAGCAACAGGGAAAATGGGATTTTTTTTTCTTTAGATGTGTAAAATAGTATTGTTTAAGTTCTTCTTTGTAATTTTCCCATATAGTAGGAAATTATTTAGCAGGATAATCTTTTAATCCCCCCCTTTGAGAGAAATGGAGGGAAGGGCTGTTGTCAGTGTAGTATAGGCAGTGCCAGAGGCAAGAGTACAATGACATTTCTCTGTGTGTGTTTGGTTCTGCTACAGCCTTTTCTCCTGTGTTTTCATCACATAGTCTTGTTTGTTTATGGATTTCAGAAGCTTCAAAAACTCTTGTCAGATATTTAAATTGAAGGGTTTTATAATTAGCTTAAACTTTTTTTTTTTTTACACAATCTGATATAACTCAAGTTCCCATAAAGGTGCAGCTGTTGCAAACCCATTTGCTTATTAAATGTATTTAAAGCATTTCTACCCAGAAAGGCTCCTAATGCATAGCCAAATCAATAAAAAGACAATCCTTGGCACATAATGTAAGAACCGAACAACATGAAAGGCAAAAAGGTCTGCTAAACAATGACTGGGAGTATCCAGATTCAAGTACGTCCTTAATTTTAGAAACACATTGGCTGACTCTGGGGCCAGTCCTCTTAAAGTTATTATAAGTTCCTCATAGAATTATGCATAAAAATGGTGTGCTTTTGAGGTGCTTTGTAAACTGTCTTGAGCTTGCAGAAGAAAAGTGGTGTATTAAAGTAATGAACAAATAAATACCCAAGTACCAGCGGTGGGTTCTAATCAGTTTTACCACTGGTTCGCATCGCGCACACGCTTTAGTTTCAGTTAATATAGTCTTAGAATGAAATAAATCTTCTGGTCGTGTTTCCTCTCTGGTCTACCTGGGAAGGATTCTTGTTGATAACATCCGGGTCATACTTGGTGATGTCAGAAGAGCAATATTCAGCTTTTCCATTGCATAAGCTGAGCTGATCCTGCAGCTTCCTAGATCAATGTGTGTTGCTCAGTCAACAAATTTTGTTTAATGTGGCAAGCTGGAATTTACACTGCTAGGGGAACAGCTGGCCAAGCTGCTTTGTTTGGATTTGTGCCTTTATTTTTGGCTTGTAGGGTGGGTGAGCAGGTATCTTGTATCACATAGGCTGCGCCATTCCAGTGTTCGTGTTAAGTGATTCGGGGAATTAACAGAAGTGAGGCATGCATTCAGTAGGGCCGACAAATAAGCTGAGAAGTGTGCTAAGGAAGGCCTCTGTACAAACTGTGATACAGCTTTTAATGAAGGCGAAAAAAGACATTCCTCCAGTTTTCTAAAGGAAAAAAAAATCTAATAGTGGGATGCTCGAGGAATTAGATCAGGGTGGGGAATGATGGCCCTTTTATAACGTGTAGGCTTTAACTTCCATGCTGGCTCAGGAATTCTGGGAGTCCATAAGTCATAAAGGGGGCATCCTTCCCCACCTCTGCTAGATGAAACAAAAAGTTCTGCACTAGATTTACTTTACTCATTTAGTAATTTTATGGTAAAATGGAAATCCTTTGCCTCAGGTTTCAGACTAATAGTAAAACTAGTCAGCAACTTATAACTATTCATTTAGTGGCCGTTTGAAGTTACAATAGCATTGAAAAAAGCGATTTATGATATTTTCACATTTACAACAGTTGCAGCATCCACATGGGTCACACGCAGTGGTGAAATCCAATTTTTTTTACTACCGGTTCTCCAGAACCTGTCAGAACCTGCTGGTTTTCACCCCGGTCACATGATCAAAATTCAGTCGCTTGGCAACTGGCATGTACTTATGACAGTTGCATTGTTCCAGGGTCATGTGATCTAACCTAACCTAACCTTTCCAGCTAGCTTCTGATAAATAAAGTCAGTGGGGAAGCCAGATATGACTCACTTAAAACCTTCCGTTGATTCACTTAACAACTGTGACAAAAAAGGTCATACAATGGGGCATAATGCAGTTAACAACTGCCTTGCTTAGCAACAGAAATTTTGGGCTCAATTGTGATCATAAGTTGAGGACTATCTGTATTTTTGGAAAAAACGTGAATTGCTTTAAACAGCTTCCAATGTATAACTTGCCTTTCCATTTGTAAAATACTGAGGGACTCAAATAAAGTTGAAGGTGAAAGGGTACTTTTAAAAAAAAGTAGATCCACATTAAAAAACACAACTTCTCTTTACCTACCATTTCTGGAAAATCTTCTGTTCATTACGGTTTAATTACAATATGCATAGGATATTGCCTGTATTGGGCAGGGAAATTGAACCAAAGCCGTTAGACAATATCATGCATTCATTGAGAAACATGTGTCCATAATATGTGGCTTCTTTTTAAAAAATTGTATGATATTTGATGTTTTCATGAAATATACTAATATTGCCACTGCCTTTTTATTTCCTTGCTCCTTAATCTCTTTTTTCAGTTTGATTGGCTTCTGGATGGCGAAAATCTATGTTTGATTTCCGTCTTGTTATAGAAATCTACATAGATGCACAAGTAGATTGGTTATAAATTGATTATTTTTAAGTATAAAAAGCGACCATATTAATTACTATGTACAGGAGATAATTCATATTTTTTGCCTCATCCTTCTAAGAGTGGTCCATATGTTCTTTATTAAGTAGCACAGTTTCTATCTGGGATAGGGAATACTTTTGGGGAGAATTTGGCCCTAAAAAGCCTTTGTAATAAAAGTAAAAAGTGCAAAGCTTCAGACATCAAGAAAAGCCCCACACAGCATGTTATTAATCAGAAGAATAACTTAGCCAAATACAATATGTTGCTGAAGGGAGTTAAAAATGAGAAACTAGTTATTAAATCTAATTATCACTGTTTGTCTCTGCTGGTACAGAATTATTTACAGAACTATGAAGCTGAAAGATTACAGCAACTTTTCTCAACCTTGGCAGTTCGAAGATGTATAGACTTCAACTCCTAGAATTCCCCAGCCAGCATGGCTGGCTGGGGAATTCTGGGAGTTGAAGTCCACACATCTTCAAGCTGCCAGAATTGAGGAACACTGGACTATAGGAATATAGCTTGTATTCATTCAGTGGTAACATCCAAATTTCATTTGTAAAACATAGTGACATGCAAATGTCTAGGAACCCCTGCTTCAGTTGTATTGAATTGTATGTTTCATTGAATCCTTGAAACTGGCACGTCCTCACAATGACACCAAGTTAAAAACAAATTTCCACAGATCTGACCGCAAACTTTTGATGAAGTTATATCCGGAATAATAAGAAAAAAAAAAGGAATATGAAAGATGCAGAAGCTTGGACATGCATTTGATTTAGTACTGTTGCCTTTTTTTTTTTTTTTAAATGTCTGGTAAATTTGTTAATAAGCTCGCAAAAGTCAATTGACCCACAGGAGAAGACAGTTTCACAAATAACTGACCCTTTTTAACCTGTCAGACTGTGATTGTTGTTCTGTCTTCTTTCAGCAACAGTTGGGTCTTCTAAACAGCTGTCTGGGCATTTGAAAATGAAGACATTACATTACAGGGAAAGCTATAAAAAAATTAAACTGCTACCAGCTGTCAATTTGCACTGCGTGATACATTGCTAAGAAATGGAAGTAACATAGGGTCGTTGATGTAATGGCAAGACAAAGAAAAATCTTGCTAGAACTGCTCATACTGGTTAGATATGCAGAACAAAAACCAGAGCTCACTGTGACCTGCTGAAAAAGTGAGCAGTTGTCCTCAGATCCACAGTTACCCAACTGATTAGCCAACTGATTTGCATGGGAGATTTGTCAGAAGAAATCTTTTCTTCAGACTGATCACAAAAAGCTATTGTAGGTATAAATCTGCATAAGCCAGAAACATTTTTGAAGAGAGGGTTTTGCACCGATGAAACAACCAAACAAAATAATAAGTAAGATATCTCCAATATCTCAGGAGTTGCCAGAAAGAAAAGGGAGTCAAGCTATTCTCCAAAGCACCTGAAGATAGGACAAGAAACAATGGATGGAAGCTAATCAAGGAGAGAAGCAATCTAGAACTGAGAAGAAATTTCCTGACAGTTAGAGCGGTTAATCAGTGGAACGACTTGCCTCCAGAAGTTGTGAATGCTACAAGAGTGGAAGTTTTTAAGTAGCAATTGGACAACCATTTGTCTGAAGTGGTGTAGGGTTTCCTGCCTGAGCAGGGGGTTGGACTAGAAGATTTCCAAGGCCTCTTCCAACTCTGTTATTCTGTTCTAACTTTGTAAAGTTGCAAATATATTTATTTAATCCAGATATATTTTATAAAAACCATATAGGATGCATTTGGATTGAAAAGGTGAACTATTTGGGAAAAAAGAGCATCTTGTCAACTGTTAAGCATGGGGATGTTTTTATTATGCGTTTGGTTGTATGGCAGATAGTGGATTAGGAAACAAAGTGTAAGTGCCTTACGCACGGTCATTCATGCCCTCGTCACGTCCCGCTTGGACTACTGTAATGCTCTCTACATGGGGCTCCCCTTGAGGAACACCCAGAGGCTCCAACTGGTCTGGAATGCGGCCGTGCGGGTGGTGATGGGGGCGACTCGACACTCCCATGTAACACCTCTCCTGCGCAAGCTGCACTGGCTCCCAGTGGTCTTCCGGGTGCGCTTCAAGGTATTGGTTATCACCTTTAGAGCGCTCCATGGCTTAGGGCCCGGGTATTTACGAGACCGCCTTCTGCCGCCAGTAGCTTCCCACCGATCAGTACGCTCCCACAGAGAGGGGCTCCTCAGGGTTCCGTCGGCCAAACAATGTCGGCTGGTGGCCCCCAGGGGGAGAGCCTTCTCTGTCAAGTAGAAGGCACAAGTGTCAATCTGCCCTAAAAGCGGATGTCGCATGTCAGTAAAGAAATTAAAGCTGAAAGTGATTGATTATTTCAGCAAAACACTCATCTGAAACATACCTCCTAATCAACGTGGACATACAGGAAAGAAACATGATTGTTTTGGAACAGCCTTCACGATTGCTAGATTTAAATATAATTAAAACACAGAATGATGGATTTTTAATTTGGATTTTGGTGCTGAGTAGGGAATTAAACTCAATAGCTAAAGTAGACCTTTCCAACTATGTGATTCTATAAAGCGTGAGAAAGATATAGTTGGGTTTCTCTATTTTAATATGCAGGATTTTAGTCATTATGTTTATGACTATTGGACCATGACAGAGATTCAGTTTAAAATACATCCTGAATCACTGAACCTCGCTGGACAATTTTGGGTAGTAACCTGCCTCATAGGGTTATTGTGGAGAAGATTGGATATGATAATGTCTTTAATGTAATAATCTTTCTTTAATTCCCGGAGAAAACCTGAAATATCATTGATCAGTTATCAATATTTTAAGAACATTTTCTTAAACTATGTTGTGATAGTCCAGATTAATATATCATTCTAGCCATTTATTTATTTATTTATTTATTTATTGGTTCGATTTATATGCCGCCCTTCTCCAGAGACTCAGGGCGGCTTACAATGCATTCATACTTTTATATATACCTGCTTAGTAGGGCTTTCGCCCCCCCCAAGTGGTGTTCTTTTTTTATATATACAAAAAAAGCTTATTGCCCCCACAATCTGGGTCCTCATTTTACCTACCTCGAAAGGATGGAAGGCTGAGTCAACCTTGAGCCTGGTGAGATTTGAACTTGCAGTAATTACAGGCAGCTGGTGTTACTTAACAGCACTTTAGTCTGCTATGCAATGGGAAATTGTGAATGGAGCCTGTCAAAGAAATGTAAGCGTGGTAACCATCTATGACCGGATCGAGTTTTTGCTCTTGAAAGTTATATTTTATGTTTATGTTTGAAAAATAATAAAAAATATTTACAAAAAAAAACAAAAACAGCACTTTAGTCTGCTGCGCCACCAAGGCTCTTCATAATATATCATTCTAGCCATTTTCTATCCACTGTAAGATGAGGCCTCTTTTGCATGTTTCCAACCAATATGTCCTCTCTTTTGCCAGTTGGGCCTGTAATACCTGCTGATGTCATCGGTCAACCTTGTTTCATAAACACACGCACACACATACACACACAACATCAAATAGATTTAGATTATGCATACATAGTCTTATGGGTTACTATTAACTCCCATTGATTTCAATGTTTGGACATAACTCACAGTTTCTCCTCAATTTATATCATGTACTTACATGATAATTCCATTCCTTACCAAATGAGTCTGTTTTAGAAGATTGAAAATGTTGGACTAGCTGCTGTAATGCCCAGGTAATTTTATCTATATATCTAGAGCAGTGGTGGGTTCCAACTGTCGTTACCACCAGTTCTTTTCATGCACGTGCTTTGTGCACGATCGCCGCTCCACACAAGCGCGTTAGGCTTTTGCCCAGCTGAGGTACGGCAATCCACTCTGCTGCGCCTATCAGCTGGACTAAAAAAAGAAGAAATAAAGGTAGGAATAACACGGGGGCGAGCGGGAGGGCCCAGCTCCCAAACAAAGAGAACCGTTTCGGTGACTTCACATCGTCACCGCTACCGGCTCGGCCGAACCAGTCCGAACCGGGAGCAACCCACCACTGATCTAGAGGGCAATGCACTGGGGAAATTGTCAAGTCCCAAAACTGAGAAAGACATGTGGTGATGCTTACAAGTGTGAGTCCTTCATTGTTCCACCCCCCACTGGCAGAATCTTTTCAAACTAAAACACTGTACTTTCTGCATCTACCATATGTTCTGCGAACTATTAGGGAGGCCTGTCTTCGCCCTCTTTATCTTAAACAAACTATCTGAATTGAGCTGTCTCTTATTCCTCTGAAAAACACCCACTCCCTTCCTAGGAATACTGCCTACTGTATTCCATCACAGAAATGGAGATTATAAGCAACTCTATAAATTGGACAGACCAGCAACATCAAAAGGCTTCTTTCTCCAGCTGTCTGTTTATGGTTCTCCTGTCATAGAAGAGAACATATAAAATTATATCCTATATAGCATTTCCAAGAAGGTCTTGCTATATGTGCACTGTGCATCCTTTCACTCAGTGAAAGGATACCAGATTACATTATGAAGGAAGATACAGAAACATACTGTCCCTTGCTAGCCTTTTAGTTTAATAACTGTTCAGTTAATTGAACAAAACACTGCTGCTAGCCAGCAAACAAAACTTCAAATCCTCTGTTTGTTCACTATTTGAGAAAGATATATCTTCAGATAGATTAGCTAGACAGATGTATTTGTAATATGATTTATACCCTTTTTAATTTGGGGGCTTAAACGATTATTGAGGACAGAATATAGATCGTTAAATTCTTAAATCAGAATTAGGATCCAGTTCTAAGACACAATGACCAGGAGGTTCAGCTGATATATATTGCTGTATTATTAGTGTAACTAAGTCAGAATTGCAGGAGAGAACACTGATGATGATGTTACCATATAGGAGGGTCAAACGTTTTATATAATGCTTGCATTTCTTGATCCAAATTTCTTTGGTTATTTTCAGCAGAATCAGCATCTGACATACATTTCCTTGATTTTTAACTGCATTTTGCCTGTACTTGGTCATTTACCCATGCTCTGTTCTCAGCTCTACAATATTAAAACATTTTCATGAATGTGAGAACTCTGAACACACCTCTTATGGTCCTTTGTCTTACTCATTATTGTTACACAAATTCTAGGCAAATTCTTCAAATCCCATACTATAAATTGTATTCAGTATAAACTTGATTTGTAAATAAAATAGTATACTTTGTGGTCATAGTAATATTAATACTATGCTACTTGCGAACAAATCACAATATGATTCTTTTTTATATTTAAAAAAAAGTTTGCATATAGCAGATAATTAGTCTATTGCCATTTTTTGGATTCCCCAATGTAACTGTCATATAGATTGCCAATTAAGTTTAGAGACTTCACTGAACCAAATATTGACCAGCTAAGTTTAATTATGCCACCTAGAATTGCAATCTCATATGCCAACAACATTGTTGACTGCGAAATGCTGAAATTTTTAGACTAATATGCCTTGAAGGTGTTGGGAAAAGTTAGATCAGTGAATTAACCCAACCCTTTGAGCACAGAGTAAACATTTTGGAGGTCAAATCATAATTTATGATTATCAAGTTTGCTGCCAGATAGTAATATCAACAGTTGGGTAATGTCCATCTGTTCTATATGTGGAGTTTTTTTATAATTCCAGTACTGCTAAATAAAGGAACAGCAAGAGTGAGTACCTCATTACCAAGCAATTAACTCTCCCTAAAATGTGGATTGTGTTCACTTTTAAGACTTGGAAAACAACTTAGAGATGTCATAAACTGATTATGAAGATGTGTTCCCTGTTTACAACTGATTAGAGCAGATACTGAAATGGATTGTACTATTCTAAATAGATCCTTTGTCTTCTATAGGTTCCAATTTATTAAACCACATTTATGTCTGAGTAGAAAACAGCTGTCTTAAGCTGTATTTATAGTTGATCTGAGGAAAGAATTTCTAGAATATGTTTAGAGATATTCTTCATTCTTCATACATACCCATAAAGATAAAATGCCCAGTGAAAGGACTATATGAGTATATTCACATAAAAAGAGATGAACATAGTGGGTCATTTGAAATATCCTCTATGTTCATCACGTACTGATTTGTCATATGGACGTTAAAATACATAAATAAATGTTCATACGACAGGCCCTTGTAGGAGATGCAGAGAAGCTGCTTCCTTCCTCTGCAGCTAAGAAAGCAGAAGTTAGGTAAGAGAGGAGGAGGATATAGGAACAACAACTAGTGAACAAACAGAAAACAGTATACAAACATCTCAGTGTTCAGTGACAGATATTAAAATTGCCATTAAAAAGTGATGTGGCAATAAAGAGTTATGTCTAAGCCCGGGATGGCGAACCTATGGCATGTGTGCCACAACTGGCATGTGTAGCCATATCAGTGGGCATGTGAGCTCAGCTCCGACGTGCATATGCTCACCGGCCAGCTGATTTTCGGGCCTTCTGGGCCCACCAGAAGTAGGGAAACAGGCTGTTTCCTGCCTCTGGAGGCCCTCTGGGGTGGTGGGGAAGGCCCATTTTTTGCTGTCCCCAGCCTCCAGAGCCTTTCTAGGACTCTGGGGAGGGTGAAAATGGCCTTCCCCACCCCTCTGGAGGCCCTCCAGAGGCCAAAAACAGCCCATTTGCCAACTTCCAGTCCGGAAGCCCTCTGGAGGGGTTGGGAAGGCTGTTTTCACTCTCCCCAGTCTCCTAGAAATACTCTGGAGGTGGGGACAGCAAAAAACGGCTGTTTCTGGCCTCTGGGGGACCTCCGGGGGGTGGGGAGGCTGTTTTCATCCTTCCCAGACTCCTAGAAAGGCTCTGGAGCCTGGAGACAGCAGAAAACGGCCCTTCCAGTCCCACCAGAAGTTGGCAAACGGGCCATTTTTGGCCTTCGGAGAGCCTCCCGGGTGGGGGGGGAGGCCATTTTCACCCTTCCCAGACTCTTAGAAAGGCTCTGGAGCCTGGTGAGAGAGAAAAACGGGCCTACCAGGCCATCATGTGCTGGGACCGGGTGTTGCATGTGTGGGGTGGGGCGCATAGAATTATGGGCGTGGGCATGTGTGCACACGATCCTTCTGCCCGCCCCCCCCTTCCTGGCACACCATGGCAAAAAGGTTAGCCATCATTGGTGAAACAAAGGGCCACTTGGCTTGGAAAAGTTTCTTTCCTTGCTCCACAAGCAAGAGGAGTAGCTTCAGACTTTCTCTCATGTTGGGACTGTGAACCAACATCCTTGGCATGCTTGGCTTCTGTTCCCTAATATAAAGAAAAGGATAGCAGGAGTGATACAAAAATACACAGGGAATGGGATTACTGTCAGGTGCACGTGAGACAACTGTTTAGCATGATTCGGATAAGAACCAGAGTAATAAGTGACATTTGGAAGTGCAGAGCAGTTTTATGTACTGGTTTCAGGCCAGAATTTTGTTCTTTGGCAAATTACTGAAAATTTATGAATGTGAGAAATATTCCCTTCAATCATTCCTTCCCTTCATTCCCCATATCACATTGTCACTAAAAAAAAAAAAATCAATTATCTTGGTTGGAAGCCTTGTTTAACTTTTTTCATCCACTTCCAATAAACATTTTGTGTTTCCTTAGAATAGCTCTGGCTTTTCCTGTGTCTCATGGTTTTAACTATGCCTTGCTCTCTTTGACTGTGTTTTCTGTGATTATGTTAATTTTTATGTATGGATTATATCTTTTTCTCATGCTTCTTTGTTACAGCAGTCTATCTCTTTATGAACAATTTTCCTTCATGTATAATTTCCTTCACTACATTTACATCATATATCAGGCATTTCTATGACACTTTGCAACGTAATTATTTTCTCTCTGTTTCAAAAAAGTTCTACATTTTCCTTCTATCCATCAATTTCCCACTCTTTCAGAAATTAAACTATTTTATATTTTTAACACAAATGTTTATATTTTTTCTTTCTGCAATCATTCTATTTTCCCTTTAGTTTCTTTCATAACTTTCCTTATTTTCCAATCCTATTTCCATCCCAAAATCCACTCCGGGCAATAGTTGTCTGCTCTACATCCAAATCTCTTATCAGTGTTGTATCCTGCACCAATTCACTCAATCTTTCATCATATATAAATCAAGTCAAGCAAGCATTTCCAAATTTTCATGCATATGCGTGAATAGATGGCTGCTGAAGCACATATTCAAAATAAATTAATGTTCTGCCTGTGGCTTTTAATAATCATTCAGCTGGTCCGTCTGTTCAGTTTCTGAGCTGATTCTGTATAGAACAGCTATATCCACTTAGCTGGTGAATTTTAACCTTTTTTTTAAAAAAATCACAGAAACATGTAAAATAGGACTATTAAAGATTTTTTATATAAAATTTATTTTGTCAGTTCCAACAACAGACCTTTAAGCTGGCATTCAAGACAGAAAAGGGTTTGGGCTATCTACAATCTGCAAGTTTTATGTAAATTACTGAGTACTCATTAAAAGAACTTACTTTGGCTGTTTATGAATGCCACACTTCAAGTAAACTGTATGGTATACTTGTTTTTGTGTTATTTTAGTGGTTCAAGGATAGTGGAATCTGCAGCTCAATACCCAAAACAGAATTCCCTATAAGCTAAACAGAGAGAGTTCTTTTTAAAAGGCCCTTGGGATCTTTTTCAATTTTCAGATTAAAACCTTTAATAAATATCTGTAGAGATCAAAGCAAGCTTTCATCTCAAAAGTCAATAAATAATATTCTATCCATTTGCAGCCATTGAGGAATCAAAACATGAATAGATATACTGTAATATAGTCAGATACTTACCCACTATACAATATTTTTCCTCAAAATATATTTAATGTTATTAAAATGTTGTACCATATAATACTTTTATTACATTGAATGAGAGGCTAGGTGGTAAAGTGGACTTAATGGTTTTATTACAGTCAATTGCATAATGTGGACATTGGTAATATAATAACTGAAAATTGCTTTGACTTTTTTTTTTAGAAAAATAGAAATAAATTTAATATGCAATTGTTAGATATTATTAGATCCTATTTTAATGAAGCTTTACAATAATTATATTTATTAGAATCTATAAGGTGGATAGTGACTTTGATTTTATGGCAACTACCATAGAACACATTCTCCACCACAATAAAAAGGTATTACAGGGTCGTTAAAAGGAAAAAAAAACCCTGTAGAATATATTCTAGATTTACTTGAAGTTTGTTGATTATTTTCAGCTCAAAAAGAAGCTACTGATACCTGACAGAGATTGATCAAAACAGGAAAACCCAGTTTGCATAGAATAATCTAGACTGGTGAAATTGAGTCAGATAGGTAGAATGCAATCAAATTAAGTAGGCCAGGTCTGCTGAAAGTTAATGGAGAAGCTCTCATTTCAAGAGCTTGTTGAAACCAGAACCATGGATAGCTCCAAATAAGCTTTGTGGAGTGAAGTTTTCTGTAGAAGAAATACAATTGTCTCAGCTGCTAGCTGAAGTCAATTGGAAGATAAAGTTTTTCCCCAAATAATTTCTTATGAACTGGCAGTCCTGCTATTTATTGGGTAGGGAAAAAAAGCAGTTGAAAGCAAATGGAAGTGGATACTAGTGGATTCAGGTATTGCTACTGAAAGTTCAGGGACGCGGTCACTCAGTGGCTAAGATGCTGAGCTTGTCGATCGAAAGGTCGGCAGTTCAGCTGTTTGAATCCCAAGTGCCGCGTAACGGGGTGAGCTCCCGTTACTTGTCCCAGCTTCTGCCAGCCTAGCAGTTCGAAAGCACGTACAAAATGTAAGTAGAAAAATTGTGACCACCTTTGGTGGGAAGGTAACAGCATTCCGTGTGCCTTTTTTTTTTTTTAATTGATTTATATGCCGCCCTTCTCCGGAGACTCAGGGCGGCTTACAATGTGCTCAGCAATAGCCTTCATCCTTTTGTATATTTATACAAAGTCAGCTTATTGCCCCCACAACTGGGTCCTCAATTTACCTACCTTAGAAAGGATGAAAGGCTGAGTCAACCTTGAGCCTTGGCGAGATTCGAACCTGCAGTAATTGCAGGCAGCTGGTCTTAATAACCAGCTTAATAACAGGGTGCCTTAGACCACTGTACTACCAAGGCTCTTTGGCGTTTAGTCATGCCAGCCACATGACCATAGAGACATTTTTGGACAGCACTGGCTCTTCAGCTTTGAAACAGAGATGAGTACTGCCCCCTAGATTTGGGAACGACTAGCACATATGTGCAAGAGAAAACTTTACCTTTACTGAAAGTTCTTTTAAAGATTAGAGTCTCAGGAAATTGGGAGAGATGGGATCTTTACATACTGTGTTTTCCTTCTCTTGATCTTTTTAAGAGTGTGGCTTTTGGAAGATACACAAGAATCACATAACATGCATAAATAGAGATATATACATAAATATATATGTGTTCAAATGTAAACAAGTAAACCACAATCCATACCATTGGGATGAGGTGATCTTCAGTTGGAGTTGAGAATCCTAGGGTGACAAGAGAAGGATGTGGACATTGTATAGAATTTGGGTCTGTGTTTATTATGTTTTTCCATTGGATTCTTCCTTTGTTTGTCTTAAATTCAAGCTCATCTTCCTTTTTTCTACCTATGGTGTGTAGACAGCAATAATGCTTTACTTCGTTGCCTCTGGAGCCTCATATTTATGCTGTGCTGTGGAAATGAAGGTTCTGCCGAGAATTATCTTTTTATATAAAAATATATAAATTTTATTAAAAGTTTTATAACAAAATCATAAAAACCAGTACAAACTAATAAAGAGCGAAAGAAACAAAAGAAAGAATAAAAGATTAAATGTGCAGAAAGAATGAAAAGTAATAGAAAAAAGTTTCTGATTTCTTCTGCAGAAAATATAAGTACATTTACAATATTATCTGTTACTTTATGATTACAAAGAAGAGCTCATTTTTTTCTGTTATCTAGGTTTTTTTCTAATTATCAGAACCACAAATCTTTTCCTGTTTCGTGCAAAAAGTCTAAAAGGGTTTCCAATCAACCATTAATATAGATATTGATTTTTTTTCTTTAGAATAAGTTAATTTAGCTAGCTCTGCAAATTCCATCATCTTCACCAGCCCTTCCTCCACTGAAAGTATTCATTCATTCATTTATTTATTATTCGTATCTCTCCAAGGACTCTGGGCGGCTTACAACAAAGACAGTATGAACAATATACAATAAGAAACGTTAAAAACCCATACACACCATTCATGGCCAGACCTCACAAGATTGCAGTGGTGAGATCAATGGCCCCAAGCCTGCCGGAAAAGCCAGGTTTTCACCATTTTCCGGAAGACCAGTAGGGTGGGAGCGGTCCTGGCCTCAGGAGGTAGCTGATTCCAGAGAGCCGGGGCAGCCACAGAGAAGGCCCTCCCCTGCGGACCTGCCAGAGTAGCATTGAGCCTTTCCACTTTTTAGCCTCATTGCAGTTATCGTGTGTGTGTGTGTGTGTGTGTGTGTGTGTGTGTGTGTGTTTGTGCATACATAGTTCCATTACTTTTTTCTAGTTGCCTTTCCATTAGTCCCAAAAGAAAAAATGCCAGTTTCAGTTGAAACAAAAGTACAGTTAAAATTCTGCTGTCACAGTAGATGTCATCAAGCAATGTTCTCTGGTTAAGGATGTCCAACACATTTTGGACATTATTCCTATGTGGAACCATTCACAGCTAATATTTAACCAGTGTGGAAAAGGAATTTTTTTTTTAATTTGATTTATATGCCGCCCTTCTCCGGAGACTCAGGGCGGCTTACAATGCGTTAAGCAATAGCCTTCATTCTTTTGTATATTTTATACAAAGTCAGCTTATTGCCCCCACAAACTGGGTCCTCATTTCACCTACCTTAGAAAGGATGGAGGCTGAGTCAACCTTGAGCCTTGGAGAGATTCGAACCAGCAGAAATTGCAGCAGCTGTGTTAATAACAGGGTGCACTAAACCCCTGTACTATCAAGGCTCTTTCTTTTGATTTTTTTTAAATATTTCCTTAGGTTAATGTGTGTCCTGCCATTCAAGTTTTGTACCTTTGGAGTTTTTCCCAAAACTTGGACAGAAAGGGAGAGAAAGAGACAATATATTTTAGCTTGTCTTGTGATTAATTGCATGGTATAGGAAGGACATGTTCAGTCATTGCAGGAGGATATTAATTCCTATTTTCAAAAAATAGTACTTCCAGTTTAATTAGAGAAGCCACAGTGAAAGCACTCCTGAAAAATTTATCACATTGAAGAATTGAAGAATAGAAGTCCCATGGTGAGTGTTTGAAGTGTTTGACTGGATCTAGACAGTCAATTTTTCTTCATTCATTTCAATCAGATTTTGTTTATATCTTGTTGGTCACTTGTTGGTCTTTGCTGAGAGGATCAGGGGGAATATGAGCCCACTGATTTTCCTAGAACTCACAACATCTTTCGGTGCTGTCAAACATGGTATCCTAGTAGGATGCATTAAGAAACTCATATATTGCATTAAGGATACAGTAGAAATGGTTACCATGGCTACTACTGTATACAAACCCTGAAAGAAACTGGCTTCTTTAAGAAATACTGAAAGGTGCAGCAAATGTGCTCCTTATGAAACATCTTTTCGGATCCCAAAAGCTGCCAGCTCAACTTTCATTTCTTGGCACCAAAATCTCAGACATTTTGCTTGACTTCCAAGATCAACTTGAAAATTCCACTTCTGATGTTATCCCAACTGTTTTTATGTTTGTATTACGGTGTATTTAAATGTTTATTTTTATATGTGATATTTATGTTGTAAGCTACCCTAGGAAAATATGGATTGAAACAGGGGCACAGTATTTCTAAAATTCCATAGCAACACTGTAAAATTATTTTTTAAATAAAAAGAAATCCTGCACTAGAAAATTATTCAGAGCAAAGGACAATCTTCCACTAGGTTTGGGGGTACTTTCTTACTTAGATTGTTCCTCCAAAGCTTTATATGTATACAAGCTACTTTTCTGCTGATATATTTCTTAATATGTTAGAGTACTTATTGGTATATGTCCATTATTACTTAAACTTAAACCAGAAGTACATACTTGTTCCCTTCTGTCTTAAGAAGCATGATGTTTATAAATATTTCTATAAATATTGGAAAGCATACCATTTTAAATATTTTTTAAATTGTTGCAATAAATAAAGATTTGAATAACATATTCCATCTGCTATAACTGGCTTGTATATATAATTCTCACTCCTTTGTACCTTCAGCTGTGGGATTCTGTAAAAGAAATCCCTGAGCTTAACTTCTTTTCATTAACAGAAACAAACACATGAGTCGATTCCATCCATTAAATATAATATAATTATCCAAAATGTTGGATACCAAAATTTAGAAATGAGTAATTAAAGATAAATATTGGAACAGAAAATAATATGGATGTGGATTTTAATGTTATAGGTAACATTAAATTGTATGCTTGACATACAATTACAATTGGGACCAGAATTTCCGTTGCTAAATAAGACAGATATTAAGTGAGCCAGTGGTGAAATGTAAAATGTGTAACTACTGGTTCTGTGGGCATGGCTTGGTGGTGGTAGGTAATATGACTGAGTGGGCGTGGCCAACTTTTTTTTTTTTTACTTTTAAAACCATTTTTTTGACAACCTCTTCGGCTGAAGAGGTTGTAAAAAAATACTTTCAAAAGCCTCTGACGATCCCAGCTGACTTGCCTGATCAGCAGAGGCTTTTCTTTTTTTTTAAAGCCTCTGACGATCCCAGCTGACTTGCCTGATCGGCAGAGGCTTTTCTTTTTTTTTAAAAGCCTCTGACGATCCCAGCTGACTTACCTGATCAGCAGAGGCTTTTCTTTTTTTAAAAAAGCCTCTGACAATCCCAGCTGACTTGCCTGATCGGCAGAGGCTTTGTTTCTACTTTTAAAAGTATTTTTTCGGCCGAAGAGGTTGATGAAAAAATGCTTTTAAAAATAAAATAAAAAGCCTCTGATGATTGCACGGCTCAGCTGGGCAAAGGGGAGGATGCAGGGATTTTTGCTACTGGTTCTCTGAACCACCTACCGCCATCGCTACCGGATCAGGCGATCCGGTCTGAACCAGGAGCATTTCACTCCTGAAGTGAGCCATGCTCAATTTAACTACCCTTTTTGCCATGGTGTTAAGTGAATCATTGCAGTTGTTAAGTGAATCACACAGTAGTTAAGCAAACCTGGCTTCTCCCATTAACTTTGCTTATGAGAAGACACTGGGAAGGTTGCAAACAATGATCACAAGACCCCAGGACCCTGCAATTGTCATAAATTCAGCCTGGTTGCCAAGTGCCCAAATTTTGAGCACATTATTGTAGGAATGCTGTGAAGAACATAAGTGTGAGAATCAGTCATAAGTCACTTTCTTCAGTGTCGTTGTATCTTTGAATACTTGCTAGATCAGTGTTTCTCAACCGTGGTAGCTTGAAGATGGGTGGACTATGGGGATTCTGGGAGTTGAAGTCCACCCATCTTCAAGCTTCCAAGGTTGAGAAACACTGTGGTAGATGAATGACTGTAAGTCGAGAAATACTGTTATAGCATAGGACAGTGTTGGTGAACCTTTTCAGCACCGACTGGCAAAACGGGAGTGCATGCGCAGGGGAGTGCTGGAAACAGTAAGAGTAGTTCCCCAGCCCTCACGCGCGGGAGTGCCCTGTGCACCAGAAACTGGAAGCTCAGCTTCCTGGAACGCACATGCGCACCAGGGAACTGCTCTTTCAGCTTCTGCCACTTCCACGGGCGCAAAGAGCAGCTGTGCACCAGAACCCAGAAGAGCAATGGGCGGTGGCTGGCGTGTCCAGAGAGATGGCTCTACCTACCACTTCTGGCATGCGTGCCCTAGGTTTGCCATCACGGGCATAGAATGTGAACATAGTTGACATGAAAATATCTATATTTGAGAATGCTTTAAACTAGTTTCCTAGACAGAGAAAGAAAAGAACCTAAATAAGCTATTCTTACTGAAGGAAGCATGCCTTTTCCACTGTGTGAATAAAGACTATAGCAATAGAGTTTTTACTAGGGTTGGTACATTGAGTTCTTCTATTTGTCAAGCAAGGGTATCGCAGCAATTAAGGCAAAGACAAGGGAGGTTTTTTTGCAGTTTTCTCTTGGAAAATAAGTCAAGATAATATGGCACCATGCTGTGAAAAAATACTCAAATAAAATATGACTATGGTATATGTATGATATGATAAATTTTAATGCTATCGTATTAACAGCACTTCTGCTACACATAATTTCAACTATATAAATATGGCTTCTCTTGTTCTAAGTCATACATTGACCTTCTTTATCATGGGGGTAGCACCAGTGGTGAGTTGCCCCCGGTTTGGACCGGTTCTATAGAACCAGTAGTAAAACTGGCGGGAGGCTCTGCCCACTGACCCTGATGTCATCAGAAGCAATTTGCGCATGCACAGAAGCAAGGTGTTCACGCTCGCTTTGCTCGCGCACTCACGCAATCTCGTTGCGAACTGTAGTAAAAGTAAGTAGAACCCACCCCTGGGTAGCACATGGTTTTAGTAAATAAGTCTGATGAGAATTTATTATTTGTTTGGGTGCAGGAATAGTTGTCCAAGTAAAGATTTCTCCATGTTCACAAATAAGCTATGAAAATATGGGAATGGTGAGGATTGAAATGTCCATGCGCAAGACTAATAATGTAAAAATGTAGCATAAGAATCGAGTTACATCAGCAGAAAGCACAGATAGAAATCTTGTTTATTAAAAAATCATAGTTTTAAAACACAAGAGTGTAAGTTTAATATTCACTAATATTATACACAAGATGTTGATACAGTGCCATAGTGTGATTATCAAATCGAGCTTCCATATTTCTTTTCTTTTTTGGGTATGTGATAAATTCTGTAATACTGTTTCAGTCTTGAATTCAGTGTTCCATGAAAATGAACTTACCCTTCTTAAAAGAAAAAACTAATACTCTTGCATTCTTTCACTTATGTAGCTCAAGAGTGTATTTCATTATGAATATTTGTTAAGGGTATATATTTGATAAGAGAATATATTTCTCAACGGTATATATTTGATAGAGTTTAGATGAGAAAATAGATTTTAGTAGAGATTTACATATTAAGGATGGTTATTTTACAGTTAATTTTTTTAATAGTGAACTAATATTTGGGTTTTATTATTTTATGGTGAACTGTTTTAATGAGATTTATATAAGAATATAAGGATGGATGTTCAGTGGTGATTAAGATTTTTGTCTTATGATGGGTGAATAAAATGAATTAAATTCTGTATAGGATTTTTTAAAGGATTATATTAGTGAGGTAGATATAATGTATAGAAAAAAAACCAAATTAATAAGATTTTGCTTAGGTTTGTTTTTAAATTAGGGATTAATTTTACAATTTTGTTTTATAATGATAAGTATTTTTGAATTAATGATTGAGTAGTTAGTTAAATTTGTTTATGTTATGCTTAACTTAGATTAAAAGATTACCTGATTACCTGTACTGAGTTGGAATTCTTTCATATATATATATATATATATATATATATATATATATATATATATATATATATATATATATATATATATATATATTTGTTTAACCTTCTACCCCTCCCTTTTTCATATTTTAACTTTTTCCTTTGCCCTTTTGTTGTTGTTGTTGTTTTGTATTTTAGTTTTGTATTTCATGTAGTTCATGAAATTATTTTGATATAATTAAAGAATTATATACAGGAAAATACTGTTTATCTTCAGTATTTTTCCTGAATGCTTTATGACTTGTGCTAATGTAAACTAAATGTAGATGTTTTAATAAACCATCTTATTTTATATTATTGCATATACAATAATTATTGAACATATTAAATTTAAAATGGCCAAACATCTTGAGATATCAGTATAATTTTATTTGGGTAAGACTGTGCCTCAAATTATATCACATAGTGGAAAGTGCAAAGGAATCTATTTACGTATAATTGCAGATGTGCATATTGATAGCTGTTGCATTATTAGTCTTATTTTCTTTCATTATTAAAGGTGATATATATACAATTCCAAATAATTTCTAATTTAGCTTCAAACCAAACTTGGTTATATCATGCGAACAGAAGCTGGTATGTTGGGTCATTTGAATCTACAATATTAAGATTCAAGACTTAATTAAGATTATTAAAGATATAAATGATGTTATATTATTATAGCTAATGTAATCCTACATCTAATAATTAAATAAAAAAGTTCATAGAATTCTGCTATTGAAGAATATCTGGCTTTAATTTCTCAAAATTCTACTACTGCCGTTTTAATTCCTGACAGTTTCTTCTAGTATAATTGTAAAGTGGAAAATGACTTCAAATGATTGATGGACCAAAGTAGTTCAATGAAGCTTCCTAATATTTAACCAAGCAACGTTTTTAATAGAGTTGATACACTATTTCTCATGGCATACATCTAACCTTATTTTCTCCTTTTAGTCCACTATTGTTTTGGTTGCTAGAAGACATGCTACAAAATCTCCTTGATCAAAAATTCTTAGAGAGACTGAATAAACTTGCATTTTAAATACAGTTGTAATCCTTGAAACTTATCCGATGGTCTCTTAATATAGGACTGTCTGCAGCATTTTGTTACTGAGGCAAAGAACAGGATAGCGTTCCTTCCCATGTCGTGTTCAAAGGCTGACTGAACTGACAGTTGACTCTTACTATCACATCACCAGTGTTGAAGAATCTTACACCATGGATGCCAGTTTATGGATCAATATAGTCTAACATCAGGAAGGCAGAGGGCTGCATGGCATTATGGCTATCTCTATAAGACATTGCTACCAGTTCATAACATGTGTAACTTGAGGCAGTCAATATGCTTCACGTAAAGTTATGCCTGAGCCAACTATGCATCTAGAGATGTAGATGTACAGTTCCATAGTTCTTCTCTTATTCCATGTTTCATAGCAGCTAAAGAATCTTGGGATAGCAAACTGGAAGTGTAGATCAGGAGTGGGTAACTATGGCACCTTTATGAACTTTGCCATAGTTGCCCATCCTGGTGGCATGTCAGTGATGTAATATGTTAGAAAAAAATAGTCCAGATCCTACGTTTTAGATATAAGTTATGTTTCACTTATTTGTTGTGGTCCACCAGCAGCCTGTGGAGCTGGCAGCAGAGTCAGACAGTGAGGAGGCTGGGGAGGAAGATGGGCCAGTCCTGGAGTCTGGAGAAGGCTCAGATGAGGACTCTGCTTTGGAGGCAGAGAAAGGGCCATCTGGGAGGTACGTGCTGCCTCCGGAGCCTCCAGAGTCAGACCTCAGCAAGGCAGAGGAACAAGGGGCATGCACGCACAGAGCTGCTGGAAGGCAAGAACAGTTAAGACAAAAGGGACGACTTGGGAGTAGGGCTTGGAGATTATTGGCCCCTCCCATAAGACTTAAAGGAGGAGCAAAGGCATGTGGGCCTTTGTAGGAAGCAACATTGTTAATTCTGTGCAGTTTAAAGTCTGAAGCTCTGTTTGATTCTGGACTCCATGTGGCTTTGCCAATTAAGTCTTTGGCAGTGTGTCAAGGGAGATAAAGGTGGGTGATTATCCCAAAGGACTCTTTACAACTATTTGGGACTCATCTGTGAATTCACAGCTGTTAAAATAAAACAGGTTTTTGGGACTACTCGTGTGTTTTACTGACTCAGGAAGCCTAGGTCAGAACATTATTATCTAGAAAATAAATACAGTTCTATAATGTATAAGATTATTAATTATTATTTCCATCATTTTCTTTCAGTTTGTGGGGATATCCATGGACAATTCTTTGACTTGATGAAGCTGTTTGAAGTGGGAGGTTCTCCTGCCAACACACGATACCTTTTTCTAGGGGACTATGTTGACAGAGGATACTTCAGTATTGAAGTAAGCATTGTTTCCTTCTTTAGCTATGAAATTAATTTGCAATGCATGTTGGTTTATCTTTTTCTTTCAGTATATTATAATTCTAAAAGTATATTTTCATGCTGCCACTTTGGCAAACATGGTGTACAGAATTGTTCAGTAGAAAGCATCACGTTGATTTACTGTAAGCATATTTGGTCTTTTCTAGGTTAAGTATTACACTTTTAAAAAATAGTTAATATTTTATATTTATTAAATTCAGGTTGAATTTATTTTGTTAAGTCCTGAAATCATTACAGATAATCCTTGAGATAGATAGTCCACTATAGTCCACTATAGTCCTACAGATAGACCTCTTGTTTAGTGACTGAAATTACAATGGTGTTGAACAAATGGTACTTAAAATTTGTCTTTGACTTTGACTTTGCTGTTCCAACACCCTTGCTTTTACACGATCACCATCTAGGCTTGCACTAATGAGAATTGCAGCATCCCACAATCATGTGATCACAATTTAATAAATTTACTTGCTAAGTTCACACAAGGAAAGTCAACCAGAAAGCTGGCAAAGAAGGTTGCAAGTAGTTCTGGTAAATTACTCGCATAGGAGCAGTTACGCCCATCCAAGTGTCTTACACACCACCAGGACATTCTCCCCACCTGGCAGCAGTCCCATATCTGCCTGCTGGCTTCTTTGCAAGCTATCTGGAATTATATAACGACCCGTTATTTTCGTTTAACAGTGGCCTCAGAGAGTGCCAGGATTGCCAGTTCTAAACGTGCAATCATTTCACATTACACCTGACATTACATAACCTCAAACTTTATGACTGCATCACTTAGCTATGGAAATTCTGGTCCCAATTATTTTGCTTACCTGTACTGAGAACTAATCTGTAATGTTAGCCTAGTCATTAAATTAGTCATTAAAACCAAATGATACTGCATATTCAAAAATGTCAAAATTTTATAGGTAGACCTCAACTCACAACTTGTTGTTAAGTGACCACGTAGGATTTTATAAACTTTTTGGGGGCACTTGTTATGTGAATGGAGTGGTCCTTAAGTGAGCCCATTTTATCCATTGGGTGATTTTTGCTTTAAACTGGAAATAAACATTGGTTTGCAGCAAAAAAAGGTCATAATTTGTGGTCATGTGGTCATTTATGGACATTGCAAATGACCATAAATATGTGATGGTTGCTAACTGCCATAAATGCCATCAAGGTAACTAGGGGAGCAGTTGTTGGAACTTCAAAAGCAAGTCATGAGTAGGTCTGGGGAGGTTCACCGAAACTTCAAATTGTCACTAAGCAGCTGGTTATAAATTGAGGACTATGTGTAATCTAAATGACTCACTCCCCTTTCCTTGCCTTCCCTGCAAAGCATCTCTTTTTTTAAAGACATCCTTGTGGATTCTAAAAAGTTCTCACATCGCCCTGCAAAACTATTTCTCCCTGTTTCTTCAGACTAAGTCCTTCTGAGTTTAAATCATTCATGTTCACCTTCCTGATAGTTTTAAAATGATTTTTAACTTCTTTGTAATTTGGCCAAGTCTAAAAGCAATCTTCCTTCCCCCCCACCCCCCTGCAGTAACATCAGATAATTGTGATGACTAACAGTTATTTTGCATTTAATTATATTCCTTCTATATAAAATACAGTTAAGAGGAATAAAGGGGCAATATGTATTCTTCCTGGCCATGTTAAGTTACACTTTGTGTAGGTTAATACGGCTCCTTAAGGCCATTCTATGTTTTTAATATTCCAGATATTAAGGAAAAGACAGCATCTATTGTAAAGTCAAACAGCTTTTAAAGGCTTGGACCATCAACTTTTAAGTTCTCTGAATCTGTCTTTTTTGTGGTGGGTGGAATTGCCTGCTGCCTACAAATTGTTTCAAATAGAGACAACAGTGCATGAAGAAAACCTTTGTATTTTTAGGAACAAGAATTGGAAATTATACAAGGTGGGAGGGAGAAATATAATAATGCATTGCAAAGGAAAATGAAGCATTTCAAACTTTTATATATACTATGTGTGTGGGTGCATATAATGTGTGTGTGTGTGTGTGTGTGTGTGTGTGTGTGTATCTGTATACATACATACTGCAAAGTTCAATAAAATATCTAGATTTTTTTAAATGGTACATTTGTCCTTTTCCTTTTCCACCCCAGAAATATGTTAGGACTAGGCTATGTTCATTCTTCTTTAATTTACCATTTACTTTATAAGTATGATTACTTTTTTTTCTTTTTAAAAAAAAAACAGTTCTTCCTTTGAAGGGAGAGTGTTAGGTAACACTTCAGTTTAGCCTAGTAATTAAATCTTCAGTTTAGCATAAAAATTAAGAGGAATAAAATGAGGGTGCCAGGTACACTTTTCTGTGTTGCAGTACTAACACCGCAAGAGAACGGGTGTCTCTAATAGAAGACCTATTTGAATCTTCTTAAAGTGCTTTAAATTATCAGATGAACATTGTTACAAGCTACCCCATGACAACCTTTTCTTAAAATAAATTATTATAGGAATCCTTCATGCTCAAATAATCGGAGACAAAAATAGACATGTTTTAGACTAAATAGACAACATTACTAGAAAAAAAAATTGATGAAAAGACTTCTCTCTTTTTCTTCATTCTAGAACACAGGATCATTCATTCAAGACAAATGAACCATGAAGAATGCATGGTTCCAGAATGGAATATTTTATAGACAATTAACTTGAATTATTTTAAAGGGCTATAATATAACTTCATGGAGGACATTATAGGTACTAGTTACAACTGCAACTAGTATGAAGTATTCATATTCATTCATTCATTCATTCATTCATTCATTCATTCATTCATTCATTCAATTTCTCTAACTGCCCATCTCAGTCAATGACCCCGGGAGGCTTACAATTACAATAAAATTACAATAAAAATACTAAAATATTTTAAAATAATAAAAACAATACCGTGTTTCCCCAAAAATAAGACCCTGTGTTATATTTTTTTGAACCCTGAAATAAGGGCTTGGCCTTATTGCCATGTGCTCAAAAGCCCGATTGGGCTTATTATCAGGAGATGTCTTATTTTGGGGAAAACAGGGTAGAAACATCCTAAATAAATATACATAGCAGCTGAAATATTTGGCCAGTTAGCAATACAGCCTTTAACACATTCAGCACCCCAGGTTCGGGAACATAGCCAGGTTTTTAGAACCTTATGAAAAATAACAGGGGTTGGGGGCCATTCTAATCTCCAAAGGGAGGTTGTTTCATTGATCATGGGCCTCTGAGGAAAAAACCCATTTTCTGTTCCTGACCAGCCAACTCTCTGGCTGACAGGTTTCTCAATGCCCATTCTGCTAGATCTTATTTCATTTTGAATTGCACTTGGAAACACACTGGCAATCAATGCAGCTTACACAGAAGTGGTGTTAGGTGCATCACAATTTCAGTTTTGGTGTAGGAGTTACTATTAAAACTTCTGATTTCTTGTTTCTTTGATATTTTAACTTCCCTGACATGTATGGCAGTACAATTCCTAGTCAGCGCTTCCTGACTCTTCTAATATAATTTATGTCCAGAAATAACATAAATTATATTAGAAGTTCTCTCCTTTTCTTCAGCTTCCTATTGTGTCCATTATATCTATATTGTCCTTTCTGCTTGTATAGCATTAACTTCTTTACTCAAGGACTTCTAGCAGTAGTACACAGCAGGGGTGAAATCTAAAATCTTTCCGTACCGATTCTGTGGGCATGGCTTGGTGGGCATGGCAGGGGAAGGATATTGCAAAATCTCCGTTCCGCTCTCCTCCTGGGAGAAGGATACTGCAAAATCTCCATTCCCACCCCACTCTGGGGCCAGCCAGAGGTGCTATTTGCCGGTTCTCCGAACTGCTCAAAATTTCTGCTACCGGTTCTCCAGAACCCGTTAGAATCTGCTGGATTTCACCCCAGGTACACAGGCATCTATATACCCTTGTCCAGATATCCATAGACATGGGCATTTCTTCATAGTCCTTTGACCACTTTGATCAGTAGAGTTGAGGATTCTGTAAACATTGTGCCTTATCTATCTTGCTAGGTTGGACCTCAAGAAAGTTCCTGATCGTTTCTGGAAGGCAGATTAGGACAGAGGTCTTCAAACTTGGCAGCTTTAAGACTTGTGGACTTCAATTCCCAGAAATTATTCAGCCAATTCTGGGAGTTGAAGTCCACAAGTCTTAAAGCTGCCAAGTTTGAAGACCTCTGGATTAGGAGTTTGCAGGTTCTTCAGCTGACATAACCAGCAGTACCTACTCTGATTTGGTTACTGATATCTCTACATCAGAAGAAGAAAAAAGAAATTGTGAATTAAATTTAACAGTGTTATCAATCTTTATCTACATATGGTCTCTGGAAAAGATCATCTAATGATTCATGATCAGGCAGCTAACTTATAACCATGTGTCAACCCTTTAAAATGGACTAGGATACCATGCATATTTATCAGAGCAGTCTTCAGTTCACTATTTCTTCCCCAAATGTTGTCTTTTTTCTGTTTTCTGGACCCTATCCCAAAATACTGTTATTTTAAAACATTTAAAAATAATGTTAATGTCCCCTTGAAAAGGAGAGGATAGCTCTCTGATGACCAATGATGGTGTGAAACTGCATACTAGTTTTTATGTGTTACTTATCGTACTGAGGACTGTATCAGTTCTTCCAGGTTTGATTATACTGCAGGTACACTCTGCCATTCTAGTCTCTTTTGAATTCTAGCCTCTTTTAACCTGATTTTGAATATACAGGTTGGTGAGGAGTCTTTGGTGCTCTCTGAGCTTGCTTCTTGATTTCCAAACGTTTCCTTACCCTAACTAGGTAACCTCATCAATGCTAGCTGATTAGTGCTAACTGATGATGTTACCTAGTTAAGGTAATGAAACATCTGCAAGAAAACAAGGAAGCTCAGAGAGCACCAAGGATCCATCATTTCAACTCTGATCTACAAATATTCTCCTTTATTGATATAGGTTGGTCTTTAAACAGTCGCATTTCTCTTCTTTGCAAAAATGAAAAGCAGTAATGATTGTTTAAGAAAAGCATTCCAGGAATTATCAATAGATTTCTCTTGGCTTCTCTTATTCAAATTCTTCTTTTCTGCAGAAATCTAAAAGCGTACTTTCTTCGTTCCTTAAAAATATACCTTAGTCTTCCCTTTTAAATAGGAGTCTCAAATAGGCAAATGATTTGTAGCTGAGAATGCAGCTAGAATGGAAGCCAGACCTGCAGGATCTTTTAAGTCCATAAATTTGCACGATTTAGCTTTTCTCCAGTCATCCAAATGCTCAAAACTGACTGTGCCAATTGGAAGTAATAGTGTTCTCATGCATTTTTCCACTATAGCGCCTATATACTAGAAGTGTTATAATTCAAGCATGTTTCGTTAGAGCTGACCTTCAGATAAATGTCACTTGGAGAAGTCTTTTGAATTTTATATAGAGACATATTTTGCTAAAGGGTCAAGCAACAAATATGATTTGTAAATAGAGATTGGCAAATATAACATATCTTCTGCAAGCAAAATACATTTCTGGCTGCAATCAAGATTCCCCTTCCATTATCTGAATATTTTGCAATATGCTAAAATCAAAGAGGAATGTCACAGCACAGCATTCTGCTTAATTTGTGCCTTGACGTATACTCTAAATTAAAATGCTGGGTATTGTGACTTAGTATTCTGGGATTTGAAGACAAGACACAGAATTGTGACCTGTGCAGTTTCCAAAGTTGTTCTAATGCATGTGTATAGTTATGTGTATAGTTAGCGTAAGGGATACATTTGCTGCTGGTTCAGTAGTGCAGAATTGGAATAGTTTTGAAATTGGACAGGAATTCAGATACAAGTGAATCCTCCAATTATGAAAAGAAACCTAAAATAATTCTGAATGCAATCATCTGAAAATAGTTGTTCTGTGAATGGAGTACAGAGAGGTTTGTGCAGTGTATCTAAAGTCTGCTCTAAGTAGCAATCTGATAATTGTCTGAACAATACCACATATTTAGGATTAGCAACTGCCTGTTTGGCATTTGCTAATGAGATAATACTCAGTGGATTTTATAGATGTTCTAATTTTCATATTTAAACACTTGATCTGACTATTAAAGTAGAAATACACATTTAGGACAACATTATTTCATACACAAAGCCTTTGGTCAATTTTCAATAAAAAACAGTATTCAAATTCTTTATATACTGTTTAGAACAAGAATGCTGTGAAGTGTGTATATGGTGACAGCAGCTAGATTATTGATAGGTCAATATTGGAAAAATGATGCTTTGCCCACTATTGAAGAATGGACTTTGAAGATGGCCAGTTTTGCAGAGATGGCGAAGATTTCAGCATATTTAAAAGATCGAATTCAAGAGACTTATGTATGGGAGTGGAAAAAGTGGATAGATTATGTGCAGAATAAATATCAAATTAGGAAATATCAGATAGCTTTTAGCTGAATGAATGTATTATGTAGGGATAGATTTATTGAGTTTTATGAAGGTATAAATGGTATATAGGGGGTGGAGGGGTTTAAGTTTCATAAAATGTATTTTTGATTAGGATTTTATTTTGTGGAAGTCCTGGGGGGAAAAGGGGAGGGTTAGGGAGGGTCTGGGGGGTTTGGGGGGGGGGGGAAACTGGGGAGAAAATGTATTTGTAAAACTTTTTAAATAAAAAAATAAAAATAAAAATAAAGAATACTGTGAAGTGGCCAAGTACCTACTCATTAAATTAAAGAGTGAGCCATAGGAGATTACATTATTTACTTATTTAACTGAAGGGTATTTGCTGCCATTTAAAATCAGGTCTTCATGAAACTGACAATATAAAAACCTTGCATTCAGTAAATCTAGTAAATATTATTTAAAAGGCTAGGTGGTTAATTAGTACTGAATCTCTTAGGGTGAAAAGCATTTCAAATATGACGATTTTTCTTTTTACGTATCATCATCTTAATGAATTATTAATTTAGTGATCAATCCTAAAGTTGATGAATGAGCTTCTCGATGTCATAACTAAACAAGTTGAAGAATATTCAACATATGGCAAAAGAAACGTGTGTTAATACGATCTTTGAGAGTAAAATAAAACAGGCAGATGTTACCAGTGATAATGTAACACCAACTTGAGGCAGTGCAGAAAAAATGAGATTGCAATGCTTAAACATTTAAATTCCCAACCAGCTTGGCTTAAAATTGCTGCTGTATCCTCTCAAGCTGCTTAATCACATAAGGATGCCACTGCAGTTTCCTTTTCTTATAAGTATGTTGTATGTTCTGAATGCATATGGTTAACATATAGTATATCATGTAATATGATAAAAAGAGAGAGAGAAAAAATCCTTACATTTATTCAATCCTTGAATTTATGATCTGACAAAAGACACATATTTGGAATGGGTTGTCTACAAGGCTTCTGGATGAGGACCTATGGTGGGTTAGATGTCCCTGTGAGCAGGGACAATGCCATAGTGAAATCAATAACCAGGAGACAGGTTCTGAGAAAAAGCTCTCTGCAAGAAGAATCAATCAAGAGATTGATCACCTATCTCTGTATGGCTGCTCCTTGTGAGGACATGACAAGAATTGAGTTGAGAATTGAGCTGCTCAATTCACCACAATGATTTGAACAGCTTGGGAACCAAGGGAATATCAGAACACCAAAGTTCTCAATGTAGGCTTTACAGATATGGCCAGAGGTGGGTTTCAGGGTACCGGTTCTGGAGAACCGGTAGTAAAAATTCTGACTGGCCCTGCCCCCATCAATTCTCTGCCTCCCAAGTCCCAGCTGATCAGGAGGAAATTGAGATTTTACAGTATCCTTTCCCTGCCACGCCCTCCAAGCCATGCCCACCAAACCATGCCACACCCACCAAGCCACACCCACAGAACAGGTAGTAAAAAGTTTTGAAATCCACCACTGGATACAGCTAGCAAAAACATTACTTTCTTAAACTCCTTTAAGACATACCGGTAATCAATTTACAACTTAATGGAGAGATTCTGAACAACAAAATAAGGAACAAAGTCAGTATGTTATCTTCTTTTTAAAATTAAGAAGAGATAGAAAATGCTTCCTTAAAAGATTTAAATTTAGAAGCAAAAAGCTTAATAAGTTTGTGATTCAAGAAAGTTTTAAACAGATGTAATTTTAGAAAATAGAAGTATACATTTTTTTTTTCTGGCAAAAGTGTCTTTGAAAATAGTAAAGTTAATTAGACAAAAGACCAGAGCTTTGTGAGAATGCTGATTGTTTATTATTAAAAAAATAGATAGTTACAAAGCAAGAAAATAAATGTATTATGAACCAGACTGTGTGACTCTAACTATAGAGAGCTAATTGAGTGTAAAGTGTTAAAGACTGAGAAAAGCAAAACCGAACAAAGAGAAGTATGCTTTTAACTTTCACCCTAGTTATAAACATACTTTCACTTTATCATAATGGCAACCACAAGAAAAGATGCAAAATTAGAAGGAATGAGGTTCAGCAGAACAATTTATGCATAATGACATTTCATTAGATTTACTGCAAAAATGTTTGAGGAACTTGGCAAGAAGATGACTGCAACAGTTGCCAATAGTTTGGGTGCTTTCAAAAAGTAAATGGAAGAAAGATTTGTAGGAATAGAAAAAGGATATGGAAGAAATAGTTGAAGAAACTATAGGACCATTGTGTGAAGATCTAAAACAAATTAGTGACAAAGTGTAAATTATGTAAAATAGTTTATAAACAGAGATGTAGTAAGGTTTGGGCAAAATGGTGAGAGAAAAAGATTTTTGTTTAAGATTCAGAACAATTCCATAAAAACATGCATGTCAGAAAAAAAGATTCTTAAATCTCTGTCTAATTTTCTGTATTGGAAGGAAAATGATATTGAGCCAGAGACTGATTTACAGGATTAATACATGATTTCCAAAATTAAGAAATGTTCCAAGGGATGTCCCTGTGCACTTTGTCAGGAAAAAAGATGTTGGAGATCAAATTTTGCAGCAGCATTTTAATATTAGGTTAAGTATTGATAATACAAATGTAATTAACTTAAGAAACCATCAATTAGAATATTACATAAGAGAAAACAGTACTGTATTTGGAACAACGCAGCCAGTAATTCTGTATGCAGAGAAGTCCTTTGACAATTTAAATATATATATATATATATATATATATTTTAAACAAACAAACATACAAACAAACAATACATCCTTAATCATTCAGTGCTTCATCTGACTACATATTTTGTGTCTGCTACTCCCTCCTCCATCATTTTCATATTATATTTCTATCATATCTTTATATTTTCATTTAGGTCGTTCTTCCCAAATTTCTTATGTTTATATTAATTCATCAATTATCTAAATTTTTATATATATCTCTTCTCTAACCATTGATATAATTGCCCCCATACTTTAAAATAGTCCAATTCTTTCTTTTCTTTAATTACCAATGTTAATCTATTCATTTCTGCACATTCCAATATTTTCTTAATTACTTCTCCCTCTAAAGGGATTTTCTCTCCTTTGACAATTTGAATTGGATTTTCTTGTTTAGAGTTTTGGAACATTTTAACTTTTATTAAGTGGGTAAAATTAACTTATACATCATAGAAAAACAAATACTGTAATTGTTAATGGAGAACTAACAAAAACTTTGTGAGATTCAAAAAAGGCTCCAAATAAGCATATCTGTGGTTTCCACCTTTGTTTGTTTTAGTTCTTGAGGTACAGGTAGTACTCGAATTATGACCATAATTGAGCCCAAAATTTCTGTTGCTAAGTGGGATATTTATTAAGTGAGTTTTGTCCCGTTTTATGACCTTTCTCCCACAGTTGTTAAGTGAATCACTGCAGATCTTAATTTAGTAACATAGTTGTTAAGTGAATCTGGATTTTCCATTGACGTTGCTTGACAGAAGATCGCAGTTGAGATCACATGACCCTGGGACACTGCAACCGTCATAAATATGAGTCAGTTTTCAAGTGTCTGATTTTTGATCCTCTGATCATGAGGATGTTGCAATGGTCATGAGTGTGAAAAACAGTCTTAAGTAACTTTTTTCGGTGCCATTGTAACTTTAAACGGTCACTAAATGAATGGTTGTAAGTTGAGGACTACCTGTATTGAATAGAGACATAAGACAAGATAGGAAAATTGTGGGAGTTAAGCTTTAAAAAAGAATTTGTGGATGACCCAATATTAGTTTTGGTAGAACTGGTAGTAGGAGTAGAAACATTAATGGGAAAATTGCTAACAAGTGTTAAGTTTAAGAAAATGAAGATGCTAAGAAAAATGTGAAATTAGAAGATTAAATAAAACTTATGGAGAAAACTGAATTTAAGATTGAAAAAAGTAAAATGACAAATGTGAATTGTATGTTATTTCAAAATAACTGTTACTGGAATAAAATTAAGAAAGACACATTAAGATGGGACAAATTAAAATTGTCACTGTCAGGGAGAACTTCTGTGGTGAAAATTAATGTTTTTCTTAGAATGATGTTTCTGTTTCAGACAATACCTATTTTGATAAGTGATGTACAATTCAAACAATGGCAAAAGATATAGCAAGGGGAAAAAACCCTCAACTTAAATATAATGTGCTACAAGAAGCAAAGGAAAGAAGATTGGGTTTACTGGATTTGAAATTGTATTTTACAGCTTGATGTTTGAGCAGAGAAACCCATTCTTGGTCTTTTAGAGTTAGATGACCATGACCATGACCAGATAGCATAGATATATGTTATGATAAAGTTAAAATTAATATGTATTTTAAATATCATTTTATTAGATATGCCATATTGAGAGTGTAAAATAGATACAGGGTATGCCTGAAAACATTTCTGTGGATTACAGTGCATAGAAGAGATACAGCAAGCAAAAACAAATAGTTAACATACCAAGAATTATTGGAAAATCTTTAAAAAGAATATAAAATTAATCTATAGAGAGAGCAACTAATAGCAGAAGAATGGTTGTCAATGGTTTTGCCATTTACAGTTATCAGAAAGATTCAAAATGGATAAAAAGACTTCTGGTACGGAACAAAGTAAGACAGAAATTGAGGTAATGTTGTGCATTGAAGATGAATATATAATTGCTAAAATGTATGGACTTTTGTTGACGCTTGAAACAGGAAGAATGGGTTACAAGTCAGCTAATTATTTTTGATTATAATATGCAGATGTATCTGGGAAAATACAATTTTAAAAGAGTTGAAATTTTCATTATGTTGCAATTTTAAAGAGAATTTTTATAAAATAATGTATCATTGGTGCACAATGTTAGAGAAATTATCTAGAATGTATGTTGGAAATGTGAACAAATTGAAAGGGCATTTAATCATGCTTGGTGGACGTGAAAAACGTTAAAAATTGATTAAAATACATGTATCATATATTTTAATACATGATACAGTGATAATCAATGTGATACAGTGGATTTTGAAGTTTAATATTCAATTGAAGACAGAACTTCTCCTTTTAGGATTGATGAACAATTAGAAAATGCTATTAGGAGATTATTTCAATTTTTTAAAATTAGACTATGCTTTGTCAAAGAGAGAAACAGCTTAATTTTCTCAGTTTTATAATACCTAGTATTGTTCAGAGTAGCCTTCTGGCTTTGAGTTCCCATAATTCCCATCTAGAATCAGTGCAGTAGTAAAGAGCGTATTGTTGAAACTTAAGGAATGGGTAGTATCTCAATGCTGTCATTGAGTTGAGTCGTGATCTTAGATGAAATACCAAAAGCTTGGTAATTCTTATTATACTGTAATGTCATTGAATTTCAGATTGCAATTTACACATACATTTTACATTCTATATTTGTTAAACGTTTAGTAATCATGTGATCATTATATGAAAAAAACCATGCCCTTTCTATAGCCTAAAAGAAGACACAATTTTTAAATTAAGCCCCATGGCATTCATTTGCGGTAAATCAATGTTATGATTTATAGTTTATTACATATATAAGCTAGAATACAAAGAAGTGATGCAGCCTTGCTTCGGGCCACTCAATTAGTTGTCGGCAAAAGGAAATAGAAAAAAAAAAACCCTTCAAAATAGAAAGACAACGAGATGAAAGTATTTCACTATTTTAGGCTGCCATTCACTACAAAGAAAGAGAACTTACCACTAGAGAATGTTAGGAAATGATTCAGTGCCTTAATGAGAAGTGAATGGGCCTAGGAATCAGGGAGAGTGACTTATGGAAAGAACTTTCATCAAAAGGAGAAGAGAAAAAAAAGGCATAAAAAGATTAAAAAAAAATAGGATTCCCCTGCAGTTTCTATTTTCACACTATAGGATCGGCTTAGGATAGCCCATATCTTAATATCATATCCAGTATATGAAATCTGACTGGGACACGAAATATAATTGGGTTTGAGAAACAAAACCAGAATGCCATGGTACTAAAAGACAGTGAGTTGAAATGCAATAGGACAGTGGTGTCAAACTCAAGGCCATACCCGGCCCACGGGCTACTTAGAACTGGCCCGTGGGGCGCCCTGGAAACCATCCATCCATCTATATAATCCATCCATCCATCCACCCACCTACCTACCTACTACCTATCTCTCTCTCTCTCTCTCTCTCTCTATCTATCTACTATCTCTCTCTCTCTATCAACCATCCATCCATCCATCTATATCATCCATCCATCTACCTACCTACCTACCTACCTACCTACCTCTCTCTCTCTCTCTCTCTCTATCTATCTACTATCTCTCTCTCTCTATCAACCATCCATCCATCCATCCATCTATATCATCCATCCATCTACCTACCTACCTACCTACCTACCTCTCTCTCTCTATCTATCTATCTATCTATCTATCTACTATCTCTCTCTCTCTATCAACCATCCATCCATCCATCTATATCATCCATCCATCTACCTACCTACCTACCTACCTACATCCATCTATCTATCTATCTATCTATCTATCTATCTATCTATCTATCTCTATCTATCTATCTATCTATCTATCAACCATCCATCCATCCATCCATCCATATCATCCATCCATCCATCCATCCATCCATCTACCTACCTACCTATCTATCTATTATCTATCTCTATCTATCTATCAACCATCCATTCATCCATCTATATCATCCATCCATCCACCTACCTACCTACCTACCTACCTACTACCTATCTCTCTATCTCTCTCTCTATCTATCTATCAACCATCCATCTATATCATCCATCCACCCACCTACCTACTATCTATCTATCTATCTATCTATCTATCTATCTATCTATCTATCTATCTATCTTGAAGAAAGGGGCTCCTCCATTAGTTCAATTTCCTGTCATGTAGCCAGAGGTACTCCTGGAAATGTCACCTTTACAGGAACTTACCGCAATGAAGGGAGTTAAAGGGGGAGAGGGAGGTTGACAAGGAAATATTCTAAATCTTCACCTGGGCATGGCTATTTTGTTGGGTAGATGGTGAATGACCCTGTTATCCCTCTTGCCTTCCACCAGGAAAACAGCAAAGTATTCTCCCTCAAGTTCCTGTGAGCCAGAGGGAAAAAAAAAACAAATCTGCCTTTTTGAAAAATGACCTATAACTTTCCTGATATCTGTTGGATTGTTTAGTGCATTGTGTGCAGTCTTGTAAATAAGAAGGACGAAAGGGACAGATTTCCATGACAAAAAGCTCGTAATTTATCATATAGCAACTGGTGTCTGCAGATCAAAAGAAATGAGAAGAACCATAATCCTTCATCTTGGAGTGCCATAACCCAGTTTATGTGTATGACCATCATTTTAAAATACCTTTAACACCCCCACAGGCTATTTTCCCTCTGAGTTTAAAGTTATGGCTGTTGGATTTTCTTTTGTGGAAGAGAAGGGATTCTTGAGGTTGGAGTTGGGTTTTTCCTTTTTTTTTATTTTGCTTTAGTTTGACTAAACTAATTGACAAAAAGTGATAAAACAGAAAAAGACAAACATAAAAAAGACAAATTAAATCTTGATCCATAGAATAATATAATCAGCTTTTTTATTATATATCAACCTTTTTATTTATTATATAAACTTATAAAAGAGGTTTAGAAGGGAAAGCTAATACATTCCCTCAATCCGTGATTGTAAATTCCAGTTGCCCATCGTTAAAGAATAATCTTTTTTGTTATGCACTCACAGTACATCTATATGTCTTCAAATAATGAAAACTTCCAGATTTGGGTTTCATTCACATCTTCCACCCATATTATTCTGTCTGAAAGCAGACAATGAAAGACCGCTCTGACCTATGTAGAACAGTCATGATAGCGTGTTGACAGACTTTAGATGTTTCATTATGAAGCTTTGCATTCTGTTGTTAAAAATAAAAGAAATATATTTTAAAAGATTAATTCCTAAGGATCTTCAGCTTAGCATCTGTTGTAAACAAAGACCTTCTGCTAGCCCGTGATCTTCCAGATGGGGCTGAGGTACAATTTTCCATTGCTAAATTAAAGTTTGGGTTGTGAGAAGATAATAGCCCATCTAAGTGAAGTATCGATCAAATATCAAACTGGATGGCACAAGACAGCTTGGTCTCTGTGTTCATTTGATGGTTCTGATCCATTCTGGAAAATGGCAGTGTTGTTAATACCATATGGTGCTACCTTAGTAGCATGCTTACATGGAAGAGTAATGGGTTCATATAGACACCCATAGTGGATATATGTCAATGACAGAATAATGTATGGAAAGTAAGAATCCGGACTTCATGTATTGGATTTTATTGGTAATGTTAGTTGATTAGTTCAAGGATTATAACTAGCAAGAGTTGCAAGATCTGATAGTGTTTACATTTAATAACTAAATCAATAGGATTCAACTAAATTGGGAGAAGTTGGTCTATCAATGCCTCATTCTATTTTGCTAATAGATAGACCTGCGAAAATGGAGATGCTAAATAGTGTCTCTGCCAACCTAGCAGTTCGAAAGCACGTAAAAAAAAAGCAAGTAGAAAAATAGGGACCACCTTTGGTGGGAAAGTAACAGCGTTCCGTGCGTCTTTGGCATTTAGTCATGCCAGCCACATGACCACGGAGACGTCTTCGGACAGCGCTGGCTCTTCAGCTTTGGAATGGAGATGAGCACCGCCTCCTAGAGTCAGGAACGACTAGCACATATGTGCAAGGGGAACCTTTACCTTTACCTAAATAGTGTCTTCCTTTTATATATGCCTTTTTTTTAAAAAAAAGTTACTTATTGATTAAATTTATACACCACTCATTTCAGTCTGAAAAATGATTCTTATTTGCCAGACTATCCTCTTCCATAGTCCTCCATTGCATTTAATTTCCCCTTTCCTTCAGGTTTTCCATTTCTCTTCTCCCCTCCAAAGCAGTATCCATAGCCATTAGCACCTTGTATTTATGTGGTCTTCGGGGTTTTTTCCCTCTAGAACATAGGTATCAAACTCGTGGGGGGTCACATTCCCGTCATGTGATGTATTGTGACGTTTTTCCCCTTTGCAGAGCTGGGGTGGGCGTGGCTTGCGCGTGACGCATCCGGCCTTCAGGTCGTCAGTTTGACACCCCTGCTCTAGAAGTATCTTGTTGCACAACTTGCATACAGCCTCTTATCTCTGATGTAAGTAAAATATATAGAGAGCTAAATAGGAAGTATTAGATACAGAAATAACCATGTGTAAGTAGCATCTTTTATTTTATGATTATTAATACTTCAGAAGACTTCTTAGGAAATTCTTTGGATTATACAGCAATTTCTACCACTTATCAGTTTGTAGCACTAAATTAAGCACGTTTTGTATAACTTGACTTGAATGGAATTATGGCTGTCTAATAATATTCAGCTTGTTTGCTTTTCAATATAATTTTGATTCTTATGTGAATTTTTTAAAGTGATTTTGTCTTCTGGCTTAGTATCAGTTTTTCCAAGCCATTATTCTTTTGGAGCAATGGTTTTAAGACTACTTTTCTATATCTACATATGCCACGATTGGGGGTTAGTGTTGTAACGTCCCATTCCTATCAGTATGTTAGAACCTGAACTTGCCTCTGAACTTACATCAGGTATTTTGCATAACAATTATTAGCAGTTGCTTAGCAGTTAGTACTGCTTTAAAATTATGTTCTCCCTTCTTCAAAATTAAGAAAGTTGCTTTACAAAATTCCAAACGTTCGCATTTTTGTATTTGTAAAAATGTGTAAAATATTGCATTTCTGGATATTTTCATTATTTGTTGAGATACCTCTAAACTTGACAAAGCTGTTGAAAGAAGTGTTAACAAGCATCATCTATTAGCTTATGGGAGGCATTTGTCCACCTTCTAAAGTAGCTAAATAAATAATAACAGATTTGTTTTAGAGTTGTTTACAAGAAAATTATTTCAAAAGTGTCACTTTTTTTCTTTTTAATTGAAATGTGCCCTTCTCTTTCATTCAGCTTTGCTATTTGTTTAAGCTCTGTTTAATATTGTAAGATTTCCATAGGAGATATGACCCAGCCTACCCAAACACAGAAACCCATTCTGTTTATCCCTCTGAAAGTGAACTAGCTGTAAATCTTTAAGAAAACTGAAAATCCAGGTCCTCTCTAATATCAATAAGCTGAAACAAACAGAGGAAATTCCCAAAGTAACTCTTACTTTTCCTATTAACTATTTTCTTATTTATTTAGTGTATGGCAATCCTATAAGCTTATCAAAGCAGTTAGATAAAAGGAGTCATTGGTCAAATTCTCAGCAGCCTAGGAGGCAATGCAAGCTAATGACAAAGATAACTTGGCTGTTATTCATGAAAGTAGAAAATATTAAGGTTTGTTTGTTTGTCTGTTTCATTAAACAAAGAAAGCAACTCTTGTGAGGAAGAGTATTTCTTCCCTTCTTCTCGGTGAATGTCATTCCTGCCAACTGAATTGATCTTTGTGTATGTATATAGCATTACCAAGTTTAATCATTTTTCCTAGTATGAAAACAACATTTCTGAAAAAATTATGGCTTGTCTATCACTAGTAAATGTATTAAAAATTCATGTGGTATTGGACTTCGCTGAAGCAAATAGAACAAGTGTGTAGTATCTAAAAGCCTAGAAAAGCCTTTATATGTGACCAGGCATGATTAATTTAGTATCTGTGTGCTGTATAAAGCAAATTTGAATGTTCATTCTTGATCACCTTTCTACCTTTTTTCCCTTTGCAGTGTGTGCTTTATTTGTGGGCCTTGAAAATTCTTTATCCCAAAACACTGTTTTTACTGCGTGGGAATCATGAATGTAGACATTTAACAGAGTATTTCACATTTAAACAAGAATGTAAGTATGACTCAGAATGTCTTCTTTTGATTCTGTTCCTTTTTGAGAGAGTGTTAAAAATCTCATTCAGGAATAAAACAAGTAAACTAAATACCATTTTTAAAACATGCATTTCGATTTTTCAAAAATGCTCATGGATAGTTGCCATCTAAAAACATTCATTCCTTGATCTTCAAATGTGATTATATTTCTTGAAATGGTATCAAGATTCTGTGAGTTTACTTTGACTGAATTAATGTTCCATATTCCTCTGGCACAATATGAATTCCTGGTTTTCCATGTTCTCAAAGTTTCAGAAATGTATCCTTTTATGTTATACAGTGGTGGAGTGCAAACAGGGATGGAGTAAATCTGAAAGCAAATTGTTCTTATTTCCACCATTATCAAAATTCATCCATAAAATAGCCTAAAACTGAAATTAAGCTTGCATACATCTGCAGTAAAAAAAAATTATTACAGATGGGACAGCAGTAATATTTCAGTTTCATTGATCTCAAATAAAAGATCATGGGACTGCAGTCAGAGAAATTAGTAAATGTTGAAAGGGTGCATTTGACCTTAGCCATAAATTATAGTTCTTTCCAAAATTGAAGTAAAGAACATTAAAGAGTTGGTTTCCCACTCTAATCCTTACTGTTTTCTACTTCCTTTATTCCTATTTGCTTCTCATTGCTTTCTCATTTGATAGTTGCATCAAAATCTGGTGTGGTCAGTTTAGGGGAGCTATGACCTATGGAAATGTGTACAGTGGTATTTAGTTTATGAGCAGAGAATGAAAGGTCTATTAATTTACTTGCCTGTGTCATAATTTATTGTTTCTTTACTATGCATATTTATAAGTTAGCATTTCAGATTAATTTTATGTTCTAATTTATTTATAGCTATGATTGTGTAGATAATTAAGGAAATGCAGAGGGGAGATTTTGGAAACTGACCTATCCTTAAATAGGGTGGAAAATGTTTAATGGAATATGGAAAGAAATTTAGTTTTTGGAAAGAAACGTTTGCATTGACTAAAAAAATATTAATAGCCTTTAGTGGGAGCTTTTAACACATTTTTAAGACTTATTTATAGTGTATGAAATTAATTGTTATTACTACATAATTTTAAATTTAATTTATTGTGCTTTTGCAAAGTGACACTCAAAGTAACTCAACAAAATTTATTAAAAAGCTGAAAATTTATTAAAGTTAACTGGCAAGCAGAAAATGCACCATAGCTAAATATAAAATGAATAAAATCTATAATTGAGCTACAAATCATGTTCAACCCAAATCAAAGAAGTTATCCCAATTAAGTCACCAAAATGAACTACAAATGTTTCACATGAACAAAACATATTCCATATGATACCCGAAGGACATCAAGAAAGACATTAAATTCATATACACTGAGATGAAATTTTTGCATATACAGATAGTCCTCAAATTACAACACTTCATTTAGTGACTTTTCATAGTTACATCTGAAAAAAAATGACTTATGACCATTTTTCACACTTGCACCATTGCAGCATGCCCATAGGCATGTGATCAAAATTCAGATGCTTGGCAACTGACTGATATTTATGAAAATTGCAGTGTCTCAAGGTCATGTGATCACCTTTTGCAACCTACTGACAAGCAAAGTCAAAATTCGCGTGAAGAGGTGTTACTAACTTAACAACTGTGGCAAGAAAGGTCATAAAACGGGGCAAAACTCACTTAACTACTGTTCACTTACTAACAGAAATGTTGGCCTCAATCGTGGTTGTAAGTTGAGGACTACCTGTACAGAAAAGCTTTCAATTATTTTATTTATTTAGACCAGGGGTCTCTAAACTTGGCAACTTTAAGACTTGTGGAGTTCAATTCCCAGCAAAGCTGGCTGAGGAATTCTGGGAGTTGAAGTCCACAAGTCTTAAAGTTGTCAAGTTTGGAGACCCCTGATATAGACAGTCATTGTCATAAGACTAATGCTAATACTAAATGCTAATACTAGCTGATATCTGTAGATAGCAACAACCAGCATTCTTGGCCAACTTATTTTCATTTCTTTATTTCCATTTTTTTATTTCTTTTATCATTACAAAAGGTAAAATAAAGTATTCAGAACGTGTGTATGATGCCTGCATGGATGCCTTCGACTGCCTTCCCTTGGCTGCTCTGATGAACCAACAGTTTCTATGTGTGCATGGTGGCCTGTCTCCTGAGATCAATACATTAGATGACATCAGAAAAGTAAGTTTGGAGAGCAAGTACTCCTTGTATACATCTTGGATGCCTATTCTGGATCAGGGTAAAAATGTTTATTGCTAAAGAGGTTTCCAACAACCTATTACCATGATGGCAAAACTATGGCACGCGTGCCACAGGTGGCCCATGGAGCCATATCTGTGGGCACACAAGCATTGTCCTAGCTCACCTCTAGCGCACATGCGTGTGCCAACCAGCTAATTTTCTGGCCTTCCAGACCCACTGGAAGTCTGGAAACGCGCCGTTTCCAGCCTCTGGAGGGCCTCCGGGGGGAGAGGCCGTTTTCACCCTCCCCACGCTCCAAGAAAGCCTCTCGAGCCTGGGGAGGGCAAAAAACAGGCTACTGGGCCCACCATGCCATCGCATGCCAAAAGTGGGGGCAGCGCGGGGGGGTTGTGCGTGCAGGGATGGGGTGGGGCACATTAAATTATGGGTGTGGGCATGCTTGCGTGCGACCCTCCCGCACTCCCCCGCTTTTGGCACGTGATGGCAAAAAGGTTACCCATCACTGACCTATTAATTTAGCATATCCAGTTGACATAGATTACTAAAAGGGATGCAGAATCTAATTTTAGATTCTGCATTAAAAGTTCAGTTTTCCCCCTCTAAGTAATTATATTATCACAGCCTAAATGGTAGATTGCGGCAAGGAATCAATAAAGTATACTTAATAATATTAAGTAATATATAATAAATATAATTAATATTTATTTATTATTTATTAAATATTAAATATTTATTAATATTTATAATAATAAATATAATAAATAATATTTATTTATTTAATAATAAATAAATAAATAAGAGTACACTTTATACTACATTTTAACCGATTTCAAGATTTATTACAAATCATTTTAGGAGTTACAGACCTTTTTGTCTTTTAGCAATTATTTATTCTTTTGAAAACTCTTCCATTTTTACGATGGAATTTGGAGGATTAAAGTCATGCTGTTCCATCACACCAGTAGTCTAAAAGCTGGGGATGAAATATGTAATTGAAGATGTGTAACTTAAAGTTTCCCCATTACTTGATTTGGATGGGTCAACTTTATTTCCTCTGTCAGCCCAGATCCAAAAGCAAAGTGCATAAAAGATAAAAGCTGCTCTCAACCTCAGCAGTCGCAAAGGATTTAAATTGGAGAGGAAGCTGAGAATAATTTCATAATTTCATTCAGCAAGGGGATACCCTCTGTATACAAAATATTTCTTCATTATGTTGTTTAAGCCAAGCAGATCTGATTTTATTTATAGCAACTCATCAGTGTTTTAACTGTTGTTCTGGTTTAAATAGAATTAAAGAGCTTTTTATTAATATGTACCTAGGGAGTTATTCCGTTGATGGAATTGATTTCCTCTATACTTTCCCCTGATCAATGAAAGAATAGAAAGCCTATGTGGAAATAAGTTATGAACTAGAAATGCCACATTCACCAGGATGAATTTGCAAAGCAGTGTCCAAATTTCTCAGTCAATATGGCTGCGAAGTGGAGAGGCCTGGCTTAATGTTGATTTTTCAGCATTCTATATTGTCATCCAGCACAACCTTTCAGTCTGTCACTTTATGTGAAACAGTTCACAATTTCACAATATGCTCTAGATAGAGATTAATTCAGAATGAGAAGCACCTTTTTGGGGATTATGTCTTAACTGGCCTTAAAAAAAATCACATAAATTGCCTAAAATAAATTGCAGCACATCATCATCATCATCATCATCATCATCATCATCATTATTATTATTATTATTATTATTATTATTATTATTATTATTATTTATTGGTTAATCTTTAGTGAGATTCACAGCCTTTGAGGCTGGTTAATAGCTCAGCAGCTCGAGTCCTAACCAAGGACCTAGGAACTGTTAAGGTATCGTCGGAGGATGTAAGCTGTTCCGAGTAAGGTGGTTTTTTGGAGAGTCAAAATGTTCAAGTCCGGCAAATTTAGAATTTCTAAATAGCAGGGTAGCCCTTTGTGTATTGCTCCGAGGGCAATAATAATAATAATAATAATAATAATAATAATAATAATAATAATAATAATAATAATAATAATAATAATAATTATTATTATTATTATTATTTGCAATAGTATTGTTCCTATTGTTTAACTCATAAAAAAATTTAAATGGTAGGGAGGCTGCCTTCTTTGATTTATTATTTTTTAGTATTAAGCTTATTTTTCAGGCTGAATAAAACTGTTTCTGGTTTAGAAATATTTTATTTATATCAGTTATTTATAAAAATTAATTGTTTCATTTTATGTCAAAGTGATTTAAGTATCAATCAGAATTTAGCCTTAAATATGGCCTGGATGAGATAGAAAGTACATTGGTTACTCTTGTATGTGACCTTTGATAGGAGCAGGATAGAGAAATCAGACCTCCTGGTCTTGCTGGATATTTCAGGAGACTTCAGTCTCATCTACCATGAAGTCTTCTCAACCATCTGCAGGGATAGAGAATCACTTCTGTCTGAATGGCCAGTGGCAGTCACGGGGAGAACAGTTGTATCCTCTGCATAATGTTAGCCCTTTTCACCCTGCTGTTAAAAAGCTAGGTATAGCTGTTGGGGAAGATCATCCCAGTGAAAATCTGAGGTGGCCCAAACCTATATTCTTAAACTACATTCTCTGGATTGCAGCTGTCTTGTCTGGTGAGATTTGAAAGGAAAGGTGTAATGAGAGTCCCATCATCAAGGGAATGTCAGAGAGAAATCTCATTGTTGGCCCCTTGGTATGGAGCAGCTTTCTCCAGATATTCACTCCATGCCTCCCTATTTGTATTTGGAAGAGCTGGAAAAAGATGGGTCTTTAGGAGAGCATTTGCAGTTGGATGACAAATTATCTGCTGCAAATGATGGTGAATTATTATAACTGGTATGTTATAATAATTACTATTTTATGGATTATTGGTTTTAATTCTACTGGTTGGCATAAAGTGCTCAGAGGAGTTTAAAAATATAACAGCATAAAAACTGAAGTAAAAGTAGTGGTTAAGATGCATGAATCCATTTGAGTTTTGGGAAATTCTGGTTATGTTGGTCTGTTCATTACAGTGTCCTGGGAATAGAAATTAAAAGGATTTTAATTCATGGAGAAATTTACATTGTATGTGACATGTTGCTCCCCAAGGGTTTTTCCAAATATGTTATTTGTAATGGGATGAAGCAGCATATGGCTAGGTGACTATGGTGTTGTGTGTAGGTGCTGCTGTCTACTTACTGACAGGCTGATATGTCAACAGTTGCAGGGAGCACTCTAATTAATACATTTGTTTGTCATGATGTTCTTGTAGTAGGACCTCCCTATCCTTTTTTCAAGAAAGCATTATCTCTAAATATTCAATCCAGTGTGAATATCGTCAACATTTCTTTTTGTATATAACATTTCAAAATTTTGTATGTAGAAAATATTGTAATGTTGTGAGGTCAATATTTGTAGTATACAAAAACTATGGTATATAAGCCCCCAAAGATTTGTGTCAACTTCATCAACAATGACATTTTAGTGAGGTACTCTCTCTATATAAGTTGGATTTGTAACTGGCTGACCAACCACACTCAACGTGTAGTTCTCAATGGAACTGCATCTATATGAAGGGAAGTGGAGTATCCCAAGGCTCTGTTTTAGGCCCAGTACTCTTCAACATCTTCATCAATGACTTGAACAAGGTCATCAAATTTTTAGATGACACCAAGCTGGCAGGAATAGCCAACACTACAGAAGATGGGCTTAAGATACAGAAGGATCTTGACAGACTTGAACATTGGACGCTATCTAACAAAATGAAATTCAATGGTAAAAAAATTAAGGTTCTACATTTAGGCAAGAAAAACAAAATGCACAGGTACAGTATATGTGGTACCTTGCTCAATAGTAGTAACTGTGAGAGTGATTTTGGAGTCCTGGTGGACTTAAATATGAGCCAGAAGTGTGCAGCAGCTGCCAAAAAAGCCAACACAGTTCTAGGCTGCATAAACAGAGGGATAGAATCAAGATCAAATGAAGTGTTAATACCACTTTATAATGCCTTGGTAAGGCCACACTTGGAATATTGCATTCAGTTTTGGTCGCCACGATGTAAAAAAAGATGTTGAGATTCTAGAAAGAGTGCAGAGAAGAGCAACAAAGATGATTAGGGGACTGGAGGTTAAAACATATGGAGAATGGTTGCAGGAACTGGGTATGTCTAGTGTAATGAAAAGAAGGACTAGGGGAGACATGATAGCAGTGTTCCAATATCTCAGGGGCTGCCACAGAGAAGAGGGAGCAAAGCTATTCTCCAAAGCACCTAAGGGTAGGACAAGAAGCAATGGGTGGAAACTAATCAAGGAGAGAAACAACTTAGAATTAAGGAGAAATTTCTTGACAGTTAGAACAATTAATCAATGGAACAACTTGCCTCCAGAAGTTGTGAATGCTCCAACACTGGAAGTTTTTAAGAAGACGTTGGATAACCATTTGTCTGAAGTGGTGTAGGGTTTCCTGCCTAAGCAGGGGTTCGACTAGAAGATCTCAAGGTCCCTTCCAACTCTATTATTCTATTCTATAATGTCATAAAATTTGCAGCATCATGAATCACTACAACATTGTACAGCTATATTATTACAACCACTTTCTTGTGGCTTTAAGGCTCAGTTGTTGTTAAGATAGAGATGTATAAATTCAAGATAGCAGCACAAATGCTAACATAATTGTAGTCAAAAGTTGGTTTGGTTCTTCTGATCCAGACATGCCCTTAGCCTTTCTCTTTATGTTCTCTTTTTCTCAGTTAGATCGATTCAAGGAACCACCTGCATATGGACCTATGTGTGACATCCTCTGGTCAGATCCACTAGAGGACTTTGGAAATGAGAAGACTCAGGAACATTTCACTCACAACACAGTCAGAGGGTGTTCATACTTCTACAGGTGAGAATGGTTTCTTTTTTAATATATGAGTTTCTGTTTTGTAAGCCATCATTATTCCTTGAGCATGTACATATATCTTGGTTTCTCCATAAAAACATTCTGGCTAAAAATTCACTTTGAGGGGGCTGTGAAGAAGATGCATATCAAATGAGATTTTATTTCATCTTAAGATATTGACTCACATTTGAAAATTTTAATCAAAAGGATTATGAAACAACAAATTGTATTATAGCAGAATTTAATGTGAATCTTGGAAAAGCACAAAGCAAAAAGGGAAAAAGGAAAGATGTTTAAAATGCAGCAAGAGGAACAAATGAACAAAGAAAAGGAGACAGATTGATATTTATCTACGGTATAACTTTCATTCTGGGTTAGTTTGAATTTAGGCTTCCTCAGTTTTACTCTAAAACTGCTGAAAACCAACAGAGTTGTAGGGACTTGCAGATGCCAATTACAGGTAGTCCTTGACTTACAATCACAATTGAGCCCAAAATTTCTATTGCTAAGCAAGACAGTTGCTAAGTGAATTGCATTCTATTTTACAATCTTTTTGTCACAGTTATTAAGTGAACCATGCAGTTTTTAAGCAAATCTGGCTTCCTCCATTGACTACACTTGGTCTGTTGTGTGGATGTTTGGGTGGTTTAGGGGTGGAGAATTGTGGTGGGTGGGAGTGTGTTTGGGGATTGTTACGTGTGTTGGACCTGGTCTTTGGGCGTTAAGTGAATTTTGTTGTATGGGTATACTGTGTATATACGTACAATGACAATAAAGTTATTTATTTATGTCAGAAGCCAGCTGGGAAGGTTACACACTCAAAAGATCCTGCATGATAGGCCAGTCATAAACCGTAGACCCTAGACTAAACATAATCGCACTGGAGAGAATATAGAAAGACAAATGGACATTAAGAAACAAGAGAATGTCCATGTGATACTAGAATTTGTCTTTTAGCTCAGAATGTAAACTATTGAGAAAGACAGAAGACAAATACAGCTACTACCTCTGCTCATGCTGTGATCGGATTAAAGCTGAAAGAGCATGCAGCTGTTGATAAGGCAACCATGAACCAAAATATAATTATTATTGTCTTTGAACATTGACATTCTGGTTTATCAGCAAAGTCAAATAAAATGGAGTGGGTCAATTCACATCAGAGAACCATCAGATCTTATGCTGAAAGAAGAAAATCATAAAAAAATATGGAATGTACATCATTATTAACAAAACTCACTGTTTTGATACACACAGAGAGGGAAGGAGGGGGAGAGAGAGAGAGAGGGAGGAAAAAAAAGAGAGAGATGATAGAAAGTTCTCATTTGAATCTGAAATAAGCCATAGGGATTGAATCTGTGCTGCAACAATAGATTAAACAGGTCTTATAAGGATTGTAACAACTTGTAATCAGATCTCCGAAAAAGATGACTCACTAATAGTAGAATATAGGAATGCCAAAGTTGACAACTAAAATGGCATCCTAAACAATGGAAAAAAATTGTCCCTTGGTGTACGAAAAGATTGGAACCTCAAGACAAGAGGAAACACCTTCAACACCATGGTCATTCCAGCAATGCTCTATGGATATGAAGGGTGAAACCTGCAAAACCAGACGCAGAAAATCTTCAAGTCACACAACATGCCATGGATAGACAAGTGCTAAAAAATCTCACTCAAACATTGAATCAGAAATGAGGAAATTCCATAACAAACTAACTTCAAGGATCTTATAATGAAAATGGCACCTTTTACCGTCGTATACTAAAATAGAGAAAAGAAAAACAAAAGGGAAAATGTTTTCTTTGTGATTTTTTAAAAAGTCAACTAAAAGAAAAGTGAAAAAAAGGAAGGGGTTAGAATTTTTATCCGGGGGCAAGATATTTTTCCTAATAGATCAGAATTTGGCTTTCGGTTTTAAAAGGTAGCAAAGCAGAATTTGGCCACTGCCCGATATGTAAGTTTGTACAGATCAGCTAGCAATAGTTGAGTATTAAAAAAGATTTGTACATTGTGGAAAGTCCATTAAAAGAGGCACAGTTACAGTGTACCTGTTCTTAATTTCTATGGAGAATAGGCAGTATAATGAAACATGGCTTCAGGATTCCACTCTATTCAAGTCATAAAGAAATAATTGGTTATTATAAGAGACTCTTCTGAATTTCTCTTTCAAGAAAAGAAGTAGAGCATCACAGCAGAAGAGTGAGAAACTTTCTAAATTTAGGTATTGTTGTACGGTTCAGGGAGCTTGCTGGTTTCCACATAGGGGCTGAGTTGTTAAGAGAAATGTTTAGTAGATTAGGACGTGAAACTAGTTTGTTATTCTATATCCAGTACACAAGAGTTTATTATTTTGGCAACCTGCTTATAGGTTAGCCTAGGAAGGGCTCCCCAAGATAATCCTAATGACTGGATTCCTTTCCCATCATTACTACCTCCTGTACAATGGAATTATTACCTAATGCATGTGGAATCAGAGCAATAATGGATAAAAACATATAAGTAGGCAGAACATAAGTGGAGAAATAAATTACATGGGGCCAACCAATTTCACACCCTCACTTCAGTGGTGGATTTCAAATTTTTTTACTACCGGTTCTGTGGGTGTGGCTTGGTGGGTGTGGTATGGCTTGGTGGGCGTGGCAGGGGAAGGATACTGTATAATCTCCATTCCACCCCACTCCAGGGGAAGAATACTGTAAAATCTCCATTCCCTTGCCAATCCAGGGGAAGGTTACTACAAAATCCCCATTTCCTCCCGATCAACTCAGGAGGCAGAGAATAGATGGGGGCGTGGCCAGTCAGAATTTTTACGACCGGTTCTCCGAAATACTCAAAATTTCCACTACCGGTTCTCCAGAACTGGTCAGAACCTGCTGAAATCCACCTCTGCCTCACTTGTATAATCTCCTGCAAGATGGAGAGATGGCTTCAGAACCAACATATTCCAGATAAACACAATGATAAAATGAAAGTTAATATGAAATAAGAAACAGTTTGATAGAGTTGTTATATAAAGATCATTATAAATCTAGTATTTATAGCAAATATATCTACAAGTATAGGAGAAGGAGAGACAGAGCCTGGGGGTGGAGCGAAAGAGAAATCAGCCTAGTCCTTACATTCCCACAAGCAGTCCAGGTCCAACCCCTCTTGAATCCCGTTAATTCTTATCTAGCACCAATTTAGTGGTTGGTGCTAGTTATTAATTGACTAGATTCTTATGCATAAGCATGAGGAATAATAGCAATAGCACTTAGACTTATATACTGCTTTAAAGTGCTTTAGAATCCTCTCTAAGCGGTTTACAGAGTCAGCGTATTGCCCCCAACAATCTGGGTCCCCATTTTACTGACCTCAGAAGGATGGAAGGCTGAGTCAACCTTGAGCCTGGTGAGATTTGAACTGCCAAATTGCAGGCAGCTGGTAGTCAGCAGAAGTAGCCTGCAGTACTGCACTCTAACCACTGTGTCACCACAGCTCATTCAAATCAGTCAGTCACCTAACAAAAAGATATATCCACACATGGACATACTAGTTTGATTCCCGCAAAGTCACACTGATTATATAATATGGAGACAAAGACGGAGTAGCTCTATTCAGTCAGAAGAAACAAAACTAGTCTGCATTATCTCCTTGAAAATATACAACTTAAAATAGATGATCAAACCAAGATTTGCAGCAATCTATATGGCTATGCTGAGAAAATAAATAATTGCTTTAAAGTATTATATTTGTTACCTAGACTTCCTGAGGAACTATATCCTGAAATTTATGACATCATTAAAGACAAAGCAAACAAAAATATTCTGAACAGAAAAAGAAGGCAAACTATCTATTTACTGACACACTGGAAGCAGCTGAAGAAAGGCAGAAAAAATAAAACAGAGGAAAGTTTGCCAGAAGGTTATAGAGATGACGTAGAAAATGCAAGATGTTTTTTTTCCAAATAATGAAAATAACTGATGATGATAATACAATGGGCAGGAGAAGAATTTTAAAAAAAATATTACAGAAACCATTTGTGCAGAAATAGGTACAGGAAAACTCAAAGAAGACAAAAGATCTACTGAAACAGAAAATATGTATGTGATATCCAGACTCAATTTGGAGTCAAGCGGTTTCTAATTTAATAAATAACATAATAAGAACAACAAAAACAACAATATGGAAAGTGGTGGCGCAGTGGTTAGAATGCAGTATTGCAAGCTACTTCTGCTGACTGCCGGAGTTTGGCAGTTCGAGTCTGACCGGCTCAAGATTGACTCAGCCTTCCCAAGTCAATAAAATGAGGACCCAGATTGTTGGGGGCAATATGCTGACACTGTAAGCTGCTTAGAGAGGGCTGTAAAGCACTGTGAAGCAGTATATAAGTCTAAGTGCTATTGGTATTGTGCAAATAATAATAATAATAATAATAATAATAATAACAACAACAACAACAACAACAACAACAACAACAACAACAACAATACAAACTTGATGATATATATAAAATTTTAATAATTGAACTAGAGCTAAATGAGCCTAAACAACAGTAAAGCCATTGGTGTTAAAATACTGTGTGCAATTTTCAAGCAGGGATCGAAAAAAGAAAAGCACTGCCAAGGGACTGTAAAAGATCAAGTTAAAGTCCAATATTCCCCCCCCCAAAAAAAAGGATGCTGAATAATGTTCAAATTGCTGAATAGCTATATTTATCCCACATGCTAGTAACATTATGCTGAAGAATTTCCAATCTATATTTCAACAGTATAGAGAAAAATAATTGATTAATACATAAACTGGATTCAAAACAAGCAGGATGCCTAAGATCACATTGCTAGCATCTGATGATTAATGGAAGAGGCAAGTCCCAGAATAATATCTGATTTTGATTCATTGATTATACAAAAGCTTTCAACTATGTAGAACATACCAAAAGTATGGGTAGCTCTTTAAAACCATATACCAATCTATATGTAAAGAATGTCAGTTTTGGAAGACAGTTTTCTTTTTTGCTTCTTAACTGCCACATATTTTAGCTGGGGAAGTTGGGAGGGGTTGTTGTTGGAGCGGTAGAAAGTTAGTCATAACAACATTCCGTATTCAAGGACTTTTGCCTGCGTCTGATGGAGACTGCCGGAAGATTATATTCAGTAGACTGTGAAGAGTTGATTGGACAATGTGATGAACTTGTGGGTGTGGGGCAGGGCTGTGAACTGTTAACTGGGTGGAGAAAACCTGGAAGCTCTCAGATTCGGGTTTTCCCAGATGTGCCAACATGACATCTCTAATAAACTCGAACTTTGAGGAACCTCAGAACTTTATTTCGTTGGGGGTATGCATGACGGTATAGAACATGCATACATACTATATTATAAAAAGCACTGGTCTAGAAGCAGTAGAAATTGGAAATAAAATTGCTGAAAAAATGGACATGCTGATAATAGTGGTTTGCTGGCTGAAAGCAAGAAAGACTGGAGTCGTTTGTGGAGGATGTGTGTATGTCCTCTGAAGTTTTTTTTATTTGTAAATTGGATCAGATATAATGCTGGTTTAAAATTAAATCTGCAATTAAGCTCTAAGTGACATCTTTGTGTATTCTGTTTGTAATTCTATGGCAATAATTCTTTGTTTAAAGGCATCTCATTGGAGAACCCCAATTTACACTTACCTTTTTTTTATCTGGAGTTTCCAAGAAGAATAGGATTTATCTGAAAGAATAATATGTGCAAGGCTTTGGGGCTGAAAGTTAGTTTTCAGCCAATATCTATGTGCACATATTTCCTTGTTTCAGTTGTTATAAACCTTCCTTCAAAACATGGAAGAGCATTAGGCACACAGTCCGCTACCTGAAATAACTTCCTTGGGAAGCCATGTTTGAATGCTCGCAAATTTGTTCTAATTGACATCTGATTTTAACCGAGTTCGATAGAAAAAGCTTCAAAACTGCAGGTACATGCTGAGCTCTTCTAAAGAATAAGGCGAGAATTGCTTCTGAACTCTTCTGAACATTCAAAGCAACCTGTCAGTAGAAGCAGTTTTTACACTGCTTCTAAGAGAAGTAATGACAATCCTCTCATTTTTGGTTTTGTTCAAACAGGAGGAAGATAGTCAAATGTTGGGGATGCTTTAATTTGGATTCCTATTCTGAGCAGAGGCTAGACCCAATGTCCTAAATGCCTCTTTCAGACTCTGTGATTCCATAACAAGCTGGGACAATTGTGTGCTGCCTTAGAACTATATTTCTAAGATTTTTGACAGGAGTTCCTGCAGTTCAAGCCTAGCTCCTGTCAATCCTCAGTGTGCCGATGGCAAACGCAGTTCCAGTTCATTAAACTATCTTGCACTCCATTCATCTTCAACAATGCTTTTGTTTTCCTTAAAAATAAAAAAAAAATACACATTCAAATAAATATTCACATTCCTATTTAACTTTTTAATTATATTAAAAATTGGAAGATTGGTTCAGGATTAAAATAAGTTCCTTAATCACATTAAGGCTACTATTTCTATTTTCCTTGATTTGGTCTAGGAGACAATATTATATGCTCAAACAACATATAATATGTAGCACATGTACTTTCATATACAGTATACAGTATGTATGATGGATAATTCTGCACAAAACATGAGAGGATTTGGTAATACGAACCCTGGTGCCATAGTTGGTAAAGTGTAGTATTTGCAGGCAAACTGCCCACAGCCTGGAGTTCATTCCTGACAGGGATTGAGGTCTTCCATCCTTCCAAGGTTGGTAAAATGGACCCAACTTATTGGTGGCAATATGCAAGTAATGCTTCAACATTGTGCTATAAAGCACCATGGGGCAGTATATAACCCTAAATGCTATTGCGAAATGCTATATGAAAGGGGGGATTTTTGAGATTTTTATATTATTCTATTAGCAATCAGGTAATATGCTGAGGTTTCATTTGGCAGTGGTGTGAAGTCTTTGTTTGAATTTCTCTTCTACACAGTCATTTATAAACATTTATCCATGTTTAACTTGATCTTGTCAGGTAAAACATGTTCCTCTTTTACAGTATCTTTTAGACATAATCTCAATTAATTTCACAATCTATCTGGACCTGTAAATCCATTTATAACTTACTAAAATCAAAGTTTTAAATCATTCTTTTGCTCTTTGTATTAAAATTTTTTTTTTAAATTTCTTAAACTTGTAGTTAACACTTTTCTTTTCTAAGGATTAAGAGAAACTTGCCTAGGTTGATAAAATTTGTTGATACAAATTTGTATGTCTGAAAAGCAGTTAACAAGCAATTTTCATAAGTGATTAGAAAAAGAAGTGTGTGAACTTAATATCTTTTCAAAGGCACTGACTGCAGTTTGAACAATATGATGATTCCATCATCTCCCAGAGCTTTAAACCCACCAGAAATCACTGTCTTGCAATCTCCTCGTGGGGAGCAAGATGCCAGGAACACTTTGGGTGATCTCAAGACCTCTCCTTGTCCAGAGTGGTTTCAAAGGCAAGTTCAATTGCTGCCTCTTTGCTGCTGTCATCAGCTCCACTTGTTCCTCCAGAAGTCCAGAAAAAAAGCATATCTTTTGTGGAAATAAGAACCTTTCAAGACCAGTTCAGATGAGCAGATTTAATTCTGGGAAGTGTTGCCTGATATGTCACAGTGCTTTAATTGTTTCAGAACCTTATCTTAAAAAATATAATAAGTAGGAAACATACAAAAGGTTTGACTTCAGAAAGAACATTTCTCCTTATATCTCATGATTTATAATGTTGAATATCTGAAAATGTTCAAAAGACCATCTCTTTATAGTGGAAGTAAATTAAAATGAAGTCTTTTTCAATTATCTGTAGAAGTATATCCAAAAATAATTTTTAAGAAGAGATTGGCAGCCATTTGTCACAAATGGTATAGGGTTTCTTGTTTGAGCAGGGGGTTGGACTAGAAGATCTCTAAGGTTCCTTCCAACTCTGTTATTCTGTTATTCTTGTATAGTACAATGCTCTCTTTGGTCTTTAACAAGACAACTTTTGCAAATCCTTCATGGATATGATTCACACCATGAGCAAATTCTGCTTTTTCTCTACTGGGGCCTTTCTTGGTCATTTTCTTATTACAATCCAGAGTGTCTCTAAGACACAGTTTATTTCCCTAGCATTTTCAGATTACTGTTTGCATTTGTATGTGTTACACATTTAGCATTGTTTTTATGTTATCCTTATAAGCCCCCAGAGCTACAAAACTGAATATCATGCATTTTCAGTAGAAAGAAAGAAATTCTTCCTCTCTATTTCATGTCACCTGTAGCTTTCTTGGTTATATAACTGGAGACAGTTACCATAGTTACTTCAGCATAATGCTTGTGTTAAGGGTAGATTCATGAAAAGCATTTATCCCACTGTAGTGAAACAGAATAAGAAAGTATTGCATGCTGTGGATATATTGCAGACCCTTCTTTGGTAACATTCTTATCCTTAAATCCTTATCTGTCCATTCTTAGCCATCTTTTTCAGGGGTGAAATCCAGCAGGTTCTGACAGGTTCTGGAGAACCAATAGTGGAAATTTTGAGTAGTTCGGAGAACCAGCAAATACCACGTCTGGCTGACCCCAGAGTGGGGTGGGAAGGAGATTTTGCAATATGTTTCCCCCAGGAGTGGGGAGGGAATGGGGATTTTGCAGTATCCTTCCCCTGGAGTGGGGTGGGAATGGAAATTTTGCAGTATCCTTCCTATCCTGCCATGCCCACCAAGCCACACCATGCCCACCAAGCCACGTCCAGAGAACTGGTAGTAAAAAAATTTGGATTTCACCAATTTCTTTTTTTTTTTTTGCACATTAAAAGAAAAGTAAAAAGTAATCATGTTGATATTTCATCCATTTATTTCTGTTTTGTTTTTTTTTTTGAAGTGGGTAGTGAAAAAAACCCGAAGTTCTTAAACTAACCTCATGAAAGCCCTTATTAACGTTCTCCCAAAATTGGAAGTAAACAGTATGTGAATGTCCCTAATAAGCCCTCCCTTCTAATTAATATAACTTGTGTCACAATAGGGGGAGGCACAATTTCAGTCTAAATTACTTCACAATTGTACACAGGATTTGAACTGGGTCTCATCATAGGACTGTAACTTTCCTATGGTCTAGCTATGTCTAGCTTACTAAAACTGTTATGTTAAAACCTTGACTAACTGAAGCTACAATGATTGGCAGAAGGCTGTATCAGTGGATCCATCTAGTGATTACCATGGCAAGTGAAAGATTAACAATTGGAATGTAATTCCAATGAGTGATGAAGAACACAGATTAACAAATGAAATGAAAAAACAAAGATTTTTCTTTGTAAATGTAAAAAAGAAAGAGTAACAGAGGTGAATGAAAGTAGCCTGAAAATAGAGTTGATGGATGCATGCAGGGAAGTAAGATATAGGTTTAATTCTGAATGAAAGTGCAGAGTGATATATGCATTATATAGTGTCATCTAGATTGAAAATAAATTAAATTAAGGTTCTATAAATTAAGGACGATTACATATTACATTCCAGGGACTAGAGATATTAGAAGAACCAGGACCGAGTTTGGAAAGAATTTGTGCAACATTCTGAATTAATGCAAAGTGTATATTATTGCGGGAGATGGGATGGGAGATTATTCTTCTAAGTGATATGAATAGATCAAAGAAACAAGATGAATAAGAAAAAATATTAATTTCGTATAGTACCAACAGTGTAGAATGAGGAATTATAATAATTGGAACTATATAAAAGGATGCTTGGTGGACTGATGAAATTTAAGAGGCAATGGATGCAGAAAAATGGTTATGAGAGAATGTTTGCTACAAAAAAATATTGGAATAATAAAAAAAATAGTGTATAATGGGTTTCAAGAGAACCCATTATAGTTGCAAAACAAAAGTAGTAAAAGTAATAAGTTTGTTAGCATTAAGAAGAAGCAGAGAAAGCAATTTTGATGGGAATAATGATAGGAAAACTGCCACCCCAATGAAAAGCAAACTATGAATACTATGAAAATGTTGCAAAGCCATGAGGTATTTTTGGAAGTAGGTGAAGAGGGAGCAGAATGAATGGAATTAAAAAGTGCTTAAATGATTTAGAATGATCTGAAGTCAGGGAATGCTGCAAGGTACATTTTATTAGAATATCATTCTGAGATTCGTATTACTCCTACCCTGGCTCCATTTAAATGAGCTCTTAAGGCCCTGAGCTAAATTGGATGATATTTTGATTTTCTAAATAGTTTCCCCCCCTGACTTTTCAGTTTGGTAATGTACTGTAATCCTTTGTCATGACAGACTGCGTAGCCCATAAATTCAATAAATAAGTAAATAGTGTCTCTCCCCCCACAATGAAAAGCAAATCATGGATGCTATGAAAATGTTGCAAAAGCATAAGGTGTTTATAGTGTAATAGTGTTAAATATAAATGTGGTTTGCTTATGGACTGGCTGTGTAATTTGTTTAAACGTGTGTGAAGACTTCAGTTGTGTCTGGTGATTGGAAAAATGACATTATTGATCCCCTGTACAAAGGATAAGTTAACAAAAATGAGTACTGTAACTATCCCAGGGAGATAAGCTTATTAATCGTATCTGGTTAGGTGCTTAGCAGAATTTGGGTTGAAAGGGTTTGAAGAGTGAAGAGAAAGGATAAGAATGAACTTGGAATTGCAGGCTGACTTTGTTCAAGGGAAGGTCTGTGCAGACAAGATTTTTATTGTCGGCAGGTCACAAAGAAAATTAGAAACACAAAAAAGAAAGTGTATTTATGTTGTTTAATTTAGAGCTAGCATATTATAAAACAAATCACCTTGAGTATGGAATGTTTTACCCAAATGTGGAGTTGAAGTTAGCTGCTGAAAGAGGCATATGATGGAACTAAAACATTTGTGAGAATGTTTTATGAATAGTTTAACAATGAAAAGGGAGTAAGGTAATATACGTGGTGTCCACTTCGTAGTACAATATTATGTTTTTATGCATAAATATTTAAAGAGCATTTGTTGCAATGATAGAGCTTTGTTGGCTGGAAACATGAATGTGAAAGCATTTTGATGTAGGTGATACTGCACTGTTGGCTGAGAGCCCAAATAATTTGCAGTGAATGTTAGATAGATGCATCAGATGATCTGATGACAAATGTGGATTTAAAAATTGAAGTAGCTGTGTTTGGTAGGAAAAAAAATGGAATGAATGGATGAAAGTTATACATAAATGGCAAATAAACTACAAAAATTGTATAATAGAACTTTAAAAGAGTAAGACATCAAAAGCAAAGCGTCTGCTTTATGGACTACGGAACAAAAAATGGTAGGAGGCATTTATGTCACTTTCAGGTTTTTTTCATGGCAAACTGGACTCTATAAAAAAAAGGAGGTGCACAAATACTTTTGACTATATCTATATATTCTTGAAGAAAGTGACTGATTTATTTGTGTGTGTGTGTGTATTTTAATCTAATATTTAAATTTTAAATGAATTAATACCTTTCTTCTTAATCTTAAACAGTTACCCTGCTGTATGTGACTTCCTACAGCACAATAACTTATTATCTATACTCCGAGCTCATGAAGCCCAAGATGCTGGGTGAGTAGTAACTCTCTGTCTCTTTTTTAAAAATTATATGGTTTATATATATATTCTTTTTGGTACCATTGGGCTTTGTTTTGTCTTCCAAGTATTGGAGAAAGATAAATACCCTATTTTTCAGAGTATAAAATGCACTTTTTCCCCCTAAAAGAGGGTAGAAATGTTGGTGCGTCTTATTCACCGAACACAGCCATTTTTGGCCTCCCAAAGCCCCACCCTGTTCGTTCCATTTTTGCAAAAAACAGGCCCGTTTTTCACCCAATTTTCACAAAAACAGCATTTTTGCCCCTGCCCAGCCCCCAGGAGCACTCTGCAAGCCTCCCAAACCCTCTGCACAGCCCCATTTTTTCACCCATTTTGCAAAAAACGGTGCACGCAGAGGGTTTGGGAGGCCTGCAGGGTACTCCTGGGGGCTGGGCGGGGGCAAAAACACCCCCGTTTTTGCAAAAAATGGGGCGCGCAGAAGGTTTGGGAGGCCTGCAGAGTGCTCCTGAGAGCCAGGGAGGGCAAAAACTTTTTTTTTCTTACTTACCTCTTCGAAATCTTGGTGCATTTTATACACTGGTGCGTCTTATAATCCGAAAAATACGGTATGTCAGGGTAGGCTTCTGCCTTTGGAGATATTTCTTGGAGATCTATAGCAGGAGTCCCCAACTCCCAGGCCAACAGCCTTCTACTCGGCTGTGGCCTATTCGGAACTGGGCCGCCTGAGTGTAGTGAGCATGCGTGCTGTCCTGCCACTTACGCAAGTTGAACTGCACGCTGCGTGCCAGTCCACGAGTCACACAAGGGCTGCATGTGCATGTGTGGTAGCAGTCCACCACTTGTGTTTCACAGTTCCCTTCTTCATCCCTGCTGTGCCGCCCACTCACAAAGGTTGGGGACCGCTGATCTAAACAACGTGCCAACATTGTTGTTTTGTTTTGTTTTTTAATAAACAGGGAAGAAGCCTTTTTTCAAAGTTTTGTAATCCATCAAGTCCATCAGTCTTGAAATTACATTCTCAGTGTGGATATTTAGGTATTTTTGAGCAAAACATACTATAAAAGGTGCCCTTTCTTAACTTCAAGGAATACAAAATGGAGTCCTGATGTTCAAACTGTTTTAAATAGCCTTATACTCAAAATCTCACAAAAAGCATAATGATGTAATATTAGACTTTTCCCTTGTTCAGTAGATAAGGAGCAGCAGAGAATATAATTGCTTTTTACAGCTGTTAATTTCCCAGACCTACAGATAAACAGTTTGAAAGAAAAATATCTTTTTTTCATCTCTGAAAGGAAGTACAGTTTGACAAACTAATAGTTAAATTGGAGAGATGCATCCTTTGCATAAGATCTTCCACATTTAACCCTTTCTTCTCCTTTGATGAAACAAATTTACAGCATGTGACTTAATTTAATTAATGTGTATCCCAGTTTTTCTTACAAGACGGCATAAAACTGCCAAGACTATATCCTTATTTAACAATATATGTAGTTTAAAACACCTTTCAAAATAAATGGATTTGAGAAAATGAAATGCCAGATGGATCTTTTGAGCTATATAGCTCTATTAACTTAGTAGAGACACAGCAAAAGTGGATATTCTGTTTTTCTATTGTACCTACCTGCCAACTCCCACATAGCTGGCAAGACTAAGGAAGCAAGAATGATACAGATTTCAGTAAGGTAGCTTAATGCCAATTTAGAATATATACAGAATCTTGAAAAGTATAATTGGGCTTACCCAGTCTCAGTTACAATGTGTTTATGTCAGAGGCGCTTTCAAGTATTTTTTCCTTCTCTTTCAGCAGACTTAATTGCTTTCTATGAGATAAATATTCAATTGACTCACTCAGAGCTTTACCTCAATGCTACTGATAAAGATGAAATGCCTACTTGAGTGCAGCTTTGCAAAGTAGCGTTTCACAAAGTATATTTGCATGAATGAAGTGCTTGTGTTTCCAAAGCATTAAAGTAGTCGTGTCCTCTGGAAGTCTTAGTGCAGCTGTTTCAAAATCGCCAATCTTTTGCAAGTTTGTATGGGTCTGTCCTAGTAGATATATTTGTATGTACATAGGCAGATAACCAGGAGCAATATTCAAGACAGCCATATCTTAGCTTCTGGGAAACATGCTTGTTTCAATAATTCAGGGAAGGAAGACGCCCCCTTTTTGAGTACGTTGGAAACCCTTACAAGAGGTCCCTTACTGATTTCAGAAAGGGAGAATTTCATGCAGGAAAGATTTATATTGGAATAAAATAGCAGTTTGAGGTAAACCTAGGATTGGACTACTTACTTGTTTATTGTGTTTCCATTTGCAACTTTTGTTGGAAGATTCTTGGGACTGTTAACATACATTTATTCTACAGAAAGGTTCTCTGTTTTGCAAGATGAAAAACTGCATTATCATATGTAAAAAGGACATACCCGTAACAGCTATGACAATACATTGCTTTATTTTGGATAGGAATAAAAGTGGCACACCTCTGAATAGCAAAATAAAGCTTTTGTAGAGAGAATTCTATTGAGAATAGTCTGAATTCAGTAAAAGTGAAATATTAGTTTTATACCAAAGATCAATAATCTTTCTGACAGCATATGTTTCATTCAATATCATGAAAGCTAAAAAAAAAAAAAAAAATCTACCCAGAAGATATTAGAAAGGCTCAAGTTTTTTGTGAGGATACAGAATGCTTGAAAAATATGGAAGTCCATCATTTTTAGTTTTCTAGAAAAATACTTTGGAGGTCAGTGGGTAATGCCATTTAGAGATGTTACAGAAAGTATTGTGCCTGTAGATACCAAATTGCAGACACCTATTTATGGGTGAGAATATAGATTTGTCTTGTTCAGAAATCCACCATTTATTACAAGGAAGACCTAAGGCAGGGATCACCAACCTGTGACTTGCAGTGTGAAGGGTTTACAATCAAGCCACGGAAACGGCCAACGAGCACCCGTGCATGCACACACACATCCTCACTTGCATGTGCAATGCAAATTAAGCTGCATGTGCCACTGGCCTCAACCATCCCCTCTCCCCCCACCAGTCCTCTTAGCTGAAAACATTGGGGAACTCTGACCTAAGGCATTTTAAATTTATCAGCCAGTCCAATGGCCCAGTTTCACTTTTACTACCTTCTGTGCAAATGGGAACAGACATGATGGTAGGGAGGACTTTGAAAATTCCAAAGAAACTTGCAGGCATCTCTTTAAAGGATCTTGAACATGTTAAATCCATAGTCTCATTCCTTTATTAAACTTTATTGAAAAAATGCTTGGAAAGACATGAAACCATCTCTCAGACTATTTTTTTAAATATATATTTTCAAAAGTCAAAAGGAAATATGTGTAGGAAGATAAGAGTAGCCCTGCTGAATCAGCCCAAGAAATTTTGTCAACAAAATTGTGAGCCAACAAAGTTGGCTTGCGAGTAAGCATGGAAACATAGCCTCCTCCAGTTGTTTTCCCTGTATATAATTTTTGGAATCAGGCTGCTCCCAACCCAGAGGTAGCATTCATGAACTTCTGCAGCAAACAAACAAACAAACAAACAAAAAAGCATATCAAAATGATCACACTTGCTGTGACAATATGAGATGCATCTGTCCTTGCCTCCTTGCATCTTAACAATTGTTACAAGTACTGTACATAAGGACATGTATTGACACCAGGCTACACACCAGGAATCTTAGATACCTATACATCAGTGGTGGGTTCCTCCCAGTTCCACCGAGCCAGTAGCAGTGACGATATGACATCACCAAACCGGTTCTGCCCCCCCCACCGCCCCGTGTTATTCTTACCTTTTATTTGGCCCCACCTCCAATCTATTGCTGCCTCCTGAGTCCCAGCTGATCAGCTAGAAGGAAAAAAACTGTTTAAACTCTTGCCCCAGGGCTTCAAAGGGCCGCCCTACAGCTGATCAGTGGTAAAAGGCAGTTTTATAGTAGACCGGTGCCTCCAAAAACAAATGTAATTATAAACTTGTTTTCTTCTTTTTAAAATGTCAGCTCAAATATAAAACAAAATCAGGATAATCAACAATGTAAACTAATGGCGCTGTTAAGTGCATCTAACAGTCTAGAGATTGATTATAGCATGAATCTAATTATACTGAGATATATAGCCCATGAAATAACTCACTTTTAACATTACATATTTCCCTTATGGTCAGAGAAAGGAGAGAATCTAAAATTGATTTTCATACTCCAGCTTAAAAAATTCTAGGACTGCATTGGCCTAAACCTGATTGCGAAAAATGTTCCACTTTATTTCTGGCATTTATCCTTCCTACTGTAGATGTAGATGTATCACATCCTTATCTATCCAGGAGTTTTCTCCTGTAGCAAAAGAATCTTGGTGCTCCAGAAAAAAAGAAGGAATGGGAAGATTGTTGTGTATACCTAGGTCTGTTTACACAATCTTTGAATCCAACCGATTGTTCTTTTTTATTTGGAGGGGTGAACAATTTTTAAGGATGCCTTCCTTCTTCCCATTAAAAGCGGTATTCAGTCTGAGACTTCAAGACTGAATGCAATCATTGCTTTTCCCCTGAAAAGCAATGATTGATATGTTCTTACTACGTTATTATTTTAGTGTGGACCAAGGAGAAAACAGATAACTGTCTACTCATAATCTCCTGCAATAAGGTAACACAAATTATTTTGCAAGATTTGAAATGCTGCCTGAAAGTAGTTGAAAGTGCCCAGGTGGATATAGTGAGTTAAACTGTATCCAGCCTGTATCTGAGCCTGACTAGGTGGCTCAGTGGCTAAGACACTGAACTTGTTGATCAGAAAGGTCGGCAAGTCGGCAGTTCAAATCCCTAGTATAGGTCTCCTGCATGAGCAGGGAGTTGGACTAGATAATCTCCAAGGTCCCTTCCAACTAACAGTAACAGTTAGTCATACCTTCATTCTCCTACACTGCAGATAATTTGCTTGCTTTTATTTGGTTTTTAGATATAGGGTTTTTTTCAATAAACAGTTTTATCTATAAATTTTAATTGGCTTTGGTCTGGACTTTTGAGAGACAAACTAAATAAATAATTTATCATTTAGCTTGACTGAATTACTATTTATTTTTTAATAGCCAGGGTAAAATCATACCAGTTCCAGAGAAGAAAGAAGCTTTAATCGTGTGTTCTCCATCATGTTTTCAGAATTTTCTTGAAATGCCTTTTAAAATGACTAATGTACTTTTAGTTTATCCATATGTATGTATGTCAATTTGATCCTCTCTATATAAACATCTCCAGATTTACTAAAATTGTAATATACTGACTTCCATCCAAACATCATACGAAGTATGCACATGAAATACGAAAAACATTTAACCAAAATCCATGAAACAGATATGCACACATTACGGTTAGCCTAAATAACATTACTAAATGATTAGTTAACGGTGCTAATGAAGTGTCTTGTGCAATTTGTTGTAGGTATCGTATGTACAGGAAAAGCCAGACAACAGGCTTCCCATCACTAATTACAATTTTTTCAGCACCAAACTATCTAGATGTATACAATAACAAAGGTAAGAGCACTTGTCTCACAGCATGCATTTCATTATAACTCACTCCTTTACTTTTATTTCTCCTTCTTTGTTATCAGTAACAGTTTGACATAATTTATAATGACAAAGTATTAATATTGAAAAAGTAGGCTTTTTTTCTGCTTAACTGCATCTGATGTTTTCATTATTTAGGTATGGATATAGTTATGTGTTTTACTAATAGGTCATGAATTAATTTGCTAAAGGAAGAAAAAGGGAAGTGGAATTACTTCAGATATGATTGAACTACATCTTAGTCTACACAGTAACAGAATGATCCAAACCTTCCTTACATTTCAACTTGAACTTCAGTATATTTCATTTGACCAATTATTTATCTGGGTACCTTAATAACTGGAACTAGAGCATCGACTACCAGTTTATAATCATCAACAATTTCAGATTGTACGTTGGTTTTGTTTGGGGTAGTACAATCCAGAATCAAAGATGGAAGATCACTAAAGCAGGAAACACTACAACCCAGAGCCACCTATGTAGTCTTGCTAGGATTGAGATCAGGGATGAAATCCAGCAGGTTCTGACAGGTTCTGGAGAACCGGTAGCAGAAATTTTGAGTAGTTTGGAGAATCAGCAAATACCACTTCTGGCTGGTCCCAGAGTGGGGTGGGAATGGAGATTTTGCAGTATCCTTCTCCTGGAGTGGGATGGGAATGGAGATTTTGCACTATCCTCCCCCTGCTACACCCACCAAGCCATGCCCACCAAGCCATGCTCACAGAACCGGTGGTACAAATATTTGGATTTCACCACTGATTGAGACGAAACCTATTCTTCCCCATTCAGAATCCCCATTTGCACTCAGAAACATGTCTTCCACTCCATCGCTTGTTCATGTTGGGGGAAAGGGAGATTTAAAGCTGGGTATTATCCATGCCATGACCTCAGTCAGCAGATTTATATTTAAACAGGAGTAGTCAGTTGTTGAGCCCCGAGGAAACCCCCAAAGGAGGGGCCATGGAATTCATCGGTTTCTGCATTCCGCGACACCAACTGGAATCCTGTCTACCTCATCAGGATTAACAGGATCAAACACATCCCCGATAAGAATTCCTGAGCCTCAGGAATCGGCACATGGCCTGCCTCAAGACCTTAGTACAAAAAGATGCTAATACCTCAGCTGATGTGCATTCCTCTCATATAAATTTATTACCCCTGAGCTTCTCTTTTTATCTGAAAATTTGAAAGAAAGAAAGAATTGAAATACCACTGTATCACTAGTACGGTATTAAAAAGGGCAAGTGAACAATACTAGGGTCTGAGAAAAATTTCTGCTATGATTGTAGTTTTACTTTTGCTCTAGAATACTGGAAACAATCAGATCATACAATTATCCATTTTAGTAGTTTGGATTAGAATTAAATTTGGGAAGGATTGATAACGTTTTTTTCTCTAAAGCTTAATTAGACAGCCTAATAATCTTTTGCATAATATTTGAAAATTGGCAGTACTTAAATATTATGGATTTAATGGAAAAGAACACTGTAGGAACATATTGAATTCAATTATTTTCCTCCTCTATAGAAGCTTTCAGTTATCAACTCTATAACTGGTTATTTTCACAGTAATTGGTTATTAAATGTGTGTCTTTTCTGCCTTTTTCGGATAATGACTGCAATACCTTTTTGCCCCCGGCTTTTAAAAGAAAGAAAGCTTTTTTTGAAACACAGTTTAAATTGTTGTTTTAAAGTTGCTAGTATTGGACTGCAGTATCAGCAGTATAAATTTTTAATGTGTTGTACGTTAGTAGTGTTTAGATTCTCGGATGAATTATTCATTTAATCGCTTATTTTCTAAAATTGTGGGAACTTTGTCATTAACTGATCTTTTCCTGAGATTTTAGAATGTCTTCCTAATTTTTGAGTCAGTGAATGCTGATTACAAATATTTGTCCATGCAGTTTTCAAAACTGATTTTTCATTCCTTCTTCTGGGTTGTTTATGATTTCTCAAAGTAGCCCAATATATTTGAGACATAGGAAACCTTTCCAGCTCCATGGATTGGCAGCAGCAGTGGTGGTGGCGACGGGTGGGGTGGGATGGGGTGGGGTGGAGGGAATGGTTTTTATGTGTGAGAGCTTTACGATTGTGTCAAAGAAATGATGATGATGATGCCTAGTTTGGTAATGAACATTTTGTTGCTCAGAGAACAACTGGGCTACACATATCGTCCACCATGTACCAGCTTACTAGGAACAGGCATATAAAAATTTCCTTCCTTCCTTCCTTTTTTATTTAATAAAAAAAGCAAGCTACCCCTCCTAAGGGGGGGTAGCAAAATTGCTTATGGATAAAATTGAAAGACAAAGTGTATTTCATAAGTATCTTTTCCAGAAAATATGGAGTACAGAATATTTCACTGCAAGATAATTAATGGGGAGTTAAAACAACATGATGCAATACAGCCTGTCAAGCTTTTGCACCTAACCTAAAACAAATCTAATTTATGCATGATTTGGAGTAGCGTTAAGAAAAGAGCTAAAAAATATTTCTTGTAAGAGATTAATAAAAAAATGAGGAGACTTAAGACCATTATCAGGAACTTTGAAGCTACAATAATTTGTTTACAAATACTTCATCGTCTTTAACTTTAATTGTTTTTGTTGCTGCCTGGGTTTTCAACTGTATTTTTTTACCTTTACCTTTTGTTTTCTTTTCATTTTTTCAGAAAAAGGTGCTATGGAGTTTGGTGGCCTTAAAATTGAAATAAGAAATAGATAATATACCTAATATATAGTTGGTATATACCTAATATACTAACTAATATTCCTGAGAATTCAAATAAAATTTATTACAGTCTTAAGGCCAGATACAAAAATGTATCTACAGTAAAGACGTACTATATCTATCTCTAATAAAAGAAAAATAATAAGCATAATTCTATTATGCTTATTGTTTTCTTAATACATATATAATTAAGAATAAAGATTAAAATAAATCCACATAAAACTGTTCACAAGAAGTTCCAAATCTAAGTAATGGTGCAGTATATCGTACAAATGGTAGCACAAAACTCGGTTACTTGAAAGCTTCCTTTTGAGTCTGTATCAAAAGAAGTAACATTAAATAGAAATCACATTCCTTACAGTACCTGGAATTTTCTGTAAGACAGAATATTTAACTGCAACAGTGCATGAACAAAGGACTAGTACATCTAAACTTTTCTGTAATTTGATCATATTAAAAATATTAAATGGCTAAAATGATTTTTTTTTTCCTTTTGCAGCTGCAGTATTGAAATACGAAAACAACGTTATGAATATCAGACAGTTTAATTGTTCTCCTCATCCATACTGGCTTCCAAATTTCATGGACGTTTTCACTTGGTCTTTGCCATTTGTGGGAGAAAAAGGTATGTAAATTGTTTGGTCAGTGAGTAAAAAGGGAAGAACTCTTTACTGAAAAGGGGGTTGGCCCATTTGACCACCCAGAATATTCAGAGATGGTGGAAGTGTGTCAGGAATAAGGGGGAAACTAGATGGAAGGCAATGGACCATGCATGATAACAGCCAGGAGCAGTATGGTGGTGAGCAATGTAATTAGGATTGGAATTTCCTTTGCTTAGCTGTGTATTTGTAAAGTGCAACGTGACCACATTGCGTATCAATAGGAGTCTCCATTGCCATTCTTAAGCAAAACTCAGCAAGAATAACCGTGACTGGTAATTTCCTGCTTGATTCCCACAAGTAAAGTCAATACCCTGTTTTCCCGAAAATAAGACCCAACCAGAAAATAAGTCCTAGCATGATTTTTCAGGATGCTTGTAATATAAGCCCTACCCCCAAAATAAACCCCAGTTAAGATTGTCAGCCAGATGGATGCATTTAGTATTGTGATTCCCCAAAAATAAGACCTAACCAGAATATAAGCCCTAATGCATCTTTTGGAGCAAAAATTAATATAAGACCCGGTCTTATTTTCAGGGAAACATGGTAGGGAAACTTGATGGAAGTTGGCAGGTCCAGGTAGTTCACAGTCAGGCTGGAGGGCAGATAAATAATACAGAGTGAGATAGGAGATGTGCAAGTGAGAATATGTGGGTTGAAAACAGATTGTTACGGTGCCACATGAATGCCTACAGGCTGGGGAAAGATGTTACAAGTATTGTGAATGCCTTTAAGCTGGGGAGGGAATGCTGTGATGCAAGCATGCCACCATGAAATACCTTGGGATCTAACAAAAAAGGGAATTTCTGTTAAAGATATTTTTAAGATGCAGTTTGCTGGATGATACAAATCATGAGAAATGTCAGTAATATGTATCAAGATATTTTTAAAGTGGTACAACAATTTGTTTCATGGCAGTATTTATGAAATTACTTCATTTTTTAAAGTTTTTGCCATGATGTTAACATATTTTTGAGAATATTTAATATTTTGACACTAGATATTTTATGACTTTTTAAAATTTCTGCTATGCCTTATTGGTATACAGTATATGCATGTTCAGATGATATTATAATTGCTGCTTTTTATTGTAATGGTGTCTTCAATGATTTTGATTGGAATTTGACTCTAAAAAAGACAACTAGTGGTGTCCAAAGATATTATTTCTGTATTTGAAAATACCAGTGGTAGCATTTAACCTGCAACTATGCTGTTACTGCTACATAGTTACATAGTTATCACATCTATTAAAATTATTCTTCATTCCTATATGAGTTCTATTTCAGCAGACTCTGTCTACATCTATAAGATCAACAAGCTTAAATTGATCTCAGATACCTCCGCAGTACTAGTAGTAGCAGCAGGAGGAGGAGTTGTCAATGTTTATTGTCCAGTAAAACTCTGTCATTTCAGCTGGATTTGCCCAGCTGACATCCAATTCCAATTATGAGAATTTTTATTCTCCAATTCATTTTGAGGATTCACCTACACATAACAAAGCTTCTTTTGTGAAGAAAGGTTTGTAAGCTTCTTAGTTAAACTAAAAAAAAAAAGGCCTTCTGAAATTTCTTCACAAAAGAAGCGATGTTAAGAGTAGGTGCAATAAATTTGCTAAGGAGCGCCTTAATTAAACTATGATGGTGTGAGTTAAAAGGGATATTTTGGAAACAAGGAAGTAGGTAGGTGAAATTAGGCAGGCACTTATACTGTAGATGTTCTCTGCTGTTTTAATTTTTCATAGTAATTTTTCAGATGTTGCCAAATGATAAAGGTGAGATGAGGTTGCTTTTCTATGCTTGTGATGAGGTGGGTGGTAAAGGTATTAGTCTATATCTCTACCTAGATAATTTTCCAGCAGAAGCTTGGATTTCTATAGAGAAACAATTATATGGCAGGTGTATGTGGGCACAAGAATAGATAAATGGAAGTTTTGCAAATTGGCCTTTGTAGTAAAAAAAGTAAAATGTAAGGGAATTTCACTTCAGGAGGGCAAAAAGACTGAAAAGATTAAAGGCCTAACCATCCAAGTCAACAACAGCCTAGAAAAATCAAACACTGGGAAGCAAATCAAGAGATGCTTTTCCTTTCCCAAGTGGGCTTATGTAAAGGAAAAAGAGAGAGGGGCAGTGTCCATTTTATTTTGGTCATTTGACATTTGTATTTTATCCTTTGAGGCTGTGTAAAATCGGGCTAAAGGCAGAGTTCCAGTCAACAGCAGTTGACTGAATATAACCAATAAACTGGGATCATTTGCAGTATATAGTCCATTTCTTTTATAGATCAAAATCTGGTCTATATGACTTTGTTTTATTTGGAGGCATGTGTGTTTGTATGAGATACGTTTGTGTGAGATCCAGGAATGAGAAAACAGTTAGTTCCTGAGCTATGAAGGTTATCTACCCTCTTAAGAAAACAAATTTAATTCATTTCCCCATTTTTTTCTGTTTCCAACTTCCTTGTAGATCTGCAACCTTATTATATATAACTTTTTACTGAGTTAGCTTTCAGTGAGATTGAGCAGATTTGTTTTTTTACCTTGATGTCTAAAAGAATAGATTTAATGTTTCACTTTTCTCCTACTACAACATTTTACCCTGATTTTAGCAGCAGGATAAAATACAAATGCAAAAATAATTCATATCCCCAAATAATTTTATTATATATGCATGTCTTCACTTTGCCCTCAAGGATATTGACTGAGAGATTTGATAACATCACTTAGTTCCCAGGAAGATCGTTTTGTGCCCTATCTATAGTGGTCATAAATAGTTGCATTTAAACATGGTTTGAGTATGCTAAATTCCTACTATGAATAGGCTGTTTTTCTCAGATACCAGAAGTTGTGGTAAAGATATTGTGTGATAATGAGATGAAGGTTTGCAGGCAAACTACAACAGCATGTTGTACAACAGCTCCATTATATGCTTCCAAGCCCGTATATATTTCTGTATATCAAATATCACCTTTCTTTAATATACAGTAGTAGCCAAAATTGTGGAAAGCTTTTGGGAAAAGTGTATTTTATACAACTAGCTGATAACACCACCTTTTTTTTTTTTGGAATAGTACCATAGAATTATACTGTATATCAATGGAAAGATAATTTAATCAAGAATGTAATGCAATACTTTTTATCAAGAATTTGCTATTGGAATAGCAGTTACAGCATAAAGAAAAAAAGTGAAACACGTAGAAAAAACGAGATATACAAAAACTATCACGTCAGTTAATACTTAGCTGGGTAACCTTTAGCATAAATTATGGCCTTACAACGTCTTCCTGTGGAGTGAACCAAGTATTTTAGTTCTGCAGCTGTTATAATGTGAAGCCAAGATTGAATGATTGCTTCTATTAACTGGGTTTTATTGCTGGGTCGCTTCTGACTGACAAGTTTCTTTAGTTGGCTCCATATATTTTCAATTGGGTTAAAGTCTGGGCTATTCACAGGCCATTCCAGCAGTGGAATATGATTATCTTGAAACTCCCAAAAAAAGTGGTGTTATTAGTCATCAAACCTCAAAAATACACTTTCCCCAAAAAGTTTCCACAATTTTAGCTACTACTGTATTTGCACTCTTTTATAATTTTGTTATATTTCAATTAGTTTGTTTGAATTACTGGAATATTATTAATATATAGGTGGTCCTTGACTTACAACTAATTGTTTAGTGACTATTTGAATTTACAACTGCATTGAAAATGTACTTATTTTATTTATTTTTTATTTTATTTTTATTTTATTAGATTTATATACCGCCCTACTCCCGAAGGACTCAGGGCGATGAACAGCAAAAAAGATAAAACACACAGATTATAAAATTTAAAACAGTATAAAAACGTATTAAACAATTTGGCCCAAGACGAATTTAAAAACATCCTCATATTTAAAACAAATTTAAAATTTCTCATATGCCATTTAAAAGGGAAAGTTAGGCCAGGCCAGCCTGTTGGAATAAAAAGGTCTTGATGGCGCAGCGGAAGGTGCATAAATCCGGGATCCTCCGTATCTCTGGGGGGAGCTCATTCCAAATAACAGGTGCCCCCACAAAGAACTGCCAGCCGACATTGTTTGGCCAATGGCACCCTGAGGAGCCCCTCTCTATGAGAGCGTACTGGCTGGTGAGAGGCTATTGGTGGCAGCAGGCGGTCCTGTAAGTATCCAGGTCCTAAGCCATGGAGTGCTCTAAAGATGGTAACCAAAACCTTGAAGCGCACCCGGAAGACCACTGGAAGCCAATGCAGCTCGCGCAGGAGAGGTGTTACATGGGAGCACCACGTCACTCCCATAACCACCCGCGTGGCCGCACTCTGCACCAGTTGGAGCCTCCGGGTGCTCCTCAAGGGGAGCCCCATGTAGACAGCATTGCAGTAGTCCAGGCGGGAAGTGACGAGGGCATGAGTGACTGTGCGTAAGGAGTCCCGATCCAGAAAGGGACGCAACTGGCGAATCAGGCGGACCTGACGAAAAGTCCTCCCGGCCACAGCCATCAGGTGCTCTTCTAAAGACAGCCGTGAGTCCAGGAGGACACCCAAGTTGCGAGCCCTCTCCGTGGGGGCCAACGACTCACCCGCAATAGTCAGTCATGGCGCCAACTGACTATATCGGGACGCTGGAAACCACAGCCACTCAGTCTTGGATAGGTTGAGCCTGAGCCTGTTTCTCCCCATTATGACTATTATTTAAACTTACAACTGTTGCAGCATCCTCAAGGTCAAATAATCAGAATTTGGATGCTTGGCAACTGACTCATATTTATGATACATGGTTATGTGATCACCTTCTGCAACTTTCTGACAAGCAAAGTCAATGGGGAAGCCAGATTCTCTTAACAACCATGTTACTAATTTAATAATTGCAGCGATTCACTTAACAATGTGGCAAGTAAAGTGATAAAATGGGGCAAAACTCACAATATCTGCCTTGTTTAGCAATAGAAATCTGGACTCAATTGTGCTTATAAATCAAGGGCTACCTGTATTCTGCATAATTCCACAAATATATGACTTTTGAGCATTATAGCCTTCCTAATAACATCTGCTTGTGCACAGGTTATCAAATTTCCATCAAATCTTATCTTATTAAAAGAATTGTGTAATGAATAGTAAAATCCTAGATATATCAAGGTTTAGTTTTGATTGGTATTCTGGAAAACATCTAATTCTTGACACAAAAATCTATCACATATGAAAATATCACTCATTGGTTTAAAATTATAAATTAATAAGGTCTTTATCTACCAAACTTTATCTTGCATAGTATTTTCCAGTTACGCTTTTTTTAATATTTAACCCGTGCACCGAAAAAAATCCCTTATTTACTTGTTTGTTTCTTTTCAATTTACTGTAACTATTGCAAAACCGATTTTAATCAATAAAAAGATTAATTAAAAAACATTAAAACTTCTAATTACAAAATTATCTAATTCTTACTTACCTTTGTCCTAAAATACGATCTTTATTACACATGCAGTTTCTAAGTTGTGCAGCTTAGTATAGCTTTAATCTAGCTAAAAATATGATATGGAAAGGTGACTAATACCTGGTTATAATAATATGGTTACATTCTACTAACCCACTGTGAAAAGCATGCAACTGGCTGAATTCCCTACCGAAAGTACATTTAGTAGCAAATTAAGTTTGTTGCTATGGAAAAATAAGTATTGCCTCTTTTACGTGTTAAAGAAATTGTTTTTGCTTCTCTTTCAATTATTCCAAGTAGGAATAATTTGATAAATACCTTTTAGGCTTACCTATCTGTCCAGTAAAATTTCCTGGAGAGTGAAAGATTGTCGATATACAACACTTAAAGGATTCAATTAGCTTGCATTTATGGCCATCTAGAGTTCGGGTCTGCTAATTTCATAGCATGTTCATGTAGGCCGAAATGCCTTTTTTCCCTGTTTAAATATTTATGGATACTTCATTAAAATATTTTATTTTGTATAACTTGCAATGCTAAATTACCTCAGCTTTATGCCTAGTGCATGAGAGAGAAGGAAAAAGAGAGGCGTGAATAGCACAACTTTACTGGAAAACAATACAACTTGACAAACATTGCTTCAAATTAATCTGATAACTCAAGATTTTTGGGAGAAAAACAAAAGGAGACATGAACGTCCCTCTATTTATAAGCCAGACATCAAAAAAGAAGGAATGAAAGTGGATTTATTAAAACAGGAGTTGTATTTTTGCAGTAACCTTTCTGTTGAGCATTGAACTGTATCCCTCCTTAATCGCCTAAGGATTTGAACCTTGTTCTCTGGATGTTCATACAAATTTTGCTTTATTTATTTTGTCTTACAATTTTTTGCTTAAAACTCTGTGTGGTTGTTTTTGAGGTAACTATGCTGTGACTTTAATCACACCTTAATTGTCTCACACCTTCCACTTGGTTTTCTTAACAGTAACAGAGATGCTGGTCAATGTGCTGAACATTTGCTCAGATGATGAACTTGGAACAGAGGAAGATGGTTTTGATGGTAAGAAGCATTGTGTCTTGTGTCTTCTATTCAGGTGGTTTGCCTTGATTAACATTTGTGCTTGAAAATGTTTATTAATCTTGAGGAAAGTCATAGGGTGACTTTTAGAAGAAAGAGTCTAGATTTCATTTCATCCATGCTTCCCCAAATAATATATTTGCTGGATAATGTGTTTGCTTTTATGCATGGTTTGTATAAAGAAAGAATGAACATAAAATGTTCCGTTTGCTTCTTTTCAAATCAAAATGGCACTTAATACTAAAATACCTTTTCTGTGACTATGCTGTGCACTGCAAGATTTCTAAGTACAGAAGCTCATGTTGTGGAGAAATTAAAAACTTAGTACAGGTATTTTGGAACATGGACAGAACATAAGGTGAATCATTCAAGAAGTTGAGTCTGATGTTCAGAACCCTTAGGTTTTCCAGAATCTACATGGTCAGACTAATCATGTGGGCCAGTCTTCTCTGTCTTTGCTCTTTCCAGTACTATTTGAGTATGATGCTTAAAATTTCCAGTTTCCAGCTAATATGGCTCACGTCTATGCTAACTGGGAATTCTGTATTCTGTACTAAATTTCTGATTAAACATGGTGTGAATTTTGGCATTTATGTAAAATGCAACTTTTAAACTAAGAATCACAGAGGAGAGAGTTTATTTCATGTAGATCAGTATAGCTTCATTTTTCTCAAATACTCAATATAAGATTACCATCATCTGAAGAACTTCTAAAACTCTGAGATAAATTAAATGTAATAAAAAAAACTATATTTTTCTAAAGCTTTTATATTAGAAATATTAACTAAAGAAATAATTCTATCTTGAGAGTATTAGGTTGGAGAAGGTTGCGCTAGAAATATAGTTCTCTTTAAACCTTTTAAATTGGAAAAAAAATCCATTTATGCTCTTATGGGAACAGAATAGCATCATCTACAAATACACGGTGACCTGATTCACACATTTCATTAGTTATGGCTTTTTAAAAAACCATGTTTCATTCATCTCAGTTGGGTGGTTTATATAATAGATTAAATAAATATGGTTCACATTTGATATTATTTCATGTACCATACTAAGACAGAAGCACTATATATAAAGGGAAATTCTTGCATAGCAGTTCTGGAATCAGAGTGTGGAAATTATTTTGGAATAATAATTCCATAATATTATTCCTAATAATATTCTTTGGGATAAGAATAAAAGGAGAAAGAAATAAAAGATATACTATTGTGGGAGTTTATTATAGATTACCTGAGTAGACAGAAAAAGCAGATAGGTATTTCTGCATGAGATGACTAGTCTTTCAAAAAGACTAATGTGATACTGATAATGTGAGATTTCAAACATCCAGTTATCTTCTGAAAATCAAATTCTTCCAAGAGTCAGAGGACCTATAAATTCTTGTCCTCTCTTGCTGACATCAGTTGTCAGAAAGTGGAAGAACTTAATCCACTGGACTTTATCCTTGTCAATAGTGAGGGATTGGTTGAAGTACTGAATGTGACTGGTACCTCAAAGAAAAATTGTCAAGTTATTCTTGAATATGTAATATCCAGGGGAGGAGAGTACCTGATAAAGTCAGACCTGCGCACTGAAATTAGAATGTGATGTTTCATGAATTCAGAGGGAAGATATGTCGTATGTAGCGTCTACAAATGCTTAACAGAAAAGCATCCAGAAAAGATGCTGAAAATGCAATGAAAACAATCTCCAGAAGAAACAGGATAAATTAAAGAGGCTAGCATGGATACATAAAGAACTCTCTTAAAATGTTGAAGAGAAAAGGTGACACATATGAAAATAAAAAGATGGAACACAGAGAAGAATAGAAAATAGTCTCCTGAAACTGAGTCAGAAAAGCTACAGGTCAGAATGAGCTGAAGCTTTCAGCAAATCCCCAAAACAACAAAAAAGCTTTATTTGGATTTATTAGAAATAAAAGGAAAGCCAAAAGACTAATGATCCATAGGGAGAAGAAAGTGATGATGGAATAATGTGCAATGATGGGAAAGCTTAGTTTCTTCACTCCTATTTTCCATATTTTCTTTAGGAAGGGAAATGAAGCCATAGGTGATCATAATTATGTGACGAGGGGAAAGGAGTTACTGCCACTTAGGCTAGCAAAGGAGATGGTAAAAGGGAATGCAGTCTATTTCAATGAATTCAAGTATCCAAGGTTTCATAGATCTAAGAGTTCTGAAAGGACTAGCAGTGGTTTCCAAAACTGGTATTCTTTGAGAACTCCTGGAGGACTGGTGAGAACCCAGAAATGTGAAGAAGAAATGTTATCCCCATGTTTAAAAGGGAAAAGGTAGATCTAGGAAACTGCAGGTATGCAGGCTTGATGTCCATACTAGATAAAGTCTTAGACAAATTATTCAGATCTGCACAAATAAGCTGTTAGATGGTCAGGCTAAAATTAACAGGAGCCAGCATGGAAGCCAAATGAGTAATGTCAGGCTAACCTTGTCTCCTTCTTTGATAGGGTTACTAGATTATTAGATCAGAGTTGTGGTGTATCTGGATCTCATTAAGGATTTCAGCAGAGGATTTCATGATATTCTTCTAAAAATATGGGCTAGACAATATTGCTGTAAAATAGTTTCACAATTGGCTAAATGATTGCAGCCAAAGAGTGTTCATGAATGACTCGACTTCAACTTGGAGATAGTATCAAATAGAGTACTGCGGAGCTCTGTTTTTGGCCATATGCTTTTCAGCATTTGTTACTAATAACTTGGATGAAGGGATTAAAGGTACATTTTCAAAGTTTGTAGATCAGCCAACACTGGGAGGGTAATAAATATTTTAGAGGAGACAGATATGTGCAAAAATATAACAGCTTGATGATTGAGGTGAAATGAATAGGATGGAATTTAATCTGGAAAATATTGCATCTGTATAAGAAAAAAATAAAATACAATCATATGATAAGGAATACCTGATCTCACCGTAAAACATGTAAAAGAGGTCTTGTTGTCCCTGCTGACTACAATTTAAATATAATCCAGTAGCAAGATGCAGACTCCATGTCCACCACAGTTCATAGGGGAGAGTTCAGATTGGAACAAGTTTGCAAGAGGGCTACCAATACAACAGTGACTCTGGAAACTAAAATTATCTGAGCACCAATTAATGTATTTTTGTTTAGACTATAGAAAGTCTAGCTGAGGATAGCTCCTAGTCTTCAGTTATCTGGCCATTGTAACACAAAGAGGGAGTAGAGTTAGTTAGAGTTAGGGCTGGACCAGAACCAGTGGGTTAAACTTACAACCTCACTAAACAAAAACTCAGTGTCAGAGATTCTCTCATGGATCTGAACAGGTGGTTGGATTAGATGTCGTCTATGGTACTTTAAGTCTCCATGATTCTATGAAACAAACCACGATATGGCTTAATACATTCTGTGAATCAGGCCAGGATACATTTTTTTATAACTACATGGTTAGTCCAACGAATCTCAATACATGAAGAAGAAAATGGTACTTGGTAGTACATGTACTTGGTAGTACAGTGATTTAAAGCACCCTGTTATTAAGACCAGCTGCCTGCAATTACTGCAGGTTCGAATCTCGCCAGGCTCAAGGTTGACTCAGCCTTCCATCCTTTCTAAGGTAGGTAAATTGAGGACCCAGTTGTGGGGGCAATAAGCTGACTTTGTATAAATATACAAAAGGATGAAGGCTATTGCTTAGCACATTGTAAGCCGCCCTGAGTCTCCGGAGAAGGGCGGCATATAAATCAAAATAAAAAAAAATAAAATAAAAATGTATGGTACAGACTGCATAGATTATTTATTTAGCTTAATTTAGAGGAAAAATTTCTTCCTAGACCTATATAGCAGTATTATCATATATGAGATTCAGGTTAATTCATGAATGTGGCCATCATGTGACTATTAAACTGTTATACAGTATTTGTATGTAATTTACATACAATATATATATATACAAAAAATATATGATATTTTACGAAAAGAGTCCTCCATTCCTCTACCTGCAATAAAATACTTTATGCCACCAGACTCCAAATTTTGAGCTTAGACAATTTAGAACTACACCGACGTCAGTCTGATCTAAGCATAGTACATAAAATTATCTGCCACAATGTCCTTCCTATCAATGACTACTTCAGCTTCAACCACAACAATACACCAGCAAATAATAGATACAAACTCAATGTAAACCGCTCCAAACTCGATTGCAGAAAATATGACTTCAGTAACAGAGTGGTCAATGCCTGGAATGCACTACCTGACTCTGTAGTTTCTTCCCCAAACCCCCAAAACTTTAACCATTCCTAAGAGGTCTGTAAGGGGCGTGCATAAGTGCACCAGCATGCCTACCGTCCCTGTCCTAATATTCCTTTTTACTTACTCTTTTCATGTATTCAAATTATGTTTATACTTTTACCTATTATCTTATATATGCTTGACAAATAAACTTATGATTATGATAATTATAATATCATGACCATAGTACCATGATATGTTTATTCCAAGGGGAGAAAATGTCAAACAATTTCAAGACACTACATCATCCAAAACAGCAAATCAGTTTTATGATGTGTCTGGTTCTAATACAGTCAGTTCTTTTCACATTTAAAACTTATGCTACAATAAAATGTCCTTTAACGTTAAAGGAGCAAAAGAACACAGGGCTGTGTGTATCTATTCAGAATTTAAGACATTTTGTGCTCAGCTTCACTTCCAATTGCTTTTCAGTCCCTTGACTGATAATAGAATGGATATATAAATTCATACTTTACATGGGAAACCTTATGTTAAAGCCACAAATACAGTTACAATATTTCTGCTTCAAAATAAATGTAATATTGAAGCCTTAATGAAAATAGAATTACAGAGTTTAAACAGTATTCAACCATTTTCTTCTTCCTATCAATTTACATATTATCGCTAAGAGAAATCCTCAAAGTTTGGTTTGGTTTGCCTTACTTCAGGTGTGAGTAATAGCTTTCTTTTGGGGGGTGGACTTGTACCTTAACCAACACATTTTCATACTCTATGACAGACGTCTTCAAACTTGGCAGCTTTAAGACTTCTCCAGCCAGAATTCTGGGAGTTGAAGTCCACAAGTCTTAAAGCTGCCAAGTTTGAAGACCTCTGCTCTATGATATAAGTGGCGTGAACAGTAGGCTCAAGGGGTGGAGCAAATTGAAACAAGCAACATATCAGAAGCAAGAGTGGGAAATGTGTTTCTTTTAATGAAAAAATAAATAAATCTGTTAGACTTTGCAATGAATAAATATACCAACTTTAAACCTTTTCCCCATGCAAAAAATCATGTCATCAGATTCCAATAACATAGACTTTGGATTGTCTAGAGATTGCAAAAATAGACCTGGGGAGACCTTACTTTGACAGCCATCTGTGGTTGCCACCAACTCACATTGATATATTTAGATACTGTTATGAAATTAAGCTTCTTCTTTCTTCTTTCCTTGGGTCCTCTTGAGAAAAAAAAAATAGTTTTATGCTATTTGTCGTGGGGGAAAAAGGGTAAGAAAGAGTTGCAGGCAGTGGTGAAATCCAAATTTTTTTACTGCCGGTTCTGTGGGCGTGGTTTGGTGGGTGTGGCTTGGTGGGTGTGGCAGGGGAAGGATACTGCAAAATCTCCATTCCCACCCCACTCTGGGGCCAGCCAGAGGTGGTATTTGCCGGTTCTCCGAACTACTCAAAATTTCCACTACTGGTTCTCCAGAACCTGTCAGAACCTGCTGGATTTCACCCCTGGTTGCAGTGTCTTGGGCTTTTTTTAAAATACTAGTTTGTTAAGGATGTTGGTGAATGACATGCTCCTGAAATCTGTCTGAAAAGCAGTTCCTGTTGCTTCTGGTTAATGGGTAAAACAGTCTACATTGCTCTGCTCCCATTAAATTGTTCCAGTCGATTATTCAACTATAAGTCTTCAAAGGGAAAATTACAGCAAGCCAAGTAATGTATTTATTTGTATCCATACATTTGCATTTATATTTATATACCACCCTATTCTGAGGAAAAACTAAATAACATATTGATACCAAAACAGTTATAGTGCCTTGTGCCATGTCACTATAATTGTCCACCATAGTCCACCATGTGCACTATGGAACCAATGGAATAAAATGGTTTTAATTACCATGTGAAAGATATGTAAAATGGAAGTTCCCTATTTTATGGACTATAGTGATCTCTAAGATAGGGCTGCTTCCGAGAAGCCATGCTTCTAATGGCTCACTTACTTCATTTCACAAGGGATGGAGAATTCAGGAAAAATAGTCCCATTAGTATATTGGTGTTGGGCCATTTAGGGCTTCAAAATCAACACTTGGACCCACAAACCTATCAGTAGGCTAGTGCAACAGTTGGTAAGTAGACAAGTCACTTACATTTTACACCAACACATGTTCAAGGAAAATCACATATATAGTACATTGCAGTAGTCTAAATTCTAGTGGTCTATATCATGAGAAACTTTTGGTCCCTAGATAGTAAATCATCCAGAGCAGGAGCTACCTACTACCTATGGATCAGAGACTGCTCAAGTAGGACCCAAAGTCTCCATAGTTGCAATTGGTTCTTAGGAGGGGAATGAGATCAAGCCATGTCAGTCCCCTATGTATGACAATTTCATCTTTGAGAGATTTATCCACTCGGGCACTGGATCAGGACTACCACACCCTTTCCAGTTTTACCTGGGATGGTGATATAAACTGGGTATCATCAGGGTATTGGTGACACCCTACTTGGAACTAGTGAATATCCTCCCCTGCATTTCATGCAGATGTTGAATAGCAATGTGTAATTTCCACATGGGAATTACAAGGTTTCAAATATTACATGTGGAAGTATTATAAAATATAAAATAAATCTCCGTGACATGACAATCACAGCTATGTTTCCTTTCTGCTTAATACTCATGGTCCCTCATATTAGCCTAAAATAGCTTTTTGATGTTTCATGATCTACTGCTTGATAGGTCTTCTAAAATGATTCAGTTGTTATTGAATATTGTACTTTCCTAATGAAAAATGGCTATTATTTCTCTGCCTCTCATTTTCAGAGAGAGTAGTCAGCAGTTTGAAATAATTATTATTCCTCTAATATTCAAGAAACCAATTTTAGATTGCTTTCTTGATTTAAAGTGTATTGCTTCAGGTTTTTTAAATTAAACATTCCAAAATAATAAATAACAGTTTTTGAAAGGATGGTTATTTATTCAAATCGGAAGAATAATTAGTAAACATATACATAGCAGAAGAAATTGCAAAAACAGATTTCTATAAAACGGTAGGTGATAGATTAAATTACAGGTTATTTTCGTGATTAGCAACCTAATCTGTACTTCCCAAAGTGTTCAGAAAGCAAAATCTTTATTGTTCAGTATAATCAGATTTTTTGCTGCAACTCCATAGTTGGGGTCTCCATATTGGATAGTTTAATGAGAATAGCATATTTGTACTGACTTTTTTGTATAGTTTATATGGCAAATTCTGTATTTCCTATGAAATAGAGTAAAGCAAAATAAGATGCAGTATAGGTGACCCATGTTTAAACAACCACAATTGGGACTGACAACTTGATATTTAAGTGACATAGTTGCTACATGGAAAATCACGTGACTATGACTTTTTATTAATTTTATTTTCAGCTGTCCTTTTTTCTCACTTCCCTACCTTTTGAAATGCTTACTCTGATGCTGGATTAATTAGCAGGAAGGGAATTAAAGTTTGGATTTACATTCATTGGAGAGGAAGAGATTACAAAAATATAAAGGATTACATGAGAGTAAGAAGGTACACAGGAATATACATCAAAAGGAATGCGCTGGCACTGGCTGTTTGTGTAGCATGCTTGAGGTTGCAGGCCACAAACACACCAGGCAAACATCTGATATATATATATTCCCCATTGTGTACCTGCTTATTCTCTTATAATCCCTTCTTCTCCAATCTCTCAGCAGGGAGAGGATAGGAAAAAAATGGGCTAGGGATAGGACAGATTGCTTTAAAAAGCGATCTCTTTAGATAATCTGTCCTGTGCCTCGCCCATTTTTCCTCCCCCTTATCCTCCCTGCAGACTGAGATTGGAGAAGAAGAACGTACAAGAGAGCGAGCAGCACACAATGGGGAATACACATTGAAAGGAATGTGCTACTGTCAACTGTTTGGCTAACACACTCACAGCAGTCCTGAGTGCAAAAGATATTTTAAAACTATTACAGTGTTCAAAATAAATTAAACTAAATTCCAAGTGCAGTCTTGTCTTACTTTGGTAAATTATATTTCATTACAATGCTGAGAATTGCTTTTTTAACCAGTCTAGTTAGATAATGTTGATTATCCTGTTTCTGAACCAAATCTGTAATAAAAAGTTTAATTCCCTGAATATTAGTTTTTTTTCTTTATCCTCTTTTTTTTTTGTCATCCCACTACAAAGGAAAGCAAATGTCTCAATTTAAGTAGTCATTTATAATCAAAAAATTAAGTCATTTGTTTTTCTCCTAATTCTGCTTTTTGATAAAAGAATTGGTCTTGTAAGTACAAATAGTCCTCAACTTGCAACAGTTTGTTTAGTGACCATTCAAAGTTACAACAGCACTGAAAAAAGTGATTTATGAACGTTTTCCCCCACTTATGACTGTTGCAATATCCCTGTGGTCCCATGATCAAATGCTTAGCAACTGACTCATATTTAAGACAGTCGCAGTGCCCCAGGATCATGTGATCCCTTTTGCAACCTTCTGACAATCAAAGTCAATGGGGAAACTGAAATTCACTTAACAACCATGTTACTAACTTAACAACTGCAGTGGTTGACTTAATAACAGTGGCAAGAAAGGTCATAAAATGGTACAAAATTCACTTACCAACTGTCTCACTTAACAACAGAGACCCTTGGGAGTTGGGCGGCATAGAAATGCGACTAAACAAACAAACAAACAAACAAACAAACAAACAACAGAAATGTTTGGCTCAATTGTGGTTGTAAGTCAAGAACTACCTGTGTTCAGATTTGCCAAATATGAGTAGAGTAGAGTAGAGTAGAGTAGAGTAGAGTAGAGTAGAGTAGAATAGAATAGAATAGAATAGAATAGAATAGAATAGAATAGAATAGAATAGAATAGAATAGAATAGAATAGAATAGAATAGAATAGAATAGAATAGAATAACGGAGTTGGAAGGGACCTTGGATTCTTCTAGTCCAACCCCCTGCCCAGGCAGGAAACCCTACACCACTTCAGACAAATGGTTGTCCAACATCTTCTTAAAAATTTCCAGTGTTGGAGCATTCACAACTTCTGGAGGCAAGTTGTTCCACTTATTAATTGTTCCAACTGTCAGGAAATTCCTCCTTAGTTCTAAATTGTTTCTCTCCTTGATTAGTTTCCACCCTTTGCTTCTTGTTCCACCCTCAGGTGCTTTGAAGAATAGTTTGACTATCCCTCTTCTTTGTGGCAAACCCTGAGATATTGGAACACTGCTATCATGTCTCCCCTAGTCCTTCTCTTCATTAAACTAGACATACCCAGTTCCTGCAACTGTTCTTCATATGTTTTATCCTCCAGTCCCCTAATCATCTTTGTTGCTCTTCTCTGCACTCTTTCTAGAGTCTCAAAATCTTTTTTACATCGTAGCGATCAAAACTGAATGCAGTATTCCAAGTGTGGCCTTACCAAGGCATTATAAAGTGGAATTAACCCTTCACATGATCTTGATTTTATCCCTCTGTTTATGCAGCCCAGAACTGTGTGGCTTTTTTGGCAGCTGCTGCACACTGCTGGCTCATATCTAAATGGTTATCCATTAGGACTTCAAGATCCCTCTCACAGTTACTACTATTGAGCAAGGTACCATATATACGGTACCATGCATTTTGTTTTTCTTCCCTAAATGTAGAACCTTACTTTTTTCACTGTTGAATTTCATTTTGTTAGATAGCGCCCAATGTTCAAGTCTGTCAAGATCCTTCTGTATCTTGAGCCTATCTTCTGGAGTGTTGGCTATTCCTGCCAGCTTGGTGTCATCTGCAAATTTGATGAGTTCCCCATCTCATATGTTTTTGACGAAACCAAGCCAAAGAAGAACTTGTGTTTTTCATCTTGTTGCTTTCCTAGTTACTGCTTTAATCATCTTGCTGTTATTATTATTTTATCTAATTGACCTTGGCCACCCACATTATTGGGTTTATAGATACTTGTGATGTCATCACACTGGAGGTCACAATGTTATGAGCAAAATCATACAGTTTGGCTAGCTGATCAGATAAACAGACAAGTGAGACAAAGCATGAAAATAAAGAAGAGATAAAACTTGCAGAGATGCAGCACTGATTGAAATAATTTCACAAACTGTTAATTGGCATGAGAAGAAAATAGCTTTTGACTTAGCCCTAAGAATACGTAATGTCAAAGAGTGATGTAGTTGAATGGTGGAATAACATTATTCTGTACCATGCAATAAGAGCCATATATTTGAAGAAATCTCTTATTTGATTTAGATGTTAATAATTAAATACTGGGGACCAGAAGTAAATACTGTAGATATTATTAAATGCAAGCATTTATTTTAGAATTTTCATTTACATGTATGTGTGCGCGCACACACATAAATACATACAATGATTCTAATTCCATTTAATTTATTCTTCAGCATGTAATGTTTATGAATTAATACAGAGCACACATATTTGCTGAGGTATCTGAAACTAGCTATATAGTGTTTTCAGTTTTACTTGCTTTTCTAATTAATAGGGATATTGACTTGGTGGAAATGAATGAAATAATTAAGTACTAATTAAAATTACCCACTTACATGATAGACAGCTTGATAGCAAAGAACTTGATTTGTTCTCTGTACTTTCGGCAATGCTGAAGCACATTTTGCTAATTACCTGACCTAATTTTTTGTTCCTTAGATTAATTTCATTGAAATGTAACTGTAACACTTTTAATTGTGACAGATATCCACCAGATGACATTGCTAGAAATGTAGTTATTTCACTGTCATAATAGCAAGGAAAGTGAGAGATTATTCCTGTTGGAGGGTTTTGATATCTTGAGTGTTAAAAATACCACTTCACTATTTTTTATTGATACTGGTAACCATAAACAAAAGTAGAACATTATTTTGGGATATGTGTGAGTTTATGAAGAAACATTGCAGGGTGAAAGTCAAAAGATGAAAGCTTCACCCCTTAAACAGACACATGCAATATCATGACATTTGTTATGGTCATAATGTAGCTTTCATCAATTGATAGCTCTGAATGTCTACCATTACTTTCAGGAAAGGAGAAAACTGCATTTGAGAAAAATAGTTGAATAAATTACTAACTGGTGTGTTTATTAATATTTAAAGAAAATTACCACAAGATTGTGTAACAAAATAACTGATGGCACTATACAATAAAATGGTGTCATTAGTCATTGATTATGTAGTCAAGAGGAGTTAAATCAGGAAGAAATGTAAATTGGGAAATGTAAATTGAAAGTTGCAAACAAATTTTGTTCTTATTGTACTTTATCTGTGACAAAGAAGGAACCAAGAAAAGGGGCTATGGACAATCATCTATTATATATATATATAGAACACATAAATAGTATACATAAATAACTTACAGCGTTAATAAACAGAAGCCAAAGCTAGATCCTGAATTGGATCTCAAAATGCCATAGCCTGCAATTTTTAATATTCATTTGAGTGGATTTTTTATTCAAATACATCATCTGAAGTAGAAAGGAACAAACCATAGATATGAGATTGCACTCTGAAGTATAAATTCAGAGTTGAATATACCAAATGCTATTGTTACTGAGCCTAACTAGGTTAGATGTAAGACAATGGTGAAGAAGAGTTATATTTCAAAGCTACTTTCATAACGATGCTGTATATTTATCTTGCTTTTTCTCCAGGGATTTTAAGGAGGCTTACATGGTATTCATCTCTACTATTTTATCCTCATAACAACCCTGAGAGTTAATTACTGATTGAAGAGATTCAAGGAGTTTTTTTGACTGAGTAAAATACTTGAACTAAATCTCCTTCCTGCTACCTTTAAGACTTTACCCAGTATCCAGGAATGGTTATAAAAGAGTTTAGATTTATTCTCTTAGGTCATTGAGCCTAATTATAGAGAAAAGTCATGACTTGAAATGTCTGGCCAGAGTAGGATGCATATGATTTATGCTTGTTTAGATGGTAATGAATTACTTGATCAGGATTCTACATGTTGCAGCTCATTTTCAGAATCTTGCTGAATATGCAGATGTCAGAAAGTGTTGATGGCCACTTTATTCAGTAACCGAAGAGTCACTGTCGTTCAGCACAAAAATGCAAATCATTATGGATATAACAGCTGAATAGGTCTCCTGGAAAAAGTATTATGAAGTCCATTATTAAAAGGGGGAAAAAAACTTTACTGCAATAATTAATCAAATGAGTTGAAGGAATACACAAAGAGGTCTCTAAGATGCTGTGGCATTTTTAAAATTGTTTTTGGACTCTGATCTTCAAACATATTTATTTGAGAATAGTTGCCTTGAAGTTGGTTTGCTTAATTCCAAATGAATAAATTTTGATTTAAATCTTATTATTGTGTTTATTTCTTGTCTTTCATTTAAGGGGCATTAGACAGGTTCATGTTTCTTTTTCCATGACTCTTTCTGCTGTTTCTTCCCCTTCAGCTATCATGTTATGAGAAAGATCAGGGATTGGTGTTAAGCCATGGCTTGATGCAGATGTGACTGAATGAATCTATGCTCTCCGCTCCTGGCCCAACATTATATAATAAATTACTTTGGGAGATATACATGGCAAAAAAACTCTTGAGAAACATATTTCTCAATATCTATGAACTCCTGTGGTTAACATGTCATACTTGATCTCCTAAACGAATCATTGCATGACCCAAGCAGCATGGCCAGTAGTGGACCAGCCTTATGATTGTCTTCCTGCATTTTAATTTATTGCAAAGTTTACTAACAAAGCTGTGCTGAAGTGTGTTTTTTCTTCTCATAATTCTTTTTTCTATTCCTTTTCAGTGTTCCCTGTCTAATTTGTTTCTTTTCTATTTTTCAGAATTACTTAAGTATTACTTTCCCATTGATGTTGTCTTGTATTACACTCTTCGTTCTCCTTTCTTTTAAAAAAAATCTCTTATCTTCACTGATCTGTTTTCTTTTCCCCCCCACTCTGGAATTTCATAAGAAGATCCTATTTATGCACAGAAGAAAGGTATTATTAAACAGTCAAGAAAGGCTTAAATTTAATTTGCTGTTGTATAACTTTTCCTAGTGCTAACTCTCAGAAACTTTCAATTTCATATCTTCCTGCCAAATTCTCAAAATTGTATTCTATATTATATGCGCTTTCCTAAACTCATATTAATCAAATGACTATTTAGAATAGGTATGGGGATCGTGTAGCCCTCCAGACATCATAAAACAATAACAAAACAGCATCCCTATTGTCCATAATTGATGGGATTTTTTTGTTACACATCAAGTAGAGAAGAATAGGTTGCTCAATTCTCTAGTAGGCCGGCGTAGATCACTATTGACTAATTCTGTAAAGGTCAAGTTGATTGTGGTATATTTGCATCCTTAAAACTGATTTGCCTTATTCAAATTAAAAACGGGTTGTGTGTGTGTGTGTGTGTGTGTGTGTGTGTGTGTGTGTGTGTGTGTGAAAATGCACTTCAAAGAAAAAAATGCCGCATGGGGACTGCTGAATCTTTACCATCTACTGCTTTGATACAAATAATCCCCCACATAGCACCTTTTCCTAACCAGTTGGATGTTAGAGCAAGATTCACCTTCCTTGATTAAGTGGTCTTCCACTATCCACTCTGTGCATGATTTGCTCAAAATTACAATTACTGACTGCAGTTTATCGTAGTAATTTATGTCATTAGGAAATGAAAACGTCTTTACATCTGCCATGATATTATCAAGCTTTACCATGAATGGTATGGAAACTTGGTTAAAGTTATGAAACATTAAAGAGATCTAAAAGTTGGTTGCACCCGGATATTTCAAATTAGTTTCCAGGGGAACCGTGACTTGAATAAATGTTTTTAACTGCATCGCATTTTTCTGAATTTTTTGAATAATTGAGGAAGAACTTTTAGCCTAAAAACTTTACAATTGCTATGATGTTAATAAGCTCTTGTTAGCAATTAATATATTGACAAACCAGTTCACTATATATCATTTGGTGTTAAATTTTAGTGCGCACACAAATTTGCCAATTGCTTTAACAAGCCAATTGAAGATTTGAAGTACTGGATACTGCTTTGTTGTACTCTGTAATACATTTTATACACTTGCAATACTTTAAGCAATGCCATGATGGAGGAAAACTTTGCCTTTTTGAAATTTACACTAGTCTACAACACAGCACTAGCTACAGAAGTTCCTTAGCGTAGAAATCTAGCTTTTCATTGAGCAGTACAACATAGACCTTCTGGAGCCATTTTGGTGTCAGGATCCAGAATATACCTTTAATTTAACACCTGTTTGTCATTGGCCACGTTTGAAATTTTCTAGAATGAAGTAGTTCTGGCACAAGAATCAAATCAAAACCCACCCATTCCTATCACTATTTGCTTAATTTCATCCAGTTCTTAGGCTGTCCATGAGTCTCCTCTGTGATGAAGAAGAGCTTCCAGTAGACTGCTGTTACTCAGAAGTGTTTAAAGTACAGTTCCCTTGGCAATGTGGTCAACAGATTTATATGCTCCCTTTGTTCCAGAGAAGAGAAAGCTAGGAAAAGAACAACTGGCTGAACATTCCCCATTGCATTAAGTCTCCCAAACCTCCCATCTCTGCAAACAGTCCCTAATAAAAAGACTAGATATACACATTAAATATTCTACTTTCCTGTAATTCCTACGTAGGCTGTGAAACCCAGCTGGATAGTCAAGAGTCTCGGGAATTTACCAATGGAGAAGACTTTTGTCCACCTTTAAAGCCCTTCATGGCATGAGTCTAGGTTACTTGAGGGACCATCTCACCCCACTGATATTGGCCTGTGCCACTCGTGCTAACAGAGAAGGCCGTCCTCTTGGACACCACCAGCCAGAATAATTGGTCTGAGGGGAACCGCAGCATGAGGCATGCTGCGGGTCCCCTCAGGCCAATTATTCTGGCTGCTGGTGTTCAAGAGGACGGCCTTCTCTGTTATTGCTCCTTCCATCTGAAACATCTTACCCCCAATGTGAAGTTGGCCCCAACCTGCCTATCCTTTCATAAGGGTCTAAAGATATGGCTCTGCCAGTGGGAAAACAGCACAGTGGAGGTAGTTTATCAAATAACAACAGATCTTACCTCCATCCCCACTCCGCCCTCACCCTCTCAGGTTTTAATGTTTATTTATTTATTTTAATTGTTCAAGTATAGATATATTTTTATGATTGTAAGCCACCCAGAGTTACCTTATGGTAAGATGGGCGGCTAATAAATTTTATAAATAAATAATAAAATAAATTTCTCAGGAAATTAGTTTGTAGGCATTAATTTCTCTCTTTCTTACGGGATTTATAAAAAGGGGGCTGGGCAGATTAGGAAAGATGATGCTGAGACCATAGTGGCCTGAATTAAGGATATCCTGACATTAGTGATGTATGTGTCCCATTCATGTAAGAATGACCATTTTCCCCACAAATTCAGACTTCTGCACATCCCTAATAGAAAAGTTACTATTTGCACACCACCCCAAATAAATAGTCCAATCCGTGTTTCCTCCATCTTAAGTTTATCTTCTAGTCTGCTCACAGTATAAGAAGCACTGAGATATGAGATCCAGTTTACAGTGTTATCTGAGCCTAGACCAAATTTTTAAAGCATTTATCAATTCTTGTCCCAAACTGCATAGAGAGGTGGTGGTAGTAGGACAACGATATAGTGATATTTTGTTATTGTTGAGAAATTGCTAAGAAACTAAAGTAATTCTTAGGGGTTACTGAAAGTAGAGTTTAAAAAAACACAGCAAGGAATCATTGTAGATTTTATTGCAGAATGAAATTATTGAAATGAAATATTGCACAAGAAAAGCTGCCTACTTTTATCAATCATCATAATGTAAAAGTGAATGTTATCTTCAATTTAAAATGTTCGATCTAAATTAGATTCTAGCAGGCCTCCTTCTTTCCCTTTATATAATCCTTTTTTAGTCTTTCTTTCCTATAATATATATTTCAGAGATATCTGTAATTTTCTTTTAACTGCATCTTCTAGTTTCTTTCAACTTTCCTGTGTAAAATTTGCCTATTGTCCTTTTCTCTGACTAAAAAAAATTGCATACATTATTTTATTGTATTTATAATTTGTTTTTCCAATCCTACCCTGAAAATCAGTTTTAGCTTCTTCCAAATATATTTATGTCTTTAAAACTTTGATTTACATTTATTGTTTTAGACCAGCCTTTTAAATATTAAACCTCATTTCTGTTAATCATGCCTTTGTTTAATATGCATTGGTAAACATCTTCATTTCACCAATTCATTTGTAAAGGTAGCTAAAAAATATCAATTTGAATTTTGAAAATAGTTGCAAATAACTCAAGTTTTCTGAGCTATTTAGCAAACAAATGTTTTATTTATAAAGAACTGGAATAATACTTGGTTGTGATTTCTTAGAAATCTCAATTTATTTTTATTATTTGTATTCTTAGTTCTAATACTATTTATCCTAACCCAAAACACATTATATATACTTTATATATATATTTATATATTATATATAAAGTATACTTTATTCTGAGATATTTTTTTATGCAAAAATATAAAGAAAGATAAATCTGTCCTACTCTATTATTGAATTTAGATTTAGATTTTATTACACTTCTATACCGCCCTTCTCCCAAAGGATTCAGGGCAGTGTACAGCCATGTTAAAACACATATACACTTACAAAATTTAAAAACAATTTAAAAACAAATATATAAATTTGGCCCACAAAATTAAAAGCTAACAGACACCCAATTTAAAATTCCTATTAGGCCAGCCCGACTTGTTGGAATAAAAGAGTCTTCAGGACGTGGCGAAAGGTACGCAGGTCAGGGATCATACGAACCTCTAGTGGGAGCTCATTCCAGAGGGCTGGTGTCCCCACAGAGAAGGCTCTCCCCCTGGGTGTCGCCAGTCGAATTGTTTGGCCGACGGCACCCTGAGGAGCCCCTCTCTGTGGGAGCGTATTGGCCGGTGGGAGGCTGTTGGTGGCAGAAGGAGGTCTCATATATATTATTACATGCATTACATACTTGTTCAATAATATAGCATTTGATAATAGCCTAGTTACATTTGTGAAAGAGTATTTTAAATGCATCAAAAGCGAACCATAATGTTTTTACAGGGATTCTATCTATTCATATTGAATTTAATGACTAACAACTTTGGCTGCAATTCCATTTTCCCCCCACTGTATAAGATATATTTTTTTTCAATTAGTGGTCATGAGTACATAAAAATATTCAAAATAATAAAATGTAGCTAGGGAAAATATTAAAGCTGATTTTTTTTGTCAGACCAAAGAATACAAAGCCATTCTTTTTCCTGAAAAAAATCCATATTAATAAAGCAACATCCAGTTACTTGATCCTTTTCAAGAGACAACTAGACTTTCTGGTTTTTCTTTGAAGACGTTTCGCTTCTCATCCAAGAAGCTGTCCAGCTGTCTGCATGGAGTATATAAATCCTTTCATTGCCCACAATCCAGTCAGAGCTGAAGAAGCTTCTTAGATGAGAAATGAAACATCTTCAAATAAGTCCAGTTGCCTCGTGAAAAAGCACCTTTGGGATAACCATGACCTGGATGACTGAGAATCTCCATAGACATCAGTTACTTGAATTAACTTAAATCCAACTTTTTCCAAACTTAAGTCTAGATACTACTCAAAATTATCTAACAAAATTTCCAAACATTTTCACTGTTTATTCATATATAATACATGACTTTCATATAGATTCCTTTCTCTCTGACTCTTCATTTATTCTTATTTCTTCTGCTAAAGAAATTACTAAAAGTGTGTTTAATTATGACAGTCCTAAATAGGCCTTCTATAAACATTTTCAAATTCTGATCTCAATTTTCATGTCTAGATCTGTCTCATTGTATATATATTTTGTACCTATTTTAATTTATTTGGTAAATTTACTGTCCATATCAAATTTCTAAAGAGCAGAAGGTAAGTGCTTCACTATAAGAGATTAAGAGAAAACATACAGTTTTTACAATGTATATTTTAGAGGTGTATCAAGAATTTTGAACCATATTTTTAAGTCTTGATTCAGGATGACTACACATATATGGAATTATTTCTTATGTGGATTATAATCTCATGTGATAATTGTTTCACTTCTTCCCATCTAAGGTACTTTTGTTTTGTATGATATCACTTAATAAAGCATTTGAAAACAGAGATAATTTTCTCCAGTGAATCTGGGACTTTGTTAACTATTTACATATACAATTGTTCAGCAGTTTATTACCACAATAAGCACTTGTAATTCCTGTCTATCTCTAGTTCATTGTAGAAATTTGCCCTAAGAATTTTTACCTTCTAAAAGATAACATTAAAAATAAAAAAATACTATATTTTAAGGATATGCAGATCAATTTAAATCCTGGTCAAATCAGCTTGAATTCAGAAGCTAGTCTTACATTTTCTGCACAAAATAAATAAACCCACAGGTATTTGTGGTGGATAATTTCCTTTGATGTATGCACTTTGCATGTTTTAGCATCTTTCCTTAATATTCTATATGCATGTTTTACTTATCTTTCTCAACTATATTCCCTTTCTCTCTCCTGCCCTCCCCCACCCTCCCCTCCCTCTCTCCTGATCAAATGTATGCAATTTGTATACAATTTTTGAGCTGGAAATATTTCAAGATGGCTGTTGGTTGGCTCCATGAATTACATGCATGTCCATTTAAATACTACACATTGTAGTGCATAACATTTTTTTTGAAAAGAAACTAATGATTTATTTCTATTACATCCCTACCATATTATCTCGCTGTATAATATTCACTGAAAAAGTTACTATTTTATTCATTATTTTAATGTGTGTGAATTGCAGCATTATTTATTATCTAAAATTAATCTAATATTTTTTATTTATTATAATTTCTTTTTTCATATTGTCATTTAAAAAGATAAATATTTTCTTCTTGTATACAATTAATTGGATCCCCTTATTTTCTCTATGCCTCTTGTGAATTCTTTGTGAACATGTCTTCTTACACTTTTGACATTGTCATACAAATTTATAATTTTTTATATTTTTCTTGAATAAAAATTTCTGTGAATTTTAATATTTCTAACTGTGGCTTTAAAAACTAAAATTGGCTATAAAAAGTAACAAATTGCTTTGCTTTATCTGTGATTTATACAATTACACTTTTAGAAAGTACATTATTATATCTATATTCATTTTGCTTATAAAGCCTTTATACTATTTCTTTTATTGAGAAGCAGATAAATCTTTCCAAGGGAACTCAAGAAAGGAGTGGGAAAAACTCACCTTGTTCTAAATGCAATATCATTCATATTGCATATTGCATATTGCATATAATTTTTAATATCAGTCTAGGAATTCTTTTATTCCTTACTTCTCCAGTTCTTCAAGTACAATTCTAGTTTCAAATAAAATTTCCTTGTCTGAGTCTAGCTCCTTCCTTCTTTAACTTCTGACATAAATCCTTAAGTTTATGTAGCTATATCGTTATATTTGGACAGTAACGTTCTGGTTTTTTTTTATCATTTCCATTATTCCAGGAACTTTTTCACAGATCACTTTTCTACTTTTAAGAACCATATTTCTATGTTGGATAGAAAAGAGTTTTGTACCTGAAGCAATGCTGCCATTTTTTCTCCTTTTATAATGACCCCGCCCCTCTTGGCATGATACAAAAAAGATAAGGATGTGATAATATCCAAATCAGCATAGTTCCCTAAACAACCACATAAAATTAGGAAAGAGCCTGATTTGAGCACTGTGTGTGTGTGTGTGTGTGTGTGTGTGTGTGTGTGTGTGTGTATCCCCAAAGATGTTGCAGCAGGTACCTTCAGAACAGTGCTCAAATCAGGCTATTTCCTCATCTTATGAAAATTTATGTAATTTTATATATCAAATTTATAGGCTGCCCACCAGGGGTGAGTTCTACTTACCTTTACTACCAGTTCACAACTGGAGCGCGCACACGCGCTTCGCACACACACGCTTCTGCACATGTGCACGTCATTCATGATGACGTCCAGGCAGGTGGGCAGAGCCTCCTGCTGCTTTTACTACCGATTCGCAAGAACCGGACCGAACCGGGCGAGCAACCCACCACTGCTGCCAACCTTACCTCAAAGTAACTCTGGGTGGAATTATGCCTTTCAGCTGTAAATGCAATACTGTAATAATGTAAAAATGTGGAAGCTCCTTTTGTGATATTGCAGTGCTCCTTAACTGTGAACCCTGTCATCCCCATAAATGTCACTGGTTACTCGACATAACTGCAGAGCATGCCACAAATCAGTAATCTATCCATTCTTGTGTTGTTTTATGTTATCTTGTTACTTGTATAAATGTCAAGCATAAACAAAAAAGATATTTTCTTTCAATAATAAGCCTTGTTTCAAACATGTATTTTAAAGATTACAGACTATTTTATGCTACATATACTTTTTTTTTTTATCATCTCTAAATGCAATCTTGTTTAAAATTAATCAGGCACAGGTAGTTTTGTAGTTAGTTGACTGAACATTATCAGTGTAATTTCTTATTTTTCACATGGATCATTTGCCATAAAGATATCCAAGGCAATCATTTTTATGCTTTTCTTTCAGTCATTAAAATCTGATCTTGAACCACTGCTCTGTAATAATTCGTTATGTATATATTTTCAGCTGATTGAGAACTATGTTCAAATTCTATGTACAAACGTTTAGATAGATTCATTTTCATGTATGGTCCAAGGCCCACGACAAAAATAAACATTATTTTTCTGAGCATTTTTGATAAAAATTCAGGGAGGACAGAATCATTTGATCATTTGATTAGGAACTGGAACCTCCAAGACCTTCTAACTTTGTATTTCTATTATTCTAATGTAATATATGTACCAGTTCCTGATCAAATGATCACTTCCTGCTCAGGCAGGAAGCCCTATATTATTTCATCCAATCTCTTCTTAAAAATGTAAGCTAAATATCTTATACATTATGTCATTCATATAATGTGCAAAGCAGCTGGTTCTATGCTTCTTCCCAGTTAGATGTAGAGAACATATTTTTCAAAATATTTATGATTGATATGCAAGCATTCCCTGAGAAGCCACCTGACAAGATACCTTAGAAATAGATATAAAGAGGTGTCATACAGAAGCAGTAGGTCTCATATAATTTGTAGGTTACCAATATTTATCTTCTATTAAAATTAACTCTTAATGTCAGTTCTTCAAATATATACCACACAAACACAGATGTTTGCAGTATAAATTGTAGACTATAATACTTTCTTGGTGGCAATTTAGTATACATTTTTATTAAAATACAGATAAAGGGAAAGGGTAAATATTTCAAAAAGCAGGAGAAAGCATTCTGGGAACCAATAGAACTGTACATATTAAAGTATTATTTAATATATAATTTAACTGCATATAACCCAAGTGGAAAGATAATAACTCTATTCTAAAGTGTTCTAACTTGCACAGTTTTAAATTAAAATTTAAAAATGAGAGCTTATATCATAGAACCATTGCAGTCAATTATTTGTGTCTTGTAAAAGAATAAAAATAATTTGAAGCCTAAATCCAGGTTATAATAAACAGGGAAAGCATATAGCTGAGGTAATTTATGCACACATGAACTATATTAAAATAAAATTATAGGATTATGGGGAAAGAGGAAGATGAAATGTATCTATTATGGGTTCTTGAAGTTCAGGTATTATTCTAAAATAATTTTAAAATAATTTTTATTTCTTTATTTCTTTTCTCCTTATAGGAGCCACAGCTGCAGCTCGAAAAGAGGTTATACGGAACAAGATCCGGGCGATAGGGAAAATGGCTCGAGTGTTTTCTGTACTGAGGTATGGCTTCTGTGTATTTTAGCATCAGAAATTATTGTTCGTTCCTTCAGAGAAACATTCCTTAGCAAAATAATAATAGTAATAGACTTATTACACAGCTTTATAGTGTTTTATAGCAGCAATCCCAACCTTTGTGGCTTGGCAGCCCGGCTGGTGGGGGGGAGGAGAGATGGGAACGGGGCCGCACGACTGGCGGGCTGGCACGTGCATGCATGTGGACCAGCATGCATGCAAGCAAGTGTCCAGCAGCCTGCCACATGTGCACTCTGGCCAGCCACTCACGTGGCCCAATTCCAAATAGACCATGGCCTGGTAGTTGGCTGCGGACAAGGAGTTGTGTACCCTTGATTTGCAGCATTCTTTAAACTGTTTACAGAATCAGCATATTGCCCCCAACAATCTGGGTCCTCATTTTACCGACCTCAGAAGGATGAAAGACTGAGTCAACCTTGAGCCGGTCAGGTTTGAACTCCTGGCAGTGGGCAGAGTCAACCTGCGTTCTAACCACTGCTCCACCGTGGCTCTAAAGCAGAAAAAGACATTTTCATGCATTCCCTCAGGGTTCACCCGATCAACTTCATTAAAAAAGGAAATTGCCTTCTGCCAGTTGTATGTTCCTTTACAATACAGATAGGTCATACAATCTCTGAATAGACATACAGGTAGTCTTTGATTTGCCACCATTCATCTAGTGACTGTTTGAAATTACAACGGCATTTCAAAACGAAAAAGTGACTTATGACTGTTTTTCACACTGGTTTTTTTAGAATATTTATTTAATTTTTCACAATGTTTTTCACCATGATCATATGATCAAAATTCATACAATTGGCTCGTATTTATGATGATTGCAATGTCCTGGGGTCATGTGATCACCTTTTGAGACCTTCTGACAAGCAAAATCAACGGGGAAGCCAGATTCATTTAACAACTATGTTCCTAACTTAACAACCACCATGATTCACTTAACAACTATAGCAAGAAGTGTAATAAAATGGGGCAAAAATCAACAACTGTCTCACTTAGCAACATAAATTTTGGGCTCAATTGTGTTTGTAAATTGAGGACTAACTATAGTTTACCATCTTAGATTTTTTGTATTTTGCAAGCTTCAGAACAATCCAGAAGATTGAACCACGGAAGTTACTCAAAGACATTTTGCTGCCTGAAGCCAAAAACAAAAGCAAATACTCACCCACATAAGTGCACAAACATCTTTTTGTTTGCGCCATTCTGACGCAGATCACTCCTTCCTCCTGGGATTTGGGAGGCCAAAAGCTGTACTGCAGAATTGAGTACAATAGCCTTGCTGAAATATTGCCAGTGTTGTGAATAGAGCTGAGTGAACATCCTATGTATGTTGAGGGTCTGTACTTCTATGGCTGTGTATGGTCTTGCTCTAATTTCCTATAGTTTTACCTTAATTAGAAAAGCTCTGAACAGTGCAGTATAGCTCACTGGTAGTTGGTAAGCATTAGAAATCTTTTTCCTGGAAGCTATTTTGAAGAGAGAAAAAGAGAGTTGGAAATACAAGAAAAGAGTGGTTTCCCCCTTCATCCTTTTGGCTCCGACACTATCTTTGCTTTGTTTCAGCAGTCCTCAGAATGTTGACCCCAAAAGATTATTCCTGAACTTTCAGCAGACAATATGGTGGTATATTATTTATATAGAGCCAGTGTGGTGTAGTGGTTAAGACATTAGGCTATGAACTGGGAGACCAGGGATGAAATCCAGCAGGTTTTGACAGGTTCTGGAGAACCGGTAGCAGAAATTTTGAGGAGTTCGGACAACCAGCAAATACCACCTCTGGCTGGCCCCAGAGTGGGGTGGGAATGGAGATTTTGCAGTATCCTTCCCCTGCCACACCCACCAAGCCACGCCCACCAAGCCATGCCCACAGAACCAGTAGTAACAAAAATTGGATTTCACCACTGTGGGAGACCATGAATTCTAGTCCCACTTTAGGCATGAAGCTACCCGAGTGATCTTGAGCCAGTCACTTTTTCTATGCCATAGCAATGGTAAGTCACTTCTGAAAATCCTTGCCAAGAAGAGACTTGTCCAAGCAGTCTCCGAAAATTGGTCACAATTGAATGGAGAAAAAAAAGTGTGATATGAACATTCACCAGTATGTTCATTATGTGGTTAATAATCATGTGTCCTTACCTTCTTTCTTTTATAAATGTCTTACTATCCAAACTCTCTTCATATCTAGATGAAATTGTCTACTCACCAAGATGGACTTGAGATTTATAATCACTTAGACAGTACAGGGATATACAATATGTCATAACTCCTGGGCCTGTATTAGTGGGGATTTTGTTCTGCTTACTCTATGTGGTCCTGCTTTTTTTACTCAAAAGACTGGCGTCCAAAGCAGCTTGCCACAATTAAAAAAAAAGGTGTAAGAACAGAAGTGTTCTTCAAGTGTTAGAAGGGTGCCCAGCTGTACAACCTGTTTCCTCTGATTGTGTCTGTTGCTAGCCACAGCTGACATCTCATTCTGTTCCTGTTAGGGAAGAGAGTGAGAGCGTGCTGACACTGAAAGGGTTGACTCCAACAGGAATGCTGCCCAGCGGGGTGCTCTCTGGAGGGAAACAAACTCTACAAAGCGGTAAGTGCTTTTGCACATGTATACTGTGATAGACATAAATTTTTCATCCTCTTTCCATTATAACAATATGGTATTTTGAAGAGAAAAAAAAATTGAGGGAAAGACCACAGAGCTGGAATGTAGTTCACAAAATTGGGTTTTTCACACACACATGCACACACATGCACACAGACACACAGAACAAGTCTTAATTTTCAAACCAATTTTATCTCACTTGATATTATTTAGAAGAAAAATAGTTAATCTCCGGGAAGGAATCTCTTGTAGAAGGAGCTCAACAATCTTGGGGGAAAGAATGTCTAATTCATATCTCTGCTAGCTTCCTAAAATTCATCTGCCTAATATAGTATAGCTAAATGACTGGGGATCAAATATAAAGATCAAATGTTCAAACTGAACCAGGCTCCTTTCCCTAGTCTACTCCATAATGGTTTGAGCAGCAAGAATGTAACTCCGCAGCAATTTAAGAGGCAGAATACAAAATGGGTCTGAGTGCCCAATTTATAAATGCAGAGATATTCCCCTTGTACATGAATACGTCAGTGTAGTATTGTTAATAACTTGCATAATTCTGAAAAACCTTCCTTCCGGGAAGCAAGCACACACTTGGAGTCCCTGACACACCTGATACCTGGTGGGATGCTGATAGGAATTTCTGTCCCTATTGGCTTGTCTGGCTGTCATTGTTACCTTCCCAGCTAGACAGTGTTTGCAGTGCATATATGATAAGCACTGTATTGTGAGAAAGTTAAAATGGGCATGCAAGCAAGGCCAACCATAGAACACTAGTACTCCACATACGCTTGCTGCTGTTGCTATATTTCTTTTCCTGCAGCAATGCTAAAGTCTATATGACTGGTGTAGTGAGCACATTGTCTAGTTCCATTTAACTGCATCCCAATAGGGTCGGGTTTCTTTTAGCCCCATGTTTAACATGATGGTTGAACCCATTGTGGTTTCATAAACACAAGGAGCAGATTGGGGAACAAAGTTTCAGGAATACTGATAGTTTGGGGGAAGAAAGTTTGATACAGCAATACAGATCTGAGTATTTTTCAGGAAAATGTCATCCTTTTCTCCTTCCAAAGCAAAATGCAGCAACCGCTCCAATGCTGCCTTGCCTCTCCTTACACACACACACACACACCCAAAAGTGTGCCTTTTTGTTCAAGGAAATCTGCACATTTGAATTGGAATTCAGGTTTCTTTCATAGGTACAAATCTAATGGCAAATCTAGTGATTAATAAATCACAAATTCATACATGGGGAAGTCAGAAATGAACTTGAGAAAGCATTCATTAATTCACCGTGATTTTGATCTAAATGCAGCAGGAAAGCATTTTTACCCGTGACTGTATCAAAACATATTTTATATGAATTATGTTATAGAGAATAGCTAGTAGGATAAACTTCTTGAAGTAAGGAGCCACAATCAAATTCATTAATGTATATAACTTGTTATTTTGCTATTTGTTTTTAACATATATTTCATGCACCCATGAGTGTCCTACTGTAATTATGATGCAACTTTTAGTAACCATGAGACATGGACATTCACCTTTCCAATAACTCAGTCTCAGCCTCTAACTTTCCCATTTCTTCTTGGAGTTTCTTCCCTGTACTTTTCCCCTTTTTGTCTCTTTTTCTCTTATCTAGAAGATTCAGGTATTCTGTGGTAAACTCTCTTTTTGGTAGCTTGTGTGTTACACATATTGTAATGTTCTGCTTTGTAAATGCTGCAGTATGACAGAATACTTTTGATACACTGATGCAATTTGTAGTGCCTGGAGGATATTTGACTTTCAGATAATTTGCTCTTCCAAAAATGCTGCAATCCTAGTTAAAGAAGTAAAATTTCCTTCTGTCACATCATTCAAAAGTCTCATTAAAGTATGCACTGGCAAATACTGCAGTATTAAATCTAGTAGAACATTACTATACCCACCCATTAGTTAATATCTTGCACCATCCATCAAATATACTGAAATTCACATAATTTCTGTTAAGAGCAATTAACAGAAAATATGGGCAATATATTCTGTGAAATGTGCTCATTCTTAGTAGTCATTATTTTCAACATTTCCATGCAATTTAGATCTTGTTGCTCATCTTTGTTCTTTATTTTCTTTCTTTCATGTTGATTATGCATATTTATTTTTATTATTTGATTCTCCTGCCACAACAAAAGGCTGTAGATTCTATAGGGGTACATACCCTTGATGCAACATGGCATTTAATGAGATATCACAGATGTCTATTTTAAACATTTCATTTGCAAAAGTACAATATTCTGATTTGGTCAGACTCAGGCTTGATGGTATGTTAGACCCAACTGGCTGTCCAAGGAAATTCAAGCTAACAAGAGTATTTTTAATTTCCACTTGTATATTCTTAAACCCAGTTTTAAAAGGCAAATTTTAAATCTGTGTTATACTACCAACAACTATGAAACGGCCTGTTTTTCAGTATTTTAGTTCCATTCAAAAATTTACATATAGATACATATAGAACAAAGAATTCTAACATTTGTTAGAATTTCAGCCATTCAGCCAATCAGTGTGTTCAAAAATAATAAGAAATATGTTAAACAAAAATGTTGGACACTGGTGTAAGTATATAGAGAATGAACAGAAAATGGGGGGAAAGATGCTCACCAAAGTTCACAAATAGCATATTCCTTTTAAAAAAAAACTGCTATTAAGAACCAACCTTCCACAACCTTATGCCCTTTGAATGCATTGGAATTCAACTCCAACAATTCCCAATTTACTGAGAATAATGGGAGATGAAATCCAAGGCATTTTCAAGGTTACCAAGAAGTGGAATTGAGAGGAAATGCTGTTTCAGCAATGGTGGTGGTTTCTTCTGCCTGCTTAAAGTTTTGTTTTCTCTATATGGCGCTCCTCTGTTTAACTTGCCCTATTCAATACGGCAATTGTTCTTGTCCTAAATTGACTGAATCATTGGGACTTCCCATTTATATTCTATTTAACCACTGTGGTCATTTTTCAAATACCAGAGCACATGCTTCTTCACCCCCTGCAAAAAATAAACAAGAAATCTATTGCCTGCAAGTTACAATACCTGTGTTTGTTTCTGTATGTGGCCTTTTGTGTTGTCTTCTGTGTCAAAATCCAGCACTTACAGTAACCTTTAAGTGTACTAGCTCCTTTGCTATTCACTGACTTGTTCTGAGAGTTAAATCCTCTGCTCATTTTTCTCATTCATTTTGCTACCCCTTTCTTCTCTTCAGCTACTGTTGAGGCTATTGAGGCTGATGAAGGTAAATTGGCCAGATCCCTTTCTGTTGTGGTTACAACAGATAAGGGCTCTGCTGGGTGTATTCATTTTTTGCTGTAGCTTGTATAGAGTGTGTGGGTGTTGAGCTAACAATTGTGGCTCAGTATTAACCTAAGTTTACTTGCTTTAAAGGGGAAAGTGTTTCTTTTGTTGTTGGTGTTGTTTCTTAAAGTTGCAAAAATGTTCTGATATGTGTCCATGAAGCTTCAGATGCTTACAAAAGGATAAGAAAACTTGCAATCCAATTAAAAGTTATTTGGCAAACAAGCAGTTTCTTTGAGGGGACCAATCTGTTCCTCGTGTTCTCTTTAGCTAGCTCCGAAAACGGAGAGTACATAAGTAAAATTGAAAGGAATTTCCCCTGTATTGAAGTCCATAGCAAAGTTAATGGGTCTTCTCTGTAATTCAACGCATTTTAAAATACCCTTTGGGGAAAGGGAAAAAAAAAATCATGAAAACAATGAGAGGATGGTAAGACAGCATTTTTTTCCCCAAGCCTTGGGAAGTTCCTGTAATTCCACCCTTAACATCAGCATTATTTTACAGGATTTCTGGCACAAATGAATTATTGTCAGAGCAGTTTGAATGCAAAACATTAAGCCGCCTCTCTTAAGCGTACCTTTCATTTCAACACCCATGAAATTCTGTTAGTAATGCAGTTAAGAGGTCTCCAATTTTTTATGATGAAATATGTTCTGTGCAAGAGAAAATTAATATTTCAAATTGTTTTGCAAGATGAGAAGACTCTCTAAAATTCCCCTTTAAAACAAAACAAAACAAACATATTCAGTTGTATTTTGTTCTTGCCCACATAAAAATGTGAGTTTTTCTTAAGGAAAAAAAAAAGTATTAGCTTTCTGGCAAGACGTAATAGTACCATTTTGGCTTCTCCTATCTATTTTTGCTTTTAAGAAAGTTTTTGTTACAGAGGTGGAAAAAGAATCATAGAAATAAGTAAGAGAAAATACAACTGCTTTCTAAATAGCAGTGAGTAAGCTGCTATTTACATTGGAATTCTCTATTCCTGTTGGCAAATTCTACTCTGCAGTGTGCATTCTTGTTGACAGTTTGGCTGTTTTTTTTTTCCTGTGATTTGTGTGACTGTGTTGTGTTTCTAGCATTACTCTCAATGTAAACTGCTAATAATCATTGTCTGACCAGCAACAGGACACATTCTTCAGCACTATGATGTATAAATATGTCTTCTTGACATAAATATTAATTTACAGTATGCTTCCCATTCTGAAAATATATCTTCTTCAGATTAAACTTCTATTTATTATTAGCTAGTAGTGTAATGGAAGTTTTACTTCATCACTATTTTATAATGGTTTTCTCCTTTGGGAAATCAAATAGAGAATGTGATTATCAGTATAGCTTCACCGTGGCCTCTCCAGGCCACAGGACACTTCCAATAGCAATACATGCTCCACAGAAATAGACCACTTCTACCTCACTGCCATTCTTCATACTCCTGGTTCATAACTGAATGGGTCATAAGTAGCAGCAGTGTGGTGAAAATTTAAAGGAAATATTCTCAATAATCGTTGTTCACCCTTCCCATAGCTCTGAAGCATCTCTGAAATTTGATGGGCAATGGGTGAGATTTTAAACTTGAGTGATATGTGGGAAAAGAGAATGCCAGGAAAAACATGATATTTTTAGCCCTTTGACAGTTTCCACAAAAGACTGTGTTGTCTAAAAGAAGCTAGTGTACAACCTTCAAATGTATTGGATTGATATCCAGTACTGTAGTGAAATATTCCATATGCGAATATGTTCAGTTTATACTTTATAACTGAAGTCTTCCCTAAAAGAACTAGAATCAAATTCTATCTATATATTTTTGCTTGCAAATTCTTGTTCAAGTAAAGGTATAACAACTTAATTATTAAAGCCTCTTGGACAAGATTTTGTAGAAGTAAACAATTAATAACTTCTTTTTCACCCTTGGTTCTTTAAATCTAATCCATCAGCAATTTGTTGGGATTTTCACAAACTGAATGCCATTTCAGATGGCATAAAATGTTGTGGATATCATCCGACAATGAATAAAAAACAATTGCCACATAATGTGGGAGAGAGGTGTCAATTTTCCAGATCTTTCTACAGTTCTCATTTCCATGGCCGCGGTGGGCAAAACATCAGCATGAGAGCAGTTCTACAAAATTTTACCCAAGTTTAATAATACCAGGGACAACAAAATTGAAAATCAAACCAAAATTCAGAAAAGAAATTGCTTTCCCTCTAATAGAAAATAGATTTAATTAGTCAACAGATCAACAAAAAATGGATTTCTTTACACTCTTTCTTTTGCTCACATCCATCCAGTAATTTTCCCCTGTGTTTTTGTTTGGACTAGCTGGACTCTGTGCATGTTAAAAAAAAACCTGAACAGAAATAAACATAACCAAATATTTTTGAAATGATTTTAATTTTATGAAATAAAATAACAGCATGGAGTATAGTAGCAATTGAAAAGTTAAGCAGTATTAACGGATTGTTGCCCAAAATTCAACCCATTTTCATTTTGAAAATATTAAGAAAAGTGGCTTGCATAGAGCCCTTGAAGAGAACAGAAAGTAAGCAGTATCTAGTGAGAGCAATGTGGAACTCAATGCCAGTGCTAAATGGAAGATTCATTCACTTTTTTAAATTCAGTTACCTTCTCTCCTGTTCTTACACTTTCAAAGCTAAGAATGACAAATATGCTAAAACAATTATATTCAGAGTCCATGGCACATTGAACAACCACTCTAATTGTCTGGGATTGACAGAAATTTATTGTTTTTGAATAGCATACAATCAGTTCTGCTACGCTGAAGACACTGAAAGTTTTCCGTTCAATACAGTAAAATGTTTTCCCTCAGGGATGAATCTTAGGGATACAACGCAGGTTCCTTAACAATGGGGCAGTCAGTGTACCACAATAAAAAAATTCAACCGTTGCATAGCATGCCACCAACTCAGCAACCCCTTTCTTTTCATTTTTTTAAAAAAAGAAATTATGTTTGAACAACAGGTAAATGTGGCTTCCGTAATAATATTGATGGGAATGAAAGGCTTTCTTCTAGATTAATCAGGATCTTTAATAAACCCCAATTTTAAAAAGCCTTAAGATTTTTTAAATCTTGGCTCTAATATAGCAGGTATGAATAATTCCTGCAAGAAGAGCAAAAGAATTGATGCTATTTGTAGTTTGGATCCTTTATCTTAATAGTGATTGAAAATATAACTATTTGTTATATTTTCCCTCTGGATTTTCCGTAGGGAGCAGCATAGCAAGCTTTCACATTTAGGAGTGAGACTATAAAATGATTGGAAGAGTCCTTGGAAAGCCACTCGAATAGAATAGAATAGAATAGAATAGAATAGAATAGAATAGAATAGAATAGAATAGAATAGAATAGAATAGAATAGAATAGAATAGAATAGAATAGAATAGAATAGAATAGAATAGAATAACAGAGTTGGAAGGGACCTTGAAGGTTTCCTGCTCAGGCAGGAAACCCTACACCACTTCAGACAAATGGTTATCTAATCTCTTCTTAAAAACTTCCAGTGTTGGAGCATTTGCAACTTGTTCCACTAATTAATTGTTCTAACTGTCAGGAAATTTTTCCTTAGTTCTAAGTTGCTTCTCTCCTTGATTAGTTTCCACCCATTGCTTCTTGTTCCACCCTCAGGTGCTTTGGAGAATAGTTTGACTCCCTCTTCTTTGTGGCAACTCCTGAGATATCAGAACACTGCTATCATGTCACCCCTAGTCCTTCTTTTCATAAGACTAGACATATCAGTTCCAGCAACTGTTCTTTATATGTTTTAGCCTCCAGTCCCCTAATCATCTTTGTTGCTCTTCTCTGCACTCTTTCTAGAGTCTCAACATCTTTGAGATCTTAATATTTTAAAGCCTTTGAAAGTTGCTAAGAATAGCAAAATTGCTAAATTTCATCCTTTTATTATAAAGAAATAAAAATAATCTATGAAATCAGCATAAATTCTATCACAAATGAAACCATGAGGACCTTTCAAGAATCTATTAAGGGCAATCCACTTTTTTAAAAAAACAACAATCGCTTTATTCAAAATATTCTTAAAATCCTCGTTTCAAATTGGTGTCTCCATTCATACTCACAGTTTATTGTTGGTATCAGACTGAGTTAATCTCCTCAATGTTAGGACCAAACAGATCTCTTGCTATAATTCCAGCTACCATTATGGAAAGAAATGAAATTTCCTACAGGAAATAATTGTGATCATCAATTCCTGCCACCGCCACCCTAAAGAAAACTCTAGTGAGAATTGGCTTCCAGATCTTAAGAAAATCAATTTTAGGTTTTTTTCCCCTCTCCCTCTCTCTCTCTGAACTCTACTTGTCCTGAAAGTTGTTCATTTAGCCTAAACTGCAGAACAAAATGCCAGAACTGGATTTTGTTGGGAGCATATTAATCATTCAAGAGACATTGGCTGTTCACCTTTTATCTGTTTCCAATTACATCCAGAAGCTTTAATTGTGTTGCCATTTTGTTTTCTTCACTTTGAAGGAATTTCTCACTCATTGATCAGTAAGCTGATAGAAAAGCCCAACCCTTCGTCCCTACTGACTTTCTTTCCCGTTTTGTTTTGTTGTTGTTCTTTTCTTCCCAACCCCCTTTTTTTCTCTTCAGCTATCAAAGGATTCTCGCCACAGCATAAGATCACAAGCTTTGAAGAAGCCAAAGGCTTGGACCGGATCAATGAGAGGATGCCCCCGCGCAGGGATGCCATGCCTTCTGATGCCAACCTGAATTCCATCAACAAGGGAATCTCTTCAGAGACGAACGGCACCGACAGCAATGGCAGTAACAGCAGCAATATCCAGTGACCCATTCTGACTTACAGGGATATTTTTTTTGTTTTTGAGCAGGGCACCGTGGGACTGCTGCTCAACAGCAGTTGGATTTTCTTGCCTCTGACAGTAGCTTACCTGCTCTGGGGCCAGATGTTGGATTCAGTTTACAATATCATCTAAGAAGAGATAGTAAACTTTATTTTGGTGGGGTGGGGGTGGAGGTAGAACACCTCCTTGGACATGCCTTTAAAATGCTTGTAGAGAAATAAACGAAAGCTAATGTTGGTCTATATTGCAAAGTTAGGGGAATGAACATGTTTTCCTATTGCATTGGAAACCTCTAGATATGTTAACTGAAAGGCCTTTTATTATTATGTTACTGGACATGACAACTTTGTCTGATTTCTTACTAACTATTGTACGTTTACAGTTGCAGCACTATACATGGACAACATCCAAACCATTTTTAACAGAGTGATGTACAAACTAAATAAGGAGACTATTTATTGATAATGTTTTGCTACTCTTGTCAGACGACGGCTATCTAAAACAAGACAAAAAAAATTAGGCAATCTTTAAAAAAAATATATAAAAGAAAAAGAGAATGTTGCAAATTTGTTAAAAATGCCAAAAAAAAAAGACAATTTAATTTTGTACACATTATGCTTACCTCAGGTTTCTTTAGTGTGCTTGAATACCCTTTAATTATAACATTTACCTTAATTAATTTGGCAGTGAGAAATCTTTTTCATTTATGTTTTTAAGGAAAAAAAACTGGAATAACGATATCCTTTTTTTTCTTTTAGTAGTTTCAGTTTATATTTAGGATTATTTTCTTCTTCTTCTTTTTTTTCTTTCCTTTTGGTAAATCAAGTCTTGGTTGTGGCTTGCTGAATTTAAATATTTATGAGTGGTGCATTTTTAAGTATAGTGAACAAGACACCATATTAAGTGCAGTGAAAGCATCTATATTCTGTAAAAAATCTGCCTATGCATGTTTTTTAAGAAAAAAAAATTGGCTGTATAGGCCTGTATGGGACTGTAATGCGCTTAGTGGTCTGACTTATACTGGAAATGTATGTATACTGGCGTACTTTATATTCTCTAAAAAGAAAATGCTAATGCCTTTGAAATTTTGTAATCAAAAAAGCTTTGAAAAAATCTAAGGGGGAGAGTATTCTTAAAAGTTTTTAATATAAGCTTGTCAGTGCACATATAGATGGTTAGCATGTTTAGCAAACCTTGTGAAATTTAAACTAAGTTTGTAGTTACATGTGAAACTAAATGCATGAGAACTGTTAACGTCATGATGAGTTAGTCATTTTGTTACGTTCTGTCATGTGCCACAAAATGTGTGATTTTTTTCACTTTTTTTCCCTTTATATATCAGTTACGGGTTACAACTGGTTCAGTCTTAAAGGAGGAGGAAAAAACCAACAAAACAGTCCACTGATATTTTTTATCAATTGTATAAGTGCCCAAGTAATTCACTACAGCCTACAGCCTTGCCTTTGTAATTTGACTTATGAAATGTTGGCAATCAAAGCATGCACTTGTAACAATGAAAAAAAAAGCATTTTATATTACTACTCAATAAAAATGTGCATGAACCTAGAAGATCTCTTGTTAAATCTCCAATATGTAATAGTACATATTTAACACTCGGCTCGGGCTTCTTTGTGAGGGGAGCAAACCTCTTTTATTACCTGGTTTATGTGTTACCTGTCCTAGTCCACAAGCTCTCTTTTGCCCAAAGGACTGTCTTTGTTGTCTTTTAAGCTGACTGACAAGTCTTTATATAGGAGGTCCAGCACACCAAGAGTGACCTGGTTGAAGAAGGATAGTCTATTGACAATAGGAAATTGCATATCTGGATTCACAGAGACGCCTTTTAAAATTTCAGGGAACAGAATGGGATCTTCTACTTTCCACATTTGCTGTTTGTTTGTTTATTGAATTTATAATCTGCCTAATAATCCATATTCAAGTGACATCATTGTTAATGTTTATAAATAAAGCAGTATAATGAAATAAATAGGACAGGAAACCTAAAAAAAATCCACCATACCCATGGAAAAACAGGCATTTCAAATAAAATTCTTTTCAGAATTATTAGTATGCCGTTCATTAATTCACAAACGTGAGGTGCATCTTTGTAACAGGAAAAATATGTCTTGTAGAAGTTCCCTCATTCCCTCTTAAAATAGACTGGCCTTTCCAACTTGTTTTCTTCTTTCCAAGTTCTAATGCCAGACAGTAAACTATCTTGCCCATCCTAAGAAGTGAAATTCAAATATTTGAATCCCATAATGCATGGATACTGACATTTGTTGAACCCATTATTATTTTCTTCATCCTTATCCCATTCCTGACACATCCTATTTTGTTGTATTTGTGACACATAAAGTCTTCATTTCCTCCAGAAGCTCAGTGTGGATTTCATGGGACATCAATTGGGCTGTAAAAAAGTGAATGACTCAAAATTAATCACTAAGTCCAAGGTTTAAGGCAGACCTGTAATCTAGTCCAGTCCCATAACCTAATGCCACACTGGAAACCATTTAGACAATGAATGTGTTCAGTAACTACATGGATGCCCTTTGCTTGATTGCCTCAATAGATTAATTTGTTACAGCTTAGTACATATTTGTTATATTAGCATTTAAACATGTTTTTCATTTTCTTACATTTTAGGCACTAAGAACATAAAACCTTTTTTGTTTTCTATTTAAATGGAACTGGAATGTCACCAAGTTTATAAATACTGTATATAAAATTTTCATGCACAAAGATTCCAGCTCTGGTCTTGAGATACTTATGTACAACTTTTAATTTCATATCAGAGGCCATCTGCAACCAATAATATCATACTTTTCATTATTACTATATGGAAGTAGACAAAGCATAATCCTTTTTTGCATTTGTAATTTTTTACATCTAGCATTTTTTATATCTAACCCTAACTCTAACCCCACTAAAACTAGCACAAGTCCTGCAAATCCTGAAAGGAATGAAACCTCTGATGATTTCATAAAATGGGTTGACCAATTTCCCTCAAATCGTTATTTTAATATAAAAAAAAATAATGAGATAATTTAATATAAATAAAAATAATGAGATAATAATGAGGGACGCGGTGGCTCAGTGGCTAAAACACTGAGCTTGTCAATCAGAAAGGTCGGCAGTTCAGCGGTTCGAACTGCCTAGAGCCGTGTAATAGGGTGAGCTCCTGTTACTTGTCCCAGCTTCTGCCAACCTAGCAGTTCGAAAGCACGTAAAAAATGCAAGTAGAAAAATAGGGGCCACCTTTGGTGGGAAGGTAACAGCGTTCCGTGTGCCTTTGGCATTTAGTCATGCTGGCCACATGACCATGGATACGTCTTTGGACAGCGCTGGCTCTTCGGCTTTGAAACAGAGATGAACACCGCCTCCTAGAGTCAGGAACGACTTGCACATATGTGCGAGGGGAACCTTTACCTTTAATGAGATAGGTTCTCCTGGAGTACATATAAGAAGACACAATTGTCTAAGTTGACACATTACACAAGGTAATCCTCAATTTACAACTGCAATTGGCACTGGATTTTCAGTCATAAATTGTTACAGTTTTAAGTCACATAACCGGACCCAATATTATGACATGCTTTGTGCCAATCTTTTAGTGAATTAGCATGGTCAATGAGCAAATGTCACAGTGTGAAAACCATTATTCCAAATCGGTATTTTTTGCCAACAAATTAGCAAAAAAATGCTGGAAACCAGGAAAAGTTTGCAAATCACAATCATGTATGATGCATTTTTTAAGAGATTAACAGAGTTGGAAGGGACTAACTTCCATGAAACACTGCAACTGGTTTTAAAGGCAAGCCATTTACCAAGTACTTGGAAATGCAGTCATGTAATGGGGGGGCAACATTTTATGACAACAGGATATGGCCCATCATAATGTCAAACAGTTGATAAACAACCAGTCATAAGTCAGGAACTACCTATGCACTGTCCTGAAACCTCTGAATTGTATTACAAAAAAGAAGTTTGCATATTTCCTTTCTTGAGAGTAGATAACTGTATTTTAATCCCTTCAAACTTCTCAAATTTAGGACAAATTAATTCAGACCTAATCAGAATCAAATTTATTCCTTAGTTCCTGTTTTGACTAAATGGCTACATGCCTTCACGTCTGCTGTGGAAAAGTCTATGCAGGTTTTCAGAAGTGGTTTGCTATTGCCTTTTTCTAGGATATGACAGGCCAAAATCACCCAACTAACTGCCTACTGCAGAACTAGAGGTTATAATCACCTCATTTGTAGCCTTGTACCTTTACTGCTAAACCAAATTGGCTCTCTAATTCTTTTTAGATGAGTCTGTTCCAAGCCTGTACACACAACCTCTAACATCCTAGACAAACAGCTGTGTAATGTTTGCTTGAAAACCTTCAGTAACCTCACAGGCTGAATAATTCACATCTTTTAGCTTAATTGGTTAAAAGTTTCCATAGCTAGGAAATCTCTTCTAATCTTGAGTTAGAGATCTCTTTGTGTAAAACGTTTACCTATTGATTCTTGTCCTATCCTCAGATGTTATAGAAAACAATCCACACCCACTTACCTATAATGGCCCTTCAGGTATTGAAAAGTGCCATGTCTCCATTTAGCCTTTTCTTCTTTAGGCTAAGTATACCAGTTCTTTTAATCATTCTGTAATCATTCTGTATTAAGATCTAGCTTCCAAGTCCACTACCATCTTCCTTACTCTTCTTCTCTGCACACTCCAATTCTTCTGCCTTTTTTATATTGTTATGACCAAAACTGGACACAATTCTATGTGTGGTCTAACTAGTGCAGCATAAAGCAGAACAATCACTTCCCATGATCTTGACACTATAAGTCTGTTAATACAATCCAAGATTGCACTGGTTTTTTTCGCAACTGCAGCACACTGTTGGCCCATGCTTAATTTGCAGTCTACCAGAATGCCAAGATCCTTCTCATTAACACCACTCCAGCTTTTGCCTCTCTAGTATCTTGATCTAGTTTTCCCAACCTTATAAGTCTATCAAGATCCTTTCAATTCCTGAGTCTGTCTTCTGAGGGTTATCCTTGGTAAAGATGGAATAAGTACTACTTACCAAGTTCATTTCTGTTTTATTGTTTCCAGTTCTCAATAATAACTTATCACTGAAAAATATCATGACTGAATGTGAGATGCTAAGGTCACACACGTTACAATCACTCTGTCCCAAATATGTCCCACTTCCTCCTCCTGTATTTTTGGGAATAATGAAATTATGCAGACAGATTACTGCACAGGAGCATCTGTCACCATAAGGTACTGAGTGTGCCATTGCTTGATATTTCACACTTTGAATTCTGCAGAAGAGGCACCCTAGAGATCTGTAGCATATGGAAAGAGAACAACGGTAGGCATCCTTCCCTGATCACAGAAAACCACAATCTGTAAACCACTTGAGAAAATTCAAGGCACAGCATCACCAATGCACCATACCATACACTCAGCTATTTAATTTTCATATATGTTTTTGGATCTTCAGTGCGGTTTTATATTTTTTAAATAATAATATTTAAAAGATTTTATATTTCAAGATTCCACGCTTAGTTGTTCTGCATCAGTTAGTGGTAAGTGAGGGCTTTTTAAAGCAGCTGGCAGAAATGTTGAGAGCTAAAAGATAGTTTTGTTACACACTTACACACTATGTTGGCACAATGTTCTTGGTTAAACTTAGCTAGTTTGTGGCTCTGAAAATTGTATAAGCCCAATCACTGCAATTAATTTGCTTCGATATGTGGAGCAAACCCAGTAAATTTCAGTTTAACTAACTACAGGTTGGCGTACCATGTGAATATGGCCACCTAGGACAACTTATGAGCTGTATATTTTGTTCTTGCTCAATGAGTTTAGGTTCCCTTCCCTCCTTCCCAATATTTTCTCCTCTAAAACTAGCATGATACTTCAGCATTGATTCAGATAAAGGAGCCTGGTCCATATCTTCTACTTATCCAAAGCCAACTAAAGCACACTCCATGAACCACTTTGTGTTTAATAGCTGAATCTCTTTTGAGCCTGTGTCCCAAAGTCTAGCCTGACAACACAACTGCATTATGGGAATGGAGGTGCTTCCGATAAAGAGGTCACAGAATGGGTAACATTATTTGCTGATCTATTTATATCCATGTTACCGCAATCTGGAAAAAATCCTACCATGTTGATTTAGGGGAAGGATCTAGATGTGTGTTGAAACTAGAAATAATTATCATGATTGACTTGAAAAATAGTTATTTGAATTTGTTGATCAACCACTAATACCGGAGGCTTGCCAAGTTCTAGAACCCAGCTCATTTAGCCACCAAATGTTGGTGATGTCATTAAAGATAGATCAAGATTTGGATTGTCTTTACTGAAATCCATTTTAAAGGGCTTTATGGATACTTCTTGGATCAAAGTTCACAATGACTGAGTTCCTATACGCTGAGTTAAAGAGCTTAGTTAATAGGAATCTGATCTTGTTGCATACTGTTTTCCACCACTTAATAAATGTAAAGCATCTGAATTAAGTAAACCTTAAGTACCATGAAATCAGGGTAAAATGGCAGCAAACGCACTCATTAATGAAGCTTTTGGGCTTAGTATATTGCGTGAAGGCTGCCTTCCTCTCCTCCCCCATCTCTCATTTTGGTGGAACTATTAGCAGAATAGGGAAGTGTGTTGGGTCACAGAGGGGTATTTTGAGCAGAAAGCTGATTCGTTTGAAAAAGCAGAGCCAGACCAACTGCACAAATATCTCAAGCTGTTACTCCTGGTTTTAAATATATAATCACAACAAAATAAACATTTGCTATAGCTTCAAATTCAGCAGTGCAAATATAAACTATTTTTAACTATTATCTCCATCAGAGGTAGGGACAACTAGCTTATCTGAACCAGTCCAGAGAATCTTCTAGATTTCATAGAATTCGGAGAAAACAATTTTAATTTGATTTTTCTCTCCATCCCCAATATAATATCTTACAATTTTCCCTGAATGAAATACTTAAAAACAACTTTAAACAAAATTGTCGGTTATTGTCATATAAATATATAATTTATTTCTTGTGCTGCAGATCCAACATTTGAGAAAGGTAAAAAATAAAATTATAATTTGCTTCTGTGGGTCTATTTTAACTCTTTAGGACAATAATCAGCATGAAGATGTTTCGAAAAACAAAACTGGACTGTTTTAGAAGTGGTTGCATTCTTCATGAATTTTATGAGTGTTCTTAATTTTGCCTGAGATGTGCTGGTTCCTTCTACATAAAAGTCACTCTTTTATAGATGATCCATGAGCAAATGTAGAATTCTGTTCTGCCTGGAGAACAGGGTGTCCTTATTCACAAATTACTATTACACAAAGTACTATTAATTTAGGTTTTAGAACAGGGGTGTCAAACATAAGGCTGGCCTGGAAAATGTGGTTGGATCTGGCCCGAAGGGTCGGCCTGGAAAATGTAAGTGGCCGGCCCACGTTGTTTCGCCCAGTCTACCCAATGTGAAGAGAAAACATCAGGCCAGCATGGCTTCGGCCCGGTCTACCTAATGCAAAGAGGAAACATGCCAGCAGTTTAGGGAATGGCGGCAAACTGCCCACATCCACCCAGTTGGCCATGCTCAGTGAATGGCATCAAGCTGGCCAAGATCACCCAGTCAGCCACGCCTGCCTGCCCCCCCTCCCCGAGTCAACCACAGCCCTCATGCGGCCCTCAGTGAAATTGAGTTTGACAATTGTTGACAATCCTGTTTTAGAAGAAAATAGAAATGTAAAAGTTAAACTGTAGAAAATACACAAAATAACAGCCTAAAACTGGAGCAAGTAACCTTCGTATGTTTAGAAAAATGTCACTGAAATTTGCACACGAAAACTCTGGGGGTTTTTTAGTCACGCAATCTCTCACTTCTCATTTTACAAACTATGGTAAATTTAAGATGTGTAAAATTATCTTAAAGCATCCATTTTGTTCTTCCTTTCTCTCAAACTTCTAAAATGTTACCTTAATGTAAAACATCCAACATCCATTGGAAGCTAAAAAGAATAAAAGATGAAAACCTATTCCTGACTGGGGAAAAAAAGAAAGTTAAATTGATCATTAATTTAAAGCTTTTTTTTTTTTTGTCATAGCCAGGGCACACATAATTTTTTTGTTTTCTCCCAACATTCCTTATAGACTGTGTTTTAGCTTTAATGGATTAGAGGAAAAATGTCAGACTCACAGAGCAAAATATTTTATGGGTAACCATGAGAAATAGCTTGATAGCTTGATACATACACAGATATCAAAGTTCAGTGATCTGTGAATAGCGATGCTACCTCAGATTTTTCTTTTCTTCATTTAATTGAGACTATGCTTTCCATTCACAGTTATGTTTAAGCAAAGTCAGTTGCCATAGTGACACCAGAGCTTTCTAAAAGTATCAGTTCCTGTCCAAAATTGCATTTTGAAATTAACTGTTTAGAAGAGAAGTGAACCTTTAGATATTGAACTGTTCTCAGCACAGATGTTAAAAAGGTCAAAATAATACCTACCATTTACCTAGTGCTTTAGCACTTGATATTCTCCCGTTTTTCCACCCTGTGATGCAAATTCTGGAAGACAATACATTTCTCCTTTTGATTTTGAATGCATTTGATCATCTGTATCCTGCCGAAATTAGTTCCAAGAAAGGGCAGAAAAATCATGTACCCTAACTGAAATTTGGCACAAATGTATTCCTTCAAAGGGCAATTGTCACATTCAGTTCTAAAATGATAGAGTATAATGGTTCTGGGGATGGGGAGAAACCATTAATACTACATGGTTTCCATGAAAGTTACTGCATTTCCTCATAGCATTTCTGGACTTTAAGTCCATTTGCTTTATTAAAAAAAAAAAAACAAGTGTGAAAAAAAATAAGTTTTTCCAAATTATATTCCAGATATGAACATCACATTGATAAGTATCGGACAGGGGTCGGCAACCTTAAACACTAAAAGAGCCACAAAGATCCTAACCAGAAGTCCCCCATTCAATTCTGGAGCCAACCAGAAGTCCGATCCCCCCACCATAGAGTCTCCTAGCGCAGCATCCTTTTTCCTCTGCCAACCGGAAGTCCGATTCCCCCACCATAGAGTCTCCTAGCGCAGCATCCTTTTTCCTCTGCCAACTGGAAGTCCGGTTCCTCCACCATAGAGTCTCCTCCTAGCACAGCGTCCTTTTTCCTCTACCCGTCCTAACAGAAATCCCTATCAATGGTGGAGCTAACCGGTGACACGGAACTGCAGCAGAGGGATGAAAGAGCCACATGCGGCTCCAGAGCCACGGGTTGCTGACCCTGGTATAGGAAGACGTATAAAACAAACAAACAAATAAATAAATGGAAAATGGGGGGATTTAGTTCCCAGTGGCTCCATTAGAAACTCTACTCCCATTATAAATATTAAATATTGGTTCAGTCTGAGATCATAGGACAAAAACTTTTCCCACAGAATTGTTATGGAGAGCTTCAAATAGCCACATAGAGATTGGATACATTATGTTCTTTTCTCTTCCTTTTTCCCCTTCCTTTTCTCCAAACTAGGTATCACAGTGCTGGGGTAGGGTGCCAGGAGGGGAAGAGTCAGCTCTTAAAAGAATGGGATCCTGCAAGATAATGTAGACGAAAGGTGTCCACGGGACAGGAATTCCAGGATTTATTTAAGATGGGTGAATGGCCCAGTAAATTAGGGATGCAATTCAAGTAAGCATAAAGTGATGCACATTGAGGGGTATGGGAAGTGGGTAGAGGAAAGATCCTAATTCACATTGATATTGAAGGGACCTGAACTGTCTGTAATTAACCTGCAGTGACAAATTTTAATAATAGTAGTGATCCAACAATGTTATAGAACATACTGTGAAAAAGATAAATTCCGCTTGCACAATCATTAGGGAAGGATCTGAAAATAAAAATGACAGTAAAGCATGTCTCTAAATGAAACTATGGTGCATCCACATCTGAAAAATTTGTCTAAACCTCTGGTCACCACACTTGAAAAAAAGATGCAAGAGAGCTGGAAAAAGTGCAGAAAATGACAACCCAAATGAACAAAGAAATCCACTCCTTCCTCGAAGAAAAGGCTAGAATTTTTGAGAAGCCTAGTAGGAGAAAAAGAAAATCAACCAGAGGCATGATGGGGGTGCCTAAAACGATTGATAGAAAAACTTAAAAGGGAAAGATTTCACTGATTCATGTAGTTCTCTTCCAGAGTTGCTTAGTGTCTGCCAGGAATATAAATAAATATGTTTATTCTGGACATTAAATAAAATGAAAAGTAAACTAACACCTACACAGCTGCCAGACTCATTAGAGTCAGGATCTAGTTTTGAGCATATGCAGTAAACTCAGACGAGATTGGTTTGGTATCCATGCAGGGGTGGGATTCTACCTGTTCGGACCAGTTCGGGCAAACCGGTAGCTCCGACAATCAGCTGGGAACGAACTGGTTTGCTCCGATGATCAGGTCGGCCTGCCAACCTGCTCCTCCACTTTACTTACCTTTATCTTCTCATCTGATTGGCACAGCAGAGCCGATTGCCGCGCCCAGCTATGTTACTTCCAAGTGGTAACCCAGAAGGTTAGTATTTGTAAAACTGCATGCATGCGCAAAGCATGTGATCACAGACCAGTTGTTAAACCAGCAGCATCCCACCACTGAATCCATGTGTTGTAATTTCTACACCCCTGGAGCCCTGCAGGTAATTTAAACCCAGTTTGGAATCAAGGAGTGTTTTCAAAGTAGAAGGCACAGTAAGAAGCAAACCCCACATTACATAAAGTTGGTATGTTTCTTTGAAATTCTTTTTTATGGAATAGATAAGGACTTTTATTTTTATTTTTTATTTTTTATTTTTATTTTTTAATTTGATTTATATGCCGCCCTTCTCCGGAGACTCAGGGCGGCTTACAATGCGCTAAGCAATAGCCTTCATTCTTTTGTATATTTATACAAAGTCAGCTTATTGCCCACAAAACTGGGTCCTCAATTTACCTACCTTAGAAAGGATGGAAGGCTGAGTCAACCTTGAGCCTTGGCGAGATTCGAACCTGCAGTAATTGCAGGCAGCTGGTCTTAATAACCAGCTTAATAACAGGGTGCCTTAGACCACTGTACTACCAAGACTTGGACTATTATTATTATTATTATTATTATTATTATTATTATTATTATTATTATTATTATTATTATTATTATTTACCATGGGACTGCAGATACACAGGTTTTTTGAAAAAGTTGACTTTTTTATAATAGAGTGTAAACCAGGGGGAGGCAACCTTAAACAATCAAAGAGCCACAAACGTTCTAACCAGAAGCCCCCATTTAATTCTGAAGCCAACCAGAAGTCCGGTTCCACCACCATAGAGTCTCCTCCTAGCACAGCGTCCTTTTTCCTCTACCTGTCCTAACCAAAAGCCCTATCAATTGTGGAGCCAACCAGCAACAGGGAGCCACAGCGGAGGGATGAAAGAGCCACATGCGGCTCCAGAGCCGCGGGTTGCTGACCCCTGGTGTAGACAATGGAAGCGCCTCCATGCTCTTTACTGGAGGTAGAGGCAATTTCACTCTGAGGCAGAAATTCAAGATTTTCATGAAACTCTTGTGTCTACTCACATCAATACCTTGTGATGAAGCAATGCCAATGAAAGAGCCGAAAAATAGAATGCACATGTGTTTGGTATCCCCATAAACCATCCATAACATTTTACATTTCATAAATCTGAGTATAAAGAGGCAGGACAAGAGAGAAGAAAAGTTTGCCTTGAGGATGTGGTAGCAGTGTTTTGAAACGCTGCCAAATATCTTCAGGGAAGGAGGAAAAGAAGAGACAGTGTAAGAAATGCAGGTGTAAATATGAGAGTAGGTCATCAACAAACATTTCTGACTCTGTGGCAAGAATCTCTATATAATATGCCAAAATCAATATGGTTTTGTTGTCAAAACAGCAGCACCATATCTGAAGGAAAAGCAGCTGACTGCAGAGCATCAGGTTAGAGTGGCCAAGTGTTAAAAGGGCATACAGGGCAGAAGTGTGAGCTTTTGAAGACAGATATATTACTTATTTCTATATTTGAAATTAAAAAAATTATTTTAGTAAAGCATGTAGACAAGGAGAGAGAGAGAGAGAGAGAGAGAGAGAGAGAGAGAGAGAGAGAGAGAGAGAATGTTAGCTCCTATTTTATTGGTCTTGGAAAAGTGAGTCTTTTTTTAATGGGTATTTGAATGCTAACTGTGGCACAAGCTATTGTTGGGGTGAGAGACTAGCTTTTTCTCTTTGATAAAATCATAGATTTCTTTTTTTAATGTGGATGATATTCTATACCAATCCATAGATTTCTGTGGGTTTGCTTGCTTGCTTGCTTAAAAATAAATGACATTAGCTGCTTTTACTGTTTTTTATATACTGCCTTATTATTGGATTAGGGTTAGGTTTTTTATAAATGTCAAGAAGGACAAAGCAGGAAAGATACTTTCTTAGCAATTAGCATTCTAGCTTATCCCAAATATTTGCTGATTGCAGAGTGAAGTTATATAATCAAAACATCAGGGTAAAATAATATAATCTAAAGTCAAGAATTTTCATTGGACATTATCTCAAAGGCAGGATATGGATAGGATTTACTGAAAACTGAATAATATTTATACCTTGACTTATAAATGATCAATAAATATTAACATGATTCTGTGAATAACAAAAGTAGCTTCCAGACCACTTGCTCATTTAGATTACAGCCTACATGGTCTAGAGCAGGGGTGCCTATGAGCCAGATACGTCACATGCAGGCCATGCCCATCCTGGCTCTGCAAAGCAAAAACTGTCGCGAGTGACATGATCAAGTTTGACACCCCTGCTTTAGACCATGTAGGCAGGCCTAAATGTAGGCCATTTAGGCAGTAATTTAAATGGTCTAAAGCAGTGTTCCTCAACCTCAGCCACTTATGTGGATTTCAACTCTCAGAATTCCTCAGCCAGTATGCTGCCAGAGGCATTCTGGGAGTTGAAGTCTATCTATTTTAAAATGACTGAGGTTTAGAAACACCGGACTAAAGGATGGAAGTGTTCTTCAAGTGTTGGATTCACATGGGTTTTTTCCCTTGGGAAGAACTCCACATTCCAGACACTATGATCTCTTCTTGAAGAGGTTAAATATTGGACTTCCTTGCCCCCAAGCTTCTTTCCTGAGCCATCCTCTTACTCAAATGCAGAGAATATTGACAATCACACCATTTGAAATTTTTCTTTGATATTGAAAAAGCTGGTACAGGATATAGTTTTCAATCCCTTTCCATGTTCTGAAAATGTAGCAGTGGCTGTGAACAATGAATAAATGTGCTGGGTTAAGCTGATCAACAAAGAGTCCACAAAGTGCCCGTGGATCTATGATATGTCCCACATAACTTACTACTTTGGCCATTTCGATAAGGATTTACAACTGATAAGAAGTAGCTTGTCTAAAAAAGGACAAATCAGGATATCTAATAATAATGCAGATCTTGCTTCTAGCATGAATCAAATATTAGGGCTATCAATACAGCTAATATAGAGATGGGAATTTGGAACAAGCTCAGAGGCCAATTATCATTTTGCCCTATTCCTATTTCTATTTCTGAAGAACTAGCCAGGATGAGCCACAGTTAATATTTACTGATCATTTATAAGTCAAGGTATAAATATTATACCACGCTACCAGTGGTATTATCTATTAAACCACTCTACCAGTGGTTAGAGTGCAATACTGCAGGCTACTTCTGCTGCCTGCTTACTGCAATTTGGCAGTACAAATCTCACGAGGCTCAAGATTGACTCAGCCTTCCACGCTTCCGAGGTGGGTAAAATGAGGACCTAAATTGTTGGGAGCAATATGTTGACTCTGTAAACCACTTATAGAGGGATGTAAAACCCTGTAAAGTGGTATATAAGTCTAAGTGCTATTGCTTCAATTTACAATATTTTTGCAGCAGTTGTAGAAAAAATACAGACGAACAATGGTATGGATGACAGACGTGCTCTTAACAGCATATATATCACCGATCCTTTGTGTTGGAAGCACTAAGAATTTTTGTTTAAAGCAAGCATTTGTTCATTTGATTTGATGTCTAAACTTGCACAAACGTACAATATACCTCTTGGTAATACCGTGTTTCCCCAAAAATAAGACCCTGTCTTATATTTTTTTGAACCCCAAAATAAGTGCTTGGCCTTATTTTTGGGGAGGTCTTATTATTTTGGGGTGTGTGGAGCAAGATGGGCGGCCTCCTCTTGCCATCTTACCTGATTTCCTGCTCTGCGTTTAAATATTTTTGGGGAGGCTTATTTTCGGGGGGAGGCTTATTTTAGCACATGCGCTCAAAAATCTGATTGGGCTTATTATTAGGTGATGTTTTAATTTCCCGGTAAACAGGCTATATATAGGAATAATTTTCAAACATGATAATAAAATATACCATGGTATAACAACACAAAATAAGAAATTAATAAAAAAGCAAGTAAACCAAAACAGTATAAACATCCATGCAGCATTCCCTCAACTAATTAAAAAGGTCCTTCAGACTAGCTGTGCTTTAACCTGCTTCCAGAAGCCATTAAAATCGGAGTTAATCCATTTACAGGTAGTCCTCAATTTACAACAGTTCTCTTAATGACCATTCAAAGTTACAGCAGCACTGAAAAAAGTGTCTTATGACCATTTTTCACACTTACAAATAGCAATAGCACTTAGACTTATATACCGCTTTACATTGCTTTACAGTCCTCTCTAAATGTTACAGCATCCCAATACAGCATCACATGATCAAAATTCAACTTGGCAACTGACACATTTGTGATGGGACCTCCTTCTGTGACCTTCTGACCAGCAAAGTCAATGAGGAAGCCAGATTCACGTAACATCCACGTTACTAATTTAACAACTGTGTGTCAGCCTTGGAAACCATATTAGGCTGGAAGCTTCAATGCTGCCACCTCCTCGTGTGTGGGAAAGTAGGAGAGGGGATTTAGGAGAGGGGAATTAGTAGACTTAATAGCATTCCTTCTATCGGTCAAGGTCAGGGCAATCCAGCATCTGGAGGAGGAGTGGTCAGGGGCTGGGTCGAGGTGAAACGGACGGTGATTGGAGCATGTGACCGACTGGGGAGGAAGGGGTTGGTTTTGGGAGCTTTGAATTACTGAAGGGAAGCCCGGGCTTTTCAGATTTGGGATTTCCCAGATGTGCCAGTTTACCTATTTCTAGTAAAGAGAACTTTGGAAAATGCCTGCTTCCGCATCTTTACTGGGAATCAGGGGTTTTCTGGAATGCTGACACTGTGTTGATTCACTAGTCATAAGGCAAGGACTACTTGTACTTTATTGTATATGTCAAATAATTTGGAATTAAGTGAATTCAGTATTGTGATGTGTCTATGCATGCAATTTATAACAGCTTGGTTGAACTTAAGTCATAATTTTTTTCTTCCACCTATATTGCTCCTGCAATCAAATTCATATGGATTAACTTAGAGCAATGCTAAAAATTGAGATAAAATTGGTTTGGTGCACCCTTTGCATTTCTAAAATATCAAAAGTATGTCATCTACAGAAGGCTGAAGAGATTGGATATTCACACCGAAGCCACTTTTTTATTACCATGTTGCCTGCTGGGATATTTTTAACTCTCAGTATTTTTGGAGCTATTTTGTTTTAGACATATTGTAATGTCCTGTTGATATATTTTTTTAATACACACACATCCTGCTTTTATAAGCAGGTGAACAGGTTTAGTAAACAGGAGTTTGGAAAGGCCAGCAGGAAAGGAGGGACACTTTTTCCCTTTTTATTTTACTTTTTTTCCCCATCTATTTTATTTGACTGGGCTAGTGCTTACCCCAAACAGCTAATTCTGGCAGTGCACAGCTAGAATACACAAACAAGAATGACTTGCGTGGAAGTTTGACTCAGAGACTTAGTAGGGAATGGCTCAAGCAATATGGACGGAAAGGGAAGCCTTATAGGTAGTCCTCATTTTACGACCCTCACTGAGCCCAAAATTTATGTTATTAAGTGAGAAATTTGTTAAGTGAGTTTTGCCCCATTTTACAACTTTTCTTGCCCCATGTGTTAAGTGAATCACTGCAGTTATTCAATTAGTAACATGGTTGTTAAGTGAATCTGGTTTCCCCATTGACTTTGCTTGTCAGACGGTCACAAAAGGGGATCACATGACCCAGGGATACTGCAATTGTCATAATTGTGAATCAGTTATCAAGCATCCGAATGTAAATCAGGTGACCATGGGGATATTGCAACGGTCATAAGTGTGAAAAATGGTCATAAGTCACTTTTTTCAGTGCTGTGGTCACTAACTGAAGTTGTGAGTCGAGGACCACCTGTGTTGTGACTTGCAAAGATTGCACAATGCTTGTCTTTCTATCTAAAGATAACTCAAACTACATCTGCTCCAAATGCAAAGTCATTTCTTCATTGGAAGAGAACATATAACAGACCCAAGAAGAAAGTTGCTGAGAAATGCATCAGAGAAGACCCTTTTCAGGGGTGGGCTTCAAAAATTTTAGCAAGAGGTTCTCTGCCTGGTTGCTGGGTGGGTGTGGACATAGTGGGCATGGCCTAGTCGGCCTCCTGCACCATGGAGGGGGGAGGGCATTTTTTCTCTCCCCGGGCTCCGGAGGCTTTCCTTGAGCCTCCGGGAGGGTGAAAATGGCCTCCCCAGGCTCTGAAGGCCCTCTGGAGGCCAGAAATGGCCTTCTCGAACTTCCGGTAGGCCCGTTTTTTGCCCTCCCTGAGCCTCCACATGTGCCCTGCACTTACCTACATCCAAAATGGGCCGTGTGGGGACTCCTGGGACGGGAGGGTGGGGTGGGAGTGGCCAGCCAGGAGTGGGATTTGGGGGTTCAGAATCTTAACTAGAGGTTCTCCTGAACCACAGCAAACCCCAGCAGCCCACCCCTCACCTTTTTGGACAGGAAAACTGAAGCTTCCCAGGAGACACTGACGTGAAGTGAATACATGGATGAATGTGACAACCCACTCCCTCTCAAAAAAAACCAGATCAGAAATCACTCAATGCCAGTGAAACTCAGGAACCTAAATAAACCACACAGCAGAGAATTAGGACCAAAGAATATGAAGATTTATGCAAAAGACCAGCATGGGGAGTTAGAGTTTTGCAAGATCTTGTAAGACACCGGTAGTGATACTTAAACCTCAGAACATTCAACATTAAAAACCTGGAAGGGGAAAAAATGTGCATAATTGGTATATTACAAATTGTGCCATGCTAATCTTATCCTTATCTTTGAGAGTTGGCACCTTAGTAGTAGAATGTCATAGGTTAACCAAACCTCAGCAAGGCTTTTTCAGCTATAATATTCTCCTCCACAAAATAAGATAGAGCAAAAGTTAGAGCAAATGATGCTCCTTTTAGATGAGATCACAGTGGGCTGAATGGCTGAACCCAAAGAGTATTTATTAATGGTCCCACTTCAGCTTGGAGAGTTGTACTAAGAGAAGTGACACAGTGGAGAGGCCACTTGAAAATGGCACAAAGCTGTAATGGCTAGCTCATACTTTAGGTGAAAGAGAAAAGATTCAAAACACAGGCTTAAGCAGTGGGCTGAAATGAGTAAGATAGAATTTAACTTAGAAAAATCAAAATTTATACATCAGGATCAGAAACCTCTATAAGTATAGGATACGAGGTATAAGAATTCCTCCTGGCTCAGTTGTCATACTTGGGGAAGAGATCTAGTTGTGATGCTACGTAAAATGTAGTTGCTAAAAAAGCAAATGTTATCTTAGGATGCATTAACAGGAGTATAGTGTCCAGATCAAGGGACACGGTGGCTCAGTGACTAAGGCACTGAGCTTGTCGATCGAAAGGTCGGCAGTTCAGCAGTTCAAATCTCTAGTGCCCCGTAACAGGGTGAGTTCACATTATTTGTCCCAGCTTCTACCAACCTAGCAGTTCGAAAGCACGTAAAAAATGCAAGTAAAAAAATAGGGACCACCTTTGGTGGGAAGATAAAAGCGTTCTGTGCACCTTTGTCATTGAGTCATGCCAGCTACATGACCACGGAGACGTCTTCAGACAGTGCTGGGTCTTCGGCTTTGAAACGGAGATGAGCACCACCCCCTAGAGTCGGGAACGACTAGCACATATGTGCGAGGGGAATCCTTACCTTATCTTACCTTAGTGTCCAGATCACAGGAAGCAATTCTTCCACTCCACTCCTACCATGGTCAAACACTGTGTCAAGTTCTGGATATTAGAATTCAAAAAGGACAGTAAACAAGTTTGGGGGAAAAACTACCAAGATGGAGAATGATCTGGAAACCAAGCTACATGAGGAAAAGCTAAAGTTCTCTAATGTTAACCAATAGAACATATGACTGAGGGGAGTACGATAGCAATTTTGAAATATCTAAAAGGTTGTCACACAGAAGATGGAGTAGACTTATTATCGATTGCTGCAGAAAGTAGGATTTGAATTAATAGATTTAAACTATAAGAAAGGAAGTTTGGGCTAAATATCAGGAGGAACTTCTGAAATGTCCAAGCCTACCACATGAAGTAGTCAACTCTCCTTTGTTAGATAATTCCACAAAGGCAACGACAAACCACTTCATAAAACTTGCTTAAATAACTACAACGTTGACTCTGAGACAAAAGAAAAAAGAGAGCTCTTCAAACAGAATCTGAGTGGTTTTCTGCCAGAGATATTCTAATGGATTCTGCATGGAGAAGGATGATTATATAATTATTGATAGGTTCATAAAGTTGGTTAAAGAATTTGGTGTTGAGTTGTTTTGAATACTATCATCCAGTTCAATAGATTTGGAAGTGTGTGTTTTCAACCAGATGAATAGCATGGATGCAAAAGTTCCTGTTCATGTTTCCCAGAAACTAGTACACAGAGAAATATGGGCTCCCCAACTGCAGATTATATAATCATCATTATTAATAATTTTACTTTATGCAAATTTGTAAAATTTATCTTTTGAAGCCCTCACTGCATCTCTTAGTAACAAATTCCATAGTCCATCATGTACTGAATGAAATAGTTATTTTTATCTACTTTAATTGCTCTACTCTGGATACCATTATTTTTTATCAGACATAAATGTGAATAAAATATTAAAAGGGAAGAACAAGATATGATAGGAAATCAGGAGATTGAAGAGATCTTAGTTATTTTGTGATATGGAAACTGAATGCCCTAGTATATAGGAGGGGACCTTTTGGGAGGAAGTTGCAATGAGATTCTGAAAGAACAAACCTGGTAAATTATAAATATATATATTACTGCTCTGTTTCATTGATGATTTCCAAATGGTATTTAAGTACATTTCTGCCCTAAACAGACCAAAATAATATAAAGAATCATACATTCTATGTATACCAAGTACTGTAATTGATTCAAAGTACTTTTCATACATCTCCTTACACATTTGGCACAAGGATGAGCTTTCACTAACATTTGTTAAGTTGAGTAAAAACAGTCCAGATCTTCTCTCTGGATTTGGAGATTTTATCCAGTTGACATAATTTGATTGCCTTTTGCTTGTTAGTTTTGTAAAAACGAGAAAACTCACCAGGATTCTCAGGCATAAATTCACCACGGTTTTTAATCCGATGTTTTTAAGCAGCAAAATCAAAGATCTTTAATGAAAGTGCCCAAAGATGAGACTATATAGACAATTAATGTGACAAATGTTTTGTTTGCAAACACAGTATGAGCTATGCCAAAGGCTTTCACTTTCTTTGAGTGAAAACATGAATGAATCTCTGAGATGAATCCATACCAGCTCAAAAACTGCAGACTTAATAGATGCTTCTGGGCCTATTGATCCGATTGATAAAAGTGACATCACACAGTTGCACCACAAAATTCACCCATTTTGTATATGTGTGCAACACCACAATGTATATAGAAAAAGACCAGCGTTTCCACCATGACATCATAGGGGTGCTTTTGTCACCTGTCCCTCAGTTCACTCTGCCAACAAAGGCTTCTGACAACCAACCTCTGAGTAATTCTGCACAAGCAGCGTTCTGTGCTTCTATAAATCTTTCATCAAAGTTAAAATAAAAATAACATTTGATAAAATGACATGATGATGATGATAGAAAACCAACTCTGCCTCCTTAAATCTCAAGATATGCCATGCCATCATTAACACAGACCCTTTTCAAAGCTATCTTCAGCCACTTTCAATTGACTGACTATATGGAAACATGAGTTGTCCCAAGGTTTATAGTTTTGGACATGCAATAAATCTCAGGAGAACAAAAGTTCTCGATGTTCTGCAATGCTGCTCCACCTCCTCCTGTGATCTTTGGACTATCACAGCATGTCTGTCTACACATAAGAAGAGAACTGCCTCCCCAAGGTCCAATTTAGCACAGTTCCACATCTTCAGGTGGGTGAGTCTGACAAACTTTTACTTTATAGTATTCTCCAGAGTATGTCTGCTTCAAGAAAAACTGGAATGTCATTTGCAAAAGAAAAAATAGCCAGTCTGATCATCCACTGAGATTGGCTGTTCCATTTTTTTTTTAAGCAGACATTATTCTCATTATTTAGCTTGTCACGGGAACCTGAAGTACTTACAGTACATGTTATTAAATTGCCCAGATGGAAACAGCCAATCTGAACTGTTCCAAAGATTTTTTAAAAAAATGTCAGACAATAAGAAGTTACAAAACAGAGCCTGTAGTACAGTGGACTAAAGCACTGTTATTAACAGATTAACATCTGCTGCTTGCAATTACTGCAAGTTCAAATCTCACCAGGCTCAAGGTTGACTCAGCCTTCCATCCTTTCAAAGGTAGGAGAAATGAGGACCCAGATTGTGGGGACAATAAGCTGACTTTGTATAAATATATACAAAAGTATGAAGGCTATTGCTTAACGCATTGTAAGCCGCCCTGAGTCTCCGAAGAAGGGTGGCGTATAAATTAAAGAAAAAAAAAGTAACCCTACCAAGCCTACCATTAGGCAGTGAGCAACTATTTCATCAAGTTGATGAACGTCAAGAAAATCAGTAATATGCTAGTTACATTATGAAGGCAGGGCGGGTTAGCTGGGGTCAGATCTATGTTTAAACTTTTGGGTTTAGTTTGAGCTGAGAAAATTGAGAGTTGAGCTAATAGTTCATTAAGACTGTAAAACTACAACTGTAAATATCCATAAGCTATCCTACCTACTTGACTAGGAATAATGGATACTGTAGTCCAAAAAAAAAAAAAAAAAATAGAGAGCAGATGTTGAAAATGATTTTGTTCAGCCAAAGACAGAGTCACTAAAGAAATGTATTTTCCCAAAGTTTACTCATACCTGGGGTTTTTTTTGTAAATAAGTTTTATTAGAATTTTTCTTTCATCATACATATTTTATGAGTGTTGACCGGGTCACATTTTATACATCTTATACATAATAATCTTTATAATCTATTCTAATCTTCCCATTTTTTCTACATTCGTCTCTTTTATGAAATCCTTTATCACAAATTAATCATTTTTCACCATATCTTATTATTTCAGCTTCTGCCATGTTCTCTTTTCAAATCCATTTTACATCATATCTCTGTTTCCAATTTCAGCCATAACATTCTCTTTCCATACTTTTTTATCTCATCTTATTTTCTTCTTCTTACATAAACAATATCACTAATTGTCCTAATCTTACAATAACATCAATTATCTTATTTCTCCATTGCTAGATATATTTCTCAAATTCCCCATTCCACTTTTTAACATTTCAACTTCATTTCTTAAATTGTCTTCAAAATTAAACCAAATTACCATTTTACATTCCATCTGCTGTTCTATTTTACTATAAGCAATATACATCATCATATTCAAATCTTACATAAAAACCCTTTAATTTGGTTGACTATCCACAATTAATAATATTAATACAATTCCCTTAAATCTACTAATACGTACCTTATTTTCCTCCCTACTTTCCACTAATCTTCCACTCTTTAACCATTTTCTCTTGGCTTCTCCAAAATACCCTTTCTTGGTGATTTTCTCCTTTTATCCCATTCTCTTAACTTCTTCTTTTTCTTCTTTTTCTTCTTTTTCTTTTTCTTTTTTTGTTTTTATATGTACTATACCTTTTCTTCTGAATCCTTTTTCTCACTTTTGAATATATTATTTGAATAGTTCTCCCCAAGCTTTCTCCTAATCTCTTCCCGCTATTTCTCTCTTTACCCTTTGATTGATTCTTTTTTGGGGGACATTCCCCCCGTCTACTCTTTTTGTGCCACTGTTACAAAAAAAAATCGAAACCAAGCAATGTAGAAAAACAAAACACCCCTTAAAAGTTCTCACAGTTTCCAAATTATCTTTTCCAGTAGTCAAGGTCATAGCTGTACTTTCTCTTCTATCTTCCACCAAGTATCTCTTCTATCTTCCACCAAGCAGATGTCTCTCTCAAATCCACGATATTTTCCAACCAACTAATTGTCAACACTGTCAAAAATACTTTAAATCCATATAGAAAATAATTTTCCTTGGGGTCTTTTCTTTTATTATTTTTAGTTTCTCTAAATCTAATTGTAGATGCAAAAACCTTCTTGGGCTTTGATGTTTTAGCCTCCACTTTGTCCTTCTCCCTCTATGGAATTTCCCAAAATGCCAATTAGCTGCTCATTTCGGCTCCAGAACATCTTTTAATATCCAAATTCAAAATGTTCTTTTACCTGTGAGTTGGTCAATCACTCACCCGGTTTCAGCACTCCGTTCAAACACTGCTCAGGCACAAAAGCTTAGTCTGGTTGTCCCAGCTTCAGAGTGGTCATTTTGCAATGGCCGCCACGCCCATCGCCAGTCCAAAGACCTGTCGAGAAATTTGCCTGCTTCTTGGTCAACTGAGACACCTCTCCTTCTTCGCTGTCCCTACAGGATAGTTCCGGTCCAAAGACACTCCCCCCATGGCAGTTTGTCCGGTTGGATTTTCAAGGAACTCAGCAGAGCCCATTATTTTTCTAGCCAATCTCGCCATGACGCTTCTGGTCTCTCTATTCATACCTGATGGTTGGCATGTTTTTCGTCTGCAGTTACGGTTCAGTTATCCCAGATACTATTCTGTTAATATAAATGGATCTTAATTTTCTCTCTGACCTCAGATTCTCAGTGTTCCAGGATCCAGGAATACCTACTAGAAAGTTGGCTACCAGTCCTCCTCCAGAATCAGTAACTTTAACCAATTGACACTCAGCAATGCTCCCTTGAAATATCCAGCTTGCCTTCATTACTTCTCAGCCTGACCTTAACTTATTTCTGACCTTGACTTTAAGAATTATCTGTTTTCTTGCTCTCTCCAGCTTTCTCTTGGACCTTAGATCTTCATTTTACAAATAACATGGTGATTTCTCTGTTAAATGCTGTTATTGCATTCCTGGCCATCAGAAGGCATTTAACAAAGTAAATTATAGGCATTCTTTTTCTCCTGTCCAGCGTCTAGATTATTCTTCTGGTTTTAACATAGTGAAAACTATAATAACAACTCTTCTTCAGAATAATTGTTCTTATGAAGTGGCTTTAAACTCTGGACTTAAATTAATAGCTTGTATGAACATATATTATCTCTCTCCTTTGCCCCTTGAAATGATGTTGTAGTAGTATGGAGACTTTAATTACTGTGACATCTGTTGGAGTCTAAATCTGCAAAGTATTGTCCTTCTGGGAAATTCTTGACCTGTGTCACTGACAACTGTCTCCTTCACAGGTAGAGAATAGACAAGGGAATTTGGAATAGATATGATAATGTGGTGCTGGAATTTTTAATAATAAAGAAAACAGAAGCTAATTAAATATAGGCTTGTGCAAAATTGCAAAGGGGTGTTTAGTTTCAATTCTTCTAGTGAAGTTCCTTTCCAATGTACTTTTCAATTTTAATTTTTATTGAAGATTTTAAGTATGATTGTGAAAGCCAGGTGGGTGACCTTGAGATAGTCACTCTCTCTCAGCCTAACCCACCTCATGGTGAAAATTAAGGTGTATTGGATATGTTCACTGCCTTGAGTTATTGGTAAAATAGTAAATAAATAAATAAATGCTAAAAGTAAATAAATAAATAAATGCTAAAAGTAAATAAATAAATAAATGATACAAATTAAACACAGAAAGAGAAAAAGAGAGAACGAATAAAAAGTGCAAAGAAAGAAAAAACAAAAAAGAGGAAAGAAGTAGAAAAAGAAAAAGAAATGAAATAGATAAGGAATTGACTTCCAGTCTTCATCACAATAAATATAAAACAAATTGGATTCACTTATCACTTCCTATAAAGTTGCAAACAAATAACTCATCTTCTCATAATTCAGCCCTTCTATATGTAGAATCATAATGAATTTTTCAGCCTAGGTGACAGCAAAAAGTCTGTGAAGGGTTACTAGAGCTTTATTTAAAAAAAAACATGTCTTTGATTTTAAATTTGATCAAACAAACCAACTTTATATTTTTCTCTTTTATATCCAACAGTCTTGATCTTTAATTCCTTCAGACATGTCTTTCTTTTCCCTCATTGCAGAGGCTTTTTTGAGACTTAACATAAATCGAGTGGAAAGTCATTTCAAAGCCTTAACTAGCTTCTTTTGTGTATCCAGTAAAAAGTCCTTCTTAGTCATTCTCTTGGCTTTTCTCTGTTTTGTAATCCACACTTTTACTACCATTTGTATTTTCGATTTGAATACTTGTCTGCTTTTAATTCACTCTTTTTTAGCCAATACTTATGATTCCACCAATCTATCTGTAAAAGCAGATACTGTTGTTGATATTGTTACTATGATGCCTACTAATTTTTCTCTCCATTTTTCAAACATCTCCTTTAATATTTAATATTTCTTCTTTAATGTTTCAGGTGTGTTTTGTGTCATTTTGTAAATCCCAGTCCTAAATGAAAGGTGCAGTTTGTCCAAACTCTTAATTCACCTTTCCAAACTACTTTTCAAAGCAATGCAGTTTCTTCCTTTTAGAAGAAGAGAACAAAGCTGTCAAGTTGTTTCACTTCACATCATTTCCAAGATCTCTTCCTGCTACAGGAAGTGTCAAGAGGTACCAGGAGTAAGATGTGGTGCTTACAAAACACACTGCTTCATTGCTGTATTGCAACAAGGCAAATCATGTCATATTTGAGGTACAAACACTTTTCATTGAAACAAACGCACTTTACATAAGCCAAGTCAAATGTATGTCTTACATTTCAAGACAGCACATTTTAATAAAACCAGAGCAATAAGTATAATTCCATGGCAGAAATTGTCATGGGCAAAAAACAGTCCACTATTTACAAGAGGAGACAGTGAAAAATGCGCACAACTCCAATGGTTGGCGAAAAGAAAAAAAGAAAGCCAGAGGGTCAATGCAACAACAACAACAAAATGCTTGGTAAAAATCAGACATTCTGAAAGCGCAAGAATTGGAACAAGACACTATGGGTTTATTTGGGGAGCCTAAATTTGTAGAGTTGGTGCAGGAAAGCTAAATGTCCGACTGGAATTAGTGAAAGATGGAAACCTGGATAGTTTCAATAGTAGTTAATAAAGTTAATGTTTGATTGCAAAGTGGTAAGAGTTTGCTAGGACTAAGCAGTAAAGTTCAAACCTGATTAAAAGGATCTATAGTTTTTACTTTATTTTTTATTTATTACATTCCATATCACTGTCAAGGGACCCTGAGTGGATTACAACCTCATAAAAAGCAAGTACAAAATGTTAAAACACTAAATATTAAAATAAACAGAGATTAAATGAGTTAAGAACCAAAGTACACCAAGGTAGAGGTGGGATCTTCTTCCTAGTCCATTAACCACCTCTAACCCCATTAAGGCCCTGGGGTCAATTGGGAGAGTCATATTTTGAGGTGCTTTTGGAAGACCGAAAGGATGGGGGTAGATCTCACTAGAGAGGCATGACATTTCAGAGGCAGGAGCCACAGCAGAAAAAGCCCTTCACCTGGATTCTGTAGCATGTGGAATAGTAAAAAGTAAAGGTAAAGTTTCCCCTCGCACATATGTGCTAGTCGTTCCTGACTCCAGAGGGCAGTGCTCATCTCCGTTTCAAACACAAAGACCCAGCGCTGTCCGAAGACGTCTCCGTGGTCATGTGGCCGGCATGACTAAATGCCAAAGGCACATGGAACACTGTTATCTTCCCACCAAAGGTGGTCCCTATTTTTCTACTTGCATTTTTATGTGCTTTCGAGCTGCTAGGTTGGCAGAAGCTGGGACAAGTAACTGGCGCTCACCCCATTACGCGGCACCAGGGATTCGAACTGCTGAACAGGCTGTTTCCTGCCTCTGGAGGGCCTGGGGATTGGGTGGGGAAGGCCCATTTTTCTTTCTTACCTGGCTCCAGATCCTCTTTTGAGTCTAGGGAGGGCAAAAACAGCCTTTCCCATTCCCTCGGAGGTCCTCCGGAGGCCTGAAAGGGCCCATTTCCCAACTCCCGGTGGGACAGGATGTGACATTTTTTGCTGTCCCCAGCCTCCAGAGACTTCTAGAGAGGCTCTGGAGGCTGGGGACAGCAAAAAAACATCACTTCCTGTCCCACTGGGAGTTGGGAAATGGGCCCTTTCAGGCCTCTGAGGGAGTGGGAAAGGCTCTTTTCACCCTTCCCAGATGCATAGAGAGGATCTGGAGCCAGGTAAGAAAGAAAAACGGCCTACCGGGCCATCGCGTGCCAGGAGCGGGGAGGGGGAGGGGGGTTGCATGTGCATGCACAGGGCAGGGTGCATTGTTGGTGTGGGCACGTGTGTGCACGAACGACCTCTGCCCCCCCTCTCCTGCCACGCGATGGCAAAAAGGTTAGCCATCACTGCTATATACAGTATCTCTAATTTTGTTTTCACAATCTGATATCAAGAAGATTCCTCTTTTCCAATATTGTGACAGATCTGGCCTTGCAGTTGTCAGCATACAACTTAATAAATTGTGACATTTTTCATTTATGGTTTCTGTGAATTACACCTAATAAATGTATTTGTGATCTCGGTTCAAATTTTATTTCTAGGATTTTCTCAATATTTTTATGTACTTTTTTCCTGTACTTTTGAGGATATTTTTTTTGCATAACTTCCACATATGTTCTTTCTTTGTTATGACTTTTCAGCATTTATTGTTATATTATTTGTCTGTTATGGTGATTGCTGATAGAGTTATATACCAACGATAAAACACTTTGTGCCATGTTCCTTAAATAATAACTTGGTGTAAGCCTTATTGGGTTTTACCATAACTCTTCCCATTGTTTTTTTTAAATTATTTTATTTTATTTTAATACAAACATTTCATCTTTCATTAAACAGTGTGTTGTCTGGTAACAAATATTTTGTGCAATAACAATTAAAATTTACAGCCATATTTAATATTTTGTCTATTCTTAACTTAATACTAATATCTAACATACTACTATCATAACAATCCTTTTCTTACCTTATTTAACTTAGTTAAAACATTTTCCATATTTCACTTCTCTGCTTTTTTTTCTAATTTTTATATTTGTTCTCTAACCATTGATAGAATAACTCCCATATACTATAAAAATCAGATTCTTCCTTTTCTTTAATTGCAAGTGTTAATCTATTCATTTCTGCACATTGTAATATTTTCTTAATAACATTCTCATCCATAGGGATCTCTTCACTTTTCCAATTTTGTGCAAATACAATTCTAGCTGCAGTTATTACATGAATAATCAGACTCTTCCCATTGTTGAACTGTGATTATTTCTATGATATTGTGTGTCACTTTATCATGCAAATTTTTATTTGTTCCATGTCATACCTCAATAACAATTTATATATATTTCCTAATAACAATGTTAATTTTGTGTAAGTTTCAAATTCTATCAATTTTCTCAGAGTCCCTCCTTCTTTCTGCAGATGTGTTTCTATTCTTCCAGAAATTTGCGAATATATCAACCACAATAAATTCTTGCCTGCAGTAAAGCAGTTCTTGCTGACTAAACTCTTTTTTTCTGAGTTTGAATGTACCATTTTGGCATATGCAATTAAATGCTTCTTATTTTAATTTTTCCTAAAGTATATCTTTTTAAAAACATATCTTAAATCCTATTCTTGTTTTTGCTACCTGCGTGAGCTGCACTGGCTCCCAGTGGTCTTCCGGGTGCGATTCAAGGTGTTGGTCATCACCTTTAAAGCGCTCCATGGCACAGGACCCGGGTACCTTCGAGACCGACTTCTGCCACCAATAGCCTCCCACCGGCCAGTTCGCTCCCACAGAGAGGATCTCCTCAGGGTGCCATCAGCCAAGTTATGTCGGCTGGCATAAGGGGGAGGGCTTTCTCTGTGGGAGCCCCAGCCCTGTGGAATGAACTGCCCCCGGAAATACGTAAGATCTCCGACCTCCGGGTGTTTCGCTGCGCACTGAAGACTCTGTTGTTCAGCCAGGCCGGGCTATCAACATAATAATTTTAAATTGGGGTATTTTAAATTTTCGGGGTCTTAAACCGGGCCAAATCTATTTAATTATTTTAATTTTTAATCATTGTTTTGACTTGTGTTTTTAAATTGGCTGTACACCACCCTGAGTCCTTCGGGAGAAGGGCGGTATAGAAATAAAATTATTATTATTATTATTATAGAAATAAAATTATTATTATTATTATTATTACTTATTCATACTCTGTTGAGTGTGGATTTTTTTAAAAAAATATGCTCAGGTTGTTATTTTTTTTTCCCTGAGAGGGATAGCTAGTACTTTAGAAGCCAGGACAAAACTTTAATAGACCTTGGTGGATTAGAAAAGTGGTTTAAAAATATCAGAATAAAATTAACAGAAACAAACGCCAAAGACTTCACCTTGGAATGAAAACTCAAATGCAGAGGTATAGAATGGAGTTATAGCTGGTTTAATAAAAGTATGTGTGGAAAAGATCTCGGAGGAATAGTTAATTACCAAGTAGTATGAGTCAGCAAGAATAACATTGCCAAACAGGAAATACAATTTTAAGCTGCATCAACAGAATATAGCTGCCATCACAGGAAGTATTTCCATTGTGCTCTGCATTCAAGTATTGTGACCAGTTCTAGCAGCCACATTTTTTTCCCGAAAAATTCAGGAAATTGGAATAGGTGCAGAGAAGGGCAGTGAGAATTAGTTGCTTTTCTCTCTGAAAACTTTATTAAAGTTTTGAACAGAGCTGGGGTTGTTCACATGCAAACAGTTTGCATGAGTTTGAGAGAACAAAACAAATAATTTCAGCCCCAGCATTTAAAAATTCAAATGTGAAAGAAAACAATTATAATTCTAACACAATTAAAGACGTGTGAGAGGTCAATAAAGGATTCTCTTCCAGAAAATAATAGCAATGCTTTCTTGATATATGAGTCTCTCTTTTCCCTTCCTCTAAATGTCAAATTTCAGTGACCACAAAATCCCATTTAAAAAAAAAATAACATTCCATCTCTCCAAAATATTACTGCTGCATTGCATCCAATTAGTGATACAGGTTGGTAAGCTTCCTGATACTCAAAGTGTCTGCGGGATATTTCCACCTACAAACCTAAGTAATTGTGTAACTTTTGCCTGATCCACGCCTTTATTTTTTTTGTGCAAGACTCAATAGCAAACAAAGGCATGGATCAGGCAAAAGTCAGGCACAATTGTTATTCCATTCTAATGGAATATTAGAATGTGTTGCTTTTAATACTAAAACTGGTGGATTTGAAACTGGGGGAAAAGGGAAAGATGCCTCCCCAAACTAAGCAAGCCTCCATATTCCTGAAGCAGTTCCTGATATCTAACAGCCAAGCCTGTGTGTTTGTAGCTAGGAAATATTGCTGGGTATTTGAAAAAGCAGCAGTTTGAAGGAGGTGGGTAATCTGTGGGTGTATTAGATAGAAAGAACTCCATGTTAAGCCTTTCAAAGATGAACTGTTTTTTTTTTTCAAGACTGTTGCTTAAATTCTGCATTGCCATATAAATGGATTTTGCAGCCCTAGTTTCCATGGAAGTATAGGTCAAGCACCTTATAGAATTAACACCCCCAAAAATGATGTCCTTATCATCAGGGAGGGATTGGAATGCTAAAGTAGGAAGCCAAAAGATAACCGGAATAACAGGCACGTTTGGCCTTGGAGTACAAAATGAAGCAGGGCACAGGCTGATAGAATTTTGTCAAGAGAATACGATGGTCAAAGCAAACCCTCTTTTCCAACAACCCAAGAGACGACGCTAGACATGGACATCACCAGACAGTCAACATAGAAATCAGATTGACTATGTGCTCTGCAGCCAAAGATGGAGAAGCTCTATACTGTCAGTAAAAACAAGACTAGGAGCTGACTGTGATTCAGATCATGAGCTTCTCATTGCAAAATGTAGGGTTAAATTGAAGAAAGTAGGGAAAAGCACTAGGCCACTCAGGTATGAACTAAATCATATCCCTGAGGAATATACAGTAGAGGTGACAAATAGATTTAAGGAATTAGATCTGATAGACAGAGTGCCTGAAGAACTATGGACAGAGGTTCGCAACATTGTACAAGAGGTAGCAACTAAAACCATCCCAAGGAAAAAGAAATGCAAGAAAGCAAAATGACTGTCTGAGGAAACTTTGCAAATAGCTGAGGAAAGAAGAGAAGCAAAAGGCAAGGGAGAAAGAGAAAGATTGAATGCAGAATTCCAGAGAAGAGCTAGAAGAGATAAGAATGCCTTCTTAAATGAACAGTGCAAAGAAATAGAAAAAAAACAATAGAATAGGGAGGACCAGAGATCTCTTCAAGAAAATTGGAGATATGAAGGGAATGTTTCATACAAAGGTGGGCATGTTAAAGGACCAAAATGGCAGGGGCCTAACAGAGGCAGAAGAAATTAAGAAAAGGTGGCAAAATTGCACAGAAGAACTATACAAGAACGAACTTAACATCCCTGACCAAGATGTGAAGTCAAATGGGCTTTTGGAAATATGAGCAACAACAAAGCTAGTGGAGGTGACAGTATTCCAGCTGAGCTATTCAAAATCTTAAAAGATGATCCAGTAAAAGTGCTACACTCAATTTGCCAGCAAATTTGGAAAACTCAGCAGTGGCCCCAGAAGTAGAAAAGGTCAGTTTACATTCCAATTCCAAAGAAAGGCAATGCCAAAGAATGTTCAAACTTTCACGCCATTGCACTCATTTCACATGCTAGTAAAGTTCTGCTTAAAATCCTACAAGCTAGGTGTCACTGCATTTTTTGTATTTGCCAGCTGTGCTTGAACTCTAAGACTTACGGTAGCTGAAAACTCTTATCTCTAAGCTACTGCGCATGTCCACATTCTTTCTTCCACATTCTTTCACTTTCTTCTAACTTTTTTTGTTTGCCTGCCAAGAGGTAAGGCAGGAATGCTGCCAAGATGTAATCATTAGCTAGTAAGACTGTTTTTACTTTCTTTATAATAAAATGTGTTTATTAGAATATATCTTGGGTTTATTTTCTTAAAGTATGCTGCAAGGAAAAACCACGGTCCCATCTCTAATTCAGGTGCAATTACCCCAAAGCGGAATGGGATTAATTGCCACCCTGACACTAGGCTCCAGCAGTATGTGGATCAAGAACTACCAGAAGTACAGGCAGGATTTCGAAGAGGCAGAGGAACTAGAGATCAAATTGCCAACATACGCTGGATCATGGAGAAAGTCAGAGAGTTCCAGAAAAACATCTATTTCTGCTTCATTGACTATGCTAAAGCCTTTGATTGTGTGGATTACAACAAATTGTGGCAAGTTCTTAAAGAGATGGGAGCACCAGACCATCTTATTTGTTTCTTAAGAAACCTATATGCGGGTCAAGAAGCAACAGTGAGAACTCGACACGGAACCACTGATTGGTTCAAAATTGGGAAATTGGGTTGTATAGTGTCGTCCTGCCTACTTAACTTATATGCAGAGCACATCATGAGAAAGGCAGGGCTAGATTAATCAAAAATTGGAATTAAGATTGCCGGGAGAAATATCAACAACCTCAGATATGCAGATGATACCACTCTAATGGCAGAAAGTGAAGAAGAACTAAAGAGCCTCTTGATGTGGGTGAAGGAGAGTGCAAAAGTTGGCTTGAAACTCAACATTAAGAAAACTAAGATCATGGCATCCGGCCCTCTCAATTCCTGGCAAATAGATGGAGAAGAAATGGAGGTAGTGACAGATTTTATTTTCCTGGGCTCCAAGATCACCACAGATGGGGACTGCAGCCAAGAAATTCAAAGACGCTTGCTCCTGGGGAGGAAAGCTATGGCAAATCCAGAGAGCTTACTAAAAAGCAGAGACATCACCCTGCCAACAAAAGTGCGTATAGTCAAGGCTATAGTTTTCCCAGTTGCAATGTATGGCTGTGAAAGTTGGACCATAAGGAAGGCTGAGTGCCAAAGAATTGAGGCCTTTGAACTATGGTGCTGGAGAAGACTTTCTTGTGAGTCCCTTGGACTGCAAGGCGAGCAAACCGGTCAGTCCTAGAGGAGATCAACCCTGACTGCTCTTTAGAAGGCCAGATCCTGAAGATGAAACTCAAATACTTTGGCCACCTAATGAGGAGGAAGGATTCACTGGAGAAGAGCCTAATGCTGGGAAAGACTGAGGGTAAAAGAAGAAGGGGACAACAGAGAATGAGGTGGCTGGTAGTACGCATGAGCTTAAATGGATTCCGGGGGATGGTAGAGGACAGGAAGGCCTGGAGGAATGTTGTCCATGGGGTCGCGATGGGTCGGACACGACTTCGCAACTAACAGTAACAACAAATAGGTCAAACTCTCCTGAAAAACATTGGGATCTAAAGCTTGCCTTTAACTTTATTTTCAGTTAGAATCAGGAAAATAATTATCATAAATTTAAGCCAAAAATAATGAATGAAAAACACATAGATTTGTGAAAGGACCCTTCCTTCCTTCCCTCCCTTCCTCCCTCCTCCTTCCTTCCTTCCTTCCTTCCTTCTTTCTTCCTTCTTTCCTTCCTGTTAACAGCAAGATACCTTACTGTTTTTGAAGAACACTAACCCTAACCCTGAATTATATCCTGATATTGCACGATGAAATTTATGCCTAATATCTTTTTAAAATAGTCTTCCAATAAAGCCTGATGGTCATTAAATGAGTTCTACCCAATTTTACATCTGTTTTGCTATGGTCATTAAGCAAATCACACAGTTGTTAAGCAAACCTTGCTTCCCCCATCGACTTTGCTTGTCAGAAGCCACCTGGGAAGTTCAAAAATTGGGATCATGTGACCCTAGGATGCTGCAACCATTGTAATACATACTGGTTGTCAAGCACCCAAATTTTGATCATGTGACCGTGGGAATGCTATGACAGTTGCAAGTGGGTGGACCAGTTATAAGTCATTATTTACAGCATCATAACTTTGAACTGTAATTAAGGAATATAATAAGTCAAGAACTTACTGTATTTTTCTTGGCGTTTGCATGAAGATCCTTGCCTCTGCCTTCTTTTTATCACTTTCTTACTTTCCAGTAGAGCAATAGCTTTTCACAGTCAGCCGAAGTTGTCCTGGTTCTACCACTTTCTGTAAATCTCTTGTGTATAAGGTGGTATTACAGCACTTTTAAAAATATGTATAATGGCTTCCAATATCCTCTAGCAGAGACTCTATGATATCATATAAATTATTGTTACATGAATGAGAAAATTTGACCATATAGTATTATCCATATCAGACTTATATTCCACTTTTGTTCAAAAGCTCAAGACAATATGCATAGTTTTCCCTTCTCCTGGTTTTGCCCACAACTACCCCTGTGATGTAGGCTGGGCTGAAAGATAATGACTGGTGAGGAACCTCCTGTGTTGGCGAGTGAACTTTGAACTCCACACTTATAGTCCAACATTTTAACTACTACATCCGTGATGGCGAACCTATGGCATGCATGCCCAAAGTGGCAGACGGAGCCATGTCATCTGGCATGCCAGACATCGCCCCAGCCGAGCTCCACCACGCATGCCTCCCACTGGCCAGCTGGTCTTTGGGTCTTTGCCATGCAGGGGGTGCATGGGTGGGGGTGGGGCGCATGCGCAGGGGCGCTCGCATTGCATTTTGGGGGTTCACAGGCACAGCTCTCCCCCATGCCCCGTTTTGGGCCTGGAAGGCCTCCTGCACCAACCTGGAAGCCAAAATGGGGCACAGGAACACTCGGCACCAAAAAGGTTAACCATCACTGTACTACATCATTCTGTTCCTCTTATGCATCTGTGTCTTATTTCCTTGTGAACTTTCTGTTTTTCCAAATTCAGCTTTTACAGTAACATTTATTCATTCCAAACTATTACAATAGACTGTAATAAAATGATTCAGGAAAGATTTGGACTGTTTTATCAAAGCATGCATCTTAAGGAAGACATATCCAAGGATATCTGCAGGATCCAGAGCTTTCCTCAGAATTATGTTGCAGATTTGCCTTTTTTGTATGTGTATTCAACATTCTGGCATATGCTCAAAAAAACGTGATGATTGTGCTGTAACAGTACAATACAGCAGCCTTCATCTGGCTTCCTTGAACCCTCCTGCAGAAGCTTTATGATACTTCTTTTAAGGTCATGCAGAATCCTGAAAAATATGTATGTGCTTAAATGGATTGGGTTGGGTTCTGTGTTCACATTTTGCATTCAAGGTGCAAAGCAATTATTCTGAATCATTTCTGAAGAGTCCTTATGATTTGTATATTATCATGCATCTCTCTTTTTTGGGATATGAATTCATATTTCCCAGTTTTGGGGTCAAACAATCTTGTTCCATTTGACAAAATGTAGCCAGCACTCAGACTCTTCTCCTGCAGTCTTTCTTTCTGTTTGACATCTAGTCTATTGCTCATCATACTTCATTTTCCAGTGTAGTCAGTTCCTGAACATATTGTATTTCCACAAATGTTCCAATCATTTTATAAACTTCTTTTTAATGGGTTTCAGTAGCCTTTCTACCTTCCTTATCTCTATCAGAAGTATTCAGTGACAATTATTGAATATTTCTTTATTAAGGGAAAATTTCTCTGATCATCTTGAAAAAAGGAATCTCAGTTCTAATTTCTTATCATAATTATCCACTGTGTATGGATATTTTTAATTAAGGTCTCTTTCCTCATGCCTTTTTGTTTGATAATGGAAGTCTGTGTTCAATCATCATGCATTTTTCTTGATGCCCAAGGCTTACAGACTCTCTCTTTTTCTGTTTATTATGATAGTTTATTCTGAAAGATACTTCCTGTGTAAAATTTTGGGAACATTTTTTTTTCTGCAGTTTACATAATGTCTCATCTTTTCTAGTAGTTTTTCAAGATTTTTTTCCTTCAAAAATTAAGCACACTGAATTAATCTCTATTTAAGACAAAGTTAAGAGTTAAGAGTTACTTAAGCGCCAGAGCTCACTGTAACAGCATTGCTAAAAAAATTAAGAGTTGTTAACCTAATCTTGTGTAGCTTCTTCTCCGGTAATATTGAATTGCAAACTAGGGCATACAAAACTTTTGCCAGACCAATTCTTGAATATAGCTTATCTGTCTGGAACACGCACTGCATATAGGACATTAATACAATCGAAAGAGTCCAGAGATATTTCACAAGTACAGTCCTCCACTCCTCTACTCGCAACAAAATGCCTTATGCAGCAAAGAATTTTGCTACCTTAATGTAATCTTAGAATCAGTATCTTGGAGTAAGAAGCGAAGACTAAGATTTTCAGATAATCCAGGAAATCTTTGGCAAATGGGAGAGATAAGTTCTGACCTTACCTCCCAATAATGGGGGCATGTAAATACGATGTGAGCCAACGATTCCGGAGATCGACCATCACATGAACAGTAGGTGGATTTCACACACCCCGAGCACCTGCTATCTAGGACATTTGAGGGGATCACATTAAAACATGCCTTTAGAAAGGCCAACCTGTATTTAACAAAGGATAGCATAGAGAGATATTTGGGGGGGTGCATTCGGGGAGTAATACCGAGAGAAAACGGAGAACATACTCCCGCACCAAGTGCCAAATTCTGTTGTCTTTCAATATCATCCAATCGCTGAAATATCAGCGATTTGGCTGCATCTGGGCCAAGCATGAGGGCTTCAATAGGGGGAATATCTATATTCATAAATTTGGTGTGAATATTGTGGGCCCAAGGACTGTGGAAGTTGTCCCGCCATAAGCACTGGCCTAAATAGTAATTTGGAAGTCTGACCCACAGGGTCAGCCAGTAGCCAATAGCACACTTCCACAAAACAGTAGCGAGAGATGGTGTGCCCAGTTCCAAGCGGATTGCAGCATTGCTCACACAGGGGGGAACTCCCATTAGGCAGCGTAAGAACTGGCTTTGAACTGACTCAAGGAGGGAAATATTTGTTTGAACCCAAAGGGGGGCGCCGTATGTAATGGCAGCTATCACCTTTGCCCTATATACTTTCAATACTGAGGGAATATGTTGGGCTCCCTCCGTGTAAAAGAATTGCAGAAGGGCATGCGTAATGGCCTTGGCCTTGGTGTGGAGGGACTTGACCTGCGCAAGCCACATGGCATTAGATTGGAAAAGAATGCCTAAATATTGGAATCTATGGACCTGTTCCACTGGTATGCCATCGAGCTTCCGTTGATAGTTTTTCCTGCTTCTTGAGAAGATCATAATCTTAGACTTAGAGTGGTTGATAGACAGTTGGTTGGCACAACAATAGTTGGAAAGGATTTTAAGGGCTCTAAGCAGACCCACCCGAAAGAATGAAAGAATCGCAGCATCGTCCGCATAGAGTAGGAGCAGGCACCTGTAGTCAGCTAATCTGGGGGCATGGATATAATCCAGTTGGACCATTAACACCCTTCTCCAATTGCTAATATATAAGTTAAAAAGAAGGGGTGCCAATATACATCCCTGTCTGGCCCCCTTATTAACAGGGATGGAGTTGGAAAGGTCCCCTTGGGGGGGTAAGGTGCACTTTTGCCTCTGTTCCCTCATGCAGTTGGGAGATGAGCCAGAGAAGTCTTTTATCGATGCCCCAGGAAAGGAGTTTGCCCCACAGTTTATATCTGGGAATACTGTCAAAAGCAGCCTTTAAGTCTATAAAGGCAACACAGAGACGGCCTTTCCTAGGGGTAGAGTATTTTAAGGCTAGATAGTATAGGATCAGAGCATGGTCAATAGTAGAATGATCTGGTCTGAACCCCGCCTGCTCATGACCGAGCAGACCAGCCTCCTCAACCCAGCACTCCAGCCTGGACAGGAGGAACCAGGCATAGAGTTTCCCCAGTACTGACAATAAACTGATATTTCGAAAGTTGCCTGGATTGGAGGGGGAACCTTTCTTATGAATTAGCACGATGATGGCATCCTTCCAGAGTGTTGTGGCTCCGTTACCTGAGTCTGTGTTATCGGCAGGAGAGGACTCCGAGAGTGAAGGAGAGGAGTTGGCAAGGCCTCCCTCTCCAGGACCCTCCTCTCTGGCAATGCCTTCGGTGTCCGCCAAAGGTCAAGAGAGAGGCCCGGGGCCAAGCACGTCCATGCAGCCACAGGTGGACAGTAATGAGGGAGATGAGTCTTGGCTGGATCCTCGGCAGCGTCGCAGAGATAAGCGCGCGCAACAGAAGAAGAGGCGTTCCAGGGATTAGGCTGAGTCATTGGACCACACCCCGCAGGGTATAAAAGAGGGTGTGGTGGCCGATTCAGCTCTGTGACAAGCAAAAAACAGATATCGGACGACCTTCTTTGTATTTACTGGACTTTGTTGATTATTGTGTATTGGCTTTCCCGGACGAAGGGAGAAACTCCCCCCTCGTGAGTAAAGAATACCTGGCAGCCAGCCACTGGGTTGCTGCCAATTCTGATACCAGATAAAACTGTTGTCAGCTGAGTTCTTTAGCTGTTGCCTGTCTGTGGGGGTGCGTGTGTGAGACGGGGACAGAACACAGAGCTTAGGGATAACGCCTGTTTGATTAATCGCATTAAATACCTCAGTAAGGACAGTAATCCACCAGTCCTTATGGGCTTGAATGGCCTCAGCGGGGATAAGGTCAGGGCCGGGGGCTTTTCCCGATTTGAGTTGTCGAATTAGCTTCGAAATGGTGGAGGGGTTCACAGGGGGCCATCTAGGGAGTTGTTCGGGGGGGAAATCTAACGCCGTAAAGGATGGCGAGTCTAAAAGACTCGGCATAATTCTGATATTCCTTCGTAAACAATTCGTTTTCATTTTTTCACCATGTACAAATATGATTCTAGACAGGCAATCCAAAAGACAAGTGGTGGAGGAAGCTGAAGATGAAATAGGGGGAAAGCACAAAGAAGTTTCAGCTGCTTCATCAGTAGTTTCAGAGGTGACAAAGAGATTCTCTAAGACTGTGTTCATAATTATAAAAGGCCATCATTTGAAGCTTACTCATATCCTCTCTTCATCTCCTAAACATCATACATTTGTTTAATAAATAAATAATATAATCTCTTCAGTCCTTGGCATGTCTCACAATGCCTTGTTCTCTGGGATTTTCCTTCTTTCCCTCCCACCTTCCATCTGTTTAAACTTTTCAAGAAAGAAGAGACTTAATAATACTTAAAAATTGAAATGAATTGCAGATAGGTTTGCCCTCCCTTCCACCAAAACCTGCTGCCAAAAAAGCTTCCTTTGACTCTTAAAATGCTACAATTTAGGAAATCAGAAAAACTTGCTATACTGAATGTTCTGCTGGCCAAGCTTTTCATGATCCACCAGTGTTGCCAGACAAAAGAAAAGAAAAGAAAAGAAAATTGGCAACAATCATCCAGAACAGGGGTCTCCAATCTTGGCAACTTTATGACTTGTGGACTTCAACTTCCAGAATTCCTCAGCCAGCATGAACTGGCTGAGGAATTTTGGGAGTTGAAGTCCACAAGTCGTAAAGTTGCCAAGATTGGAGACCCCTGATCCAGAATATATGCACTTAGGTGACAATGGGGTATAAAGAGAATTTGTAGAAGACCCACAGTGCTTCTTCTTGTTCAAAGTTTCAGACATGTAGAAGCAAATGCAGGATTACAATTTTTATTCTTCATTTCTTAAACTGAAAACTCCTTTTACTAATACCTATCCATGTATATCTTCACAACTCTTGGTTTAGCTGGTAGGCAAGGTCTTAGTTTCAGAAGAACGCAGATAAAACATCTACTGTACACAATGCCTTGTTCTAGGTGATGATTCCAAAGAACTACAAATCTAAGGCATTTTCATAATTTCCAACAAGGAGTGACAATTTTATCAAAGCTTGACCTGCCCCACTTCAGCACTTTTCCCTATCTCTTGGTGCTTTCCCTCTGAAATACAAGTACCTTATTTAATTTTGTTATTATTGTATATTGTCCTCACAACAAGCCATCGTTTTCCCTATCCTATGTAAACTGAAAACTTTGTGAGTGATCATTTCTGCCTTTTTTGAATGCTTTTGGGAGTTCTCATGTGCTCCATTTTTCATTCATGTCCATTTAGTTAAATATGTGGAAGAAAGCTTTGTATCAATTGGCACATAAATATAAGGTGCCAATCTGTTCATTGGTTATATATTACATTGTTATAGATTAATACTCAAGCACCTAATCAATAGATATTCAAATTATATGATTTAGTTATGGACCTTTATTATTGTTTTGCAACTGATACATTTATATCCAAGAATACTTTTGTTCAGTTTCTGATTAAACCATAGACACACGTTACTTATTTTTAATGATCATTTGTAGTTCATTTCCCCAGATGGTTTCTAAATGTGGTATGTATTGCAGAGATCTATGGCACTTGTCAAAATTTTCTAAAAAGTAATTTTCAGCTTCTTCTTAAGCAGAATGCTTCAGCTACCTTGTCAGACTTTAGAGTGGCTACATTAGAATTACCAAAGCTATTTTATTCATTTTTCAGCAACAGCCTCCTGCCACATCTAAGAATGGCTATTTCAATGAAGAGAACTGTATCCTGCAGTGTACTGATTCTGACTGAGGCATACACAAACACATATACATGATGGCACACATATTGATTATGTGCAATCAAGTTAGTGTTGATTCTTAGCAGCCATGTAGACAGACCTTGTCAAAGATGATCTGTCCCCAGTCTGCTCCTTCAGCCTCCTAAAAGGGCATCCAGCTATGCTGTAATCAAGTCCACCCAACTTCTTATCCTCTCCTTTGTCCATTCACAGTTCCCACATTATAAACTTCTCAAGAAATGTCCTTAACCTTTGCAAATTGTGTCCAAAATATATAGTTTGAGCCTCAAGTGAGAACTACAGATGAATTTGCTGTATGATGCTCATTGGTTTGACTTCTTGGATATCTATGGAATTCTCAGGACTCTTATCCAACATTTTCTATCCTGTTTTTGATATCATTGAGTGCACAAGAAAAACTATTGCCTGCGGAGTTCTGAACTTGGTTAAGTGTAGACAACATGTCATAATATTTGAATAGTTTTTCCAAGAGTCTTCATTGCTACCTTAAAATATGCTGGTCTGCAATGTATTTCTTGAATCTTGGTTCCATAACTGTTGATAATTGAGCTTAAAAGCAAAAGCTATCCACCACTATCTTCATTGTTCATTGTTAATTCTAAAGGTGGCTGCTGTACCTGTTATCATTACTTTGGTCTTTATTTTAAAGTATATGCTCCACCAATTCTTTAGCTTTATGACTTGATAATGACTAGAATGCATATCTAGCTTCATTTTCTAGTAATAGAGGTTCATGTAATTCATGTAAAAGAGCCGTGGAGGCGCAGTGGTTAGAATGCAGTATTGCAGGCTAATTCTGCTGACTACTGACTGCCAGCAGTTCAGCAGTTAGAGTCTGACTGGCTCAAGATTGACTCAGCCCATCCCTACTGATGAGAATGTGATTAGGAAAATATTAGAATGTGCAGAAATGAACAGATTAACGCTTGCAATCAAGGAGAAAGAACAAACTGAATATTATATGATATGGGAATTATTTTATCAATGGTTAGAGAACAAAAATGTTGGAAATAAAAGGAGATTAAAGAAGAATAGAAAATATGTTAAGATAGAGATATAAACAATACGATGATTGTTATTATTATGACTATTCGGATTATTATGCCTAATATTATTTTTATATTCTTATTAGAAGATGTGTTAAGAGGGAAAAATGAATAGGTTTACTATGTTGAATACTACAACTGTAAGATCAGAGAATTAATATCAATGTAATGAATACTGTTGTAAATTTTGATGGTTATTGTACAGAGATGTTTGTACCAGACGACACATTGTTTAAGGGAATGTGGAATGTTTAATGAGGACAGTAAAATGAGGACCCAGATTTTTGGGGGCAATACGCTGATTCTGTAAACTGCTTAGAGAGGGCTGTAAAGCACTGTGAAGCAGCATATAAATCTAAGTGCTATGGCTACTGTTATTGCTAATTAGGAATATTTTCTAAAGTGTTTTCAGTCTTGAATTCAATACAGTACTTCCATATTTGCTTGATCATGTCTGAATCAGTTACTAGAGCCTTTCGTATAACATGTCAAGGTTAGAATCTCCTTCTGAGTACTGAAAATTTTGGGGAAACTTTCCTTATACGTTTTTATGTTCAGTGACTTACTCACAGTGATGTCACTGTGATATTGTTCTCCATTCTAGTCTCTTCTAACAGCTCTCTGAAATTCTTTTAAATTCCTCCCTGAAATCTTCATCTTTCTTGACATTTGTGTCTCTTTTCTTCTTGGCATTTTGTGCTACCTGTTCTGAGATCCTGTTTGGTTCCTTCTATTTCTTGAATGTGTTGGGTTCCTGGCGATGTCTTTGCTGTCATAATTCTGCTTTTCCATCTCCTGGTGCCAATAATATCATTAATTTGATTGCTATGTGATGTTTTTGTGATGCATTATTTTGATTGTTTGAATGGTATCTTAAAAATAAAGAAATCATTGGATTGACAGAAATTCTCAGAAGAGAAGACTATTTAAGGGGCAGTGATTCCTGTTTTCTGGTTTTCTGTTGGTGGAGAACTATTTGACTGGGATGGTATAAAGTCTCCTGCCTTGAGCAGGGAGTTGGACTAGAAGATCTCTAAGGTCCCTTCCAGTCCTATCATTCTATATTCTGTATTATATATTATGAAATAAAATATATCTAAGTAATGCCATTTAATTATTTTCTCAGAAAATGTTATTTTTTTCCTCAAAGTATTGTTCTGATAATTCCTCTTCTGACTCTTTGGCCTAGAAATAAAATAACCAGTGTACCGCCTAACGCTTGATTAATTTTGAATAGGCATGGGGAAAGATGAGGGGGGGGAGGGAGGAAGAGGGAGGGAATCTCTAGAACTGTGTGAGTTTTAGACAGCCGTTCCTCAATTCACAAAGTAATCTCTCATTTAACACTAATACATTTGGCAAGCTGTACTAATCTTGAGCAAACTGCATGGAAGCTACTTAATAAAACAAAACAACATCCTCCAACATTTCTGGTAGCTGGGCGGTTGAACCCACGCAGCTTCATTATTGTGATTTTTAAACCTAACAACAACTTTTAACTCATACAAGATTGTCCTTTGCTAAAGAAGAGAAGGTCACGGAAGGTGGTATGATTTTTGACTCTTTCTTTTCAAATATATCTCTCCTAAACTAAAAGATACGGGGAAAATCTTTCCCATTGCATGTTTTCTACTAAGTCTTCCTTTTAAAGCTCTGTTAAATGCTACTTGACAGTCCTTGCTAATGTCCTCATTATTTAGAAGTGACAAGGAGAAAATATATTATGTTTCCAGGAGAGTAAAAGGTCTTAATTTTCTTAACATGTTTATCTCACTTGGGAGCTATTCCCAGTGCAGGGCTATTATAACAGCATACATTTAGAGCAGGGGTCAGCAACCTGCGGCTCTGGAGCTGCATGCGGCTCTTTGGGCCCTCTGCTGTGGCTCTCTGTCAGGTGATCCCACCACTGGCTGGCCCCACCCCTCGTCCTCCCCTCCAAGTCACTCCTCACCTGGCCTGAGAAGGTAAGGTGATGGTGGGGAATGGAGAAGCGGCGAGGGCAGAGACAGAGAGATACAGAGAGAGGGGGAGAGAGAGAGAGAATAGAGAGATACAGAGAGAGAGGAAGAGAGTGGGAGGGAGGGAGGGAGGGAGGGGAGAGAGAGATATGTCAAAAGGATTTTGTGGTATTTTTAAACAACTGGTTCTCTGCCCTAATGACCGGCTGGGTAGGCGTGGCTGGGGGGGGTCACGTGGCTGGTGAAAGTCAGTGACATCGAGTTGGCCACGCCCACCCAAGTTTTGTGGCTTCCGGTGTTTTCTTTTCTGTTGGAAACTGGTCCAAATGGCTCTTTGAGTATTTAAGGTTGCAGATCCCTGATTTAGAGTAAGTGCTGCAAGCTGCAAACTTAAAGACTTGCCTGTATTTGTTTGTTTTGTGAATGTGGGTGTTCTAATGATAATCATGATACAAACATAATGATGAGCAAAAATGGAACTCTTGTTTCTGTTTTAGTGTATTGACATGCCTGCTCATTTTCCCAGTTTGGACAGGGACTCTCAGTTTGGGATGGGTCATCCCACTGAAAAATCCACCATAAGAAAATCATGCAGACATAGGAAAATCATAACACCGAAATAGCAATAGCACTTAGACTTATGTACCGCTTCACAGTGCTTTACAGCCATGCTAAGCAGTTTACAGAGTCAGCATATTGCCCCCAACAATCTGGGTTCTCATTTTACCTGACTTGAGAAGGATGGAAGGCTGAGTTAACCTTGAGCTGGTGATAGTCGAACTGCTGGCAGTCAGCAGAAGTAGCCTGAAGTACTACATTTTAACCACTGCACCACCATGGTTATCAAGTAACCCTAGCTGTTTCCCTCTAGAGCAGGGGTGTCAAACAAACAGCCTGCTGGCCAGATGCTGTCATGTAAGTCCACGCCCACCCCAGCAAAAGGGAAAAACATCATGAAACATCATGTGACAGCAACGGGACATGGGAAGTTTGACACCCATGTTCTAGAACATGAGTTCCATGGAATTAATCTGTCTATTATCTACCTGAAAGATCCCATTTTTTCATTGTTTATGAAGGATCTTACTTGCCCCAATATTGCCTTGTCCACCTCATGCATATCAGGGGATGGAATCATCAGGAGAGAGCTGGTGGCATCACCAGTACACTACCTAATGCATTCTTGGAGATATTTGAAGTGAAATCTTATTTTTCAAGCACAGGAAGACAAGAATCAGTGTGCATGAAAATAGCAGGACAGCAACTAGCAAGGATAATAGCACCACACCCAAAACTGCTATCATATTACAGTGAGACAAGAGTAGGGAATAACTACCACTGTAACATAAGCTATCTGAGAGAAAATCAAATAACTTCAAATTCACTACAGAGAGATCCTGAACACCAAGCAACTATCAGAGTTCATGCAAATGCCAGCAGTCATTCTTAGGCAGTTGATTCTACTTCATAGAGGGCAAAAGTTGAAAGAGATGAATATTTGGGAAAGTTCCTAAATCCCTGAATCAACTGTACTACAGAAGCAGTACCATTATGCAACTAAGACTTTGGTATATGAATATAGATCTCTTTAACACTCATATTTTACTGTGCTTTTAATTTAGGTGAAATGTGAATATACATTGTAAGTTCATGTATGTTATGCCATAAGCTAGCTAGCTACCGTATTTTTCAGAATATAAGACGCACCTTTTCCCCCCAAAAAAGAGGGTAAAAATCTGAGTGTGTCTTATACTCTGAATGTAGCCCTGCCCAGCTTTTCAAATGGAGATTTCAGAGGCTGAAAAAACCATAAGAAGCTTCAGAAAAGAAGCCCCCAAACAGAGCTTCAGAGGCTTTTTTTCTAAAGCTGTTTCAGAGGCTTTCAGATGCAGAAAAGAAAGTTTTTTCTGAAACAGAGTTTCAGATGTTTCAGAGGCAGAAAAAAAAGCAAAAAAAAGCAAGACACAGAGCTCACAACCAAGGAACCTGTTGCTAAAATTCACCTCTGGGAACAGCTGATTGGAGGTATTCCTGGAGGCCGATTTACCTGCCAATCAGCTTTTTTCTTATTTTCCTCCCCAAAAACTAAGGTGCGTTTTATACTCTGGTGTACCTTATACACCAAAAAATATGGTAAATCAATAAATAAATGCAATTAACAGACGCCAAATATACGAGAAATGGGCATTAAGTTCAAGGCCCTGTTCATTATCCAGAACCAAGATTATTTAAATGTTTTAAAATTATTATTTTGAATTTTAATGATTCCCATAAACTCTTAAAGTAGGGTTTTCTTTTTTTAAAAAAAGGTTGAGGTAGACTACAGCACTTCTGTTGTTGTTTAAGGAGATTCCAATACAAACTGGTGGTATTTAAGAGTTGGGTCAGAACACAGTTGGGTTGGTTTTCCTTGCCTCTGCTACAGTATGTTCTTTTGAAGGCTGTTTCAATAGAATAATAAAAGTTTCTTCATACCTACCTGACTGATATCTCTTTAGAAGGAAAAAAAAATACTACAGAGCTTCATTTTCAAAATTGATTAAATGTTCCAGGCAAGTGACATTCTTATCCTAGACAATATTTTCTTTTTTTCAAAAAACCACTTCAGTATTTGTGTAAAAGGCATTTTTATGTAAAAAAAAAAAAATTCCCCTGATTTTCACAAACTTCTCCTGAACAGAATATAAGACATTTTCTTAAATAAAATAAAAATGGAAATACAGTATTACATTCAGTTCATCATTCTTCAGAGAGCAAGGGATTTATACAGACATCTGGGAAAGGGAAAAAAAAAACAAAAACAAATGCCATTTGGGAAACACGTGCTTGTGACTTCTTAATATCTCATCATTGGATTTATGGTGTAAAAAACAATGCCCACTTTCTTTTTCATTGTTTAACTAAAAGACTCTTTATAAGTTACAGTTAGATGTGGCAGACAAACAAGTGAATGCCTAGAGAGAAGTTTTATCAGTATATGGTATCTACCGATACCATTTCCTCTAGTCTTCTAAAAGGTAAAGGTAAAGGTTCCCCTCACACATATGTGCTAATTGTTCCCGACTCTAGGGGGCAGTGCTCATCTCCGTTTCAAAGCCGAAGAACTAGCGCTGTCCGAAGATGTCTCCGTGGTCATGTGGCCAGCATGACTAAATGCCAAAGACACATGGAATGCTGTTACCTTCCCACCAAAGGTGGTCCCTATTTTTCTACTTGCATTTTTTTACGTGCTTTCGAACTGCTAGGTTGGCAGAAGCTGGGACAAGTAACGGAAGCTCACCCCATTATGCGGCACTAGGGATTTGAACCGCTGAACTGCCGACCTTTCGATACACAAGCTCAGCATCTTAGCCACTGAGCCACCGCATTCCATGCGCCTTTGGCGTTTAGTCATGCCGGCTACATGACCACAGAGATGTCTTCGGACAGAGCTGGCTCTTCAGCTTTGAAACGGAGATGAGCACCACCCCTTAGAGTCGGGAACAATTAGTACATATGTGTGAAGATTTACTAATCTTCTATTAAGATATTAAAACCCACCAATCAAAATAGGTATGAAAGGTACACAACTAATGCAAGAGACGTCTGCTTCCAAACACATTATGAACTTTAAGACTGTGTAACTAATACTGGATGAAATATCCTGTTCATAAAAAAAATGCCACCTGTGGCTAGTCCAAAATTTTCATTTCAGCTTCCCATTTTAGGTGGGAAAAAAATCATACTGGTGTTCCATTTGGGAATCAGGCTTTTTTAGATGATTTACTGCAAATCTCTCAGGGATTTATGAGTAGATCATAATTTATGTTCTGCCCACATCTGCCTTAATCCAACTGGGATGCAATGCAAATGTCAGTGAAATATCAGACATGAATCACACAGCCTCTTGGCCTGAATCAACATTCTCAGCCTGTGAGGATAAAATCTGTGAAAACAATATCTTCTCCCTTGAACTGAGAGGACCAAGCCTAAGGAGCAATTCAGATATGATATGATGTTAAGTGCAACTTTAAAATTCCTTTTCAAAAAGAGAAAAAACAAGCAGTGGTGGAAAGGATCTTTAAGAAGCACACAGCTCAAGGCAGCTGGTAGAGCATAAGCCCGTGATGCCAAACCTATGGCACGCATGCCACAGGTGGCACATGGAGCCATATCTGCGGGCACGCAAGTCGTTGCCCTAGCTCAGCTCCAGTGTGCATGCGCACGCTGCTGCCCCTCCCCTCCCAGGAGTCTCCACGCGGCCTGTTTTGGATGCCAGGTAAGTATAGGGCTCACTTGGAGGCTCTGGGAGGGTGTTTTCGGCCTCCGGAAGGCCTCCAGGGGGATGGGGGAGGCCATTTTCGCCGTCCCCAGGCTCCAAGAAAGCCTTTGAAGCCTAGGGAGAGTGAAAAATGGGCCTACCGGAAGTCTGGAAATGGGCCGTTTCTGGCCTTCAGAGGCTTCAGGAAGGCCTGCTAGGCCCAAAACAGGGTGCGGGGGGGTCGTGCACACATGCGCAGGAAGCATGGGGGGCTCACATGCATGCGCAGGGGTTGGGGTGCAACGGGGGCATTGAATTATGGGTGTGAGCACAAGCGTGCGCGAACCTCCCACACTCCCCCCGCTTTTGGCACATGACGACAAAAAGGTTAGCCATCACTGGCATAAGCAAATCATTAATGTTCTGCTTGTATGAAAAACAGCCATGTTCAGATCTCTGCTCCACTCCACCATAGATCTACCTAAATGACTCTTGTTTTTGCAACCCAATCTGCATTACTGGAGGTTTTGTAGAAATCTAATGGAAATATCCATATATTGCTACCTTGAGCTGTGAGGAAAAAGATAGGATATAAATGCAGTAAGTAAATAATAACAAAAACAAAACAATTTGTTGTTGTTGTTAGTTGCGAAGGCCTATCCGACCCATCGCGACTTCATGGACAACGTTCCTCCAGGCCTTTCTGTTCTCTACCATCCTCTGTAGTCCATTTAATCTCACACCTACTGCTTCAGTGACTCCATCCAGCTACCTCATTCTCTGTCATCCCCTTCTTCTCTTGCCTTCAATCTTTCCCAGCATTAGGCTCTTCTCCAGTGAGACCTTCCTTCTCATAAGGTGGCCAAAGTATTTGAGTTTCATCTTCAGGATCTGGCCTCCTAAAGAGCAGTCAGGGTTGATCTCCTCTAGGACTGATCGGCTTGATCACCTTGTAGTCCAAGGGACTTGCAGGAGTCTTCTCCAGCACCATAGTTCAAAGAATAAAACAATTACCTTCCCATGAAAATGTTTATACAATTCATTTTAATTTGAGATTAAATCTAATAGAGAATTTTCTCTAAAAGGTCCTTATTGTTTTTCAACATTAGGAGAAAATTGGTAAATAACCTTTCAGCTTATTAATAAGACACATATGCTTTTTTGTAAAATACAGCTTCTTTCATCAGATGCACGGACTGACTAAAACTGTATTTCATGCAAGTTTATGTTTTTAAACACAAATTATTAGTCTGAAAAGATACTGTCAAGCTTTTTCTGAAAATGTTATGTAGAGAAATGCATGGATTGCTCCATAGAGTCTCTAGGAGTCCAATCTGATCAGAAAGAAATTAAGGGATAGAAAGACAGAGATGGAATGATGAGAATCAGTTATTATAATAAAGATTTGCTACTTTATTCTCCTTGTTTCTTGTCTCTAGCCCCCTCTCTGCCCATTCACTAGCCAATGATTTATCCATAATGATGTATCTATGGAATTAGATGATTTGCCCATGAATTCTAGCAATGTTTTGGCATCAGGAGCGCTCATGTAGAGGTCTGAAAGAAAAGGAAGAGGCAATAGCTGTGAAAGCACTGAGAGAGACTGAGTGGTGGGGTCTTTTGATAACAGCTTTTATTCTGAGATCTGTGACCACGTTGGGGGAAAAACCCACCTATCGTGGAAGTATTTGATCCTTCAAAAGCACACACAGAGAAAGACAGAGAATGTGTGAAGAGAAAGATGTGTGAGAGAGAAAGTTACAGGGGTGGTTTCTACTTACCTTTACTACCAGTTCGCAACGGGGCCGCGTGCATGCGCTCGCTTCGCTCATGCAGAAGCGTTCTGATGACATCGGGGTCGGTGAGCGGAGCCCCCTGCCGGTTTTACTGCCGGTCTGAACTGAGGGCAACCACCACTGGAAAGATATGAGAGAAAGAGAGGGAGGGAGGGAGGGAAGGAGGGGGAGAGAGAGAGAGAGAGGGGGAGGGAGGGAGAGAGAGAGGGGGGGAAATGGTATTCAAAGCAATATGCTGTTTTGGCCATATTATTTTCAGTTTTTAGACTATAGGAAGTTGCAAAACACAAGTGCAAGACTGCTATTTCCCATGTATAATTAAAAAAACTTTGTAACATCGATTTTTCCAAATCTCCACTGAAGACATTTTTTCACCATATTTTGATGCTACATATGGAATCAGGGTTTTTTCAGACTTTTGTTTTGATTGTTATTGTTGCAAGTTCTAATATTAGGGTTATTATGCCTTTATCTTTACCTAGGACAAAGTGATCATGTCATTTTTCTACCAAGCCCACCATTTTCCAACTTTTGATGGAAAGGCTTTTTGCTAAATAAATTAAAAATAAAAAAAAACATTGGCACTTTGTTTTCTCCCATTCTGTTTTCTCCCAGACGCATTTGCTTTGGCCTCTTTGTTGCTTGAAACTATGAACCTGAGCACTCAGAATCTCTATTGCAAAGTTTTAATACTTTCAAATTACACCTCTGCAAAGATTACGCCTTTGTAAATAAATTGAGCTTTAACAAAACACTAGCCATCCTTTCCTTTTGAAGTGGTAGTTTAGAGCAAAATTAGAGAACAGGTGCACAGTGTTATTAGCAGAGAGAGATTATGTTTGCTATAAAGTATAAAATGTAAGCCAAGCTTCCAAGGGTAGCCTTTTGTGTTCATGAAACTGAATATAACTTGTTGAAAAGGACAAGAAGCAAATCTGTCTCCAAATTCAGGCTGTATGATTTCCTTCTAATTGTGTGGCAACCCCTTCACCTCAGGAATCCTCTTCATTGTAGGGTAATCCTGTAATTGCATTTAATGGAATGAGATCACATTGACTGATTGATTGATGTTTGCCTTAGCCCCATTATTTTGTTCAAGTGCAGCCCCAGGCATGCTAAACAAGAGCCACACGTGACTTTCTATTGCGAAGAAATTGCACAATTCCCTGGTATATAGCAGGGAGAAAATAAAAAGCAACACTACATTTATTAGTATAAAACTGAGGCTCAGTACTGAGAGAAATAAAGATCTTGGCACTCACCGCTGGCTCAAATTAAGGCCCAACTGCCATTGTATGTTAGCAGGGTAAGCAAAAGAATGATAAAGAATATGAGAAAATTGGTGTAATCAGAGGTATTCAAAAAATTGCTTCTCTCTCGTTTGAAAAACAGCTTTCTAGCACCCCGGAGATAAATATTGTTTCACTACCACCTCTCTTTCTTTTTTCAGATTCATGGGATGATTTGGGGTCAGTTCTTCTTCCTCACAAGTTAGCTGACTTCACAGAAGTGCTGCTACAGCAGTCGTGAGTTGCCCTCGGTTCGGACTTGTTCGCAAGAATCGGTAGTAAAACTGGCGGAAGGCGTGGCCCACTGCCCCGGATGTCATCATCGGTGATCTGTGCATGCACAAAAGCAAGGTGCATGCGCGATCCGCTTGCAAACCGGTAGTAAAAGTAACTAGAACCCAACTCTGTGCTACAGGCATAACATGAAGGCGGGCCTACACAAGTCACTTTTTTGCTCTTGAAGTAAAATGGAATATAATACTACCAAACAAAGAAGAAAACACTTCGGAAAGTACAGACTGATTTTAAAACACTTAAATGCTATTGAAATTTTATTAAGATTTACATCTATCCCAAGTTTCAGATACCTATAGAATAGTGTAGATTAACAGAGTTGGAAGGGACCTTAGAGGTCTTCTAGTCCAACCCCCTGCTTAGGCAGGAAACCCTACACCACTTCAGACAAATGGTTATCCAACATCTTCTTAAAAACATCCAATGTTGGAGCATTTACAACTTCTGGAGGCAAGTTGTTCCACTGATTAATTGTTCTCACTGTCAGGAAATTTCTCCTTAGTTCGAAATTTCTTCTCTCCTTGATTAGTTTCCACCCATTGCTTCTTGTCCCACCCTCAGGGGCTTTGAAGAATAGCTTGACTCCCTCTTCTTTGTGGCAGCCCCTGAGATATTGGAACACTGCTATTATGTCTCCCCTAGTCCTTCTTTTCATTAAACTAGACATATCCAGTTCCTGCAACTGTTCTTCATATGTTTTAGCCTCCAGTCCCCTAATCATCTTTGTTGCTCTTCTCTGCACTCTTTCTAGAGTCTCCACATCTTTTTTACATCATGGCGACCAAAACTGAATGCAGTATTCCAAGTGTGGCCTTACCAAAGCATTATAAAGCGGTATTAACCCTTCACGTGATCTTGATTCTGTCCATCTGTTTATGTAGCCTAGAACTGTGTTGCCTTTTTTGGCAGCTGCTGCACACTGCTGGCTCATATTTAAATGGTTGTCCACTAGGACTCCAAGGTCCCTCTCACAGTTACTACTATTGAGCAAAGTACCACATATACTGTGCCTGTGCATTTGGTTTTTCTTGCCTAAATGTAGAACCTTATTTTTTTCACCATTGAATTTCATTTTATTATAATATCTATTATATTATATATTTATTTATTTATTTATTTATTTATTTATTTATTTATTTATTTATTTATTTATTTATTGATATAGTCATTGGCTTACTGTTACTTAGTTACTTGACCTTTACACAGTTAATCACCAACTCTCCGTTACATACATACACACATACATACATACATACATACATCATGAATCTAGGATCTAGTTTGGGATAACTATCATAATGTCTGGTAGTTTTTATTTTTCATTTGCTGACTTAGTTGCTCATTGAGAGCTAATCATTTCAGCATTCGGCCAATAGCTAAAATGGGTTGTCTTCTCACAAAACTGAACAGAAAAAGGGAAGAGGAATTTCCTGCCTATGAAACAACTAAAATGGATACTGGCAGCTGACAAAGAAGGGGAAATTGCCTTAATAGAAAACTGCCTCAGATACTCTTGTTTTGACCTGGCTAGGATAATGACCTATGATTGCAAGAGAGACCAGAGCAGGGTGGTGGAGTGAGCTGCAGTGGGAAATATTCAGCGTGTTGTGCCACAACATATTTTTCCCCACACATCCAGGCAGGCAATTTAAAACTTGTAGACCTAATTGTGCATATTTAAAGAGGTAACCTGTATATTTGGGGAGCTACTTATTTATTTTTAGCTTAGTGGAATTTGCCACTGAGGCGTGTTCAAGAAGCCATGGTTAAAACAAAACTTGACTGAATTCATTGAATGCTGCAGTAACAGGATCTGTAAAAGCATTACCTGTGACAAGGTGCTTTCCATGGAGCTTTTATTAATTAGTTATCATAAAGTTCTCATGTGTCTTCTACACATGGAAGCTGCAGTATTATTTCTTTTTTACTCCTTCTGTAAAAGTGCTAAATTAATATTAGCATACAATCTGCTTTGTTCATTGCTGGGACATACAGTTCCACGACTGATGAACTATATGGAAAGAAGGACAGTAGCTCACAGGTTGCATGTTACACATCTTTGATCCTATGGGAATAAGACAGTAAGTGGTCAATAGTAGGTGTTATTCTTAATTAAAATTTGTGGGAGAGACTCACTGGGAACTAAGCACATGTTTATTGCTTATATTGGGCTAGTACACAAACACACACGTACCCAAACATCTCACTTGGAGATTGGCCATATTGGCAGTGGAAACTAGGACTGGTTGCTGTTACCAGAAAGGAAGTTCATTTTCAGAAGCTAGTATTGCCTAGAGCTGGTATTAATGAGAGCTGTAGGAAAGATTGGTGATAATGAACCTAGGTGCGCAGATCTCTTCAGAAACATTCAGAAATATCTCTTCATAAAATCAGAGATTTTATTATTACTGGTTTTGAATTGAAAAAGCACCCATGTATTTATTTGCTCATTAATTTAGTTATCCTGATATTTGTCCAGAACTGAGTGTGGCTACATCTCTAGTGATAGAGAAGATTAGATACCATCATACTGCTAACAATTTAGATTTCAAGATGCATTCAGGGATTATAGTCAGGTTGATAGGAGACATTCACATTCATTGTCAAAAAAAAGGAGCATTTTTTGTAGATTAATCCTGATTTTTTTAAAAGAAAATTGATATGAAGTATTGGAAAAACAAGACCCAAGGATTTTTATCAGATGTCTTAGCTTTGCAAATGGAACAAAAGTGCGTATAGTGAAGGCTATGGTTTTCCCAGTTGCAATGTATGGCTGTGAAAGTTGGACCATAAGAAAGGCTGAGTGCCAAAGAATTGAGGCCTTTGAACTATGGTGATGGACAAGACTCCTGTGAGTCCCTTGGACTGCAAGGCATTCAAACCAGTCAGTCCTAGAGGAGATCAACCCTGACTGCTCTTTAGAAGGCCAGATCCTGAAGATAAAACTCAAATACTTTGGCCACCTAATGAGAAGGAAAGACTCAATGGAGAAAAGCCTAATGCTGGGAAAGACTAATGAGGGTACCCTAATGAGGATAAAAGAAGAAGGGTACGACAGAGAATGAGGTAGCTGGATGGAGCCATTGAAGCAGTAGGTGTGAGCTTAAATGGACTCTGGTAGATGGTAGAGGACAGGAAGGCCTGGAGGAACATTGTCCATGGGGTCACGATGGGTCAGACATGACTTTGTAACTAAAACAGCAACAAATATTATTACAGTATTGAAATAAGTAAATCTGATCTATAATGGTGGCACTCTGGATCTGTAAAAATCCTCAATGGATTTTGACTACATCTGAAATCTCCATGATAGCATAGGACACTTAACTCACGGCTGGCTGGTTCCATCTATGATGCCTGTATTTCAGGTTGTCACAATGATCATAAGTGAGAAGACATCACTGCCATTTTTGACAATTAATAATGTTTTGATTATTCAGAATGAATAAGATGAAGAAGAGGACTAGATAACACCAAGTTATTGGCAATTTAGTTTTCAAGGTCCAATATATTCTGAGGTCATTATGCTGAGAACAAAGCCTTATGTCAATACTCAGTAGTAAGACAGATTATCATGTGGCAATACAAGCCAGTTACCCAGACAGCAGGGGCTAGTAAGAAGTTTAAAAAAGGTTCTCAAATAAGAGAAACTGTATTCAATTTGGCTTGCCTTGTGTTCTCTAATCTAGCCTCTAGTCTAAGGTGTTCTGTAAGATGCTTTTCTGGTATTAATGCAAAGAAAGACTTTGATGTCATTCTGATAATCTTTTATACTTAGGGGAATAAGCCTAAACTGTTTGTCTCCAACTGTTTCTTATTCACGTTCAGAAATTCCAGCTTGGAGCATCTTTGCCCAATCTGGCAGAAAAAAAGTGTGCATATTAGGAGCAGGAGTTGAATGCAACATGAACTTCAAACTGAGTCTAGTTCATTGACTTAGTGGGCCATTGTTAGATCAACTGCAAGATTATCCTTTAAAAACAACCACTGGCCATCAGAGAATAGAACACCAGTCAAGGATAAAATGGCTGCCCAAGGCAGCGTCTAGCTACTAGAGGAGATGGTATGCCAAACATTGGAGCCAATCAGAGCTGGGACTGCAACTGGAATGAAGCATTAGGAACTATCTGAATTAAAACAGTATTTATTTATTTTTTAAAAAACAAATTGAGTCAAAGCTGGTAAACAGGGCTATGGGGACATTTTCAATGGACTAGAGGAGAAGAAGGAATGAGAATCTGCCTTTGGAATGGGAATGAGAAATTTATAATTAAGATCTGCTAAAGGGGCTGATACTTGAGAGACCAAAAAACTAATCAGACCCAGTATGTGAAGAGCCATATATGATATCATGTATTCAGGTCTCTGTACTCAACACAGAATTTGAATGGGAGAAGAAGAAACATCTGTCCAGGCACCAGAATCCTATTTTGAAGGAATTATCATTAGGTATCTTTGCTACAGAGTCAGGCCTTGTGTTTGTCAAGTGAAGCTGTTTTTTAGAAAGGGAATAAACCAATACAAATCATATAAAAATCTCACTCCTTGGCTATCCTTGGCTATCCTCAAAAACTCAAAGGCTGTTAATACAATTGCTAGCAATAATGTAGTCCCATTTGTCCTTTCTCAGATTGAGGAACACTAGTAGAGAGTAAATTAATAAATTTAGCTATGAATTATGTATCATACCAAATTTTGTATCATACAAAAATAAGATGTTATTATTGTTTCACATAAAGGCTATGTCCAGTTTTGAATTCTTTGTCCTTTCCTTGTGACCATTACTTTCAACTCTAGCAGCAAAGGGTGGGAATAACTCAACACGTACTTTCTATCAGAATGTTTATTCACCACAGAATATTTGCTGCTTCCTGAAACTTCAGTCCCAGAAGCCATCCAACCTGAAACAAAAGCCAGTTATACAGATCAATACACAAATTAATACATCTATTTTTCCTTGACTGGTTCTTAATGGGAGAAAGTGGGGAAAAGGTATTGGGTGCATTAAACTATTAAAGAGCAAAATTTACTTTACCTGCTTTCTTTTGTATTTGCTTCAGTGCTGATCTGTTTCATATCAAAACATATTTACAATGGCTGGGGCAGAACACAATGATTATTAAAGCTTCATCATTAGAAAATCCCAATGGGTTTACACTAACATGTGTATTCATTTTCATCCATCCATCCATCCATCCATCCAGTCTCCTGTTTTATTGCAGACAATCTGTGAGGCATGTGTCTTCTTCTATCCTCTTTTTTTGCTGCTTTCAGATTTCAGTGATATCAAGGTATCATCATCATGCCCAAAGGTGCTATTCAGCAGGTTCTGACCAGTTCTGGAGAACCAGTAGTGGAAATTTTGAGTAGTTCGGAGAACCAGTAAATACTACCTCTGACTGGCCCCGCCCCCATCTGTTCTCTGCCTCCCAAGTCCCAGCTGATCGGGAGGAAATGGAGATTTTGCAGTAATCTTCCCCTGGAGTGGGGAGGGAATGAAGATTTTACAGTATCCTTCTCCTGGAGTCAGGTGGGAATGGAGATTTTACAGTATCCTTCCCCTGCCACACCCACTAAGCCATGCCCACCAAACCATGCCATGCCCATGACTCGGGAGGCAGAGAATAGATGGGGGAGGGGCGAGTCAGAGGTGATATTTACCGATTCTCCAAACTACTCAAAATTTCCGCTACCAGCTCTCCAGAACTGGTCAGAACCTGCTGAAACCCACCTTTGTTTCCTTCTTCATGGTTGTGCTATTAAATAAATGTTACAGTAAAATGAAATGAAATGAAAACAATCACAGAACCTAGTCAGGTAAGGCCAGAAAAAAATCAAATGTTGTTAAAAAGGAATTAATTAAAAAAAACAAATAATGAAGTTCCCCTTGTAACGATCATGAACTGATGTTTGATGGAAAATGACACAGCTCAAATTCGGCATTAAACCGGCTTACTAAAAGTCAATGGGATGCCCAAGGAGCTCTAAGAACTAGAAAAATTTGGATGTTAACAGTACCCCTGTAATCTGGGGCCTTGCAAATCATGAAACCTGATATAAAAATTGCCAATCCATCTGCTATTGCAGAGGTAAATCAACAAGTGTGGAACCAAACCTTAGAAAGGTTAGGAAGCACCATGTTGCTCCCACTGCTTTAAGTCAAAAAACTGTTGTAGATTTTCTTTTTAAAGGAACCCGGATGACACTAAATGATAACATGGTGAAAAATTGGGGGAAGGATATAAAGAAAAACAAATCTTAATCAACAGATTTCCTCCCCCCTCCCTCTAAAAGCATGAGTGTCTCAAGAAAACATTTTGCCTTTCTCTGAATATAGATAGAATTGAAGCTGGGAGAAACCATTGATTATAGGGTATATTAGCGTAATACTACAGTTTATGCCTGCTGGATTCTTGGAGCACTGAACACCCTCAGTTTTGCTTTCAGCTATTAATTACCCAACCAGTCATTAACTGCTGCTAACAATTGATTTACAGGGAATTATTGCTTAAATAGCGGGAGGTATTTAAGAACAAAATAAATTAAAACAAAGAGCCTCAAAAATCCAAGGCATGGAAAGGAGACTGTTTGTAACAAAGAGCAGTTGCTAGTTGCATTGCAATTACTCACTGATAAACAATCATTGGAAAGTTTCTAAACGAATGACATTATGTATCATGGACCCAGTGTCTGTACTAATTAAATGATTGGGAAAGAATTATTGTTCTGTTATCAGAACCCTAATTGAGGCTGCTCATTTTGTTCTGACAGACTTATCAAAAATGTTTAATTGCAAGCTGTGTTTTATGATGAATCACAAGTAATATGGCATCAAACCAGTTCTGGAAGAGTAGCCTCTGGTAAATTCTTCTCTGTTAGATTCCTAGGATTTCTTCTACTTGCTGTCCTACAGAACAAACGAAACCTCATTTGCCCCAAAAGCAACATAGAATAGTTTAGTAATAATTTTCTTTTCTCTGTTTTTAGTCATTTGGCTAAGCCTAGCTTTGAAGGCAATATATAGAGAGAAAATGTCAAAATTTAGCCCTGGAACATATCAAATCAAACACAGAATGAAGTTCCATTACCTTTGGAGATCAATAGAAGTTCAGAAATCTCGATATATGCTGGAAATTATTGATTGTTTCCCAATGACATCATTTTGGGCTAAATATGTCCAATTATTATTATTAATGATAATAAAAGTTGTAGTACAAAACATTTGAAAGTTTGATGTTGCTAATTTCTCATCTATAATTTCATTCATTTTTCATTCAACATGTATGGCTGTCCAACTCACAGTGATTTAGGACAGCACACTTAAATATAATTAAAATAACAATCCATATCAAAACTGGCAAATTGGCAACTGAATGTGCGTCATGCTTCCTAGAGATGGGCTTACTCAGTATTCTGACCCAACGTCCAAAGAAACAGCCCGTTTGTAAGAGTCTTAGAAAGGGAAACCTGGGAAAAAATTTGGAACTTTGATGTTATATATCAGTGATGGCTAACCATCATGTTGCACAAGCAGGGGGAGCATGGAGGGGTCATGTGTGTGCATGCCCACACCCATAATTCAATGTGCCCCGCTCCCCACATGTGCGTCCATGCCCCCCCTCACGCTCCCCCCACTTTTGGCACGCGATGGCACAATGGGCCCTGTAGGCCCTTTTTTCGCCCTCCCCAGGCTCCAGAGGCTTTCTTGGAGCCTGGAGAGGGTGAAAATGGCCTCTCCCCTTCCCCCGGAGGCCCTCCAGAGGCCAGAAATGGCTCATTTCCTGACTTACGGTGGGCCCGGAAGGCCCGAAAATTAGCTGGCTGGTGCGTGCATGCACGCTGGAGTTGAGCTAGGGCAACACTCGCATGCCCACAGATATGGCTCCACGTGCCACCTGTGACATGCATGCCATAAGTTCGCCATCATGGTTAAATATGATAATAGCAGCAAGATTACTTTATATACAAATAAGGAACGACACTTTGATTCCCCCAATAGACAAATGGCTGCAAAAGTTGATGGAGTTAGCAGAGATGAATAAATTGATTGCTTTGATTAAAGACAAAAGCACAATTACTTTTGTTTCTATTTGTAAACAACTTATGGTTTCATTTCAAAGTTAAGGTTTGCTGCTATTATTTTATTCTACTGCACCAAAGGGAGTTGGGAGTCAATGCATTTCATTTCTTTTCTTTTTTTTTTCTTTGCCCTATACGTTTCTCTTGTCTTCTCATTCCTTACTTTCCCACTATTTTTTTTTTTACATTTTTGTATTTTATATTATGTCACGAGTGTTTTCAGGATTAAATGCTGTGTAGGCCTAGATGCAGAGCTCCTGCTGGAAGCTGGATGCAGAGCTCAGTGCAACGTTACAGAAGGGAGGAGAACACAGATAAGGACTCCAGACGCTGTTGCAGAGATACTCCTACGGAAGCTTACCTTTTGCTGTTTTGAAGCACCCAAGCCATCATCAGAACTACTGCTGCTGGACATTCTTCCTCCCACAAGCTTCAAGCTATGTTTGCTGATTGAAATAGTTTTTTCTTCAGGTGACTTTTTTAGCTGTGAAGTTTATGCTGCCGCCCTTCTACTACCTAGATGATGTATCGACACCGAAGCTGCTTATTGTCATGTTAACCTTTTTCTCTTGTGAACTGTTTCAGTATTGTGGAGAGGAATCTAGGGAGATAGCCTGGCTTCACATAACCAAGATAAGACTTTGTTACTAATGTACTTTTTTAAAGACATAGTGCTTTTTAAATGTTTTAAAGTAAATTATATTTTTACACAAGACGCCTCTGTCAGATTTATTTCAGTCCTAGTGTGTTTGCTCATGAGCTGGTTCACGGTCTGGGGTACCCCTCAACCCCACTTCATAACATATTATAAACTAATTTTTAAAAAGGGGTCTTAGAAAGGCCAACTGAGACAGGGTCATTGAAATCTCAGGGGGTAAACTTTCCACAGGACAGGCCCTTTAGTTGGGAAACCTATCTTTACATTCAAGCATTTTCCCACCAAAATAGATAATGTAAGTTTAAGACAGACATTTAAATTGAAGATAGTAAAATAGAAAATGTACCATTATGAAAATGTGGACAGGTTATGAGGATCCAGAACATCTTGAGAGACCAGAATGAAATGTTGTTCCAAAATTTACACTGCACTGTAAGCTTCAGTAAGACCAAGGGGAAAAATTGATACATCTAAAGGGAATGACCATATTAACTTAATTTAAGTCATTTTAAATTAAATGTCAATTTAGTTTTTGCCTTGATCATAGCTACTTTTGAGGTGTGGCCTCTACAATATTACTGAAAAGTAGAATGTTATATTTTTTGTGATAGAGTGGATTTGTTTTTGTATAATAAAATACCAGATATAATAATAATAATAATTTAATAATAATAATTTTATTTCTATACCGCCCTTCTCCCGAAGGACTCATATATAATAGAATGATTACTAGTGATGCATGTAAAAAATGAGCAAAGCTTTGGACTGCATGTAACATTCTAGTCAGGGGTGGGCTTCAAAAATTTTAGCAAGGGGTTCTCTGCCCGGTTGCTGGGTGGGCGTGGCCATAGTGGGTGTGGCCTAGTTGGTCTCCTGCACCACAGCAGGGAGGGCATTTATTTTTATTTATTTATTATTTTATTAGTCATATTTCTATGCCGCCCACTCTCTGAGGACTCTGGACGGCTTACACCAAAGACAGTATACTAAATAGCATATTGCCTCCAACAATCTGGGTCCTCATTTTACCCACCTCGGAAGGATGGAAGGCTGAGTCAACCTTGAGCTGGTGAGATTTGATCCGCTGATCTGCTGAACTAGCAGTCAGCTGAAGTAGCTGCAGTACTGCACTCTAACCGGGCTCCAGAGGCTCTAATTTCTGCCCTTCCCGGGCTCCAGAGGCTTTTCTTGAGCCTCTGGGAGGGCAAAAACGGCCTCCCCAGGCTCCAGAGGCCCTCTGGAGGCCAGAAACAGGCCTGTTTCCGGCCTTCCTGAATTTCCAGTAGGCCTGTTTTTCACCCTCTCTGAGCCTCTGCACACGCCCTGCACTTACCTGCATCCCAAACGGGCCATGTGAGGACTCCTGAGAGGAGTGAGGTGGGTGGGGCCAGCCAGGAGTGGGATTTGGGGGTTCTCTGAACTGCACAGAATCTTAGCTAGAGGTTCTCCCGAACCCCTGCGAACCCCCAGCAGCCCACCCCTGACTGGTCAACTTAAGTTCTAGTCAACTTAAATGAATTTGAATTTTTGGTATCGGCCCTCCTTCCCACTGCCATGTCAATGGTTCCAAACAATGATTGGGAAATTCTAGCTCTTGCTGAAGAATTTTCCTGCCTTAACTCAAATGTTCTAGCCCTGCCTGCATATAAGATGCTTAAAATCTCCAAATTATTACCTCTACCCTGTGTTTGTTAGTGAACAAAAAATATCTTAGAGATACCAACAATGCGATAGTTCCTGCAGTGAGATTTATGCTCAAATACATACTGTAATATATACTGTCACACATGCAGCCTCTTTTAAGGGTGGGGCATCTTCCATTTGAGTTTTTCTTTTGTAGTTGTAGTAGTGCTGAGGTCACATTGATAAGGTCTTTCTTTGAAAAATTGTGTGAGAATTTCTTCTTCTGCAGGAAATGTTTTGAGAAATCATTTGCCCAATTTCTCTGCCCTCAAAGCTGCAGGACAAATTAGAAAAGGTCATTTGTGCCAAATTCTCTTGCATTCAATCGAGAATTTCTCAGAATGTTGCTGCCCTCAGGAGAGTCCCAGGAGTGTTTTAGACAAAGTCCATTTAAAAGGGTGGGAGAGGGCAGACAGAAGTGAAGTGGTGGGGCACATTTGTCTGTTAAAAACAAACTATCTTGAACGTCAAAAAAGGGCAAAGGCTGAAGCAAGAATATAATTATAGTGAGATCCACTTATTAGCATTCATAAATCTTAAGTAAACAGCAGTAATTACATGCCTGTAGAGGATTCCATTATCCACTGGTCATTCAATTGTGTCCAAATAATATCTCACTAAAACAGGAAATGTGCAAATTTATAATGATTAGAAATATGGGAGTATATCCAAATAAAACATTATGTTAATTTTTATTGATTTGGGGGGGGGGGCTTTTAAAAAGCAAATACTTAGAGTGTGCATTTGCTCAATACTGTATGTCCAACAGTTTTAGAGGGGAATAGATATTTTCCAGAGATAAACCATGTAATTTCAAGAGAGTACTGAGGGATTCGATGTAGTAAGAGAATGGGAAGTTAAAACAGGATCTCAGAAGGTGGGGAGAAACCCCGCCTGCTTTCTTTTCTTCAGCCTCCTCTACATTTGCTAGCATGTTCCTCAAAACTGTGCAGTCATTGTCCTCAAAAAGGAGGGGAGAGAGAATCAGTAAAATCTACAGCTATTTCTATTACCATGGCAACTGTTGCAAGGAAAGCTTGTGATACAGTGAAATAAAGGTCCGTCCTTCCTTCCTTCCTTCCTTCCTTCCTTCCTTCCTTCCTTCCTTCCTTCCTTCCTTCCTCACATAGATTTGCACAGTCAGTTCCTGATTTGGATCCTTTAATGTAGAGGCTGCCAGCTTTTCATTAGTACCAGTGTACTAATCTATATGTTCTATGTGATATAAGTTTTAGAATGGGGAATTTTTTATTATTTTTTGCATATTAGAATCCTATAAAAAGCATAAAGCAGAGCAGGGACATTAATGAACTATGGGGTTTTTGTTAGTATTTGTACATTATATACAAATAGGGCCAGTTTGGTTTAGTAATTGAAGTGCTATCCTAGAAAACAGGAGACTGTAAGTTCTAGTCAGTGGTGAAACTATTGGTTCTCCGAATTGCTCAAAATTTCCACCACCGGTTTGCCAGAACCTGTCAGAACCTGCTAGATTTCACCCCTGGTTCTAGTCCTACTTTAGGCATGAGAGCTGGCTGGGTGACTTTGATCAGTCATTCTCTATCATCCCAATCCATTTCACAAGATTGTTGAGGGCAAAATAGGAGGTGAAGCAGTAGGTGAAAACTTCTTCAGCCAAAACTAAAGGTAGGATAAAAAATATACATACAACAGTGTACCCAGGCATACACTGGGGTTAATAGCTGCTTCAGCATGTCATTTCTTGTTCTTCTCAAGTTGTTCTCTTGGAGATGCCTCATTTTCCTTTCCTGAGAGAAGAAACAGTCTTCACCAGTAGCTTGACCAGGCTGTCCTTGCGTAGCAATAAATTTATATCGTCAGCTCCACATGTATGCAAAAAGAATGGGAGCTATAAAGTTTTCATTCCAATAGTCCACTAAACCCTAACTAAATAATACATCAGCAACATTAAAAAAAAATCAATACTCTTTGAAATGTTTCTGTTTTAATTGCCTTTCTTACAGCTATCAGCAAGGGCATCACCGAATTTTATGGAGTAGGCTATTCTTCAGGGACTGAGCACATATTGAAAAAATATTGCTCTTTAGTTATCCCATGAATGCATATCTCCAAAAGTAGAAAATCAGTACTCATCACTATCTAGGTTTTGGTTATACAAAGTATGCTTCCTCTTTCCATCTTCCAACATTGAATAATAAAAAAAAAAGTTTTGTCTTTTGATCCTAATCCTAAATTCCAATTTATGAAGTGACTTTCTTAACCCTTCCCTAATCAGATGACAAGGTGAAATTGGCTTTGACAGCTGTCAGTCTAAAAAATATCATCACATAAATCTATGGTGTACAGACTTGCTACATTTATATAAGGACCTCCAGTAACCTTACATCTAAGGACATTTTAGAGCTGGAAAAGAAGCAGCTAAAGTAATTCCTCTAGGAGAAAAGATCTCTGCGGGGCTTTGTTAAATGTGTTCAAGGATCGTGCCCAATAACTCCATAAGCAGATATTCATTAAATCAGATATTGTTTATTAATTAGGCATCTTATCATTACAGGTACAAGTCTGGAACTGAAGCAGGACTGCATGGCTGACCCTTAAGTACCCCTTGGGCGTGGCTAAGGTAAGGAGGGGTTATTGGGTTAGGGTGGACCTTGGGGGCTGGCTTGTCCAGCCCCCCTGCCTCTAGCTCTGGATCAGAGGCAAGGCATTTATCCCTGACAGGCTTCTTAAATTTTGTGGTCCTGAAGCCTCTTAAAATCAATTACTATGGCCATCCAGGAATAAATCAAATGCTTTCACAGAGATAAATATCGGACAAGAGAAAAATTATCCTGTTTATTTGACATTTTAGTCACAAGGGTTCTCAGAAAAGGATAATATCATGGAGCTGGTATTTGTTTGTTTGTTAAATTTATTTATTTTTATTTATTTTTATTTTTATTTTTTTATTTGATTTATATGCCGCCCTTCTCTGGAGACTCAGGGCGGCTTACAATGTGCTAAGCAATAGCCTTCATCCTTTTGTATATTTATGCAAAGTCAGTTTATTGCCCCCACAACTGGGTCCTCAATTTACCTACCTTAGAAAGGATGGAAGGCTGAGTCAACCTATTTATTTATTTATTTATTTATTTTATTTTATTTTGAATTTGTATACCGCCCTTCTCCCTGAGGACTCAGGGCGGTGAACAGCCAAGTAAAAACATCAAGTACAAATATTAAAATACAGTTAAAATATACATATATAAATTTGGCCCCATTAATTAAAAACAATAAACAAAACACTTAAAAACACTTAAAAAAATTAGGCCAGCCCGGCTTGCTGGAAAAGGAAGGTTTTAAGGGCACGGCGGAAGGCACCGAGGTCTTGGATTCTCCTTATCTCTGGAGGCAATTGATTCCAGAGGGTAGGTGCCCCCACAGAGAAGGCCCTCCCCCTGGGGGTCACCAGCCTGCACTGTTTGGCTGATGGCACCCCGAGGAGGCCCTCTCTGTGGGAGCGCACGGGTCGATGGGAGATTGTCGGTGGCAGCAGGCGGTCTCGAAGATAGCTAGGCCCTATGCCATGGAGCGCTTTAAAGGTGATAACCAACACCTTGAAGCGCACCCGGAAGACCACTGGGAGCCAGTGCAGCTCGCGCAGGAGCGGTGTTACATGGGAGCGCCAGGCTGCTCCCGTCACTACCCGCGCTGCTGCATTCTGGACCAGTTGGAGCCTCCGGGTGCTCCTCAAGGGGAGCCCCATGTAGAGAGCGTTGCAGTAGTCAAGGCGAGAGGTGACGAGGGCATGAGTGACTGTGCACAGGGAATCCCGATCAAGAAAGGGCCGCAACTGGCGGATCAGGCGAACCTGACAAAAGGTCCCCCTGGTTACAGCTGTCAGATGTTCCTCCAAGGACAGCTGCCTATCCAGGAGGACTCCCAGATTGCGAGCCCTCTCTGTGGGGGCCAACGACTCGCCCCCAATAGTCAGTGATGGAGTCAACTGACTATATCGGGATGCCGGGAGCCACAGCCACTCAGTCTTGGAAGGGTTGAGCCTGAGCCTGTTCCTCCCCATCCAGATCCGCACAGCCTCCAGGCACTGGGACATCACTTCAAGGGCATCATTTGGCACCTTTCTTGCCATTGGGCTTCTCTAGGCAGCTTACAGTAATAAAAAGGAAGATAAATGAAACAGCGCCTAAACAGAAGTAAAATAATAGAACAATAAAGTAAATAATGACAAAGGAACATGAGAATAAATACATTAATAGGATCACCAAAAAGATGGATCGATGGAGAGCGGAGATCAGGGGCGGGAGGGGGGAGGAGGAGGGAGAGATGGGATCTGCCATTAATTTAGCAGCTACCTTCAGTGTGGAATTCCCCAGGCCAGCCAGCAGAGACAGGTCTTCAGGATCTTTTGTGGAAGGATAGGAGGGTGGGACAGATCTTACCTTAGAACAGGTGTGGGGAACGATGACCCTTTTATGACTTGTGGACTTCAACTCCCATGCTGAATTCTGGGAATTCTGGGAGTTGAAGTCCACAAGTCATGAAAGGGGCCATCATTCCCCATCTCTGCCTTAGAGGGTAAGATGATCCAAAAGGCAAAATCTTTTGATAATAGACTCTATGAAAGGCTGATTTTAAAAATGTGCAAGCCGCACTTAAGTTTTAGGGTGTTTTATTTTTCTTTTATTAACCCAACAGAACATTGGAAAGAACTTATAAAAAAAGGACTTAGAATTTAACATATTTTTCAGAATATAAGACACACATTAGTTTTTGGAGAGGAAAACGAGAAAAAAAAAATTCTGCCTCTGCCTACCAGCATCCATCAGTATTCATCTGGCTAGCATCCTTGCAGCAAACAGCCTGGTCAGCTTCAGCATGTTATCACACTCTGATTCAGCAGTTGGATTGGCCTCCGGGAATAATGCCAATCAGCTGTTCCAGGCTGTGGGGATCACCACAGCCCATCACCGCCTCCGTGCATCACATTTTTGGCCTCAGCGCATCACATTTTTGGCCTTCATGCGCCCCGTTTTTGGCCTCCACGCATTGCATTTTTGGCCAGTTCCAGGCAGCAGGGATTGCCACTGCTGCCACCAATCCCTGCTGCCTGAAACCGGCCAAAAATGCAATGCATGGAGGCCAAAAACGAGCAGTGCGGAGGCCGAAAATGCGACACACAGAGATGGCGATCAGCAGCGATATTCTGTAGCCTGGAACAGCCTGGAACAGATCTATAATGGAGCATACGAAGGCCGAAAACACGACACACAGAGGCCAAAATCGGCCAAAGGGGAGAGGCTGGTGGGTGGGTGGGGCTTTGGCAACATTTGGTGTATAAGACTCACCACAATTTTCACCCACTTTTTTTGGGGGGGGAGTGCATCTTATACTCCAAAAAGTACAGTAATCTTTCTATCTATCCATAAGCAGAAGAATACTAGGCAATTTGCAGCCTCATAGTCAGTTCCGATGCTGCCTCTATTGCCTCTGTTCCCAGTCACTGACATTCCTTCTAGGTAATTGATAATGAAGCCTTTCATATATTCCATACCTTGAGAGAGTCTTTGAATGATATTTCAATAACTGGGACAATACTATTTTAATACCATTGTAGCCAGTGACGATTTAAGGATCTGGACTGGAGAAGTGTTCAAGGCAATGTTGTACAACCAAGAAGGAAACTGTTGATGTCAAGGAATGAGTGTGTTCTGGTTGGATGCAAAGTGGGAAAATGGGCTACATGAACAAACATATGTATCTAATTAGCTTAATTTTCACAACCCCATTAAACTCATTCCACAGTGTACATCACAGAATCACACAAATAGAGACAGACATGTGGTTGTTGGAAGAAATGTGAGGTAAAAAGCTATGGAAACCAACCAATCAGCACTGTGCACAGATGGTTTTGGCAACTTCCAATATTCTATAACTGCATTTGGGGTAATATTTTAATTTGATAAAGATAACGAGATTACTGGGTAATTATATTAGCAGTTTTAATCAGAAGTGAACATATTGGAGTCCTTTAGGAAAAGGATTTTTCCTAGCATCCTTTCATCCCACAGTGAAAGAAGTCACTTAATAAACCATAAATTACCATTAAGAGAACAATAATTCCTTACAAGCAAGTAGGCTTCAAAATACATTTATGAAGCCCTTTCTCATGAGATTGCTCTCAGTATTTTGTCACTGTAGTTACAGTTCATGTATCATACCATATCGCCTCCATTCACAGATATTTCTGAGTGAAAGGAAGATGTTAGCTATATACAGGTAGTCCTCGACTTACAACCTTAACGGAGTCCAAAATATCTGTTGTTAGTGAGACATTTGTTAAGTGAGTTTTGCTCAGTGATGAAATTCAAAAAAATTTTTTTTTCATTTTGTTAAATGAATTAATGCAGTTGATAAATTAGTAACCTGGTTGTTAAGTGAATCTGGTTTCCCCATTGATTTGCTCATCAGAAGGTCACAAAATCACATAACCCTGAAACACAGCAACAGTTATAAATATGAACCAATGGCCAAGCATCTGAATCTTGATCACATGATAAAGGGGATGCTGCAAAGGTCATAACTCAATGGTGAAATCCAATTTTTTTTACTACCAGTTCTGTGGGCGTGGCTTGGTGGGGTGACTGGGTTGGCATGGCCAACTTTTTTTTTTTTACATTTAAAAACATTTTTTCTACAACCTCTTCGGCCAAAAAGGTTGTAAAAAAAAATACTTTTAAAAGGCTCTGACGATCCCAACTGAGTTGCCTGATCGTCAGAGGCTTTTGTTTTCTTTTTCTTTTCTTTTTTTAATTTGATTTATATGCTGCCCTTCTCCGGAGACTCAGGGCGGCTTACAATGCGTTAAGCAATAGCCTTCATTCTTTTGTATATTTTATACAAAGTCAGCTTATTGCCCCCACAAACTGGGTCCTCATTTTACCTACCTTAGAAAGGATGGAAGGCTGAGTCAACCTTGAGCCTTGGAGAGATTCGAACCAGCAGAAATTGCAGGCAGCTGTGTTAATAACAGGGTGCACTAAACCACTGTACTATCAAGGCATTATTATTATTATTATTATTATTATTATTATTATTATTATTATTATTATTATTATTTTTGCTTTTAAAAGAAAAAATAGCCTCTGACAATCAGGCAACGCAGCTGGAATCATCAGAGCCTTTTAAAAGCATTTTTTTACAACCTCTTCTGTAAAAAAAAAAAAATGCTTTTGAAAGGCTCTGACGATCCCAGCTGAGCCACATGATCATCAGAGGCTTTTATTTTTACTTTTAAAAGCATTTTTTCCTCCGAAGAAAAAAATGCTTTTAAAAGTAAAAAAAAAAAAAAAGCCTCTGATGATCGTGCGGCTCAGCTGGGCATGTGGGGGGGGGGGGCAGGGATTTTTGCTACCGGTTCTCTGAACCACCTGTCGCCATCGCTACCAGATTGGGCGATCCGGTCCGAACCGGGAGCATTTCACCCTTGTCATAACTGTGAAAAACAGTCATAAGTCACTTTTTTCAGTGCCGTTGTAACATGGAGACATACGAATTCCATATTGTTGTACAGCCATGAGTTTATGCTTATGTTTATTTTACTCATGATGCTATGCTGTCTAAGATAGAATAGCAAATAATCTTTCTTCTCTCTGTAAAATCATGGATTCTTTGTATTCAAAGTGAGGCAATATAGTTTGACACTAGAGACAAAAGATTCCTGGCAGTAAAATATACCCCCCCCCAAAAAAAAAATAACCATTGTCTTTTCATGACAACCTGAATTACCTCCTTCTGACAAATTGTAGGAACAATCTTTAGATACATTTAGTTAACTAGAATGTGATAGGGATAAATGGAAATGGCCAGTCTAGTGGAAAGATTTAGGCAGACAGGACTGTACAAATATAGTCTGACATATATTCAGTTGGGCATGAGGTTAACATCTACAACTCTTCTTTTCATCAAGTTGTACATCTGAAGACTTTGTACATACCAGTTATAGAACAAACTATAGATGTGTATTATGATACAATACAATCCAATGTGAAAAGTTTCTGCTGCAGGCATCTTGGTAAGTACAATCTAAGAACCTGTAGCAGAGACTCATTTATCAGACCCTCTAAATGTTAAAATTTAGAGGGTCTCCTGTGGGAGCTGTATTGGCTGCCGATTTACTTCTGGGTGCAATTCAAGGTTGTCACCTTTAAAGCCCTTCAGGGCTTGGGACCAGGTTATCTGAGGGATCGTCTCTTGCCAGTGTTGTGGCCCATCAGCGGCCTGTGCAGCTAGTAGCTGATTCCAACAGCGAGGAGGCTGGTATGGTGCTGTGCCAGCAGCCTGTGCAGCTGACACTCGAGTCAGACAATGAGGAGGCTGGAGAAGATGTGGTGCCAGAGGCGGGGATTCAGCCAGGGCCTTCAGAACATCCAGAAGCTCCCATAAGTGAAGAGGAGGAGCCTCTTCTCGATGCACGGGGGCGCAGAGCTGCCAAAAGGCAGGAGTGGTTCCTCAGGAGGAGGTCTCCTTGAGAGTAAGGCTTGGGGCTAATTGGCCACTCCCTTAGCCTATTTAAGGAAGGACGACGACTGAGGCAATTTGCAGGAAACAACTTCATTTACTCTCCTTTGCATCCTGATCTTAGTTCTCTGCAAATTGCTTCTGGCCTTTCTGCCAACTCTAGTAAGATTACGATTATTTATTCTTTGGATTCTTGTAGGCTGTTAAGAAAGTTAATTAACAGCCTTTGTTTGAAAAAGACTGATTTAATTTAGTAAACCAAAGTTTGTACAGACTTTGTATATGCTGCATTCTTTGGGGTCCATAGCTGGGGCAGGTCACATCTACCTGACAGAACAGGGAGGCAGGGAATGCTGTGGGTCCCATCGCCGAGGGAGATACACCTGGTGGGACCCAGAAGAAGGACCTTCTCCGTGGTGGCTCCCTCTCTCTGGAACATCATTCCCCCAGAGATTAGAACGGCCCCCACCCTAATTCTCTTCTGGAAGGCACTGAAGACCTGGGCCTGGGGAACCCAGACCAGGATGGAGCCCATTAAATGGCTCATGTGATTGGCTGTCGTTGGGGCAGGAGATGGGGGGGTGGGAGGTGATTTTATTACATTAATTTATTTGATTTTTTAATTAATTTTACTGTTTTTTAAATGTGGTTTTTATATTATGTAAGCCGCCTTGAGTTGCCATGGGCAAATAGGTGGCAATATAAATTTAATTAATTAATTAAATGCCGTGTTACAAACAAAACTATGTTCAGAGTTACTTATAGAAATCGTGAGCTTCTTGAGATAGTTTCACTGTGCAGGAAGTGTTAATATGTTCTGAATAATCCGACATTTAGGATCATTAAAAATATGGAGTATATTGACATTCTTTGACCATTTATATAATCTACAGGGTAAGTCTTTTCCAGTGTCATCATCATCAAAGGCATTCTAAGCCATTCCCAAACTTTGACTCTTCCTGCAAAAGCAATCTTGGATAGTTTCTGTCCTCCGGTCACAAGTCATGCCCATCATTTTTCAGCCATTGTTGGCATCCAAGGTTTCCATAATTTGCCCACCAATCCAGAAAATGAGCTGAAATCTTTCCTAAAACAAGTGACAGTCCTATTTCCACAAATCAGGTAGCCTGTTTGCTTTGGTTACTCCAGTGCAAATTCTACCAGGCCCACAAGATGTCAAAACTTGTTAAAACAAATCCTGAATTTGCCAGTGATCATTCTCATGCAAGAATTATGTAACTTTTCGGGAGAGGGTATAATGGCCCAGTGGTTAAAGAAACTGAGTTTGTCAGCTGGAAAGCTGCACAGAAGCATTTTGATGATGTCGGGGTTGGTGGGCGGAGCCTCCCGCCAGTTTTACTACCGAACTGGTGTGAACCGGGGGCAACCCACCACTGATGTGGCCCAGCTATCTCCTTTTGATTCATATTTGTAAAATATCCAAAGGAAAAATGAGTCACATAATGATTTCAGATTGTGATATTGGGTCCCTTGGTTTTGCCACTTTCTTTAGTTTAAGATGGACATGGGTTTTGTAGATTGCTGGTAATACAAACCCAGTGACCTGAAACATGGAGGGAATCCCTGTGGAAAAAGAAATGTAAAAGGATTATAAATTGCAAATACATACCTGCATAAATTATATATTTCTTTTCATGAATGTTATTATTAATACTGCATTCATTCCAAAGTTTCAGAAAGAGAGTTCTTTAAGTTATGTGACTTCTTGTGATTATATGGATGCATTCATATATACCTTAGTTTCTTTTGCAACAATATCAAAATAATTTATTACTGCCATCTTCAGTTTATTTTACAGCCCTGAGATTTTCATGGGGTCTCCATTCCAAATACTAAAAATGTCCACTCCTCTCTAACCATTTTTAGTTTCAGCCAAGATCAGCTTTGTGCTTAAAAGGCTTAATTTTCCATACTGACTCCATGCTTCCAAATATTCCAACTTTTATGCCAAAATTTTGACATAGATGGCCTCTTTAAAATTGAACAGCCCTCTCTCAACAGAGTGGGAGGGATACATCATCTATCTCCAATCTACAACACAGTCCTTTCAACAGTTCCAAGAAGGCTCCACACCAATTTGCATCACTCAGGTGACCCTGAGGACATAGATAAACCTTCAAGTGCTTCAACGACCCTCTAAAAGGATGCAAATAACCAGCTGTCTGCAAGGAGATAAATCCTTCCATTCCCCACCATCCAGTCAGAACTGAATAAGCTTCTTGCATGAGAAGTGATATGTCTTCAAAGAAAAACCAGAAAGTCCAGCTGCCTCTTGAAAAAAGCACCTTTGGGACAACCATGACCTGGATGACTGAAAATCTTCATACACAACTTGATGAGCTGTTGCCATTTTTCTAAATACTGGACTAATACGATCCAGAGAAAAGGATAGCTTCAATTTCTCTAGTACAGGAGTGCCAAACTCAAGGCCCGGGGCCCAGATCCTGCCCATGGGGTGCTTATATCTGGCCTGCGGGACCTGTTGTGGCTCCGTTACCTGAGCCTGTGTCATCGGCAGGAGAGGACTCCGAGAGTGAAGGAGAGGAGTTGGCAAGGCCTCTCTCTCCAGGACCCTGCCAAGTTGCTGCCAAGCTTCTTATCGGAAGAATTGGTTGTCTGCCAGTTTAATTAACCCCCGGCTGTCTGTTTGTGTGCGTGTGTGAGACGAGGACAGAACAGGACCTTCCTGGAAACAGCAAAGGACTGGCCCGCAATGCCTCTGCCAGTGAAAATGGAACTCATGAACTCATGAAAACGGAGCTTGCAGCCCTCCCAAATTCTGTTTATGCTGGCAGAGGGTTGCAGGAAATTGTTGCAGCCGAAAACGGAGCTCGGGAGTCCGTTTTCACCAGCAGTGTGCTCAGGCCACCACAGGTGCCCCTGATATATATCTGTATTTATTGATTAGCCCTTGGGCCATATCAAAGTACAGAGTTCCAGAAAAAAAATATTACAAAAGTTTGGTAAAACAATTTAAATGAAATTGGAATAACGCACAATTTAAAATGAAATTAGAATAAAATACAATCTAAAATGAAATCGGAATAAAGTACAATAATTTGAGATACAAATTAAATATGATTAGAATTATATTATAACGTCACCCCTGCATCTATCCAATCAGTCTTAAAACTACTATTTAAATTACATTATTAAATCAAATGATCTTTCCTACAATCTACCACATTCTGCTGCACCAACTTTGTCCTTTTTTCCATCAACTTTACCGCAAATTTGGCAATCCATTTCACCAGCTGCAAGTTAGAACCTAACAGACAATGTTGCAAGAAGCGCTCTTTAGACTTAGGGGTGCTGGTATACAGGCGCCCCTGATACGAGTGATGTCGAGCTGGCCATGTCCCCCCTGGCCCCCCCAAGGTCAAACACAACCCTGATGCGGCCCTCAATGAAATTGAGTTTGACACTGCTGCTCTAGTGGGGCGGGGGGGAAGCTACCAAAAGCCATAAATTCATAGATTTGTAAGGAGCCATTTAGGTATCCGGTTGTCTGCTCAGTGCAGGATTCAAAATGAAAGCATCCCAGACAGATTATTGTGTAGCCTCCACTTAAACACATCTATTAAAGGAGTGCCCACTTTTCTGGTAATTGGTTTCTCTGACAAGCTACTCTTACTATTAAGAAGGGTGCTTTTCTCCCCCTCGCTAACATTTAATTGGAATTTGCCTCTCTGTAGCTTCAATCCATTATTCTCTTCTCTGCACTTTGGAATAATAGGACATGAGCTTCTTCTGTATGGCATCTTCTTCAACCTCTCTTCAGAGGATTTATTTTGCAGCTCCCTAATTATTCATTTTGCTATTCTCTGAACCTATTCCAGTGGATCTAATTCCATATTCAAGTTGAGTGCCCAGAAGTCACCACAACAATATATCAACATAGAGTTAAATGAGGTGGTGGAAGCCATCTTGCACAAATAACTTGTATTTTTAAAAATATGTAATGTGTTTTATAAAACTCCCACCTGATTCTTAAATGATTGTAAACACTGGGTCAAAATCTACTCTTCTCCACTCCATTTGAACTACCATTTCCAATTACATGAAGAGTTTTAGCACATAATTAAGGCCTATTTGGAGGCCTTCCTAATTTAATTTGCTGGCTTCGCACTACAACACATGGTCAGTTGATTTCTACACAGACTGGTTTTAAAAGAGCCACTCATAACATGAAAATAAGCTTATAAAATGCTCCGAAGGATCTATTGTCAATGGGGAAGGGATTCAGATTTGGAATTGTTGCCAGCTTCTTTTCTACCGAAAGCATTGGTTTAGGATGAACTTTAAAAAAAAAACTTAGACAGTAGAGAAGGATAACTGCCTTTCAAAAATAACACTTCTTTGGGGGCTACAATTATTCTGGAGATCAGTGGAATATCTATAAGAAAAGGCATACTTTTCAATATGAATAACAGTATAATAGAGTTGGAAGGGATCTTGGAGGTCTTCTAGTTCAACCCCTTGCTCAGGCAAGAAACCCTATATCAGTGATGGCTAACCTTTTTGCCATCGCGTGCCAGGAGTGGAGGGGTAAGTGGGTGTGTTGCGTGCATGCGAGGAACCAGAAGTTGGCAAACGGGCCGTTTCTGGCCTCTGGATGTCCTCTGGGGGAGGGAAGGCCATTTTCGCCCTCCCCAGACTCCTAGAAAGGCTCTGGAGGCTGGAGAGAGAGAAAAAAGGGCCTTCCCCACCACTCCTCAAGGTCCTGATGACAACGCGACACCACGAGTTGGACACCTGTGTTCTAGCGTCACAGCTCTATGGCTAGATTGTTCCCCAATAGCACAATCTATGGAAGAAGTATATTATTTATACACAATATTTGTTTCTAGCATATACTGTGTTCCATTATAAAATCCAACAGAAGAAAACATTAGAACTCCAAAAGCAAGAAGAATATTTTGGTTGCTTGGTCATCTTTTAAAAATAATAACAACAACAAACATTGTTTCTTTGGGCTTTTCCAAAACAGCCCCCTACAGTTAGATAGTAGGTGGGCAGGCTTAAGTGTCCTTTAAGGTAAAGATAAAGGTTCCCCTCGAACATATGTGCTAGTCATTCCCAACTCTAGGCAGTGGTGCTCATCTCCATCTCAAAGCCGAAGAGCCAGCGCTATCCAAAGACATCTCCATGGTCATATGGCCGGCATGACTAAATGCCAAAGGCGCACAAAGCACTGTTACCTTCCCACCAAAGGTGGTCCCTATTTTTCTACTTGCATTTTTTACGTGCTTTTGGACTGCTAGGTTGGCAGAAGCTGGGACAAGTAACGGGAGCTCACCCCATTACGCAGCATTAAGAATTTGAACTGCTGAACTGCCGACCTTTCGATCGACAAGCTCAGCATCTTAGCCACTGAGCCATCACATCCCATAAGTGTCCTTTAAGGTGACTTAAAACACCAAATCTAGAATGGGTGTGGGGCCAAGTATTATCTGTCTTCTGTCGGACTCCTGAACCTGCTCCTGATTCTTCACTTCTTGCCTTATTCTCCCTAAATTATGGAGGTAAAAAGTAGGAAATGAAATGAAAGGAGTATACCCTTGCATACTGCCTGTAATCTGTCATCTGCTCTGCTTAAAGACAATTCAGAAAAATAATATTATTTATATTATTATTTGTTATCTTGCCTTTATTATTTTTATAGATAACTCAAGGCACCACCAAATGTACCTAATAGTCCTTCCTCATCAGGGATGGGTTCTAATTTTTTTTACTACCGGTTCTGTGGGCGTGGCTTATTTTGTGGGTGTGGCTTGGAGGTCACGTGACTAGGTGGGTGTGGCTAGCTGGTCAGAGTCATTTCTGGAAGGTCCTCGCACTTACGACCAGTCCTCGCACTTACCACCTGACTCATTTGTTTGCTTTTAACACTGATCAGCTGTAGGACGGCCCTTTGAAGACCCGCGGCAAGAGTTTAAACAGTTTTTTTCCCTCTACTCATCATCTGGGACTCATGAGGCAGCAATAGATTGGGGATGGGACCAAATAAAAGGTAAGAATAACGTGGGGGGTGCGGGTGGGGGCGGGGGGGGAGAACCGGTTCGGTGACATCATATCATCACTGCTACCGGCTCGGCCGAACCGGACCGAACTAGGAGGAACCCACCACTGTTCCTCATCCTGTTTTCCCCATCACGGCAGTTTAAGCAGTTTATTCAGCTCCAGTACAGCAATGGTGAATGCGAGCTGCGGCAGCCCCTTTTAAACGGAGCTGTCCGTGACTTCAGCCACTGACGCACTTTTAAATTTCCCGCTCCAGCTACTCGCTCCTGATTGATTCCTGCACTCGTTCATTCAATACTTAACAGATAAGAAGCAAAAAGTCTTCAAAGAAAAGCCAGAAAGTCCACTTGCCTCTTGAAAAAAGCACCTTTGGGACAACCATGACCTGGATGACTGAGAATCCCCATCGACACTCTTTTATGAGAGAAAGATATATAAATATATAATTACATAATGAAGATTCATCCTCAATGAATCAGAAATGGTCAGAATCATCGGTCGTGTGCTTTTACATTATTTCACCTCTTCAATAGTATTATACCTTTCTGGGTGCTCAGAAATAATACGTTTACTTTTAGTGGATAAAAAGCTTTCTATTACCTGAAAAGCATCTAAATGTTATATGTAAGCTTATATTATCCATTAGGACATTGTAAAGGATTTTTTTTCCCTTTGTTGAACATGGAATATTGTAGTTGATTTGCATTTTAACTATGTTGCATTTGTGTAAAGTTTCTTGAAGATTGGTCTTGGGTTCAATCAAATTTATTGTCAAGTCAATGTTCTGACGAATTTGTTAATTTACAGGGAGAAACGAAATTGGTGAAAAAGAACATTTTCTCTCCAATCACTAAGTCAATTTCATGATTTTGAGGAAGATGGAGATTGATTTCTTAAAAGCCGTGATTTAGAGACAGCCAACTGTGGTAGAAAAGGAATATCAAGCTATTGACTGCCTCTGTTAAAACAAATGAGGAAACTGTCTGAGTAGAGAAATCTCATGTAAGCTAAGAGACATAACGGCCTGAGATAAAATTAAAAGACCAATCCCTGAAAACATCTTGAAAGGTAGGAAGGGAATAAGGGTTTTCTTTCCCTTTGTAAATAACATATTTAAAATGACTATATAACACTAGTCTGTAAAGATTCTCAATCATACAGGTCATGGCTGTCCCAAAGGTGCTTTTTCAGGAGGCAACTAGACTGAGGACATAGATAAACCTCCAAGTACTTCAACGACTCTCTAAAAGGATGCAAATTACCAGCTGTCTGCAACAGGGGTGGGTTCTACTTACCTTTACTACCGGTTCACAATGGGAACGTGCACGCAGAAGCTTCTGCGCATGCCCAGATAGTCAATTATGATGCCCTGGCAGGTGGGCGGAGCCTCCCACCACTTTTACTACCGGTTTTAAAGAACTAGACAGAACCAGGAGCAACCCACCACTGGTCTGCAAGAAGTATAAATCCTTCCATCCCCCACTATCCTGTCAGAGCTGAAGAAGCTTCTGGATGAGAAGCAAAACGTCTTCAAAGAAAAAACAAGAAAGTCCAATTGCTTCTTGAAAAAGCATCTTTGGGATATATAACACTAGCAGTAGTGGGTTTCAATTTTGGTTGCTACCGGTTTGCTCGCGGGCGCACGGTGCTCATGCATGTGCGTGAAGCTTCTGCACATGCGCAGAGACGTCCAGGCAGGTGGGCAGAGCCTCCTGCCACCACCGCTACCAATTCACCTGATCCAGGGCGAGCCAGTAGCAACCCACCACTGAACACTAGGCTCCCAAATTCTTGGATGTGGCCTGTGCAACCTCCAAGTGTTTTATCAAATAGTAAATTTTTGAAATGATTTGATTAAAATAAATATACTTAACTATATTTAAATTTAACTAAGAATTCCAGTTGCATGTAGTGGTATTCAGGGAGTAGTAGGCATCAGGGTAGAAACCAGAAGACTGTGAGATCTAATTCCACCCTTGGCATATTTGGTTGACTTTCAGACAGTCATAATCTTTTAGCTCTGAGAAGGAAGCAATGGCAAACCACTTCTAAAATCTTGCTAAGAAAACTGCAAGGATTCATCCAAGCAATAATTAGGAGTAAACGATGACTCAAAGGCAACCCCCCCCAGGGGTGAAATGTAAAATTTGTTACTACCGGTTCTGTGAGCGTGGTTTGGTGGGGGGTAATGTGATGGGTGGGTGTGGCCAACTTTTTTTTTTTTTTTAACTTTTCAAAGCATTTTTTCTAATGCTTTGAAAAGCCTCTGCTGATCAGGCAACTCAGCTAGGATCGTCAGAGAGGCTTTTTAAAAAATGCCTCTCTGCCAATCACGCAACTCAGCTGGGATCGTCAGAGACTTTTCAAAGCATTTTTTTTACCACCTCTTCGGCCAAGAGGTTGCAGAAAAAAATGCTTTGAAAAGCCTCTGACGATCCCAGCTGAACCGCGCGATCATCAGAGACTTTTTTTTTTACTTTTAAAAGCATTTTTTCGTCGGAAGAGGTTGTAGAAAAAATGCTTTTCAAAGTAAAAAAAAAGCCTCTGATGATCGTGTGGCTCAGCTGGGCATGGTGAGGGGGGGCAGGGATTTTTGCTACCGGTTCTCTGAACCACCCACCGCCATCGCTACCGGATCGGGTGATCCGGTCTGAACTGGGAGCATTTCACCCCTGCCCCCCCCAAAAAAAACCCTACATGTAATTTAAATTTTATTTTTGTCCCTACACTTTAAGACAGGGGTCTCCAACCTTGGCAACTTTAAGACTTGTGGACTTCAACTTTCAACCAAGTTTCCAAGGTTGGAGACCCCTGCTTTAAGATGTAGCCCCTGATATGCCACCGAAAACTGAATTACTGCTTCTTCTCCACCCCATTGCTCATCCCTAGGTTTTGTACATTTTCATATAGTAGCAAATTTCGGCCTTGTATAAAATAGCTCAGCAGCATTAATAATTAGCTAAGTATCTCTCTCTTGTATTTCACCATTATTTGATATTTTAAATCACAGAGCTTTTGACAAAGTGTGGCATTAAACAAAGATATGGGCTAATCAAGGTTTCTTAAGTTAATCCTAGTAATCTATTTAATATATTTTCCCGATATGTGTAAATAGATTTTCCCTCTCTCTCTTTACAGTGGAAGTTAATGACTGATGATAGTTGCATATTACCATAGAAACTAGGAAGAGCTCATCCATAAATGAAAGGTTATAAAGTGAATACACTCAAAATATGTCATTTGGTATCAAAGTCATCTCAGGTTGATTCCTTTGCAAAATGTCCTGCACTTTCCTTCACCCCCTCCCCAAAGAATTTTTTTTTTATTGGTGGGAACTGAAGGGGAATTTATCTGCAAAGTGTTCTACAAGACAACGGACTAGATTAAATGATTTGTAGTTGTGTTTGCAAAATGCCAATGTGAATGACAGCCCAGGCTCTCTGTGGGATGGAAAACAGAGTACCAATGAGTCATTGTGTAGGATACTGTTTCACACCACAGTTGTTTGCTATACATACTGAGTAGGTGTGTAAATCAATACAAGAAACAGGGGAAAGGTGTGTGAAGGTTGTCCAGTGTATGTGATACCCAGGTTCGTGGGAGCTCAGGTTTTTTTTTTTTTTTAATTATTATGCTATGTTTGTCCTTAAAATTTGACAGGATTGAAGTATTCTTGAGCACTGGACAGCCAGGGTATGATGGGGTGTGGAAAGCAATGGATTACTTCCCAGTTTCCTTCTTTTTCTACCACAGTGAAGTCAGCCAATTTATCTTATGCAAATGTTTAATCAGAGTTAGGCTAGCCAATAAATCATTGCATGCTTATTTTGAGCATGTGTGAAAGCCCATGTGGGAAGCTGCATGTTGAAAACTAACCAAAAATCATATCTTCACTGATCAACTTCCCACCTCACAGAATGTTAACATTTTAAGAAAACAGTACTTCCGTTAGCCAAGCTGTCTCTCTAACCTGTTGTTCTATAAGTGTTCAGTCTGAGATTGTTTGTTTCTTTTAGATACATGAAGCAATCAAACAAACAGCAGCGTCTGTCAGGCTCTTGGTATCTGCACAAAAATGGTACTTTTCTCAGCATAATTCTCACAAGGGCTCTTTAGCAAGATTTATTAAGAGGTAAAGGAGGGGGGTTCGCAAATATTCCAGCCACTGAACTGTGTCCCATCTAAAACCAATATATCCCCAAAATACATTAGAGACTTATTTAGGACTTTTTAAAAGCATCTTTCTGTAATTGATCGGTCCTTTCATTAAAAGGACTAATTGTCTGAGAGATTGCCTCTCTCTCCTGGCTTCTATTCATCTTGTAAGATCTGACACAGTAGGCATGACCAGATCCTATTTTTAAAACAATGCCATCTGACGGTACCCAGGAGTCATGCCTTCTTAGCTGTAGTGCCATTCCTCTGAGATAGTAACACACAAGCATGCACATATATACACACACACACACATTGAGATTCAAATAGCTCCAATATGGCTGTCCTTTAAATTTGACCTAAAGATCTAGGTCCGTGATTGCGAACTTATGGCACACATACCACAGGTGGCACGGAGAGCCCTCTCTGCAGGCACGCGAGTCATCGCCCCAGCTCAGCTCCACCACAGATATGTGCATGCCTTCTGATGGCCAGCTGGTTTTCGGGTCTCTGACACATATGCATGTGGGGGTGGGGCATATGCGGGAGACATGCATGCATGCATGGGGGGAGGGCCCATGTGGGCTAGTTACACACACTTGGGGGTGGGGCATACACAGGGGCTCACATGTGCATGCACAGGGGTTGCGCATGCATGCATGGGGGACAGGGTGCACACGAGGGGGTCACACATGCCTGCGCGGGGGCAGGGCACATAGAGGGCATGCGGGGGGGCATGCGCGGGGGTTACATATCCATTGCATTATGGGTGTGCGCACACTTTCACACGCTTTTGGCACTCAGTACCGAAAAGGTTAGCCATCACTGATCTAGGTCTTTTCTGAGGCACTCAGTTAGGGGAATATGTGCTTCTGAAATAAATGTATTAGTTGTATTGGTCCCCAAATTCCACCTTTTCTTTTTTTATTGTATTAGGGAAGTTTTTAAAGCATAGTCATCCAGAGTTATTACGAGTTTGCTACTCTTGTAATTTTAAGAATAACTAAATGGAAGCTTGAAGGAGGTTGTTTACATAACTATATCCTGAATCTTTATTAATCAGGGAACTGACCATTATAACCTTTTCCTGAAATATGAAACCACTAAAGCAGAGAGAGAGGGTGGGTGGGTAGAAATGAGTGGTGTAAAAATAAACTAACTAAATAAAAAGCAAACAAACAAATTCCTTATAGGCTCAGTAAGTCAAGGTACACTTGGGATTGTTCGCTGCCAGAATCCAACCAAAATATATTCTATTGACAGAGCAGCGCGTAGAATCTATTGTGTTTTTCTTGTTATTTCTTTCCAGGAGCAAAAAAAGACTTTCATAAGGTCTTTCTTTATTTTAGCCCTCTGAGATAGTCATGGACTGGGAGATAATAAAACCAAATCACCCAGGGAACTCCATGGTCTTCACAAGTGGAAACCTAATCCTTCTCTCTCTACTCCTAGTCTGACACCTGAACTTTATGTGATGGATGCATTTTAATAATGAGTAAAATATGTATGAGTAAAATATGTCAGTCCTAGAGGAGTCAACCCTGACTGCTCTTAGAAGGCCAGATCATGAAGATGAAACTGAAATACTTTTGGCCACTTAATGAGAAGGAAGGACTCACTGGAGAAGAGCCTAATGCTGGGAACGATTGAGGGCAAAAGAAGAATGGGACGACAGAGAATGAGGTAGCTGGATGGAGTCACTGAAGCCCTCGGTGTGAGCTTAAATGGTCTCCGGGGGATGGTAGAGGACAGGAAGGCCTGGAGGAAAGTTGTTCATGGGGTCGTGATGGGTCGGACATGACTTCGCAACTAACAACAACAACAACAAAATATGTATGATGATGATATATTAGCTGTGTGATGTCAGATTAGGACATCACACAGGACATCTGCTTCCCATAATTATTGCTACTTAACCAGGTTACATATCTCTGCAACTTACTTGACCACAAAGCTCATCTTGGATCAAACATCAACTCAACAGAGATGTTATGGCTATCCAGATAGTAAGATGCTAAAAAAAAAAATCTACCATTCCCAGTAGAATCTTGTTAGGAGAGCCAATGGTGAGGGAAACTGGGAGCTTATTGTTCAGAAATATTGCATGCAACAGCTTCCTTATCTTTATGGTATACAGTTTCTAGAAGAAGTAAGTGATAGCAATAATTTATTTGCTGCAGAAGTGTATATGGAAAACCTAGGCAGGCATGAAGGAATATTATCAAGATGAAGTAACATATTCAAATAATATAGGGCAAATGCATTTCAATGTGACTTCATTAGAATCCGACCTTTTCCAAAATGTGTGTACTTACCACTGAAAATGTCTTACACTAGTGGTAACTTAGTTCCAAATCAGTCTAATTTACTAGAGTTCTTGATTTTAGCTGTTTTTGTACCCTTTTCCCCATCTTCTATAGAAGATGAGGCACTAGTTATCACACTTAAGTTCTGCATTCCCACCAAGAAAATTTACTGCGGTGATTTAAATTTTATGCAAATAGATAATGAATGCAAAAATGTGCATTCTAACACTATTTTGCATTATTTATGCTGGTCTTGCTATTCAGAGAAATGGATCAGATTTCTGCAGGGCATTAAAAACTCTATTCCAACATGAAACTTTTTAATTCTTATGGCTTTAGCTTCAATAAGGACTTCTTCTCCCTGATACTTTAAGCATATTTTGGCAATCATGTTGGACAATTAATTTAAAAATTTAAACCCCCATCTCTGTTCATCTCACCTCACCTCACCTCACCTCACCATATGCTGCATGTCGTCACCGCTACCGGCTCGGGAGAACCGGGCCGAACCGGGAGGAACCCACCACTGATATACATATACACCCACAATTATATATATATATATAATTTTCCAATAATAAATAAAAAGAAATACAGGTAGTCCTCAACTTATGACCACAATGGAGCCCAACATTTCTGTTGCTAAGTGAGACACTTCTTAAGTGAGGTTTGCTCTATTTTATGACCTTTCTTGCCTCAGTTGTTAAGTGAATCACTGCAGTTATTAAGTTAGTAACACAGTTGTTAAGTGAATCTGGATTCCCCATCGACTTTGCTTGTCAGAAGGTCTCGAAAGATGATCACATGACCCCTGGATACTGCAACTGTCATAAATATGAGTCAGTTGCCAAATGTCTGAATTTTGATCATGTGACCAGGGGGATGCCGCAATGGTTGTAAGTGTGAAAAGCGGTCATAAGTCATTTTGTTCAGCTCCGTTGTAACTTCAAACAGTCACTATATGAACTGTTGCAAGTCGAGGAATGAGAGTAGACAGCAATCAGGCGATCATTCTGCCAGCTAACTTTGATGGGCAACGTTAAATCCACCCGTCCCTCCTTATACTGAATATGCTGGTACTGTATTTTTTTTTTGTCTTTAGATTCTTCAAAAGCCCAAATATGAATTAAAACTATCATGTAATAAAACAAAGAATCAGCCTCAATATAAACTTTATTGCAGGGGTGAAATTCAGCAGGTTCTGACAGGTTCTGGAGAACCGGTAGTGGAAATTTTGAGTAGTTCGGAGAACCAGCTGGCCCCAGAGTGGGGAGGGAATGGGGATTTTGCAGTATCCTTTCCCTGCCACGCCCACCAAGCCACACTCATCAAGCCACACCACGCCTACCAAACCCCGTCCACAGAACCGGTAGTAAAATAAATTGAATTCCACCCCTACTTTATTGGCTTAAAGTTTCTCTGGCTCAGACTATTTGCTGGATGAATTCTTAGAAAACAAAAATGAGAAGGCGTTGTAGCCATTTTAAGCAAGCTCTTAACAGCGTCTCAAAAGTTCACATTTGCTCCCCCCCCCCTCAAGAAAGTTGAGGGTCTCTAACACCATGGACACTTTTAAAAGGGGATCCATTTTATGGCAGCTCTTGAAGTAGAAAATATCAGCCTGTAACTTAAGATGTCAGCGCACCATATCTTGAAGGCATTTCCTCTGGCATGTGCCATTGCAGCAGTTAGTTTATTTAGTGAGAAAGAACCCTGCTCAAGCTATCCATCCCATTTTATACCTTCAACTCAAATCTCTGATGGATTTCCCTCTGCTGTTGCTAGGAAACAAAGAAGCTATCTAACGAGACCTGCATTGATTGCAAGCTATTATTATTCCTCTTCTCCCCTTCCCCCACCGAAAGAGCCTGTTTTGTTATGATAACATAACTTTCACTTAAGTGGATGTTGAAGGATTTATGAAGAGATAAGTGGCAGTGGCAAAACTAAACATATTTATTTCATTTAAAAGGAAAGCTACTCTCCCAAGGCGTAATCCTGTTTAATAAAAGATGCTTCCACGTGGAGCAGTTTTGCAAATGTTTAGGGTGTTTGGATTAATGTTCTTGACACCTTTAAGCACAGCAGGTCTGTCATGATCCCCCATGTGAAATGTTCCTACTGCGCATGGATTAGGGAAATCAGCAAAGTTGTCAAGATCTAAATCCATAACCGAAACGCTAAACCTCCACATTTCAGTTTCCTGAAATAGCTTTTCAACCTTTAACAAAGTATCTCCTCAACCTTTATTAGATCAACTTTTCCTCGATGCTGGGTTTACATTGGATGCTACTGAATGTTTACCGTAGTAATCTGGGGGTTCATGCTGTTGGCTTTTCCAGTGGGGATTGGATTTACGGAGAGAATTTACCTTTACCTACAATTTCTTGAAAGAAATTTTGCTTTGAGAGGGAGCAGGTGATGTGTTTCTGGGTGCAGTCCTCAAGAAGGCAAGATTTGTGTTTAGAGATGGTTTATTGGTATGGTAAAAGATAAAGGTTCCCCTTGCACCTATGTGCTAGTCGTTCCCAACTCTAGGGAACGTTCATCTCTGTTTCAAAGCCAAAGAGCCAGCACTGTCTGAAGACGTCTCCGTGGTCATTTGGCCGGCATGACTAAACGCCAGAGATGCACGGAATGCTGTTACCTTCCCACCAAAGGTGGTCCCTATTTTTCTACTTGCATTTTTTACGTGCTTTCGGACTGCTAGGTTGGCAGAAGCTGGGACAAGTAACGGGAGCTCACCCCATTATGCGGCATTAGGGATTCGAACCGCTGAACTGCCAACCTTTCTGATCGACAAGCTCAGTGTTTTAGCCACTGAGCCATCACATCCCTTTTATTTATTGGTAATACTATTGAAAAATTAAAGGACCAACTCTAATTTGAGAAGGCTATAAGAACATAACTCTCTGGGTGGGAGACAGAGTTGCGGTGGGACTCACCTAGACTGAAAGAGCAGGAAGGAGAGCATTTCCAAACCTGTAGGTTCCTAGAGAAAGTAGGGAAATAGGACATATAGGATTCTTGGTCCTGGTTTTTGTGTATCCGTGTGTGTGTAAGTGTGTGTGTGTGTGTGTGTGTGTGTGTGTGTGTGTGTGTTGAAGTTGGAAATTGGTGTTGATTAGGAAGAGACATAATTGATATAAAGGGTCAAATGTTATGGATGGCTTGTGGTGATGGGGCAACTTAATTGGAAGAATATTTCAGAGGGTTTTTTTTGGGTGGGTGACAATATTGGAAAGACCTAGAGGCAAATTAACAAAGCTGTGAATGACAAAGATAGGTATCACAGGAGATGACTGGGATGATCATTACAAAAGAAAGGGAATCAGCAGTTCGGCATTGGTCTACTCTGCAAATTTAACTGCCTCTTCCTTACATTCATATTTATTTATTTGCAATTCTGCATGCTGCCTGATTCAACAACTGATAGTCAATACCAGGGCTCGGGGGAGGGGAGGGGCAGGGGGCGGGGCTGCTGCTGCTGCCAGCGGAGCGTGTTTGCAGCAGCTCCTCTTAGTTTTATTTTATTTAATCAATTTTTAGTATACCCATTGGAGCCTTTTTATTTAAATAATGTTTTTCAGAGACGATAACAGAGTAGACCACAACACAGACAAAGTTTTGGCTGATGAGGACTAATAAGGCATGGGAAAAAGAAAGAAGCGCCATGGCACCAGCCTGGGATCTCTCCCACCAATGAAGAATGCAAAATTGGTTAGACATATAAAAGAGAAAGGTCCAATGCATATTAAAAGGGTTTATAACGTTTTGTTAGAAAAGGATTCAGAAACTGAACTGGTTAAAGATTGTATGATAAAGTGGGCACAAAATTTTACAGAACCAGTGATGTTGGAAACATGGGAAAAAATATGGGTTCAGAATGTTAAATTTACACAGTCGCAAAACTTGAGGGAAAACTTTTATAAAATGTTTTATAGATGGCATTTAGATCCTAAGAAATTATCGTGTATGTATCCTAATGTTCAACCAAAATGTTGGAGATGTGATTGCTTAGATGCCACATATTACCATATGTGGTGGACTTGTAAGAAAGTGAAGGCTTTTTGGATAAAAATTTGGTGGGTCATGCAAAATGTTTTGAAGAAAAAAATTCAGTTCTCTCCACAATTGTTTTTATTGGGTATAGTTAAGGGTTTTACATTGGGGGAAGTAAAGTTGATATTGTATATGATAACAGCAGCGAGATTACTGATAGGTCAATATTGGAAAAATGAAGCTATGCCCACTATTCAAGAATGGACTTTGAAGATGGCTAGTTTTGCAGAGATGGCGAAGATTTCAGCATATTTAAAAGATCGGACACAAGAGTCTTATGTATGGGAGTGGAAAAAGTGGATAGATTATGTGCAGAATAAATATCAAACTAGGAAATATCAGATAGCTTTTAACTGAATGTATTATATAGTGATAGAATAATTTTGTGAGGATGTGAAAAATACATAGAGGGTGGAGGGGTTCAAGTCTTAAAAAATATGTTTCTGATTTGGATTATATTCTGTGGAAGTCTTGGGGGAGGGGAGGGTTAGTGGGGGCTAGGGAGGGTTGGGGGGGGAAATAGGGGAGAAAATGTATTTGTAAAACTTTTTCAATTAAAAAAAAAAAAAGAATGCAAAACAACCAAAAATTGCTGACAAGAGATTTGTAAGTAAAAATATCCCCCCCCCACTCCATTTCCAACAATCCGGAGAGGTTAGAATGGGACCAGCAAAGAGATTTGACAAAACAGCAGATACTAGACTTTCCCGATCTGGGGGGAGGGGAACAAAATGACAGCCAGCTGTTTTCACAAACAACGAGTCCAGCTACAGCCTGTATGGAGACCAAGATAAAGTCTAAAAAGTTTAACAACAAACTAATCCAGAGTGTGGAAAGCTTACCGTGGGAGAATACAACAGAATTTATGGCAAAGCAATGTCTTCTTACAGCACAAACGGTTGTTTCAATATTTGAACAACTAATAACTATCCAACATGATGTAGACACACTGAAAAAAGATATAGCTGTTTTTCTGCAAGCATACCAGGGCTCTAAAGCAATAATACCGTATTTATTTATTTATTTATTTATGTATTTATTTTCAATTTCTAAGAACTTACATAAATGATCAAGACCTAATTGAGTGAGGATGAAGATATAACTCTATTTTAGCCATTCATGCTGGGATATTTCAGTCTCCAATCCCTGGTAATGGGATTCAAGAATTTATAGGCTCCATGACATCTAAAGTCTTGACTCAATTCACAACTAATATGTAGCCCAACTCAATCACTTGGCCATACAACTGATCAAACTGTCATCTCAAAGCAGATAGTTTAAGATCTCCAGGCAGAAGGTATTGTGATCAATCTTTTGTCATGGTCAGATCATTCACTAGTCAGTTTTCAGATTTGTCACCACTGATTTCTGGAAGGCTTGTGGAGTAATTAAGATGACTTACTCAAAATATCTGATGGAAATATCAGTTTTCAGCAAATATGTGGCAATTTTCCAAGCAATGTATTGGGAAATTGTTTCATGAAAACTTTTGTGCTTTCAGTGACAATGAAGGAAACCAAAGAGTATGACCAAACAAAGATATATATCAGAATTCAGGCCAACATTACATCAATGAATGCAGTGGAACATCAATACTTCTTTGCTCTTAGTTGGTGAGCAGAATGTCATTTAGTCACACTCTTCATGATACTCACATTCTATTGGTTAATATGGTTGTGTGATCTACTTTCCAACCACCATGACATTTTTGCAAGACATTTTTATGACACACTCAGTTGTATTTGCTCTTAAATTCCATGTTGGCAAAAAATAAATGGGAGAGTTGTGCCAATGTTTTGCGAGATAATCTGCCCTTATCTTCAAACAAACAGGAGGCAATTAGCACACTTCAAGGAATTTTATTAGCTAGGTTGTAAATCTGTTAAGGTAATGCTGGGACTAGGGGGCTAAAAAATTAAGTGAGGAAATATCTGTAGAGAAAAAAGTCTCTTGCCTTTTCATGAGACTTGAGTATAGCAGAGAAACTTGTGGCATTCCAATAGTTTATGTCAATGTTCACAATATCAACTCCAGAGATCCTAAAAATATAGCAATAGCACTTAGGCTTATGTAGTGCTTTACAGCACTCTCTGGATGGTTTACAATGTAAGCATTATTTGCATATTGATCCACTCTCAACAATCTGGGTCCTCATTTTACCAACTTCAGAAGGATGGAAATATGAGCTCCATCAGGATTGAATTCCAGGCTGTGGGCAGAGCTTGCCTGCAATATTGCACTTTAACCACTGTACCACTTAGGTGGCTCAAAAGCTATTTTGAAAAAACAAGTAACGAAAGGCCCAAGAAATGGAGGTCCAGAAATGAAGAATGGTTTTCTCGGGGATGCTTTTTTATAACTGGACTTTCAGGCGTTGCCTAATTAGAAGAGTTGATTCCCTCTTCTTTCAAAAATATGTGCCTATTTTGTCTTCTCAGCCTCCTTAGCTGGTGGTATGTTTTATGGACTGGCACTCTCCCAAGTTTAAGAACCAGCTTCTTATTATATAAATCAAAGTACCTGCACTGGGTAGGAATTGTTATTTTCAGTTTCTGACAGCTTGTGGGCTTCTTAACTACAGGCTGAACGTCTGAAAAGTTTACTCCTGTCTCATAAACAAAATAGTCCATTACATTATTTGAAATTCTTTGGTCTGGTAGATTCCAAGGTTGGAACAAGGTTCTTGGCAGCATGAGCTCCCACATCCAACCAAACCTAGATTCTTGGGATACCAGGGAATTCTTTTGTGACTAGATAAGCCTGTGGCCCATTAAGCCATCCTTTGAGAGAGAGATGCAAACCACTTGGAGTCCGTAGAATTAGGCAGATTATCATTTATGTAAATAAAAGAAAACAATAATAATGCAGGTGCAATTTGCTGATCAAATGTTCTATTGTGTCAAAAAGCTTTACTATAGTAAATCCTACTTATCTCTGTTGCAGTGGAGAGAAAACATGGTTGCTAAAACAATAACTTGGTGAATGAGGGAACACAGTACATGAGACACTTCCTTCTTTTCTACTTGAAATATTATTGGACTTGTGCCATAGAGATTTCTGAAGCTTATACATACTTCTAAATAGAAGTCTATGCATGACTTCAAATGAATTAGTGCAGTAAAATTGGGATGAAATCACAAGATCTGCCCAGCTGAATGCACACTCTCAATATATATACATTTGGCTACAAATTCTGCATAGTCTGTGGAAAAGAGGTAGAGTCTCTGACAGCACACATACTTAGCTTAGTTCTGGCTAGCAGTGCCTTTCCTGGCAATGTAGCAGAATAAAAATGGTAGAATCCATGAGGCATTTTGCCAATGGCAGTATTAACCACGATATCCCTGATGTCACATCCCATTTGTTCAGATGACTTTTCCTCAGCATCATAGCTGCAGGTAGGATACCAGAAACCATAGGAATCCCCAAATCTTACTCTTCTCCTAGTGCAAACAGACAAAGCATGATCAACACAGCTCAACAATAGGGCAGATTTTTGCAGAATGCTATCATTTGGGTATAGGTTCATTCCTGGATTCTCCATTTTAAAAAAAAAATGTAGTAGGGCTTGGAGAACTTTTAGCAGAGTATACTGTGTTAGGTGGACAAATCAACTGAGCAAATCAACTTCTAGACCATAGGAAAAGGCATTTCTTGTACTTTTCTTCCAAGAAAAAAAGATGGGGTTAAGTTGATCTACCTAGAGTACCCTGGTAGATGAAATTACAGGAATTTGTTCAAATTACCAGCAATAAATAAGTAACAGTGAGTTGAAATAAAGCAAATGAATACTAAGTGCATTCATTCACTGGGGACACAGGAAAGTGGCAGCAGTAATCAAAATGGGTATAATTATATTCTGAATTGCTTCTTACATAATATCACTCCTCTAACTGCTGCTAATAATATTCAATGCCCTAAATAATTCAGATTTGAGATAACATACACATGGTATTTTCTAAGCTGCCACATTGTTCAATTTAGAAAGTTGTGTTGAATTGCATAGGCATTGCTACCTGTATCTTTGCTGGGTCTTTCAGTTGCAACCACAACAGTACTGATTTTTTTGCTATTTGAGAAAAAAATCTTTAAGAATGACACGTAAGATTCAACATAACGGGTTCAATAATTACTAGCTTTGTGTGGGTTAGCCATAAATGTAAAAAAAATAATAATAATACATCTTTGTACCTAGGAATCAGCAATGCTGTAGTTTGGAAAGAAAAGCAACTGAAAGCAATGCATGGATATTATGACACTTTTAGGATAATAGTTAGCAAAACTACTACTAATCAACATGAGAAAGACATCAGTAAATATTTGAGTTTTCGTTTACCTACCATCAAACAAACAAGGGAAGATGCTACATCTCCTTTGGATTCTAACTTTGTGCAAAAATATTGATAGATGCAGGTTTGATATTAGGACTCAAAACAAGGACAAAATAATATCTGGACATTATACTAGAAATCTCAAAGAATCCTCTTAGAAAAAAAGAAAATTTACCAGCAGAATTCTGATAGTGACTCCTGAATTCATGTACATGAAAAGATTTCAGGCTACAGTATCTCTAAAGGTCTCAACAATCACATTAAATTTTAGCACATTACAATTGTTAATTGATAGGATACTTGTGATGTGTCTCACAGGTACCCTCTGTTAATGTAACACTACCCTCTCCTCTCCCCATCTTCTCAATTAAAATCCTACATTAGTCTAGCTGCTCTATTGCAATTGCTGAAGTGAACTACGTAGCTCATTAAAGCTTATGCCTTTAATAAAATTGATTAGACTGAACCCCTCCTGATTTTTGGCTACCATAGACTAGCATGGCTCTCTTTCTACACTATCTCATTTCTTATTCTTGCTCAGAGAATGGTGGATGTGGGCTGCTTACCCCTGAGATCATGTCAAGCTCTTATTTCAAGAGACAAAGAAGCTGAGAATGAATCATATGCCATTAGAAAGTTTCCTTCTTGCAAATGATGATAGGGCAACTGTTGGGTTGTTTTCGGTGTAGTTGTTGTTGTTGTTTTTTACAGCAACACAATTTCTGCCAAGACCAAAGGCTCATCAGCAGGTCACACAAATCACCTTGGCAAGATACTGATTCTGCCCACACAAAATCCAGAATGAAACCGTACACATCATTATCAATCTCTACTAAGTACTAGCACCATCTAGTGCTTTTGGGAGGCAGAAGAGTCTGTACATAAGGTGGATTTATATTTATTTTAATTGCAGCTTCATCCCAATCCCCAATTCCTACCCGCTTGCATATGCCTTATATTACTATATTAAATCATTACTGCAAAGCCTAACAAGCAGCAAAGGTCATGTGTGATTGTTGTGAATGATATTGACCAAACCCAGCATCAGCCCTGTTAGCTAACATTTGCTCTGAGCCCCTTCGTTTTTAATATCTCTTCTTATATGATATCTTGGGGGTGAATTTGTTTCCAGAATTTCTTCAGAAAGGAAATTGATGAAATTGTCATTGCTAGCCAGGAAAATATGTGGTTTTTATTGTATTTTCTTGCTCCTCTTAAATCCCAGGAAAATTTCTCCTAACACAATTTTCCCCTTTAGCCAAGTCATACTGGGAAGTCTAGGCAGCTAGAGGTCAACAGAAAGCAGGAGTCCCACCCGTCACCTCCAATAATAAACTAAACTGAAAACCTTTGCTAAGAGAAAACTAGAAAAATATCCTCAATCACCCTAAGAATAAAATAGAAAAACAGTGAGTCTTTCACAAGGCAAGAACATTTTTTGAGAAACAGCAAGGCAGATTTTGGCACGGCATAACTGATAATTGCAGAAGGCTGCAATAACTCTATTAGCTCAGTCCTCCTGGGAAAAAAAAATGTTTCAGCTCAAAACATTGAAAAATATTCTTTCTATTCTTAATTGGCAGGGTTGCTCTTGTCCATTACAAGCAATCTTTCCTAATGTTTGTTTGGCAGAAAAGTTGGGGTGGAAGTAGCAAACAAGTCAAGGGATCCCTGCAAATGCAATCTTTATAAAATTGAACCACATGCAGGCACATTTCAAAAAGGCTGTACTGTTAGATATGCATTATTATTCATCAGGAGTACCATAGATGACCTCCCTCAACTTCTGGAATAAATATGGAGTCTTTGGATGAACAATTGTATGTGCATTGCTGTTTCTTCTTGTAATCTGGAGCCCGCCTTGTCTAGACCTTTGATTATGAAAAGTACTATGTGCGTATAAGTAATGTGTCCACAAATTCACACATTGTTGACTTGCATTTGCTCGCCCAGATATTATTTGCATTAAAAAATAAGTTAACCTTCAGGGGAAGTATGGTGAACTGAAAATGTCTCCACAAAAGCAGACCTAATGATCATGGCAAAGACCAAAGAACTGGTGAGAGTAGACCAGTTCTTTGGAACCTCTCTGGATAAGGAGATGATGGGAGATCGCTCATGTTATTCCAGACAGCTGCTCCCTGGGAAGAAACTGCAGAACAGCAGTCTTCAGTCTTCAGGGTTTGAGTGTCAGAAGATGAAGGGTTTGGCTATTCTCTTTGCAACTACTGCACGGTGGACCTTTTTTTTTTTTTTTTGATTTATATATGCCGCCCTTCTCCGGAGACTCAGGGCAGCTTACAATGTGCTCAGCAATAGCCTTCATCCTTTTGTATATTTTATACAAAGTCAGCTTATTGCCCCCACAACTGGGTCCTCAATTTACCAACCTTAGAAAGGATGGAAGGCTGAGTCAACCTTGAGCTTTGGCGAGATTCGAACCTGCAGTAATTGCAGGCAGCTGGTCTTAATAACCAGCTTAATAACAGGGTGCCTTGGACCACTGTACTACCAAGGCTCTTTAAGGACGTTAGATCCATAACAGTGGTGGGTTGCCCCCGGTTTGGACCGGTTCCCAAGAACCGGTAGTAAAACTGGCGGGAGGCCTCACCCACTGTCCCAGATGTCATCATTGCCGATCTGCACATGCATAGAAGCAAGGCACGCGCGCGAGTGAAGAAAGTGTGCGTGCACTCCCGTTGCGAACCGGTGGTAAAGGTAAGTAGAACCCACCACTGATCCACAACCTTTCTAATCAGAAATTGCTTATTAACCATCTTAAAGCTATTAGAGACCTTCAGAATGACAACTTGTAAAAGTCACCGGATGAATTTAACTTCAGCTCTGTGCAAAAGAAAAAATTAATTACAGGTATTTATTTATTTATTATCAGATTTATATACCGCCCTTCTCCCGAAGGACTCAGGGCGGTGCAGAGCCAAAGTAAAAACATAAATACAAACATTAAAATACAGTTAAAAAGATATATATGCACTTGGCCCCATAGTTAAAAAAACAATAACAAACCTATTAAAAACATTTAAAAATGTGTTAAGCCAGCCCGGCTTGCTGAAAAAGAAAGGTCTTAAGGGCACGGCGGAAGGCACCGATGTCTTGGATTCTTCGTATCTCTGGAGGCAGCTGATTCCAGAGGGCAGGTGCCCCCACAGAAAAGGCCCTCCCCCTGGGGGCCACCAGTCTACATTGCTTGGCCGATGGCACCCTGAGGAGGCCCTCTCTGTGGGAGCGCACAGGTCGGTGGGAGGCCATTGGTAGCAGCAGGCGGTCTCAAAGATATCCAGGTCCTATGCCATGGAGCGCTTTAAAGGTGATAACCAACACTGGAAGACCACTGGAAGCCAGTGCAGCTCACACAGGAGAGGTGTTATGTGGGAGTGCCATGCGGTTCCCGTAACTACCCGCGCGGCCGCATTCTGGACCAGTTGGAGCCTCCGGGTGTTCTTCAAGGGGAGCCCCATGTAGAGAGCATTTCCGTAGTCCAGGTGAGAGGTGACGAGGGCATGAGTGACTGTGCACAAAGAATCCCGATCTAGGAAGGGCCGCAACTGGTGGATCAGGCGAACCTGATAAAAAGTTCCCCTGGCTACATCCGTCAGATGTTCCTCCAAGGACAGCTGTGTATCCAGGAGGACACCCAAATTGCGAGCCCTCTCTGTGGGGGCCAAAGACTCACCCCCAATAGTCAGTGATGGTGTCAACTGACTATATCAGGATGCCGGAAACCACATCCACTCAGTCTTGGATGGGTTGAGCCTGACCATGTTCCTCCCCATCCAGATCTGCACAGCCTCCAGGCACTGGGACATCACTTCAAGGGCATCATTGGGGTGGCCCGGGGTGGAGATGTACAGCTGGGTGTCATCAGCGTACTGGTGGTACTTCACCCCGACGCCACGGATGATCTCACCCAGCGGCTTCACATAGATGTTGAACAATAGGGGCAAGAGAACCGACCCCTGAGGCACCCCACATATGAGGCATCTTGAGGTCGACCACAATTGAGCTCAACATTTCTGTTCCTAAGCAAGACAGTTGTTGAGTGTGTTTTGTCCCATTTTATGACCTTTCTCGCCACAGTTGTCAAGTGGATCACTGCAGTTAAGTTAAAATAACATAGTTGCTAAGTGAATCTGGCTTCTCCTTGGCTTTGCTTGTCAGCAAAAGGTGATCATATGACCCTGGGACAACCATCCTAAACACATGCCAGTTGCCAATAGTCCGAATTTTGATCATGTGACCATGGGAATGCTGCAACAGTCTTTAAGTGTGAAAAACAGTCATGAATAAGGATTTGATTGAAAAAATTACAAACGGATTAAAGGTCTAGTTAAATTTGGGATACTGACTTTTACTATAAGTTTTTAGAATTGTCAGGCTAAGTCCAAGGACAACGAAAGATAATTCAACCAGAGTTCAGTTCTTTATTAGTTTACACACAAGAGACAGAATCTTGCCAGACTAAACCCTTAATATTTTTACCCTGATGATTATATCCTGGGAGATTCTAGAGAGTGGCTTTTCTAACTTTCTTCCTCTGTCTCCTAACCAGCTACAGGATGTAATGCCTCTTGTCCGGGCCCTCTTTCTGGAATGTTTTCTCTCTTTCCTGGGAAACTGCCAATTCACTTTGATGCATCCCACCAGCTCCTCCTCCATGGGCACGATCTCACATAGGAACTAACTATAAAAAACAAATAACTGCTCACGGTAACCAGTTATTTTGGCTGCCTTGTTTCATGGCAAAGATAAATAACTTTATGATTTTAGAAACTGGACACTAGAGGGGACTAAAGATTCTGAATGGAAGGAAAAAGAAATACAAGCCAGTGTGGACTAAGACTTAAAAACAGCACAATGCATAACATTAGAAATATTAAAGGATATTTAATATTTAAATATCTCTGAAGAATGGAGCCAGAAATTAGTAGAAATTAGTACAATATCAACCATGTCAATAATGATGTCTGATTCTAGGGATAGATTATGGCCAAAAGCACCCTTTCCAAAGCCATTGTAACTTTGAATGGTTGTACAAGGATCAGTTGTAAGTCAACGACTGCCTGCAGATAAGGGATGAGATGTAGCACCAAGAGATATGTGTCTATAACTTTATGGGGGGTGAAGAGTTACTAAATTTGTCTATACTTGTTGTAATCAATGTTGAAATTCACTTCTTTATGTATAAGCCTGACTAGGTGGCTCAGTGGCTAAGACATTGAGCTTGTTGATCAGAAAGATCAGCAGTTCAGCGATTTGAATCCCTAGTACAGGTCTCCTGCGTGAGAGGGGGTCGGACTAGATGACCTCCAAGATCCCTTCCAACTCTGTTACTGTTAAAAAGTGCAGTTCTTTTCCTTGTCATATTCTTTTTCTCTTTTTCATTCTTTTTCTTTTTTCCTTGCACATTTTATTCCTTCTTGCTATTCTTTTTTCTTTAAGTTTAGTTTCTATTAGTTTTTACCATTGTAAATCAAGATCCTTAATAAAAACTGAATTACACTGATGGCTTTGAAATGTACTGTTGTTTGATTCTGAAAGCATCTCATAATAGATCTTAGAATCTGGATGGGATTCTTTCTTTCAGATCCAGTTTCTATTTTGTATAAAAGATAATTTTGTTTTAGTGACGATGTTTTATATATATATATATATATATATATATATATATATATATATATATATATATATATATATATATATATATATATATAATCCTTTTATCAGTCTGCAGTTAAACCAGTCAAATTACTTTGTGCAGCATGGCAAAAAGGTAAGGAGGTATTCCCTTGTTGCTTATTCATTCGATCAGCATCATTCTGGTGAGTCATTTGCACTGGCAAGTCATTAGTCAACCTTGTAATTTTCAGCCATAATACCCCCTACTCTGCATACAGCTAGTGAAACAGCTCACCGGTTTTATCCAGATTCTGTGTTCTTTGAAGTTGAAGAGGCTTTTATCCATCAAACAAAAGTCCCATGTCATCTTTTGCTTGAAGAGAAGCACAGTAAAGAAAAGTGCAACAAACTGTACTGTAAGGAACAAGACAACCACAAAGACTTTTGTGAGACATGTAGCAGGGTGGATCAAATGCTTCGCATGAAGTGAGCATCAGCTTCATTTCTGATCATCTACAAGTAGAGCTGGAAAAGCAGTTTCCTGAAATCATAAACAATCCTCTCCAGTTCATCATTTACAAGTTTGGTAAAAGTGAGGTCCTCACCAGGGGTGGGTTGCTCCCGGTTCTGTCCGGTTCTATAGAACCAGAAGTAAAACTGGTGGGAGGCTCCACCCACCCACCACGATGTCAACATGGATGATCTGCGCATGCACAGAAGCTTCTGTGCATGTCCAGAAGAGTGTGTGCGCGTGTTGTGACCCAGGACCAAGTAGATATTATCAGATGCAGTCAGTTCGAAACAAACAGACTTTATTAGAACAGCTGAGAATTAACTCATTCTCAGCATAGTCCAAACTAATTCAAAACAAATTCTTCATAACACAATTCTTCAGCCTTATCACCAACCTTGGTCTAATTAGGCAACCTGCCAAAGGCTTTTCTTGGCAAAAGTTCAGAAGCAGAAGACGCCGACAAGAAATAAATGCAGCAAGACAAGAAATAAATCTATCAATGTTGTTTTCCGACAAAGAGCCTAAGAGCCGTTGCTGGTCTTATATGCTTTATGGGAGGGGCCAATTATCTCTTGGCCTTACTCCTGAGTCGTCCTTTTTGCTTTAGCTGCTCTTGCCTTCTGGCAGCTCTTCTCATGCGTGCACTAGGAACAGGCTATTCCTGTTCCTCTGCCTCTCTGCTGTCAGCCTCTGGAGGCTCTGGGGTCCACACATCACTCCCAGATGGCCCTGGCCCCATCTCTGCCTCCGACGCAGAGCCCTCATCTGGGCCGTCCCCAGCCTCCAGGACTGGCCCATGTTCTTCCTCAGTCTCCTCACTGTCTGCCTCCGCTGCCAGCTCCGCAGGCTGCTGGGGGACCACAATAGCACGAGTGACCGAAGCAAGTGCGCGTGCATGATCCCGCTGTAAACCAGTAGTAAAGGTAAGTGGAACCCACCCCTGGTCCTGACCCAAGATTTCTATGTGATAAACATGAGAACAAGATATAAGAAGTGTGAGGTTGGACTAACTAATTACAGGTAATCTTCGACTTACAACCATAATTCACCCCAAAACTTCCTTTGCTGAGCAAGTCAGTTGTTAAGTGAGTTTTGCTCCATTTTATGACCTTTTTATCATGATGGTTAAGCAAATAACTGCAATTGTTAAATGAATCACACAGCTATTAAGTGAATCTGACTTCCCCCATTGTTGAAAGCTGCCTGGGAAGGTTACAAATACTGATCACATAACCCCGGAACAGTGCAAACTGTGATAAATACATGTCAGTTGCTAAGTACCTGAATTTTGATCAGATGGCCATGGAGACACTACAAAATGGTCATAAGCCCCTTTTTTCAGTGTCATTGTAATTTTAAATATCCATTAAATCAAGCATACAGCTAGTGAAACAGCTCACCGGTTTCAGCCAGATTCTGTGTTCTTTGAAGTTGAAGAGGCTTTTATCCATCAAACAATAGTCCTAGGGCGGGCTATATATGCCTGGAATTGTTGAACAAAAAAGGAGACATAAATCTAACAAATAAATAAACTGTTGTGATCCGCCAGCAGCTTGCGGATAGTGAGGAGGCTGGGGGAGGATAATAGGCCAGTCCTGGAGTCAGGGGAAGGCCCAGACGAGGGCTCTGCATAGGAGGCAGAGATGGGGCCAGGCCATCTGGGAGTGATGCACAGACTCCGGAGGCGGACAGCAGAGAGGCAGAGGAATAGGAGGAGCCTGTTCCTAGCGCACGCATGCGAAGAGCTGCCAGAAGGCAAGAGCAGCTAAAGCAAAAAGGATGACTCAGGAGTAAGACCAGGAGATGATTGGCCCCTCCCAGAAGGCTTAAAAGAGCAGCAACGGCTCTTGGGATCTTTGTAGGAAAGCAACGTTGCTACATTTGTTTCTTGTCGGTGTCTCTTGCTTCTGAACTTTGTGGGGTTTTGCCAAGAAAAGCCCTTGGCAGGGTGCCAACAAAGACAAAGCTTTGTGATAAGGCCGAAGGAATGTTTATGAAGGATTTGTTTTGGAATTAATTTGGACTAAGCTGAGAATGAAGTAATTCTCAGCTGTTCTAATAAAATATGTTTGTTTAGGACTGATTGTGTCTGGTAATAACTACTTGGGCCTAGGTCACAACATAAACTTACAAACTGTGATGACATATGGTAAAGGGCTAGGAACCCCTACAGCTTCTCTTTTTATCCATCTTCATCTCCTAACTGCATCAATGTCCTTTTCACTGTAGTTGGTTAGACTGGCCTAGTTTTAAAAGATATCTCCATTACAATGTTTGCTTTTCTTTTGATGTGCTGTAGAACTAGGCAGTGGGATCTGTGAATATCAACAAAGTTCTCTGATCCCTAAGCTTACTCCAACCAAATAAAATGTTAGAAGCTCCCATGCTACAAAACAGTTTTATTTATTTTGGCTTTTTTATTTCATTAAATTTATTACAGCTGTGCGTTCAAGTAATCTCTGAGTTGCTTTCAAAATTTAATACAGATAGTTCACTTTTAGCAGCTGCCTTGTTTAGTAACTATTTACTAAATAGTTATGACAGTGATGAAAAAGTAATTTTGCAATTCAATTTTATGACTTTTGTAGCATCTCTCTCTCTCTCTCTCTCTCTCTCTCTCTCTCTCTCACACACACACACACACACACACACACACACACATACGTTTATAGCAATGTATCAGGGTTCTATAAGCATTCTGGGTGCTAAATTGCTAAAATTTGAGAGAGGAGTGATATTGGTTTCCATATTGATATTGAATAATTTTGTCAGACTTGATTGAATGATTATAAAATGATTAAACAAACCATAACCCATATTTGTTTATTTAACTGACATACCCCAGATATAAATATTACTTTTTTTTTTGCTTTTATTGATTGAATAAAAAAGTAGGAGAGAAAAATAAATAATGCATATTATAAAGAAGAAAAAGAAAAAAGAAAAACTAGAGGAAATCTAAAAAGGAAAAAGATACAGGGCATATATTCAGGCACCCGTCTATACATTTCAATGAATGAGAGAATTTTCATATCTAAACAGGGCATTATCATAGTAAGTGCAAAATAAGATAAAAGCAATCCATTTCTGAATTAAGGCTTGCTCTGCAAGAGTTAAGAAAGTGAGCAATTTGAAGAATAAATATATTATCATTTACATATGCCTACAGGAATCTTGTTAATTAAGTTGACAAGTTTAAAAATGCAGGCCATACAACATTCTCTATTATTCTTAATTTCTTTATGAATATACACAGTGAATATGATGGAGATAGTTTTTCAGCCTATGCTCACATTTAAAATAGACTTGTCTTTTCTAAAGAAAAGCCACACAATTTCTGAGCTCTTTTAAAGCCTTTTCAAAAGTTCAACTTTTCCTTCTACCACCTACATAGATAGAGCTCAAAGCTTCTCTCTTCTCCACACATTTCAGAATTTTGATTACCACACCAACACCAGCAGATTGTTCTACCTACTTTTAGTTTGTGATCTTAAACCATGCTAGAAGCATAATTTCTAAAGGCTAAATAAGAAATGAATGGCCAATCAACAGCCAATTCTTTGCTATATTTCAACCAAAAAATGAGTAGCATTTTCTAAATACAAGAATAACGCAGCTTTCCTAAAGCATTATATTCTCAGGACTTATTCACAATACAAACAACAATGCAAACAAATTGTTAATAGTTTTAGTTTTCTTCCAAGGCAGAACACTAAACAGCTAAACTGAACATATAATAATTCCAATCTGGTTGATGCCTAACTCCTGTGCCCCTTACCCATCATAATCCCAGTAGTGAGAGATTATGGGAGCTGCAGTCCAGGGGTGAAATCCAGCAGGTTCTGACAGGTTCTGGAGTACTGGTAGCGGAAATTTTGAGTATTTCGGAGAACTGGCAAATACCACCTCTGGCTGGTCCTAGAGTGGAGTGGGAATGGAGGTTTTGCAATATCCTTCTCCTGGAGTGGGGTGGGAATGGAGATTTTGCAGTATCTTTTCCCTGCCATGCCCACCAAGCCACGCCCACAGAACTGGCAGTAAAAAAAATTGGATTTCACCACTGCTGCAGTCCACCAAAATTTGGATGGCTACATGATGCCCAACTCTGATTTTCTTTAAGTTGTCAGATAACATTCTTATTCAGAATTTGATTGACAAGGTCCGTATAACATACAGAATTCAACCTCAGAATTTTCTATGGAATGTAAAAAAATCTTTCCCTAGTACTTTTCCTGTGTCTCATCCTGAGTTTAGAAATTAAACCAAAACGACAGTTACTGAGTTCCATTCCTGTTACATTTGATTTTCCGACTAAAGAGATGGCTTCTCACTCATTTATTTCTGTCCAAGACTCCAGTGGTGAGAAATCATAAACTCAAAACACTGAATAAATGTATCAATATTTTAATATTTAATATTTTAATAGTCCATTGCTATTAGAAGCATGGCTGATTTAAAAATAAATGTCCCTGCTATTATTACTATACTATTATTACTACTGTTATCAAGAGTGGTATTCACTTACCTTCGCTACCAGTTCGCAAATGGGAGCGCACGCACCACCTCCACGCATCCACTGGACCTTCTGTGTATGCACAGAGCATAAAAAACGAGACATGATGATGCCCAAGTGGATGGGCGGAGCCTCCCACAGCCGTCGCTACCAGTTCGCCCCGAACCAGATAGAAGCAACTGAATAGCACCACTGACTGTTATATAGAAGTCTACACAACCAATTTAAAGGAAGCTATTACAACAGCTACTGTTATTTCATTTCTATTATATCATATTCTCACTTGAATTACAATATTTTTTTAAAGCTTACATTTTTCTCTCTTTGAAATTTCAGTTATGGGGAATGGGATTCCTGTAGAGAGAAACAAATCATCATTAAAAGCCAGTCATAATCTGGCAGCTTCCTGACCAAAATGAAAGTTGAAGCTGGCACTTTTCACAAAACTTTTGAAGGGCCGATAAGGAGGCTGACAAAACTCTCCCAAGACAGACTCAGAATCAAACTTCAGAGACCCTTAAAAAACCAGCATCCAAAGGGAGTTTAGATCCTAACAGTGTCAAATGTTTCTTTTCCTACCAGTTCTCTTTGTCAAACTAAGGAATAGAATTTTGAAAAATATTTCTTTCAAAGACTTCAAAGAAATTCTTAGAAATTCTCATAGAGGGAGTTCTATGAAATTTCCTAAAGCAAATGAAGTTTCTGACAGAAATGCCACTGTATATCATTGTCATTTTTCCCTTCATGTTTTGTCTTAAAGTATTTGTGCAACTTATTATTTTCTCTTTCCCCAGTTTCATTTTAGTTTTCTGACTCTCTACTTTTTTTTAGCCTTGGATACTTTTTCCAAGACGGATAATCCTTCTGTTCTTTCCGGTGTTTGTCAGTAATATTTTCTCAATTAAATATTATTCAGTTCGTTATGATTATCATATAAGAGTACTGCATCCAGTTTTGGTCACCACACTATAAAAAAGATGTTGAGACTCTAGAAAAAGTGCAGAGAAGAGCAACCAGGATGATTAGGGGACTGGAGACTAAAACATATGAAGAACGGTTACAGGAACTGGGTATGGCCAGTCTAGTGAAGAGAAGGACCAGGGTAGACATGATAGCAGTCTTTCAATATTTGAGGGGCTGCCATAGAGAGGAGGGGTTTAAGCTAATTTCCAAAGCACCTGAAGGCCAGACAAGGAATAATGGATGGAAACTGAACAAGGAGAGATTTAACCTGGAAATAAGGAGAAATTTTCTGACAGTGAGAACAATCAACCAATGGAACAGCTTTGCCTTTGGAAGTTGTGGGAGCTTCACCACTCGAGGCTCCCAAGAAGAGATTGGATTGCCATTTGTCAGAAATGGTATAGGGTCTCCTACTTGGGTGGGGGGGTTGGACTAGATAATCTACAAGGTCCCTCCCAAGTCTGTTAATCTGTAATCATAATTCTAACTGAAGCTATTCAGAACTTTTAAAATTTACTTCTCTTGGTCTTCTTTCACTTGATTGATTTTATTCTTGTTGGTTATTCTCTGAGTTAAACCTTTTCAGACTGGAGTTCTCGTATTCTCTCTAGATTTTTCTTCTGTATTTTAATAGTTTCCTTTGGATACCCTCAATTACAATTGTTACCGTTTCCTCTCTTTTTAGATTCTACCAACTTATTATTTTCCTTTATTTGAAATTCTCATGCACCTATGGATATCGCATATAGTGACAAAATTCATATTTTTAGTTTGTTAGGGATTGTCTCTTTTCCAATTTTTTATTTGTTTTAGTTTTATGATTAAAGATTGCTTGGTTAATTGTGTATGTTAAGCACTTTAAATCAAAAACCAAATAAAGTAAAAAAAAAAGATGCTTATGTCTTTAGGCTGAAATTCTTTCTGCCTACCATGCTGACTGCCTACTCTAATTTTTAAAACTTTTCAAATTTATCCTAATTTTAAACACAGTATTCAAGGAACTTGCAAAGGACCAGCTTTGACCTCCATTCTTATTTTACAGATTATTCTTGCATTTCATGTGGGCTGCATACGATACAGATACACAACACAAACAAGGCACAGTAAAATTAAGAAATTTTTTTTGTAAGTGTAACAAAAAGCTGAATGTTGATAGTATTTGGGGTGACTGGAAGCAACTTCATTAATTCACCATTCCTTAAAAGGGGTGTGTGATTCGCAATAGCCATGATATGTCAATCATTTATTTTTTAAGCACTCAAAAGCATTTCAAAATATCAGACATACTGACTGGATTCCAATGGTTGGGGACCCTGCTCTGAGGAAATCTGGGTATCATTCAGCTTCCCTCATAAGAACAATGTGACACAATTTAAAGTAAAATATGCAGGTTGTCCTAAAGTCCCACAGGAAATATTGTGTCTGAAGGTCAAATTGCATGTTATACTTATCATGAAGGATGCAGCTGATTGTGTCGCCGTTACCTTTTAACCTTAAACAGGACCTTATGGTTTTATTCTGCCTTTGAACTGAAGCAATGCTGTTTTCTCCCAGTTTCATTCATTCTCCATATGGCTATTTCATTATCTTATTTATTTCCAAATATTTTGGTAGGAAAGTTGATTTAAAAGGTTATATTTATATGTATAGGGGGACAATGGCTCAATGGTTAAAGATGGTGAGCTTGTCAGATGGAAAGCTGATAGCCCGGGTTTGAGACCCAACCACTGCGTGATGGGGTGAACTTCCATTAGTTACCTCAACTGTTGCCCACCCAGCAGTTCAAAAGCATGCAAATGCGAGTAGATAAAAAGGTACCATTCTAGTGAGAACGTAATAGTGTTCTGTGTGCCTTTGGCACTTAGTCATGCCAGTTACATGACCATAATACATTACATTTATATTATACATTTATATTAAATTACACATAATGTACCATAATACATTACATGTCTTTGGATAACACTGGCAGTAAGAAATGGAGATGAGCACCAACCCCTAGAGTCAAACATCACTGGACAGGGGGAAACTTTTCTTGTGCCTTTTTGATATATATAATCATATGAAGATTCAGATCCTAACCTACTAAGAACGCTCTATCTCAGCTTCCTGAATAACTAGCTGAAGACATATAAGCAAAGTTTGGCCAAGCCAGTGGCATGGAACCTACAGAGCTCAGGAAGTGGGGGGGGAGGATAGCAGCAATAGCACTTAGACTTATAGTGCTTTTACAGCCCCCTCTAAGCAGTTTACAGAGTCAGCATATTGCCCCCAACAATCTGAGTCCTCATTTTATCGACCTCGGAAGGATGGAAGGCTGAGTCAACCTTGAGCCAGTGAGATTTGAACTGCCGAACTGCAGCTAGCAGTCAGCTGAAGTAGCCTGCAGTGCTGCACTCTAACCATTGCGCCACCTCGGATCAAACCATTTTCCTAACTGGCTTAGGCAATTATAACTTCCCCAAGGGCAGGCATTCTAGAGTGGGGTGTTTACTGTCTCAATAGAAGAACCACTATTGTATTCTTCCCTTTGTATTTTTACTGCAATTGTACTTTCTAATGAATGAGAGTAGAGAGTAGGAAGTTGATAAAATAGGCAGCCTTCAGTTTGTTCTTGAAAAAGCCAATAATACTCCCCCCCCCCCATTTTTCCTTATTCCCATCCACCCCAGAGGTGGTATTCAGCAGGTTCTGACCAGTTCTGGAGAACTGATAGCAGAAATTTTGAATAGTTCGGAGAACCGGTAAATACTACCTCTGACTGGCCCCGCCCGATCTATTCTCTGCCTCCCGAGTCCCAGCTGATCGGGAGGAAATGGGGATTTTGCAGTAATCTTCCTCTGGAGTGGAGAGGGAATGAACATTTTACAGTATCCTTCCCCTGCTACACCCACCAAGCCACACCCACCAAGCCATGCCACATCTACCAAGCCACGCCTACAGAACCAGTAGTAAAAAAATTTGAATCCCACCACTGATTCACCCCATTATTGCTTCCATCTCCGTGCCACCTATGGAAGGAAACTCAGAACAGCTCTATACTTTTTGTCTATAATACTGGATATCCTTTTGATTTTTGTGCCTTTGGGAATAGACACACAGCTGCTCTTACGTTACCTTGGCTTTCAATGCTTGCACATTAAAGAAGACCCATATGTTTCACTTGAAACAAATCTTTCAATAAGAATTGCTTAATACCAATATACTCATGGCACTTGTCTTAACATTTAAATGTTGTGAAAAGGACTGAAGCTTACAAGGTCAGGCATTCAGATACCAGCAGCAGGATAGGATTTTATCTTCAAAAACAGAATTTCTCAAACTCAGTCCCTCCAGACCATTTTGAAGGCAGCCAAGATTCTGTTTGCATTCCTCCAAGGTTTGGAATCAAGGGGTGGGGGGATATCCATGACCTCCTAGACTCTCTTGCTAACTGATAACAGAATGCCCAAATTGTTATTCAGTTGGTGCCCCCTTGCCTGCAGCAGATTAGGTTCCAAAATATTAAAAAAATATGCCTTATTTCCCTAAATGACGAGATTCTAAAATATTAGGAAGTTAAAGAAAATCCATGTTTTCAGAAGTAAAAAAAAAAGAAGAGGAAATTTTCAGGAAGCCTGATGGTAAATCTCTAAAGAACTTGCATTAAAATAATCTCTGTAATGCAAATTAAATACAAATTAAAATCATCATTACAATGTTAAAAATTGGCACAATGGGCTAGGAGAAATCTAAATTCTCAGAACCATCTGCTTCAATGGACATCCCCTGTTTGATCAATTCTTTTATTCGCCCATGACTCAGTATTAAACACTCAATTGCATTATCAGGAAATGGTCCTTCAGCCAATGGCAATGTGTGTTGCCAAAAATATCCTTCCTAGGCAAACATCGAAACAAAAGTTATTGTTTACTGTCCATTTAGTTATTCATCGCAGTTCATATTTATTTATTTGTTTGTTTGTTTGGTGATTTGCACGTCACCCTTCTTGTCTAGTGAGATGTACGTGTTCTACAATGTCCTAAATATTGGGAAACTTGGAAAAAAACACATTAAAGGCCACAAGCAGGGGTGAAATTCAGCAGGTTCTGACAGGATCTGGAGAACTGGTAGCAGAAATTTTGAGTAGTTCGGAGAACCAGTAAATACCACCTCTGGCTGGCCCCAGAGTGAGGTGGAAATGGAGATTTTGCAATATCCTTCCCCTGTAGTGGGGTAGGAATGGAGATTTTGCAGTATCCTTCCCCTGGAGTGGGGTGGGAATGGGGATTTTGCAGTATCTTTCCCCCAGGATGGGGAAGGAATGGAGATTTTGCAGTATCGTTTCCCTGCCATGCCCACCAAGCCACACCACGCCCACCAAGCCACACCCACAGAACTGGTAGTAAAAAAAAAATTGAATTTCATCACTGAAGCAAAGGGTTCAAATTGACACCTTGTCACACATTCTGAGTTTTCTTCCAGCCCTCCTGTTGCTGAAAAATGGCATTTTTGTTACCAAATGTTAGTACGGCTTTGTCTCGTGGCTTGCCCACTTCTGCCCTCTTCCAATCTTGCCAGCAATCTTGCACAGAAGAGCACATTAAGCCTCGGGGCCACATGACCTGATGTCTTCCAAATGTATCAGAATTATATTTTCAAGGATCTCTTGACAGCTGAGCCATTGGCCTTGCCAACTGGAGATTCAGTATGAATAAAGGTAAGATTTAAGGGCTGGTGCCGCACAACTCTAGAGCAACCCTGCTTATAGATTGTTTTTTCTTCCTGGCAAAATATGTAAATCCACATACAGCAACTCACATAAGAAAAACAGGAAAGGAAAACGCAACTTTAGAAAACAAAGGAGAGCTGTAAATACGGCTTGGCACCGACTATAATTAAAATTTGTTCTGTTTGTTGTGCTCTTACACTCTCTCTTCCTCCTATGTAGAATTCCCTATGCCACCAGGCTTAAAATTTTGGGCTTGGACAATCTGGAACTGCGCTGCCTGCGGTCCGATTTAAGTATAGTACACAAAATTGTCTGCTACAATGTCTTGCCTGTCAATGACTTCTTCAGTTTCAACCACAATAGTACACGGGCAAACAATTGATACAAACTCAAGGTAAACCACTTCAAACTCGATTGCAGGAAATACAATTTCAGCAACAGAGTGGTCAACGTCTGGAATGCTCAACCCGATTCCATTGTTACAGCCTCAAACCGTCACAGTTTCAACTTCAAACTGTTTATCATGGACCTCACTCCATTCTTAAGAGGTCCGTAAAGGAGGCGTGCATAAGCGCACCAGCGTGCCTACCATCCCTGTCTTACTGTCCCCATTTATTTGTATTTACTTCCTTTGTTTATGTTTATGTTCATACTTACACTTGTTATCTTGTACATGTTTGACAAATAAATAAATAAATAAATAAATAAATAAATAAATAAATAAATAAATAAATCTTTCAAAACAAGAGAATTTCCATATGTTTAGATACTAAAATGCTCCCTTTCCAGAGAAGAACGAAAAGGATTTTTCCAAAATCCTAATATGCAGAAAAAAGAAAATAAAACAATACCATCTAGTATTGAAAGCTGATCGGCTAAAGACTGTTGCACAGAGACAAAGCAGACACATTGATAAGGCAGACGCAGACACACTCGTGTGTCTGAAAAGAACAAAGAGTTCCTAGTATCTTCAGCTAAACACCCTTATTGACTGTTTCACTGTTATTTCCTGAAAAGGAATTTGTTGGCTTATCTAATGTAGTACCATGGGTCAAAGGTCAGCTTTCAAGAAACACAAACTCTTTTTTCAGGATGTGTAGACTTCACCACCACAACATGGGCTGGTTAACTGAAGACCTTGAAAGGCAATCGTGATGTAGGCACCTACAGTTTTTATAGTTGTGGGAGAAGAAACATTTCAACTTATTTATTTATTTATTTGTTCAACTTATATGCCGCCTTTCTCTGAAGACTCAAGGACGCCCAACCCCAGTCCTGTTTCTGTAACCCACCCACTCCTCACTAAATATATGATTTAACCATACAGAAAGTCTGTATGTTTTGTGGTGGCTCTGTAAATAAATTTTGCCTTGTGTACTATCCAAAGGCTGTCCTGTGGAAAAAGAGAGGAGCATTCGTGCCAGGGTGGATAAAAATCAATGATTTTTTTTAAAAAAAAATTAAAAAAATCAGATTTTTTTGATTTAAATCAGATTTTTTTTATTTTTATCGAATTTATTTTAATAAAAAACTTTTGGGGTAAAAATCTATCTTAAGATAGTTTTCTATTTAAGATACATAAATAATTTAGTTTATTCAGCATGAAATGGAGCTTAGTTATGTAGCATGAGGCTGTATATTCTGCAACACTGGGACTATCGGTGAGTCAACAGTGGGTCAAAGGAGTAGCAGAGATGACAGTTGCTCTTTAAAAATTATGATTTAAATTGAGTTGATTTAAATCAAGCCTTTTTACTAGTGATTTAAATCATGATTTAAATTGTGATTTAAATCAACTCGATTTAAATCAAATCCACCCTGATTCGTGCACATAAAGGATGTGTAGAAGAAAGAATAGGAGGTGTCATTTATCCCTGCCAAACCAGGTAAACAGGAGCAGGTCTCCCCTTAAGCAGTACACAACCCAAGAGCCCATTGAGGCGAGACCAGGTGTGGGCTCCTAGAGGTTTGGCAGGGTTCAGCCGATCCTCTAGCCAAGGATCGCCGGAGTTTGGCAAACCCCCAAATGCCACCCCTGGTTGGCCACGCCCACCCCTCCCCGCTCCTCCCACCCCTCCCTGCACCTCCCAGGAATCTCCATGAGGCCCGTTCATCATTCCAGGTAAGTGCAGGGGCCACGCGGAGAGTCTGGGAGGGCAAAAAACGGGCCCTCCAGAGGCCGGAGGGAGCTGTTTTCACCCTCCTGGAGGCTCGAGGAAAGCCTCCAGAACCTGGGGAGGGCAAAAAATGCCCCCCCTGCCGTGGTGGAAGCGGTCGACTAGGCCATGCCCACCCTGGCCACGCCCACCCAGCAACGGGGCAGCGAACCCATTGCTAAAGGATCTGAAACCCACCCCTGGGCCAGACCTATCTCTTTAGCAGATAAGAGTGAAAGGTTTTAATGCCCTTCTCTTCCTGACACAGTGTTTTTAAGGGGAGTTCTTTCTCTAAACTTACATAAAATTTTAGCTAGGTTATAGTAACAAGGATGGTGTCTAGCTCTTTGCTTCCACTTTCAGTTTCATCTTCTTCAACAGAGTTAAAAGTGCAGAAGTCCTGCTGTCTTTTGTACAAAGCATTTTCCTAAAAAGCCTCCTGTCAATCTACTTTTACTCCAACTGTTTATGTCAACAAGCACAGATTTCAAAGAATTGAATGCACTTGATGAAGATGAAAGGTGAAGTAGAGATAGGTAAACTGCGTGTAGATGGCACCCAGCTCCATATTCCCTGATAATTACATATATAATAATAAGAATCATATCATATTTGAAAAAATTATTTGTTGAACTTGTTATTCCCATTGACCTGGCTCTTCAGGACTGTCTTATCTTTTGTAGTACTTGGAAGTTTCTCTCTCCCTGGCCTACACCTCATGGGTTCCATGTGACTGTAGACTACCAGATACAAGGTAGATACTGTATGTAGTAGTGGGATTCAAATAATTTAACAACTGGTCTCTGCCCTAATGACTGGCTGGGTGGGTGTGGCCATGGTGGGCATGGCCAGGTGGTGTGACAGACAGCACTCGGCCTCCTGCACCACCCTGGGAGCAAAAATGGGCCATGGGTGGGGGGATGCACCACCCACCCACCCCCGCACCCCATTTTGGGTCTAGTAGGCCTCTGCAGCCTCCTGGGAGCGAAAACAGGTCACAAGGGATATGCCACATCCCCCTGTGTCCCGTTTTGGGCCTAGGAGGCTTCCCTGAAGCCTCCTGGGAGTGAAAATGGCCCACAGGGGGGGTGCGCTGCATCCCCCCCCCATTTTGGGCCTAGTAGGCCTCCCTGCACTTACCTGGGAGTCAAAATGGGGCACATGGGGACTCCTGAAAGGGGCAGGGAGGAGAGGGGCCAGCAATTTTACTACCGGTTTGTCCAAAGTGGCCCAAACCAGCTGAATCCCACCACCAACTGTATGTCTTTTATGGAGCCACTGGTAGCTCCACCCCATCAGCCTTAAACTACGTTCCTTCTCATTGCTACCATCGAGCTACACTTTTCCAGTCCAAATGATATCCCACTGTAGATTTGTGTTAGGTAGATCAGCAAGTTGATGTTTTGTTCATTCTTGGCATACAGCTTGATGTCACCCATGTAGAGAAATGGCTGATGATAGTTCCACTCTTGAACTTGTATCCATCTATTTCTGTCTCTGTCTCTGTCTCTGTCTCTAGCTCTAGCTCTATATATCATTTATATCTATATCTAAATATCAATATCATCTATATCAATATCATCTATATCAATATCATCTATATAGCAATAGCACTTAGACTGCTTTACAGTGCTTTATAGCCCTCTCTAAGTGGTTTACAGAGATAGCATATTGCCCCCAACAATTGGGGTCCTCATTTTACCCACCTCGGAAGGATGGAAGGCTGAGTCAACCTTGAGCCTGGTGAGATTTGAAGTGCCTAACTGCCAAATTGCAGCAGCCAGCAGTCAGCAGAAGTAGCCTGCAGTACTGCATTCTAACCACTGCACCACCACAATTCATAATATCTATATCTATCATACCTATATTACCTCTATCTATGCCTATCTCCTGACAAATTTATGCAACCGTATGTTCAAGAAACTAGAAATGTTGGTGGGGATAAAGAAAACATGTAAATCAGAAGAAGGTCTGTATCCTGAGCATTCCTGTCTCTTTTCATAAATGTTTTACAATGTTCTTTACTTAGTAACTGATGAGCAGAATCAAAAGCTTTGAAAAACCCTCCAGCATTTTTTGGTAGACCTGAAACCCTATTTTTATATCTTTCATCTTTATAGTAGCTGAAAATAATTGCTATTTCACCTTTTTTTTAATATGCACAGTATATTTTAGTAGGTTTTTTTCTTAATATAAAATACAAATAGAATAGAGTGGAGTGGAATGGAATGGAATGGAATAGAATAGAATAGAATAGAATAGAATAGAATAGAATAGAATAGAATAGAATAGAATAGAATAGAATAGAATAGAATAGAATAGAATTCTTTATTGGCCAAGTGTGATTGGACGCACAAGAAATTTGTCTGGTGCATATGCTCTCAGTGTACATAAAAAGTCAAGATACATTTGTCAAGAATCATAAGGTACAACACTTAATGATAGTCATAGGGTACAAATAAGCAATCAAATCATACTAGGAAATAATCAATATAAATCGTAAGGATACAAGCAACAAGTTACAGTTATACAGTCATAAGTGGGTGGAGATGGGTGATAGGAACGATGAGAAGATTAATAGTAATAGTAATGCAGACTTAGTGAGTGAAAGAGGAAAAAGTAATTTTAAAAAAAGCAGTGACTTCCGATTTTTTTCAGTGCAGAAAAATACATAGTAGAGTTTTAATATCAACTTCTTAGTTATGCCAAATACTAACCACAACGATTACCCACTTAATTGTCAAAAGCCAAAGTTTCATTTTTTTTTCTATCACAAAGAAAATCCAGAAAGTTACACTATTGTCCCTAATTAATGCAGTCGGCTTTCATTTCTGGGCTATTTCATCATCGTTGTGACATTTGATTTTGTTCAGCATTCCACTCAAATCTGAGTTTGTTATTCATATTTATCCAATGTTCTCAGATCTTATTTTCTTTGAGATGTCTGAAATCACTGAGTTTCTCTCTCCCACCCCCCCCCCCCCTTTCTCTCTTTTACAAAATGGTGGCATATGCAGACAGACCAATACAAGTTAATCACTGAAAGAAAGAAGAAAGAAACTTTGCCATTAATTAGAGAATATTTTTTTAAAAAAAGCTTTTAATGATTTTCCAACTCCCTGTCAAAATTCCTATTGCTAATAAATTGTCTCTCATCATTCAGTCAAAACAAATGTGGGAGCAATGATGTTCTGAAGACCATTAGAAACAATGCTGGGTTCCTGGTAGAAATAGATAAATATTAGAAAGAGAAATATAGTACCAATATAGAACTAGCACGCGCATCTACAAGGATGATAAATGACATGTGTATCATTTCATCATGCAGCTGACACAATTTACATACTGTCTATAACATGGATGTCAACCCTGAAGCGTACCTGACCGAAGCCATTTTTGATTGCTTCAGTATTGCCACACTGGAGCTGAGGGATGGGGAGGGGGGATTTGAGATGAGGGGATTCTGTAGCCAAAACAAAATATTTTCTCTTGGGAACCAAGGACATTCTCACACCTGGTTGGAGGAAGGCGGAGTAATGCTACCTGGCTGCCAGTCCGTACCGTGATTGGACCATGTGACTGATTGTTTTGAGAAAGTAGAAAAACTTTTACTTTTAATTAGGGGGAAACCACAGGAGACTTCAAAGTCAGTTTTCACCAGATATTGCCAATATGATATTTCCAATAAAGCTATTTGAGGAATCTACCTGCCTTGGAGTTTTGTTTGCTATGGATCTATTACTTGGAACCCTGACATTAAACCAATTCTGTCAAACACGCGGCATCTCATTGCTGTCACGTGACATATCGCAATATTTTTTCCCTTCACAGAGCTGGCATGGGCATGGCCTGCACATTACGCACCTGACCCGCAGGCCACCAGTTTGACACCACTGGTATTTAATTTACATCAGTTGTGGAGTGAAATCATAGCACATGAGTTGGCATTTGACATTTGACATTTTCTTGACTTCTTATGGATGTCACTTGTATCTGGTATTTATTACACTTTATTTGCTACATTGCTTCCAAGAAAACCTACAGATTTTTTTGGGAGCACAGATTCCAGAATCCCAAAACAGTTTGACAATAATTACTGCATATTATTCTGCTTCCTTCCTTCCAGCTACCCAACATATGTTTGATCGATAGCAGTTGAAAGATAACTAGGTTAAAGGTGTATATGAAGATTTGATCCTCAATTTCTCACACCTAGGCCAAAATCTCATTACTACAATTCTCCATGGGAATAAGTCCCCTTACATTTAGTCAGACTAACTGTTGAATTGACACATACAGAATTAAATTGTGATTCATGCCTCATCTGATGAGATTTATAACTTTGAAGCAAATAATATGTCATTATTTTCACATAGGCATCATAATTAAGGCCTAAAATATCAAGATTTATTATAGTTATTGTTATTGACAGTATTTCAGGAATTGTTTCTTTTTTATAGATGGAAATTTAAAGAAGGAGTAGCTGTACTTCCTAAAATTACCTTTCTAAAAAATATGTGACTTATTTGTAATTGGTAAAGTATAGTTCCTTTTTTTTTGAAAAATTTTTTTTATTTCTTATACACATATTGTAAATATACATTCTCTTATCTATAATTGATCATACATATACATATTTTTTCTAAAGAAAGCACAGAAAATAAGACATTTTAAATACATTTGGGGTTGCTCTTCTACCCTTTCTTTTCGTTCATTTTACAACAAACTTTCTTTTTTCTTTCTTTCCCTTCCCTACCTCCTCCTATTTTCTTTCTTCCTCCTCTCCTTCCTCTTCCCTACTTCCCCTTCCTTTCCCCCACTCCTCTCCTCTTTTCTCTCTTTTCTAGCCTTCTCTCCTACTCTCTTCCCCTATCCTTTCTTCCTCTCCTTTCCCCTTTCTTCCATTTCTCTCGCTCCCTCTCCTCTTACCCTCTACTCCTCTCTTCTTTCTTCCTCCTTTGTTGTCCAATATTTCCTCTATTTGGTATCCGAGCATCACCAATTTTCTATTAAACAAAGAAAGAATGTTATAATATAAATATACAATTATGATGATAGGTGATAAGACTAGGTAAAACTGAAAGGAAATGGGAAAGAAAGTATATGGTAAGGTATAGTTCCGATTGAGAGGAAACTGCTTTACTTCTTTGCGGCAACATCCCACTTTATGGAGCTAAATTAATTGATTACTTCTATGTAGAACCTCCATATTTAGACCTAGAAATGCATTGAATTCCAATTCTACAAAAAAGAGAAACAGGATATTGTAGCATTTTCTGGAAGTTCCTCTGACATTTGAACAAATTTGTAAAGAACACAGAATGCTTTAGTAAACAAGACTTTGGATCTTGCATATTATCCTTCAGCAGACCTTGTTTAATTGTTTACTTGGGCTCAAGTCCTAACTACTCAAGAGTGGTATTCACTTACTTTCCCTACCGGTTCGCAAATGTGAACACATGCGCACGGCCTTCCACACATGTGCTTTGGACACACACGTGCCTTCTGTGCATTTCCCCAGCCTTTAAAACATGCCTAAATAGGACGGCATAGAGCTGGGGCGGGTGGGCAGGTGGGCAGGCCCACCTGTGATTTCCCCTACTGGTTCGCCTGAATCAGTCTGAACCGGCTGAATACCACTTCTGTAACTACTCATTTGTTTTAACTATTGCCTCATCTATTAGGAAGTTTATTTAATTAAGCTTGAAGTTCTGCAGCATCACCAGGCTGGATCAGTAGCACTTAAAATGCATCGAATATTTACGAGGCCGGGCATGAAGTTTGCAGATGTTTTGGTCTTTTTTCTAGCAGGGAACAATAAGGGTTTAGAAGAGACAGACGGGATTAGCAGATCATATTTTCACAGCAGCCACAAGCAGTGACACTTGGCCAGAGATCAAGTTGAAACACAAAGACTCATAATCATTGGGATTCCCACTCCCTCTGCTTTTAAAGGAATGTGTTATTCTTCCTGTTTTTGGTCAAGAGATGGATGGATGACTCACTCACTGGAACACTTTCGTTTCCAAGCTACATCATCCATGGGAACAAGAGCTTCCTTGCAACAGGAGCTGCAATTCTCAGAGAAATGCATGCAATATTTAGAAAGAGGATGATGCATGGACTAGGGCTGTATGAACCCTATGAGAAGGTGCAATGCAACAGTGTGAGGTCATAGAAAGCTGCTCTCTCTGAATCAGGAAAGCAGCAGCTTCTCTCTTTATTGTTTTCAAGTTTGCACAGCTGCTCTGGAACCTATTCCTGAATGTCTCCACATATGCTTTGAAGGAAAGTGAGTGACTATTAACAGCTTATGGAGCAGCTGTACAAACAGGGGAAAAGATGAGGCTGCTGTATTGATTCAAAGAGAGGTGCTTTGTACATGTTCCAATGTCTTGCAAAACCTGTCCAAATGATTTCCCATCATTTAACAGATAATAGATACTACAACCAATAAAGAATGCTCAATCTCCTTCTACTGTGGTTTTCTATACTTTATGTATGTTGTCCCATGAAATATTACTTAACAGCAGAGAAGATATTTAATCCAAGCAACTGCTGTTGATTCATTTTGTCAATACGTTATCCAGACTTTTTTGTATGATGATGATGATGATGATGATGATGATGATGATGATGATGATTATTATTATTATTATTATTATTATTATTATTATTATTATTATTATTATCGGGGTCCCCTTTATTTGATAATTTTGTTCATTCTGGGCAAGATTTCAAGGCAGTTAACATAATATAGAGCAGTGATGGCTAAACTTTTCGGCACCGAGTGCCAAAAGTGTGCGCGCCTACCAGAGGTGGGTTTCAGCAGGTTCTGACTAGTTCTGGAGAACCGGTAGCAGAAATTTTGAGTAATTTGGAGAACCGGTAGTAAAAATTCTGACTGGCCCCACCCCATCTATTCTCTGTCTCCCAAGTCCCAGCTGATCGAGAGGAAATGGGGATTTTGCAGTAACCTTCCCCTGGAGTGGGGTGGGAATGGAGATTTTATAGTATCCTTCCCCTGCCATGCCCACCAAGCCATGCCATGCCACGCCCACCAAGCCATGCCCACAGAACCAGTAGTAAAAATTTTTGAAACCCACCACTGGCGCCCACTTATGATGCAATGCGCATGCGCCCCCCATGTGCCCTGCCCCCTGCGCATGTGCACAGGATCCCCACATGCATCCTGCCCACCCGTACATATGTTCACGACCATGTGCGCCCCGCCCTCATACATGCATATGTGTCTCCTGCATGTACCCCCCCCACGCATGCACAGTAGAAACCCAAAAACCAGCTGGCCAGCAGGAGACATGCATGCATGAGTGGTGGAGGTGAGCTGGGGAGACAGCTCACATGCCCACAGAGAGGGTTCTGCATTCCACCTGTGGCCCGCATGCCATAGGTTCGCCATCACGGATATAGAGGAACTTAAATGTGACTCTTATATTACATGAATCCCACATGGGTGCAATCTCCAGAGGGCTTCTTAACAGAATAACAGAGTTGGAAGAAACCTTGGAAGTCTTCTAGTCCAGGGGTGTCATCACGTGACAAATCACAACTTTTTTCCCCTTTGCTAAACCAGGGGTGGACATGACCAGTGCATGACACATCCAGCCTGAGAGCCATGAGTTTGACATTCTATTCTAGTCCAACCTCTTGCTCAAGTAGGAAACTCTATACCTGCGATGGTGAACCTATTGCACGGATGCCACAGGTGGCACGCGGAGCCATATCGTTGGGCACATGAGCTCAGCTTTGGCATGCTCGTGTGCGCCAGCCAGCTGATTTTCAGGCCTTCTGGGCCCACCAGAAGTCAGGAAACACACTGTTTCCAGCCTTCGGAGGGCCTCTGAGGGGGTGGGGAAGGTTGTTTTTGCCCTCCCCAGGCTCCTAGAAAGGCTCTGGAGCCTGGGGAGAGCAAAAAACGGGCCTACCAGGCCCACCGTGCCATTGCGTGCCAAAAGCGGGGGGAGCACAGGGGGGCAGGGCACATAGAATTATGGATGTGGGCACGCGTGCATGTGACCCCACTGTGCTCCGCCCACTTTTGGCACACGATGGCAAAAAGTTTAGCCATCCCTGCTCTATACCATTTCAGGCAAATCGTTGTCCAATCTCATCTTAAAAACCTCCAATGTTGGAGTATTAACAACTTCTGGAGGCAACTTTTTATTTCTAGCCACTTTTGGAGAGTTTATTTTTGTCACACCAGAGAATAGGTTTTATACTCCTGCCCTAGTAGAATAACAATTCAACAAAAGGGAAATTAAATAAAAATAGAAGGAGGCAGTTAATTTTTTAAAAAAATGAAGCTTCTTGCAGGCAAGTATTTGTTCCATGCATAAATAAAATAATAAATAAGCATAATAAAAAAATAACAAGGACAGGCACAACATGTAAATATATTAAAGTATAGAATTGTAGCCATATAAATTTATGGAGTTACATAGTGATTGGGGGTTTATTTCAATTCCTTTAAATATTTATTGCAACAGGAAAATCGAATAGGTGACTCAGTTAATTCATTTAACATCAAGTCACTTATTTGCCACCTTAACTTTTCATCTGCCTTAAAACTCTCTTTGTGGCATTCATCCATCTTTTGTGAACTCATAAGCTTAACATACTCTGTAAGGGAAGCTATTATAGAAACGTCCTCAGCTCTGTAATGTACTGTGATTAAATTCACTTGAATGGATTCAATTATCCAACTTTCAAATCAGAAGATACTTGGAGGTAAAAATGCACTAAGAAGAATTGTCACATATTGCAGAATATGTGTAGTTGTCTCTTTTTTAAAATGATGCCAAGTTCACAATAGCTGTGGCTATTGCAGGTTAATGTAATTAAACCTTTTCTATCTCCAGTTTTCATAAGCAAAACATTCATACTGATTTGCCATAAGCCATGTTCTTTTAACCCCGGTAGATAAAATTTCTCAAAAAGAGATGAATGCATGCTGGAACATACCATTATTATGAAATGCCCAACACTATAATAAATTACCAGAAATGTGTATGTATGAAAAATGATCTATATCCACAATCTTTCCATGGGTAATTTAAAATATTGGCTTTCAACAAGTCATTTTGAACACTTGATTTTCAACTGGTTATTTTACTGCTACAATTGATAGCTTTCCCTGTGGTGGAATGTCACTGCATTTTTGTATTTACCAGATGAGCTCTTATTTTTGAACTTTCAGACTTACCGTAGCTTGCCAAGTTCTTATCAGTAGCTAACTGCGCATGTCCACATTCCTTCACTTTCTTCTATCTTTCTTTGTTCTCCGGCCAAGAGAGGTGGCCAGGAAAGCTTTGCCAAGATGTAATTAATTAGCTAGTAAGATGTTTTATTTTCTTTATAACAAATAAATGAGTTTTTCCTAGAAAATATATCTTCGGGTTTATTTTCTTAAAGTATACTTCAAGGAAAGGTCATGATCCATTCTCTAAATCAAGGTGCAATTACCCAAAAGCAGAATGGGATTAATTGCCACCCTGACATGGTATGTATTTCATTCTGTTTTATATGTCTGGTATAAATTAGAAAATAAAAATTCTGGCAAGGAAAGTGGTGAAATCTGCAAAGAAAAAAAAAGACACAGTTCACCAAGTTGCCAAAGTTGGAGTTGGTAGAATATTTTTTTTTAACTCTGAAAATATTTTAGCCCAGGATTATATATTTGAGGTTAAACTGTGTAGCCAGTATCCTAGTGCAGAGAACCATGGTGATTACTAGAATCAGCTCAAATGTTAAAAATGTGTAATAAATTAAAAATTCTTTGTCTCCAGTTCAAAAATGTCCAAGAGATGGGGGGAGACAAAAGGAAGACTACTCTAATGAGTAGACTGGTCCTTTGGAACCTTTCCAGAAAAGGAGAGGACAGGAGATAGTTCACATGTGTTCCAGACAGCTGTTTCTTGAAAATAGACTGCAGTGCCATAGTTTTCTGTGAGTTTGAGCACCAGAAGACAAAAGCATTAGCTATTTTGCCCAGAAGGATGGTGGAGATTGTTAAAAGGGCCTGGTGGGTGAGCAGACTAATAGCATTGTGATTAACACCAGCTGTCTGCAATTACTGTAAATTCAAATCTCACCAGGCTCAAGGTTGACTCAGCCTTACATCCTTTCTAAGGTAGGTAAATTGAGGACCCAGTTTGTGGGGGCAATAAGCTGACTTTATATAAATATACAAAAATATGAAGGCTATTGCTTAACGCATTGTAAGCCACCCTGAATCTCCGGAGAAGGGCGACATATAAATCAAATTTTAAAAAAAGAAAAAGAAAAAGACAAATCTCTCTTTATAATCATTTGCTCATTAAGTACTTCTAAGTTTGAAAACACTGGGTGATTCTGCCCTCAATTCTAAACAAAAGAAAATTTTAATCATAAACTTAAAAATTTAAAGAATTTAAATTTAAAGAATTTAAATAAACAGCAAAAAACAAAAGGATCAAAAGCAAAAAAAAAAAACTGATACAAAAAACTGTATTTACGGAAAGTAGTCAATAGTTCCAGCAATTTTAAGGGTTTGTGATGCTACCAGAAAGCAAGATTTTGCACATTACTTCCTGCAACCCGTTGGTTGAGTTGAGTTGAGTTGATTGAGTTCACACAATACAATTCCAGGGTTCAAATAAGTTTGTGACGTGGAAACAAGATTGCTTCATTCACACAGAATGTTAAAACAATGAGTGATTTCTCAGAGACTCTGAATCACAAAATACCCAAGTTCATTTTAGCCAAGATGGCTGCCCAACTATAAAATATCAAGAATAAGAATAAGAATAAACATTATTATTTTCTTGGGTAAAGAAATTGGCAAGTTCAACACGAAACTGATTTGGTGAAACTGATTTCAGAGCTAGAAAGCTAATGCAAAACATTATCTAAATTTAGTATGTTATTTAAAATAAAGGAAAATGTGAACTGAAATGCACAATTAGCAATAGCAACTATGAGGAAATTGTAATTTCTTTTAAGATATTAATCAGTCATTATTCTATGACAGAAACTTGACCTAGACATTTTTGGCACTCTAGCCACATTTCCTGGTAAGTTCCTGGTAAGTTTTACTCCCTAATATAGAAGTCTACACTCAATTTAATAAACATGCAGGACAGACTCCCTGGAACACCAAAACATCATCGGCACTCTTTTGAAGAGTGGATTAATAAGATACCACAGAGCCACAAGTTTAGGCCAAACATTTGCAATAAATAGCAGGTTACGTTTTGGTTCAAGCAAAGAAAAACACACCATTAGTCTCCAATATTAAATCTCGTAACAAACTGAAATTACCTTCAAGAAGTTTATAAACTTTTTCTCATAACTAAAGTTTATTAGATCTCAAGGTAAGCAGAAGAACATATCTTTGACCCAGCTTCATCTATCTGCTCTCATAATATTTGTGGATCTGCAAACATTCCTTAATTTTTCTTTCACTTTTACTAGTTCCTTTTCCTTTCATTGGATTTAATCATACTTCCCAATTGACTCTTCACTAGAATGTGCTAGCAACCATTGTTGAAGGGCAGCAACGTACATCATCGCTCTGTATTCACCCCTGCATCAAATATGACCTCCAGACATATTTTTGGCTGCGGTTTTTCTTTTTCCCTTCTGTTGCTTGAGCTCTCCTGTCCATTTTTGCTCCTGTATTTTACTTTGCTACATGCTAACTCCAACAGTTCTTTGGCTACTTCACAGAGGCAGGAATTCCTCTGCAACTGAGTCAACTGTTACCATGGTTTCTAATGACTTCTACAGCTAACTTGGCTTGTAGATAAAAAGATTGCTGCTTAAACACAGTTTTTTAAAAAAAATGTCATTTTTCTTTCTCTGAACTAGATTTTTTTCCCTTCAGATTTTTAAAAGTAAGTCCAGCACTGCACCATTTCATAACTATTCTAGTCCAGTGATGGCAAATCTTTTAGAGACCAATTGTCCAAACTGCAACCCAAAACCCACTTATTTATCACAAAGTGCCATCACGGCAATTTAACCTGAATAATGAGGTTTTACTACCTAAAATAATGATAAACAATGCTGAGTTCAGCTAATTGTTCTAAGAAAAACGGGATAAATGCACTTTTATGCCTCTTCATTTTTTTCTGCTTTTGAAATTTTGACATTTAGCAACAATAAAAAAGAAAAACTTTTGTAATATCATTTCTCTCCTTCCCTCCCCCTCTCTTTTTCCCTCCCTTTCTCTTTCCCTTCCTCTTTCCCTCCCTCCCTCTTTCCCTCCCTCCCTCCCCCTCTCTCTTTCTTCCCTCTCTCCCTCTTTATCTCTCTCTGTGTGTCTCATCTATTTGTCTGTCTATCTATCTATCTATCTATCTATCTATCTATCTATCTATCTATCTATCTACTGTATCTATCTATCTATCTATCTATCTATCTATCTATCTTTTTTTTTTTTTTTTTGCTTTAATTTATATGCCGCCCTTCTCCGGAGACTCAGGGTGGCTTACAATGCATTAAGCAATAGCCTTCATACTTTTGTATATTTATACAAAGTCAGCTTATTGCCCCCATAATCTGGGTCCTCATTTCACCTACCTTTGAAAGGATGGAAGGCTGAGTCAACCTTGAGCCTGGTGAGATTTGAACTTGCAGTAATTGCAAGCAGCAGTTGTTAATAACAGTGCTTTAGTCCACTGTACTACAGGCTCTTGTATCTATCTATCTATCTATCATCTATCTATCTATCTATCTATCTATCTATCTATCTATCTATCTATCTATCTATTATCTCCATCCATCCATCCATCCATCCATCCACCCACCCACCCACCCCTCCCTCCCTCCATCTATCTACCTATCTACCTATCTACCTATCTACCTATCATCTCCATCCATCCATCCATCCATCCATCCATCCATCCATCCATCCTATCTATCTACAGTACCTATCTATCTATCTATCTATCTATCTATCTATCTATCTATCTATATCCATGCTCTCCTGTCCAGCTTCACGTGTCATGTGAATTCAACCACTTGGGCTGTGGAGGGGGAGTGGAGGCTGGCAGGCAAAGCATTAGAGATCCACACAAAACAAGGCAACTCCAACCTGGATCCTGTCGGGGAGATCCCCCCCTTCCTTCTCCCTCTCTCCCTCTGCAGTGGGGGCCCAGGCAGCTTTTTTTTTTTTTTTTTTAAATTTGATTTATATGCCGCCCTTCTCCGGAGACTCAGGGCAGCTTACAATGCGTTAAGCAATAGCCTTCATTCTTTTGTATATTTTATACAAAGTCAGCTTATTGCCCCCACAAACTGGGTCCTCATTTCACCTATCTTAGAAAGGATGGAAGGCTGAGTCAACCTTGAGCCTTGGAGAGAGCTTGAGCTTGAGCGCAGCTCCTTCCTCGGAGGCAACCAGCATGCAAACAAACATGGCACTCTGGCTGGGAGGCGGTGGTGTGGAGCCCCACCTCTGGCCAGCAACAGAGGAACAGGAAGGGCATGCACCTTCTCCGCCACTGCTGCGGCGCTAGCGCTGGCCCGGAGGGATCTATAAAAATCGCCTTGATCATGTCACCTTTGATATACCCAATGGCATGTAATATTAATTGTCCTTGGTTATCGTGTTAATAATAATTTCAGGATACCTGCTTTGCCCAGATGCTACAATATTACTACACAAATTATTTCATAATTATAAAGGCTGAAACATATATTTTGGCAGATACTGAATGATTACTTGTTCCTATCCAACTTCAGCTTCTGTCATTTTCATTGTTGATTTTACCTAACATAAAATTTGGATCAAGATGTAATTAGTGCTACAAGAAGTTGAGTTTGCATTCTTTTGGAAAATGAAGGCTTACATAGGGCTTATATTTTGCTTCCAGTAAAAAAATATAATCAATATTTCCTTTAAAAAAAAAAACACAACAGCAACAGCAACATGTTGAGGAAATTGCTTCATTGTTTCCCTTTTAATTAGTCTGGAATACAATGTGGAGCTCATTGACATGTAGTAGGGGCCTTTGTCTGATAGTTTCTCACAAAATGCCTCAATTTAGAATAGAATAGAATAAAATAAAATAACAGAGCTGGTGGGACCTTGGAGGTCTTTTAGTCCAATCCCCTGCTCAGACAGGAAACCCTATACCATTTCACACAAATGGTTATCCAACATCTTCTTAAACACTTCCAGTGTTGGAGCATTCACAGCTTCCGGAGGCAAGTTGTTCCACTGATTAATTGTTCTAACTGTCAGGAAATTTCTTCTTAGTTCTAAATTGCTTCTCTCCTTGATTAGTTTCCATCCATTGCATCTTGTCCTGCCCTCAGGTGCTTTGGAGAATAACTTGTCTCCCTCTTTAAATTTCCAGTATAATATTATGGCTTTAATGCCATAAATATATGGCCTGAGCCTATTTTTATCATTTAGTGCAGGGCTGTCAAACTCACATCCGCGGGCCGGATGCATCACGCACTGGCCACGCCCATGCCCAGTTTAGCACAGTGGGGGAAGTCATGATACGTCATATGATGCTGCCATGACGATGCGAGTTTGACAGCCCTGATCTAGTCGATAGTCTAAACTCTAAACCATGAAAAGGACACAGGAAGATGCTCCTGTTGAGACTTTGGTACCAGTTGGATTCCACAAACTAGAAGTGTGGAATTACTGTCATTTTGATAATATACCAGATTTAATGCAACGCATTGATATGAGTAGACCAGCACTTATTTCGGATGGGTTTCAGATTTTTGGGGTTAAATAGGTACCTTAAGTCATTACAAAGCTGAATACCAACTTACACAATGAACCTCTCCAAAATTTCAAAAACTTCTTTAATCCAGCCACCCTGGGCTTCACTTCTTTCATATTTATCCTAAAGTATGGTACTGTTTTAAACAAAGGGGGCAATATTTTATTTTAGATGAACTCCTCCCTCCCCTAATATGCATACAGTAGTATTGTATGTTCACATGAAAATCCTCACTGAGTTTAATTTTTATTTGTTTAATTTGACAATATCCACATGTGTCTCCCCTTTACATTTATACTTAAACCCAAAGAAACTATGTACCAAATCAGTATCTGATATTAATAACAGACTGGATAAAACTGAACCCACACAACTGAAACTGAAGTTTATCAGTATGGAGGGCATTCAGCTGAAAAACAGGACAGAATGTCACAATTTGTGCTAGTCGTTTCCGGCTCTAGGGGCAGTGCTCATCTCTGTTTCTAAACCAAAGAGCCAGCGCTGTCTGAAGACGTCTCCGTGGTCATGTGGCCGGCATGACTAAATGCCAAAGACACACGGAACACTGTTACCTTCCCACCAAAGGTGGTCCCTATTTTTCTACTTGCATTTTTTATGTGCTTTCGAACTGCTAGGTTGGCAGAAGCTGGGACAAGTAATGGGAGCTCACCCCGTTCCGCGGCACTAGGGATTCGAACCACTGAACTGCCGACCTTCTGATCGACAAGCTCAGCGTCTTAGCCACTGCGTCCCTTTCTCCATGGTCTTAGGTTATGTATAAAAAGCCTTCTCTCTTCTACTCCCAAATATTATAGATTCAGAAGTTGGCTGACATGGAAATTTAATCTTCAACGTACAAAGCAAGCATTTTATTCCACTGTTAATTCAGGAAGCAGAGGGATCCATTTTTCCCAAGGTACGCTGTCTGAGGAAACTGACTCATTCTGCCTTAATGGTAGACTTCAGCTTCAATCATTCTTGGAAACAGCATGTCTTAAGGTAGAATTGAAAAGATGGTAGCCCAAATTGCACAATGCAAGCCTTTCCCTAATTGGAACTGCCTCACCAAACATTCTTTTAAACGTCTGGAGAGTGTAATTTCTTAGAGTAATAGTAGCATTCGTTCTGCTTTTAAGCATGGCCATCATTAAGTGTGAGTGGGTGTGTTACGAATGCCTTTTTAAAATACATTTTCAACATTATCAAAGTGACCTCTTCTAGAGGGAGATCCGTTCCCTTAAGCAACCTTTCCTGACCTCTGCAGCTAAAGAACAAAATAACGGAGTAACAAAAACACTGACGCCTGCCAAAGAAGAAGGAGTTCCTGTGAACGGGCTGAAACAATAAATCTCCTCCATGCTGAATTCCCGGAGGGAGGCTGTCGTATTTCCTCCCGTTCTTTATCAAGGTCCCCCAAATAAGCAGGATGGGCAGTGGCTCTCCACAGCTGGCCTTACTCCCTCTTTCTCTCTGCTACAAACCTTTCCCACCGGCTAATTACAACCAGGTTGGGTGAGAGAGCTTTGGTCCTGCTGCTGCTGCTGCTGCTACCTTTGGAAAGAGAGGTCTGGAGCACCTTGAACGATGGCTGGGAAGCTGTGGAGCACTGTCCTCCTTTCCCTGGCTTTGTCTGGCTTCTTCTGTGAGAAGGGTAAGGCCTCAGTTTTATTTGCCACCCTTTCAGCTTTCTCAGAGCAGCGGAGCTAGTGAAGGGGCAGCCTGTTATGTTGCCATTTTGTCACCAGATTGCAGTCACATTTGTTTGGGTCTCAGAAACTGTACATCTACTATGAAAAAAAACCCCACATAATTCTTTCTAAAACTAAAAAGTAAAAAGATCTGTCTCTGGTATCTTATCAGTAAACTTTTCTAGAGGACTAGCTCATTGAAAACTAGCAGCTGAGGCTAATGAATTATTATGATTTATTTAGCAGATGGCAACTACAGAGGTCTTGCAATCACTGATATACAAATTTAGTTTAAATAAATGTTATAATTTGATATCTAAGGAAGCTAACCATCTGACTGCTGCTGGTGTGGCTGCGGTAACATCATCCCAGGTGCCGTGAATTAATTAAAATTTGTATTGTCATATAGGCATCCAAAATGATTTTTAGAAGAATTCCCCACCTGTGATCAAACATCACAAACTCCTTTTAAACTCCCTTTTACAACCTTGCAATCCAGGATAATTCAGAGTAGAGTGGGGTGGCTGGCTGGAACTGAGCATCACAATCCTGCTAAAAATCAACTACTTGTCTTAGAAATATTGCATTTAAAGAAGAAGGTTGCTTTTCCAGCACAGTAATTGGAAAGAAACTTCTTTAACCACAAGAATTCACTTTGCAGCAAACAAGCATTGGATTGCATTAGTACAAGTCCCATTGTATTTAATGAACTCAGTGCCAGAAAAAGAAATATGCTATTGTTCTGTGGCCATTTTCTATTTGTATTTCTAATTTTATGCTAGTAAGAAGAATAAGGTGGGGAATAAAGCAATGTACTGGCAAGAGTAGAACACTCTGATCTGTGACAGTTTGGGGAACATGATGCAACTGGGACTGGAGATATTACAGATTCATTTCTTAATATTTATTATGGATTCTAGCATTGGTGCACTCTGTGGCAATCTTTAGAGGGCTGCCCATTTATCAAGAAAGTAATTCAAAACAATAATCAGAAAGCAACTAGTACTATTCCTTTTTCAAAAGCTCTGAAAAAACAGAGGCCAGAAATTTCATTTAGCAAGAAAGAAATTGGTCTTATTGTTGTTTATTCTAGTGGTGCCTTCTAAATTGGTGCATAGCTTCCTTTTATCTTTTCACAGATGTTGGAATAGACCAATTGACTGCATGGCTAGCAATTATTGGGACCCTTGTGGTTAAATAATTATGCAATCCTAGGTACTGAATTAAAACCACTGCCTTTTGTTGCAAAAGAGGAGACTGGGATTAACAGAGTTCTCACTGAAAATTCTGTTTGCATCTCAAAATTCTCTTGTATTTGGCAATGCTAAGATCTAAAACTCCTTGATATATCTATGTCTGATATATATACATGTGCATAAACACACTTAAAATGGAGAAACATTACTATTGATAACCAGTAGTATAACCAATGTGCTTTTAAACAGCAAAATAAAAAGGGTTTGGAACAAGGGACAATAAAAAATTTGTATTCACATGAGTAAAAATGTGTGGGTGCATGTATATATTGCTCAGGACGAACTGAGCAGATGAATTAATACCATTTTATTCAATATAATAAACCTATTTTTTCTGAACTCTGGATTCCTACCCATATTCCTTTAATTGGTTATTAACTAAACTTTGTAGCTTGACAATACAGGATATAGAATCAAGGATTTAAGTTACAGGAAGACAGATTCCTGTTGAGTGTTATGAACAGGAAGAGCAATTTAGCGGTACATAATTAGAAGATTAAAAACTCCTTCACTAGATATGATAATGGCTGGATAATCATGCTTTAATTTGGATTCCTACCTGGAGCAATGGGTTGGTTTTAATGGTCTAAGTGACAATACATGCTCAAAAAGGGGGAAATGCAATTGACATAGGATGAATTGATAGAGGGGATTGAGTTGGATGTTCTGTCTCCTATTCTTTCTCCTGGAGTATAAAAAGTCTTATAGACATCTAATATGTGAGTATATAGTAAGGCAATGAGTCACAGGGCAGCTACAGAAGGAAAAGATGGAAGTGCTTTGAAAGAGTTGAGATTGTGCCATGTTTGCACCCATACACACACTAAACAACCCTCATAAAAAGAAATTGAAAACAATGTGCAATCTGGTAGATACACACAATTTAATCCTAGAATTGGAATTGACCATTTTAGGCCATTAAACTGATTTTGCCAAAAAATAGTTTGTAGAGTATATATATAAGACCGGGTCTTTATTTTCTTTTGGCCCCAAAATAATCACTGTGACTTATTTTCAGGAGGTGTCTTATTTTTTTCCATGTACGGGAGGCACACTTCTGCTTGCCCACAGTGGGGTAAGAGGCCATGTGGCATGCCAGTGCCACCGCTACAAGGCAGTGGGGTGGAGCTGCTCCATATGCCCTGCACCAGCTTTCTTCAGGGTCCCCGCAACCAGGCCACCCACGCCCCGACACTTGCCTCGCCTTGCAGCAGCAGCTCCAGCAGCCACATCCAGCAGTACCCTATGTGGCTGCCAGTCCACTTCTGCTTGCTCGTGGCTGCAATGGAGCAGGAGGCTGAGCAACACACCATTGCCACGGCCATGAGGTGGTGGAGCTGCCCCGTGTGCCTGCACTGGCTTACCTCAGGGTCACCACATCCATTCCCTGACACCTGCCTCACCACATTGCTATAGCTTCAACACACCTCTCGGCCTCCTGCTCCATTGTGGCCATGAGCAAGCAGAAGAAATGGGCTGGCAGCCATGTGGTCTCCTGATGCACATGGCTGTTGATGCTGCTGTTGTGAGGCAGGTGTTGGGGCGTGGATGGCCTGGCTGTAGGGGCCCTGTGGTAAGATGGTGTGGGGCGGATGGGGGAGCTCCACCACCACCCCGCCTCACCTCGTGGCCGTGGCACAAGCAACCAGATGAAATGGGCAGGTGCCGGCTGCACAGGCTATTAAGTAGGGCTTATTTTGGAGGTAGGGCTTACATTAGATGCATGTAAAAAACATGCTAGGGCTTATTTTCAGAATAGATCTTGTTTTGGGGGAGACATGGTATATACTGTATATTCGTCTATTTTCTGGGTGCGCTGGCAATATATGAATCAGTGGTGGGTTGCTACTGGTTTGCCCCAAATTGGGTGAACTGGTAGCGGTGGTGGTGGGAGGCTCCGCTCACCTGCCCGGATGTCTCTGTGCATGCCCAGAAGTGTGCGTACGCGAGAACGCGCCCACGCCCACAAGCAAACCGGTAGCGACGAGATTTGAATTCAGTAGTGGGATTTGAACCACTACTGATATGAATGGACATAAGTCATGACATAATTTACAGCCATTATTTTTATAAATAACATTACATTGCCAATGTATTTAGCCATATAGATATATAGCTAGCACCAAATTTGAAAATCAATATCCATATGCAAAATGTCATAGAGATATCATAGAGATGTGGCCTACACTGTAGTCATTTAAGACTGCTATGCAACACTTTGGTTTTAAGGTAAATGGATGCTTTGGAGCATAAAAGAACACAAAAGTAGAACCTTTTAGCAATTCCTTAAGCTAGTCCTTTCTCAACATTAAGTGGCAGTAATGGAAAGCAAAGGCACAGCTTTTCAAGCGCCATGAGGATATCCTCCTCCCAACTTTTTAAGTCCTTTTTTTAAAAAAACAACAACATAGAACTGCCCAGAATTTTACTCCACTCAATACAAGAACTTCTAGGGGGAGATTTGTGTGTGTGTGTGTGTGTGTGTGTGTGTGTGTGTGTGTGTGTGTGTTAGTTAAATATATTAGTGTGTTGTTAGATTATAAATGGATATTACCTCACAAGACTCCCTTATTTTGTGGCTGCCAAAACATCTCAATACTACACTCCTGAAAACAGTTTCAGCAGTAATTTTTTTTAATGGTTAGTTTTGGAAAAGACATAAAATAAGTTTTAACATATTTGTTCTCCGTTTCAGGGGCGTAAATGGAGGACATGTCTATGAGATATTTGTCCCACTCCCTTTTTATGTGCATCAGTGGACATTAAAATGGGGCCGGGCTTTGATCACATGATCATAATCCTTTTAGCCCTTCCCCCGAACGTCTGTCTCAAACTTCCTAGTATCTCAATAAAATTCCTGTACCTCAGAGGCTTAATGTTTTTCCCTCAGAGACATTTTCTTTCTTTTCTTTTTTTAATTTTAACTCTTTTAATCCAGTTAAAAAAAAAATTATCACTCCCATGCAAACACATAGCATCTGCAATTCCTCAATCAGCACAGATGCTTTTCTTTACCTTTAATTCCCAGCTTCTGAATTCTAATAAAATTATAACTTCTTAAATGTTATTCATAAGAGAATCAGTCCACAGAACAGTTTCTGCTGAGGTTCTCTTTTGTGCTACTTAGCTGAAGTGTTAATACTTGAACAATGTAGAAGACCAAGTATCAGGGGTACTATTCATAAGGTTCTGACAGGTTCTGGAGAACCGGTAGCGGAAATTTTGGGTAGTTCGGAGAACCGGCAAATACCACCTCTGGCTGGCCCCAGAGTGGAGTGGGAATGGAAATTTTGCAATATCCTTCCCCCAGGAGTGGGGAGGGAATGGGATTTTGCAGTATCCTTCCCCTGCCACGCCCACCAAGCCACGCCCACAGAACCAGTAGTAAAAAAAATTGAATTCCACCACTGCCAAGTATAGTTATTTTAATATTTTCTACAATGAACCCAGAAATGGGGGGAGGGGTAATGGGAAATAACAAATTCTCACACATTCACTTATCATTTTCAGTTATAAGATCCCAGCTGTAGTTTTAGAAATTATTCTTGCATTTGACCAAGAATATTTGGTCTTGATATTAACTCTACTACTGCCATTTATTTATTTATTTATTTTGGTTAAAAAAAGAATACTACTTCAGTGTCAGTTGTAGGACAGATAAGAAAGCTAAACTAGTTAAGGAAATTGAAGTAGATTGGCATATTTCAGTTGAAAAGGGAAATAGGATTAACCCCCAGAACACATGCCTTTAGCTGATCTATTCTGCCTCCCTAGTAAGAACCAAGGAAGGATAATGATCAAGGGTGAAATCCAGCAGGTTCTGGAGAATCAGTAGCAGAAATTTTGAGTAGTTTGGAGAACCGGCAAATATCACCTCTGGCTGGCCCGAGAGTGGGGTCAGAATGGAGATTTTGCAATATCCTTCCCCTGCCACGCCCACCAAGCCACGCCCACAGAACCAGTAGGGAAAAAATTTGAATTTCACCCCTGCTAATGATTATAGACAGCAGTATTTACACAGTATTGTCAAAACCTACAAGATTGTGGCCTTGGTGTCATGATCAAAATTCTAATCCCTTTGCATGAGTATGTGCCATCACTGCATGTATAAAGAGGGGAGGATTTTGATCATGCTTTTGTGCCTGCTATTTTGCAGATTTTGATGCTCCCTAGTAAATGACCATGAGGGGTAGGACTTGTCAAATTATAGGTATACTCATGGTGAAGTTTAGGAAGTAAATTGTTATTAACTAGTAGATGGTGGGAGAAATTTATTTTCAGACTTGTGAGATTCTGTTAATGCAGCCTTACAATGAAGTAATATTAGCTCATCTGCTCATGTTTCCTGTCTGGTCTATAGGTTAAGACAGATTGGGATTGGAAAGCGTGATGCTTCATTCCTTTTTCACTTAGTGATCTTTTTAGCTATTGTACTTTCTATATATAAGTGGAAATCAGCAGAATAACATTTTAATTGATTTTTTAAAAATCTCTCGGGAGCTGATGAAAAGTGCTATGCCAATTTCTCTGGAGCACTCCCCTTCCTTTGAAGCGTTCCCCTTCCAGCGTCCTAATGCATAGGCTCTAACAAGTGATGGAAGCCTTATTTATCTTATCTTTGAAGTGCTCAGATGAAGATATTGTGACGTTGCTTTCACTTCCTGCTCAGTTTTAATTGTTTTCTTTATTAATTATGGTAAAACGTCTCTTGTGCAAAAATAAAATGTGTGCAGTGCATTGTAAGAGTGACATTAAAGGATGAGGGGCAGGGGTGAAATCCAGCAGGTTCTAACAGGTTCTGGAAAACCGGTAGCGGAAATTTTGAGCCGTTCGGAGAACCGGTAGCGGAAATTTTGAATAGTTTGGAGAACCAACAAATACCATCTCTGGCTGGCCCCAGAGTGAGAATGGAGATTTTGCAATATCCTTCCCCCAGGAGTGGGGAAGGAATGGGGATTTTGCAGTATCCTTCCCCTGGAGTGGGATGGGAATGGAGATTTTGCAGTATCCTTCCCCTGTCATCCCCACCAAGCCATGCCCATCAAGCCACACCATGCCCACCAAGCCATGCCCACAGAACTAGTAGTAAAAAAAATTGGATTTCACCACTGGTGAGGGGTGCAAAATGGCAACCCTTGGAGATATAAAAGTTCTCCGTTTATTTCTGTCTAACAAATAAATAATCTCTTATCTTCTGGTAAGTCTGTGAAAGAGCTTAGCTTGGCCAGGTGAAAAAGGGGGAAAAAGAAAAGGGATCCACTCCTTATAGTAGCTGTACTGAAGAAGGTGTTTCAATTGAGATCTACAATTCCGTCTTCTCACAGCTATTAAAACCAGGAGATATATATCATCATTTGCACCGCTTGTCTTGACCAAATATGATTAGAACAGGTTAGCACAGAGGTCTTCAAACGTGGCAGCTTTAAGACTTATGGACTTCAGCTCCCAGAATTCTTCAACTCTGGGAGTTGAAGTCCACAAGTCTTAAAGCTGCCAAGTTTGAAGACCTCTGGGTTAGCATATAAATGAAGGCTCACCAAGGAATTGCAAGGAGATACACAGACACACACACACATATATATGCATGCATTCATACATATGTACCAGGAGTGGGTTGTACTTACCTTTACTACCGGTTCGCAACGGGGCCACACGCACGCTTCTGCATCTGCGCAGAAGATTCCTGATAACGTCAGGGTTGGTGGGCAGAGCCTCCCACCGGTTTCACTACCGGTTCTTGCGAACCGGTCCAAACCGGGAGGCAACCCACCACTGATATGTACATACATACACACTAAACTTAGAGAAAGAAAAGAGAATGGAAAGACTTGCTAGACTGATGTCAGCCTTCCTGACTAAACCAGACAGGAAACATGACTAGATGAGCTAATTCTACTTTATTGTAAAGCTATATGAACAGAATCTTGCAAATCTAGGTATAAACTTCCTGCTGCCACTTTTAACCTTCTGATCAGTTAGGGTGGGTCCTTTCTAAGTTTCTTCCTCTGACCAGTAACTCCTTCCGCCCTCATCTGTTTACTAGGCAACATCTCTTCTCCTCATCTTCTACACATTCCTTAATACATAGGTCTTCAAACTTGGCAGCTTTAAGACTTGTGAATTTCAACTCCCAGAATTCTCCAGCCAGCATAGCTGCCAAATTTGAAGACCTCTGCCTTCATATGAGATTTGCAAATTGCATCGTTTAAAAGGCTCCGCCATGATTATAAAGCAAGGTGACTGATCCGGTCATCTTCTGGGGTTCAAACCCATGGAAAACTGCGCTCCAGTATTCTCCTTGTGAGAAACTGCTACCTGGAGCGCATGTAAGTGATCTCCAGTCTTCTCCTTACCTGGAGAGGTTCCAAAGAACTGGTCTACTAACTAGTTCCTTGGTCTTTGCAGAGGGTGTCTCCACTTTCACAGAGGCATCTGCACAGTTTGTTATATCTCCCCTGGAAACCTCAAACTTATACAATTGCTTTAGAAGACTAAATAGAAGTTGAGCTCTGCTTGAGGACAACTACCATTTAATTTGTTCAAGCCTCAGCAGTTATCAATTGTTCAGCCAAAACTGGTTGACCTTAGAAATCTGAGTAAAGACTCCTCCTTGAATAAGAGACCTTCTGGATATTCCATGACTCTTACATAGGTTGTTAAACATCCCCACAACAGTGCAGTACCACTGCCAAGAAATTGCAGGAGTTTATCTCAATTTATTTTATTTTATTTTATTTTATTTTATTTTATTTTATTTTATTTTGTTTTGTTTTGTTTTGTTTTGTTTTGTTTTGTTTTGTTTTATTTAGTTTGTCAAACATGTATGAGAAAACAGGTATAAGTATAAACATGGATATGAACACAGGAAATGAGTATAAATAAATGGGAACAGTAGGACAGGGACGGAAGGCACGCTGGTGCGCTTATGCATGCCCCCTTACAGACTTCTTAGTAATGGGGTGAGGTCAGTGGTGAAATCCAATTGTTTTTTCTACCGGTTCTGTGGCTGTGGCTTGGTGGGCATGGTGTAGTTTGCTGGGCGTGGCTTGGTGGGCATGGCAGGGAAAGGATACTGCAAAATCTCCATTCCCACCCCACTCCAGGGGAAGGATATTGCAAAATCTCCATTCTCATCCCACTCCAGAGGAAGGATACTGCAAAATCTCCATTCCCTCTCCACTCCTGAGGGAAGGATATTGCAAAATCTCCATTCCCACCCCACTCTGGGGCCAGCCAGAGGTGGTATTTGCCAGTTCTTCGAACTACTCAAAATTTCTGCTACCGGTTCTCCGAACTACTCAAAATTTCCACTACCGGTTCTCCAGAACCTGTCAGAACCTGCTGGATTTCAATCCTGAGTGAGGTCCATGGTAGACAGTTTAAGGTTAAAGTTATGGGGGTTTGAGGATGTAACCACAGAATCAGGTAGTGCAATCCAGGCATTGACCACTCTGTTGCTGAAGTCGTATTTCCTGCAATCGAGTTTGGAGCGGTTTACCTTGAGTTTGTATCTATTGTTTGCCCATGTATTATTACGGTTGAAGCTGAAGTAGTCATTGACAGGTAGGATGTTGTAGCAGACAATTTTGTGTACTACGCTTAGGTCAGACAGTAGGCGGTGTAGGTAATAATAATAAATAATAAAATAATAATAGATAATAGATAATAAAAAGTTGGTAACCCTATTATCTTAAGCTGAAACCAAGAGAACTCTCAAAGTAGACCAAGCATCCTCAACTTACTTCTCTTGATACCGTGTTTCCCCAAAATAAGACCCTGTCTTATATTTTTTTGAACCCTGAAATAAGCGCTTGGTTAATTGCCATGCGCTCAAAAGCCCAATTGGGCTTATTATCAGGGGATGTCTTATTTTTGGTGAAACAGGGTATTTAAAGGGAAATTTTAATCATTCCTGACTCTCTTATCCATGTGTTTATACTTGTTGTAGTAATAGCTCAATATTATGACATTAATGCATTAAGGTTCCCTTATCTTGCAAAGGGGAAGGTACAGGTGAACAGGTAGGATTGAAAGCAAGCCTCATTTTTGGACTGGTCAAGAATGTATACATTTGGACTGAATTCAAAGTGGATTATAAATATTTGAGCAAAGAGGTTTGTATTTTCAAACTTCGTCTTCTTTGCAAGTGCATATTTATTCATGTACATTATGTCCACAGCTATTAAAATTTATTGCAGCAAGCCTACTTCTTATTTGGATAAGATATACTAACACTAAAGCTACTTTAAAAATAAATCCAGTTCTTGAGACATGCTGCTAGTAATCCAAAATGCTCACACAATTACCCTAATCTCATTTGTGTTGACCCAATATTTTTTCATAAATTAGAGATGAGAGTGACCTTATAAACTTAAGCAAATTATCTGGCTATTTCCCAGCTTTCTATAGAACTAGGTTTTACTTTAAGTATCTTACTTAAATAACCAGAATTTTTGCTGGTCATTTTTTTTTCTTTCCAAGCTTAACTAGTAAGTGCCTCTATACTTTTGGTGATATGTCATTTGAATGAGAAGTTTTACAAAATGTCACTTTCATTCCTAAATAATAGACTTGGTCTTGATACTCCTGGTATATTATCTCCTTCTTGACTTACAATTTTCTGATATATCTATCTATCTATCGATCGATCGATCGATTGATCGATCTATTGATCTATCTATTGGGTGGTATTTGCATACATTCGCTACTGGTTCGCAAATGTGAACGCATGCGCAGAGCATCAAAAACAGGATGTGATGATGTCTGGGTGGGTGGGCGGAGTCTCCTGCAGCTGCCGCTATCTGTTCACCCGAACCTGATAGAACCGGCTGAATACCACTACTGATTTATATATATATATATATATATATATATATATATATATATATATATATATATATATATATATATATATATATATAATTTATATTTCGCTGATAAAGAAATAAAGGGAGACTAGTATAGACCTATTTCAAGCTATTTAACTCTCATCAGCTAGCCATACCCTTACTTGTATTCGAACTTGGGCTGCCTGCATGTTAGGCAGTTGTATTAACCTCTGAGCCACAAGTTCTCCTCCCTTCTTCAGTCTGAGCCAGGGGAGAGATTAACTGTTTTTCTATCGAGACACCTGGTCTACCCCAACATGTGGGAGGGAGCATACTGCATCCCTTTCACCTTTCAGCTCCAATCCAGGAGCCCTCAAGCAGTCGCATTCACGACAAACCATTTTATACCAAATTTATATTTCGCTGATAAAGAAATAAAGGGAGCAACAGTTCATTTTAATCACTGTGGAAAAAAAAGGACTGCAATATCTAGCACTGTTGCTTTCTCTCTTTCCCCATCTGGAAACCAAAGTATCTACCATGAACAAGAGAGAGAAGAGGCAGGTGGTCACTTTCCTTCCATTCAGAGACAGGTCTTCACAAATTGTAATAGTCTGCTTAAACTATTTTTTAGCCCTAAAAGTGGGTTAATGTTAAAGAAAAAAATAAATAAAAAGAACTGCCCCCCCTCCCATTTGCCCACTCCTTACCCAGTAAAAAGCTTAAGTGTCTTCTAGAAGATTGTCCACTAGCTATAGAAAGCCTCCTGGATAGCTAGTTCATAGATGCCTTCCACGTTACAAAAAGAGGACAATGTCAAAGAACAGGAGGAGGAGGGGGAGGAGGAAGAGGAGGAGGAGAAGGAGAAGGAGGAAGAGGAAGAGGAAGAGGAGGAGGAGGAGGAGGAGGAGGAGAAGGAGGAGGAGAAGGAGAAGGAGGAGGAGAAAGAGGAGGAGGAGGAGGAGGAGGAGGAGGAGGAGGAGGAGGAGGAGGAGGAGGAGGAGGAGGAGGAGGAGGAGGAGAGAAGATTATTCAAGCATTTTTAGGGATGATATAACCTTTCAGAACATAAAACCATAAACTGATGCGTCTTAGTCATCAGCCATTTCTTCATCTTTTCATGTGTTTGGGAAAATATGTTATTCATGGTGGAATAACATCCAGGGTAGAAGCAAGATTAACGTTCTCTCTGTAAAGCTGCACGTGGGAATTTGATGCTGCTCAGTGAATCTAACATAATTGTTTTCTTCCAGGAACATGTCAGGAACAAAGCAGCTTAGGTGTGGTATCATGAGCATATAAAAGATAACAGGAAACTCTAAAAATAATTGCATTATGGGAGCCATTTGCAGTGACCCTCTTCAGGCAGTACACAGCTTAATCACATTCTTCTGGTAGAAGTTAGATGTTAAGGTCAAGCTAGTTACATACCAAAGTGAGACTGAATAATACGAAAACAACCCCCGACCTCATTTGTCACACAGAAGAGCTGTTTTTATTTTTCTGCCTGGAATGAAAAATACTGTTTTGATTTTTCTCATCTATACAAGGACTGTGGCTGATAACAGTACTTGCCAAATTTCTAAACGTTCTCAGGTCCACATGATCACAACAACCATAGAAAGGTATCTCCATTTGGGGACGCATAGGTTACCTTTGAAGCAGAGAGACTGTGTGAAACGGATGAAGCCAAGTTTGAGTTCTGAGCTTGTAATGACTTTGATCAGGTATCGCCTCTCAGCCCATTCCAGGGGTGAAATCCAGCAGGTTCTGACAGGTTCTGGAGAACCAGTAGCGGAAATTTTGAGCAGTTCGGAGAACCGGCAAATACCACCTCTGGCTGGCCCCAGAGTGATGAGGGAATGGGGATTTTGCAGTATCCTTCCCCTGCCACACCCACCAAGCCATGCACACCAAGCCACACCATGCCCACCAAGCCACGCCCACAGAACCGGTAGTAAAAACATTTGGATTTCACCACTGTCCCATTCTATTGTACAAGATTCTTGTGGGGATAAAATGATAGGAGAAGCATCTGGAGAAAGGGTAGGCTGCATATGCAGTGATTCGTGGATAGGCAAATGATGCTAGCTTTCTTGCTGAAAGAATTGATGGAGAGGATCCAGAGTTGGCAGGGACTTTGGAGGCATTCTATCCAACCCCCTGTTCAAGCAGGAAACCCTATATTGTTTGGGTAGTTTCCAGTCTTTTCTTAAAAATCTCCAGTGATGACGCACCCACTGTTGTAACCTAGGCTTACTGAGTCATTACAAGACACAATTAGCTCCAAATAAACCTATTTTATTGTAACAGCTGAGAATTAGGTTCATTCCCAGCTGAGTTCCAATTAGTTGCTAAACAAGTCCTTTGGAAGAAGTCCTTCGGGATAATCACCAACCTTTATCATCTTTGATACCCTGCCAAAGGCCTTACTTGGCAAAGCCCCATGAAGTTCAGAAACAAACGAGACGCCAACTGGAAACAGAGTTAGAAACGTGGCTTTCCTGTAATAAGGCCCAAGTGCCTTTATTTCTCTTTTAAGCCTTATGGGAGGGGCCAGTCATCTTCTGCCTTACTCCCAAGTCATCCCTTTTGCTTTAGCTGCTCGTACCTTCTGGCAGTTTTGCACATGCGTGCACTAGGAACAGGCTCCTCCTGTTCCTCTGCCTCTCTGCTGTCCGACTCTGGGGCTCCGGAATCTGTGCATCACTCCCAGATGGCCCTGGCCCCATCTTTGCCTTTGACGTAGAGCCCTCATCCGGGCCTTCCCCAGACTCCAGGACTGGCCCATGTTCTTCCCCAGCCTCCTCACTGTCTGACTCTGCTGCCAGCTCCTCAGGCTGCTGGCGGACCACAACACCCACAATGTCTGAAGGCAAACTGTTCCACTGGTTAATTGTTCTCACTGTTAGGACATTTCTTCTTAGTTCTAGGTTGCTTCTCTCCTTGATTAGTTTCCATTTATTGCTTCTTGTCCTGCCTTTAGGTGCTTTGGAGAATAGTTGACCCTCTCTTTTTGTTGCAGCTCCTTAGTTATTGGAACACTGCTAGAAGGATCCCGAGTCCTTCTTTTCATTAAATCAGATATACCCAATTCATGCAACCGTCCTTTATATATTTTAGCCCTCAGTCCCCTAATTATCTTTGTTGCCCTTCTCTGCACTTTTTCTAGAGTCTCAACATCTTTTTTTTATACCAGGGTGACTAAAACTGAATGCAGTATTCCAAGTGTGGCCTTACCAAGGCATTATAAAGTGGAGCTAACACTTCAAAAAGATCCAATCCTTGAGCCATGAGTTCTCCCTCCAGTTGACCAATAGGATTCAGAAAGGGTCATGTTCTTCAGCTCTTGGAGTAAAGATTCCCTTGCTCCTGCTCTACACAAAAAAAAACATGAAAATGCATTCCCAATCCATGTTTTCATTAGATGCATCCATTCATCTTTGCAAAAAGACCTGGGAGATGGTGGTGAGTCCTCTTTTTTCTGCTAAATAGCCTCAACTGCCTATGTTGGAGAAAGATAGTGTGGCGGCATATTTGCAAGCAAGCATTTTTCACAATAGCTCTAATCATGGTTTTAGGTTACATTTTAGAGCTACACTATTATGTGTGCATAGGGAAGAAAGTAATGGCTCACTTGAGAACACAGGCTCACAGGCAGGTAAATCTAGAACTTAATCTATGCTGATTCAAAATGCAGAAGAAATCCACTTGAGCTCAGTTGTTCATAAAGAGATTATGAAAATGACTAGAAATTTTAAGTGGGTAGGTCAAGATTGGGTTTGTTGATTTAGGGGCCAGTATTCTTTCTCTAAAATAGTTCTTCAGCAAGAACTTACTTGAGCAACATCTTACTTGAACAATATGCCTATTGTTGTTTAGGCATATTAGAGCAGAGCAAAACCAGTAGAAAATAACTAGCTTAACCTTGTTACCCAAACACTCTCCCCCATTGTTCTGATTTTAGATCAACCAGAGCAAGGGCCTGGATTAATGCACAGAG